>NW_026575035.1:20984408-22327325 GCF_905146905.1 Nyctereutes procyonoides | reverse complement strand
TTTGTCCATTTTGTTCTCATAACCCTGCGCCTGGCTAAACACCTGGCACATAGGAAATGTTTAATTAATATTCCCGGAAGTAATACATGCTTTATATTGCATGACAGTCTCTTTAATATGCATAATTCTTGTCAGACCCTGTCGACCTCACAGGTTCTGCCTCATGAGGTCACCTATACCCTCTGGCCACAGAGAGGACAAATTGGCTATGAACTGGTTCACTTGAAAGACAAGAGGTTTCAGTTTGTGATAATGGGAACAGATCTTTCCCCCAGCAACTCCATTGTCAACAGTAGCCCCCAATCCCTACAGGATCCAAACACACATCTGTGCCCTTCTAGGACCTCAGCACAAGGGATCTTATTTGTATTAGCATATGAAACTGACCATTAATTTGATTTTGCACCTGCTTAGGATCACATCAGGGCATTGCCCTGTACTCCAGGAATCAGTTTCTTTAAAAGTACAGCGTTTGAAAAAGTTGGATTGCCTCTCAAGTAGCTACTCACAGTTACATGAACAAAAGTCATGTTTGCATCCTTTATAGGATATGATGCTTGCTTGTGTGTCATAAAATCACTTATTCTAGACACATGAGACACATAACCCTGTTATGTTAGGTTATGGCTAACCTCTGTCATAGTTAACATGAGCCAGAACATGGGCTTAACGCTTCAGACATTATCTCTCCTTAGTCTCACATTAATTCTATTAGTTGAATTGTTGCCTGTGAAATGCTCACAGGCAACAAAATAGAAGCACAGAGAATTCAAAAACCATCCCAGGTCTGTTTCTAATAGTTGCAGAGTCAAATAAGCGGCACAGCTAAATATGAACCCATCCGACACCACCAGTGAGGTGCATGCCTTGTTCTTCCACCAAAACCACCTGGATCTGTTTTGTCTGCATGTCAATATCACAAAGAGAATAACCACAGGGGGCAGAAACCATATATGCAGTTCATTTTTCGGGAGTATTGCCTCTCCTATCCACCACTAACTCCCTTGAACTTGGCATATATCAAGCACAACATAAGTGCTTATTGATGGAGTACAGTCCCTGTGAATGGGACATCACCACTTCCTGACCCTCAGCATTATTCTCAGTCATTCCAACCCAAATTACCCACAGCAGAAAGCAGAAAGCTGTAGACCACAGACATTTTTGTTTTCCCCCTTGGTTGCTGCATAGTTCTACGTTTTAATTAGCTGTCAAGATTGAAAATGTGGAATATTTTTAATAAAAATCTGGATTTCTTAATTCCCATGAAAAACTGGAAGATCTAGCAATCCCCACCTGTATTCTGTAATGAAGACAACTGAGGCGGGTTGTGGCCACCCTCTTTCAATGGGCACACATGCTAGTTTGCCTCAATCCTCACCACATCTTATTGTCTTAAATCAGCCTACATGCCCTCAATAGCTAGCCATTTATTGCCTTACAATTAAGCAGCTTTACTGATTGATGTTACTTGCCTGACTTTGGAGGCATACATTAAGCTCCGATCTAGAGTAACTAAGATCCCAGCCTAGAGTTAGGTCATTCATAATTTCAAGAAGTCATGGGAAAATCATCAGTGCCGATTCTGAAGTTGAGTGCTCATCTGGAGGTTCATAATTCACCCTTGGGGAAATTAGTCTTTCTTGTCATCTGTGCCTGCATAATTGTTCCTTTCATTCTATTCATTCTGTCCTCTCTTACTGTCATGATTGTAATGACCACCCTGAGGCTGGTGATTATCAGATGGATACCTCCAGTTCTGACCCTTCTCTTGAGCCTTAGGGCATCATACGCTATTTCTTTTAACATCTCCACCTACATGTATCAGAGACCCTTTAGCTCAGCCTGTCCAAGCCTGAAAGATTCCTCTGAAATCTCCTCCCCTGTGGTAGTTATGTGTTGGTGGCCTTCTGTTAGCAGCTCACAGCAGAAGTCTGGGTGTCTTATACTATTCCCCCTCTCATCTCATCACATGCAAGCACTGAGACCTGAAACCACATTACTAAAATATTTCTCAGGCCTGTTGTCTCTTCCCCCTTTGCTCTGCTTCTTCCCTGTTTGAGCTTCACAGCTCCCAGCTGATCCTCTGTAATGGCTGTTCTCATGTTCAGGCTCCTCCAAGGCCACCCCGCACAGAACATCAGAGGGATCAAGCTAAAAATTGAATGTAACTGGGTAACCTCAACTGCTTAAAATCCATCAATGAGTTTCCTTTTTCCCTTATGCTGGCAAAGAGGCCCTCAGTGTTCAGCACACTTCACCCCAACCCCATCTCCAGACTGAATCCCCACCACATTTTTACTTCCCTTTTAGTTCATTAGCAACACCGAACTGCTTCAAGTTTCTGGGCAAATACTAAATGAATGACTGGAGCGAATTCTAGGATGATATAAACATAAATAGATAGAGACTTTTGTAAGACATTTGTTCATGAACATAGCAATGGAAGTCAATTATTCAGTCAAAAAAGAACTTGACCTGTCAAAGTTAAATATGGACAATTACTGATTTTATTTTGCTTCAGTAATGCCAATTCAATTCCTTTTTTTCCCTCCATCTTTGCCTGGCTAATTCCTATTCTGTATTTAACACTCTGTACAGGCAACTTCTTCTGGAAGCCTTTCCTGAGACATGTAGCATTGCCCACCCCTGTCACTCACACACCTGTGTGTGCGCAGGAGCACAGGAGCACAATACACAGGCTGGGTTTGACCTTCTCAATGTATGTTCCTCTTAGGGTCTGTCCATACACTCACCACAGTACTTAAAACATCATATTTTAATTATCTTTTTACATTTATATCTCCCTTCCTAAACCTGTACTTGCTTAGAGAAAAGCTATGTTTTTTTTCTTTGATTCTCCAGAACCAAGCACATAGTAGTTTAAAATTATTAAGTGAATGAATGAATGAACAAACAAATAATGACACATTAAATGTGGATCAGACACTAGAAGAGTCTGATATTTATGACTAATTGAGCTGGAAGCAACTCAAATCACCAGTTTAAAATCAGATGATTTTTTATCACCCTAATTATGAAACCAATGGAAACAGCACTAAAAAGTTAAGCAGTTGGGTACATTTTCTTTTTGTTCCAATGTACTAGTATTTGTAGACAAAGAAAGAGCATCCTTCTATCATAGAGATAAGTTGATTTTTTAATATTAACTGGCTTTCTGTAAATTCATAGATGATGTAATCACATTTGTGGAATAATGATTTCCTACCACTGCCTACAGTTGCCATTCACAGCAAATTATTTACCAGAATTTCCAGGTAGTAAAAACAAATTAGGTCAGTGCTATATATAACATATGGTAATTATTAGTAAGAGTCATTTAGATTATTACTGTAATACTACCTTTTGCATTCATATAAATACATACTTTGATAATAGCAGCATTATTGAATTTGATGTTCAGCAATTATCTCAAAATAGTTATAAAAAATCCTCTAGTGTATATAGAACAGACATCCAATAACTGGAAGAGATGTGTTCAAAGTAAAAATATATTAGATGATTATTACCAAAATGATTAAAAAATAAAAATGTTTTAACTCTCTAAATTATCTATGGTTAGATATGAACAAGTATATCAAAGTTGATGTCTTTCTATGGTATTAATTAGAATCAATTCTTAACTATAAGTTAAAGTTGTGGTTACCTGCAGGTATATAACACAGGGGGGAAATTGTCTCCATCTCTCTATAAAATTAGCATAATAGAAAGCCTTTTTTTGTCATACACACTCTGTGTAATGAGCTTTGTGGAATTGTCCATATTTAATTTTGGAACTAGTTATCCTCGACTAAATAATAGGCTCTCTTAAACAAATGTTGTTGAACAAATGTCTTACCTCCAAAAGTCTCTACCTACTCAATGGTTATACATCCCAGAGATATCATTTGTTTATTCTTCCAGCAAATGTTTATTAAGCCCTTAGTATGTGTTCCAAGTTGGTAATGGTGAAAGGAAAGCATGGTCCCATTTCTAGCAGCTTAGAGTCATTATCCCAATTCTGCAGATAGGCTAATTGAGAGACAAATACTCAGAATCTCATAGTGGAGCTGCTATAGGCATTCTCTAAGTGTAGATTATCATTTGTGGGAACTGAATTCTATTGAGACAAATAGAATGCTGTGTAATTTTTTTTAGTCTATGGAAACTGGATGTGGTTTATATAATTTACTATGCCTTCAAAATATTTGCAGGATTTCCACTTTTGGGAAGATGGAATGTATGTATATACCACTATTCTTACTAAATACACACCCTGGATACTATATGTAAAACAAAAAAAGGAAAACTCTGAAAAGTGGAGAGAACAAGCCAGACTGGACAGACACTTCGGTATCCATGAACAACACAACAGTGAATTCCCTGAGTTTTCTCTTTGCTTCCTACATCCCAGATTTGAAATTTAATCCTAGAAACTTAGAATGCAAATGGGCACAGACTATTTAAAAAAAAAAAAAAGCTCCAAGAAAAAAGACCATGTGAGTGGTATCCTAGGAAAATAAAAAGCCTTTAGACAATAACTGCTCTAGTCCAGCTAAATACCACAAAAAAAAAAAATACTGCCATTCCACTCCTACTCATCCAGCATGGCTGAGTAGGGAGCCTAGGTGTCCCCACTAGTTAGGCTATAAAAAGTTGCCCCAAATCCCATTGAAGTGGTGTTAGAGAAGGCATGTAAGGAAGCTGGACTCTCATCGTCACCAGAGGATAATCACTTCCCTTTCTCAACTCCTCTCCATACCAGTAGAGACCTGGACTTCCACCTCCACCCAGTAGTACTGAAGCAGCCCTCCTTCCTTAGTATAAATCTGACAAAACATGTACAGGACTTCTATACTGAAAATTATGAACATTGAGGGAAAAAAGCAAAGAAGATATAAATAAATGGAGATATTTACTATGTTCATCAATGTTAACACTCAACATTGTAAAACTGTCAGTTCATTCTAATTGATACATGGGTTTAATTAAATTCCTATCAAAGTCTTCACAAGATTGTTTCTAGATATAAACAAGACTTTCTAAAATTTATATGGAAAAGCAAAGAAACCAGAATAGCTCAGTTTTTGAAAATTAAGAACAAAGTGGGAGAAATAAGTTGATGAAATTTTGAGATGTATAATATATCTATAATAATTCAGACTGTGCAGTGGTGGACAGATAGGTACCTAGATCAATGGAATGTAGTACAAACACACAAATATGACCAATTAATTTTTGACAAAGATGTAAAATAAATTCAATAGACTAAAGACAGCCTTTGCAATAAATGGTGCTGGAACAACTGAAGATCCATAGGGGAAAAAATTCAAACTTAGTTTCAAACTTTATACAAAAATTAACTCAAAATGGGTCACAGACTTAAATGTATAATCCAAAACTACAAATCCTTTAGAAAATGGTATAGATGAAAGAAAAATCTTGAGAGCCAGAGCTAGAGCTAGACAGAAATCTTAGCCTAATACCAAAGGTGAATTCATAAAAAGAAAAATTGATAAATTGGACTTCATAAAAATTACAAACTTTTGCTCTGTGGAAGACTCTCTTAGGGGAATGAAAATACAAGCTACATACTGGGAGAAGATATTTGCGAATCACATATCTAACAAGGACTAGAATTTGGAAAACATAAAGATCTCCAAACCAACAGTAAAAAAAAAATAAAATCCAGCCAAGACATGGGCAAAAGACATGAAGATCATTTTGCCAACGACATATACAGATGGCAAACAAGGACATGAAAAGATGTCCAATATCATTAGCCTTTAGGAAAATATAAATTAAAACCATGATGAGATATTACTACATGCCTGTCAAAATGGCTTAAATAAACAATAGTGATGAAACCAAATGCTGGTAAGGATAATGAGAAACTAGATCCAGCATACATTATTGGTGAGAATTAAAATGATACAGTCACTCAGGAAAACAGTTTAGCAATTTCTTAAAATAATAATTATGTAAATTTCAAATGGCCCAGCAACTGCAGTTCTGGGCATTTATCTTTGAAAAAGCAGTTCACATGAAGAGCTAGAGTTCATAAAGAGCTGTATACAAATGTTCATAACATATTTTCTTTTAAAAGATTTTATTTATTTGTCAGAGAGAGAGCACAAGTGAGGGAGTGGCAGGTAGAGGGAGAATTAGGCTCCCCGCTGAGCAAGGAGCCAGATGCGGGACTCATTCCTAGGAACCTGGGATCATAACCTGAGCTGAAGGCAAATGCATAATTGACTGAGCCACCCAGGTGTCCCTCATAACAGCTTTATTTAGAATACTCAAAAATGGAAACCACCTGATTTTGTTCAATAGGTGAGTGGCTAAGCAAACATGATTCAATTTATGTAGCATTCTTGCAATGACAAGATCCTACAAATAAAGAACAGATTAATAGTGGCCCAGGGTTAAGGAAGAGGTAGAGACAGAGAAGAGGGTGTAGTTGTCAAAGGTCAATGTGAGGGAACCTAGTGTCAATGGAACTGTTCCACACCTTGATTGCATCGATGTCAATATCTTAGCTGTGACTTTGTACTATAATTTTATAAGATGTCATGCTTGGAGGAAACTAAGTAAAGGGTATACAGAATCTCTGCATTATTTCTTCTTTAAAAATTTTAATTGAGGTGTAGTTGGCATGTGGTATATTAATTTCAGGTGTACAACATAGTGATTCCACAATTACATACATTACACAGTGTTCACCACGCTAAATGTAGTCACTGTCTATCACCAAACAAACTCATTTCAATATTGACTATATTTCCTATGCCATACTTTTCATCACCATGACTTATTTATTTTGCAACTGGAAATCTGTACCTCTTAATCCCCTTCACCTATTTCACCCATGCCCTCATCCCCTCCCTGCTGGCAATCACCAGTTTGTTCTGAATTTATGAGTCTATTTCTGGTTGTTTATATTTTTGTTTTTTAGATTCCACATATAAGTGAAATCCTATGATATTTGCCTTTCTTTGTCTGATTTAATTTCATTTTGTATTATACCCTGTGGGTCCACCCATGTTATCATGAATGGCGAGATTTCATTCTTTATGACTGAGCAATATTCCAGTGTGTGTGTGTGTGTGTGTGTGTGTGTGTGTGTGTATCGCATCTTTATCTATTTATCTATCAATGGATACTTGGGCTACTTCCATATCTTGGCTATTGTAAATAAAGCTACAACAAACATAGAGGTGAATACATTTTTTTGAATTAGTGTTTTTGTTTTCTAACTACACGTGACTCTACACTCATGCCAAAATGAAAAGTTTAATTTAAAAAGTATTACTAAAGGTGTTGGATCAAGTAATAAGTCAAATGTAGCGGGAGTGACTGGACCTTGATTAAGTGGAGAAATAATTAGGGTTGCTCCCATTGAAGTTTAGTCTTCTCCTTGAGATAAAGCAAAGTACTATTAGAAGAGAGAAAGAACATCTAAGTGCCTCACTATGTTTATTTACAGAGAAAAACTTTTAAGTGATTTTAATTGACAGAATTTCTTTAATACACAAAACATCATTAGGCTGTGTAACTCTACACATAGATTGAATGCAAATTCACTTCATGTCAAGGGAATTCAGGATCAAAGTTCAAAAGGCTCTTAAATGGTGGATATCGGTAACTACAACTATAGTTGTAATAATATCAGTAACTACAATAATATCAGTGCTAATATCAGTAACTACAACTAAAGATCAATTACCTTGGCTGGCTGAGATTTTAGGAATATAGGTTCTTTTATAAGTCTCTGGACCCTTCCCATTGTTCCGATTATTCTGAGCATGAAGTGTGCATGGCTGTCTATGCTGTCAAAGTGAATGCTTTGTTAGCATTTATCACTAACGTCTGATATCTAGATGGCATGTGCAGCTCCTTAACCCCATGAATGTTTTTGAGTAATATCACCACCCAGAGTAATCTGATATACTTTGCAGTTCCTGGCATAACACTTTTTTATTCAATTTTCTTCTTCATATACTTCCTTCTATATTTTTCCTTCTTTATTATTAACTCTTGGTGAAGCTAACAAAATAATCAAGAAAAGCTCACTACTGTCTCATAAGATGCATTTCTTGGGGTTACTCAAATGAACTATTCTGGCATCTGATTCTTTCTTTGTGGATCATTTCATTGATGGTTAATCCAATCACACCCTGATTATGTTATGGATTGTAGCATTTAGCTCTTCCTATAATTCAAAATGCTATCTGTCTATAGTTATCCAGGAGGAAGTTCATTGCCATCTAAACACTGATTTGTGTGTGTAATGGATTGTGGGAGCAGGAGGAGAATTATAATGTTTAAGAGCATGAGCTCTGGAGCCCAACTGTATGGATTGGAGTCCTAGCTCCCCCATGCTGCGTGACTTAGAACAACTGTTTTAACTCCTCTGTGCTTTATCTGTAATATGAGGTCACTTGTAATCCCTTCCTCCTCGAGATTTTGTGAAGATAAAATAGGTAAAGCTCTTGAAACAGCACCTGGTGCACAAAGTAAGCACCAGTAACTGAATATTTTTTCACCCCTGAGCTATTGTAAGCTCTTTATTATTATATAATCCAGTCTGGCTTTGTCTCTAATTAGAAAGAGGCATATAGTGATATGGGGCCAGGGATGGACAGGGAGGGACAGCATGGGAAAGGTTCTTTGGTATTGGCAGTAGCCTTTATTGTAAACGAAGTGATGGGTAGTTCACTATATACATGTCATGTATCATTTTGTGAACTTAAAAACATTGGGAGGGATATGAAGTGCTTAGAAAATTCCATTTATCAGAGAAATTATGTTATTTACATATTTTTTAAATCACCTTTCTTCTAGAAAGCCTTCTTACGTAACTACCTTCCTTGACCATATTTCTATTAACTTTTCCTTAAAAAATAAGGCTCCTTTTCTATCTGACTTAACCTCCCCACTGATATCAGAGAAAGACAAAGAAAAGGAAGATCATGGAATTCATCTTTCAATATGGGTCTTTCTATGGTTTCCCTAATACCCCTTTCAGCAAGGAAGCAAACAGAATCCTGATCAATATTTTTTTTAATTTTTATTTATTTATTTATTTATTTATTTATTTATTTATTTATTTTTATTTTTTTATAAATTAATTTTTATTGGTGTTCAATTTACCAACATACAGAATAACACCCAGTGCTCATCCCGTCAAGTGTCCCCCTCAGTGCCCGTCACCCATTCACCCCCACCCCCCGCCCTCCTCCCCCTCCACCACCCCTAGTTCATTTCCCAGAGTTAGAAGTCTTTATGCTCTGTCTCCCTTTTGATATTTCTCACACATTTCTTCTCCCTTCCCTTATATTCCCTTTCACTATTATTCATATTCCCCAAATAAATGAGAACATACACTGTTTGTCCTTCTCCGGTTACTGTGGCCAAGTTCAAAAAGGGTGTTGCCTGAGTTCTCCTCTGGGATTTTGATGGAATCTTGTCTCACATTTAGATCTTTCATCTATTTTGAGTTTATCTTTGTATATGGTGCAAGAGAGTGGTCCAGTTTCATACTTCTGCATGTGGATGTCCAATTTTCCCAGCACCATTTATTGAAGAGAGTGTCTTTCTTCCAGTGGATCGTCTTTCCTCCTTTATCGAATAGTGGTTGACCATAAAGTTGAGGGTCCACTTCTGGGTTCTCTATTCTGTTCCATTGATCTATGTGTCTGTTTTTGTGCCAGTACCACACTGTCTTGATGACCACAGCTTTGTAGTACAACCTGAAATCTGGCATTGTGATTCCCCCAGATATGGTTTTCTTTTTTAAAATCCCCCTGGCTGTTCGGGGTCTTTTCTGATTCCATATTAAATAACTATTCACAGCCTGCCCACTGCATCCAACCTTCAGGGAGACAAACTGCCTCTTGAAACATTACTTTTTAGCTTATTTAAAATATTTTAAAATATACATTTAAAATACAAATTTGGGGCAACTGCGTGGCTCAGTATCTGCCTTCAGCTCAAGTCATGATCTCAGGGTCCCAGGGTTGAGTACGGAGTCTGCTCATCTCTCTGCCTCAGCCTCTTCCTCTTTCCTCGTGCTCTCCCTCTCTCAAATAAATAAATAAAATATTTTTTTAATAATAAATAAACACAAACTTATTCTTGTAAGTATATATGGTACTTTTCTCACAGTTGGCAGGGTTTTGTTTCCAACCCAAGAATTATTTTTTCCATTCAAAATATTGAGACAAAACTGTAGCACAGAGGAGCAGAGCTAAATATTTATAAGTGTAATTGCCTTATAATTTCTTAAACATTATTAACAAATAAGTTTTGCCGTGGAAATTTCACACATCAAGAGGGAGTTTTTGTTTTCATTAATGGCATACAGTTAAAATGAATCTGTACAGAATTCACTGATGATGGCATTTCATAGTTATCTGCCAGTGGAATCCAGGAGTTCCCTTTATGATAAGTGTTACTAAATGATGGTTAACATAGGAATAGAAATATTCCTAGAATAACAAATAATTAACTCAAGCTTTACCTTTTTTATCCTCTTATTTTCAAAGACTACCGATTTAAGTGAGATATATGTCTTATGAGTCTACTGACAATCATTTATAAAGGAAGAGAAGTTTGAGTTTCTATGCATCTGGAACTTACCCCCCAGACTGTCCTCTCTCCAATGGGGGAGACATTACTTCAATGAATTAAATCCTTTGGTAAAACAAGTATAATTAAAAGGAATGGGGAGGAAAAAAGGGAGCTAATTGCCTACTGTAGAGTAGACAGTAAATGATTGGTAAGTGAAGAGCGGAAGGAAGGGATAGAGAATGAGTCCCATTGGTTAAATAAGTAGCTATCATGAGACAAAAACCTAATTCAAGATAATGTGTTTCCATCTTTATTTAAAATAGTTTACTTACTTTAAAATGTGTGTGTGTGTGTGTATATATATATATATATCATGTGTAATATGATCAATTTATAAATATACTAGATAAATTTAACAGTGAGCCACGATATAAAACTATGGTATATTTTCCCTTTATTGTCTAAAACTTGTAACATGACATAAATTTGCTAAAAGGGGAGTGTTGCTAGCTTAACTTTTTGTAAATTTGATTCATCCTACCAATGGAAAATAATTAAACGCAGATTTGAAAGTATCTCATGAAACAACTTAATGTGAATTTGAAAGCTTTCATTTTGGCTGCTTCTTCTTGATACTAACCTTTGCCTGTAATTTATATATATATATATATATATATATGTATATATATATATATATATATGCATAAGCAAATGGCATTCAAACTGTTCAAATATTAGTTAATTGGATGAAATCCAATTACAGTGTACAAGCCAGATTGAAAATGAGGTTTCATCTTGGGATTGGTGATATGAAGACAAAAGCTACACCTCAATAACATGCACAGAATAAACAGTCCTAAGATTTTAGTTTTATCATTATTATTCATCATACAATGTTTGCAAATGGTCTCCTGTGGATGTGTTGGACTTACGTGTATAAATCTGTTCATGGTAATGGGATTTCCACCCACTCAGTGTGGTGAAGATTAACCCTACCGTGTTTCTCCTTAACTGCTTTTTTATTTGTTGAGTAGAAGGATGGTTTAATTCAAAAATTATTTACACAGTTATACTATGCCTGCTTATTTAAACCCCAGAACTGTCCTTGCCTCAATTCTAAGACTATACAGGGGGTGGGAGTGGGGGGTGGCAGATATGGCCAGCTCTCCTTTTCCCGGCAATGAAAGTGGGTTTCACCCTGCAGCCATCACACACTCCTCATCTTACAACAATCAATAAGAGTTCACTATATATACATCTTAAGCATGCTTACAAGCACTTCTAAGATATGTTCATGCTTTTGAAAACAGGGCCACTCACACACACACAATGGTACCAGAAATCTTAGCTGGTCAAAACACAACCCCATCAGTCTACCAGAGTTTGCACTGATCCCAATCTGAGTGTCACTTGCTCAGGGCTTTCAGAAGATGTATGCATATTATCCTGGTTAAAACTCTCAGTCCGCTTAGAGGGTTCATACATTGCTTTACTGACTAAAATTAGTTGAATTTTTGACTTATTAATACCTCTTGTACCCTAGACAGTGAAGGGGTCTCCTTCCTTAGAATGGAATACAAGGGGATCCCTGGGTGGCTCAGCAGTTTAGCACTTGCCTTCAGCCCAGGGCGTGATCCTGGAGTCCCAGGATCAAGTCCCACATCAGGCTCCCTGCATGGAGCCTGCTTCTCCCTCTGCCTATGTCTCTGCCTCTCTCTCTCTCTCTCTCTCTCTCTCTCTCTCTCTGTGTGTGTGTGTGTGTGTCTCATGAATAAATAAATAAAATCTTTTTTTAAAAATGGAATACAATAGAGGAAAGCATCCTTGAGGAGAAGACAAGAGACAAATTTGAAGGTTAGGGCATTTCTTGGATCCCATTAGTCCCCAGAGGGTAGGGCACAGAGCAGGGGACTGCATATGACTGCAGTCAAAGGCAAGGAACTTCCAGGCAAATTTTGCTCATTTCATAGTTTTGCCTAAAGTCACCTAACAGACATCCTAACTTCTTAATCCATTTTAAATACATATGTATAGATAAATTAGCTGGATCTGAAACCTTCCAGCTGATTCTCAAAGGGCTGCTAGTATTCTGTGGAAAAATGTAACCCTGCAAAATTTTCTGCATGTTGAGCTGCCCAAAACAGCTACCCTGTTACAAATCATGTTTAAATGCAGCATATTTTTCTCAAATGCTACATATTTATCAAGTACTCCATTTTCCTTACACATTCAAATCTATCATCTCTGTCTTGATCTGTAAGATACAAGCCATTTTATGGATTGAGTTTTGAAGTGAACCATATAACGTATTCAATCACAAACATTTTTCTTATTAAGACAAATTAGTAGGTTCTTGATTTCCCCAGAATGCCTAGGTGCTTTACTTTATGGTGCTTCTATTTTTAACAACAATATTTAGCCAACCAAAATTTAACCCTTGAGAGGCCTTCATTGCTATAGTCAATTAAGAAATGAGTGTGTCACGGATATGACAGCTCTGCTAAGAATAGTCCGCAGATGTGCTTTTAAGTAAAGAGGAATTTAAAAATAAATGTATTTGACAAGTTGCTGATCAGAAGCCTATATTTACCACAAACCAAATTAGAATGGTGTTACACAGAAGTTGAAGTTTACCCTGGAACATTCCTGAGGTGTGTTTGGATTTGACCTCAGAAGTCTTTTCTTAATACTTTAGAAAGACATTTTGGCTTTTTTCGGCCACAGTTTTCTCTCATAGCTCAAAGAAGACTTTTTCTCACGTGATCTTTTGACCTTTAACCTCTCACATTGATAATTTATTGCCCAGTACATATCATGATATGGTCTGGTCTTTAACATTGTTCATTCCTACCAATGCATATGATGTAAAGAAGACTTTTTTTTTCTTAAAAGCCAAATAGATAACTTTACATAACCATAAAATAAGTTTTTTTCAAATAAGATTAAGCAATAAACTGTGGCACTTTTGTTTTTTTTATTTTTTTAAAGATTTTATTTATTTATTCTTGAGAGACACAGAGAGGCGAAGACATAAGCAGAGGGAGAAGCAGGCTGCCCACAGGGAGCCCGACGTGCGACTCAATCCGGGACCCCAGAATCAGGCCCTGAGCTGAAGGGAGACGCTCAACCACTGAGCCACCCTGGCGTCCCTAACTGTGGTACTTTGAAAGTTGCATACATTATAATTATAATGGATCAAATACTGCTGCATCAGATTCCAGCAGTGATTCCAGATGTCTGGAACGGGAACCATTATTAAGGCTCCAGCATTATTTTATTTTTACCTTATTTTATTTTTGCTTCCCTTCCTCCATGTTTTGTTTCTTAAAACAGTGAGGGAGGAGAACCATAAGAGACTTAACTATGGAGAGCAAACTGAGGATTGCTGGAGGAGAGGTGGTGAGAGGATGGGGATTAAGGAGGGCACTTACTGGGATGAGCACTGGGTGTTGTATGTAAGTGATGAATCACTAAAGTCTACTCCTAAAACAAATACTACATGATATGTTATATGAATTTAAATTAAAACAAATCAAAACAAACAAACAAAAAAACCATCCTCCAGCACTAAGCAGGAGGCCTCCTTAAGACAACATCAGAGGAAATCTGTTTCTGTCCCTGACTGAGGCCCCTCTTGAGCCTTTAGAACTGCAGATAACAGGGTATATGCATCTTGCAAGTCATCATTTACAATCTTATGATCAAAGAACTGGCCAAACTGAGTTTCCATTTTTTAGGCTAAATCCTACATCTCTTGTAGGTCTTCTTGCTGCAGGAGAATAGAAAATTAAAAAAAAAAAATACAGCTAGCATAGACTCAATGGGGAAAATAGTAATAATACAAGCTTGTTCTGCTATCATGTTCAGTTGTGAAGCTATTTATAAAAGTAAGTAGGTCACACAAATGTTCACTGTTCTAAAACACATATGCAAAAGAAAGAAATGGCTTGATCCCGTGCTTCAGAGGTGACCAGCCTGCAAATCACTTCTCTTCTCTGAGTCCCCATTTCTCCCTCTGCAAAGTAAAGGTGTTGGGTTTCATTAACACCATGGACTGTGCAAGCTTTAAGAGCTGATTGATCCAGATGCCACAGAAGGTCTGGGTGGGCCCAGGGTCTCTGCACTCTGAGAGGATTGCCGAACACAGTGTCTGTGCTCAGCCTTTTTCATTAATTTCATTGTTATTTCTACCATATCTAGTTTTCTAAACAAGGAAAATAAATCTATAGTACATAAGTTATGGAATTTACACCTTCTGCTCAGAATTCAACACAGAGATTGAAGAATGTGTGGCTTTCATAGTAAAAAAATTTTTAAAAGGTGTTTGTGAAGGAAGTTAGTCATGCATAAAGATATTGATGTCAAGATTCTGATAGCCAACCTGAATCAGGAGATGATTTTAGCAAGCAGCTTATCCAATTTGCTATATTAAGGAGGGAGGTTTTTAGCCCAAATCAAATATAGAACATTACATGCAATTTTTTTACATGTTCAGTGTTCAGTAACAATACCGACAGTGGTCTAGAGATTCTGATCTAATCTCCAGGGTTTCTAAATGAGTCCAAAGCTTCCTTTACTGTAATCAGGTTACCAGTTACCTACATGGTCAACATTAGAGCCTTTTGGTAAAGAAATCCCAGTAGTCACCTCAAATTATATGGATCTGAAGATATGGATGAGATAAGGAGAGGAACAAACACATGCTGAGTGACTACTGTGTGACATGGACAATGCTAATTACTATACATATATATATTTTAAATTTATTGGAAGGCAGTATTTCATACTGGTAAAGATACGGGCTCTGAAATAAACTGGGTCAAATCCATCTATACTATTTAATAACAATAAATTGTAGGCATGCTAGTTAATCTGTATATGCTTCAACTTCCTCATCTAAAATGGAAATTTTAAGTGATATTTCCTTCTTGAGATCCTTGGGAGGATTAAATAAGATAATGCTATATGGCGATTAAAGCAAGACCTGAAATATAGAAAATACCCAAGTAAATTTTGCAGATAATAGATCTATGTGTATTAAAAGTTCATGGCTAAGAACTGTTTTGTATGTGGTTTATAGACAGGCCTGATTGGCAATTTCAGTGTGGAAAAATAGGAATGAGAAACTTTTAAAGAAATGTCAATAGAAATGAGAAATGTTTTAAGGAAATGTTAAGTGAGTTACAAAGAGCAAAGACACAGAAATGTGAAGAACCATGGGATCTCCTTTCAAGAAATGAAGAAGGGGCAGAAACAAGATGAATAGATCAAAACTGAAATGGTCCTGGGTGTAATCATAAGAGAAGGTGTGATATCTGGAGCAACTGAGGAGAAAGAGAGGTTGATTCAGAATGACTCAGTGCTGGGACACTGGGGACACATTACCAGATGAAAAAGTTAACTTGAGTCTGAACTCAATTCAAGAGGGAACACCTAAAGCAATGCACCAAAATAGCTTGCATCTTCAGTGAGCAATGACTCAGAACAGCCTTCTTCCTGGCCTGAAGGTGAATAAAATATGGAAATAGGAAGCAAAACACAAAGAGAAGATTTAAAAAAAGAGAGAGAAGCTTATAAAAGAAGATGTCAAGAAATGAACCTGCCCAAATCAATTTAAAGAAGAGATCAGTGGTCTTCCATGCCAGGCAACATGACCTTTTATACAGATAAAGAAAACCCTCTGATACAAATCTCATAAAATGTTGGATTAAATATATTTTAAATACTGAGGCATAGCTGAATTGACAGGAATACGAAAACAAGATACAAACAAGAAACTAGGAACCAGAGCAGTGACTATGGAATCAGTTTTTACTTTGAGAGCATCTGCTCACCCCTACTGGCAAAGAACCTGAATTTTAATGAGTCTAAGAGGTGAAGAGGCCCAATTAGAGATCTCCACATAAATCCAGAATCCCAATGTGGGAAAACCAGAGCAGAAAGGAGGTAGGAAATAGGGGAATCAATCTTGCATAGGGGAACTTGTGTGCCTTAGTCTAGACTCTAAGAGAAGCAAATACAATTAACATGCCTCCTATCAGAACTTCCAAAAACCTGCTAAATCTGAATCGACATGTGTCTTAAATTTACATTACCTGAGGGATCTTAATTTTAACTGAAAGTGCCACAAGCTGATTTTTCCCCCAAGCCATTATCAAAAAGGAAAACACAAATGCACTTTAAATCCATGCCTCAAATAATACCCACATATAAAGTCTCAAGTAACATGAGGTCCCTCCAGCCAAAATTCTCTGAACACACAAGAAAATAAGCCACCATGAGCGAGAGTCAGAGATTTAAGGAACACATCTGCTAAGTCAGCAAATATTGGAATTATCAGAGTCAAAAGATAAAACAAGGATTTTTAATATTTTCAAAAAATGAAAGCATTGTGCAGAAATAAGACACAATCAGGTAAAGCCGGACTAAATAGAACACCTGAAAAACTGAAAAACTAAAATTAAAATTTTAATGAGTGGGTTAAACAGATTATACCCAAAGAAGTAATTGGTAAAGTGGAAGAGAAATCTGAAGAAATGCAGCACAAGAAGACAAAACCATAGATTTTTTAAAAAATTTATGATAGTCACAGAGAGAGAGAGAGAGAGAGAGAGGCAGAGACATAGGCAGAGGGAGAAGCAGGCTCCATGCACCGGGAGCCCGACGTGGGATTCGATCCCAGGTCTCCAGGATCGCGCCCTGGGCCAAAGGCAGGCTCTAAACCGCTGCACCACCCAGGGATCCCAAAACCATAGAAGATATTTTTAAATGTTAAAATATATAGAAGATGGAGTAAAAAGCGGTTATCATATATTTAATTGTAATTTCAAAAGAATAACTTAATTAGGGATAGACAATACTTGAAGAGATAATGGGTGAGAATTTTCCAGAATTAATCAAATATGCCTATCTTCATATTCAAAGCCTAACAATTACTCTTAAGCAGAGTAAACATAAATACAACATACTGAAGTTCCAGGAAACCAAAGAAACAAAGATAGATAGTGGAATATAAGGAGCTGAGAGATGGGAGGAAGGAACAAAGACAGATTATTTACAAAGAAATCAGTTTTAAGACAACTGGGCTCTCAAGAACAGAAATGGAAGTCAGACAATGTTAGAATATCTTCAAAGTGTGGAGGCAAAAAAGCTGTCAACTGAGAAGTGTTTATCTAGTGAAAATATAGTTCACTACAAAGGCAAAATAAAGACATTTCTATTACAAAGAAAAGAGAAATTTTAATATCAACAGATCTCCACTACAGGAATATGTAGGAATTTGTATATATATATATATATATATATATATATATATATATATATATATTTCAGATAGAACAAGAATGACTCCAGAAAGAAAATGTAAAATGCACAAAAGAATGGTGAGGGGGGGTGGACGAGATAATTATGTAGGTAAATAAATATAAACAGAGTGTTGGTATTAAATATTTTAAAATAATGTCTAATTTAGAGGATTTCAGATTTTGAGATAGTTAAAATCCTGGAAAAATAATAGCATATAAATATGGATAGGGTGATCAGACTTAAAAGAAGTTATGGTCTGGGAATTATTTAAAAGGAAGGCAGAGATTCTATGTAAACTTCAGAACTTTTACATGTTAAGATTTCTAAGACAACCTCCAAAAAGAATATAGAGTACATAACATACAAACTCATAGTAAGAAAAATAGAGTTAGAGAGGCGATATTAATCAATCAGAGTGATGACAAAGAAGGCAGAAAGAGACAAAGAATAAGAATAAGAAAAGTATAAAGCTCAGATTATAGGGTAGAGATAAATATACGTATATTAAAAATAACAGTGATGGTAAATGATATAATCACCAGTAAGAACACAAGAATTTTCAGACTTTTTCTACAAAAACAATACTCCCAAAATTTAAGGACTCAAAAAGATTAAAGAGTAAAAATATAATAAAAGTATATGTACGTATAGCTGGTGCAATTGGTCAATTACCAGGAAAAAAAAGTAGAGGTTTAAAGTAAAACATAGCAATAGAAGGTAACTACACTTAAAAATAAGTAAATCACTAGAAAAACATAATAATTGTAAATATATAGGTATCTAATAATATACCAACAAAATATAAAAGGCAAAGATTTTCGGAAAGATAAAAAGAAATTGATCAATCCATCATCAAAGCAGACTTTAATGCAGCTCTCAGTAAATAATAGATGAAGTAGACAAATATGAGGAAATACATAGAATATTTCAAAAACAAATTTTTTTAAGCTTGAGCTAGTAATGACCATATATAAAACATTGTACTCAACTAAGAATGCATGTACCTTTAGAGTATGCATGGATCACTTATGAAAACTGAACAAATTCTACACCATAAATTAGGTCTCAATATATTTCAGACTTGGTTTTACACGTATAACATTTCTCTGACTACAAAATTATATAAATCAGTAGAAAACATAACTTAATATTTATCAGTTTAAAGGTACAAGTCTGAAAAACCAAAATCAAATCCAAAACAACCATGAGTCAAAGTATAAACCATTATGGAAATTGAAAAATAATTTGTATATTATTGCTTGTGAGATATAACTAAAGCAATGTTTAGGAAGAAATACTAAATTATAGAAGACTATATTAGAAAAAGAAGAATGGCTCAATATTAATGAGTTAAGCCTCCAGATTAAGAAGCTTAAAACAAAAAAACAAACAAAACAGAATAAGCCCAAGGAAAATAGAAAAAGATGAGATTATAAACATCAGACCAGAAATAAATAAAACGGAAAGGTACAATAGGGAATATTAACAAAGAAATAGTTCTTTCTTTGAAAAAAAAAAGATTATCTACAAAATTGATCAAAATGAAAGAAACACAAAATTTTAAAAGGAATAAAAAGGATTATTAATATATAATTATTAATATAATATCCATGAAGGATATTATAAACAACTAAACCTAAAAACTTGAAAACTTAGTTGAAATGGACAAAATTACTGATTCAAAGATGAATACACACCACTTTGCCCATATTAGGATAGATAAAACCAAAAGACAAATAACAAGCATATATCCAAGACAACTGAAAACATATGTCTACATGAATACATGTACCTTAATATACATGACAACATTTTTCATAATAGACAAAAGAGGGGGGAAAAGTAAGTGTCAATGGGTCAATAAGGAAAAAAATCAAATATGATATATTTTTACAATGGCATATTATTCAGCCTTAGAAAGGAATGGAGTTTTGATACATTTAACAACATAGATGAACCTCGAAAACATCATGTCATGGTAAGTAAAAACAACTAAACCCAAAAGGTTACACATTAGATGATTCCATTCATATGAAATGTCTAAAGGAGACAGAAAGTGGTTGTCATGGGTGGAGAGAGAATAGTGAATAACTGCTAAAAGGAACAATATATCTTTGGGAAGTGATGAAAATCTTCTGGAATTAGATGGTAGGAATGGCTGCACAAGACTGAACTGCATATTTTAGAAAGGTTAATTTTAAGACACGTGAAGAGGGCTTGAAAGTCTGGGTGTTCCTATAACCACTAAAGATAATTGGTAGAGTCAAATTGTTTTTGTAAAGTCAACATCAGGCTTATTTGTTTTTATACAGGAATTCTGTATCTTTAACAAACTCTTTAAAGGCGAGAAAGTGAATGCTATACAACTCATTCTCTCATACTAGTATAACATTGATCTATAAAACAGCAAAGAGATTATGAGAAAGAAAAATTATAGGACTTCCTTTTTCTTGAACATAGACACAGAAATCACACACAAATATTAGTAAACTGAATCCAAGTTATCCTAAGATAACTCTCTAGGATCAAGGACCAGAAGCAAGTTAACACATTAGAAAATATGCTATTATAATATATCATATTAACAGATTAATGAAGGACAACAGATGCAGAAAAACTGCTGATAAAATTCAACAATTAGTAGTGATGAAAAGAAAAAATTTCCACAGCAAAGATCAGGTTCACTAGTTGAATGTTATTTTTCATTCCATAAGAACAAGAGACATAGAACTGAGGGGAGAAAAAAAAGCCAACATTGCATATGTGCAGACTTATGATTATTTATATTTAATAAAAACAAAAATATGAGCAAATTATTAGTTATTCATAGTCCAATAAAATTGATGAGTATGAATGCCACATGGAAAATTCTATTATATTTCCCTCCAGCAACAATACTTAGAAAATGAAGTTCTCAAAAAGAGGTGATATAACTAGAAATTATAACTAGAAACAGAGTTAAAATATGTATAAGAATTAAGAATCTGACTTTAGAAACATTGAAAAACTTAATAGAGAGAAATCCATGTGGAAAGATTTGATATTGTAGAGATGTTATCCCCATACAATATATAGATATAATGTAATTCCAGTAAAACTTCCGACTTGGCTTTGCATATGTATAAGCAAAGTCTAAAATTTATACAGAAAAACAAAGGCCTGATAATTGTCAAAATATAGCCAAACATGAAGGCTAAGAGAAACCTCTAGGAACTAAAACTATAAATAAAGAGATTAATGAAACAAAATAGATAGCCCAGAAATGGACACATGCATATATGCATACCTGATATATGTCAGACTGATACTTCATAGTAGTGACAAAGGAAAAGGACCCTTTCTGATTTAGAGATAAAATATACATATAAAAATTGAAATGGACTCATGCCTCATAACAGAAAATAAAAGCAATTCCAGATGCATGAAGAAATAAAATATGAAAGGCAAAATTTTAAAACCTTTAAACAAAATAGGAATAGGAAGAAAGCCTTTCTGCACTAAAGGTATAGATAAATTCTCTTAAAGATATAGAAAATGAAAGCTATAAAGAAAATAATGCATAAGTTCAACTACATTAAGTGAATGAATAAAATGAATGAAAAGGCCTCTCACAGAAAAACGATGACAAGTAGAGAAGTGGTAAATCTTTGCAAGATATATAATTGACAAAGGATTAGTGACCAAATATATAAAGAACTTCTATAAATCAATAAAAAAGATGAATCATTTGGTCATTTCATGGGAGAGAAAACACAAATTACTAATAAACTTTACAAAAGATACCCAAATATTTTAGAAGTCATGGAAATACACATTAAAACCACATCAGCAAATTGATAAAAATTTAGAAGTTGCACAGTATCAAGAGTTGGTGAACAAGTGGAGTTATGGAAACTCTCATTCACTGCAAATAGGAATGTACATCATATTACCACTTTGGAAAACAAAAGTTTGGCATTACCTATTAAAGCTCAATATACACTGAGTCCAAAAACTCAGAAATTCCATTACCCTACACAAGAGAAATTCTTGCACACATATCAGGAATGTGTAATGTAATTATATCATTAAAGCCTATATTGTCACAAAAATGAATGAACTACAGCTATATTAATGTGGATAATTTTTAAAACATAATGCTGAGTAGAAAGAGAGAAGCAAATCACAAAAGGGCACTATACTCTGATTATTTTACATATATTTAATTTTATATAAAGTGACTATATAGATATCTCTGCCTCCTTTAATATGAGACTTTTACTGATTTAAAGAAGGCTTACAAAATGTTTTTCCCTCAAATAAAAAGACCTAGAAATCATGGATTCAACTTTTTGGCCTGAATTTACATCTTCTAGGGTTCATTTTTGGACCATGAACAGAATGATCACATGCTAGCTGAGGAGGAAGATTTGAGTGGGATGCTTTCCCACTTAACCTGATAATTAAGCAAATCAGAAGAAATGGCCTGTCCTTCTCCCAACACACCAAAAGCCTTTGACAAATGACAAAAACAATTTAAAAAGTAACTGTTCAAGTCATTCTATGAGACCAGCCTTACCTTGATCCCCAAACCAGACAAAGACCCCACTAAGGAGGAGAATTACAGACCAATCTCCCTGATGAACATGAATGCAAGAATTAAAAAGCAATAACTTAAAAAAAGTAATTCGCCATCAAACAAATACCTATTCAGTAACAACCAAGCCCTTTGCCAGGCAGTACCTTTTGGAAGAGGATTCCTCTTCCTTCTGGATTTCTTTAACTATCTAAGGAAATGACCACCTGCTTAGGTCAGTCAAAACCTACAGAGTGAGGGACAGAGCACCTCTAGAAAGCAGGCCCTTACAGAAAAGTATACTTTATTCCCCATTTATATTTTTGTTGTCAAAAACTTAAATCCCTTTTTTGTGAAAAATTGGATAGGAAAAATATCTAATTGCTATTAACTTCAGAGAAAACATTTAATCTTTCACTCCAATTTTTGAGATGATGGAATCCTATCTGGTTGAAAAAAATAAAGCAATGGTTGAAGTGGGGGAATACAGTCCCTAATGATAAAAGTGCACAGATGGTGATCTATGTAGACCATCTCTCTAGACAGGATCTGTATGATCAGCCAGTTATGAGACAATCAAAGCTAAATCTGGGAATGTGCTAATAGTTGAAAGGTCAGAGAGCAAAAGAGAATATTAGAAACCACTTCATGTGGCAAGAGTGGAAAGAGGATATGATTTAAATAAGATATAGAGTGAAAGCCAAATCAATGCATCCAAGATTGAAATCATGGAAGACAGATCATACACTTTTATCCCCAGCGCTCTTGCTATGAGCTGAGAGGGGAGGACGTAAAAACAGCAAATGAAGACCAGTTTTCTAAGAAGGTTGGCCAAGAAAGAAAGGAAAGAATGAGATTCCACTTGACAAGTCTTTTGACAAGACTGTTATGTTAGTATCCCTATCTACCATTATAATTACTCTTTAATTGAGAGTTTGTGGAGTGCCATGAAATGGCACCTGTTCTGTACTATCTAAAAGACAACCTCATAGGTCTCCCTTCACAGGAAAGAAACTGCTTGTCATCAGCAGTCCTTTTGCAGCTTGCGATAAAATTCAGGCAAGATCTATTTATTTTTTTCATGAGAATTATTCCAACCTGTAGACTTTTAAGGGACAGCCAATAAGCTCCTTACATCTCCATGTTTGTTTTCTCTTTAGCAAAAGAATTGGGAGTTTGAGACTGGGGAATTGAAGACTTCCTTAATTCCATTTTGATGCGTGGTTTATTAAACTATCCATTCTGAAGGAGAATAGCATTAACCCCTCACAATGAATGGCTTCTGTCTGTCAAATATTCATGGTAGGATATCGGTCAGCAAGTGAATGACACCAAGCTGCCACTCTCACTCCTGAGATTGAGTCAGCCCTGGGTACAAAGCTCCCTGGCGGGCAAGACGCCTGCCAATTTTGCTAAAAAGAACAGTAAAAGTAGGAACAGCAAAGCTTGTACAATTTGCAGTTCCTTTCTTCTTTCAGGGTACTTTTAGGCTGACAGACATCAGTTTTCTTTTCTATGCTTTATACATTTCTATTCATAAGACTGGCATTACCAGATGATTTATTAAACCTCATTTTATTCATATAAAATAGTCACTGCTCTGGAAAAGAGTGACTCAATAAAGTGCTCATCTTCCCATTTTCCTGGACTTCCAGTATCCTCAGACCTATGGCACGCCCGCCTTCTATGCGCTGCACCTCTGAGCGCGGCGGACCCGGGACCGGGCTTTGGGAGGCCTCCCCTGGGTGCTCTGTATACAGCCGGTTGCCGCAGGAGAGGTTTACATTTATAAACGACTGTACGCGTCGGGGCCGGGCTCCGCCGCTCGGAAGCACTTTGCTGAACTTTACTCAATCAATAAACCGCAGGAGGCCGGAAAAAAAAAAAAGCCAAAGAACAAGATTCAGTCTGTACAATGAACAGTCAATGAGGCAATGAAATGAAAACATTTTGTGCAAAATAAAACTTAGTCTTGAAAATGCAAACATTTATTTTCTAAGTCACTGATTGAAGGGATCATAACATTCAAAATGAATCCAGGCAAACCCATGCTACTGAAATTTGATTAATTAAACCCAGATCTACTCATCTGTGTAATGTCTCGCTTATAAGTAAGATGCTTTTGATCAGTGGAGAGATTGTGGTTTAGAGAACAGGCTCAGGATGGGGCTTGCTAACTAGTACATTTTGTTTGTATTTCTCTTATTAGGATTCTCCTCTTTAATTAAATGATTGTAATTCCTGGTTTTCTGGTTTCTTGCCCACCATTTATCTTTACCATCATATAGATCTTCCATATGGCCTGCACAGCAACAATCAACTGAAATATAATGTGGCCAACCTAATTTGCTGGAGTTTTGCTTCATGTATTGGGGATGAGGCTTGAGACCAAACTTGCACGCTATGTCTTTCTCATAACATTATAAAGAACCATAGTGAGCCAACCTCGTATAACAGACCAGGAAATCAGAGCGTGACAATGTAAGGATTTGTAACTACCTGTGGCTCTACTATCAAGGGCTTTACAGACCTGAAATCGTGCTTTACACTTGACTCATCTAATAACCCTAAAATACAATTTCATGGTTTGTTTAATATATGAGCAATAGATAACTTCAACTTCCAGCTGTAGTAGAGTTAAGAATTCAGCAAATCCTCTCAGGGAAAAAAAAATAAGACTAGAAAAATTATGAAAACAACACTTTAGAACTCTGCAAATGAAAGCAGGCAACAAGTTGATATTTATTTATTCTTGAAAATTTTGTAGAGCTCCGGGTAAGGGCTGTGTGGGTCTGTGACCTTCTTCACAGAGACTATTTTCATCCTTCCTTCTGGTTGGGGCAAGAGACAGACTAATGAGAAATTAAAGAGAAAAACCCTGAATGTGAGAGATCAAGGAAGGATCCACACATTCCTGGCCTACTGGGAGCCAATGCCTATGTGCAGTGGAGACTTGAAGGACCTTGGTGGGAAGTTAAAGCTAAGGCAGGGCTGAGAATGGTAGAATTCTAAATGGGATTCCTGACCCACACAAAGATTGATTAACAGAAGGTACAGTCTTATGGGCTCAAAGTGTGTGAAAACAACTCCATTCAAATATTTTTTTCCAGTTTTACTAAGAAATGATTGATATATATTGTTATATAAGTTTAAGGGGCACAGTGTGATGGTTTGATTTACATATATATTATAAAATGATTATACAATAGATTCAGCTGCTATCCTTCATCCCATAAAGATACAATATAAAGAAAAGAAGAAAAAGGGAAAAAAGAGAAAAATTTCTACTTGTGATGAGAAGTTTTAGGATTTACTCTCCAGCAAGTTTCTTATATATCACACAGCAGTGTTAGCTATAGTTATATTGTACATTATAACTACAGCACTTAATTATCTTAAAACGGGGATTTGTACCTTTTGACCACCTTCCTCCAGTTACCCCTGCCCCCAGCCCCAACCTCTAACAATCACATGTCTAATCTCCTTTCCAGTGGCAGGGGAGGGTGTTTGTTTGTTAGATCACATGTATAAGTGAGATCATACAGTACTTGTCTTTCTCTGTCTGACTTATTTCACTTGGCATGATGCCCCCAAGTTCCACTCATGGTGTCTCAAAATGGCAGAATTTGCTCATTTTTTATGGCCAAATAATATTTCATTGTGTGTACATGTATAAAATATATATGTCAACTTCTTTATCTTGTCTATCTGTCGGTAGACAAGTTATTTCCATGTCTTGGCTATGATAAGTAATGCTGCAATGAACATGAGCATGAATATATATTTTTGAGTTTGTATTTTTGTTTTCTTTGGATATATTCCCAGAAGTGGAATTGCTAGATAATATAATAGTTCTATTTTTAATTTTTTTGAGAATCCTGCATACTGTTTTTCACAGTGATTTACAATCTCATCAAGAGTACAGAAAGGTTTCTTTTCTTTCACACCTACTCTAGCATTTGTTATCTCTTGTCTTTTTGGTGTCATTCTAACAGACATGAAGTGATATATTATATGCTTTTAATTTGCATTTCCCTACTGACTAGATGTTGAGCATTTTTTCGTATATTGGTTGACCTTTTGCATATTTTTTTGAAAAATGTCTGTTCAGGTCCTTTTCTCATTTTTTAATTGGGTTATTTGACTATTTTTTGTTATTGAGTTGTACAAGTTCATTATATATTTTGAATATTAACTTCTCATCAGATATATGGTTTGCAAATATCTTTTCTCACTCTGTAGGTTGCCTTTTCACTTTGTCAGTGGTTTCTTTTGCTATGTAAAAGCTTTTTAATTTGATGTAGTCACACTTGCTTATTTTTATTTGGTTGCTTGTGCTTTAGGTGTCATATCCAGAAAATAATTATCTAGGCCCATGTCAAGTGGCCTTATTCCTGTTTTCTTCTCGTGGTTTCATGTTGTACATTTAAGTCTTAATCCATTTCAAGTTTCAACTAATCAATTTTGTGAGTGGTATAAGAGTCCAGTTTTACTCTTTAATGTGTGCATATCCAATTATCCAACACCATTTATTAAAAGACTATCATTTCTCCATTGAGTATTCTTGGCTCCTTTGTCAAATATCAGTTGACTTTATATGCTTGAGTTTATTTCTCTTTGCCTAAGTCTTGACTGACTACTATGCTATGCAGACACAGGATCAACCTCAGTAGCTGCATCGCATGGGGAATAAATATTATAAATATAAAATTCTCAGAAAAATAAATCAGAATTCAGAGCTGCTACAACATATTCTCTAAAATTTTAATTTTTAAGCAATCAGTAAAGTGTGACTGGTAGTAGGAAAAAAAAGTAGTCAATAGAAACTGACTCTGGTAGCTGAAATGATGCATTTAGCAAAGTTAGACTTTAAGGCAGCTATTATAAGAAACTCCAAAGATTAAAAAAAAAGAAAGAAAGAAAAAACTATGTTCAAAGAATTAAAGAAAAAAATGCATGACAATGACTCACTCAACAAATAAGGAATCTTAGTAGAAAAACAGAAACTATGAAAAAGAACCAAGTAGAAATTCTAGAATTGAAAAGTCTAATAATCAATATGAAAAATTTACTTGTTATGTTTAATAGCAGGTTTGAGAAGAGAGGAGAAAGAAACAGTGAATTGAAAGATAGATCAATAGAAATTATCTCATCTAATAAAAACAAAATAAGATTAAAAAATAAACAGGGCCTCAGAGACATGTGGGACAAGGTTAAGCATCCCAACATATATGAAATGAGAGTGCCAGAGGAAAAAAGAAAAAAGGAGAAAAAAAAATGTATGTGGAGAAATAGTCACTAAAATCTTCCTAAATTTGATGAAAAATAATCTGTAAATCTTAGAAGCTCCTTATCTCCCAAGTAATATCAACAATATAATTCACACCTAGACACACCATACTCAAGCCTCTGAGACACAAAGAGAAAATCTTTTTTAAAAAGGTTTTATTCATTTATTTAGAAAGAGAGAATGTGCACAAGTGGGGGAAGGGGCAAAGGGAGAGAGACATCCCAAGCAGACTCTGTGCTGAGCACAGAGCCCAATGTGGGGCTCGGCCTTACTAGCCTGAGATCATGACCTGAGCCGAAATCAGAGTCAGAGGTTTAACTGACTGAGCCACCCAGGATCCCCAAAGAGAAACTCTTAAAAGCAGCAAGAAAAAAATGATATACTATACAGAATGAAACAATATGATTAATGACTGAATTATCACTAGAACCAATGGAGGCAAGAAGGCAGTAAAATGACATAGTCAAGTGCTGATTAAAAACAAAACAAAACAAAAACAGAAATAAAAACTCACCAACCAAGAATTCTATACCCAGAAAAACTATTTCTCAAAAAATGAAGGCAAAATAAGCAAGTTCCCAGGTAAACCAAAACTGAGAGAATCCATTACTAGCAGACCTAACCTACAAGAAGTACTAAAAGAGTCCTTCAGGCCTAATAAAATGTTTAGTTTCGACAGAAACCAAAATCCATAGGGAGAAATGAAAAACACTAGAAATGGCAGACATGTAGGTAAATTAAATAAATTTTATTTTTTTAAAGATTGTATTTATTTATTTATTTGAGATGCAGAGAGAGCATGGGCTGGGAGGAGTGACAGAGGGAGAGGAAGAAGCAGACTCCTCACTGAGCAGGTTGCTCAACCTGAAGCTGGATCCTAAGACCCCAGGATCATGACCTGAGCCAAAGACAAATGCTTAACTGTCTGAGCCATTCAGGTGCCCCTAAAATAAACTTTAATAATAATTGTAAAAATTAATTGTTGAGTATATATGAATGAAATATATATGTGTGTAAATGTAAATGAAATATGTGTGTATTTGTAAATAGCAGAAAGGAAGAGATAAATGGAGTTATATGTTGTTAACAAAGTTAACATATCTTAATGGAGTTAAGTCAGCATTAACTCAGGTAAACCATAGTTAAACATGCATATTCATTCCTTAGGGTAACTAGTGAGAAAAAAAAAACCTCAAAAAATATTCAAAAAGTTAATAAAGGAATTAATATGATACACTAAAAAGTATTTAACACAAAAAAGGCAGTTATAGAAGGAAGAGAGGGATGAAAATTATATAAGACATAGAAACATACCAAAATGGTAGATATAAAGCCAGTCTCATCAAGAAATACATTAAATATTAATGAACTAGATGCTTTATTCATAGTCAAGAAATTATTAAACTGGATAAAAGAGCAAGATTCAACTATAATCTGTCTACAAAAGACACTTTTGAGGTACACACTTATAAAAAGTACATTAGTTTTCTATTGCTTTGTAACAAATTACTACAAAATTGGCATCTTAAAGTGATATCCATTTATTTTCTGAGCTCTGTGAGTCAAGAGTCTGGAAACAGCGGAGTTCCCTGCTCAGAATTTCACAAAGCTGCAGTCAACATGACAGTGGGGCTCATTTTCATCTGGACTGGGGAAAGATGGCTTCCAAACTCATTAAAGTTGTTGGCAGAATTCATTTCCTTGCTATAGTATGACTGATGGCTCATCTCTTGCTGGAAGTCAGCTGAAAGTTGCCCTTAAGTCCTAGAGGCAGTGTGAAATCCCCCACCATGTGGTCCTCACCCACAATATCTTAATTAAGTCTCTTAAGACTTAATTCTTTAAAGCCAGCTACAGAATGTCTTTCCTACTTCCTCTTTTAAGGACTTTCACCTGATTATTTCATGGTTACCCTTTTAAAACCATGAATCAACTGATTAGAGACCTTAATTATGTCTCCAAAATCCCTGTGCCCTTGCTTCTTGTTATAACATAACCAAGCCACAGGAATAACATCCCATCAGATTCAAAACACCCCCTCACTCAAGGGCAGGACATGTATATCATGAAACAGAAATCTTTCAAGCATTTTCTAAAAAGTTCTTCCTACTACCTCAAAGAAGGAAATTGATTTAGTATTTCAAAGTCTTCCCACAAATAAAAGAACAGGTCCTAATAGATTCTCTGGGGATGTTTGAGAAATAAATAATGCCGATGCTACACAAAAACTCAAAAAACTATAACATTTGGAACTGAATTCTACCAATTCAGTATTTTCTAATATTAAAACCAGACCCAAATATCACAAGAAAACTATAGAATATGTGACATGAACATAGACACAAACTCCTTCACAAAATATTAGCAAAATTAGAGGCAATGATTAAGTGAGGATTGTTTTAGGAAAGGAAGACTGGCCACATGAACATTTCAATGTATGCAGAAAAAGTCTTTGTTAATTTCCAATACTCAATCCAAATAAAGCTTCTGTGCATACCTTAATAATATGGTACCCTCTTTGATTTTCTGGTTTTGACAATGTACTATGATTCTATAAAATATTACAACTTAAAGGAAATTTGATGTAGGATGAACAAGAATTCTGTGTATTGTTTTTGGAACTTACTATGAGTCTTAACCTTCCCCAAAATAAGAAGTTAGTTTTTAAAAATCCAGCAACCATTCACAATAAAAACTATTAAGGAACTAGGAATAGAAGGAATTTTCTCAATCTAATAAGTGCATAGCTGACATCATACTTAATAGTGAAAATTTGAATACTTTTCACCTAAGATAAGGAACAAGACAAAGATGTCTACGCTAGGATGTCCACTTCTATTCAACATTGTACTAGCCAGTACAGTCAGGCAAGCAAAATAAAGGTATACAGATTGGAAACAAAAATTAAAATTATTCATTCACAGATGACATGATCCTTACATAGAAAGTCCTTTAAAAGTCTACCAAGAAAATCTATTTTGGGATCCCTGGGTGGCGCAGCGGTTTGGCGCCTGCCTTTGGCCCAGGGTGTGATCCTGGAGACCCGGGATCGAATCCCACATCGGGCTCCCGGTGCATGGAGCCTGCTTCTCCCTCTGCCTGTGTCTCTGCCTCTCTCTCTCTCTCTCTCTGTGACTATCATAAATAAATTTAAAAAAAATATTTAAAAAAATAAAAAGAAAATCTATTTAAACTGGTAAGTGAATTTAGCAAGATCACAGGATACAAGATACATATACAAAAGTCAATTGAATGGGAAATCTCCGTACCTTTCACTCAGATCTTCCTGTAAAACTAAAACTGCTCTAAAATATAAAGTTGATTTTTTAAAAAATCAATTGTATTTTTAGATACTAGTAGCAACAATATCAAAATGATACTAAGAAAATAATTCCATTTATAGATTGAAAAATAAAATTTTATGATTAAATTTAACAAAATAAGAGCAATATATGTAGACTAAAAACTATAAAACATTATTCAGAGAAAGTTAATGAAGATCTAAATGAAAAAGGACATGCCACATTATTGGATTAGAAGACATTATTGATATTATAGCAGTTCTCCCCTAGATTTTGTATGTATAGTTTCAACTCAATTCCTATCAAAATTCCAGCAGGCATTTTTCAGAGATATTGATAAACTGACCCTAAAATTTATATGGAAATGCAAGACTATATTTTAATAAAGAAATATAAATTTGTTTAATGTGCATTAACCTATTTTAAAACTAATCACAAAGGTTTACTAATAATCTAGAGAGAGTAATAATATTGGAGTAAGGACAGACATAAAGATCAATGAAACAAAATATAGAGTCCAGAAATAAACTCTCATCGTTATGGTCAATAGGATTTTGACAAAAAGGCCAAGACAATCCAAGGGGAAAAGGAGAATAATTTCAGCAAACAATGCTGAAACAATTGGATATTCATGAGGGAAAAGAATAAATATAGATCCTTGGCTCACATTAGACACAAAAACTAATTCAAAATAGAACATAGACCCAAATAGAAGAGTTAAAACTATAAAACTTCTAGAAGAAAATATAGGAGAAAATCTTTCTGACCTTGATTTAGGCAAAAATTTATCCAATGTGTGTGATATCAAAAATCTGATCTATAAAAGAAAAAAATTGCGAAGTGAATTTCATTTAAAAATTTAAAAAGTTTTGCTCCTCAGAAACAACTTTAGGAAAATGAAAAGAGGGATCCCTGGGTGGCGCAGCGGTTTAGCGCCTGCCTTTGGCCCAGGGCATGATCCTGGAGACCCGGGATCGAATCCCACATCGGGCTCCCGGTGCATGGAGCCAGCTTCTCCCTCTGCCTATGTCTCTGCCTCTCTCCCTCTCTCTCTCTGTGACTATCATAAATAAATAAAAATTAAAAAAAAAGGAAAATGAAAAGAGAAGCATAAGCTGAAATAAAGTATTTGAAAAGTATGTATCTGTTAAAGAACTTGTTTCTGGAATATATAAATAACTTACAACTTAGTAGGATGATCCATTTTTTTAATGAACAAATGATTTGAATACACATTTCATCAAAAAAAGTGTATGAATTGCTAATTGCCACATGAAAAGATCCTCAACATCCTTAATACAGAAATGCAAATTAAAACCACATACCAGTAGAATGGCTGCATTAAAAAAGATCAGCAATTGCAGGTATTGACATGAATGTGAAGAAACTTTGAAACCTTGTTCCTTGTTCCTAGTGGTGATGTAAAATGGTTCAGTCACTTTGGAAAACAGTTTGGTGGTTTCGTGAAAAGTTGAATATATACTTAACATATGACCCAGCAATTCCATTCCCAGGTATTTTCTCAAGAGAAGTGGAAATATATGTCCACACAGATTTATCCACTAATGCTCATAGCAGCATTCTTTGTAATAGCCAAACACCAGGAAAAAGCAAATTATCAACCAATGAATGCATAAACAAAATATAGCATATTGAGACTTGAATACTATTTATCAATACAAACGGAAAAACTACTGAGAGATATGAACTTCAAAAATACTGTAAATAGGGCAGCCCGGGTGCCTCAGCTGTTTACCGCTGCAGCCTTTAGCTCAGGGCCTGATCCTGGAGACCCGGATGGAGTCCCATGTCAGGCTCCCTACATGGAGCCTGCTTCTCCCTCTGACTGTGTCTCTGCCTCTCTGTGTGTGTGTGTCTCTCATGAATAAATAAATCTTTTTTAAAAAATACTGTAAATAAAAGAAGTCATACACAATTATATGTGTATTTAGTTCCATTTATATGAAAATCCTAGAGAAGACAAAATCATAGAAACAGAGAGCTAATCAGTGGTTGCCTAAGGCTGGCAGTGGGAGTGAGGATTGCTGCCAACAGGCACAAGAGAATATTTTGGGGTGAACAAGTGTTCTTAAATTAGATTATGGTAACAATTGCACAACTGTATAAATTCACTCAAAGTCATTGAACTGTGTGCTTAAAATGAATGGATATTAATGATATTAAATCATACATTAGTAAGGCTGTTTTAAAAACCAATAGATATTTGTCAAAGAAATTAAAAATCAAAGATGAATTTCTTGGCCCACTAATCTTACTACTCATATAATCAGTTACCACTTTGGTTTATATTCCTCCAAATAATCATAACATACCAGAATGTGTTTAATCGATCAACTATTGTTAGATTTTTTTAGCTTATTTCTAGTCTTCCACCAATAAATAATGCTATAGTAAACATCCTTATACATATATTTTTGTTTGAGTGCCTGATTATGACCTCAGAATAAATTCCCAGTTAGACTTACTCAGTCAAAGTATGTGTTATTTTTCTATTGCTGTGGAACAAATTACCATGAACTTCACAGCTTTAAACAATGCACATTTATTATCTCACAGATTCTAAGGGTCAGGCGTCCAGCAGGGCTTTGCTGCATTTTCTTTTTGGCACCTCAGCTGGCTGCATTCAAGGTGTCAACCAAGACCACAAACTTGTCTGGGGCTCATGGTTCTTTCTAAGCTCAATGGTGTTGACAGATTTCAGTTCCTTGTGGTTGAAGGTCTGTTCCTCAGCTCTGAAATAACCTACCATTCTCTGCCATGTTGCCAACTTCACAACATGATAGTTTGTTCCTTCAGCCCAACAGAAGGGCATCTGCTGATGCTTCTTGTCATTCACCTTTGGACTCTTTAAAAAGACTCATCTGAATAGGTCAGGCCCATTGAGGATAATCTCTCATTTGGTTAACTCAAAGTCAAGTGATTAGCAACCTTCATTATATCTGTAAAGTCTCTTCACTTTGGTCATATATTGTAATCTAATCACAGGAGTTCTGTCCCATTGAGTTCACAGATATATAAAATGGAAAGGAATAAAATTGGAGGCTCTTAAAACCTGCCCTTCACAAAAAGTTTGCATATTTGTTAAGATTATGGTTCAAATTGCCACATTTTCTGAAGAACGTTTATACCCCCACCAAATGAAAGCTAGCTTCCCTAGGGCTAGATATTATAATTTTTATCTTTGCCAAAGACAGGCAAATATTGCTGGATTAGGACCACTGGATAGGGGTTTGGCAATGAGAGGATAAGTTTTTCATCAATGTGAAGATTATAATTGTCTGAGGTGCCTGGGAGGCTCTGTTGGTTAAGTGTCCAACTCTTGATTTCGGCTCAGGTCATGATCTCAGGGTCATGAGATGGAGCGCCCTGTCAGGCTCTGCACTGGGCATGAGGCCTGCTTAATATTCTCTCTCTCTCTCTCTCCCTTTGCCTCTGTCTCTCCCCACTCCACCTGCACTATCTCTCTCTCTCAAAAAAAGATTATAATGGTCTTTGGCAATTTTTATTTCTCCTTCGCAAAACATCTGTCTATCTATTTGTTTTCCTCTAAGGTAACTTTCTTTTTTGTTCCAAGTTTTTATTTAAATTCCAGTTAGTTAACACACAGTGTAATATTAGTTTCAGGAGTAGAATTTAGTGATTCATTACTTAATATAACACCCAGTGCTCATTAAAAGTGCCCTCATTTTTTTTATTTTTTAAAGATTTTCATTTATTTGTTTGAAGAGAGTGAGCGAGAGCAAGAAAGAGCATGAGTGGAAGGAGGGGCAGAAAAGAGACCCAATGCTGGGCTCAGTCCCAGGACTCCAGGATCATGACCTGGACTGAAGGCAGATGCTTAACCAATCTAGCCACCCAAGTGCCCATAAGTGCTCTCCTTAATACCCATCACTCATTGAATCCATTCCCCTCCCCACCTCCCTCCATCAACTGTCAGTTTGTTCTCTATAGTTGAGTCTTTCATGATTTGCCTCTTTTTCCCCCTCTACATCTGTTTTGTTTCTTAAATTCCACATATGAGTAAAATCATATGGTATTTGTCTTTCTCAGACTGACTTATTTCACTTAGCATAATACTCTCTAGCTCTATCCATATCATTAAAAATGGCAGGATTTCATTTTCTGATGGCTGAGTAATATTCATATATATATATATATATATATATATGGAAACTTTCTGATACTTGTTGCTTTGAAGTCTCATTTTAAATATTAAGAATATTAATTATTAAAGGTACATATAGCAAGCATTTTCTTTTGATATATTTTCCTTTTAACTTGGTTATAGTGCCTTGCACCATGAGAAAAACATTATCAAAATCAGACCTACTAACCTTTATAGTTTCTTTTCTTTGTTTTTTATACCCTGAAATGTTTTCCTGAGTATTTTATTTCTAAGAAAGGAGTCAGATGGGATCTCCAGTTTCCATCTCAGATGACAGAGACTATAACTAGGGGAATATATACCAGGATGAAGTTTCTAATAATTCAACTTCCAGTGGTCTTCTAATTGTTATGTAAATCAATTCTTAACCTAAAGTGTCCAGTGTTCAGCCAGAAAAATGATTGTATCATTTCTTGGCCAGGGAAATCTACACATTGGTCTGTTATTGGTTCAGGACATCAGAGGTCAGCTCCATTTTTGTTTTTTTCATTTCTTATCTTTGGGCTATCAAATTACAGCTTGGAGTATTTAAAAACAAACAAGGATATGTACTCAGCTTTTTTCTAAATCATTTAATTTTAGTATTGAGTTTTATCCCTATCTCTAAGCACTAATTCTGTTATACTTAATATCACCATTTCAAACTGGGGCCTAAAACTAATCTTGGTTTTTAAAAATATAAAACATTTTGGATAACCAAGAGAACATGTCTTTCAGGCAAGATCACTTCTCCATGCTGCATGAAAACAGTCATGATGAAATATTTGGTTGGCTGAAACACAATCTCTGTATGATTTATCTGTTAAAAACTAGCCTCAAGTCCCTCCTTTATTTATAGATGAGTAAACCGTAATGGAAGGATATAAGTTCCATAAGCCTTCCTCGAAATTTCAGGGATTAATTTCTTTATCTTAAATACGAATATTAAACTAGCAGATCTCTGAGGTTCTGCTCAAATCGAACATTTGCATTCTACTTGACATTTGATTCAAGGTTTTCTACTTACATTCTTTCTTTGGCCCTTTCAAACTCCCAGTCCTAAGTATGCCTTGAGGTTCTTCCTCTTTTAATTTTCGGATTCCTATTATACATTCTTATAAAATACCCTATTATCATTTCAAAGTCAATATATCCAGAACCAAACCCTTGCCATCCCTCTCAAACTTTTCAGTTTCCATATTCTTGGGATTTGTTCCACGCTCCTTGAAGGCATGAAATTAAGGGTCATGTTTTATCATCTTTCTCTCTCTCCATATTTAATCAATACCCAAGGCCAGAATATTTGTCCACTGCAGTATTTGTCTCCTTAACCTTCTTTCAATTTTTTTCAACATATTAGTTCAGGCTCCTAGAATGTCATTTCAGAACTCAATGTTGAAAATTCTTTATCTTCTTTATCACTTTTGATATGATTATTACAAAACACTATAGCCATCATTCCCTTTTTGTCTGATGAATTAAGAACAAACTACAGAGCCTGGAAATGAAGCCTTCTCTGCAATCTACACAGCCTTGCTTTCCAAACTTTTCTTCATCTCCCCATCTCCAACCACCCTCCGCCTCCACCCCAGCCAGCTTATGTCCAGTGTCTTAGCCATCCAGAATACTTGCTGTTTCCTGAACACATCTTATATTTTGCTTATTTCCTTACCTTTTTAGTTTGATTTTGAATTCTTATTTTCAGTGTTTAAAGGTTTCTGCAGGGTGACTGGGTGACAGGCACTGAAGGAGGCACTTGATGGGATGAGCACTGGGTGTTATGCTTTATGTTGGCAAATTGAACTCCAATAAAAATAAAATAAAATAAAAAATAAATAAAAGTTTCTGCAGATGTTTGGGATACCCATCTTAGCTAAAACAGGAAAAAATAATAATTACTAACTTCAAATCTTTATTTCCATTCAAAAACTCAATTATTTCTTTTCCTTGGGGCCAAAAAAATATGTTACAAACCAGTGAACTACAATACAAGTTTAAAATAAAAGCAGGCATTAGCGGTTGAGTGTGTTAGAGGTAGGTGAACTCTTGAGAGTACTCTTCAACCATAACCCACCCACCCCACTCCCAGCTGGTAAAGGTCAGAGGAGGCAAAAGATTATTGAAACCACATAGCTACTCAGGAACAAATCTTGGACCAAAATTTAAAAGTTTTCTAAAGCTCAAGGAACTATCAAAAACTTTTTTTCCATAGGACCTAGCCCCTCATTTTCTCAACAAAGAGGTATTTAGTGCCTGCAGTGTGTCATGTGCTGGTCCTAGGAACACATAAGTGATAAATGGCCCTGCTTTCTGGGAACACAGTCTAGGAAGAGGAGATGCATGTGGACAAGTAAATGCAATAAAAGGTGATAGGTGCTGTGATAGAAATTGTACATTGTTACCACTAAAAGAAGGAGGTAGTCAGCTCTACTTGTTATGACAGGGGAAAGCACAAGGAATTCATAGATAAGGTAACCCCTTGGGTTCAAAATAAAAAGATGTGATCGCCAAATAGACCAGCAAGTTACCAAACAACTGAAGGCACAAAAGGAGGAATTAGGTAAAAGCATTTGAGGAAAACACACACAATTTAGAGAGTCTAGAAGCTAAGGTACAAGACACAGCATATCAAAATTAAAATTGGAAAGCTAGGCAAGCTCCAAACTGTGAAGGGACTAGTGTGCCTTGCAACAGAGTTTGGAATGAGAATTACTATTGTTACTACCATTATTATTGTAGGTTATCAACTTCTTATTATAATTAATGGGTTCTAGTCATTGATCACTTGCTATGATCACTGTAATAGTTTACATTGACAAAGAAACTGATAATCAAAGATGAATTCACATGCCTAAAGCAATATAGCTATTAAGTATTAGAGCCAATATTTGATCAGGTCCACCTGATTTCAGGTTGAACATGAATTACATTGTAATTTATCTTTAGTCTATGGACCATATGAAACCCTTAGAATATTTTAAATGGAGAAGAAATATGAATGGATTCTTGCCTTGGAATAGAGTTGCACCATTCAATATAGTAACCACTAGCCACATTGAAAATCAAATAATAATTTAACATAAAGGTCAGTTCATCAGTTGCAGTAGCCACAGAACAAGTGCCCAGTAGCCTCGTGTGACTAAAAGCTACTACATTGGACAGCACAGAATTAACATTTCTATTATCGCAGAAAGTTCTCTTGGGCAGCACTGGCGTAAAAGATGCACTGGAGTCTTATGGGATGGGGAAAGGAGCATACAGCGACAAGTGAGAGAGTATTAGAGGAAAAAATAAGGCTGTCATAGTAGAGACTTAAGCCATTGATTTCCAGAGTGTGATTTGCCCCTTCCTACACTCAACCAGCATCAAATAACCCATGATCACTGAAGTGTGCAGACCACTGATTTAGAGGAAAGGACAGGTTTGTAAAACATGGTGCAGAAATACAAGCAACTTTGGCCAAATGTAGAGTACGTAGAGGAAGAATGAATCTGGGATAACTCCAGGTGGGTTAGTGAGTATAGAAGGATAAACATATTCAAGAGCAAGACAACAAGTTTGAGTTCCTGAGAAACACTCAAGTACTGTGATCCTATTAGAAGTGTCAGTCTAGGGCAGCCCCGGTGGCTTAGCGGTTTAGCGCCACTTGCAGCCCGGGGCGTGATCCTGAAGACCGTGGATCGAGTCCCACATCAGGCTCTCTGCGTGGAGCCTGCCTCTCCCTCTGCCTGTGTCTCTGCTTCTCATTCTCTCTCTGTGTCTCTATGAATAAATAAATAAAATCTTTAAAAAAAAGTGTCAGTCTAGATATCAGGAGAAAATTCTGGAATAGAAATACAGATTTAGAGTTGTCAGAATTCAGGAGGTTGATTAGCCAGGAATCCGTTGGATGGATAGCTCCCAATTCTTTTCTCTACACAAATGATATTTCTATGGGTGTCTACAAATACTAAGGGGTGTGCCTAGATTTAGAAGCAATTCTCCATACCCTGGTTCCTTTTTCTCTTATTCAGGGAGGCATCTCAAATGCAAATTTGACCGGATGGTATAAATATGTTCTAGTCTTAAAAGCAACTAATTAACTTACATTGTTGTTCTGTTACTAGTTCATACAACTCATCAAACAAGATAGCATGTAATTTGAAGTGTGTACAGGGAGAAGAGGGTAGTTGGAAGGGCTGACATCCAACTCTCTGATCCTGGAGACTGGGCTGCAGCAGAGGAACTAGCCAGAGGGGAGCAGTGGTCAGAGAGGTAATAGGATCCTGTCTTGCCCATTAAGAGAGGAGGTCGGCCAAGGTAATGTGATGAACACTCATATTCCAGCGAGACCGAAGGACTTTGCTCCTAGGCATTCATAAGGGAGCATTTCACAGTCATTTTGGTAGAGCAACTGTCAACAATTTGATTTGGCCAATCAACTAAGAAGATCAAAGGGGTTCAAGACAAAATAGGAAGTGAAGAAGTGGAGGAAGCAAGGATAGATTTCTGCTTTGTACTGTTTCTTAGTTACAAAAGAGTCACTTTACATTCTCAATACCTTACAGAGACTTTAGTGAAACAACTCTTCTAATTTTTATGCTTTCTCTCCCAAGACTCTGGCATAAATATGGCATAAAAGGACGAGAATGCTAAAAATAAAATCTTCCACCTGTTGATAGTGATCTTTTGATCCTAGACCATGACTGAGTTCACCTTAATCACCTAAACCTAGGATGAATCCTTTTCTAGGATTCTTCTTATCCTTTCTAGTCTTGCATGGTCTGCCCCACATATTCTAAAAACATAGAATCATAAATCCTCAGACTAAATATAGCTTAAACTTTAAAGCTAGGACCTTCTGTACAAAAATACCATTTGTCTGTTCCTTGCAACTGACCTGGCCTGAATTAATCCTCACAGCCATCTTGGGAAGTAGGTAGGAAAGTATTTTTATGCTTATTTTTGCAGATGAAAACTGAGGTTCTATGACTTGTCTAATATCACCCTCATAATAAATCAAAAGCGACAATCCTATTTCATTTTATGAATGTATTCATTCCACATTTTTCCATGAAGGATTCCAGGTAGGTGCATCGGAAAAACAAGAGTAGAACATCAAAACAAGATGATAAAAGAACATAGATACTTAGTTGTTAAATCTCTACGTAATTGGCATAGCTGAGCTTTAAATTTAGCTCTAAGATTTTTGGCAACCAAACAAGAAGGATGATTAACACTGTCAATTATCCAATTCCTATTTTCTTTTTCTTTCTTTCTTTTTTTTTTTTAGAAGCACACTACAATAGTTAATTTTATTTGTTCAAGGTTCATATTGCAAGCATTAAACCAAGCATGGGCTTTGATTCTGTGAGCCCAGATTCACATATTTAGAAAGATAAAAGCAAACTGTGATCCATGTATATGGATGAAAAACTAAAGATTCACAGTTAATCACATCATGGTTTTAAATTTCTACAGCCTAGAAGCCAGAAATCACAGATCTTTTAGGTCTTTCTGGATGTCCCACAAGGTATCTGCACTTTTCTTGAGCTGGGCAACCTCATTATCCTTCAGCTTCTGATTGATCACACTGGTTAAGCCCCGAGCGTTCAGGATACATGGAAGACTCAGGAAGACTTCATTCTTAATACCGTACATGCCCTTCACCATTGTTGACACTGGATGAATCCTGGAGAGATTTTTCAACATGGATTCAATGAGATCAGCCACACTTAATCCAATAGCCCAGTTGGTATATCCTTTTAGCTTGATGACTTCATAGGCACTTTCAACCACCATCTTATGCGCTTCCTTCCAATTTTCACTGCCGTTGTATGTTCCCATTTCTGGATTCAGTTCCTGAAGAGAAACACCTGCCACATTCACTCCACTCCACACAGCCACACTTGAGTCACCATGTTCTCCCAAAATCCATCCATGGCAACTGCTGGAATGAATGCCAAGTTTTTCAGCCATAAAATAGCGAAATCTAGTAGAATCCACATTACACCCACTTCCAATCACACGGTGCTTGGGTAGTCCACTTAGTTTCCAGGTAACATATGTAAGTATATCCACTGGGTTGGAAACAACAATTATGATACAATCAGGACTGTACTTGACTATCTGAGGAATAATGAATTTGAAGACATTAACATTCCTTTGCACCAGATTGAGGTGGCTCTCTCCCTCCTGCTGGCGGACTCCTGCAGTCACCAACATAATCTTAGAATTGGCAGTCACAGAGTAATCATTATCTGCCACAATTTTAGGTGTCTGTAGAAATAAGCTCCCATGCTGTAGATCCATCATTTCTCCTTTGAGTTTATCTTCTAAAACATCCACAAGGGCAAGTTCATCAGCCAGAGACTTTCCCAGAATGCTGATGGCACATGCCATACCAACTTGTCCAACACCCACTACAGTGATCTTATTGTTTGGGATCGCAGCCTCTTCTTCTGCAACTTCTTCAGTTTTTCCTTAAGAGTTGCCATTGTGCCCCAAGACCAGCAGCTGTAAGGGTCGCACAAAGGAGACCAGGTTAGCTGCGTGCCAATTCCTATTTTCTTAAAGGAGTTAAGTGTGCCAGTTTCTCAGAGGAACCAAAACACCTCCTTGCCTGAGTTCTGAAAGAAACTTCAGATCCACATCCACACAAAGAGAGCATTTCTAGAAACAAAAGTAGTGAAACATTCATACGGTGACTTCTAATGATTTCCTTCAGTAAAACTTCATTTAAATCAATAAGTTAAAAACTGACTTTTCAACACAAGCACACATATTAATTTGCTGATTACTGATATGGAGAGTTACCACAAAGATACAGAACCTTACATCGGTTTCAATTTTCATAGTTGTGGCTAAATGCTATGCACTAATTAGCACATATTAGTGGAACATGCTCTCTCCTCTTTAGAGCTAAAAATCAGGTAGGCTTGCTAAGTATCCACACACTTGTATACATACTATACACACATACACACACACTCTCCCATTTGATAAGAAAAGTTCTTTTTTAGAATAATTAACTAAAGCATTCTTGGGTTTTTAGGAAATGCTAACTGGCTTAAGTGAAATGTCATCTATTATTCTAAGATGTTTCTGGAATAACTATACATTGAAGTGACTAGAATAAAGGCAATTTTTTCACATTTAAGTTATAATTAGAGCAGATGTTGAATAACCATCTCCCCTGACTCTCAGGTACTAATGATCACTAACATTTTTAATTAATCACAAATCCCTCCTGTAAGCTAATAAGGCTACACCAAAATGGCCCCTTCCTTTTCACAAGGTGCCAAATGAGCCATGTATCTAATGCTGTATTCGTATATCTCATTAGGTAATCTATAATAGATATCCAGTCACTGCATTACCTTAGAGCTCCCAGGCCATACTTGTTCTTCTCAAACTGAAGACGTGTATGCAGAAAACCAGTCTGTTAAAATGCATTTAATGAACACCTGCTGGCCTCAGAGATCTGAGCAAGGCACTGGTCCAGAATATTAAGGAAAGAAACCATTCTCCTCTCCATCTTCAAGCAGTTTAAAATCTGGGTGAGGAGACTAAACATACACACAAGTTATGCAACTAAAGACAATAATCTAAGAACAATAAATACATGTGAAATAATATAGTACACAATCAGTAATATTGAACAGTACACAGATACCAAAACAGGAGGTATGGATGATGAGCACTGATAGAGAAAGATTAATGTAGTGGCCTTTGTTTCCCCTAGCTGATACAAAAGTAATATAAAATGGCACCTAGAAGCAGAGAGCAATATTAAATAGAAAACTAGCCATGCTGTATCTCATGCTCCTGGGATGTAGGCAGGTAAGCCAAATTATTGTATGTGCAGAGAAGTTCCATGCCAGAAAATATAGATTGTCTTATTTCACATCAATGATGCATACATTTTAATGAGGTTTGTTTTGACTCAGAGTGATAAAAAAAAAAAAAAGCAGATTCCAGCAGCAGTTTTGGATATCCTGATTATGGGTCTATAAGCCTGGGAAACTGCATTTTCACAAGTCACCCAGGATAGAGCGAGTTCAAGGGCTGCAGAGCAAAGGTGAGCCTCTAAGACCAGCCCATGTGTGGACGTAGGGGGTGTTAGTAACAGGGCTCAACGTGTTCCCAACCACCACTAATGAGGTGTACATAGGAAGGGGTAGGAACTCTAGAATGATCCAAAGTGTCAAAGTGCCACTAAGAGCAAGAAACTGATAGCAATTTAACTGATGAAATTTCATGTTAGAAATTACAAACACATGTACAAACCTACATAGAAAAGAACTATTCTGTGATACATTTACTAACCAGTAGATTTGACTGGATGATTATATGTTGGGATTTGTAAAAAATTATTTAATTAAATTCTTTGAACTTAGAAAGGAGTGTAATATAAATTCAAAGGGTTACAACAAAATGGAATTATTTGTGTTAAATTTGCTACCTAGTAATTTTCATTGAATGCATTTTGGGTTTCTGAAAAAATAATTGTGTATTCTTTATTATTTAACAGGCCTCAATTAGATGTATTTTGTTCCCTCAGATTAAATACTGCAATAATATTCTGTGAGACCTTGTGGATGCTGTTATTAATTATAAATTTTAAAAAACATTTGCAGATATGAGATCTTCTTACCCCAGGCATTTTGCAAATGAATCATTATTAGCCCTGTTCAAAAGAAACTCGAAGAACATGAGGAATTTACTCAAATTCTCTGAGCAAATGAATATAAGTAGGAATTGACTAGAGTCATTTCTTCAGATGGCAGTAGACATTCATCACACATCCTCAAGGCATGGTATTTTGTATTGTTTGGGAGAAAATTGGATATATGGTCATGAACCCAAACTCTGAACACTAGTCTGGTGACTCTTTAGGGTATCTCTTTTCCCCTCGAATAATCTCGCTTTATTATATTTCTATAATTTCAACCTACAATTATTTCCTAAACTAAGCAATAGAATAGCCTTAAAATGACTTTGTAACCAATGTTTAGGAAGCTGAACAAAAAAATCCTGATCATCAAAGAATTCTAAATTCAATGTAATATTGAGAGTGGTATGGCACATTAAGCTAGCCTGGAGTTAGGGTTTCTGTTACAAGCAACAATGAGAAGTGAAATTTTGACATTGAACCCACGGAGGAGGATTTAAAAGCCAAGCTGACCTGCTCACTCGTGCATGGTCAGTGGAGGCCAAATTCAAACACCTAGACGCAAAACAACACACTTAAAAAATGGGACAAAGGTGAAGTCTCTTGGGAAATTTTAAAAAATACATTAACTGAATTTCTGAACAAGGGGCAGACTTTCAGAGCAAGTCAGAAATTCCCAATCAGAGGAAAGCCCGGCATCAAGTAAGGGTGGGGCGACACTCTTAGAGAAGTAGCGTAGGTGCATTTGGAGCACATCACTTGAGCAACCAGAAAATGAAACAGACTAATTGGCATCCGAGAGGTAGAAAATCTAGAAAATCAAAATCAATGTACTTAGGGGAATGGACAATGTGGGAAAAAACTCTAGGAAGTAGTGTAAGTGTTGATCATTGCAGGGTGGGGGTGGGAGATAAAATATTGAGAGAAATTACACATACTGGAATTGAATAAGCAATTTTAGAAATATGGCTGCAAAGAGAATGGAAATAGCATATTGGCAAGGCAGAAAAATCAAGTGAAGAGGGTTTTTTTTTTTTTTTATTAAAAGTGTTTTTAAAAACACAAATAGGAGAGACCTAGCAAGTGTGTTGGCAGAAGGAAAAACATCTGGAAGGAAAGAAATTGAAGGTAGTTGTGAGAGAGAGGATGTAATTAAAAACATGACAAAACAGCATTTGTGGGAAGGAATACATGAACCTTACAGTCAAGGGTACATCCTCCAGAGGGATGGAAAGAAGAGAAGATGGGGGAAGGGAGGTCACTTGTAGTAAGGAGGATGGAAAACCGAGGTTTCTTGGACCTCTTTCCTCACTGCCTGGGAACAAGGGCACAAGGAGAGGAAAGTTCAGGACATTGGTCTTCACAGTGGGGTCACAGGAACCTGGGAAGCACAGCCATGGAATGGATTTCCCAGTCCTCCCCTTCCTGGAGACTGGTGGCAGAAAGCCCTAGCGGTGGGCACATCTTGCTGTTCTCTCTTCACCGCTGCCTCCAGCCCTCCCTCCCTCCACTTTATCAAAAACAGGCAAATCTCTCATCCATCCCATACATTGCCTGGATGTACAAGTCTCAGGAGCACAACACAAAGAAAAAACTCAATAGCTCCTTTCATTAAGTAACTAGATACTCATTCTTTTCCAATAAAATGTTTGCTTAATAAATCTTTTTCAAACTGCCATATATTTATGATGTAATTTTTCCACCACCCAGTCAAAAAGAATGTTTTAACATAAATCTTGTAGTCACAGCAAATAAAAATAAATAAATTAAATATATATGCATTTTGTTGTAGAGAAATCTGGCAGAGTGATGACACTGAGCCTAAAAGTACACTGAGACAAAATGTGGGGGAAGCAGAACAGAATATGAACTCAAGAAATAAAAGGAATAATGTAAAAATCTCTGTCTGTTAAAAAAAAAACCTCTGTGTGTTTTTCAAATGGGTAATGCCAGGTGTCAAATTACCATAGTGTTTCTATTACACTGGATTCATTTAAAGGAACGATGCAACACTTTTATTTTAAAGTGTCGATATTAAAATAAACCAGAAAGTACATACTTGTTAACTATTTAAATCTTTGCTGAAAACCTTTGTGTATGTCCATTTTTAAATGTATAAGGATGTACGTAGATTTCCAAAATTATTTTAGGGTGTACTCCAGTTTAGAAGATCATTGTGCTCTTCTGGGGAAATGAAAAGACATGAAATGATGGGATTGATAAGCAGGGATGTGTGCCTCATTGAAGTTAACACGAATATGTGGTCAATCGGGTTGGCCAAGTTCCAGCATTTTCTTTGGCAATGATCTGTGGCCCAGAAGCAGAAATGAAGAATGAAAACAGCAGTGACAGAAAATTGGACAGAGCAGGATGCTTAATAAGGCCTTGAATATTAACAAAGAGAGTTAAAATAGCTGACCACGGTACCTAAATTGGACAGAGAAGTAAGTGAGACCAGAATCAGGTTACTAAACAGTATAAGTTGATTGTGTCCCAATAGCTTTGTGTCCCAAAAGCTGCAACATGGTTGTAGAAAGAAAAATGCGGAGTGGCATGCCAATTCCAAGCTTTTGCAAGCAGAGCAGTAGAGTGTAATAATAAGCCATTGCTTTCTGGTAATTATAAGGAGGTAGAGATTTTCACACCAACAACGTGAAGGAACCACAAGGCTAAAGGCAGTGACAAAAGGCCACCACGGATATCAAAATATATTAAAATGGCTACAGATGCTGTCAGGAAACAAGGTATAGAGGAAGAACATAAGCTGATGTGAAGTGGTGGGCTGTGAACAGGATGTCATAGCAGCAAAGTTAGGGAAAGGATGCTGTAATTGAACAGTATGGACTTTCGGAACCAAAGAGTTCCAGAAGTGACACGGGGGCTTGTATAGAAGATGCAAAATCTCACACACTACATCAGTTGTGCAGAAATGGAACTTTATTTTCCACATCTTAACTTGCTCGAGAGCAGATTTCCTTTGAGGGAAACAGAAAAAGGAAGCAACAAATCTTTACTCCACTTTTTCATTGCAACTCCGGTCCTGCTATTCTACAAGTTGGCCTATTTGGGATAATTATTAGGTCAGATTCAGGATTCTCCCCGGGGGGGGGGGGGGGGAGGAGTGATGCAAGATTCTAGGGTTAATACTTAGCATTGTCCAGCTGTCAAAAAAGCCATCTGTCTGGGTGGTTCTTTAAAGCATCTCCTTCTGCTTCACCTCTAAGAATTTGCTATTAATTGATCCAAGCCAGGAGCCTGGTGATTCAGGCAGACTCCCATCCAGAGGCCAAAGAACTGATGATACAAATAGGTCTCGTCACCACACGGCCATGTGTGCTCCACCGTGGCTAGCCTGGGACATGCATGGTCTCTTTCCCCAGATTTAGACAAAAGGCAAAGCATTAAACCCTTTTGGATGTCCGGGGATGTCCGAGGATGGAGGGTGGGGGTCTTTCTTCCTATATGCTGCCTTACCACATGCTGCATTTTCCCTCTTTGTGGTTTAAAATCTATGATGAGTCCAGCAGGTTTTGGCTCAGGATCATCTAAGGCAAAACTCCTTGGGAATCCAAATTAAACCATTTTTCTCACTTACCATCTTGGAACTAAAATCAGATTTCCCAAACCCTATTTGGGAATCCAAAGCCAAGAATCTCCTGGTATAAAGCCTAACTTCTCCCCAGAGAACAGTGCATATAGAAAGCTTTTGCTTCCCGAATGGCAGAAAATTTGTCCCGGAATGCCACGGAAACGGGAGCCTTTTCCGGTCTCTGAATGCAGTCCTGCTAGTTTTGAAGAGGAGGTCTCCCAGGGAGACGGTGACGGGGATTGAAGTGTCTTTAGTGGGGACTAAATTGCCATCTAGGCATATGAGGAGATGATAAGATCCTAATGAAAGACTAAGCCTATTCTCCTAGGCTGGATGTCCAAAGGAGGCCTGTCTACATGGACCTCCAAAGGGGACACAACTTCAACAAGCACAGAATTGAACTCAGCTTTCTTCCAATACCATGTCTTCAGTACCAAAGGTGTGACTTAGGAAAGAAATCATTAATGAATTGAACTTCATTAACATTAAAAACCTTCATTCTGTGAAAAGCAGTGTCAAGAGAATGAGAAAAGAAGCCACAGACGGGGAGAAAATATTTACAAAAGATGCACCTAATAATGGATTGTTAATCTAAAATATACCAAGAACTCTTAAAACTCAATAATAAGAAAACAAGAAGCCTGATCAAAAAATAGGCAAAAGACATTAACAAACACTTCCCCAAGGAAGAAGGCCAACATCCAGAACACTGACAACACCAAATGCCACAGCAACAGGCATCCTCATTCATTGCTGATGGGAATGCAAAAGGGTACAGTTTGGCAATTTCTCACAAAACTCAACATTCTTACCATACAAGCCAGCAATTACACTCCTTGATATTTATCCAAATGAGCTGAAGACTTACATTCACACAAAAACCTGCACACAAATGTTTACATCAGCTTTATTCAAAATTGTCAAGGCATTGGAAGCAACCAGGATGTCTTTTGGTAGGTGAATGGATAAACAAACTATGGTACATCACACAATGGAATATTATTCCGTGCTTACAAGAAATTGGCTATTAAGCCATGAAAAGATGCAGAGGAACTTTTAAATGCATATTATTAAGTGAAAGAAGCCAGTCTGAAAAGGCTACACACTGTATGATTCCAACTCTATGATGCTCAGGAAAAGGCAAAACTATGGAAACCGTCAAAAGATCAGTGGTTGCAGGGTTGGGGAGAGGGAGACATGAATAGGTGGAGCACCGATGGTTGCACAGAGGCAATGTAACTGCTGTGTCTGATACTACAGTGATGGCTACACATTTGTCCAAACTCACAGAATATGCAACACCAGGAGTGAACCCCAATGTAAACTATGAGCTTTGGGTAATAAATCATCAGTGTAGGTTTATGGATTGTAATAAACGTCCTGCTGCGTGCAGTGTGGGACGTTGATGGTGGGGGGCAAGAGGGGTACTGCACTTGTGAGGACAGGGGGTATAATGGGAAATCTCTGTACCTTCTCTCAATGTTTTTGTGAACCTAAAACTGCTCTAAAAAAATAAAGCTTATTAATTTTTTTTAAATCTGTCTACTTCAATTATTACCCGTCTCAGTGAAGGCACCATTGTCTGATCAGTTTCCCAGGCCAAACATATAGGCAATGTACTTGATTCCTCTCTCATTCTTAACAGCAAATTAATCACCAAGGGCACTGGTTCATTCTCGGTATCTCTGGAATCTATCACTTTCTCTCCAACCTTCTGCATTTATTCTAATTAATTTGTACTCATTCACTTCCTTGGATTGCCCCATCTCCTTAAATGTTCTTGTTCTACTTTAATCCACTCTCCATAGTAAGTCTTTCCAAAACATGAACCCAATCACATCACAGGTCTACTCAAAACCCTTTAACAGCTCCCCATTTATCTCAAGGTAAAGCCCAAAGAGCATGGTGTATTACACTCTGTGTAACTGCTAATGCACTCCCCTGGCCTCAGGGCTCTCTCTCTCCTGCAATCTATGCCCTGGCCACACTGAACCTCTCTCAGGTCATTAACACTCTGGTTTCTGGGTTTCCCCACAAGTTATCCCCTAATTTCAGTACATTCTCCCAGGACCCTCCTTACTTATTTGTCCCTTTTTATCTTTGGAGTATCAACTTTGTCATGTTTCTAAGAACCCTTCCCCAGATCATTCAGTTCCAGTTAGGCAATGGAGGCATTATTCTTTATGCCCTGGAAGCAGCACTTTTGCCCACAGAGGTAATTCCCATTTGTTCTTATCATCAGCTTGCCCCCTAGGTCCTCCTCATCAGCTGGCAAGCCTGTGAGGGTGAGAGTTGACATCAATCTTGTGTGCTATTAGCACCTAACCCACTGCCTTGCTCAAAACAGAAGTCCAATGCTTGTTAAGTAAAAGAATCAATCAACCAATGGAGGGAAGTGCCTAAAGAAGGTAATGCACAGCCCCTTCTTGCCCTGGGGGAGCGAGGAGGGAAGGCCAAGAGAAGAATTGGAACCTACCAAACTGGATGTTGAAGAAAGAACTGGGAAAAGGCTGCATGGAGTTAAGAAACCAAACAGCGACACTGAAAGGTTGAGTACTCATCTAGTTCATTAAACACAAATAATAATGCCCACACAAGGATTAGCATAAGCACACAATTGGTTTACTTAGCATGAAGAAAATGGGTTCTAGAGGCATCACCAGACAGAGCTGAAAAGGGTGTTTAAGAGGAGAGGAAGGGAAAGTCTAGACTCCCCTGAGCCAAGGAAAATCTTACCCCCCAAAGTTCTCCCCAATTCTGTGCAGCACCCCCCTTTATATCCTTCCAGGTGGGTGGGGCACGCTGATGCTCATAGCTGACAAGACAATCTGAACAAAGCCGAGAAGCTGTCACAGAAAATAGGATTAGAAAGTATGTCTGCACCCATTTAACCTACGGAAGATTGCCTTCGCATGGTGAAGCCAGGATGTTTATGATATATTAGTTAAAGCTGTGAGAGATATTTCTTTTCCCATTGGTTACAGACCTGGAAGCTCTTTTCCGTGTGCTTCTCTCCTATTGGATGGCCAGCCAACCCCTTGGACACAGGGCAGGGGCTGATTGCTGCCATGGTCCCAGAAGCTGGGCAGAAAGAAGCACCACGCTGTGAAAAACAACCCACTGTCCTGGCCTGGAATGGGTGCCATGTCACCTTCAAGTAGTCAAGCTGAGAAAACAGGTCAGAGCTTGTGAGAGGCTGCATAGGGGGAAAAGGAAATGGCCTATTTTCTAGCTGTACACAAACCCGTCTGGCTGGGGAGATCCATGCCAAGCTGGCCTGAACGGAGAGAAGCCGCATTTTTTGGTGACCCTCAGACTGCCTGTCACACCCCATTTCATCAAGATAAGTGGCCTCTGCTCTCCCTAATCCCAACCCTGCCAGCTCAGAATCCTGGGCCTTTTCCTTTGACTGTCCACTGTTTTTCAATAATCCTGCCTCTGGGAGGTAGAACAGGGGTAACTAACCTGAAGTCACGACTCAGGAATATAATCTTATCACATGGTTTGTAACATGTAAGTAAATAATATTTAAAAAGTCACATGAAACAAGTTAGTACTACAAACCTATTAGAATGGCCAAAATCCAGAAGTCTGACAACACCAAATGCTGACAAAGATGTGGAGCAAGGGAACTCTCATTAATTGCTGAAGGAATGCAAAATAGTACAGGTGCTTTGGACAATGGTTTGGCAGTTTATTACAAAGCAAAACATAGTCTTATCAAATGATCCAGCAATCACGCTTCTAGGTACTTACCCAAATGGACTGAAAACTTATGTCTACACAGAAACCTGCACACAAATGCGTAGAGCAGCTCTATTCAGAATTGCTAAAACTCAGAAGCAACCAAGACATCCTTCAGTAGATGAATGGAAAAACTGTGGTGCATCCAGACAATGGAATATTATTTAGTGCTAAAAAGAAATGAACTATCAGACAATGAGAAAATGTGGAGGAACCTTAAATGCTTAAATGCTTAAATGCCTAAGTGAACGAAGCCAACCTGAAAATTCTGCATGCTGTTTAATTCCAACCATATGTCATATGGAAAAGACAAAATTGTGGACACAGTGTAAAGACCAGTGGTTGCCAGGGGCAAGGGGCAGGGATGAATAGGTGGACCATAGGCATTTTAGAGCAATGCAAGTATTCTGACACTGTAATGGTGGACACATATCATTATATATTTGTCACAACTCACAGAGTGTACAACACTGCAAGTGAACCATATTGTAAACTATGAACTTTAGTTAATAATAATGTATCAGTATTGACTCATCAATTGTAACAGATGTCCATATCACCCCCAAGATGCTAATAACAAGGGAAACTTGGAATGGGGGTGTTTATGGAAACTCCCTGTACTTTCCACTCAATTTTTCTACAAACTTAAAACTGCTCAAAAAGATCAAATCTATTCATTTTTTAAAAAGATATCTTAACGGTAAAAGCGCCACCCTCTAAAAAAGGTACTTAGTGACTTTTCCACAAAGAAGGTTTCAAGTACTTAGTGTATCTATTAAGTACGTTTTTAATAAAAACATGGAGAGGGGCGCCTGGGTGACTCAATCAGTTAAGTGTCGGATTCTTGATTTCGGGTCAGATCATGATCTCAGGATCATGAGATCGCACCCGGCGTCGGGCTCCATGCTCAATGCGAGTCTGCTTAAGATTCTGCCCCTTTCCCGCTGACCCTCCCCCCCCCTCAAAAAATAAAACAAAACCAAAAAACCATGGAGATATTTTTTGAAAAATAAAAAACCATGAAGTTATGTTTAAAAATAAAACCAGGGGGGATCCCTGGGTGGCTCAGCGGTTTAGCACCTGCCTGCCTTTGGTCTAGGGCGTGGTCCTGGAGTCCCGGGATCGAGTCCCACGTCGGGTTCCTGGCATGGAACCTGCTTCTCCCAAAGCCTGTGTCTCTGCCCCTCTCTCCCTCTCTCTCTCTCTCTCTATCATGAATATATAAATCTTAAGAAAATCTTTAAAAATAAAACCAGGACTTTACCTGATCATAGAGCTATCCAAAATGCGGACTACCTTTCTCAGTATCTTGTGTGGTTAGTAGGTGCGGTTATCTTCAAGTTTTGCCTATAAGATGTAATTAGAGGTGGTGCATGTCCTTAAAGGGAAGGGGAATGCCCTTCCCTGTCCTTTTCCTAGTCCTTTCTGTTGGTGGCATACATTCTAGACAGCTGAACTAGAAGAGCCATCTCGCACCACAACGCGGAAAGATGACAGGAAATCACAACAGAAGAAGCTTTGGGGTTTACTCATTCACTTGAGTAAGCAACAGATTCTTGAGCCACTGTTTTTGTTTTTATTTTGCCATTTGCAGCTAACTTTATCTTAATTAGACCTTTATTAGGCTAAAGAAATTCCCCCTTTCCTCTTAGTTTGCTTAGAGTTTTGTTTTTAACATGACTAATGAAGATTCGAGAATGCTTTTTCCTGCATTGATTGAGATGGCCATAATTCTGTCTCCATTACAAGGTTCTTTCCTCCTCCCCTATTATATCTATTTATCTTGTGATTAGTTTCTCACCAGGATAGGAAGATTGATTTTATTCTTCTACAACATAAATTAGAATGGTATGTTGCCTGCCTAATTATAACTATTTTGAAAGCTGGATGAGAATAAACTGATTAAGGGACACATAACCCTAAGTACTCTCAACTTAGGATGAATTTCTTTAAATTGATTTGCCCATGTAATTATAAACTTGAAAGAAATAAAAATAAAACCAGGAGTGAACAGATGAAATCTTGGTTCTTCATATCGTGTCACTTTAGGTGAATCAGTTAATCTCTCTAAACCTTAAACTGCCAAGTTTTCTTAAAAGAAAAGAAAAAGAAAGGAAAACAAAAAGAAAAACGATTATACACCAAATATTTAAAAACAGGCCTACACATTCTATATATTTAATTTCTTATGTATTTCATTAATCTGGCATATTCACAACTTTTCAAATAATTTCTGGAAATATATGCCTTTTAAATACAATAACCCACATTATTTTATTTTTTTAAGATTTTAAAATTTATTTTAGAGAGAGAAAGCGTATGCGCATGTACTCAACAGCAAGCAAGCAGGGCTGGGGGAGTGGGGAGCAGAGGGAGAGTGACAAGCAGACTCCCTGCTGACTGTAGAGCCCAATGTGAGGTTCAGTCTTAGGGCCCTGAGATCACAACCTGAGCCAAAATCAAAACTTGATGCTTAACCAACTGACTAAGCCACCCAGGCAGCTCTAACCTGTTATTTTAAATTGCATAAATTCAGGAAGCTTTCAACATAAAAATCAAGTCAAAATCAATTACACATTAAACTGGTTACATAAGCATCTTTAACTTCTCACTCTCTGCTTTCAAATCACTGTATACCATTGTGGGTATAAAACCTTCCAATGATGCTTCCATTTACCCCCTCCCAATCTTTGTGCTTATTGCCATCAAATACTTACTCTTAAACCTCGCAATATACTGTAATCATTTATGTCTAAACAGTTATTTTTTAAATAAATTTAAAATGAGAAGTATTTTATACTTATCCAAATATTTACCATTTCTGGCATTTGTCACTACTTTGTGCAGATCCAAGTTTTGCATCTGATATTATTACCCTACAATCAAAACTTCATTTAACATTTCTCATAGTGCCAGTCTATTGGTGGCGAATTCTCTCAGCCTTTACTCATTTGAAATGCTTTTATTTTGCCTACATTTTAGAAGGATATTTTCTCTAGATATAGTATTCTAGTTTGTCAAGTGCTTTTTTTCCTTCAGCACTTTAAAGATGGTATTCCATTATCTTCTGGCTTGTGTTGTTTCTAATGCCAGCGGTCATTCCTACCTCTGTTCCTGAACGTGTAATATGCCTTTTGTCCCTGACTGTTTTTAAGATATTTTTCTTTGCCATAGCTTATTAACAATTTGACTATGAAGTGCTTTGAAGAACGTTTATGGAGTGTGTATGTATATTCTACCAATAGATGGTTTTTATTGCTATGCTTTCAAGATTACTAACTTTTATCTTTCTGAGGCCTAATATTCTGTTAACTTTATCACTATACACTTTATTTCCAATGTCATATATTTTTTAAAGATTTTATTTATTTATTCATGAGAGACACAGAGAGAGAGGCAGAGACATAGGCAGAGGGAGAAGCAGAGTTCCTGCAAGGATCCCATTTCGGCACTCAATGCCCAACCCCAGGATCATAACCTGAGTCAAAGGCAGATGCTCAACCACTGAGCCACCCAGGCGTCCCTATTTCCAATGTTATATTTTTCATCTCTAAAGTTTCATGTGGGTATTTTTTCCTTCATCATGCTCATGTTTTCTTTTACATTTTTAAGAAATGTAAAATTTCTTTTACATTTTTAGAGCTATTGCCTATTAGTTCCAACATATTTGTTTTTTGGGGTTCTCTTCTTATTGACTGATTTTTATCCTTGTTATGGGTCACATTCTTCTGCATCTTTAAATGGCCAGTAATTTTTTATTTGATGCAGGATCTTGTGACTCTGAATTTTGTTGTCTTCTTTTGACGAATGCTGAATTTTGACCTGGCAAGCAATTAATTCACTTACAGATGAGAATGATACTTTCAGGACTTTTTTTTTTTAAGATTGCATTTATTCATTTGAGACACACAGAGAGAGAGAGAGAACATGAGCAGAGGGAGAGCAGAAGAGGGAGAGGGAGCAGGCTCCCCACTGAGCCAGGAGCCTAACATGGGGCTTCATCCCAGGACCCTGAGATCATGACCTGAGCTGAGGGCAGGAAGACAGAAGCTGAACTGTCTGAGCCACCCAAGAGTCCTTCAGGGCTTGTTTTTAAGCATCATTAAAGCAAATGTGGAGTATGCATTATTTTAGGGCTAGTTGAGTCTTTTTTTTTTTTTTCTAAAAGTCCATTCTGGTGTCTTTTCTGTATATTCAAAGCATTTATTCAACTCTTTTATTTCTTGCTGGTCAGAATTTACAGTCTCCTAGCCCCATATAACCTCTGGGAATAATTCAGCTTACAACTCCCCTGTGGTCTATTTTTGCCTGGCTCATGCACATGCGGTTTAGTATTCAGCAAAAAACTCGAGGGGATGCCTATGCAGATTTCTAGAGCTCTTTCTCTGCATCATTCCCTTTTCTCCAGTATTGTTCCTCACAAATTCCAGCCATGTCGGCTTTCCTGAATACTAATACGTCTTTCAGAACAGCACAGTACTTGAGTTCCCCTTCCCATACTATAGTTTTAGAAAGTGGCTCTAGGCAAAAAGCCAGGGCAATTGTTGGTCTCACCTTATTTCCTTCCTTTAGATCTAGGATATAGGCCAGATAGCCTATCTGTTGTCCAGTATCTGACACAGCTATCTAATATATTTTGTCTAGGTTTTTAGTCATTTATGGCAAGAAGGAAAATCCAATTCTGAGTAGCTTATCAAAGTTTTACAAACTTACTCAAGTTGTAAGGCTGCCTTTCTACAAGGTCATATTTCTTAAAAATTGCAAGTACATTAAACATTAAGGATGATAAACAAGATTAATGAAACTAATTTCTAATTCTTTGAAAAGATAAACAAAATCTACAAACTGTTAGCTAGACTCACCAAGGCAAAAAAAAAAAAAGAGTGGGGGGCTCAAACAAATAAAATCAGAAATGACAGAAGTTACAACTGATACCAAAGAAATACAAAGGATCATAGGAGACTACTATGACCATTATACATCACAAATTGGACAACCTAGAAGAAATGAATAAATTCCTAGAAACATACAATCTTCTAAGACTGAATCATGAAGAAGTAGAAAATTTGAATAGACTGATTGCTAGTAAAGAGATTGAATCAGTAATCAAAAACCTCCCAACAAACAAAAATTCAGGACCAGATGGTTTCACTGTTGAATTCCACCAAACATTCAAAGAATATTTAATACCTATATTTCTCAAACTCTTCAAAAAAACTGAAGAAGAAACTCTTCCAAACTCATTTTATGAGGCCAGCATTACCCTGATAGCAAAATCAGACAAGAACACCACACACATACAAACACACACTCTACAGCTGGTATTTGGATGAACATAAATGCAAAAATTCTCAGTAAAATATTAGCAAACTGATTTCAACAATACATTAAAAAGAACATATACCATACCACGATCAAGTGGGATTTATTCCAGGGATGCAGAGATCATTCAATACCCACAAATCAATCAACATGATACACAACATTAACACAATAAAAGATAAAAATCCTATGATCATCTCAGTAGATGCAGAAAAAGCATTTGACAAAATTTAACTTCAATTTAATATCAACTTATTTTATTAAAACTCTCAACAAAGTGGGTATAGAAGGAACATACCTCAACATGATAAATCCAAGCAGCAGCTAACATCATAATCAATTGTAAAAAGCTGAAAGTGTTTCCTCTAAGATGAGGAACATACAAAAATGCCCACCCTTGCCACTTTTACTCAACAGAGTACTGGAAGTCCTAGCCAGAGCATTAGGCAAGAAGAAGAAATAAAAGGCATCCAAATTGTAAAAGAAGAAATAAAACTGTCACTATTTGCAGATGACATGATTTTATGTATAGAAACCCTACAGATTCTATCAAAAAAACAATTACAACTAATAAATAAATTCAGTATCGTTGTAGAGTACAAAATCAACATACAAAAATCTTTTGCATTTCTATTCACTAACAGCAAACTATCAGAAAGAGGAATTAAGAAAACAATCCCATTTATAGTTGCATCAAAAAGAATAAAATACCTAGGAATAAATTTAACCAAGAATTTGAAACACTTGTACACTGAACCAAAATACACACATGCACACATGCACACACAATGGAATACTACTCATCCATAACAAAGAATGATCTTGCTTTTGCAACAACATAAATGACATTATGCTAAGTGAAATAAGTCAAATAGTGAAAGACAAACACCATATGCTTTCACTTATGTGTGTAATCTAAAAAACAAAACACAAAATAAATAAAACTGTGGATAAAGAGAACAATGATTGTTGCTAGCAGGGAGGGGATTTGAGAGGAGGGTGAAATGGGTGAAGAGGTCGGGGGAGGGGGATTTCCAACTATGAAATGAACAGGTGATGGGGATTTGGTGTGCAGCATGGTTACTGTAGTCAATGGCATTTTAAGTGCATATTTGAAGGTTGGGAGAAAAGTGGATCTTGAAAGTTCTCATCACAATAAACATAGTTTTTGTAACTTTTTATGGTGATGGATACTGACTAGACTATCACAGTGTACACAACTGCCTAATAATTGCACTGTGCACCTGGAACTAATGTAATGTTATTTGTCAATTATACCTCAATGAAAAAAATTCAACCCCTCTGTTTACCACCGAATCTGAAACTGTTAATGATAGTTGTAATAATAGTAACGTGAGTAATAACAGCTAGTGTTTATCAAGTTAAAACAAAAATAAGTATGCCTGAAATACTAATGCCACCATTTAAGTTCTCTTTGCCATTGTTTTATTTAATCCTCTTTGAAAATTCTCACCCATTAAGACAATTGCAATTTCATTGAGTTAAACAAACCTTCAACACAACACTATGTGCTTCTTTGCAGCGCTGACGAAACTCACTGAATCTTATTTATAATTTCTATGTCAATGAAGCCATAACGTAAAAGAAGTGTCACATGGCCCACATCCCTAAATTCAGAATAGACACATGACTTAATTCTTCAGTCTACTCACAGTCCACAGCTTCCCTGAGGTGGATCAATCAACTAGATCCTACATTTTTTTTTGCTCTAGATAAACAGATATCTTATTATCTTTTTAAAAACCTTTAAATTCTGTGGAACTCTGTATTTCTTCAGCCTCAAGACTTACAAATGATATGCCGATATTCAACTGGGTTTTATATATTTCACATGGCTTTGTCAAAATTGCAGCTATGACATCTGAAGTCATTCTGTTGACATAGGAGCTCATGAATTTGTGAGCACTTTGCACAGCCTTAAGGAATTGTGTTACAGACAGAGCAGATGGGATCCTCAGTTGCAGGGCAGTAGTGAATATACCAACTGCAGCTCTTTGAGATGGGCCAGGTACTCCCTCTCTATACTTCAGTTGTGAGAAGGCACAGGAAGATAAAATAGGCCACATAGAAATGATATTGGTTCATTCAGGGACATACGAACCATTGCAGGTATCTCAAACAGAAAGTTATTTAAATTGGAAATTAAGAGACCAAATCTCAGGGCTGAAAGAGCAAAAAATGGGAAAGTTGGTGGTTTTAAAGATCAGAAATTCTGGAGAGTCATAGCATCCTGAAAGGAGGTGATAATCCCCTGAGCCCACACTCTTCTGTCCTGACACAACATGCAGGTTCAGAAGACCTAAGTTTTTGCTAGCTATTGCCTCTGTAGGAGTTCATGTTCATTGACCAGTGGTATAGAACTGCTGGCAGCTATTGCAGTAGTCTGCAGCCATCTGCCACTGCCAGAAAAGGGTAGTTTCTATTTCTCTCCACATTTAATTAGTTATGATTACCTCCTATTGCCTCTCTTGGGCACTAGCCAACCAAGAGTCTGGAAAATGAAATTTTCAGGTTTCCCTCCAAAGTGGTTTAGGGGAGAGTATAAAAGGCATGTATGGTGTTGTGTCAATGGACAATACTTACCACAGTTTATTGGGCCAACTACTCCACCTACTAAGACTCAGTCTCCTCATCCATAAAATAGCAATGACAATAGTACCTACATCATAGGGCTATTGCAAGAATTACATAATCTATAGTTTATAAAGCTCTTTAAAAAGTGTCCAGCACATAGGATATTCACCCTAAATCATTGTAGTTTTCAATAGTATTTAATAAGCAATAGAATGAAAAGCCAACCTATGTCTGGACTGATTGTGCAAAAGCAGACTGTAAAGGTGATTGTGACCTTTATCCAAGAATGCCACCCAGCTACACGGTTTTCATTTTCCCATTTGGGGAGGGATAAAAGAAAGATCATATTGATTTCCTGCTCACCCTGATATTAATTACTTATGGTTCCCAAACACTGTGGAAGTTAATAACCTTTGTATTCATCCGTTCACTGTAAAACAAGTTCTTTATCAAATGCATGTGTTCACACACTTCAAAATTACCCTATGAGAAATATTTAAGAAGAATTGCCTCAGGCATAACATTGAGGTCAAATAACTTGAGAATACAAAATCAAAAATGTTTGCTTACTAATTAATTCGGTCACTCAATCAGCACTCCCCTGCTCGCTGTCCAGAAGCCTGGCCAGCAGTAGGAAGCTTTGATAATGTGTTCTTTAAGGAACCCAGGGCAGTGGTAGGCATTTGATATATGTAGAGAGAAAGATATGTTATATTTGTGACTTTGTTAATATATACTTATAAAAATGCAATAACATTTATTTAAATATAGGTATTGAAATAATATCATCTCAGGAGGTCTTACTACCATGCCTTGTCTTTCTTTGTTAAAAGATATGCAAAATATAGCCAACTCAGTTATAAAAAAAAAAAAAAGTAATAGTAATGAGGGCAATAAGGATTTGGTATACTGACAGGATGGAGCTATTCAGGTTAAGGAGAAATCTTCTAAGCTCTAATGCTTAATGGATAAAAATTAAGACTCTGGAAACCTTTGCACAATCACCAGAATCACTTTCTCTTATTCAGCGTCTCAGCCAGTTCCTGGACCAGGGACTGATCACATAAGTTATCTCTTTAAACTAAATAAGCAGCCAAGAAAGAAGAAAGAAAAAAAGAAGAAGAAAGAAAGAAAGAAAGAAAGAAAGAAAGAAAGAAAGAAAGAAAAAGAGAAAGAAAGAAAGAAAGAAAGAAAGAAAGAAAGAAAGAAGAAAGGAAAGGAAAAAGAGAGGAAGAGAGAGGAGAAAAAGAAAAAAGAAAACTTCATATTACAGTTTTTCAAAAAGTATCAGCCTTTGAGTCAATCAGAGACCTACGTTCAAATTCTGATTCTGTCCCTTCAAAAGGGGTAGGATCTTAAGACAGCCTCCTGAGCCGGAGATTATTCATCTAAAAATTAAGGGCATTGATAATAATGTTTCAAGGTTGCAGAGTACTTCCCACACAAGTAATGCATAGTCTTATTATAAAATCAGCCTATTACAGGTAACTCTGCATCAGTTATTCTCCTTAAAAACTAAAGCAGAAAGCTAGACTCTAAAAAGCAATCTATATGGCTTCTGAATGTGATTTTGTATTAGAATATCTAGGTGTCATACAAATCTCAAACAAAATTATAAACCCATGATGATAAAGTAGCATTTGATGCAACAGGATTTAGCCAGTAGATCTGAATTGTTGTAGGGGGAAAATTAAGGCAAATATTCATGCCAGTCTCCCCATTCTGTTCCTCTTCAGTGGTGATCTCCATCTGAAAATGACGCCTATAAGGGCTTCCCCAGAAACTTCCCCAAACCCTCAGCTAAAGGAGTACTTTCATTCTATATGCACCAGGATAAGAAGACTGATTTATGAATGCATTTCCTCCATGAAAGTGTCTCCCTTCTTTTCAACGATGAGTGAAAAACATGTTAAAGTTCTAAAATCAAGACTGAGTAGTATTTCCCAGATGTCCATTTATCAAATTGCTATTTCCCTATTATTTTTAGTACTTAATCTGAACACTGAAAGCCGAATGAGAAATTGACCATAAAACTGTAAGTGCTAATCAAAATATAATTATGAAGAAGGCACCGAAACTCTACAGAACTGCTGAGGGGTTTTTTGTTGTTGTTATTTTCGTATGTTTTTTTTTCATATGTTTTTAAATGGACCATTGTAACAGATATGAGTTTATTTCTTTTTCTGTTTTTTTTTTTTGGCGGGGGGGGTGGATGTAATGAGCTATAGGTTCGGGGAGGAATAGTGTTTATTGAATGTTTATTATAGGCCACTTCTTAACTTTTGCTTTATTGGCTTTTTTACCCTCAAAACAATCCAAAGAAGTAGGTCCCATTTTTATATTTATTTCATCCCAGAAGGGATGAAGATCCCATCTCGGAAAGCGTGGACTCTATTCTTCCACTTGTTCGGGCTGACACTTTACATCGTCCTGGGGGCCCTCCCCCGTCGCAGAGAACAGGCGCTCTCCGCGCATCAGTCTCTGGCCCCCTCGCCCTATTTAATTTTCTTCAGAACATGTTCGTCCTCATGGGCTTTTTTGTTAATTGCTTCTCCCTCCAAAAAAATATGTTTTCAGGCTGCAAGAACATGGTGGGTGTTGCTCACTGCTACATCCCTAGCTTTGGATCCCTGCAAGCGGGGGTTGGTGAACATTTGCTGGGTAACTGATCCCCGTTTTGTAGATCAGGGAACCAAGTCTCAGAGATGGGGAGTGACTTCCCCAATGTCACTTCTACAGGACTCACATCTTCCCCAGGACCCACATCTACACAGCGTTGCTTGGAGGCCCTGCTTTGACCAAACACCGGATTATTCAAGCGCCTTCCTAGGTGGCGAAGCTGGGAATGCACACTGGCCAAAAAGAAAGCCTCCACAAATTTATCTGCTGGTATTTGAATCAAACATAAGACAAAATGAGATCTTTTTAGATGAGGAAATGTGACAAGTGTCTTCAGAATCCAGAAATGTTGACTGACTTCTAGACAACACCCTTATATAGGCACCAAAGTTAAAAGTTAAATGTGAAAATATCAAATCACAGTCTGTATTGAGATACGTATGGAAAAAAAAAACCACTTTGAATATAGTACAGCATTACCTGAGATCAAGGAGTCATTATCGTTATTTTAAATGCCTAGAGTATAGAGGTCCATTAGAGAAATGGATTATTAACATATGCCTTAAATTAAAGCAACTTTCTCTCAAGATCGTTCTTCCTGCCATTTGAAAAGCATCTCCCACCTGCCATGTGACACACTGGTTAGTCTTTGGGACCTCTGAAACAGAGGTTTTCACCTCCAGGGGACTTAATCGTTGGACAAATAATGACTGGCACGATATCTTTTCTGGTACGACTTTTTTGCAAATTTACAAATCAAGAACGCGAAAAGTACTCCAGCGGTGTGGTCTGTCAGTAGGCAGAGAGAGCTTGCTGCTTGCTCCCCACATCTGCGGTGACCTATTGTGAGCTGGCCCCTGGGACCCATCAGGCCAAGGAGCTCAAATTTTCAAAGATGGTTGGGAGAACTGAAAGCAATTGATTGCACCAGCTTGACAGGGAAAGTCATCATGCACTAATAATACTAATTTGGTCTCTAATTAATTATTTACCTGGTGGTCGGCTATATATCCAGCTGTTGCTGTGTCTTTATATGCTTTAGTCCACGGTTCTCCTTTCTCGTTTTGTTTTTGTTTTGTTTGGGCTACAGCTGGAATTCAGGATGAAGCCCAGTTTATGAATTTATCAATCCCTAGGTGTCCCTTCCTTATTCCGATATGAAATAGAACATGCATGTCTCTTAAAAGTAAGAGGGAAGAAAACTAACAGTGTCAAAAAAATTGTTTTTTAGTGTCAAAAATTTGATGACATTCATTTTCTTCTTTCATTTCTCCCATCCTTCTTCTCTAGTGTTGGAGAGGAAAGGTGAGAGAAAATACCATTACTGCCCCAAATGTGTCCTCTGGATGCTCTGTGCTGCGGAGAGGAAGGGCGGGTGGAGGAGCAAGTTGGTCAGAAGTTTTGGGAAAAGCAAACTGGACCAAAAAACTTAAAGAAATGAGAACACTGCAGCAAAAAAGAAAAAGAAATAATAACTTGGTAACGCTTGAGTTCTCTCTCTTTTTTTTTTTGACCTAGCTTTAATTTTTCTCAGATTTCTGTAAGCCTAAGATATCATCTTCACCAGTACTGAAAGCCATATTCTATCCCCAAAGGTCCAGTGTCCTATTTTTTTTCTTTCTGAGATTGTCATCCAAACTAGGTGAATGCAATTTTGATGCTTATTTTTCCAAGTTGACAACATTCAATTGTTATTCTCTACACATTTATTAAGCGGCATGTTGGTTCTCTAGATGAAAGATGAAGATGGCCAGTCCTTGTGTCTAGAATCTTGCAGTTTGGTTCACTACAGCAGACCTTATACAAATTCCCAAAACCACTCTCCATGTGGCCTCCCACCACTAATCTATGAGAATTACATGGCACCAATACCATTTCCCTTCACAGAAAGATACATCACAGGTGGGAGTGACTGGGTGACGGGCACTGAGGGGGGCACTTGATGGGATGAGCACTGGGTGTTATTCTATATGTTGGCAAATTGAACACCAATAAAAAATAAATTTATAAAATAAAAAAAAAAGAAAGATACATCACTTATGGAGGCAAAGAGAAGAAGGAAACCAACATTTGTTGAACTTTGATGCCTGACAGTCACATGCTATGTGCTTTTGTATTTACAATCTCATCTATCTCTCCTCAAACTCTATGAAATTAATGCTGTTAATGCTCTTTTACAAATAAGAAAACTGAAGCTCCCCATTTCATAGAACTGATGTGGGAAAAGTTAGCATTGAATTCTAAACCTAAACTGAAGTCCAAAATCCAACCTCATATCTTTCTACCACATATTCCTACAAATAATGAAGAAAGGCTAGTCACCCAACAGATCCGTGCTGATAGAAGTAGAAGAGATGCAAGGTGGAGTTACATAGTTTTCCAACCCAAATAACTTTCGGGCCCTGGCAGGTAATGAGCTAAGTGAAACAGACAAGACGTAACACAGTGGGGAATTCTGGAACTTACTGCCGGTTGGAAGGACTTGCCAATCTAAAGCTACAAAATCAAATGTACTTTTAAAAACTGTGTAGAAATCTAAATCTATTTGGAGCCAAAATTGGTACCCAGTATTAATATGCAACTTCTACTTTAACTGTTACATTGAGCTAGGAGTAGCACCCGATTATTTTTATTGTGGTAAAAAATCATAAAATTTACTATCTTAACCATGTTTTAGGATATAGTCTAATGCCACTAAGCACATTCATATTGCTGTGCAACCATCACCACCATCCATCCCCCAAATGTTCTCATCATCCCATCAAAGAGCTCCCTATCCCCTCTACTCCAGCCTCTGGAAACTACCTTTCTACTTTCCATTTCTATGACTTTAACTCACCTACGTATCTAATAAAAATGGAATCATACAGTATTTATCCTTTGTGACTTTTTCTCAACATAACATCCTCAAGGTTCATCCTTGTTGCAGCACGAGTCAGAACTTCCTTCCTTTTTAAGACTGAATAATATCCATTGTATGGATACACCATATTTGTTATCCATTCACCCATTCAACCATCAATACACATTGGCTTTGTTCTTGCCTTTTGGCTCTTGTAAATAATACTGCTACGAGCATTGGTGTCCAGATGTCTGTCCAAAAGCCTGCTTTCAGTTCTTTCAGGCATATACTCAGAAGTGGAATTGTTGGATCATATGGCAATTCTATGTTTAATATCTTGAAGGATTATTTTACTGTTTTCCATAATAGCTGCACCATTTAACATTTCCACCAACAGGGCACAAGTGCTATTTCTCCACATTCCTAACAATTGTTATTTTCTGTTCATTTGGGTTTTGCATCTTGTAAAAATTATTCAAATGGGTGCTGAGTGGTTATATCCCTGTGGTTTTGACTTGCCTTTCTCTAGTCATTAGTGATGTTCAATAACTTTTCATGTACTCATTGGCCATCTGTACATATTTAGAGAAATAAGAGAAATGTCTACTCAAGCCCTTTGCCTATTTTTTAATTGGGTTTTTGGAGGGTTTCGTTGTTGTAGAGTTGTAGGAGTTCTTAATATATTCTGGGTATTGATCCTTTATCATATATGATTTGCAAATATTTTCTCCCTTTTTGTGGATTGCCTTTCACTCTGTTGAGGTTATCCTTTGATGTACAAAAGTTTTAAATTTTCATCAAGTCCAATTTTTATATCATCTTTTCTTACTTTACCTGTGTTTTTGCTGTCATATCCAAGAAGCCATTGCCAAATCCAATGTCATAAAGATTTTCTCCCTATGTTTTCTTCTAAGAATTCTATAATTTTAAACATCTTTATGGCTCTTTTTAGCTTTCCCATTTAGGTATTTAATCCTTTTTAGATAATTTTTGTACATGGTGTAAGATAAGGCCCAATTTCATTATTTTGCTTGTAGATATCTAGTTTCCCCAGCACCATTTGTTGAAAAGACTGTCTTTTCATCATAGAATGGTATTGACATCCTTGTCAAAAATAATTTGATCATGTATTTGGGAGTTTAATTCTGGGCTCTTTTTTCTATTCCTATGGTCTCCCTGTCTGTCTTTATGCCAATACCACACTCTTGATTACTGTAGCTTTGTAGTAACTTTTGAAAGTGGAAAGTGTGAGTCCTTTAACTTTATGGGTTTTGAAGGATTTTTTGGCTTTTCAGGGTCCTTTAAAATTCCATCTGAATCTTAGGATAGATTTTCCCATTTCTGCAAAAACATCATTGGGATTTTGATAGGACTGCAATGTATCCATAGATCACCTTGGGGAGTATTGCCACCTTAATAATATTAAGTCCTCAATCATTGAACATAAGATGTATTTCTATTTATTTATTTCTTTAATTTCTCCCAGCAACATTTTGTAGTTTTCAGTGTGTAAGTCTTTTACTTGTTTGATTTTGTTTGTTTACTCCTAAGTAATTTATTCTTTTTTAAGCTACTATAAGTGGAACTGTTACCTTAATATCATTTTGATTGTCCACTATTCGTGTATAGAAAGGCCTCTAATTTTTGCATGTTGATTTTGTATCTTGCAAAATTGGTTTTCTAATTGAACAGTTTGTGTGTGTGTGTGTGTGTGTCTCTCTGTGTGTGTGTAATCTTTAGTGGTTTCTACATACGTCATCTGTGAACACAGATGATTTTTCTTCTTCCTTCCCACTTCAGTTGTCTTTTGTTTCTTTTCTTGCTTAATCATTCTGTTTGAAACTTCTAATCCTATATTGAACAGAAGTGTTGACAGTGGGCATCCTTGTCTTATTCTTCATCTTAGAAGAAAAGTTTCCAGTCTTTCACCAGTGAGTATGATGTTAGCTGTGAGCTTTTCATTATGTGACCTTTATTATGCTGAGATAGCTTCCTTCTAATCCTAGTTTGTTGAATGTTTTTATCATGAAAGGGTGTTGAATTTCATTAAATGCTTTTCTGAATCAATTGAGATGATCATGTGGGGTTATTTTCCTTTATTCTGTAACTGTGATGTATTACACTGATTGATTTTCATATATTAAATCATCCTTGCATTCCAGCTATAAATACCATTTGGTCATGGTATGTAATCCTTTTAATATGCTGCTGGATTCATTTTGTTGGTATTTTGTTAAGGATTTTTCCATCAATATTCTTCAAGGATATTGGCCTAGAGTTTTCTTCTTTTTTAAAGATTTTATTTATTTATGAGAGACACAGAGAGAGAGAGAGAGAGAGAGAGGCAGAGACACAGGCAGAAGGAGAAGCAGGCTCCATGAAGGGAGCCTGACGTGGGACTCCATCCTGGGTCTCCAGGATCAGGTGGGCTGAAGGCAGCGCTAAACTGCTGAGCCACCAGGGTTGCCCTGACCTATAGTTTCTTGTTGGTTTTTTGTCTGGCTTTGGTAGCAGAGTAATGCTGCCTTCATAGAATGAATTAGAAAGTCTTCTCTTCAATTTTTTGGAAGCCTTCAAGAAGGATTTTTCTTTAAATGTTTGGCAGAATTAACCAATGAAACCATCTAGTGCAAGGCTTCTTTGTTGTCAGGTTTTTCATTACTGATCTAATCTTCTTACTAGTTCTGTAAGTCCGTTCAGATTCTCTATTCCTTCATGATTCAGTGTTAGCAGGCTGTGTATTTCTAGTGATCTGTCTCTTTTATATGGGTTATCCACTCTGTTGGCATACAGTTGTTCATAGTAGTCACTTATAATCCTTTTTATTTCCATAAAATCAGCTAAAGGGTTGTCAAATTTGTAGATGTCTGCTCTAATTCTTTATTATTTCTTTTTGCTAGATTTAAGTTTAGTTTGTTCTTCTTTTTCTAGTCTCTTAAGGTGTGAAGTCAGATTTTTCCATTTGATACTTTTCTATTATTTATTTATTTATTTATTTATTTATTTATTGTTTTTTGTTGTTTTTTTTTTTTACTTTTCTCTTTTTTTAATGCAGCATTTTCAGCTATAAATTCTTTTCTTTTCACTGGTTTGCTGCATTCCATAATTTTTTGGTATGTTGTGTTTTTGTTTTCATTTTCTCTGAAGATATTTTCTGATTTCCCTTGTTATTTCTTCTTTGACACATAGATTAAGAGTATACTGCTTAATTTCCACATATTTGTGAATTTTCCAATTTTCCTTCTATTACTGATTTCTACTTTCATTCCACTGTAAGCAGAAAAGATACTTTGCATAATGTCAATCTTTATAAATTTTTTAAGATTTATTTAGTGGCCTAATATGTGGTCTACCCCAGGAAACGGTCCATGTGCCCTTGGCAAAAATGGATAATCAGATCTTATTGGGTGAAATATACCCTATATGTCTGTTAGGTCCAATTGGCATATATTGTTCCAAGTCCTCTGTTTCCTTACTGGTGTTCTTTCTGATTGTTTAGTATGTGATTTAAAAAAAAATTGTTAGGAAGTTAAAGAAGGCACTGAAATACTTTAAGTAGGCTGTTCCAAATCAGGCCACATCCACCATGTGTTAAATTATCCTCCTATATTGAAATGTGTATATTTGAGTGTTTAAAGCAACTTTTCCCAGGGCTGTAATATTGGTTATATGGTATATGCACTGTTCAATTATGGATTTGTGGATTGGCTTTTGTTTTCAGATCAGTAGCCACCATTCCATAGCCCTGGAGCAATGGAAGGGCGGGATACAATTCTCCTCTCAGTGCATAGCCTGTATTCTGATAGAGGTTTTGGTGTTTTACACTCCCAAGAAGGCATAAAATACAGCTGCAATTCAACTGATGATTTCTACCAGCCCACACAGCATCCTAAAAGGACTTAGGAAAGTGGGTAATGAAGGGGAAAAAGTCAAATCGGTGTGAGGTCTCTACCACTTGGAGACCAAATAAATGCAGCTGAAGGGCTCACAATAGAAATCACACACGAGGGACGCCTGGGTGGCTCAGCAGTTGAGCACCTCCCTTTGGCTCAGGGCCTGATCCTGGAGTCCTGGGATCTAGTCCCACATCAGACTCCCTGCATGGAGCCTGCTTCTCCCTCTGCCTGTGTCTCTGCCTCTTCCTGTGTGTCTCTCATAAATAAACAAATAAAATCTTAAAAAAGAAAAAAAAAGAAATCACACACCAGCCCCAAGTGCCCCACTTACAACCTCTGTCATAAGGACCAGTTGCATGCCAGGCCCACACAACAGGCCTGTCCTCCAATGCCTTGTCCAGTCACTAACTACCCAGCAGTGGCAATATCTTCGTGTCTTCTTGCTTTTTTTAGTGCCTTATCAAAGAACCTTGACGAAGCCCTAGGAAAGCCAACTCCCCTGGCCCCCCATCTTTCTCCTTGCACAGAACACTGATTTTGTTCAAAATTTCATCTTTTTTCCAAAGCAGAGATCATTTTATGTGCACACTAGTCCATTATCTCTCCATGATTGACATCCTCTTTCCCTACTAACAGCTATTAAAAACCAGTCTTATGCTCAGTGTGATGCAGACTTTAGGTCCATTCTGCCTTCATTATGTGTCACTCCTAAGAGGAAAAGCACATGTGTATCAGACCTACTGTGTATCTGAGCTGGCTTAGATTTTTGGCACTTTATAATGGAAACAATAGTCTGCAAGTCTGGCCAGTATTGACTCCGTGAAAACTGCAGTGGTTCTACTGGTTCACTACTTTCACAATAGTCTACCAGGACAAGTATGGCCTGTTTTTATCCAATGGTGAAAATGATTTAACGCATTACTTTTTTCTTTTTTAATTAGCATCTCAGAAGCAGATATAAATTTCCATGTGCCAATAGAATAATAAGTGCCTAGGGTTGTGGTGTCACTCTGTTTTATTATCACTCTTCTCTGTTAATCATTTACTTAGATATGTTGATTATACAACTACCTGTTTCAAGTCCTTTTTTGTACATTAGTACCCTAAAGTGTACAGTTCCTTGTATTGTACAAGTTGAAACATCCTGAGACATCTATAACCCAAGAGTTTTTGTTGAGAACTCAGACTTAGACTTCTCTTAATGCAATCAAAATTGCCCCATCTGTGTTTTAGAAGCTCAAAATAATTTATTCCGGCCAATTTTAGAAGATTTGGAGAGAGCTTTGAATCTGGAGTTGGTCATTTCCATTTAAAAGTCTCTGTCTTGGGAAATTACTGCTTGCTAGCATACCAAATCCTAATTGAAAAACCTTTACACCTGGTGGTGGCATGCATTTAATTTACTTGTGTCCTATTAGGAACATGCCTGGGTCAGGGAAGGAATGCACATTGTAACCTTGATGATTTGTGTTTTATAGAGTCTGTCCCTGTGGGCTACCTCAGCCCCAAGACACTAATAACTAGTCCCAGATCCAGGTTGTATCTCTTTATTATAGCCAAGAACTGCATCCAAGCAACACCTCAATTTAAAACATCTCCAAATTCAGTTCAGTTCAATTCAGTGCAATTTATCAAGTAATTATCAAGTGCACTAGGCATCTCCTGAGTCTCTGGGAGTATAGCAAAGAATAGAATTCAGTCCCTACTTTCATGGATTCCACAAAAAGAGAAAGGTTAATAAATAGCTTGAAAATTAAAATTAAGGTATACATGAGGTGGTAAGTAAGGGAACAAGAAGAGGAGCTTCTGGCTACCAGTGGAGAGGGGGCAGGATAACGTCCCAAAGAGGGTGGCTCAGATATCACAGAGTGTCAGGGAAACATGATGCAGGTCCAGGCTCAGATACGGGTCAAAAAACCCAGAAAGTTCCAGAGAGATGGAGGATTAGGCTCTCCCTGAGTCCTCCAGGCACTAACTAGGCACCTTCCTAGCCCAGTAAATATCTGTGGTACTGAACAAGGGAGCATGAAGTAATTTTAAAAGAAGCGCATGACAACTACTGGCCACAGAATGATCGTTACTGATTTACATGGGTCTCTAAAGGGCTTCCACGGTCAGGCTATCGACTGGTTTGAACTGGGGATTCCTGTATTGACCTGATTTTGAAGTGATTCCGCATAAAAGCAACCCCCCTTTTTTTTTTCAATGAAAAGAGGCAATAGAAAATAGTTTTAAAGCCACCTTAAATATATAAGCTTTGGGGGATGGAGATGAAATGGCCCAATGTCTGTTCCTACCACTTAACTCCCTTTAGTGATACATACGTATCAAACAATATACAGACTGACAAATGTTACCTTTTCCTTTGTCACCATTTTTTCACCATCTAGGACAGCTTCAGAAGCTGCCTTTCCCTCCTCCCCCTTCCCGAGGACACTGCTGATGGAGGACAGGACTAGGAGGCATTCAGGAGACTCCATGTCACCTTACACAGGCTCTTCCTAACCACTTACTCTGTTGCTTTCAAAAGCTGATTTGTAGGAGCTGTAAGAGTGGGAAAACATATTTTCTTTCTACCCTTCTGAATTTTTTACCGGAGCTCCTGTAACCAGAGATTAACAAGGGTAAAGCCTGCAAATTTATTTAATAAAAGTTTTACCTGGTACACAAATTTTCCCAAGGAAATGAAGACCCAAAGAAGCAATAAACTGCACGTTTGGATAATAGGTTTAATGAAGATGGGAAAGTCATGGGGAAATGGGATAGGGAGCAAGGAGGTATGAGTTAGGGGTCTGTGGTAAGCTGAGGGAAACTGTACACAGTCTATTTGTTCCAGTCCCTCTGGAGTGCCCCCATCCTCAGAGATAGGAGGCTCCATTCCTCCAGGTAGAGGGAGGACACCTTTCACCTCAGGGTCTTATCACCAACTTCAGGGGAAGGTCAGAAAATCCCTTCTGTATCTGCTGTTTCTCAAAGTCTTCCAGCTTGAAATAAACAATATGTTCAGGTGTCATATTTTGGGGTAGCATGTTCTAAACCTGTCAGAGCCCAAACTTAATGGTGAACTCATACTTCCAGGAATAATTCTTAAATTGAGTTAAATTTCTTTACTTCCCTTTTCTTCTTTTCCATCTTTTTTTTTTCTTTTTACTGATTTTGTGAGTCTGTCTCTATAATCCGGCAGCGACATAGGTTATTTCAAGTAAATGTGTCTTCCTAAGCAGAATTTTAAGGTTCAAACATGCAGTAACTGAGAGAGCACCCAGATTCTGACCAATCCGCTAAAAGGCAACTCCTTCTCAGGAGCAAGTGTTGTGAGGAACTGGGCCATCATCACATATGGTACATATAAAGCTAGTTTGTCTGAGCCGTTGAGGGGCTTACTTCTTTCTAAAATGAGATTATGCTAGAAAAGATGTTTCAGTTGGTCTCAATACCCCTGCACAGAGGAGCTGGAGGCTGGTATCACTCACAAGTTTTTGAAGACTCACACAGTACCAGACGTTTTGTCATCTAAGACACTTAGATTAGAAGGATCCTCGAAGGGTCTGACAGTCCATCCTTTTGGGAAGGGAGGCCTCTCTCACATCCACAGATGTATTACAATGTTCACAATGTTCCTCAACAATCTTTACAGGTTACAAAGCACCTTCAAAGCTACTTCCCCTCCTGTTAGCACAGTCCTAGTTGTTAAGAGTTAAAAATATTTATAGAGCCACCCACGTGCCACAGGCAAAATGGCACAGCCCCTTGTGTCTGATGGGTGCAGGACAAGGATGGGGGCTTTGGGGTGCAGGCAGGTCCCCTGGCCATGACAGATGTGGTGGAAGGCAGTGCTCAGGTAATGGGGAGTGACCAGGTGGGCTTCCCAGCCAACCTGTGAGCTGGGGCCTCTGATGCAGAAATCCTTCAGGCAGGCTGGAAGAGGGGACACAGAGGCCCAGGCAAGAGAGAGGAAGGGTATGGGTGGCTGAGGCAGGGAATGAGGGAGAACGGGAGGGGGTTGAAAGGGCCGGTCTGGAAGGGTTTGCTTCCTCATTTCCCCTGTGAGGCAACAGGAAGCCCTGGAGGATTTTCAGCGGGGAACACACTTGATCAGATGTGCACTGGAGCCAGTTCACTTTATCCACAAAGTGAAAAAGCTGCTGGACGGGAGAGCTGGAGACCAGGCCAGATGGGAGGCCTTGCCTGATGGGGTCCTAAGCTCAGGGAGGGGCAGGTGGGGATGCAGAGGAGTGTCCCCAGAGCCTGCTGAGGCTCCCCGAAAAAAAGCAGCCAGCCACTCCCTTCTCCGGGGCAATCTTCCTCATCTTATTAGATGCTCTCAGAGCCTTTTTTCTCTGAGAAGCACTCGTCTTCCTTTCCCAAAAGCACGGAGTGTCTCCCAAAGGAGGATGCCCATTGACACCCCCGCCCCCAGGAGGAGAGGAGAGAGGCCAGGACACAGGTCCCAGTGCAGGAAGAGTGACTGGGGTGGGTGGGGATGGCGGGGAAGACTGAACCCTGGGCTCCCTGGCTTCCTGCCATTTGTGAACCTCCGGGGATCCTCGCAGGGTGAGCTTCCTCTGAGCCAGTCCAACCGTAAGAACAGATAATGCTACAAATCTGTGTCCTCGGGGTATTGAGTCATTTTTTGTAAATCACCTAGAAAAGCATTTCGGGGCTTGAAAGCACAATTTATTGTTGCATTATTAAATGGTCCCAGCAGCAAGCCGCGTCCTTTTTATTGACAGAGGAAAAATGAGGCAACCCAAAGGGCAAGAAACTGGAAAATAGGGCTAAGGCTAAGGCATCCCGGGCCACCCCGCCCTGCTTCCGTAATAGCCTCCTCCTGCTGTCCTCCAACCTGCATGCCAGAGAGACAATCAGACACTGGGGACCCTTAGAGAAAGCTACATCCTGTTAAAGAAAAAAGGGCGGGGGGCAGCCCCGGTGGCTCAGCAGTTTAGCGCCCACCTTCAGCCCAGGGCGCGGTCCTGGAGACCCAGGATCAAGTCCCACGTCAGGCTCCCTGCATGGAGCCTGCTTCTCCCTCTGCCTGTGTCTCTGCCTCTCTCTCTCTCTCTCTCTCTCTCTCTCTCTGTGTGTGTGTGTGTGTGTGTGTCTCATGAATAAAATAAATAAAATCTTAAAAAATAAAAATTAATAAAAGCAAGGTATTTTTTAAAGTACATCCATTTCTGCCAAAATTGAGGCATAAAGCCAGGAAAAATAAGTGATCAAAAGCAGATAAATGAAGCATTTGTTGTGCTTCTCAAGGACCCTGGCTTGGGGCAACCATCTCCTCTTCCACCCTGTCTTTCTCCAACTGGCAGCCCTTCCCTACCCTCTGCCCTGTCTCCGTGGCGCCCCCCAACCTTAGGAGGGACCTACCTGGTGCCCAGAGGCCCTCAGGTTCCAGGAGGCCTGTGCTCTAGGTCAAGCCATACCCTTCTCTGGGAACCCTCTTTTCGTGTACACAACTCAGACAAACCCTGTAGACCAACACTGCCCTGGTAACCGGGGCTTTCCCAAGACCTGGTCAGCAAAAGCTGTCCCTGCCTCATACTTTTCTGCAAACCCTCAAATAATTTCTTCTGCATCTCCTCCTTCCTTCCAACTGAGTGGCCTCTGCTTTATCATCCTTCAACCTAAATAAAATGAAGTACATATTTCACCTAGGTAAATATGCCGATTATTTTTTCTTCCTATTTTTTATTTATTTTTATTTTTTTAAAGATTTTATTTATTTATTCAGGAGAGACAGAGAGAAGCAGAGACATAGGCAGAGGGAGAAGCAGGCTTCCTGCAGGGAGCCCGATTTGGGACTCAATCCCAAGATCCCAGGATCACACCCTGAGCGGAAGGCAGACGCTCAACCACTGAGCCACTCAGGTGTCCCGTTTTCTTCCTATTTTAAAGTGATTTTTAGAAACAGTATCTTGTCAAAAAATTATTTAATATCTGTAAAGGGAAAAAAAATGTTTCCTTACCCTGTAGATTGAACCTCTTACCCTGTTCTGTCTCTGCCCTGTTATTCTGTTAAAGCCAACCTCCTCCAGTAAAACTTCCTCTGAATCCAGGTGGAGACGGGCTCCTAGGCATGGAGAGGGGGGAGGTGGGCAGAAGGGAGCAAGATTAGGAGAAAAGCCAGGATCTGGAGAGGCTAATTTTATTTATATAGCAAGTTTCCTGCTCACAAAATGCTTCGATGAACACCATTTCATCGATCCTTGCTCAAACCTATGAAGACTAAGTAAAATCAAGTGACTTGCCGGAGCCATACAGCTAGCAGGTATAGATCCCCCCATCCTCACTGTTGTCTCCCTCGGATGTCTGGCAAAGCCTCCCACCTCTGCCAGGAGCTCTCCACCCACTTGCGTTCACCTTGCACCTCAGGGATGGTACACAGCTTAGTGTGCGGGTGCCTTTGCCTCCAGAATGAGGTTCAGGTGCAAGTCCTTACGTCTGGTACTCATGTCCACGGTCCCCCTGCCGGCTCGCCTCAAACACCCTCCCCAAACCTGTAAGCTTCGGCATGTGCCTGTCTCTTCCTGGGCTGCCTTCTTTTCCAGGACAGGGCCTCTGGACAAATACTGTTTCCTCTCTCTTCTCCACGCTCTGTTCGCCAGGTTGTACACATGTGCTTTTAAATCTCTGCCTCCCACGCAGATTTGCAGTTCCTTCAGGGACTGCATTGGTTTTCTCAATACCTGGTACTTCTTGTCACCATTTTCCATCTTCTGGGCCCCTTCCAAGTCCTCTGATTATATCACCCCTAGGCCTCAGTATCCCCATCTGTAAGATGGGCAAAATCACCATCAAAAAAATGATGCTGTAAGAAATAAAATAATAAATGTGACAAGCCACACAGCAATGATTGATACCTGCTGGGATTTTTTAAATTATTATTTTAGTCTTGCCATTGTCCAGCCATGTCCCTCTTTGATGGCTAAGAGAAGGACACAGCCTCTGTCTCTACCCCTGTTTCTGTCTCTATTTCTCTTCATTTTGCCCCATTTCACCCTCTACCCACCAAAGGAGAAAAATTTAAAGAAAGAAACAGCACGGTGGCCAAAAACTTTTTAAAGAAATAGAAAATAAACTTCAATCCTATTAAACATCTCAGTTCCCTTATTTTATGTCTTTTGAGTAGTAATTTCTATCATCATTTTACTTTCAGTATAAATTTAACCACGCATTTTGTAATATTGTGCAGAGAATTTTGACTTTCTTGCCTCCTCTTATTTACAGAATGTTTTTTTCTCGTGCTTTTAGAGAAAGCATGAGATATTTTCAAATTCCCCCATACAATATGTTTGTCTTCTTGGGAAATTTTAATAAAAATCTAAAAATAATAAAATTTAAGATTATAAAATAGATGGAGCTATGTGAAATCATCTCTGATTTTTTTTCACCTCAGAAGGAAATAACTTCCCACATTTGTTAAGACACTTCGCTTCCTTCAACAACTTTCTTCAACTAGTTTCATATTAAAACACTTTTTTTAAATTTCAATTCAATGTTTCCCTTATCAACACCTTAGCAGCCTTAAAATTTGCCTTGCAAACAAGTTGAAATCCTCAGAATGGATTATGAGAAGTATGCATATCCCTACCAAAACTAAACATATTAAGCATTTAAATATTTTTAATCAGAACTATTACAAGGTTTAAAATAGAGATAAATTGTTTCAGTGCAATATTTAAAACATCCGAGACCTGGTGAGCTTGTATTACTTTCCTTTCCTTCACCACACTCACTGAAGATCAGAGAGAGCACAGAGAGCTTTACTTTTTTTTTTTTCAATTATTACCTTCTTTAAACTGGGTGAATTCAATATGAGTTCAGCCAAGAGGATATGCTGCTTTTGTATCTGTAACTAAGAGACAAGTTCTAAGCATGCTGAAGAAATGGAAAACCACTCTGGTTCTGGATCTTCATTTTGGGAGCTCCCACTCTTAGGTCATATAATTAACTGAAATTGGGCAACATTTTTTTCCTCAGGTGAAAATCCAGAAAAACCAGGAGAGTTGTTTCAGATCAGAAAATGTGAAGGAGAGAAAAGCATGGTTTTCCTCCTAGGTATTCATGCTTCCGATCTGTTTTGTGAAAAGAATCCAAAGGGGGATCCTTAGCCTGGGAACAAATATGGTTGCTGAGACCCTGAAGGAGCAGGTGTGGTGGGAACCTTTGGGAGTCAGCTGCGTGAAGAGGTGGCACTATTCCAGGGTCATGTACGTTTCTCTGCCGTTTTCCTGGGAACTTAGACCATAAGAGATTTGAGAGCTCACTATGCTTGCCCATGCCTCACATCCCAGTTGTAGATAGGTCTACTGTCATGGTGAACAGAGTTTGGAATCTGTGAATTGTGATGCCTACCCTCCTTGATAATTACATGAGCTTGGGTAAGTTGTTTAACTTTTTATATCTCTGTTTCCCCGAGTGCCAAAGAGTGCTTGCTTCAAAGCATTATCATGAACTTCAGATTGAACAAAGGATGCAGGTACCCAGCACATCCCAAGTGCATAAAGCAAGGACCCAACAAATGCTTGCTCCTCTTTTACTTGTCTAGGATATGAGCCTCAAATGTGCTAAGGAAACCATAAAATTTTTTTTGAAAATCAATATTCAGGAAATCAATATTATGTCATCATCTAAAATTCAATGTCTCATTTGTTTAAGGACTGTACATTCAGAAGAAAAGTTATTGTGTTTGTGATGATAAGATAGTATATGGTGTGAACAGTGAAATGATAATCTCACCCGCACAGCTGAGAAGGGTGCTGCTGTAAATCATCCATTCCCAAACTATTGGTGAGGAAATACCTAAAATTCCAACAGAAAATGCTGAAATTGACAGAATGAAAAAAATTGGGTGAAATGGAAGTCAAGATGTGTGAAATCAAGATATTGGGCAAATAGACAATATGAGAGCAGCTACTGAATAACAAATGCACTAATTTCAGAACCTGACACAAAGAAAGTGTCAGATGTCAGGAACATAATGGTCAGCCACAGGACACAGATCCAGCCCTTTTGGGTAGACGTGTCTATCATCAACCATACAAATGTATGGTGACAGCAGGTGTGCCAAGGTGCAGAGTGAAGAACAAATGCAAGGTGCTGTAGGGTCTTACAACAAATGACAGGATTTAGGTTGGAGGCTAGGAAAGACTTCCCTAAGGTATGATGCTCAAAATGGGAACTGAGAGATGAGGAGGGATTCATTGGAGAGAAGTGGCTTTTCAAGTGGGACCCCAGAGTTTCCTCTTCCTAGGAAGAAAATGCAGTCTTATTCAACATGTGAGGATTGGAGACAAGGCAGAGTGTGTCTGAAGCTCAGAGAGGCAGGGACAAGATGAGCCAGAGGAGATCGGGTGGCCATGAGGGATACACGGCCAAGTTTTCCAAAATGTGCTGGTAAAACATCAGTGATCAGCAAGTTAGCTTCTAGCCCAGCCCTTCTGTCTCTGTCAGTACAGGGAAACGAGCATTCAGGAAAAGAGCCGATGCAGGAATATTCAGATTCAGGAAGGAGTAGATCCAAGGGGACATCCAGAGGCGCCCTCTGCTGGCCAAAAATCATCTTCCCTTGTGATGGATACAGATTCTGCCGGAAGGGTATATCCATTGTATTATTCCCTCTGTTTTTGTATATTTTTGAAAGTTTACCTAATAATGAATGTTTTAAGTTAAAAGTAAAAGGGCCCTTTATTACCAGCCCCAGTTTGATTATAAATATGGGTCAGGAGCCAGGTGTTTCCCTGAGACTGTAACCCTTGGCTGGCCTTTTCAAGAGAAGGGCTGTGATTACCCTCCCTAAGGAGGGAAGAGACAGGCTCATTCTGTTTGTTGAAGAATCAAAGAATTAGAGTACTTGGTTCAATTCCGTGAACCTCCTACATCTGGGGAATTAGGCTATAAATCCTATGAAGCATTCTCTGAGGATTTCCAAGAATTGTTTACACCCAGACCACAAACAACACGACAGGAATACAAACTTTATTTCTCCGTGTGTTCGCATTTACAGCTCAGATAGAAATTGTGAAGAAGCAGAGTAGGAGAGCAATGAAGAATTGTGCACATTTTTTGAAATTTTCATTTTATCTGTGGTTCCAGATTTATATTTGGAATACTCTTTCTTCCTCTCTATTTCTTCCTCTCTCTTGCTCTCTCTTCCATTCTGCCTTTCCTTCTGCCTTGCTTTTTCTCTAAGTGCCAATTCTTAACATACACCAGGTACCATACAAGGTAGTAGAGGACAGGAAGGTAAACAAGGAGGCACTCATCCTTACCTAAAGGTCAACGCAATAATTGAATTTAAATTAAATTAAATAATTAACATTAAAATGAAGTAAATTAAAGCACAAGATCAAACATAATTTTAGACCAAGATATGTACTCTGAAGGAAGGGGATAGCACACTTGATATGAAAACACGTTTGTAGAGTGAATGAATTTGCACTTGGAGGTGAGAAGTAGCCCCCTCCTAGTCTTCAGGTCCCCAAATCAAAACAGTTGCTTGCATTGTAATATTTCCAAGGGTCTTTTAGCCTATACCAGACCCATTCTTTCCATTCTTCCAAAAAGGAAATGTTTAAAGTGAGATGGTAGAGCTTTTGTTCACAACACCCTCCTCTAGCCCCCATCAACCATTCTCTGAACTATTATTTTATCCAAAATAAAATATATAAATTTTCTATGTCTTTCATTAGGATTGCATTTAGATCCAACTTGAGGAAGATTATAGGAAAGCAAGTTAGTTGTAATTAAAAAAAAACAGAGGTTAGCAGTAATGAATTCTTTCAATGGAGTTCCTTGAAAGCAAATCTGGATTTGGAGCAAAGCCATGGGATTCAGAGCAAAGGCAGGAGAAGAGCAAGGAGAGCAGGCCATTGACATTGAAAAAGAGTAATTTCCTTTCTTATTTTGAATTTATTTGAGTTTTAGGAACAGTGAGAAGGTTACATTTGGGCAACACCAAACATTAGTTCATTAATACAACTACTGTTTAAAAAATAATTCAACTTCATGTCATGTTCCCCCCAGGAAATGGGAGGAAAGAGTGAAGAAGAGCAGAGCAGAAGCAAAGCAGGACAGAAGGAAAGACTGTCACAGAGAGGAGAAGAAAGAGAAGGAAGAAAAGGACACACAAAAAAAAACAAAACATGGGATCCCTGGGTGGCGCAGCGGTTTGGCGCCTGCCTTTGGCCCAGGGCGCGATCCTGGAGACCCAGGATCGAATCCCACATCGGGCTCCCGGTGCATGGAGCCTGCTTCTCCCTCTGCCTGTGTCTCTGCCTCTCTCTCTCTCTGTGTGTGTGACTATCATAAACAATAAATTAAAAAAAAAAAACATGTAAACACCAGTTGGGGAAAGGACACCCAAAGGAAGCAAGGAGAAAAAAGGGAAGAAAGTCAAAACTTCGTTATTCACTTGAACAACACAATATTGATTTCTATCAGTTTTCTTTGAAATGCTAATTAGCTAACTAGCTAGTATCAGATTCAAAACCCTCATTCTGAATAAAAAAATCTTTATTCAAAATGGAAAAGTACCTTAGTCTTCCTCTGAGGAACTAGTCTCTGAATTACTAAGCAACCTCTGCAACAATTCAAATGCACAGATCTCAGAATCCAGAAGTAATCCCGACCTCATCTAGAGGTTTTTAAAGAAAAATTCTTGGATTATATTTCCAAAGGTGCTACATCCTTTACCAAATCTTATCCAAATATATAGAGATATTCAGTTCAAAATTATAGGATAAACTGCCACACTGACTTTATGATCATTGAATTGTCTTATTCCAAGTCAGATCAATTCTTTGGGCTGCAGTGAGAAAACAAAATTACCTGGGGTCAGCTGGACTCAATTCGGGGTTTACTGGAAGGAAAAACTTCCTCTACCCTCTTAGTTCTGTGTATGAGGGCCTGCAAACTAAATCAACAAACAGATTAGCAAGACAAAATACAGACTCAGTTACATATGTAATCATGTGTGCGAGTATGTAAATTATGTATGTAATCATGTGTGCACACACAAGCATTCCCAAGGAAATATGACTCTAGGAGGTCATTAGATTTTGGAATTTATCTTAATAGGGGATGAGAGATGGCAGACGGACACTTCTGGGAAAACAAATGATTTCTAAAAAGTGGGGGAGAAAAGGCATTTATGGAAAAACAAGTGACTTGTGGAGAAAGAAAGCACTATAAAAAGGTGGAGGGGAGATATAATAGTTTTATGATAGTCTATTTGGGTGTGGTGCTGACTTTTCCTCTCCAAGAAGGTTCAAGTTACTCCTGGGGAGGGCATTTATGATAATTGAGTTCTTTTAAGGCACTCTGCTTTAAGGCAGATAAAAGATTCCAGGAACTCAAATGCCTTCAACTGGAAATAATTTTTACAGTGGTTTATTCTGGACCCCTCCAGATGCAATGCACCCAAATGGCACATATTGTGAATCCTTGGATTTGGATGGTTTTGCAATCTCGTATTTCTTAGTCAGTCAAGTGGCATTCGAAATCATCTTCTTAGAACTGTGGCAGCCTACCCAGAAATTCATGTTCTCTCTCTTTCTGAGAAGGGTATTACACTAACATCAGGGGGCATAGAGGAAGAAGATTTGTCTTATTTCCATGAGAACGCAAACACTGTCATCTACAGCCAGATTGCTTCCAGGTATCCCATTGATCCTGTGTACATGGAACACAAAGACTGTAGGCCTGCAGGTTCTCGGGGAAATAATCAGACACACGGCTCTAGGGCCAGAAAAGTCTGGTGCAGAGATAGGTGTGCTGAGTGCTGAGGTGGACTAGAGGAGTGGAGATGCTGGAGTGCAGGGAATCTCTCAGGGAGAGGCTGCTAAGGGAGGAGGCCCAGGTGCAGCATCCTAACCAGTGCCAGTAACTCAAGGATGAGCAGATAAAAATGGAGAAGCAAGAGATAAAGAATAGAAGGAAAAATGGGAAACAGACAAATCTGAAATAAAGAGGAAGAGATTCAGTAAAGTGAAAGGCTATTCTTGGGGTAAAAGGAAGCTTATCACATGTTTGCAATCTTGTGGAGGAAGAGCTGGGATACAGAGGGTTTAACTGAAAAGTCTCTTTTCCAGGAAGCAGAGGATAGCTTTGCAGTAGAAGGGCAATTTTCATCAGAAATAAGAGAGGGGAAAGAAAGAGGGAAGATAAATCACATAACCTCTCCAAGGGAGACTTGGTTTCTTTTCTATAAAATGAGATCATTGCACTAGATAAGATCTGAGGTCCTATCATCTATTGCAACCTTTTAATAAAAAAGAGAATCCCATTGAGTCTTCTGTAGCTGTTTTGTGTGTTTGATTTTAGAGTGAAGTTTTGTAAGCTATTCATTCTTTTGCACCAAAATTCTGATGGACACATTATATACTTCTTGGAACTACGGAGGAAATCCTTGTATTTCAATATCTTAATGGTGTGGGGGGTGCTGGAAATATTGTTCAGTGTCACTTACATAATATTCCAGCTTGGGATGTGTAACCTGAATCTAACCATGAGGAAACAGACAAATCCAAAACAAGGAACACTCTTTTTTTTTTTTGTACTGTACTCTTCAAAAAAATGCCAATGTCAAAAAGAAAGAAAGTCAGTGGAAATATTTCTGATTAAAAAAACTATATTGATAAGACAACCAAATGCAATATCTGATTCCAGACTCAATTCTGTACCACAGAGGAAAATCCTATAATGGACATTGTTAAAGTCAATTGATGAAATTGGAATATTGATAGTGGATACAGTGGATTAGAAAAAAAGTATTGTATCAGTGTTAAATTGACCAAAGTTGATAAATTTATTATGGTTATCTAAAAGAATATCTCTAGTCATAAGAGACATTGATATATTTTTGGGTAAAGAACCATTGTCTTAGTCCTTTTTTTAAAAAAAAAAAAGATTTTTTTTATTTATTCATGAGAGACACAGAGAGAGCCAGAAACATAGACAGAGGGAGAAGCAGGTTCTCTGTGGGGAGCCAGATGCAGGACTCAATCCCAGGACCCTGGGATCACACCCTGAGCCGAAGGCAGATGCTCAACCACTGAGCCACTCAGGCATCCCTGTCTTAGTCTTTTTGAGTTGCTCTAACAAAATACTACAAGCTGGATAGTTTATAAACAGCAGAAATATATTGGTCACAGTTCTGGAGGCTAGAAGTCCAAGATCAGGGTGCCAGCATAGTCTGGTGAGAGCTCTCTTCTGGGCTGAAGACTTCTCATAGTATTCTTGGGTGGCAGAAGGGGCTTAGGAAGCTCTCTGGGCCTCTTTTAGAAGGCACTGATCCCATTCATAATTTAAGCATCTCCCAGAGGCTCCTCCTACTAATACCATCCTCTTTAAGGGTTAGGGTTTCAACATATGAATGGAGGGGGACACAAACAATCAGACCCTAGCAGCCAAGATGTATGCAATTTACTCTCAAATGGTTCAGAGAAAAAAGACTAGAGAAGGGGGTGGGGGGTGGGCGGGGGGAGGCTAGTGATAAAGTAAAAGAGGCCAAATGACAGTCTGGGCAAAGAGAATATAAGTATTCAATATTCAATAGACAACTTTTTTACTTCTGCAATTCTTCTGTTAAGTTTGAAATAATTTTCAAATAAAGAGTGAAAATATACATTGTCAGCTAAAACAGTACTTAGGGTTCTATCTGCCAGCATCAAAAGTTCCAGAGAATTCTACTTTAATTATAATGCAGTGCCTTACTAAGGGAACTTTTCTTGAAACAACTGAGCTGACATTATTTGTGTAAAAGCAAAAAATTAAGGATTTCATGGTAATGTGAATTTGTAATAAGGAATAACTCTAAGATTGCCCTGTATTTTCTGTTTGGGGATATATTCATCTTATAAAAATTAATTGCTAAACAGAAAGGAAAAAAATCAAACGAACCCAGGAAATTCTAATTGTTGCTATAGCAGAGAATTCATAAAGGGGGGTCATCCATGGACATGAAATTTGCCTTGGCTTTAGGCAAAAAAAATTACTTTGTAAATTGTCAGATACATAGAAAGCAAAGCTGATAGAAAATCTTCCCTTTTCTATTGCCAGAATATTTTCTTACCAAGTTCCTGAAGTGTCCTGGAGCAGGCTCAATTACTTTTTTAGGACATGCAATAAAAGGGGTGAAGAGGGACCCCTGGGTGGCACAGCGGTTGAGCACCTGCCTTTAGTTCAGGGCGTGACCCTAGGGTCGGGGATCGAGTCCCACATCAGGCTCCCCGCAAGGAGCCTCCTTCTCCTTCTGCCTATGTCTCTGTCTCTTTCTCTGTGTCTTTCATGAATGAATAAATAGAAAATCTTTAAAAATAAATAAAAATAAAAGGGGTGAAGATTACAGTGGAAGATGGACTAGGCTAATTTTCCAATTCTTTTACATGCAAGAGCAGATGATTTAAGGATGCTGTGTATGCAACGTTTTGTTATGCTTTACTATTAGTCACTGCTTTGAAAAACAGCCTTTTATAACGCCTGCCTGTGAAAAACCGTACCCTCGGGGTTCCGACTCTCGGGAGTCGGCTAGCGCTTGGTCTAGTTGACCAGCAATGCAGCCATCTTCCTGCAGGTGGCGCTGCGCGTGAACGCCGTCCTCAGGGCGCCAGGGTGTGAAAAGGGGGTGGGGCTTTCGGCTGGTACCGCCCTGCAGGGATGCACCATACTCAGAGAGGAGGATACAGTTTACTCCAAAACCATCTGTACAGCAGCAAACAGTAGAGATAAGGAACGAGGTCATGAGTAGCTTCTGTGTCACTCAAAGGTGTTGGGATTAAAACAGCACAACCTTTCGTTCTTCCATCCTAAACTGAAAATAAGGGTGTCATTCTTGAAGTCATTATTCCATGACCCTTTATTTCCCATTGTCTCACCTTCTTCTTCTTACTTTTCTTCCCACCGTGTCCTTTCATCTCCCAAATTTGCTTTACAATTGAGGTAGATGGTTCCCACCCCATAGAAATTATACTTTCATTAAAAAGAGAGAGAGAGAGAGAGAGAAACAGAACAAACAACAAAAAATATATTTTAAAAACACAAGAAAAAGAAAAGAAATTACATTATTAAAAATTATTTTGTGTGCTGGTCTCCAACCGACCTAAAATATTGCCATAACTGCTCGAGAGATATGGTAGCAGAAGATTTCTGTGCTGGCCAGAAAAAAACCCCTGAAGATCCAGAGTAAGATGTGGGCTTTCTGCTAGCTTGATTGGGAGTGGATATGAGAAGTAGCCATTGGAAGGTATTTCTCACCAATATTGTCTTTTGAAGTTCACCTTACTCAAGGGGAATGTGTTAGAAATGATCGTTGAGGTTGACTGTGTTTTCCATTAATTAGTGTGCATCTTTCCTACAGGAGTCATTTTTTTCCAATTCATTTTTCAAAGATCATATACAACAGCCTTTCTCTATCAAAATATAAAAACAAAATACAGTTCTATCCCCAGTTCTTGGCAATCCTTCTATTTTTTTCCATTCTTGTCCAAAGACTGTAAGGTGGCCTGGTTATGATAAGTTAATGGATCTGTGGAGAAATGCCAGCTGGACCGTAAAACTCAAAACCTATTCTTAGTCTTGGTAAGTCTTGTTATGGTGTGTTGCATAGTGTGCAAACAGACTAACGTTTCAGTGGCAAAGTGAATTCCCCAAAAGAGCTCCTCTCCTAAAGGAAGCCAGTATGTTTTCAGGTGAGCCCTGTCCATGTCTGGACCATACAAGCAATGCTTCAGACACAGCAGATGGCGGCAAAGCGGAGGGAAATGATAAAACTTATTTTAAAAACTTGTAAACAAACTTTTAAAGAACATACTAAACAAATGCAGTTCGTAAAATAAGAGAAATGGTTGAGAGGTGATTTCTGTACAATCTTTCCTCTATGAAAGAATAAGTGGTGAGAGCCAGTGAGCAAACATGTCTTCTTCTAAGAGAATGGCAGTAAGGAACAGACAAGAGCTATAGGAAGAATTATGTTCAGATTATAGTAGGACAAACTGCATACCAGGTAAGACAAGAAACATTGCCAAGGAGGTTTTATGGCCTTCTTATTTGTAAGAAAGAATAAACTTTCCTTTGTGAATGAAGTGCATTTATTCTTGTTTAGAAGCAGAAAGTAAATCAGCTAGCCCCTCACGTTTCCAGTGATTATTTATCCCTTTCATCCGCAGAATCTCAAAGCTGCCAGGAACCTTGGAGATTATGCACTTTATAAATGAGGACACCAGTTGAAATGATTGTCCAAAGTCATGCAGAGTTGACACAGCAAGCCAATCTGTCAACCTCCAGTCCATAGCTGTTTTCCGACTACACAAAATCACCTCCTTAGTTTACCTACTTCCACCATATACACAGAAGGCCCATCCCACCCCACCCCATTTCCAGATCCCACACCCCACGTGTGTTTTGAATAGCATTCCTGTCATAGGTCATGACTTCTCCCTATGGTTGGGCCCACAGAGGGCAGACACTAGGAGCCCCATCTGATTAAGCTCAGCTAAATACTCAAAGAAGTGAAGAGCTTTGCTGAGGTCACAGGTACTTGTCCCAAGCCCCCAGCTCCATATGACTTATTTTCGGGGGACAGCACTGCATGTCACTTTTGACAAAATGTCTTCCTTTTTGCCTTTGTAGGATTCACAGCGGCAGCCTCCCTCGTGTCTTTGGCTTGGGCCTTGGCCTCTTACCAGAAGGCTCTCCGGGACTCTCGAGATGACAAGAAGCCCATTAGCTACATGGCTGTTGTCATCCAGTTCTGCTGGCATTTCTTCACCATTGCTGCCAGAGTCATCACCTTCGCCCTCTTTGCCTCAGTTTTCCAGCTGTACTTTGGGATCTTCATCGTCCTCCACTGGTGCATCATGACCTTCTGGATTGTCCACTGTGAGACAGAATTCTGTATCACCAAATGGGAAGAGATTGTGTTCGACATGGTGGTGGGGATCATCTACATCTTCAGCTGGTTCAACGTCAAGGAAGGCAGGACACGCTGCAGGCTCTTCATTTACTATTTTGTGATCCTGCTGGAAAATACAGCCTTGAGTGCCCTCTGGTACCTCTACAAGGCTCCCCCATTTGCAGATGCGTTTGCCATCCCAGCACTGTGTGTGGTGTTCAGCAGCTTTTTAACTGGCGTCGTTTTTATGCTGATGTATTATGCCTTCTTTCACCCCAATGGACCCAGATTCGGGCAGTCACCCAGTTGTGCTTGTGAGGACCCAGTCGCTGCCTTCACCCTGCCTCCAGAAGTGGCCACCAGCACGCTCCGGTCCATCTCCAACAACCGCAGTGTCGCCAGCGACCGCGACCAGAAATTTGCAGAGCGGGATGGGTGCGTACCTGTCTTTCAGGTGAGGCCCACGGCTCCGTCCACCCCGTCATCTCGCCTGCCACGGATTGAAGAATCCGTCATTAAAATTGACCTGTTCAGGAATAGGTACCCAGCGTGGGAGAGACACGTTTTGGACCGAAGCCTTCGAAAGGCCATTTTAGCCTTTGATTGTTCCCCGTCTCCTCCGAGGCTGCAGTACAAAGATGATGCCCTGATCCAGGAGCGGTTGGAGTATGAAACCACGTTATAAGATGCAAGGCCTTGGAGGAGCCACAACCTCCAGGTGAAGGGGTGGCAGCAGGGCTGTGGCAATAATGAAACTTTGTCCTGGAGCAGGGCAACGAGCTGTAATGAGCTTCGTCTGACCCTCCATCAGCTGACTGCCTGCTGCTGGTCTCCTTCCAAAACAGCCACTGAAGGGAGGGGAAACGGGCCAGCTCAGCAGGACTCCTTGTTGCTACCAACCCCTCCTGCCCACTTTCAGCGTGTCCACCAGAGGGTTCTATGATCACGGAAAACATTGCCTCCGATCAATAGGGTGTTTTGATGGAGTTAATTGACCTTTGCATAAAAATATATTCAGTCACACACACACACACACACACACACACACACACAAGGCACCAGTCCTCTGTCAAAATAGCTTAGGTGATTTTTCTTGATGCAAAGCTCTGATTCTGAATATAAAAACAGAGAGAAAATATATCCCTCAAGACTCCAGAAAAAAAAAATAGTACTACTTAGGAAAGAATTTCATAGACCATTCTCATCTGGAAACCACTACCACATGTGAAAATCTTACCCAATGGACAACAAACTCAACTGTTGTTTACATGTGTATGCGAATCGGTAGAATGGTTCACTTTCAACACATTTCAGGATCTGTCTCTTATTTTAAGTTTTCAGTTGAGAACATCCTTTCCGACAGAAATCCTATGCAGCACATGTATGGCTTTTGACAAGACCAGGGAGCTCTCAATGATTTCGTGATGTAAACTAAATGATCATCATGATTCCGTCTTCAGTCGCAAAAATGTAGTAAGTACATGAAGAGGAAGCAGGGAAACAAGGCAAAAGGAGTGTCTGATTTCCTGGCCTGTGCAGCTCACGCGGGCTCATAGGTGCAGAGCAACAGGAGAGGAATATGCTGAACTGGATGTTTCGAGACGTGGGGAAGCATGGCTCTGTGTGAATACAGGCAAGCGCGAGTCCAGAGCACGCTGCGCCACACCTTCCTAGTGCCAAACACGTCCAACCACAGGACTGATGTGGAAGTCCCAAACACCTGAGAACGAGTGGCGTGAGCCCCCCAAAGTGGACGTGAGAGTGCACCATCAAGTTCCCCACTGTGTACAGACTCCCCTCCCCCCAACCCAAGGTCAAAGTGATGTGTCTTTTAGAGGCTTTGGACACTTTTTAGTAAGTATGAGCAGACAGTGCAGTGAATATGCTATGAGACAACCCTTCCCAACTGATGGAGGGCTTATCACTAGATCCAGCTAAGATTTGTATTTGAATCATTTGTAAAGTCGCACTCTGAACAAACTTCTGGGTTTTTAATACCTCCGTACAGCAAGTAAACGTCCCTTGCTTTCTGTTCCCAGTGTCCTCAGTCATGGTGCTTTTCGTTGCATTAAAAGTGCCGGTCAAACTTTGATAGTATTTTTTTATAGTTGGTGCAGAGTGGAATAACTCATGGATTATTTCAATATTTTTGTAATAAAAAATATAGGGTATACATATAGGCATCATCACTTTTTTTATAGACCTGGAATCGTTTAAAACACTTTAAGCATCAGAATTACTTGGGATGTCAGGAACTGGTCCACAAATCCCATCAGCCTGCCTCAGCAGATTGAGAACACTTGTCTCTTGCAAGATCACCCTACTTTGCAATGTCGGTGCCCCCAGGAACCTGGCCAGGGGTGCTATCAGGATATCAGGTGACAAGAGAATCAGCTTAACTAGAAAGGGCTTGTCAAGACTGGCCAATGTTTCCCAGGATGTGAGAGCTGTAAATGATTATCTTCATCCATCCATGATCACAAACCTGACCACAGTGGAAGATGTCTTAAACTTCCTTCCCTGGTTTTATATTAACCCAACTTATATATTAAATATTAGTCAAGTCACTAAAAAAAAGAGAAAGAGAGACAGAGAGACAGAAGAGGGAAAAGTCCGTTTAGCTTAATTATTCTGTGATCTGGACTGTACAATCCACTAAAAATAGTCAAGTTCTATAGCCACCACCTATAGTGGGTGTGTCACACAGAGACTGCTGTCCCAGTGACATCAACAGGAAATGGCAGAGGGTTCAATCTATGACTTCCTTTGGTACAAAGCCCCAGAGCAACATTTTAAAAATAGATGATTTTTTATTGGTAGAGATACTTTCCTAGCACTCCATGGTTCGATCCTCCAAGCAAGATTTCCACTAAAAAAATAATAATCTTTTGTTTGGATGTGAAAAGATTACCTAGTCGTCAGTAAAGGCCCAGGAAGACGCTCTTCTTATCAGCAATTGTTGAAAACATTGCACCCCCATTATAGATGGAAAAAATGATTATATTGGCAAAACTTCTTCACTTTTGTGCAGGACCATGAGTTATTAGCTTCATTATTTCCAAGAAAACTTTTAATTGATGATCTTTGGAAATTGAATGGCTCAATTGAACTATACCTTTGATTTCATGAGTAAATGCCAGATTACAGTTAGAGTGTCAATCAACACAAACTCAGCAGGCCCCAACACTCCTCAATCATGTAAGTCCTGAGTTATTTCTCAATTTGATACCCCATTTAACATGTTAAGAGTCAAAATGAGTACTGTGTGAATAAACAATAATGTACTATGCTTTGTCTTGGAGGTAAGAATACAGTTAGGAGGGTGTAAAAAGTTTGTATTTCTCAGCAATTTCCCAAATACCATAAATACTCCATTATCCAACATACTTGAAGATGATGTTTTAGTTAGTCAAAAATTCTTGCTAAGGAAAGGATATCTTCACCATAAATTCCAAACTCTCTCAAGATTACAGGAGCCAAAAAATTCTGCTTCTGAGGAAAAGCGTGACCTAATCTTGTTTCCATGATTCAGAAAAAGCACTGTGCTGCCCTCAGATGGTGTGATGAGAACCGTTATTATTCATTTCTAGATATATAGAAAACACAGAGTTTAAAGTATTAGGATTTAAAGAGACATTGTCAATGTGCAAAGGAACAAAGTTTGATTTTTGTATCTGTATTTTAATTCTTCCTAAGATTTCATTTTCAATCTGCCATGAAACCCTCCACAGACAGTAACCAGAGAGCCCAGAGAGCCCAAAAAGAACATGCTACAGTTAGCACACAGATTGGAAATGCTGGATTCTTTCTCTGTGGGATCCAACTTCCTGTGTTCTACTTGGATTCTCTGAGGGGAGGGGAGTCCTGCTCTTAGCACTCCCTTTTTACCCAAGACCATAAATTTTCTAAAAGAAAATGTTATACATCTTTTTCACTTTCAAATTAGCATTTGAAAATGAAGCTGTATTTAAGATTAAAGAATATATACATATGTGATATATATACACATATGTGTGTGTGTGTGTGTGTGTGTATCTTAACCATACTGAGGTTTTTAAGTATTTGTGTGGAAGAAAAAAAAATTTTCCAAGTAAGTCAAAGTTTGGTCTCCCATAATGACTATGTCTTTTAAATCCTCTTAGCCATTCACATTGTCCTACTTAACTATGTGCTGTCTAGTTCAGTAACACTGACTTTGCGGACACTCCATTACTATTCATTTTTGATAATGCCATGAGTCCAACAAGTGAAATAAATTTTCATACTGACTTGGCAAGAACATGCAATTCGAGTATTAGTACAATATAAAATATGAAGATACCAGAAGATAAAAGTATAATGAAGTATTTATGCTTAATTCCTAAATGCCCAATTTATTTTACTCTATGAATAAATTAAGTGATAGCACTGACCAATTAAAAGTGAATGGGAATAATTGAAATCTCAATGACTGTTTCTTAAAATACCGTAACATGCATATATGTTATGTATGTATATATGTATGGTTTACATATATATCTATACACACAACAAAAGAACAGACGTGAAAAAGATGAAGTATATACTGCCCTTTCAAGCATATTAACTGGTGTGTTACCAACACGTGAAGTTTTAGTTAAAAATCTTTTACCTCCTCTTTTTCAGCCCAAACTTACAATCCCTGTCTATACGATATAAGACATCAACATACTGGTAATGTTGAGGGAAATACCTAGATGCAATTTATCACTTTTAGCTTAAATAAGCTATTTCACTCCTATAAGATTTCATCTTCTAAGAAGCTGAATAGAATAGATTTGAATCATTTCAAGGTTTCTTTCTCCCAACTGATTGAATTGAGCAAAGAAAAACTCTTGTGTCCTTACCAAACTGTGTAAGGTTACACATTTGCCTTTAAACATACCAAATGCCATCGAGTGGAAGAAGTTCTCCCACAATGTTTAGATAAGAATCCACTATTTTTTTCTAATGAACCATTTTCTAGACTAAATATATGCTCTCCTGCATTCTCATACATCTTTGCCATTAGCCATCACTGTTTCTATATAAAACTTGGATGAGATGCCTGCATTTTTACGTTTCTAAGGAGAATTCCTTAAAGCCTTTTTAAAAATAGCTCAGACTGTCTTTCAGAAATATAGCTTAGAGGATGGTTGAAGTGCACGGTGAAAACAGCAGATCTGAGGTGCTTGTTTCTATAAATTCAGTGATGGATGCAGATCAACTCATGTTCATTTATCTTCAACAGTCCAGTGTCACTTCTGAAAACAATCAAAATGATTGCTCTGCCAGCTTGTGACTCATAACACCCTTCTTCCCCCTCTGAAGCCTGGGCATTTCAACATGGCCGAAGAAGGGTGATTTTCGTCTACTGCCTACCCACTGAAGCACCCAACTTCCATTTCCAAGTCTCTGGCCCTGACCTGACCTGTATCAGGCTGTGAAGTGATCTCAGCAGTCGGGTTGCATCTCCTCTGCTCACTTAGGAAAGCTGTACTGTCCACTGCAGGGCTTTGTCTCTGGACCTATGTCTGGTCCAGTTGTAATCCTAGAAATGGGCACACAGAAAGACTCAATCTGTGCCTGGGATCAACAGTCTCAACAGTAGGATTACTCATTCAACAGTAAAACTCCACAGAATGTGGGTGGAATTGTATAAAAACACAATGAGCCATTTAATTTTGTTAATTGTAGCAATTAGGCTAGCTCGAACACAGCCTGTGCTCACAGCAGAAAGCCAAGTGGAAGAAATGGCAAACAGCCTTTTGCCCACAGAAATGAGGGGTTCAGAAACTCTCCTTTGAGTGTGTAAGGCATCATGTTGTTTGAGCATCCATCTGAAGCTCTTTCTCTAGATTCCATAAGAAAAAAAAAATCACATTCTTGTTATATTGTATGCAGTGATCTAATCCCAAAACATAAAACTCTGTCAGTCTTTTGTGGTGTATGTTCGGCTCAATAGGGATGGTTTAATGTCCCTGAAATGCCTAATCATTTTGCTAAAATATTTTACTCACATAAATAATATACTGACATAATATGTCAGAAACACTGACAAACTCAAATTTTTGCTTTGGTTATTTTTTTACCCTTAGATTTTCTTGCAGTTCAGTTCCTCATATTGATAGTAACTTACCATGACTGGAACTTATTGTGTGCCAAGTGCTGTGTGCTATAGAGCTTTACCTATGTGACCTCATTTAATCCTTACAACCATCCATGAGTTAAGTAAGACCATTTACAGATGACAAAACATAATCTCAGAGACACTAAACAAATTGCCAAAGATCCCACAACTAGGAAACAGTGGACCTGAGAATTGAACACAACTTGTAACAACTTTGCACAACTGCAAATTTTTCTAGAAGACCAAGGAACATTTTCCCACCGACATCTATTTCTGATTTGGCAAGCTTTCAGGAGAAACAAAATCATGGTCTGACAATGAAATCTTCCAAAGCAAGTTTTATTTAAGGTCAAAGATGTCTTCCAAAATGAAAAGTTAAAAATAAAAGTCAATAGTGAGAAATGGAAATTGCTATCACCTGTGACTGAATTTTACTTCCACTCCCCAATCCGTGGTAGGTAGATACGTGCTATTTTTCCATTCTGGACAATTGTCCTCCTCCATGACCCTACTCTACACTAAAGTAAGCGATAAATATAAAGTAACCTAATGGCTCTTCTTTTGTATTCTATACATGTGCTATACTGTCATCCAGTTAGGCACACTGAAAAATAAACTCCAGTGCTTACTCTGAAACTCCGACAGAGAGAGACAGAGACAGAGAAAGAGAGAGAGGAAGGAGGGGGAGGGAGAGAGGGAAGAAAGATAGACAAACATTTGAAGTGACATTATCCTATCCCACTGCCATGATTTTTCTCTAAATTATATATCTTGCAGTTCACACAATTTAATATGTAAGAGGATTATTATACCATTAGCTTGACCCATCATATAAATTGAGGAATTTTACCTTATATTAAAAGGTTAAGTGTAAAGAATAAAGCAAACATTTACCAACTATTTGTTGAACTGATTATAAAATGATTGGTGTGTCCTTTCCCTCCTCACTTTCGATGTAACATGTCTGAGTTCTATAGGATAACAGTAAAACTCATTCAATGGCATTGTATAGTAAGCTGTGTGATGTCCTTTGAATTGATGCTAAACAAATAGCCAGTAATAAACCCTAAGTTTTTTCAACCTTGGTCTTTATTTTAGAAAAATATGCAGTGTTCAATCTGACTTTAAAGTATGAAAAATACAAGCAATCTTCTGTCTTCCTACTTTGAGAAGATTTAGGCAGATCTTTATGATGATATGTTAAATTAGAAGTCACTAATTTTTATTGAAAGTAGCACCTAGGCAACCTGGGTGGCTCAGCGGTTTAGCGCCGCCTTCAGCCCAGGGTGTGATCCTGGAGACCAGGGATCGAGTCTAACATCAGGCAACCTGCAAGGAGACTGCTTCTTCCTCTGCCTCCCTCTATGCCTCTCTCTCTCTCTGTGTCTCATGAATACATAAATAAAATCTTAAAAAAAAAAAAGGAAAAGAAAGCACCTAAAGAGAGATCTAAGTGTTACTACAGCACATTCCTTTTATAGATGAGACAACCAAGATCCAAAGAGATCAGGTCATTTTTGTAATCAGGATTCCTTCGGTCATCTGTTCAATAAGCATGATCCACAGGACTAGCCAGGAAACACACAGCCAAGCGCAGGAGTCTCACAATGCAGCAGTTTACACTTTGGTTATTAGCAGCAAAATGGGAGTCTTCTGACTTTAACTCTTTTTTGCACTCTTACACAACTCCTATTTTTTTTTACAACTCCTATTTTTAATATCTACATTTAATAGTATACTAGAGCAACAAGGAAACATAGCTTTCCCAATATTGTATTATGTAAGCCTCATAATAAACAACTGTCACACAATGACAAACATAAGGTAATGATGTAAATATAAAGATAAGTCAACAATGGCTGACTGTCTATAAAGAAAAAAGTAATTTTATAATTTGTTTCTATGCCTCTTCAATACTAGGCATTTTTAAGTCAAGGTCACAAGGCAACAAAAAGAAATTGAAATACTTTTTTGGCACATAGCGCTTGACTCTAAACAATCATATCTGAATAACCTTTGGAGATATTCCTGAGAACTCTTTTTAAGAAGAGGCATGAAATTAGGATGCCTCTAAAATGTCTGAAGACTTTTCTAATAAGCTGCTTCTCTGATCTTCAGGGAATGACCTTTATTATCACATATGGTACATCTCCAGCATAGTGTTTAGGAATAACAAATTTCCAGACCTAAACCTCAGATATTGCAAACTGAGACGTTGACCTAAAGCCATACTTTCTGTGCCCAGAAGAGCAACACTGTGCTGCATTACATTCAGGAGTCAGGACAGCCAGACTCACCTCGTGTGGATACTGCATGCTGGCAAAGTACCCAAATCGAGTTTCTCCCTGCAATATGGCCATGTGGTTGGCTTCCCTCAGCTGTAAGGGGTATATTGCTAAAGGTAACTATTAATTTGCATAACAAATTTTCTCTAAGTGAAATAACTCTGGTCAGGGAATGCATAGATTCTCTAAGGAATAAAAGGAAAGAGAAAAAAACAGATTAATTTTTATAAGCACAGAATAATTCAACGAATCTCTTGGTGAGTCCCATTAAATATCAACAAAACAGCTGACCTAATAATGGTGGGAAGTATGAGGTATGGTCTCTAGGTTCAAGCCACCGTAGGTAGTTGATCACTGTGATTACTGCTGTTTTAGCCATCCTGTAGGCCAAGAAGAGTATAGTTACTGATATGATGTTTGCAGAGCAAAGATCATGATGATAAAACAGACCAACATCAAAACTAATTAATCAACTTGATAAGCAAATATTACCAGCTCAGTACCAACAGAAAATGTTCTCTTGTGTTGTTATTAAAGCCTGTCACCTAACTCTGTTATTAGAATTTCAGAAAATGTAAGGTTTCATGTTTTTATTATACTTCCATGTATCAAATTAAGCTAGTGCCCCTCTCCTCTCTCTATTGCTTGATTTGCATTAAAATGGAACTAATCAAATTCTTATTTCATTTAAGTGCTACAAATATTAACAAATGGAGATGTTGCATTTGAGTTAATTTAATTTAATAGTTCTAGTGGCATTCTGGTATGGAGTTGTACCAAATCAAGACTCTTAATTATTTCAAATTAATTCATTTATCAGTAAGTTCTACAACACCCCTAAGTGAGTTGAAAATACAGCTCAGGTTTCTATCATTGTACGAAATTCCTATTTTGGTTACAAACCAGTAGAACGTGTCTTAATCAACATCAGCATTTCAATCCATTGTGATTCTGGCACTTGGGCATGTCAGGTACTGCTAGTACTGCTACGTAAAACTTAGCAATTGACCTTCGACCTAGACTCTCTATGGGCCCCACTGTGAGTTCTTATTCTATTCGAATTGCAAGCAATAGTACATCATCCTGTAACCAAAGGAGATCTGTTGGCTAGTCAAAGAATTGTCATTTTTATATCCTTCTTTCAAAGAACTAAAACATTCAACTTTCCTTATTAACCTTTCTAATGTATTGTACATAGAAAAGGAAATGGATCCCTGAAATACGTTCCAAAAGCCTGGGGTGAAACATTTCCCTAGGTCTGAATCAGAGGCTTGACGCCCCATGAAGAGGAATAAATGTCTCATGTGCCACAGGAAAGGGAAGGGGGACGAGCCCAATCATTCAAAATGTGAGCCTCGACTGTCACAAAGATGTGTAGTGTTGATGGTATCGATTCCCTTCTTTTTTTACAGAAACATCTTGGAACTCGTCAAGCTTTACGGAAGGTGATTTGCGTTAATTAATGCAACAGACCCTTTAATCTTGCAAATTCTTGACTTGTAATATTGTAGCCAAGCTACCGCAAGGGAAAATTAATCAGTTAGTGGGAAGGAACAGTCGTGCCATGCCCAGCCATGCCATGCCCGGGCCTGAAGAGAAAGACCTCTGTGAAGTAGAGCACTAATGAATTCATGCTACCTGCTTCCTCATCATTCATGCTATGAATATTCATCCACTTCATTTGTTTTTGCCAGAAAGAGCTGCTTTAAAAAAAAAAAAAGAAAAAGAAAAATGACGATGGATTCCTGGGGCTCGCATAGCTCAGAGAATAGGTATTGGGTCATGGAGACTCCTGTTAATGGATACAAATCTACTTGTGTTTGGAAATGAAAAGAAAAAATGTCATTGTCATCTCTTTAATGATTGATCTGTCTGAGTACAGTGGCCGCCCTCACTTCGTTTCTTGAGAATACTGTTGTCAGCGTTGTAATAACCAATCTATGAAACCTGAATCTGTAATTCCATTTCAGAGGTAAAATCTGCATGGATGTAACTATTCAATAATTTGATTCCTGCCTTCCTGGGTGGTGGAACCTGGTGGTTTCAAACTGAGGCACATGAGCATGTGGAGTTGACCTTCCTGTTGTTTCTGAGAGCCTACAAAACCTCGGTTACAAGCTATAAGGTCATCAAGAGAGATTCTTATTGCCTAAATGTTCACTTATAAGTAAACAGGTAGTTTCAGAATTTAAACAATCATGGTTCTTTCCCACTTGTTTCTCTGTTTTCCAAGAAAGGCTTGAGCTCCAAGATAAGGATGAATATACTTCAGATTATAGTTTCAGGGCTTACAAAGGAGTCAGACATCCAGTATGTTCTGATAAAGTTCCTGTCTAACCTTTTGGTAGAACAGTTTTAGGAGTGAACCCTAGAGGAATGATGAAAGTCATCAGGTTTTTCCAATGAGCAACCTAACAGAAAAATCTTGTAAAAAGAAGCAAAGATCCTTTTTCTTGTGTTTCGAAGATGTTTCTCCTTGCTAAGTAGACCATCTTAGTGATTTGAGAGCTACTGAATGTAATCCCAGTTACAGGTGCCAGTATTGTGCTGCCTACCCTACTCTGTCAAAGTCATTTTTCAGAACCAGCGCTTGGCACAAGCACTGAAATCTAATGGCAAAAACTGGCCTACCACCATGTGACTTCTTTTCAATTACAAGGCAATGAAAACTGATAAGTTGAAGAAAACTGTAATTTCCTGAACTTCAAAGCCAAAATGGGCACAAAGAGATTCTGTAACATACAGTGAGTTGATTGACTGTGGGGACCCAGGAGCAATAAACAATCCACTTAGGCAAGGCTCATGAGTGAGAGCAGCTATAAGCTGTGTTGGCACAGAAGGTGATTGAAGAGGACACCTCCCAGTAGCTCATCAGGAATACTTGCCTTTTTAGAGAGCAGAGGATCAGAGTAGCCCCTGCCATTCCATCACTCTGAGGATAGTTACACCCATATGTGAAGGGCCAAGGCAGAGGCCAGAGAAGATGTCAGGGGCTTCATGTCTGAGACTAACTCTGTCTATAAGGGAACAGCTCTCCTTGATCATTGGCCCCTATGCTGCTAGCTAGTTCTGCATGCCAAGAGCTTCTGATGAATTATAAGATGAGGTGTTTAAAGGTGTTGTAAGTACTCCTGCTTGTAGTATTCAATGAACCATTGAATTATCCCTCATTCTAACAGGAACGAGATTCAGGGTTACTATGGCCTTACTCATCATCCCATTGTAAATATATCATGACATCATGAGAGCCTCTGTGTTCAAATTCACTAAACCAGGTTTACACGTCCTAGGTCTATGTATCTATCCCCAAATTGGAAAAATAATTCCTTGAGGATGATCTTCAGAATAATGGAAGTGAAAAAATGTGGACAGTTAAGTGATTTTCACCATACACAAGACTACTAGAGTACTGATAGCCCTACAGCTCTGATTTTTTTTTCTTCTCATGACTAAGTTTCTTTCCACTTAGGGGCCTTCAACATCTGAATTTTCCAGATGATTGTTGAACCATCTTAACTAAACCGAAGTACACACTATGGCATTGTTAAACTATAAAGGCTGTCCACATGAATGCAAATATCCCAAAGCAAAGTGAAGAAGTAGGTCACTCAAGCAGTAAATTAGGTCTTTGTGATGTCAAACAGTTGGATACTTGGGAAAATCCAGATGTTTGAATGATATGGTTTCTCATCTGGTTGTCTGGTGTTGTCTAGATAGACAGAAAATGCTCAGGTGTTATAGGTAATGAAATTTAACTTTCTTGTGAAGTAATCTATTGCTAGTGATATTCTGCTGCTAAAAATCTCTTTGTTGTGCAAAGAGGAATAAATAATGCAGAGCAAATGCTATTTGATTTTTATTTACTTTTGGCAAACACATGAGTGGAAGACGCTTGGGAGGTTGTCCTAGGGGTATTCAGATGTGATTGTAGCACAGACCTCCTTCAGACAGAAGGTTCTGGAGGCCTGCCACTGGGCTCCTTCCTGCCAAGGAAACATTTTATTCAGCTCCTTCCCAATCCTTTATAATTCCATCATTTCCCCTCTGCTCTTCACATAATCTTCATTGTTCACAAGTCTATTTGACTGAATTGTTCAAGAGAAATACAAATTGGTTAACTTTTTATTCTTCAAGTAGGAAGTTTTCATTTTAAGGATTACATCTTCTAAGCAGAAAAATAAACTACTCAATGCAGTTATTTTATGGTGCATGTTATGGTGTTAACAGAAGTAAAAGGTGTTTTTCCCAAATTAAACAGAATGCATAATTTTTTTTTGTTTGGTTTGCTGATGTCATTTTGATTGCCAAGGACTAACTGGTTATACATATTAGAATATTAGTGTTTCCTCTGTAGTCATGGAAAAGAGAAAAAGGAAAAAATATCATCAAAGGAAAGTTCATTTTCCAGAAGGAAGTTTGAGATAGTCATATGACTCTTGTATCTGTGATTACTTGTGAACAATTTCTTCCTTGTTTCATCTGATTTGGCCCTGGATTGGTGAGTGTGTGCATTTCCTCAAATTGTGTGCTTACCTTATTTACTGTTCTGAAGTTGGACAGAAAAACAGGCAAGCTATTCAGACCGATTTTCTTTCCTATGAGTTTATGATGCAGAACTTGTTCTGAGGCATCAACTGTAAGCAAGGCACACAGAGCACTGGAAGGTATTCAGCTCTGCCAAGGTCATGAGAGGATTTCCAGAGAAAATCTAAATGTTTTGTACATTCTTAGGTAGTGTTGTGATTGTGTCGAATTCTACATTTCAGTGCCAACTTAGAAGGACTTCATGGGGTAATCAGTCCCCACACTTGTCGGCTCCCTCCTCCCATCAGACGCAGAAATCACATCACCCCAAAATCAAATGGGTGCTCTCCCTTGCTTAGCAAGGGCTTCCAGCCACCAAGTGTCAATTGCCCTATGCTAACTGTGTTTTGTAAATGCTCCTTTGGATGGCAGACCTTTGGATGCATCTTTGGATGGTTTGCTAGTCCCACACCTGTGAAAGCCTTCCAGCCTACAGAGCTGCTCCTTCCTGTCACAGATGACATACCAACCCGATATGGCTTTGCTTTCCTTTTTCCTTGAGATTTTTACCTCACTAACTCCTTTTCCAAATCTTTGTACCTTCATGTTATCAATAGGATATTTAGTTCAATGTTTCAGTCAACTGGCAACAAAGAGGCAACAATCAATTGGCAACTACAAAAACATTAAGCACTTTTTTTTTGTTATCTTTTGTTATGTAATAATTGAGAGGAAGTTATGGTTTAGTAGAAAACTAAAAAAATCCCTGTGTTGATTATAATGGCTATTTTAAATACTTAAATATATTCTATTAAACCATATCCTTTTACACTATGAAATCTATTCTTTTCTGGAGACAAGAACATGCAGGGGCCGTGTCCAGCAGTGGAAACACAGGGGCCTGGAATCTGAGCCCCTTGAGTCCTCATTCGTTGTTGGTCACTTAAGCCTCAGAAATTCATCCTCTGCCTCTTTTTTCCCCATATGTAAAAGAGAGATAATCTTTATCTACCTACCTCAGAGTGGTGTTGTGAGGAGGAATTAAGTTCTTAAAGTGCTTGACACTTGATAACTAACATTAGCATAAAGGAGGCCTGTGTGCAGCCTTAGGATAGGCTGCAGTGGGGGAGATGAAGGCAGCCTAGCAACATGACAGCAATAAGTCACAAAGTAGAGAGTATGATCACTTAACAGAAGTGAAACTTTTTCTTCAAAGGTCTAATAGAACTTTTTTTTAAATTATCAGCTTTTAAATGAAAAAAATTAACTCTTTTCATACAAACATTTAAAAGTTTCATATACACTAACGATTTTCCTCTTAGCCAAACTGAATTTTACTAAATATTTATTAAACATATCCAGAAGACTGGGCTCCTTCTGATGCCTAAAGAGTTTGCATGCCTGATCCCAAACTCCATTTTCCAGAATGCCCGCATGATTTCGGAGTTCAGAACTAATGATTGCCAAGTGGTGTTCTGGAACCCACTACAGGAGGTAACAATTTGAATAGATAGATTAGATTTTGTGTTATTTACAGTGAGTTTCTTTTTCATCCCTAAGATGACACATCCCTCCAGATTATAAATAAATTTTAAATTTTTCAGAGACGTGTTTACACAAGGGTTTCTATATAGTGATATACATGTATACTTACACGTGCATAAATCTTAGTATACAACTATAGGACAAAGGAGATGGTAGGAAAACAATTATAGGGAACATCCTGTACAACTTCCCCCCAGAGTAAATGCTTTTTCTTAAATATTTAGTCCTAAATAACATGATTTGAGGTTATAAATATTTATCATTTTTGAGTCATGGAGGCAATATTGTAAAGTAGGAATTCACCCATGGAATTATACTAACAATTCAGATACTGTTTTAAAGATGTGACTTCATGGGGAAAAGTTATGTACATAAATGCTGTCATTGTGCCCTTAGTTTATAATTATATTCCTTTGCAAAAAAAAATGCATGCTCTTAAAAATATGAAATAAATTTTCAGAAAGTTTATCTTGATAAGTGGGCTTAAAATCATGTTGTGCCTGGAGCTAACATAGTGTATACCTTCAACATAATCTCTTCTGGATTCCAAAATCTAGTTGCTGGTGGTATAGCTTAAAATTTCAGATTGGTGAAACATTTCTGATGCATGGTATTAAACCTTTTGAAGCATGAATTTAACCTAGGCAATTATCTGATCCATTAAAAAAAAGTTTATGTTGCCATGCCAGACTTAAGATAAATATCATTTTTTAGACTCAAAATATGAGAATTGTGAGTCGAAATAATTTGAATTTCTCTGACTTTTTCCCCCAGTGCCAAAAGTTTTTCAAACCAAAAGTGTAACAGAATGTCCTTGTTTCTGAAGGGAAATATCCATGTCTTTCTTTTATTTTTGTGCAAGAGACCTGAATTTAACTGTACTAGATTCAGGTGCATGCAAATAAGAAAATGTATGGCAGCCTTTTAGGGGGGTTGGCCAGGATGAGAGAGGGCTGTGCAGAGAACTCATCATTGAAAGGCTGTATGACAAAGGTACAAAACAGAATCTAAAAGTAGTAGAGATGTACAACTCCTTGTAATGATAGAAATGAAATTCCTCACCAAAGAGATGAAAAAACAGGTGTAGACAACATGTTATTAGACAGAAGCTACATTAATTACTGCAAAAAATGAAATTTGTACCCCTTATATTTTACCCTTAAGGCTTTCCAGTCCACATGAAACTTTCCAGAGTGTTCCCTGAAAACAGTAGACTTTTTTAGAAAACTAATTTTTAGCAGAGATATATGTGACTATACTGCCATGGACCAGTCATTATATAATTATTGTGTATGCAATGCTTCATAAATGTAGTTGTCGACTTTTACGATTACTTCCAGTTAATTCTGTTCCATAAACATGTGGTAGAAAACACATGGAAAATTCTTTTTTGCTCCAAAGGAATGCCTGCTAACTTATTTATAGCCTCTCTTATTTCTGGCATATTAATATCACCAAACTCCTTTCATATCTAGATGGTACAAGATCACTAAAAAAATGAGGTTTTCAGCAAACTGCTTATTAAGGTCTCACCTAAAGCTTCTCGTTAGTGAAGGTGGCAGGAGGAGAGGGAACATGGGTGAGAACCTTGCCTCTATTAAATTGTCTCTGCTTTTCTTCTCAGTTATCAGACAGCTCAGTAGCCTGGAGAGCAAAATGATGTAAGACATGCAAATTAGGTTTTTCCCATTCTCAGAGCAAGGAGGGCAACCAATGAGCCAGAGGTTACCACACCTTTGAAACCAAATAGTACATTGAATTTAGGGCTAAGACAAAAAAAAAAAAAGTAAAGTATGAGCAACATCATCCATCCTGTTGGTTCTTTTCATAGTTTTTACTGAATTATTTTTACAGTGTAGATCAGAAGTTTCTAGTAATGATAAGTAATACCATTTTATTTATAGCTTCAATACAGAAATGGTGAAAACATGAGTTACAAAATTACCAGGGATACAGACTTTGTCTGTACTGACACCTTACCTAGCAAATTGGAAACAAATACTAGTTAATATATATTCTGGTTTCATTAAAAACATCTAGTTAAAAAAAAAAGGAGCATTTTGCTCAGCATCAAACCATTACACAATATAAACCTGCTTCCAAATGGCAAGGATTTTTGCTACTGACATTTGTTCTTCATTCTGCTGTTATTTTAAGTAAATAATTTTCACATCTAACTACCTCAGCTACTGTTATTTTATTTAGAAACATGAAATCATGCACTTTGTAACCAACAAGTTTTTCATTTAAAAATTCAAAAGGATACTTGGTGCAAAGCAATTTTCAAACATTTGTATATGATATAAGAAACCCAACCTCAGGAGGTTGTTCTTAATTTTGTTTATTGGTTTCTAAGTTCGATTGGGGTAAAATCTCCTTTCCACTTAACACCAAGAGAAGCTGCTCTATATTTGCTTAATTTGCCTTAAACATTTTGTGCTCCTTTCCCTGTTCAATTTTTTTGTTTGTTTGTTTTAAATCTATCTCTGAAAAGAAAATATAACAGGTGGCAGATGAACATCAAACAAGAGAATGGACCAATCACTTCTCAGTTCCCTGTTGTCAACTCTGCATGACATTCTGATTGTGCAAAATTGCCATTCCTGTGCTTCTCTCTCCCATGATCATTCCAGAAATAAGGTCTGAGAGATCCCATGTGTGTGTTTAGGGAACAGTGTAGACTTTTCCCCTAGTACAAGCACAGTGCCTGGACCCGAATGATAACCTTGGCAGTTCTTGTGCTTTTACTTTGTAAACATTGTACAAATGTATTTGGAATTTTATTTGAAATGAAGAATTAAACTAGTTATTAAATTTTTTTCCTTCCTGTAAATATATATATTCAAACTCCATGTATCCAAACATTCCTTTAGCGTTCGGATTGTAAGAGTGTCTTTATTGGCTGGACGCCGCCGTCTCAGGCCGCAGTCCCATGTGCTCTAGTTGAAAGCACAGTGTGTGAAGTATTTGATGTACTATAATACCATAGTTATTTTGGTCTGTTAAGTAAGTTGCAAATTGTGATGAAATGAAGTGGAAAGTAGTGCTTCATAATGAACAAATTTCCTTGGTTACATGATTTTTTTCTTGTAAAACCTTAAAAAAAAAGAAAACTTGAAATTTTATATATTTGGATTTTGTAGATTTTTTTTTATTTTATTGCAACACAAGGTACCAAAATCATTAAATAAAGTACACTGTGGTCATTTTAACAGAAGTCTGAGTTCCTGATTCTTTATAAATCTATGAAGAGAGCAGTCACTGTGGGTCTAAGATGGGTAGACGGGGGGAGTAGGCCATCTTCTTAGGCATAATCTCAAGACAAAATGATTTAAACCTGAAAATATAGAAAGCTGAGTTCTGCCAAATCTGAGATTTAAAATAAAATTATATAAATTTCTAGGATATGTTTCATTTGTTTATTTCTGAAAAGTGCTAAAGAATGTTTCTCTAGAACCAGTATTAAAACAAAGAGATGTTTCATATCACAGAAGGTTAACAATTTAAATAATTTGTCTAAACATTAACAAAAGGAAGAACTGTCAATGAACAAAAGCACTTTTTAAAAAGATGATGGGTCTAAATGCCTGATTTTCCTACAAAATTAGGGTTTATGCTTAATAAAATTATTTTTCTCAAAATATTCTAATTTTTTTGTTTTAAAGAAACTTTCTATTATCTATACAGTTTGGTAAGAGATATATTGGCTTATAAAAACTTTCTTTTAGGGGTACGTGCATGGCTTACTCAGTTGAGCATCTGAACAAGCAGGTCATGAACTCGGGGCTGTGAGATCAAGCCCCATATGGGGCTCTGCACTCAGCGAGGAGTTTGCTTGGGATTCTCTTCTTCTCCCTTTCCCTCTACCCCTCTCCTGTTTGCTCTCTCTCAAGTAAATAAATAAATCTTTAAAAAAGAAATAAAAGCCTTCCTTTATAAAACAGAACTATAGCTAAGCTCTGACTATATGTGTAGAAACTACTATCAATATCAAATAGAAACAGATAAAACTATTAGAAAGACCAATGAAAAAAATTTCAAGAATTCACTTGTTTCTTTTCAGGGTGACTATTTGACATGCATAGTATTGGGGTTATAAATATGAATAAGACACATTTTCTTCTTAAAGAATAGTCTGTTAAAGAAATGAGTCCAGATACATGAATTATATTCTTTGGTAGTAAAAGTCAAGGTCTGCACAGACGATTCTGGGAGCATCTAACACAGCTTGAAAGAAGACGGGGCGGGGAGGGAGTCACACCAGTGAAGGAGCCTAGGTCTCTGAATGAGTTGATGGAACAGAGTCCCTACCTCACCCTGGCTGAACCAAAATGGAAACAAGCAATATATAAATGTCTACTGGGTTGATGTACTGATATCTGGGGTTGTTCGTTACAGCAATTAGCTTTTTCTGACTTTTAAAGGATCATTCCATGGACCAGCAGTGTGCAATTAGCTCAGTCATGAGTATAACTAGCTCTCAACTCCCTACTTGAATTTCAAAACAAGGAGGAAAAGAAATGGCTATTTGTATTTTTCAATGTTCTCTACAATGAGTGAGTATTGTTATTATAATCTGAAAACAAATAAAAATTTAAATTTAAGGGGAGATTTTTTAAAAAGAAAAACCACATTCCTGCATTTAAAAACTTAATTCAATGAAGAATGAAATTTGCCTCTGATTAATCTAGAAACATAGTGCAACTCAGAGCCACAAAGATATTTTATAAAACTTCACAAAATGATCACAAAGCTTATATGGGAGAATGAAAGCACTAAAATAACCAAATATTTTGTTTTTAAATAAGAATATGGACAGAGCTTTGCCCTCTCAACCTATTATGAGTTACAATAACAGCATACTACCAGCACAAGAATATATTAAAAAGTTCAGAAACAGAATCTGTACATATTATATAAATGAACTTAGTATATGATAATTTCAAATCAGTAGAAAAAGGATAGCCTCTTCAATAAATGGTCTTAGAATAACCAGCTTACAACTAGGGACATCTCTCACCCTCAAATCAGATCATAGAGATTAAAGATATAACTGAAAAACTACAACTACAAAAATAGTGTACTAATGTCACCTGAGGTGGGAAATGTTTTCCAAGTCTCATTAAAGACAGAAAGAAACTATTATAATCAATAAAGAAATAGGTTAAGGAGGTATATAATATATTTTCATTACTTCCCTTAAAGGAGAAACAGAATTGTCAAAAAATCAACTGAAAAAAAAAATACTGAGCCTACTAGACTGGACAAACATCCTAAAATGTATATACAAAGATCTTTATCATAGTGAAAACTGAAAAAAAAAAGCTATGGTATAGCCTTATAATGAAATAGTCTGTAACAACTACAAATAAAAAATACTTTTAACTTGATGGGATGAGCACTGGGTGTTATACTATATGTTGGCAAATTGAATTTAAATAATTTTTTTGTATATTTTTTATTGGAGTTTGATTTGCCAACATATAGTATAACACCCAGTGCTCACACCGTCAAGTGCCCCACTCAGTGCCTGTCACCCAGTCACCCCATCCCCCGCCCACTTCTCCTTCCACTACCCCTTGTTCATTTCCCAGAGTTAGGAGTCTCTCATGTTTTGCCACCCTCTCTGATATTTCCCACTCATTTTCTCTCCTTTTCCCTTTATTCCCTTTCACTGATTTTTAAATTCCCCGAATGAATGGAACCATATAATGTTTTTCTTTCTCCGATTGACTTCCTTCACTCAGCATAATACCCTCCAGTTCTATCCACATTGAAGCAAATGGTGGGTATTCGTCATTTCTAATGGCTGAGTAATATTCCATTATACATATAGACCACTTCTTCTTTATCCATTCATTTTTCAATGGACACCAAGGCTCCCTCCACAGTTTGGCTATTGTGGACATTGCTGCTATAAACATTGGGGTGCAGGTGTTCCGGCATTTCACTGCATCTGTATGTTTGGGGTAAATCCCTAACAGTGCAATTGCTGGGTCGTAGGGCAGATCTATTTTTAACTCTTTGAGGAACCTCCACACAGTTTTCCAGAGTGGCTGCACCAGTTCACATTCCCACCAACAGTGCAAGAGGGTTCCCCTTTCTCCACATCCTCTCCAACATTTGCTGTTTCCCGGCTTGTTAATTTTCACCATTCTCACTGGTGTGAGGTGGTATATCATTGTGGTTTTGATTTGTATTTCGTTGATGGCCAGTGATGCGGAGCATTTTCTCATGTGCTTGTTAGCCATGTGTATGTCTTCTTTGGTGAAATTTCTGTTCATGTCTTTTGCCCATTGCATGATTGGATTGTTTGTTTCTTAGGGTTGAGTTTAATAATAAGTTCTTTATAGATCTTGGATACTATGCTTTTATCTGATATGTCATTTGCAAATATCTTCTCCCATTCTGTAGGTTGTCTTTTAGTTTTGTTGACTGTTTCCTTTGCTGTGCAGAAAGGAATTTTATCCTTTTTATCTTGACTAAGTCCCAATAATTCATTTTTGCTTTTGTTTCCCTTGCCTTCATAGATGTATCTTGCAAGAAGTTACTGTGGCCAAGTTCAAAAAGGGTGTTGCCTGTGTTCTCCTCTAGGATTTTGATTGATTCTTGTCTCACATTTACATCTTTCATCCATTTCGAGTTTATCTTTGTGTATGGTGTAAGAGAATGTGGCAGGATACAAAATCAATGCCCAGAAGTCAGTGGCATTTCTATACACTAACAATGAGACTGAAGAAAGAGAAATTAAGGAGTCAATCCCATTTACAATTACCCCCAAAAGCACAAGATACCTAGGAATAAACCTAACCAAAGAAGTAAAGGATCTATACCCTAAAAACTACAGAACACTTCTGAAAGAAATTGAGGAAGACACAAAGAGATGGAAATATATTCCATGCTCATGGATTGGAAGAATTAATATTGTGAAAATGTCTATGCTACCCAGGGCAATTTATACGTACAATGCAATTCCTATCAAAATACCATGGACTTTCTTCAGAGAGTTGGAAAAAATCATCTTAAGATTTGTATGGAATCAGAAAAGACCCTGAATAGCCAGGGGAATATTGAAAAAGAAAACCAGAGCCAGGGGCATCACAATGCCAGATTTCAAGTTGTACTACAAAGCCGTGATCATCAAGACAGTGTGGCACTGGCACAAAAACAGACACATAGATCAATGGAACAGAATAGAGAACCCAGAAATGGGTCCTCAACTCTATGGTCAACTAATATTAAATAAAGCAGGAAAGACTAACCACTGGAAAAAGGACAGTCTCTTCAATAAATGGTGCTGGAAAAATTGGACAGCCACGTGCAGAAGGATGAAACTAGAATTTAAATAAAGTATATATTTTTAAGATTTTATTTATTTATCCATGAAAGACACAGAGAGAGAGCCAGAGACACAGGCAGAGGGAGAAACAGGCTCCATGCAGGGAGCCTGATGTGGGACTCAATCCTGGGACTCCAGGATCCTGCCCTGAGTCAAAGGTTGACTCAACCGCTGAGCCACTGGCGTCCTAAATAAAATATTTTTAAAAAATACTTTTAAAACATTTTTATTGTATTAAATAACAATATCAATTGTTAAAACTTCATTTTGAAAGTAAAGAACAAAGAAACAAGTGTCTTGGTAAACCATAAATAAACATGCTTGGTAGATTAGAATACCAAGCAAAAAATGGTACAATGAGCAAAGAATATTGAAAGGAGAAAATTGGCTCTAGATAAAATGCGGCTACCTGAGAATAGTCTTGTCTGACACACTAGTTGATCAGTGAATATGAAATTAGCAACTATGCTAGGTGTGAATTGAATTCATTTGATAGATTTTAAGGGAAAGACGTAATCATGTAGGGCAGCAGCTGAAATTTTCTCTGAATGATTTGTGCCTAGAGCTAGTTTACAAAAAGTGACTAGAGAGAGGCAGGGCAAGATGACGGAGGAGTAGGGTCCCCAAGTCACCTGTCCCACCAACTTACCTAGATAACTTTGAAATCATCCTGAAAACCTATGAATTCGGCCTGAGATTTAAAGAGAGAAGAGTTGGAATGCTACAGTAAGAGTTCCGCTTCTATCAAGGTAGGAAGACGGAAAAAAAATAAAGAAATAAAAAAGCATCCAAGGGGGAGGGGCCCCATGAGGATCCGGGCTAAGGGGGGTGGGGAGAGCCCCCAGGACAGGAGAGCCCCGTCCCCGAGAAGCAGGAGCTTCACCAACCTTCCTGGACGGAAAGGCGCTCACAGGGAGCTCCGGCAGGATCCCTGGAGAGGCGGGGATGCCCTCAGGCTCCCAGGGGCACTAACAGACACCTGCACCCCAGGGAGAGCACCACATCCCGTGCTCCCTAAAGGGCTGGTGCGCGCATGGCTAGACCCGGGAGCAGCTTGGACGCGGCTGGGGCGGAGGCTCCGCGGGGGAAGGGGCTGCGCTGCAGGGGTCGCGATTCCAGCAGCACAGGCCCGGGAGCCCAGGGCGCCGGGGGACACAGCCCAGGATCTGGCCTCCCCCCGGGACAGGCAGAGACCGGGAGGACACAGGGCAGCAAGGACGCTCCTGCCGCCAGGCAGCCCCGAACTGTGCAGATCGGGGGCCCCCTGCCCTCGGAGCATCCAGGCCCCTGCGGACTGGGAGCTGCAGTAGTTACTGCCAGAGCTGACTCCAGAGCTGGAGAGCTGGCCACCACCACTGTTGCTGTTCCTCCTGGGGCCTCACAGGATAAACAATCCTCACTGATCCTCACAGAGGCCTCACAGGATAAAAACAGGATAAACAACTCCCACTGAGCCGTGCACCAGGCAGGGGGCAGGGCAGATCCCCCAGGTGCACACACGAGAGAATCAGCACAGCAGTCCCATCCCCCAGAAGACCAGCTAGACGGACAAGGTAAAAGCAAGTTATTGATCATGCAGCACTGGAAACTTACAAGGGAAGTCGAGGGATTTACAGTATATAGAATCAGAGGATACTCCCTCTTGTTTTGTGTTTTCTGTTTGCTTCCCCCCCCCTTTCTTTTCTTTTCTTTTCTTCTTCTTCTTCTTCTTCTTTTCTTTTTTCTCTTCTCTCTTTTTCTCCTTTTTCAAGTACAACTTGTTTTTGGCCACTCTGCACTGAGCAAAATGACTAGAAGGAAAAACTTACCACAAAAGAAAGAATCAGAAACAGTCCTCTCTCCCACAGAGTTACAAAATTTGGATTACAATTCAATGTCAGAAAGCCAATTCAGAAGCACAATTATAAAGCTACTGGTGGCTCTAGAAAGAAGCCTAGAGGATTCAAGAGACTTCATAACTGCAGAATTTAGATCTAATCAGGCAGAAATTAAAAATCAATTGAATGAGATGCAATCCAACCTAGAAGTCTTAATGACGAGGGTTAACGAGGTAGAAGAATGAGTGAGTGACACAGAAGACAAGTTGATGGTAAGGAGGGAAACTGAGGAAAAAAGAGAAAAACAATTAAAAGATCATGAGGATAGGTTAAGGGAAATAAATGAAAAATCTACATTTAATTGGGGTTCCTGAGGGTGCCGAAAGGGACAGAGGTCCAGAATATGTATTTGAACAAATCATAGCTGAGAACGTTCCTAACCTGGGAAGGGAAACAGGCATTCAGATCCAGGAAATAGAGAGATACCCCCCTAAAATCAATAAAAACCGCTCAATACCTTTACATTTAATAGTGATGCTTGCAAATTACAAAGATAAAGAGAAGATCCTTAAAGCAGCAACAGTCAAGAAATCTCTAACTTTTATGGGGAGAAATATTAGAAACAGCACACCTCTCCACAGAGACCTGGCAGGCCAGAAAGGGCTGGCAAGATATATTCAGGGTCCTAAATGAGAAGAACATGCAGCCAAGAATACTTTATCCAGCAAGGCTCTCATTCAGAATAGAAGGAGAGATAAAGAGCTTCCAAGATAGGCAGAAACTGAAAGAATATTTGACCACCAATTCAGCTCTGCAAGAAATACTAAGCGGGACTCTGTAATAGAAAGAGGAAGTCCAAGGGAACAATCCACAAAAACAGGGACTGAATAGGTATCATGATGACACTAAATTCATATCTTTCAATAGTAACTCTGAACGTGAATGGGCTTAATGACCCCATTAAAAGGCGCAGCGTTTCAGACAGGATAAAAAAAGCAAGACCCATCTATTTACTGTCTACAAGAGACTCATTTTATTTTTTTTTTAAGAGACTCATTTTAGACATAAGGACACCTACAGCTTGAAAATAAAAGGTTAGAAAACCATTTACCATTCAAATGGTCCTCAAAAGAAAGCAGGGGTAGCCATCCTTATATCAGATAAACTAAAGTTTATCCTGAAGACTCTAGTGAGAGATGAAGAGGGACACTATATCATACTTAAAGGATCTATCCAACAAGAAGACCTAACAATCATCAGTATTTATGCCCCGAATGTGGGAGCTGCCAAGTATATCAATGAATTAATAACCAAAGTTAAGACATATTTAGATAATAATACACTTATACTTGGTGACTTGAATGTAGCGCTTTCTACAATTGACAGGTTTTATAAGCACAACATCTCCAAAGAAAAAGAGTTTTAAATGATACACTGGACCAGATGGATTTCACAGATATTTACAGAACTTTACATCCAAACGCAACTTCTCAAGTGCACATGGAACTTTCTCCAGAATAAACCACATACTGGGTCACAAATCAGGTCTTAACCGATACCAAAAGATTGGGATCATCCCCTGCATATTCTCAGACCATAATGTTTTGAAATTGGAACTAAATCATAAGAAGAAGTTTGGAAGGATTTCAAACATGTGGAGGTTAAGGACCATCCTGCTAAAAGATGAAAGGGTCAACCAGGAAATTAGAGAATTAAAAAGATTCATGGAAACTAATGAGAATGAAGATACAACTGTTCAAAATCTTTGGGATACAGCAAAAGCAGTCCTGAAGGGGAAATACATCACAATACAAGCATCCATTCAAAAACTGGAAAGAACTCAAATACAAAAGCTAACCTTGCACCTAAAAGAGCTGGAGAAAAAACAGCAAATAGATCCTACACCCAGCAGAAGAAGAGAGTTAATAAAGATTCTAGCAGAACTCAATGAAATAGAGACCAGAAGAACTGTGAAACAGATCAACAAAACCAGGAGTTGTTTCTTTGAAAGAATTAATAAGATAGATAAACCATTAGCCAGCCTTATTAAAAACAAAAGAGAAAAGACTCAAATTAATAAAATCATGAGTGAGAAAGGGCAGATCACCACCAATACTAAAGAAATACAAAGATCTTAAAAACTTATTATGAGCAGCCTTATGCCAATAAATTAGGCAATCTAGAAGAAATGGACGCATTTCTGGAAAACCACAAACTACCAAAACTGGAACTGGAAGAAAGAGAAAACCTGAACAGGCCAATAACCAGGGAGGAAATTGAAGCAGTCATCAAAAACCTCCCAAGACACAGAAGTCCAGGGCCAGATGGCTTCCCAGGGGAATTCTATCAAACGTTTAAAGAAGAAACCATACCTAATCTATTAAAGCTGTTCGGAAAGATAGAAAGAGATGGAGTACTTCCAAACTCATTCTATGAGGCCAGCATCACCTTAATTCCAAAACCAGACAAAGACCCCACCAAAAAGGAGAATTATAGACCAATATCCCTGATGAACATGGATGCAAAAATTCTCAAAAAGATACTAGCCAATAGGATCCAACAGTACATTAAGAAGATTATTCAGCATGACCAAGTGGGATTTATCCCCGGGATGCAAGGCTGGTTCAACACTCATAAAACAATCAATGTGATTGATCATATCAGTAAGAGAAAAAACAAGAACCATATGATCCTCTCAATAGATGCAGAGAGCATTTTACAAAATACAGCATCCATTCCTGATCAAAACTCTTCAGAGTGTAGGGATAGAGGGAACATTCCTCAGCATCTTAAAAGCCATCTACGAAAAGCCCACAGCAAATATCATTCTCAATGGGAAAATACTGGGAGCCTGTCCCCTAAGATCAGGAACAAGACAGGGATGTCCACTCTCACTACTGCTGCTCAACATAGTACTAGAAGTCCTAGCCTCAGCAATCAGGCAACAAAAAGAAAGAAAAGGCATTCAAATTGGCAAAGAAGTCAAACCCTCCCTCTTTGCAGATGACATGATACTGTACTTAGAAAACCCAAAAGCCTCCACCCCAAGATTGCTAGAACTCATACAGCAATTTGGCAGCATGGCAGGATACAAAATCAATGCCCAGAAGTCAGTGGCTTTTCTATACACTAACAATGAGACTGAAGAAAGAGAAATTAAGGAGTCCATCCCATTTACAACTGCACCCAAAAGCATAAGATCCCTAGGAATAAACCTAACCAAAGAAGTAAAGGATCTATACCCTAAAACTACAGAACACTTCTGAAAGAAATTGAGGAAGACACAAAGAGATGGAAATATATTCCATGCTCATGGATTGGAAGAATTAATACTGTGAAAATGTCTATGCTACCCAGGACAATTTACACATTTAATGCAATCCCCATCAAAATACCATGGACTTTCTTCGGAGAGTTGGAACAAATCATCTTAAGATTTATGTAGAATCAGAAAAGACCCGAATAGCCAGGGAAATATTGAAAAAGAAAACCATAGCTGGGGGCATCACAATGCCATATTTCAGGTTGTACTACAAAGCTGTGGTCATCAAGACAGTGTGGTACTGGCACAAAAAACAGACATATAGATCAATGGAACAGAATAGAGAATCCAGAAGTGGACCTTCAACTTTATGGTCAACTAATATTCAACAAAGGAGGAAAGACTATCCACTGGAAAAAGGATAGTCTCTTCAATAAATGGTGCTGGGAAAATTGGACAGCCACATGCAGAAGAATGAAACTGGACCATTCTCTTACACCATACACAAAGATAAACTCAAAATGGATGAAAGATGTAAATGTGAGACAAGAATCCATCCAAATCCTAGAGGAGAACACAGGCAACACCCTTTCTGAGCTTGGCTACAGTAACTTCTTGCAAGATACATCCATGAAGGCAAGAGAAACAAAAGCAAAAATGAATTATTGGGACTTCATCAAGATGAGAAGCTTTTGCACAGCAAAAGAAACAGTCAACAAAACTAAAAGACAACCTACAAACGGGAGAAGATATTTGCAAATGACGTATCAGATAAAGGGCTAGTTTCCAAGATCTACAAAGAACTTCTTAAACTCAACAGCAAAGAAACAAACAATCCAATCATGAACTGGGCAAAAGACATGAAGAGAAATCTCACAGAGGAAGACATAGACATGGCCAACAAGCACATGAGAAAATGCTCCGCATCACTTGCCATCAATGAAATACAAATCAAAACCACAATGAGATACCACCTTATACCAGTGAGAATGGGGAAAATTAACAACGTAGGAAACAAAAGCTGGCGAGGATGGGGAGAAAGGGGAACCCTCTTGCACTGTTGGTGGGAATGTGAACTGGTGCAGCCACTCCGGAAAACTGTGTGGAGGTTCCTCAAAGAGTTAACAATAGACCTGCCCTACGACCAAGCAATTGCACTGCTGTGGATTTACCCCAAAGATACAGATGCAATGAAACGCTGGGACACCTGCACCCCAATGTTTATAGCAGCAATGTCCACAATAGCCAAACTGTGGAAGGAGCCTTGGTGTCCATTGAAAGATGAATGGATAAAGAAGATGTGGTCTACGTATACAATGGAATATTACTCAGCCATTAGAAACAACAAATACCCACCATTTGCTTCGATGTGGATGGAACTGGAGGGTATTATGCTGAGTGAAAGAAGTCAATCAGAGAAGGACAAACATTATATGGTCTCATTCATTTGGGGAATATAAAAAATAGTGAAAGGGAATAAAGGGGAAAGGAGAGAAAATGAGTGGGAAATATCAGAAAGGGAGACAGAACATGAGAGACTCCTAACTCTGGGAAACAAACAAGGGATGGTGGAAAGGGAGGTGGGCGGGGGGAGGGGGTGACTGAGTGATGGGCAGTGGGGGGGGCACTTGATTGGATGAGCACTGGGTGTTATGCTATATGTTGGCAAATTGAACTCCAATAAAAAAAATTTAAGTAAAAATTTAAAAAAAGTGACTACATCTAGAAAGACTTCAGGAAAATTCTGCATTTTTCAGACAATCAGAGTAAGTACTAAAAAAGACAGTAGATGAGAAATGGTCACCTTGGGCACGGAGGGGGACACTTGACGGGATGAACACTGGGTGTTATTCTGTATGTTGGTAAATTGAACACCAATAAAAATTAATTTATTAAAAAAAAAAAGAAATGGTCACCTTGAGAACGAACATGCATGCAGGAAGTCAGAACTACTAGAAGAGTCTTGCACAGAAACCATATGTGGTTATTCAATAGTGTCAAAATAACACAACGCCTACTGCATACAGTAGGATCTCCATTAAATAAAAGAATCAAAAGGCAAGAATCACCCAAACTATTTAATTGAATCATCACTGTCTTTAAGATCCTCCTCATTTCTAGTTCCAATTCTCTTACCATCTCTATATATGACCAAGTCTGACAAGGACCTTTTTTCACCTTGACCCTTCACATAATAGGAACCCTCTCTGCATTTTTATCTCACAGACAAATAAGAGACAAAACCTCTGGCCCTCCTTCTGAAAATCAGAATCTATATGTATTCACAGCTATCCTTGCACAGTCTCAAAAAGATATCCCTACATCTTTTTTGCAGGGCTTAAACTTCCACCTGTGTTTTATAAGAATCCGTTACTTTTTATTTCACTTATAGGCCATCACTTCATCTCCTCTCCCCTGTCTTTCACATCTTCTCTGGGGCCATTTTCATTCTGTCTACCATCACTCCAAAATTGCTCAAGACAAAACCAAAACCTCAATCTTTGTCCCACCTTCTCTCTCTCTCTCTCTCTCTCTCTCTCTCTCTCTCTCTCTCTCTTCCTCCTCTTCTTGTCTTCTCCCTTTTCCTTATCCACTCAAAAGCAAAAAATAAAAATAAAAAAATAAATTAATGCGTCAATTCCTTCAGAGTCAAGATACATCATGGATTTGGTTTTGTTTTTTATTGAGTGAATAAATGAACATTACCAGAGACAAATAAATTCATTAGATTTTTGCAACCTCATTTTCCTCATCTACAGGATGTGGTGGTGGTGAAGGCTGTACAGAAATCAGCCAGCTCAATCAGCCAGCTTAGTAATAAATAAGATATTAATGTTACTGAATTAACTCTCAAAAATATAAATAAGTTGCCAATTTCCATGTTCAATGGCCTCTTTACTCTTCCTACCACTTGATTTTCCTGACTGCAAGTAGGGGTGTGACCCCCCACTGAGTCTCTTTCAATCCCTCTGTATTCTCCCTCTCCTCCAACTTAGTTGGATCTCCTCCCCTTCTCATACTGAAATGTGGTGATTCTCAAAACTCCTTTCAGCCCTCTTATCATCTTTCTTAAGACTCTCTACTAGGCCACTTGTAAAGTTTAACTACTCTTGTACACAGACGAGTATTAGAAATGTCTCATCTCGGTCGGATCAGACATATAAGCTTCTATTAAAAAAAATATACACTGTTGGTGGGAATGTGAACTGGTGCAGCCACTCTGGAAAACTGTGTGGAGGTTCCTCAAAGAATTAAAAATAGACCTGCCCTACGACCCAGCAATTGCACTGTTAGGGATTTACCCCAAAGATTCAGATGCAATGAAACGCCGGGACACCTGCACCCCAATGTTTCTAGCAGCCATGTCCACAATAGCCAAACTGTGGAAGGAGCCTCGGTGCCCATCGAAAGATGAATGAAGAAGATGTGGTTTATGTATACAATGGAATATTCCTCAGCCATTAGAAACGACAAATACCCACCATTTGCTTCAACATGGATGGAACTGGAGGGTATTATGCTGAGTGAAGTAAGTCAATCGGAGAAGGACAAACAGTGTATGTTCTCATTCATTTGGGGAATATGAATAATAGTGAAAGGGAATATAAGGGAAGGGAGAAGAAATGTGTGGGAAATATCAGAAAGGGAGACAGAACATAAAGACTCCTAACTCTGGGAAACGAACTAGGGGTGGTGGAGGGGGAGGAGGGCGGGGGGTGGGGGTGAATGGGTGACGGGCACTGAGGGGGACACTTGACGGGATGAGCACTGGGTGTTATTCTGTATGTTGGTAAATCGAAACACCAATAAAAATTAATTTATTAAAAAAATAATAAACAAAAGAGCATCTATTCCTCCAGTTTTTAATAACTATTTACTCATTAGACATGCCATCCCAAATATGTTCCCATTTTTTTTATGTAATCCAAGAATCTGTTTCCCAGAATAAATTTTTACACAGAGCAGAGATGTAGGGTTGAGTTATTTCACTGCTGATTTTGGTCTGTTTTTTTATTGCCTTCAGGAGAAACATGTCAGGAACTGCATTAGATTGTTAGTATTACTGACCTTGGCTTACCTGTTGGTTTCATACCCGGTATAAACTCATTTTTTTCCACTTCTGTTGAGACTTATGCGAAACTACCAACAGCAAGACTGTCCAGTATTATTTGGTGAATCTTTCCAGTAGGTGAAATGGAAATGTTGTTCTGCCCCTACTTCTCATTAACTTGCATCTTAATGACCTGATATTCATTTTGGGTGAATTGAGTACATCCCCTTTCTTTTTCCCTAACTCATATATTGGGAAGAAACATTCTATGTCCTGATAAAATTATCTTACTGGCATGAACTAGGTCAAGCCTTTATAGAAAACTTACCCTCTAGCTAATCAGTCTTTGACTGAGTAGATTGAGATTTCTACATCCAGATCATAAATGTTGTAAATATTCTTCTAAATTTAAGCAATGTTTAAATATATCTAGCAAGCAATATATTCAATTATCTAAGATACAATTTGTTTAATTGAAGGGTTCATTAAGAAATCACATAAAACAAAATTATGGTTCTTTGGGTACAGTACCAACTTTAATGTATTTAAAGCTACATTATGAGACCCAGACATTCGGGACTTCCATCAACAATTCTTCCCATGGCAATGGGAATCCAAAACAATTTTCCGAGGAAAATCTTAACCTTTTATGCCAGACTTCCTTCCTCTGACCTCTGAGGAAGAGAGAGTGGCATTATATTCAGGCACAATTTTTTTTTAAATTTTTATTTATTTATGATAGTCACACAGAAAAAGAGAGAGTTAGGCAGAGCCATAGGCAGAGGGAGAAGCAGGCTCCATGCACCGGGAGCCCGACGTAGGATTCGATCCTGGGTCTCCAGGATCACGCCCTGGGCCAAAGGCAGGCACTAAACCACTGCGCCACCCAGGGATCCCTCAGGCACAATTTTTTAAAATCATAACAAGATATCAGATTAGCTTAAGTGCAATTGGCTGTTTATGTATGGCTCTCCTTTAAAAATGTTGATACTACCAGTGTTCCAAATTTTTATTATTGTATGTAAACTTATAGCTTCTATCACACAATAATTATCTAATGTTATATTGAATAGAACATTATGGTTTGCCTGAATGGCATTCAGTCCATACCTTTCTCTGTAGCAGAAGTTGTGGTCAGGCAAGTAACATAAGTGAGTGATATCTATAACAAAATAGCACATTTTTCAACTAAAGACAGAGTTACCCAATGGCTGCCATATAGGAGGTAAGCCCCATGGTACAAGGTCTTCTAACAAAACAAAATATAATATAATATAATATAATATAATATAATATAATATAATATTGATTTTTAATTTGAAAATCCCTAATAGTTTATCTTTTAAATAATTCAAATAATTCCATTTTCCAAATTCTATGTATTAAAAATGTCTACTGACCAGATATGGTCTGTAGGCAACATTTATGAACTTTCTAGATCTAAATTTTATTTTTTATTTTTGTTGAAACCATATAGCTTATAAACCTGGATTCCATCATCTTCTCCATAAGCAATTACTTTAAACAAACTGTCTTTTGGTGTTATGCCACTAGCCTATTTTATATGGCTTTACAAAAATATAAGATCACTTATTAAATTTGTTCTATGGATATCATTAAGAATATTGTTCTCTATAGTCACATGATACCTTCTTTTATGAGAACCCAGAGAAGAATTGTCTTTCAGATGTCAGTACCAAGGACAGTTATAACCCAAAAAACACTTCCATCTTAATAATACTGTGAATTAAATGTTTCCCATTATGCAGTGGATCATAAACTCAGAAAGGCCTACCTCTAGCAATATATAAAGGTATGTTGTGTGTGTGTGTGTGTGTGTGCATGTGTTTGTGCATGTGTGTGTATACTTCAAGGTTGGGTTTTTTTCAAAACTTACATTTCTGTTCTCTCCTGACAAATCCACTCTGAAAATTTCCCATTTTAAGTTTTTTTTTTAATTTTATGTTTTATCAGTATCTTTGAAAACTGCCTCAGATTGATTAATTTTCAAATTTGAAAGCATAAAAATAAGCAAATAAATTAAAAAATTAACTAGATTATTAGTGTTAATCTTTAGCCTTGAACTGTCATCCCTGAGTCCACACAGATCACTTTGTTGACCAGATTTCATTCCTCAATTTTTCTATAAGTGCCTGAAATTCAATATGTAAAGAATTAAAGTAAAGTCATTGTCATTTAGTTTCTCTTCATTCATAGCGCCACAATAAATGGCACATCAAACTAAAAACCTCTCTTGTCTTCAACTATTTGCACCCTCCTTCCCAATATTCGGTCACCTAGTCCTGCTGATTATAGTATGAAATGCCTCAAGTCTAACCCAGCTCTTCTACTTCATATTTTTATCATTTCTCACCTTAAACTATTAAGCTGACCCTCATTTCTCAATTGAACTACTAAATTGACTTTTATTTAAGTTCCCCAGGCTAACTATCCCTCTTCCGATCCTTCAATCTCTGAGTATTTTTAAAATATCTTTCAGAGAACTTTCAAAAACACATCTAACTGATATGTCTGGGCCTCACTGACCTATGATTATGAAATGAGAAAATAAATAGGTAAGGGTTGTTTAAATCACTTTCTTTTCTTTTAAACTTAAATGGCCATACACTTTATTTTGTTGCTGTTGTTACTGTTTTAATGTATCAAGTTTTTACTTAAATTCTAGTTAGTTTGTTTAGATCACTTTCCATCTTCTTATATGATCAGACCAAATCATGTCAGTCATAAAGCTCTCCAGAAACCCCACATCTTACATAGCAGTGTACAAAATGACACAGAGAAGTAAGGCACGGGCAAGGGCAGGGTACATTCATGACAACCCCAGTGGAACAGAATCAAAGCTGAGTCAGAGGGACACATGCTGGCATCACCAGATTGAGAGCAGAGGCCAAGGCCACAGTTAGTGGAGTGGACTGGAATCATACTGAATTAGTGAGTAGATTTGAATGGAGGGATGTCCTGACAGGCCAGAGGAGGAACACATGTGCCATACAGGAACCTCATCAGGACTGGTGAATTAGAGGAAGGGATGGGATCATCCACCACCCGCTGGACTGAGTGGGCAGAGAAAGTGGGTGGGGCAAACAAATGGGCCATGTTGGAGGCCATTACCTGACTCTTTCCCAAGAAATTTATCCAGAACTGCTCCCTTGGCAGCTTCCCTCTGAGATACCCACTCCATTTTTAAAAGAACTGAGACTTTAAGGTGCAGATATTACTCTTCATCGATTAAGGGCTTTTGAAATTTCTCTAAGCAAATAATGTTACTTCTTTGGGAAGCCAGAGGAAAGCATACTGCTTCCCAACCCTTCCTAGGATCAAGCCAAAAGAATTGTTTGACCAGACATTCAACTATGACTTATCTTTTTATTTTCAATTAAACTTAGAGCTATAAACAGTGATTTGGAGCCTCTGATATGTAAGCAGCCACTAAGTTGAGCCACTCTTATCCAAGACAATAGTGCTGGAATGACCCGAATGAAGAGCTGTCAAAAATCTCCTCTGTCCCAACCTTACCAGAACCTGTAAGAATATTATGAGAAACATCATCAATCCACAGAATCCCCATTCTGGAAGTCCATCTTCCCTGCAGCATAGAAACATAAAAATATGTTATTCCCCCCATGACCCTTTTTTTCTATATACTAGGTGGCAAATGGGCAATGATGGATTTCAATGAATAGCACTCCAATAAAGAATGTCCCTCCCCTGCAGGGAGCCTGATGCGGGAACTCAATCCCAGGACCATACAATCACACCCTGCCTGAAAGGCAGACTTTCAACCATTGAGTACCCAGGCGTCCCTGTTTTTCCTTTATTTGATCTAATAGAAATCCAGATGCCTTCCTTGACTTTTCCTTCTTCCTCAGGGCATCTAGCATCCAGTCAATTAACAAAGTGAGTCTACCTCCTATATATCTCTAAATTCTGCCCAGTTCTATCATCTATCCTAGATTGTTACATCTTTTCCAGGTACTGGGAATCATTGGCTTTTTTATTGTTACAGTCCTATCCATTTCACATAGAAACAAGAAGGATCTTTTCAAAATGTCAAAATGATCAACTTTTTGCCATTAAATTTCAGTGGTTCAGGCTCAATGGTTGAGTGTCTGCCTTTGGCTCAGGTCATGATCCCAGGCCCAGGGATCGAGTCTCACACTGGGCTCCTCGCAGGGAGCCTGCTTCTCCCTCTGCCTATGTCTCTGCCTCTCTCTGTGTGTCTCTCATGAATAAATAGACAAAATCTTCAAAAAAAAAAAAAAAAACTTCAGTGGTTGGTTCATCAGTGTCCTTAAAATACCTTCAAGCTCCTATGACTTAAAAGGCCCTGCATGGTCTAGATGGGATTAATTCTTTCAGGTTCATCTCTCATGACACTCTCTCCTCATTGCGTCCTAGCCATAAAGAAATTAATATAAAGAAATCTTTAATGGTCCTAGCCATTAAAGAAATTCAGGTTCTCAAACAGTTCTTTGCCTTGAACTCTTCCTGCCCTATGAACCTTTCCTGCTCCTGACCATCTTTAATCTCAGCTTCCCTGTACACTTCTTCTAGGAGCCCCTGTACCTCATACTGCATCCAGTTCCTCTGTCCTCAGAACATTGTCTATTTACTCATTATTTCCCCAAAAAGCATGTGAGCACAACAACATCAGAGTCTGTATGTTTCTTACTGACCATTGCATGCCCAGTGCCTCACAGAGGGCTAGACACATAGAACAAAGAGAAATCTGCCAAATTGTTGATTCATGTTTTTACTTTGATCCTGTTTTGGGGATGCTAATGTGATCATGACAGCCCAACCAGATTGACCAGCATTTAGGTTTGAGCTAATAAGGAACAGAAAGTTTCCAGGGACTGGGTGCTTTCCCTACCCTAAAGTTCAGAAAGCTTGGAACTGCAGAGTGCTGTCAGATATGGTTATCCTGTATGAATATTTGCGTCCTCATCAGCTTAGGCTGCTATAACAAAGTAACTGGGTGGGTTTCAACAATAGACACTTATTTCTTACAGTTCTGGGAGCTGGAAAATCCAAGATCAAGGGGCTGACAGATTCCTTTCCTGGTGAGGAGCTACATGGCCCTTCTTGAGTCAGAGAGAGACAGAGATAGAAAGAGAAAGTGAGCTTTGATCTCTTCTTGAAGGGTACTCATCCCATCTTGAGGACCCCACTTTTTTTATCTCATTTAACCCTACCTACCTCCCAAAAGCCCCACCTCCAAATACCATCACACTGGGGACTAGGGCTTCAACATTAATTTTGAGAGTGACACAATTCAGTTCCAGCAATTTGTAACAGCCCTCCATTCTCAAGTCTGAAATTTTATTCTAAATTTTCACCGAATCTAATTAGATACATAACATTTTTACAGATTTCTTTGAATTAATACTTCCTTGGGAGCTCTGTAATGATGGGCAGTTGCTAAAAAACGAAAGTCTTGTTAATTTCTAAGATAATGAATTCAATTGTTAAACATGTCTTCAACCAGAAAAGAAATTTAAGGCAATTAGAAAGTTAGGAAGTCTTTGCCAAAAGCAGCAATTGATTAAAAAAGCGGGGGAGTAAAATAATGTCCTGGAAATGTCCTAACGTGTAAAGCTTCAGAGCGGCTGATCCCAGAATGTTTCAAATGAGATTCACATAAATGTTTTTCCCCATAGAATATGTACTTCAGTATCAAGTCAATTTAATGCAGCCATATTTGGCAAATATCAGCTCCTTTATTTATAAATTGACTCTCATGATAATTTTAAACAGAATCAGATAATCAATGATATTTTGGAAAATACATTCAAGTGGGCTTATAGAGGATGAATGCAGATTCTTGCCATTCTCCAAGCAAAGCAACACTGGAAGAAGTATCAGTGAGATTGGAAGAGCAGGTGCAGGGAACTGGAAACCCAGCGGGATTCTGTGGTTTGCCATGGACATCATGCATACCACTGATTTTCAGTGAGAAAATATACAGAGAGGAGTTTTGGAAAGAAACCTTCACATGACTTCCATCAAAATAAAGTACCTGTCAGCTTTCTACCTCTCTTACCAAATTTCCTCACTTCAAGTTTGGCTTGCTGCTACATAAACTAACCTAGAGTTCTGTGTTTCCTAGTACCTTTTACCCCTGAGGCTCTTCAGGCACCACACCACTTGGTAGGATGAAGGGTGGTCTTGCCTAGACCTAGGCAAGTTGAAGGGAGGAGTGGGGCAGGAGGGGAGGACAGCACAAGAAAGTCATAAAATAATAATCAATGTCTGATTCAACCTTGTCACTCTCCCTTCCTCCTTCATCCTTAAATGCCCACTGCCAATTCTGTTTCATTGATATGTATTAGAGGCTGAGTTGGGTCCCTCAAAATTTTATATATATGTGTACATATATAGATATAAAATTCTTGGTTTCAGAGGTAGAATTTAGTGATTCATCAGTTGCATACAACCCAGTGCTCACTACATCAAGTGCCCTCCTTAATGCCCATCAACCAATTACCCCATCTCCTGACTCCCCTCTTCTTCCTTCCCCTCTAGCAACCCTCAGTTTGTTTCTTATAGTTATAAGTCTCTAATGTTTTGCCTCACTCTGTTTTCATTTTATATTATTTTTCATTCCCTTCCCTTATGTTCATCTGTTTTGTTTTTTAAATTCCACATATGAGTGAAATCATGTGGTATTTGTCCTTCTTTGACTGACTTGTTTCACTTAGCATAATCACTTTAGCTCCATCCTCATCATTGCAAATGGCAAGATTGCATTATTTTTGATGGCCAAGTAATATTCCATTATATATATATATATATATATATATATATATATATATATATATACACATACATACCACATCTTCTTTATCAATTCATCAGTCAATGAACATCTGGGCTCTTTCCATATTTTGGCTATTGTGGATATTGCTGCTATAAACATTGGGGTGCATGTGCCCCCTTTGAATCACTATCTTTGTATCCTCTGGATAAATGTCTAGTAGTACAATTGCTGGGTCATGAGGTAGTTCTATTTTTAACTTTTTGAAGAACCTCCACACCATCTTCCAGAGTGGCTGCACTAGTTTGCATTCCCACCAACAGTGTAAGAGAGTTCTTCTTTCTCTGCAATATCTGTTATTTCCTCAGTTGCCAATTCTAACTATTTTGACTGGTGTGAGGTGGTATCTCATTGTGGTTTTGATTCGTGTTTCTCTGGTGCCAAGTGATGTTGAACATTTTTTCATGTGTGTGTTAGCCATTTGCATGTTTTCTTTGGAGAAATATCTGCTCGTGTCTTATTGCCATTTCTTGACTGGATTTTTTGTTTTTTTGGGTAGAGTTTGATATTGAAGCCCTAACCCCTAATACTTCAAATTTAGACTATATTTGAAGATAATCACCTTTAAAGAGGTAATTAGGTTAAAATGAGGTCTTTAGGATGGACCTTAATCCATTAGAAGAAAAAGAAATTTGGACACAAAAAGAGACACCAGAGATCCATGCATGCATAGGAAAGACTGTGTAAGGACACAGTGAGAAGATGACCATCTGCAAGCTACAAAGAGAGTCCTCAGAAGAAACCAACTCTGCTGACACCTTGATCTTGGACTTCTAGCCTCCAAAACTGTGAGAGAATTCATTTTTGTTGCTTAAGCCAAACCCAATAGTGTTTTGTTATGGAAGCCATAGCAAACTAACACAATATCCTTAATCTAATCTTATCATGATACTTAATATTTTATTCTATTTCTCTCTATTAAACAACTTTCAAGCAGTTTGCTTTCAACCAATTCTCATGGACCCACTCCATTATAAACAGAGGTGACAACACACACAAAGCCCCTGAAGTAGAAGAGCCAGTAGATTCAGGAAACTATATATAGCTCAGTCAGAGGCAGCCCTGTGATAAGGTGAACCAGGGCAAAGCCAGAGCCCTTAAACGTGTAAGAGTCTCTAAAGACTCCACAGAGTTAACAACATTCAATTATCGGCTGTGATGTTCCTGCCACATTCACACAAGTATGGCTTATGTCAATTACATATATATATGTTTTCAGTTATCATTTCAAAAGAGATTATGATCTGAGGCATTTCAAAATTGAGTATCCTTATATCTTTACTTTAGAACAAATGCACATTGAAAATGTACATACTTCAATATAAGAGCAATTACCACACATGCACTCTTATGAATGCACATCTCTGATTTGTAATTAAATTGACTGATTCAAGAACAAATCTCAGTAATGAGAAGGCTGGGATGCCCTAATTGTGAATGAGATACACAGAGTGGGCTACCTAAATTATGAAAAGAGTTAATAAGTCTTTTGAGTTATGTGTAGGTAGCGAGTAAAATAAAAGATAAAGCTTGCTGAGGGTTTTGTCATATGATTGAATCAAGTGGAAAGGGGGTTCAAATATTTTAAATAGATTATATTCATTAGACAAATATATTAAGTTTAAATGTCTTCTTAAAATTTAATGGGTAGCCACTTAGGAGAAGAAATGGACAACAAAATTCAAAGTAAAAAAAAATCAACAAAAAATATAACAAATGGGATACCTGGGTGGCTCAGCAGTTGAGCATCTGCCTTCAGCTTAGGGCGTGATTCCAGGGTCTAGGGATCGAGTCCCACATGGGGTTCCCTGAAGGGAGCCTGCTTCTCCCTCTGCCCATGTCTCTGCCTCTCTGTGTGTCTCTAATGAATAAATAAGTAAAATCTTTTAAAAAAAAGTTTTAAAACAAATATAACCAATGAAGAACACAAAACAAAATGTCAAGAATAGACTAAACCATACAATTTATCACAAAAAAAATTACTAAGTTTAATTTACCCACTAAAACAAAAGAACAATACAACAAACAAGTGATGTGGAATTTGCAGGACACAGAACAATAAAAAACATTGACAGATTATACTAGACCAATGATAAAAAAAAAAGCAGAAGTGAAAGTATTAGTATCAGATAAAATAATGTATTATATGGAACAAAGAAATATTTTACACCGATAGAAATGTTCAATTTAACAAATATGTACATGAAAACAAAATTTCAAAATAAGTAGTTTATCCTGCAAATTTTATCCTGCAAATTTAAGGGTACCAGAATATGCCACCCCAAAATACGCCTCTTAGCATATTGCTTGTTTTGAGCTAAGAGCCACCATCTGCAAGGTGATGATATTAGGATTTAGGGCCTTTAGGAGGTGATTAGGTCATAAAGATGGATTAGTACCCTCATAAAAGAGGCCTGAGAAAGATCCCTTGCCCCCTCACCATTATGAGGCCATAACAAAAAGATGGCTGCCTATGAATAAGGAAAAGAGTTCTTACCAGACACGAAATATGCTAATACCATGATCTCAGACTTCTTAGTCCTAAAATGTGATAAATAAATGTTTATTGTTTATAGGCCACTCACTTTATGGTATTTTTGATACAGCAGCCCAAATGGACTAACACAATATACATATTTTGGTTATATGAAAATAACACATTCTCTGCCAAATCTTCAAATAAAATTGACACACTAAAATGAGGTACTATATTTATTCCATGGTTTAATATGTTCCCCCACCCCCACCCCTGTGGTATGCTGGAGGTAACAGCTTCTGCAGCTACCTATTTTGATTACTAAATCTCTAGGAATGTGATAAACCTATTGTTAAACCATGATATTTTGGAATTGACCCTAGTGAGAGCATTGATGCCACAGTAATGGGCATAACACTACAATCAGACCACTTTTTCCCAGATTGTAAGACATTTACAAAAAGCAAAGGCCTGCCCCAGCACCCTTCATATGCTCCCACAGCTGTAGTTCCCACAAATAGCAGATGAATAATCATCTGTCAAAATTCTCATTTTCTCCACTCCAAAAAATCTCTGCATTTATTCATACACCCATTCTTGGGATTCTACTTTAATCTTTACCTCTTTCTTGCCCTTTCTCCCCTACATATAAGCAGATTTAAGCCTCTTTCACTAAAAATAAAATAAAATAATTAAAAAAAAATCTTTCAACATGTCAAGTGTATCAAAAAAAAAGAATGGGAAAACAGATTAAATATACCCTGCCAGATCTTAAAAACAAAACAAACAAGAACACCAATGAATATTTGGAGGCCTCATTGATGTTTTAACACATATTACTGAGTCACCAAAAAAAAAAAATCATCCTGTCTAAGCACTGATGAGGGAATATAAGATTTCAAAATAAATAAAAATAATATTTTGCTATTTTAAATGGCCAGAAGCAAATCAGTAGAGAAAGAATAATATTTTGTAATTTATAAGGCACAGGCCCCAAATGTTTCATAAATGCATTACAGTTTTTAAATTACAATAGTTTTCTTCCCCCAACTTGAAATATTTTACATGGTTTCCATTAACATATAGAAAATATAAAATGAATAGAAATAGTCCTCTTTCTTTTCCACTGATCTACTCATTCCTAATCAGAGGTAACTTATGGTAACAATTTCTCATGAATTCTACATATTTTCTGTGCTTATATAAGCATATTTACAAACATCTTTTATTTACACAAATAGAATTGTGCTATATATTCTGTTCTGCAACTTGTGTTTTAACCCAATAACATATTTTACTGACATCTTCCCAATGTCAATATATAGTTGAAATTTAGTTTTCTTTTTAAATATTTTTTTGAATTTTTATTTATTTATGATAGGCACACAGTGAGAGAGAGAGAGGCAGAGACACAGGCAGAGGGAGAAGCAGGCTCCATGCACCGGGAGCCCGACGTGGGATTCGATCCCGGGTCTCCAGGATTGCGCCCTGGGCCAAAGGCAGGTGCCAAACCACTGCGCCACCCAGGGATCCCTTAGTTTTCTTTTTAAAAGCTGAACAGTATATTCCATTATGTAAATATATCATAATTTATTTTGTTCATTGTTATGATGGATAAATGGATTGTTTCCAGTTTTTTGTGGCTAAAAACAATACTGCAACATTTATTCTAAAATATTTGCACTTGTGTAAGCATTTCCTAGAAATTTAAAATTTAAATTTGAGAAGACAGTCCGGAGATCAGAAGTCTTCTGAAAATGGATCAGTTTGTAATCTTATGATGAGGGTAATAGAATACCTTTAGCCAGATATTCTCACCAATCCTGGATATTATTTCTTCATCCTTGTCAATACAGAAAACATAAGTTTTTTTTTTTTTTAGATCAAGCTAAATGATGGCCTCTGAAATGGTATTTTGAACATTCACTGTGTGTTGGAAACAAGGAAAAGATGTCCTCTCTCACCACTCCTTTTCAGAAACACATTGGAAGTCCTACCTAATGCAATAAGACAAGAAAAGTAAATAAAAGGTATTCTGATTGAGAAGTGTCTTCACTTGGACTGCTATAATGGAATACCACAGACTGGGTATTCTGGCTTTTAAAATGCTAAAATTTATTTCTCATCATTCTGGAGGCTGGAATTCCAAGATCAGCGTCCTGGAGGATCAGGTTCTGGTGAGAACTGTCTTTCCAGTTGTAGACTGCTGTCTTTCTGTGTTCTCATTGGTCTAAAAGAGAGCTAGAGAGCTCTTTGGGGTTTCTTTTATAAGGACAGTGATCTCATTCATGAGGACTCCACCTGCATGACTTAATTACCTCTCCAAAGTTTCACATTCTCTGAAAGAATGATCAAAACAACCTCCTGGAATGAATGAGTAATTATAGCAAGGAGTCAGGATACAAGGTTAATAAACAAAAATCAATCATTTTCCTATATACCACCAATGAACAAGGGAAATTTGAAACGAAAAACACAATACCACTTACATTAGCACTCAAAAAAATACTGTTTGTAGCACCATGCCATGAGATGAGCCTTGCCATTGATGTTTTATTCTTTATAAATTGATCTAGTTACTGTCACAGGGAAGTTTCAAGTTAAACTGAAGTCAAAGATATATCTTTTTTCTTTACAATAAAAAATCATTAAGAGACTGACCTTAGTATCTGTCAGCCAAAATCCATTCGTCTTTTCTCTCACCTCAAAGTATTACATACTTTTGTGCGTATGTGTACAAAGGACTGGCAAAAATAACGAGCATATGTGTAAACGCATATTGTAAAATATGTGTTTACAAGGGAAAGCAAGAAAAATGCCCTCTTAGACACAGAAAAGGAAAACTGCCTCTGACTCCCTCTGCAGTTGGGACACGCCTTTAAAATAATTTCCTAGGAAACTGACTTATGCTCTTTCAGCTACACCTACATTTGGTGCAAGGGAACCAACACAGAACAATTTTCCCAGCCACAAGTCACCATGACAACTGCACGATCACACTACTCAGTCCCTCAAAGCTCCTCCTCTTTTTCTCCAGACACCTCCTAGAATATGTCAATAATTTAATAATAGCCAGACTAAGCTCTAAGTCCACAATCCAAAGCCTATTTCTTTTCATCTTCACCTCTAAGAAAGAATAAAAGAAAGAATGAAAAAAGAGAAAGAGAGAAAGAAAGGGGGAAGGAAGTACAGGCACTCCACCTGTCTTTGGTGCCTCTGCTGTGGATTTATGAGACATTTTAAGTAGTTTTCATTAAACCTACCAGTTTACAGAATTTTCTCCTCCAAGTAAGCTTCAGCTCCAAGACTTGTTCTTGGTCAAAACAACGTTGAATGAACAAATGAAATAAAAGATGGAAGGATGAACAGTAATCTGTACATCTGAGAGCTCTCCCAAACATAATTTTAGAGGAACTCTAAATGTAAGAATGTTTAAAGTTTTTAAGAGAGAGTTTGACTTGCAGAAGTTCCCTCTGGCTGGGTTGCAGAAAATGTCAGCATTTTGTTAGGTCATAGCAGGTGGCCACCCTGCTGTAAACTTTGTACTTTCAAAAAACTAATTGTATAAATTAATTCAGAGGTAAAAGAGCCCTAGGAAAGAGTCATACTAACTAAATGTAGGAAAATCAAATTAGAGTAGAAAAAATTAAATTATCTCACAGCGACTTCCTGTAACTTGGTTCTACCCCTCCTCCAGTGCTCTCTCCTGCTGACAGGGAGATGACCTCAGGACTGGAGGTGTGCAATTGCCACTTCACTTGGCAAGACTGGTCCAAGGGGACACAGAGGACCAAAGCTGGAGCAATCAGACTGTGTCCCAACATCATGCACGCTGGAGCTTCCTTCCTCCTTCGGTCCTGGCTGTTGAGCGGTGAGTCTGTAAGTTCCCTGCAGCTGTGCTCTAAGAAGAAACTGGGAGTTCCTTAGGAAGCAGGGAGGTGAGCTGGAGAGAATTCCGTCAATGTTGTCTCCACCTGAAGTGAATCTCAAAATTACCACAGCTCTTCCCTGGGATATTGAATCCAGGACCCGTTATGATGCAAAATAAAATTATGGGGCCTCTTGTTCAAAAGCAGGAAACACGTGTCATTACAGGTACTGAAACAGAACCCGCGTGCTTTTCTTCCGCGTCTCATTCTGTGTCCGTCACGCTGGTTTTTATTTGACAGTTGATGTTTCACACTCGGGGGACGGGGATCCCTGACTATCCCGGCTCCTGAGCCGAACCTCGGGCCCGGGATCACACCCCAGTCCCCCGTAAAGGAACGCAGACCTCCCAGCCCCGCGGTAACCCGAGGACCCACCCCCCCACCCCGCCCTTCCCTGCCCTGTCCTGCCCTCCACCCCGCCCCGTCCGGCCGCAACCCTCCTCTCCCCCCCCCCTCCCCTCCCCTCCCCTCCCCTCCGCTCCCTTCCCTTCCCACCCCCCCACTCCGCCCCACCCCGCCCCGCCCCTCCCCTCCCGCCGCGCCCCGCCCCACCCCTCTCCTCCCGCCGCGCCCCGCCCCCGCCCCACCCTTCCCCTCCCCCCGCCCCGCCCCGCCCCCGCCCCCCCTCCCCTCCCCGCCCGCCGCCCCCGCCCCCGCCCCGCCCTTCCCCTCCCCCGCCCCTCCCCTTCCCTCCCGCCGCGCCCCGCCCCCGCCCCACCATTCCCCTCCCCCCGCCCCGCCCCTCCCCTCCCGCCACGCCCCGCCCCCGCCCCGCCCCACCCCTCTCCTCCCGCCGCGCCCCGCCCCCGCCCCACCCTTCCCCTCCCCCGCCCCTCCCCTCCCCTCGCGCCGCGCCCCGCCCTTCCCCTCCCCCGCCCCTCCCCTCCCGCCACGCCCCGCCCCCGCCCCGCCCCACCCCTCTCCTCCCGCCGCGCCCCGCCCCCGCCCCACCCTTCCCCTCCCCCCGCCCCGCCCCAAGGTCCCGCCGGCTCCGGAGGTGGCCTGGCGTGGAGTAAGGCGTCGGGTAAAAAACCGTACACCTAATGTAATTTGGATTTTCGCTCGTTCTGCGCCATATCTCACGCAGTATTTGAGACATAGCTGCGCTTAAAAATGATTCATTGTTACCTGAAATTCAGATATAACTGGGTATCGCGTTTTGTTTTCTTTTGTTTATTCTCGCTAACCTTGGCAATGCCAGACCCGGGCACCAGGGACTGGAGGGGTGGGCGGTGGAGAACACACCCTGGGAGGCGGGGTGCCTGGGAGGCAGCGCTCCACACCTCTGGCCCAAGCTCCGTTGCCGCACCAGGTTTCACCTACAGACACAAATCCAAAGGTAAAATCATTAGTATCAGTGGCAACCACCGAGCGTTACACCCTAGGGTCAGGGCCGTCCCGACTGCGACCCCGCGCAAGGGCCTGGGTCACACGCACACACGAAGCCCCCGGAATGAGCCCATCCGGACTCTTTCTAAGTTAGTCTGAGTTGATTTCTGCCACTTGCTCACAAAGGATTCTGATTAATACACCAAGCTTCATATTTGGAAACCAAAAAAAGCCAAAATTATGCATTTACAATGACAATGGAACTGGTAAGATATATAGTTTCATGACAAATTTTGATTCTCCGCTCTAGGGAAAATATTTCTTCCTAAGTCACCTGCAACAGCACCGTACTCAAGAATTATTGAAAAAGTCCTCCACGTCCTTATTTCTTTTCCGATCTCCATCCAGAATATCACCCTCCTGTCTCAACAATAATAAATGTAATCATTAATTAGACCAAGTTTATTAAATTATATCCATATTACCTCCTGGAGAATTTTTTCATATGATTTAAAACGCTTTCTTCCTAGTCTCATCAGCAACAAATTATCTCTGACGCTGATTTTCCTATTTTCACTTCACCAGCAAATCCTGAGGGTACACCCTACTTGTGGCTTACATTACTCTTATACAAACTATAGATTCTGCTAAAATTTCTTCTATGAGGAATTTTCAACTGGAAAGCCTGCCTCCCCTGTAGTTCATTCCTTCCAGGAAAACTGAGAATCAAAAAGGAAAATACTGGGCTGAAATCGTTTGTCAACTCAAACATATACTGTTAAGTGGCAAATTCTGCAATAAACCAAGGGATTTTTTTCCCGGTTCACTATCCAAGGGAATGGCATTATTGACTATTTAATAATTGCCCTTTCATTGCTTATCTCCATTCTTAAGATGTATTTCCAGACAGCTGAAATCAATATATCTCCTTTAGATTTATAAGGGAGCTCAGTATTGCTGACCCTGGGCCTTGCTGGTCGCATAGTAATAATGATAGAAGAGAGAGACAGGCAAGTGAAGAGGAGGGAAGAACTTTCCAGCCTTTTGATTTAATTCTCTGGGGCCTGCTGATGGATATCAAAGTAATAAGAAAATAATGCCATGAGTTCATAAAATTAATAATCCATCTCCACCAAATTCGATAGCTCTATTTTTAAGATTAACAGAATTTGTGAGTAACAGGAAAACAACAGATGTTCTCATTTGGAAGTTCATTAGTGTATCAGATATAACAACTTTTAAAAATTTTACTTGCAAAATGATGATGAAACCATCAATCATAGAAAGATACTAAAATGGCCATGGCTGTGACACCAAAACAGTCGGATGACTTATTAATTTGGAGAAAAAAATATCGTATTCTTTTTAATGTTATTTCTGGAACATTCTTCAGATTTTTATCTGGGAATGCTCACATCATCCATTTCATCATCTTTTGCAAACATTTACTGGTGTGTATTAACTTTGTGTCCCCCTTCCCACCTGGCTAGACCGCTTCATCAATTGACTAACATTTTCCCTAGTTTTTCAGCTGCATTCCACTTAGGAATGGTTAAAAAGGAGCAGAGCAAATCCGGTTTTCTTTAAAAGGAGAGAAAATCCATGTCTTAATCAGCTCTGGCTGCTATAACAAAATACTACAGACTGGGCGGTCTGAAAGACAGGCATTTATTTCTCAAAGGCGGGTAAGTCCAAGTTGGAGGCACTGACTCTTACTAGATTCCTAGGGAGAGCCCTCTGCCGCTGATTTGCAAGTTACCTTCCTGTAACTTAACCTGAGAGAGAGAGAGAGGGGTCTTCCTCTTCCTATAAGGACACTAATTCCATCCTGAAGCTCCACCCTCAACACCTCATCTAAACCTAATTACCTCCCAAAGGCCCCACCTCCCTAAACCATCACATTGGGGGTTAAGGTGTTGACATGAATTTTGAGCAGACCAAAGCATTCTGTCCCTAATGGCCATAACAACCTGCTGGAACTTGACGGTAAATAAAATGTTCAGGCATAAAATCATAGTGCAGGGGAAATAAATAGTTTTTAAAGAAATGATTTAAAAATTGATCAACTTGTATATAGTTCATTAAGATAAATACATTATATTAGAAAATACTAAGAATTATCCAGAATCGGGAAGGTTACCTAATAGAAAACCAATGACATGTGTAAGAAACAAAGATAGAAGCTCCAGACACTTTACAAATCTTTTCTTCCAAAAATGTTTCTAAAATTTTTTTTTCTAAAATATTTTTGATTGGATATTCTTCTTCCATTTTGAGTTCCAGTGATTTTGTAACATAATCCCCTATAGTTTAGTGATGGTTTCATTAGAAACCACTCCAATTTGAAGAAAATAAGATCAAAAAGAAGTCCATGGAAATGCAAGTCTAAATGTGAGGAAAAAACTACACTAAATAATAGGGAGAGTTCTTAAAACTACATGAGCCGCAATATAGTGGAATAAGTGTAGGATACAGGGTTTCCCTGATGATACAGCCTTTGAGGAACCTGGGCAAAGCACTTATATAAAAACGATTTCTCCAAAATTATTCAGTGAATTTCAGCCATCATTCTAATGCATGTCTACTTTGCCATTTGGACCTTGAACACCCTATGCATTATCCAAACTATCAGCTTCAAAAGATGATTGAGCATAAAATCTTCCCATTTCATTCTTCAATAAAAACTGAAATAAAATCTAAAAATTATCATCATGTTGTTTTCCATACCAAAATAACAGTCTTTCTTTTCCTTCATACGAGTGGTATTTGGGTCTCTTCCAATTTTATCTGTATTTTACAACCACTTACAAGAAAGGCAAAGAGGACTTACGTAAACGAAACTTAATCACCCCAGGTCACTACAGATAAGCTTTTAAGATACATTATTCTCATTTCATGTTTCATTTTTTTGCACTTAATAAATAGGGAACCCTATTCTTGGCGTGGGGCCTTCACTAAGATTCTAAAAATGAGCAATTTAAAAATTTTTTTCTTCCCTAAGGTTAAAACTGTTTTAATCGAGTATACCAAAATGCTTCACACTCAGTCCCCAGTTTAATACCACAATATGTCTTCTCAAGACTGTATCTATCATTTTAAGAATCCTTAATACCAATCAATGTATGAAAAACTGAAAGGGAAGAGAAGAAAGGGGAATGGGGGAAGAAGGTAGTTCTATGTCATTAATTCCATCTTCATTAAAACCCTAAAGGGAAGATATTATTACAATCATTTGCAACTGGTGAAACAAAGACCCATAGAAGTTTAGCAAGTTGGCCAAGACCAGGCAAATAAGCAGCAGAACTCAATGTCACATCCAGGGTTGTCTTATACTAAAACCTATCTTCAGTCTTCTCCACCTTGCTTCCTTCCAAGCACAGGTCATTCATTGGTTAAAAGTTTGGAGAGTTAATTGTATTGACTAATCCATGTGACACTGATTTGTATGGGAGGTGAGGAAGAGGGACATAATTCTTGACAAAGAGGGAGTTGGGAGTCCAAGGGGGAACCAAATGAGCATCCAGGAAGTGCTTGAGTGAGATGGCTCTTGATAGGGGAAATTGGAAAGGTACTATGGGACTTGGTCTGCCCTAGGAATTGATCCTCCTATAACCTGATCTGAGCTCCCTCAATTAATGCTAAAGACTTATTGCCCCAAGCTTCTTTTTAAGCTCTCCATCCTAGGAGTGTCCAGTCCAGGACTACTAAGTCCAAAGAAAACTTGCTTACAAGGCAGCCTGGTGGGACATGTCTATGTCACATAATAGTCTATGTGGTCACATTCTACTGGGGCAAAAGTACCTCTTTCTGTAATGTTCTAAGCACTGTATCTTCTGGTAGTTATAGGGCATTGAACCATACCTATATGGTTTCTACCTCAGGCACTCAGTCTAATAGAACATAGAGACAATAGGCACCAAATGCTAAAAAATGCATGGTAGTGAAATTTAACCTGTAGTGACTTGGTGTAAGTGGATGATCTAGGTCAGTCTGTGCTGCATGTTTGCAGAGTGACCCCCCACCCAAAGAATCCCACCTCTCAGTGTTTATGGACTTATGTGATACACTCTTTTCACTTGACTCTTGGCCCACCCATATGACTACTTTGAGCAATGGGGTGCCAGTGTGGTGCAAGCAGAGACAGTGATGCACACTGGAGCCTGTGTTCTTGGGACTCTTTCCCAGATTCTTAGAACTCTGGGGAAGAGAGAAGAACTCAATCATGACTAGTTGTAAATTTCCTACCAACTCCAGCCAAGTGGGGACCAAGTCAAATTTATGTGACTTAGAAAAACTAAAAAATATTAATTTCTTTCATCCCAGCATTGTGAAAAACAGTTTATACTTGTCATACTTAACAATCCACTTCCACTTACAAAAAAAGTCTAATTCCACAAACTAAGTTGGATGAATCTATAATTTGTTGTTTTGTAACCAAAATAGTCTGAATAAAACACACTTTCTTGTGAAAATGTTGAACTGCCCCCGCTAATCCTGTGATGACATCAACAATTTTACCAAGAGTTTTATATGACTTCAGGAGGAAAGCCTCTAATTAGCACCCATTCTCCAAAAGCAACTGGAACATTCCTATCGAAGATACAGGAAGCCTAATGGAAGGAAGGGATATAGACAAGGATATATATGTATACATAGGTTTTGAGGTATTTTTTACACTTACCAGCATGTCTCACTTCCAGTGCTTTTCTGGTCCTTGAAGAAAAACTAAACTTATTGTATTTATATGTTTCCATTTTCCTAGGCTTTGGTCTGTGAGCTTACTTCAGGGAAAAGTGACAAGAAATGTCACTATAATTATATATGTGGATATATACATGGTACAACAGCACAACAGACTTTCAAATCAGTATACATAATTCCTATAGCTACCATAACAAGTTACCTCAAACCTGGTGCCTTCAAACAATACAAATTTAATCTCCTACAGTTCTTGAGGTCAGGACCCTGAAATGAGTCTCACAAGGCTAAAGTCAAGGTGTGGGCAGTGCTGGTTCATTCTGGAGGCTCCAGAGAAGAATCTATACCTTGTCTCTTCCTGCTCCTGGAGGCTGTCTGTACTCCTCGGCTCATGACTTTATTGCACCAGCCCAACCTCTGGTCCCATCATCATATTTCCTACTACCCACTTTGGTCTCCTGCCTTCCTCTTATAAAGACCATTCTGATTACATTGGGTCCATTTGGATAACCCCAGATAATCCCTCTATCTCAAAATCCTTAACTTAATTACATCTGCAAAGTCTTTGTTGCCATATTAAGATATTCATAGGTTCCAGGCATTAGAATGTGGCCTGGAACATTCAGTATACCAGTGCTTCCAAGAGTCTTTCCCTATCCTGTAAAACATTGATACATGGTACCCAGGTTCCATGACCACAGGAAAATAAAGTCAACCCAAGGATTTCTCATCATTGACCAATGATCTGTCTGTGATGTATTTAAGTAATGAAAATTTTATGCAAATATATTGTACTTTCATCCCCAAGCTCGGCTATTCAAACAATTTCAAAAACTTTCTTCTTAAATCAAAATGAGGGTACCTTGCTGGCTCAGACCATGTGACTCTTGATCTCAGGGTTGTGAATTCAAGCCCTATGTTGGGTGTAGAGATTAGTTAAAATTAAAATCTTTTTTAAAAGATGAAGAGGTCAGAGGTATAAAATGCAGATATCCATAACATCTAGAATTAGAAGGGACCTCAAAGATCACCTGAGTTACACAGATAGGACAAGAAGCACCTGGTCAACAATGACTCACAATGATGAAGACATTTCAAAGCCCCGAGTCCCTTGATTAGGTGAACTCTACCTGAGGTAACCCGGCAGCTGTCATGCTAGATACTTTTGCAGTTTCCAGAAAGAGAATAGTCAAAAGAGGTTAGGCCTAAATAGGATTTTGTCCTGGTTTTACCGCAGTGATTTTTGTCATCCACGACATCTCCAAATAGGTGAAAACATTCCCCTAAATACTTTTCATTATTATGGGCAGCAATTTCATTTCCATTATGATGAATATTTGCTCAACTACCTTGTCTTGTTGGGAAAAAAATATGACTGCTGAGAATTCAGGGAAACAAACATTTATTTAGGGTTTCTTTGCTACAAGTCTCCACGCCTAGACAGGTTCAATGGGGAATATGAAGATGAATGAGAACCCTCCAGAGGCTAAGTCTTGCAGAAAAGACAAGCCTGGCACACAAGTAAATCTAAGGCAAGGTGTGTACTGGGATCTGTAGTAGAATTACAGATGCTCACAAAGGCAACAGAAAGACTGGGGAGGGAGGAATTAATGATGAGCAGGGATCCAAGATGTGCCATTGGAAGTGCTGTGTTTGTGCAAGGCCTTAGAGGTAAGAAATATCTTTAAGACATGAGTACAATTTTAAAAGCTGGAAAAGGTACAGCTTTGGGGGGTTCACTAAGGTTTTAAACAGCAAAAAATACAGTTTACTTTTAATGACATTAACATTCTTAAGTTATCACCCAATATAGTTCTTATTTAAAGACCAGAATAATAGCTTCCCTTAAAAAAAATTCTGCTTGCTTAATTGCTAATAATGTACTTGGTAATAGTCTTTGGTTGATTTAAAATAGTGGTTTTCTTTCCTTTTTTTCCCCTTAGAACCTTTGTTTAAATAAATTTCTATGCAGATGCCAAAAACCTCCATATGAAACAGCAGAGCCCCTTCCTCAGCTCCTTCCTCACCCTCTCCTCACGGTAGCTTCTCCCAGCACAGTTTGAAAACCATGAATATAAATAAAAACCTACTGCACAGCTAGATGATCAGTTACAAACATTAACATTGCCTTAGATGTAGATAGAAACATCCCCCAGAGCTCACACCCTAATGTGTTTCTAAAAACAGCATGTGTCACAGAAGGTGGCACACGGATGGTGTCACTTGTCTCAGCAAAAAAGGAGCTCTTCCTTGACTGTGCATCTTGCATTATGATGAGTACTTACTTTGCTGAACTGAATTTTGAAAAAATTAGGGTCACAGCATCCTCTCTCAGCACCCAAACTGATCCGCTAGGGTTGGCCTGCATTCACCTATGGAGTCGGCACTTCCCTTTGAGACTCCAATCAGGACGAAGGACCTAGTTAGTTCTGATGGTATATTTAATGAAAGTTCCAGTGAACTGGGAAAGGACATGTAGCCAATGGCCACCATTAAAGGAAAGTGCATTTTAAGTAACTCCCAAAGAGTGCACAATAGAATTTCAAGAAGCTTAAGCATGTTTCTTGCCTACAAAAATACTCACCTTGGAAAAAGGAATACCAAGGCTGCCTCCTCCAGTGTTTAGGCAAGTGAGGAGAGACCTGAGAAAAGGTGAATCAGTCCCTTTCAGCTCCCCAGAGCTCCGCAAGAGCCCTCTGTACCATTGTCAAAAACAGTGGAGCTCTAAGTAACAGTCCATCCCTTCTCTTCCTCCTCTAAAAATATCTCATTTTGTACTGGCTGAGAATTGACAGTGCACATACTTAGTCCCTTAGGTGATACTTCCATCATATTCATTTCTATCAGGTCTTCCTTCAATTTAATGAGCACGAAGGGACCACTCACCACTCTTTGTTCCATCTTTGCCCTCTCATTCCTGCCCTCAAATAAGAAGCAGCTCTCTTTTGTTCTTCCTCTTACTTCTTTTCCTTCCTTCCCATCCTTCCTTTTCAGTCTCATTTCCTTTTGCTACTTCCAGAATCTTCTCCATTGAATAACTCCATTTCACATCTCCGATCTCTCTCCTATCTACACAGAATTTCTTTAGTCTGTCTTCTTCTTTAAAAAATTCCTTTCAACTTTCACTCCCTCAATTCTGGTCACCCTGCCTAATGGGTGGCACCCTTGCCTTTGCCAATCCTCCCTTCTCCAACATAAAGAAAGTTATTTTGTTTGGTTTTTTATCCTCCAATGTATTTCTGAGCCTTTGCAGTCAGATTGTCACTCACGTGACCCCTGAGAAGGCGCTCCCAAATGTTACCAATGACCCCCCCCCCCACCAGTCTCCAGACACACATGTCACACTTGTCTCATGATCCTTGAGCTCTGCATGAGTTGGCTTTGCTTATGTCTTCCTTTTCTCCCTTGGATGTGGAGAAGCTCCAGATTCATGTCTTTCATGAACCATTCTAGGATGTTCTCCTCTTATAGGTGCTAAATAGTGGTCCTACATCACAGTTCATGGTTCCAGGATAATCCAAAAAATAGTATTCCAACCCTTCCAAATACAATATTTCCCCATGGTTCTGATTAGATCTTGTGCTATGAACCAGCCCCCTTGAAGCTTGGGGATAAAGAGAAGAATTAAAGGGATGTCTTCCTTGTTGAAGATTAGATTTGGCCGAGTACTTAGTCCCCCTCTCCAGTGCTGTTAAGATATTATTTTTAAAATACTGTATGCAGTATAATTTATTATTAACAGAAGAAGGATTAGTCTGAATAACCTAGCCTACCATTATTGGAAGTGAAATTTCACCTAGAACTCTTATCAATTTAAAATTTGCTTTATAATTATTGATTCTTAGTCCATTTTTTTCATTATAGACTAATTTGAAGGCAGCAATTATATTCTCTTGAACTTCACATTTTTCATAGTACTTGAAATAAAATGTACATATTAAGTCTGCAATAATAGTTTTAATAAAGAATTAACTGGTTTGAACTTTACTCTAATTAGTGCAGACAATGTGAGGAAATTTTTAGATTCTCAACAGCAATAGAAAAGTAAACAATAGCGAAAAATATATCACAGATCAGACTTTGATTGAAATCAGCCAGCCTCTCCTTAAAGTTAGAGAAACTTGGCATTTGGATAAAATATAACTGGCAGTCCTATTATTGATCATGGGGGAAAAAAAATCACATTTTGAAAAGTGACCACCCCTTCCCACCAACAACTTTTCAAGGCACCCCCTATGCCATGGAGGGTCCTTCCTCCAGGCCAGTTCCCCTCCTCACTCAGTCTTCTAGGGCTGCCTTACTAAAGGACCACAAACCAAGTGGTTTAAACACCAGAACTATGTTGTCTCACAGTTCTGGAAGCTAGAAGTCCCAAATCCAAGGATTGCCTCCTTGGGGCTGTGAGGGTGAAATTCTGTTCCCTGTGTCTTCCCAGCTAGTCTTTGCTGGCAATCTCTGGCATTCCGTGGCATGAGAAGTGTCATTTCTGTCTTCATCTTTGCATGTGTTTTTCCCCTTGTGTGCATGTCTCCAAACTCCCCCTTCTTATCAGGACACTAGTCATTAGGATCCACCTCATCTTAACCAATTATATCTGCAACCACCCTAATTCCAAAAAGGTTCACATTCTGAGGTATTTGAGTACTGAGGTATATTACTCTGGGTTCTTCAGAGAAATAGAACTAATAAGAAATATATAGGCTGAGATCTAGTCTACCTATCATTATTTTATCATCAAAGGCACCATTTTAATAACGTCATAAATGTCTCTTATTTTCTGTAGAAGTCTCTACATGGGCAGGTATTTGTTTGCTCTTCAAATCCTTTTTAGAAAGAAATGTGCTGGCATTTCTTACTAATCAGCTGCAATTGTGTTTAAGTATTCACCCACTATATTTACAAGTTTGCAGCTGCAGTAAAACCTGCATGCTTTGGGATTTTTCAGATTGCTTCTCATACTAATTATTGTGCAAGACATAAAAGCTGCACCTGGTTTTAGAATTGTAAATATCTTCGTGAATGTGATTTTAAGAACAAGGGAAGAATGAATATATTTGGGCTGAATATATTGGGCTATCACCTAGAGATGAAACCATTACCTCAGATAAAACTGTCCTTAAGACAGGCATCATAATTTCTCTAAGGTTAAAAGACAATAAAGTTCTCTATGCCAGGAAAGGTGTTTCTGTACCACTTTCCATTACTATCTTCTCATAAAGATAAGATGTGGACAGAAGGTTGGCAAGGGAGTTCGGATTCCCAGATTTTAGTGTTTCCATCAGCATCTAGCAGGAGCTGCATGATTTAGACACTCTGGGTTTAAATTTCTGGGTCAGAATTTTTTTACAAATTAGAAATTTGACCTGACGATCCTTATGATCTTGTACAGGGTCTGTTGGGAAGCATCTAGATTTCATTCAGAGAACCAGAAGCCAAACACTGAAAGCAATGGAAGAGAGACAATAATTTTTCTAGACTTTAATCATTAAAAAGGAAACATGTATTTATACTCTGCTTTATTTTAGAAATTCCATTACTAATGAGGAAATTGTGTATATATTTCTCTGTCATTGACAGCTTTCCCACAGTACAGGCTTACATCTTACATTTTCTTTTGTAATACTGCAGTTAACCATTGAAGTTGAGAAGTGGAGGGTTTAAAACCTTAATGCATTTACAAATGCATTTTCTTATTTATACCCTGAGAGATTTGGAAATTGAAGGCTGAAAAATTCTTATTTTAGGATCCTACTTTATTTTAGGATTATAAAATTTCCTGTGGTTGCATATATTTGGGTACATTTTTTCATCTTGTTTCAATTACAAGTATTAAATGAAGGTGAAATTCTGAACCTCCCTTAAGATGGCAAAGACTCTGACTCCTTCAGCACTTTTATGAACATTGTGTTGTAGGGACTTACTCAGCCGACAGCAACCATGAAAATTTTATAATAGCAAGGCCCAGGTGGGTCATTTTTCTGGTAGAAGATCTAAAGAAGCGAGGACAGCTATTTTTGTCACTGATGTGTCAAAGTTACAATTAAGAAGGGTTTTGACAGGATGACCAGGAATGATGGTGAATCTTCAGCTTTCTCACACAGAAAATCATCCCTTAATAGAGATTCAACTCTCCTTTGGTTCTATTAATGAATTCCTTGGGAAATTTTCTCCAGAATATAGGACTGTTATAGGACCATTTCCATTTCTTATGATAATAGGCTATAGGAAACTTCTACAGTATGAAGGTATAGTCAAGTATCCTCAGTGGTAATTTCGGAATTAAAATTACTTATTCATACTCTTGATCTCAAATGTAATTAGTTATGAATGATCTAAGATTAGGTGTTTGACGAAAATTTCTTATCTGCTTTGAAGATTTCCTGTACATTTCCATTCCTCTTCATGCAGTCAAAGGTGACACGGACGTGTTTTTACACTCCTTGGGTGACAAAGACCCTGACCTTCTTACACATGGTAAAGAAGAACTAAAGGAGCTAGGAAAAAGTCATGGCAGATGAACAAAAACTGTCTTTTGTAGAAAACTATCTTTATGTAGCACCAATTGTCCAGGGAAAGATTCTTAACATTATAATAATGCACATATGGAACATTTTCTAAGGATTCTGAGCACTGAACAGCATTCTCAGGTTTTTGGAATCCATATTGTGTCAAAACCCAGCATCACCATTTATTTGCTGTGCAACCTTGGGCAAGTTACTTAACATTTTTGTGTCATTCTTTCATCATCAGTTAACGGGGCTATTGATAATCTTGACCTAACAGGGTGTCATGGGCTGATTTATGTCCCAAAAAAATCCATATGTTGAAGTCCTAATTCCCAATACCTCAGAATGTGGTTGTATTCAGAGGTAGGGTCTTTTAAAAAGTGACTAATTTAACATGAGGCCATTAAGGTGAGCCCTAATCCAATTTAACTGGTGTTTTTATATAAAAAGAGGAAATTTGGACACACTGCGGGACATGGGAGATGAGCACACAGATGAAAAGCTGTGTGACGATATAGCAAGAAAGCTAAAATCCACAAGTCAAGCAGAAAATCCTCAGGAGAAACCAATCCTGCCAACACCTTGATCTTGAACCTGTCCTCTAAGACTATGAGAAAAAAAGATCTCTGTTTTTTAAGTCACCCGGTCCCCAGCATTTTGTTACGACAGCCATAGCAAACTAATATATAGGTTATCATAAGGATGAATAAAGGTTCATGAGTTTCACTATTATTTAGTTTGTAGGATCTGTTATCTTACTTTCCACTTATATCTTCTAAATCTGTCATGAACATGGAGTAAAAATCTATAGATTAAATTATTCTACTCTATCAATATTCAAGTATGCTTTTGCAAGTATTTATCATGCCTGAGCTTCAGTTTCCATGTCCATAAAATGGGGAGACTGCGTTTTGTAATCTCTAAGAACATCATGTTCATCTGAAATCAGTGATTTAAAAATGGATTCAAAGGTTGCCTGGGTGGCTTAATCGGTTGAGCATCTGCCTTTGGCTGAGGTCATGATCCTGGGGTCCTGGGACTGAGCCCCATGTTGGGCTCCCTGCTCTTAGGAGGAAGTCTACCTCTCCATGTCCCTCTGCCACCCCCATCCCTCGTGCTCTCTCTGTCTCTGTCTCAAATAAACAGATAAAATATTTTTAAAAAAATAATAAGTGAATAAATAAAAGTAAAAATGGATTCAGGTCTGGTGAAAGAAGCTACTCTAAGGAGTCTGGTTTAACAGTTAGGCCTGGGCTGGAAGAAAAGCAGAAGAAAGAATGATTATCGTTATGGCTCACCAGCTCAGGGAGAGGCCTTCAGGCACCCCTCTGGAGGCCTCAGCTCAACCTGGGTCTCAGGTAAGCAAAGAAGAGAGGTTGCATGACATTCCACTAAGCTGAAGGAAGGATGAAAACAAAGTATAGGGGCACCTGTGTGGTTCAGTGGTAGAGCATCTGCCTTTGGCTCAAGTCATGATCCTGGAGCCCTGAGATCGAGTCCCTCATTGGGCTTCCCGCAGGGAGCCTGCTTCTCCCTCTTCCTATGTCACTGCCTCTCTCTCTGTTTCTCATGAATAAATAAATAAAATCTTTAAAACACACACACACAATAAACACACACACACAAACACCAAAAAAAAAGTATAAAATTAAGGGTTGGGCAGAGTGAATAACATTTTATTTAAAAATCCTGGATGATATCAAATATCAAAAAGGAAACTTAACCAAAAGAAAAAAAAAGGACTTGAAAATTAGTTGAGGAGCCATTGCTAACATTTTAGGAAAAGAAGGACATAGAAAAAGAGACAAGAGAATGTGGAAATGGGTGGCAAAAATAGAACATTTTATAAATAGCCACGTGCAACTCACAGACAGTTAATATCCAATATACTTAACTCTGGCCACATAGCTCAACTTCTTCCCAAAATAAGATGTATTATTGGAAAATGGGACATAAAAAAAATTGGCTCAAATGAAGAAAAGCTGTTTGCATTTGGTTTACATTTTAGCACATTTTAAATCTCCTTTCACATAAATAGAAAATAATTAACACAGAGATATATCACCCAAGTAATAAGCATGAAATGGAGAGATTAAATTTTTTTAATTGAAATTCAACCCTGGAAGATAAACACAAGCTCTGAGCTGCACACTCAGTTATTCTTCTTCAATTTTAATTTAGAGTATCTGTCTGCTCTTAGCCATCTGAAAATATCATTCAATTTTTTTCTGTAAAGTGAGAATGCATTTGGGAGGCTTTGCTCCCTGAGCAAGCTCTCAGAGGGGTCCACTTCCAAACTTCTGCTCCATCACTGTAGAGAAAAATATAAAGTTATCTCTAGACCTAGCCATCATTGGCTAGGGAAATGATTACTCCAGAGACATTTAGTTCTCCTCCCTCGCAGCCCAAAGCATAATTTCTGCTAAACAGAAATGAAGCCAAGCTCCAGCTCTCTCCAGATGGTTTAGGATATTTTATCAATGGGAAAAAATAAAAAACATAGGTAGAGATGTGTACAGTTCTCATAAAATGCACGAGTTACTAATTCAAGTAAAGCAAAAAAAAAAATTCTAGAATCCCATTTTCATGCTTCAACCCTTGCTACCTTACTGAATAGGCTTTTAATGAAGACAAGTCTAACAGTTTTCAGATCTGGCATATTTTCTTTAATATGTACCTTTTGTGGACAATTTAAAGGGGAGGGACTAGAAGCAACTGAAGTCTCCCACATTTTTATTTTAAAAACAAAAACCCTGTGCATCAAAAAGAAGATTCCAATCACAGACAGCAGACTGGGGCTCTCATCCTGATTTTTCCACCAAAGAACTGTGTGATCTTAGCCAAGGCACTTAGATGCCAAACATTTCCATCTCCATCTCTTCATCTATCAATGAGAAGTTTATCTATAGAAGCCCTTCCAACTCTAATATTCTTGACTCTCTAGCAATTGTATCTTCTCTTCATCCTCCTTCCTTGGTCAATTGCCCTGAGCTCTGCACCAGACAGTGCAGACACAGCATCTTTTCTACCTGCAAGCAGTTATCGCTGAAAGGCAGCCTGTGAGTGTCCAGAAGCTCAAAGTGAAGTTGTCAGTGTGTTCAGTGTGTTCATGTGTGTGTTATTGCTGTAAATTTAAGTTTTAAGGAACAACTGCAGACGAAACATACAAAAATCATACAGAAAATTCTTCTAAAAACAAGAACAATAGGGCAACGCAGCCCTCCGAAGAGTTCCATACTTGCAAAGCTACCATAATTAACAGAACAGCACTGCTGTACAGATAGATAGGGAGACTGGAAGGGAAGAGAGAGTCCAGAAATAAATCCACTTACAGAGGAGATTTTAGTTAGGAGCAAGGGTGGCTTTGCATATTAGTGGGCACAAGATGGACATCTGCATCAACAAGTAGCCACTGGGAAAAAAATAAGTTAGATCTCTAACTCCCTCTTTATTTGGAAGTAAATTCCAAGAGTCTGAAAGATTTCAACATTAAAAAACAACAATGCAACATTTATAAGCAAGTAAGAAGAAGCCCTGGGAAATTACTTTCATTATCCCAAAGTTGGAAAAGTCTTTCTTATTAATAAAGACTCAAAATCTAGCAGCCATTTAAAAGGGGGGGGTCTTTAAAATAAATAAATAAATTAAATAAATAAATAAATAAATAAATAAATAAATAAATAAATAAATAAATAAATGGAGGAGAAGGGATTCAACTGCATTAAATTATTTTCCAATTGTCTATGTTGAAAAAAAAACCACACATGACAGTTTTAAAAAAAAAAATCTGTCATTACCGGGAAGTAGGAGAAAAACAACCTTGTCTTGTTAAAGCTCATGGAATTTAGCTCAAGACAGAGGCAGGGCTCTGCTACATCTGAGCAAGTGTCCAAGCTTCAGGTTTCAAGAGGCTGGGGCCTTCTTGAAATGAAGCCGCAGAGAGCATGAAGACCTGCCAAGTTGCAGGCTTCATTTCAAGAGAAGTGAGAAGCCACTAAAGCATTATAAAAAGGCTTATTCAGAATTGTATTTTTGAAAGACCGCTGTGGCTGCAAAGTAGACCATGAGTTGGGGGAGGGGGTAGGGCAGGAGTAGTCCTGGGCTTGGAGAGAAGCAAGCATCATTGAGACACATAGGGACGCGATTAGGAATGGGGTTTATGCAGAGGAGGAAAGAGCTGAGGGTAAGGCCTCAGCCTCTGGCTTGAGCAATTTAAGTGGATGTTGAGCAAGAAAACACCAGACTGGCAAGATTCAGTTAATCGTCACAATAATATTATGAGGTAGAAATCACTATTCTCGTTTTACTGGTGACAAAATCAAGGCTGAGAGGGGTTAAGCTAAGTTCAAGATCACAGAGCAGACAGTCAAGCCATTGACCACAGAGTTGATATTCTTACCTTACTATGCTGAAATGATGGTTCCGGGTCTGCTGACTCCACCTCTTCCTCCAACTGGGAGATACTGGAGGCTACGGGAAGGGTCATAGTGAGTATTGGAAAGCAGACCATCCCTAGAGCCAGAGTCTCCTGGATCCCAGTGACACCACAAAATTCCTTCAATAGCATTTATCCCTGGTGCTTACCTCTGTAGGCACAGAGATGGTTGGGGCAGCACGCACCCTGGAGCATCAGGGGTGCTCGCTGGAAGGGGTGGTGGGTGTGGGCATAGTTTGGAGCCTGCCAGGACCCCCCAAGCACGCTGATCTCCAGGGTCCCCCACATGCAGACATCCAAACCTTCAAAAAGACAGATTGAGAATCTCTCTATTAAATGCCTGATGCTGATTCTAATATCTTTCCAGGCTTTATCTGACTTTGCTTCTTTGCTCCACGCTTACAGGGCTTTGCTCCTGGGCTGGGAGGGGACTGATGTGCGGCCCCCCACGTGCCCTTGACCAAAAAGAGGAGGAGTGGGAGGTAAGAGCTCTAAGCTTAGGATTCCGACAGACTAGGCTCAAATCCTGGCTTGCCACCCCTGACTCCATGGCCTTGGCCGAGTTCTGAAGATGAGGTCATATTTTATAGGGATTTGGAGAATATTTTATAGCACCTTCCACATGGCAAGCATTCAACAAATGGTGGCCATTATATTTATTAAACTATACTATGTGTATTATATATTTATATGTATTTCAATACTTCAAATATTATTTCCTCTCATATCATTTTATATTATCATGTGTATTACAATTTGTATTAATTCCGCTAGAATTTGGCAGCTTTGAAAGGGAAAAGGCAGTCACAAAGGGCCCGAAGGCTGTGGGTGGAAGGGAAGTGCTGGGATCCTGCCCAGACCATAGTAAGTGGGGAGGCTGAGTTTCGGTGCCAGCATGTCTAGGGGCCCTCCAGCTCATCCCCTTCCACAATCTCTTCAGCATCCATCCCTACCCCTACCTCCCAGGCTCCTTTTTCTTCCCAATTCTGCTCCTCGGCCAATCTCTCCATGGGTAAACTGCCACTACCTTCTGAAACTGTTCTGGAATTATAGAAACCCCATTCTGGTCCTCCACACCTTTCCTGGCCCTGGCAGTTAACACAGTGGGCAACACACTCACCCTCAGGGGGCCGTCCCATGACTACGACACGTTCCTTCACTCACCAGGTCTCTGTTTTCTTTCAGCGCTGATACTGGACCTCAGAAGACAGCACTTTGCATGGAACACAGAACTGACACCCTCCTCCACACAGGATGAATGAGTTCAGCAAATGCTCAGCAAACATTAACTAGTTTTATTAAAGCATCCAATCTCCTTTAACAGGTTTGTATTTCAGAATGATAGAAGACACTGAAGTTTTTTTTTTTAAGTTTTATTACACTTTTTAAAGCCAAAAATAACTGGTTAGTGCAATTTTTTTTTTTTTTTACCATATAAAGTACAGGAGCTTTCGTTCCATTCACAGTAACTTCACATTGACTGGAACTTCCTACGTCTCATGAAGTGGAGTCAGTGGAGCCTCCACAGCAGTGCGAGGAGGCCTGGCAGCAGGAGGCCAGGGTCCTCATGGGGCTCTGTTCCTAACTAACAGATCTTAGCCAGCTTATTTCACTTTCCTGGTCTCAGGAAATCTTTTAAGTGAAGGGTGTGAGCTAAGAACATCTCTCATACCAGCAGAAGTGTCTTTCGCTGAAGACATAGCTATAAGGATATGCAAGCCCACGCGGCCCTAGCACACAAGGTGGGCTTCGTAAATGCTTATGGAATAAGCAAACAAATCTCAATGTGTAGATTTAAAACAAGGAGACACAGAGCTGAAAGGATTTAGCCAAGATCAAGGACCCCTTCAGTGACAAGGCCAGGACGAAAATTCATCACTTGATGTGGAGTTCCAAATTCAGCCCTGTCCCTAACTCGCTTACCAATTCTTGGTCTAAAACCCCCAGTCAGAAGAAAATGGAAAGAGGACAGTGCATTTCTTTTAGCATCAATTGCTTTGTTATCTCCAAGCCCAGTTTAGTTCTGTTTCCATAGCTCCTGGGAACATTGACTTTTTGATCTGAAGTAAATCTTAATTCTCTCTTTCCCCTTTCTAAAACAAATGCAAAGTAACCATTTCATTGCTCCAGTATTTCTTTATAATCTGGAATGAGCCTTTGAAAAACCAATTTGGTGAAGACGTGCTATCTTTTATCTGTATTATGTTCATGATTTGAAAACTCCTTATTGAGACAGTTTTCACAATATTCATTTTTTATTTCTTTGAGCTCTACGCCTGATAATTTTCATAACTGTCTCAGGCTCCCTTGTTTCCAGTTCTTGTGTATTTTGGAAGCTTCCCATGTGTGTCCTGAGTTGTTCTTCATTTCCCTTCTAGACCAGATGGGTTTCTACAGTTCCTTTATACCGTCATTATAACCACTAGTAGTTTTATTTCTGTACTTGTGGTCTCTCTAACTCCTTTTATGTTTAGACAGATGTGGTTTTGCTTTGTCGCCTTGAAATGATTAACGGCCCAGGATGAGATGATATCTCCCTAACAAAACAACTTACTTTTTTTCTGAGGTTCATTTGGAAATCCATGAACCATGTCCATGAACAATAAGAGGGAAATTGAATTAAGCAGTTCCACTCTTTGGGCAACTTTCCCCTTCTTTGTATTTATTCTCAAAGAGCTTAAAATGAGGTATTTATCTGTTATGGAAATGAAATTATTTTTCTGATGATCCCAGATTATTTTTCATTCAGTTATTTTGTTGTGACTCTTCAGGATCTCTCCTAAAATAAGCAGGTAGTGAGGTCCAGGGCTTGTAGCTGTCAGTGCATAACACAGTGGACCAGGGGCTTCCACTCCCCATCCACCACCACCTGGACACTCTTCCAGGACCAAATGCCACAGGAGCTGGGCCCTCATCAACTTTCATGGAGTTCTGCTGAAGGCCAACAACCTCTCTGGGAAACCATCTGGAGAGGAGTCCATTTCCCAAGAACCATTCCTGGTATTTCAAGATAAGGACAAACAAGAGGACTGGCAAGTTTGATTTGAAGCAAAGGTATATACATTGTGTGGCATTTATTAAGATAGGTAGCCTATGGCATAGCCAAGTATGGGATATTGGACATCAGGTATGAAGCTCAGGACAGCAATGTGGGTGGAAACATATAGATAAGCCAATCAATGATGATACAAAAGATATTTGGAACTTGAGGAGAAGCTCTCAGAGAGCAGGAAGGCCCGTGAGAGCACCCTGAGGACCACCAGTATTTCTGTAAGCAGTGGGTAACCCAATGGAAAGCAAAAAGGAACAATCTGAGAAATAGAGGTAAAATAAGAAGAATATAATACCACAGAGGGAAAACAGAAGAGAGTGAATGAAGAAAGTAAGCATTGCTAAGAATGTGAAATGCTGCCAAAAGATAAGGACAGAGATGTGTCTGCTGGATTTGTATTGAGATGTAATCCATATACCATCAAATTCATCCTCTTAAAGCTTACAATTCAGTGATTTCTACTATATTCACAAGGCTATGCAATCATCACCACAGTAAAATTACAGAACATTTCCAACACTCCCAAGAAAAACCCGTATATGGTTAGCAGTCAGTTCCCATGGCCTCCTCCCCACAGTCCCTACCACTGACTTTCTGTTTCAATGGATTTGCCTATTTGGGACATTTTTTTTTTTAGAGATTTTATTTACTTATTCATGAAAGACACAGAGAGAAAGAGAGGCAGAGACATAGGCAGAGGGAGAAGCAGGCTCCATGAAAGAAGCCCAATGTGGCACTCGATCCTGGGACCCTGGGATCATGACCTGAGCCAAAGGCAGATGCTCAACCACTGAGCCACCCAGGCGTCCCTATTTGGGACATTTCAAATAAATAGAATCATATATGTGTCTGCTTTCATTCCTTCAGCATATTTTCAGGATTCATCCATGTCACAGTATATATCACTATTTCATTCCTTTTTATGGCTGAATAATATTCCATCCATACCAACTCATGTTTAAAGCAGGGCTGGTCCCTTGCACTCAAAAAGATGTGAACCCCTCACTCCACTGGGAGGTAGAAAAAAGATAAGTAAGCAAGCTTTTTCTTCTTCCTAAGATTCTATACAGCTACCTATCATGAGAAGCTCTGCTCTCCACTGCCTATTTAAGGTGGAGTCAGTGATTATTACCAATCACATCAAGAGTGTGCAGAGGGAGGGGTGCCTGGGTGGCTCAGTCGGTTAAACGTCCAACTCTTGATTGTGGCTCAGGTCATGATCTCAGGGTCCAGGGATGGAGCTCCACATTGGGTTCCACACTCCACGTAGAGTCTACCTGAGATTCTTTCTCTCCCTCTGTTTCTGCCCCTTCCCTCACATGCTGTCTCTCTCTCTAAGTAAATAAATTAATTAAATTAAAAATATATATATTTTATGAAGAAGTAGAAGGCCGCAAGAGGATTCAGAGACTTCAGAAGGCATATATAATGTGTACTCTTATGCAGTTTATGTTTTCATACATTGTTTAAACATTATTTTGTTGATAGTATTTTAGGTTTCTTTTAATTTGGCATTGTTAGGAATAATACTGCTAATACAAGTCTTTTCATGGACATATGTTTTCATTTCCCTTGAGTAAATATCTAGTGGTATAATTTTTGGATCATAGACAGTGGTTACCTTTACTTTTGTAAGAAATGGGCACAAGGTTTTCCAAAGTAATTGCCTGATTATATCCTCCCACAGGAGAAAGGTTTAATTGCTCTGTATCTTCCTCAACCCTTGGTTTTGTCAGTTTTTTTCATTTAGTGAAGTGGTATCTTGTTGGGGTTTTAATTCACATTTCTCTGATAACTGATGTAGGGCATCCTTTTGCTGCTTATTGGACATTTGTAGTCTTTATTTTTTTTAATGTTATCTGTTCAAGACTTTCATCCATTTGCTAAAAGAATCATCTTACTATTGAGTTCTGACAAGACATTTGTCAGATATACATATTGTGAATATTTTCCCCTAGTCTGTGGCTTGCTTTTTCATTGTCTTCACAGTGTCCTTGAAGAGCAGAAGTTTTTAATTCTGATAGACTCTAATCTGAATTCTTTTCTATTAGTATTGTTCTTTTGCATCTAAGAAATACTTGTCTACTCCAAGGTCATGAAGATTTTCTCCTATTTTTTTTTCTTTCTTAGCTTCTGCTTCTAGGACAAATACATGTCAAATTAAATTTTATATACAGTGTGAGGTATGGGTTGCAGTGCATTTTTTTATTCAGTTAAACCAGCTCCAGCTACGGGAATATTATCTTGTTCCACATTGAATTATTTAGGCATCATTGTTGAAAATCAGTTGAGCATATATGTGTGAATCTATTTCTAGACTCTATTGTATACATGTACCCAATATCCCACTGTCTTTAGGTAAGTTTTGTTTTGTTTTGTTTCATTTGCGGTAAGTTTTGAAATGAGGTAGTTTGGATCCTACAACTGTTTTCCTTTTTCAAAATTAGCTTGCATTGCCATATAGATTTTAGAGTCAGACTGTGGATTTCTACACCTGCCCCCAAAGAAAGCCTTTTAGAATTTTTTTTATAGAAACAATAGAATTTTATTAAGCAAGGGTACAGGGAAAGCTCTCAGAAGTGAGAGGGGTGCCAACAGGGTTGCCCCCTGTTGGAATTTTTTTAATCGAAATTGTTAAATCTATGTACCAATTTGGGGAGATATGATATCTTATCAATATTGAGGTTTCCAGGGCAGCCCCGGTGGCGCAGCGGTTTAGCGCCGCCTGCAGCCCAGGGCGTGATCCTGGAGACCCTGGATCGAGTCTTACGTCAGGCTCTCTGTATGATGCCTACTTCTCCCTCTGCCTGTGTCTCTGCCTCTCTCTCTCTCTCTCTCTCTCTCTCTCTGTCTCTATGAATAAATAAATACAATGTTAAAAAAATATTGAGGTTTCCAAAAATATGAGCGTAGTATATATACTCATTTATGTAGACCCGATTAAATTACTCCCAGCAATATTTTATAATTTCAGGATAGTGGTCTTACATTAAATTTTGAAAATGTTCAATTCCGTTAAAAAAGATGAAAATGCTTGTAATTTGTAAAACATTGGCAAAGACTTTTAAAGTATTTTAAGTATAGATAACTTAGCAAGCAAAATCTCTGTTAGAACAGACAATTCACAAAATGTTAAGATTCATAAAATGTGTTAGATAAAGATACATAGTTACAAAGTAGCGCATATATGTGCTAAAGATAGGTAAAAAGGGTGGAAAGAGTAAAAAATGCCTAATGTTCATGCAGCACCTGAATACTAAATATTCATAATACACTAAATACACTGGAGGTGCTAAATATTCATCACATATTAAACATGTATGAGGCATATACTGTAGTAAATATAAAAGAAGCTCAAAATATTCAGGATACACTAAATATTTATGAGCACTCAATGTTCGAAAGGCCTTAATTCACCACCATCAGTGACATCCATGCTGACCTCAAAAAAAACAGACCCTATGCCTGTTTGACAAGCTCATAGCACACTACACTGATGGCCAGGTTTTATTGTGCCTTCATCTCTTCAATTGAGCAAGGGCGTGTCACTGGTCCAGTGTTTGAGTCCTCTTGCTCAAACCTCATTTCTTGTTCTTATAACCATGTCATCAGTGGAGAAGGCTGATAAGGCAGAACAAGTGAACATAGCATGGCCCAGAATGTGGCCCTTCCATTTGCCTGCAAACTCTCCAAAGTGTGTTAAAATACCCAGTTGCCTTTTTCCTTGCTTTTTTTTTTTTGCTTTGTGTTGTTAATTAATTACATAAACCAAGTGATCTGTGGCTTTTTATTTTTTGTTTTTAGTTGAGACAATTTCTTAGAGAAGTTTTAAGTTTATGGCAAAATTGAGGGGAAGATAAGGGGAAGATTTCCCTTATCTCTCCCTGCTCCCACACTTGCGAGTCTCCCCCACAGTGTGTACATTTGTTATGATTAAAGAAGCTGTACTGACACATCATAATCACCCAAACTCTGGTAACACAGTGATTCTCTTTGGGTGTTTTACATTTTATGGGTTTGGACAAATGTATAATGACATGTATCCATCATTACAGTATCATACAGTATTTTCACTACACTAGAAACCCTCAGTGTATCACCTATTCATCCCTTCCCCTGCACCAACCCCCTGGCAACCACTGTTTTGTTTTTTGTTTTGTTTTGTTTTGTTTTCATGACTCCATAGTTTTGCCTTTGTCAGAACGTCATATACGTGGAATCATACAATTTGTAGCCTTTCAGATTGTTGACTTTTCAGTCTGTCCAGTTTCTTACTTGTCATTAAGACAGAGGGGCACCTTCCTAGCTCCTTACATGCAGCACTGGAAACCCGAAGTCCCAGATTTTATGATTTGGGCTTTAATTTAATGTTTCAACTTAACCTGTGAGCCCTTCTGTTACCTATGGGATATCTTAAAGATAATTTTCCAAGTGGAAGTAAATCATTTGTTCATTTACTCCTAGGTGTTTACAGATTTCCAGTGTCATTGTAAATGCAATTTATTATTTAATTTTCCAATTATTTGGTGCTAGTACATAGAAATGTTACCATTTTTTGTATACTGATTTGCATATTGATAATTTTGTATATATCCTGTGACCTCGTAAATTCACTTGTTAACTTTGAAAGGTTTTTCTTATTTTGGTAGATTCCTTATGATATTCTATATATGCAATTGTGTCATCTGTAAGTAAAGATAGTTTTCCCTTTTGCTTTCCAATCTATGTACCTTTTTTTTTCCTGCTTTATTTCATTGACTAGAAAATAGTGTTGAACAGAAGTGATGAGTGGGCATTTTTGCCTTGTTCCCTGTCTTACAGGGAAAGTGTTCAGTATATCACCACTAAGATGTCAGACATATCAAGTTGAGAAATATCTGTTCTGGCCCCATATGGCTGAGAATTTTTATCATGAATGTGTGCTGAATATTCTGGAGCGGTTTTCTACATCTATTGAAAAGATCATATAGTGCTTCTCTTTCATTCTAATAATATGATGAATTAAGGTGATTGATATTTTTAAATTTTGGATCACCTTTTTATTCCTGGTATAAACCTCACTTCATGATGTATTTTCATTTTTATATATTGCTAGAATAAACTTGTTAAAAACTTGTCAAGGATTTTTGCATCCAAGTTCATGGAGAATATTGATCTGTAATTTTCTTTACATTAATATGTTTTCCAGGTTTTGATATCAGGCTTACGATGGTCTCTTGATATGAATTAGGATGTGCTTCTTCCTCTATTTGCTGAAATAGCTTTGTAATATTGTTATTATTTTGTTTTTCTTCTTTATTAACTGACAGATTTCATCAGCTAAGTCATGGGGCCTGAAATTTTCTTTATGGGAAGGTTTGTGGTAATGAATTTAACTTATTTAATGACTACAGAACTAAAGTTTCTATTTTTTCTTGAGTGAGCTTTGGTAATTTGTGCTTTTCAAAGACTTTGCTAATTTTATATAATTATTAAATTTACTGGCATGAAGTTTTTCTTAATATGCCCTTATGATTTAATCTAAATGTCTATAGGATCTATAGTGATTTCCTCTCTTTCATTCTTAATGTTGTCGATTGGTGTTCCTTCTCTCTTTTCTATATTAGTCTTGATCAGAATTTATTAAGCTTATTAATATTTTTAAATAGCTGATTTTCATTTGTCAGTTTTTCTCTAGTCTGTTTGCTTTGTTTTCTGGAGACATTTGATTTTAGACCTTTGTCATCGGCTGGAATCTCTAAAAGTAGGTGATGAGCTGGAGTTTTCTGTGCAGAGTATTTGTTGGAATCTGCAACTGTGAATAGAAAGGAAGGGGAGTGAGCAGGATTGGGCAGAGGGAAAAGTCAAACTGTACTGAGCCTTGACAGAGCTTCAGCCTACCCGATAGGGAGCTCTGGTGCATAATATGGCTTGTTAGAGTTCCCACACTGGGCTGAAGGGGCCAGGTCTTTATGCCTCTGCCTCAATCAGTAATTAGATGTGGAACACATTGGGAAGGGCATGCTTTGAGTGAGGCAGTTCTCTGCATATGTGGCAAATATGAAGGCCCACTTCTGACAAGCTGGGCAAGTCCTTCTTTGAAAAAGATTCTGATAGAGTACCTCCATGTTCACCATAGTTTTGACTCTCATCCAGTCTCATTAAGTGGAATGTTTGGTCCATTTACATTTAATGTAATTATTAATATAGTTGGGTTTTAATCTATCATTTTTGTTTGTTTGTTTTCCATTAGTTCATATGATTTTTGTTGTTTCTATTCTTCCTTTCCTGCTTTCATTTGGGTTAATCAAATAATTTTTAATATTCCATTTTGTTTTTTATACTGGCTTTTTAGCTATGCTTCTTTTTATTTTCTTAATAAGTGCATCTTTAATTCATTACAAACCACTGTCAGGCCTCCACTTCTAGCCATAATGGGGTAACACGGATTGTATTTATCATCCTACCTGAAACAACTGAAAACCAAACAAAATACATGAAACAAGTTTTCAGACATTGGGCACCAGGCAGTGCTGCCTATTAGCCAATTCCTGAGACTTACCTTATATGTCTTAGAGATTTAGAATGGGAGATTTACAATTTCAGAAATTTTACAGTGGGAGAGTCAGTCTGTTGATTATTAAATTTTGTCATTAATAATAACTAATATTGACACAGTACTTTCACAACAACAACTTTTATTACTCAGTATTTCCTCATTGAGCTGAGCGATTGGATTTGAGTCATTTAATCTGATCCTTGTATAAAGAAGAGTTTCTTCAGGCTATGGGGAGAGTGTAGTGTGAACAGACTTTACAGCCTAGGAGCACCTACTGTGTTCCAACTATCTTACTTCAATATCTTTGTCTAATTCCTCATAACAATCCTGTGAGGAACATACTGTTATCCACAGCCATCAAAAGGGGGCATAGGACTCAGAGAAGTTTATCCATGGCAATTTATCCAATGTTACTCAGTCAATAAGTGAGGCTTGATGGTCAGACACCAAGTCCAGTGTTCTCCTCCTGTTAACCTTTCCTCTCCAGCTTTTTCCTCCCCACAGCCACTTAAGGCAGGTTCCCAAGGTTCTAGGAGAGTTAACAACCTGACCAAAGTACCCAGGAAGTAAGTGTTTGATGCAGGTATTTTTGTCTTCAGATTTGGATGGTAGCAAAGATTGATTATCAAATGAAGCCCATTTCTACTATATACCCTTCAGTCAAGAGAATTATTTTGCTATAATTCATTTCTGAAAACCTGTGCACATCTGTGACTTTGATTTCAGAAATTCTTTGCAGCTATTGACACTGATACATTAAGACAAAATGTGCTCCAGGATATTTTGCTAAACCACATACTTAATATTGTAGATGGATAAAATAATGCATCTGATGTCATTTCAATTTTTTCTTTGATTGTTTGTGATCATCCTGATGGTTTAGTAATAGAGACTGCAGATGGCAGCTGTAATACACATACACTCTCTCTTTCACACACACACACACACACACACACACACACACACACACCAGAAGCAGGGCTTGATTGAGGAAGTAGTTGATGCTCATCAGCATTCATCATCCACTTACCACTGTGACATATTCTAGGAAGAGAGGAATTATATATCCTGTTCTCTCCATATCCATTTTTCCAGAGTCTTCTCACTAAGCACACCAACTAAAGAAATATTACAGTAGTATAGGAGGTCATGCCCTATCTCCTGATGCATCAGGCTAGAGGATTCCCTGGTGGGGGTAAGAGAAAAATAAATAAAAATGAGAGGTTTATGAATTGTCTCTCTTCTGGAATGTGAGTGCAACTGTCACTTGGTGATGAATTTGACTTCTCGGCTGCTGGGATGCTTCAAACAAAGAATGATTACTGGATGTCACTTGGCACTAAGTTTAAGGCAGACAGTAAACCTTGATTAAGCAGAAACATAAACCCATCCAAATTTTTTATAGCTTATAACTTGGGGGGAGAAACTATGGTCATAAGGAAACCAGATTATTTTAAGATTTATTCAAAAAATTACTGTGCCAGTCATGCCCTGGGGTTAGTGAAAACTTGGCTGTATTTCCTATGCATTTTCCAGAAGAAACCAGGGCAGGGGTCTTGATGTTATGATGACTGCAATGCATTACAGTAGCTTTAACCTTCAAAGAAAGATTCCATTTTGCTCAGAATATTGCACTTACTAAGCTACTAAGACAGAAACACCAAAACACACACTTTGGACAGACTTTACAGCAACAAAACGAATTGTGCAGGCTAACCCATTAAATAATGTTATTCTTTCATCAAAAAATATCAGTTTCTCCACCTTCTGCCTCTTATTTTCTAAAGCAGAGAAAAATAAAATGTCTAGGTGGATGAAAGATTAGCAGCCCTAAGTGGTAATGGGCCCTCCTTCACATGCATGGGGCTTCTGCTGAGGAAGACACTTGTCTCCTCTAGTTATGATAGCAGGTTGGGCTCCACTGCCATTTCTGATATTGCTTTGGAGGAGCTATATTTATTATACATCATGCATGTATTTATTCATTTATGGCAAACATCTTTGGAGCAGGCACTCTGAGATAGTCGAATGAGCAAAACACAGATGAGCTCAAGGTCCAAATAAGGATCTAGGATTATAGTCAGATACACTTCAGTTCATTGGGATGAGCAAGGACCCATCTCACTGCACCGAGACTAACAGTGCCCTTGGGGCTGCGGATAAGATGTGATCAAGCAAAATTTCATAAAAAGTCAATAGGGATGGGTCTTGAACAAAAATGGGAATTCTTCAGGCATTTGGAAGAGCAACGAATTGCCCTTACCCAGGGCCATTCCCCAAGCAAAGTGATCCATCTTTGTATCCTTCTGTTTCTTACCCCAGCCAGGGGGCAACAGGCTGTCCACATGCACTGTCACTATGGCTTACTCATTTTACCTCTTCTTAGGGAAATATCCTTTTGGAGTAGGAAGAATGAAAGATGTGATGATGGCAGGTGGCAGCCACTATGAGATGGCTGTGGGTCCCCACAGCCACAGGGGTCCTTGGAGGCCACAGGCTAAGCACACAGCCATTAGTGCTACATCTGATTTTTACCCAGATCCCTCACCTCAAAAGAATTCAAGAGGCTAGCAACATTTTAGGGATGAAACAGGCAAAATAGCAACTCTTCATCTTTGTGCAGAACTTACTGTTATTTAAGTAGAAAGTTAGAATGGGGCATGTCTCAGAGGTCTGTAAGTTTCCCCCAGTTTACGTTAAAACACAAACCCTGATCTCATGAAGGTATCTCCTAGAAAAGCTTCATACTTTCAGTTCTCATGGATCCAAATAGTATATGCAGGACGCCTGGTGGCTCAGCGGTTGAACGTCTGCCTTCGGCTCAGGGTGTGATCCTATGGTCCTGAGATGGAATCGAGCATCAGATTCCTGCATGGAGCCTGCTTCTCCCTCTACCTATGTTTCTTGTCTCTGTCCCTATCTCTGTCTTTCATGAATAAATAAATAAAATCTTTAAAACAAACGAACAAAAATCCAAATATTAGTATATGCAATTTGTTAAGACCCCTGCCTTCTAGGTATTAGGTATAGCTGGCTCTTTGGAACACCCAGAACCTTCTGGCCCAGCAAGGAGGTCTACCAGATGGAATCTCCGGTCAGTTTACATATATGAAAGATGAATGTGAAACAAAGGACAGGGGCACTGGTGAAAGCAGAATGGAGAGGAGAGACATTTCCATTTGTCAGTCCTGAGGGTCCTTGCACCTACTGTTCCCTCTGCCTGTGGGCTCTTACTCCCAGTGCCTTCAAGGTGCACTCCTTCTCATCTTGGGCTTCATCTGACACCTGCTCAGAAAAGCCTTCCCGAACTACCAGGACTGCCCCTATATCCAGAGATTGTTCTTTTCTCAGCACCTTGTTGCAATTTTTATCATCACTGCATAATGATCTTGATACTATGGGGTAAGTTACTTTCATTCTGTGTCTCCCATTAGATTGTCTGTCTTCTTCACTGCTAACCAAGTGGAAAGTGGCGCAAAGAAGGATCCAGTTGATCCTTGACACGTGGTGCCAGTTTGAGGAAACAGGTAGGAGCCCGGGAAGGAGGAGCTTCGGTCTCTCTGGAAGCGGTTTTGGGGAGCTGGCCCTGCAAGCTCAAGACATAGCCTGTAAATGAATTTCTCTCTCAAAAGTAACTCAGTCACTCACTGCTCCTTATGCCCTGAAATAAAGGTTCCAAAAATATTAACCACGAGGAGCAACGTGAGACATCATTGCAATTGATATTTTAAAGAGGAAGAGGAAACCCTTTCTTTTTAAAGCATTTTCATCTCCACCAGGTGATTACTTCTCTGTGGACTGATAGTTTTATTTCTGTAGAATATTTGAAGATAACCTGAGTCTGCCAAGTACAATATAAACATGAAATTGCTTTATACTGAATCTAAGGGTTGGGAGGATTACTATAATTTGAGAACCATGATAAAATAAAATGAACAGGACATTAAAGTAACTGTGACAAGTTATTTTAGAGAGAACCCCACCGGGATTAATGAAGGTTAAACTTTAATTCGGTTAGAAGCCCAACTTTTGAAGACATGAGGAAAATACTTATCTATGAATGCACACATTGCCAAAGGGAATGAAATATGAGCTAAAGGGGCCTTCCTTTAAGAAAATACAAGTTTCACCTTCATCTTGAAAATAAGAGCTTCTAGATAGTGTCTTTTTATCAGCCGTCCCTTTGGTATGAGCACGGGGCCCCTAGTTAGATAAACGAGAGTAGTACATGTTCATGCAGAGGGTGTAGGCGTCTCTGTCCATCACCATTCCAGACAGCCTGCTTTTTAAGGTTGCCTTTTGTGAATGTTCACTTGTGGATGTAATTTGGCATGTCGAGGGGAGGGGGGAAGCACTGTAATATATTCCGCTGATTCTTCAGCTTGGAAGTGATGAAGTGAACTGAAACTAATTCAGGGCTCTACTTTACATTTTTGGCAAATGAGCAAATATGCAGATTCGTACCAAACAGATGTGTCTGCCAGTTACCCCAGTAGCAGTTCCAGAAGATGAGGTTCACTGAGCTAGTGCTCCAATTAGTGAGAACATCGTAACAAGTATATAATTATTCTGCAACCTGTTGAGCTTTCATCTGCTATCAATTTCATTTCATTTAAGCCCAATTCAGGCTGAACTTGCAGTGAACTCTATCATTTCAATTGGAGCTCATAGATTGGCACAACTTTTGTGTCTGACATGTGCTTTGAGGTGGTGGTCAGGAAATTGCCTTTGAAACGGTCACAGTTTGTATTCACGTGGTCTCTCTGACTGATTATAAAGCTTTCTGGGCACTGCAATCAGGATTATTTACAGTACTCTCCAATATTACCATAGTAAATTGCTTCCAGTGGGGGGGGGGTGTGCATTCTGAAAGAGAGAGGGTAGTTTGATAGATATCTTGTGTTAGCTTTCAGTCTACTCATGCAGTTAACCGGTCTGTCACAAGGCACCTGGTGCTGTGCTGGAGATACAGAGCTGCTAAGATGTGGTTTCTGTGATCGTGGAACTCAGAATGAGAAAGGAAGTCCAGTAACCCAGACAGATTTCAGCACAATGAAATTTGAGGGGGCAGAAAGTGAAAGAATAAACTAGACATCCTGGAAACATTGAAAATTCGGTAAGTGAGCACACCTGGAGAGGTCTGGGAAGGCTTCCCAGAGGAGAGGATATTTGAGAAGAGTCTCCAAGGGTTTTAAAAAAAATTTCCAGGTAGAAGAAGAATGGAGATAAGGGGTGAACTCCAGGTCAAAGAGACACATGCAAGGACATGGACCCATAAAAGAACAGGATATACTTTAGAAACACTGAGAGTTCAACAAAGAAAACATGAGAAACTAAGGGAAGAGACTGGAACAAAGCATCCCAAACATCTTGGTTTATTGCAACTTACATATCTCAGTCATTTTTCAGGGCACCCTGAAGCCAAAGGGAATATCTAAAAGCTTCATTTATGAAATAGCATTTAATCCAAATGATGTATTTAGGTATTTAATGTTTAGTTCAAATAACATTTAAGTTGCAACAAAGAAAAATATTTATTTCATTCTTAAAGAACTACAATTACTTATTTGGGGAATGTGTGTATCAGGCGGGCTACCCTAGAGCCTCTCAGATCTTTGAATCAGATTGAACACAGCCATGCTGCTTCCACATTGGATTTCCACATTGGTTTTCATGCAGTATTTGGCGCTTTATCAGAGCTCCTGCCAATATCCCAGTTTCACAAAGATATTTATTCAACAGATTGTGTCACCATCTAATGTTGAAACTGTAGCCTGTCCTTAACTAGTAGCACTTAGTTTAGAATATCTTGAACTCATCAATTTAAAACATTCCTGCACTGCCCCTACAGTTTTCTTGCAGTAGATCAATGGAACAGAATAGAGAACCCAGAAATAGGCCCTCAACTCTATGGTCAACTAATATTCGAAAAAGGAGGAAAGACTATCCACTGGAAAAGGACAGTCTCTTCAATAAATGGTGCTGGGAAAACTGGACAGCCATGTGCAGAAGAATGAAACTAGACCATTCTCTTACACCATACACAAAGATAAACTCAAAATGGTTGAAAAATCTAAATGTGAGACAAGAATCCATCCAAATCCTAGAGGAGAACACAGGCAACACCCTTTTTGAACCTGGCCACAGCAACTTCTTGCAAGATACACCTATGAAGGCAAGGGAAACAAAAACGGAAATGAACTGTTGGGACTTCAAGATAAGAAGCTTTTGCACAGCAAAGGATACAGTCAACAAAACTCAAAGACAACCTACAGAATGGGAGAAGATATTTGCAAATGACATATCAGATAAAAGCCTAGTATCCAAGATCTATAAAGAACCTATTAAACTCAACACTCAAGAAACAAACAATCCAATCATGCAATGGGCAAAAGACATGAACAGAAATTTTACCAAAGAAGACATACGCATGGCCAACAAGCACATGAGAAAATATTCCGCATCACTTGCCATCAGCGAAATACAAATCAAAACCACAGTGGGATCCCAGCTTACACCAGTGAGAATGGCGAAAATTAATAAAACAGGAAACAACAAATGTTGGAGAGGATGTGGAGAAATGGGAACCCTCTTGCACTTTGGGGGGAATGTGAACTGGTGCAGCCACTCTGGAAAACTGTGTGGAGGTTCCTCAAATAGTTAAAAATAGAGCTACCCTTCGACCCAGCAATTGCACTACTGGGGTTTTACCCCAAAGATACAGATGCAGTGAAAAGCTGAGACACCTGCACTCCAGTATTTATAGCAGCAGTGTCCACAGTAGTCAAACTGGAAGGAGCCTCAGTGTCCATCGAAAGATGAATGGATAAAGAAGATGTGGTCTATGTATACAATGGAATATTACTCAGCCATTAGAAACGACAAATACCCACCATTTGCTTCAACTGGATGGACCTGGAGGGTATTATGCTGAGTGAAATAAGTCAATCAGAGGACAAGCATCAAATGGTTTCACTCATACGGGGAATATAAGAAATAGTGAAAGGGATTATAGGGGAAAGGAGGGAAAATGAGTGGGAAAGATTAGAGAGGGTGACAAAACATGAGAGACTCCTAACTCTAGGAAATGAACAAGGGGTGGTGGAAGGGGATGCAGGGGGATAGGGTGACTGGGTGACGGGCACTGAGGGGGACACTTGACAGGATGAGCACTGGGTGTTATACTATATGTTGGCAAATCGAACTTCAATAAAAAATATATTAAAAAAAATAATTTTCTTGCAGTCTCCAAAGGCACTCAGTGCTCAGTTTCGGAACCACTGGGCTAGTGAATAAGGTTGAAATCAAACCACAGACAACTTTATATATCGGGAGATATTTCTAAAATACAAATGTGATATGGCCATGACAATGAAGATATAGTCAGCCAGCAACATTTTTGAACGAAATTTGTAAACATGATTTGAAAATATGTAGATGAGACTAGGCAAATAAACATGTTCACATCCTTCATGCATACTAAAATACTTCTGTTATGTCTTACTCTTAATCTACCATGGCTTTTGGACTAGCCAGACTAATGTAAGGTATGGTATCAAGGACTCTTGACAAGCCTGTCAGCATTTGTTCAACTAAAATGAGCTCTCAATTACATGTACTTTAAAAAAACTATTAACTTTTCTGCCAGGGTTCATAACAGCATTATTTGTGATAGCCAAAACATGGAAACAACCCAAATGCCCATCAACTGATGGAGAGATGAACAAATTGTAGTATAGACATACAGTGGAATATTAGCCATTAAAAAGAACAAAGTAGAGTTGTCTGCATGGCTCAGTGGTTGAGCATCTGCCTTTGGCTCATGTCGTGATCCTGGGGTCCTGCAATCGAGTCCCACATCAGATTCCTACATGGGGCCTGCTTCTCCCTCTGCCTATCTCTCTGCCTTTCCCTCTGTGTCTCTCATAAGTAAATAGTTTAAAAAAAAAAAGAACAAAGTGCTGATAGATGCCACAACGTGGAAGAACCTTGGGAATGTTATAATCACAAAAAGTCACATTCAAATAAAAGTCATTCATTTGAAATGCCCAAAACAGACAAAGTAGACAAGTCCATAGAGACAAAAATGATTGTCAGGGGCTGGAGGGAGGATTGGAGGATGACTGCTAATGGGCATGAGATTTCCTTCCGAGGTGATGAAAATGTTCTGGAATTAGACTGTGGTGACAGTCATACAATTCAGAATACATTAAAAACCACTGAATTGCATACTTTTAAAGAGTGGATTTTATGATATGTGAACTAACATTGCAAGGGGAAAAACTAGAGATCGCGTCCGTTACCCAGACCTTCATTTCCCACTCCAGCCCCCTCAAACTCAAAGATTCCCTCTTGTCTCAAACGGGCTGCAATGGATGTGATGTTAACTTAGACATGTGGACATGACAGCCGCCAGCCCCCAAATTTACAGGTGCTTGTGTCCTCGGGGTTTCATGAGGGACCTAGACAAGGGCAAGGCATTTTTCTGAATCTGAATCTGACAAGAACATGTCCCCACAGAAGTGCCTTCCCTGACTAGGGGTTGCCATTGCTCCCCTCTCCTCTCCTGTTCCTATGGCTTCCTCTATGGTGCTGACATGTTCACCTCACATGAGTTCCAGGAAGTGAAGGAAGGAGCCAACACAATTGATGAAAATCCCCTCTGTTTTTGACATATTTGACAGGCATGGGAGCACTGGGCAAAGGGTACAGGAGACCTGGCAGGGACAAACTTCATCGGGTCCATTTCAAAAGGCCATTCTAGAAAATGTCAAAAGAAAGAGCTTGTTATTCATCAGTCTACTTTAACAAGTCACGGTAAGCCACCATACAGCCATAATCTTCAAGTTATGTACCTCACCTCACACCTGCAGTCACAAATTGCAGTCTACTAATCCTAGAATGAGGACTTGAGGTCCCCTATTCCTCTTTCTTCCACTTACTTGTAATGTTTCAGAAAACTTCTTTGATATTTTTAGGTCTTTATTGCACCATCTGGGAAGAAGAGATAAGATTAGTTTTATTGGTTAGTACTCAGAAAGCATTTTTGTTTTTCAGTGAAGAGTAACTACATTGAAAAAAAAACTGAGTAATAACTCTAAGGTCAGTGTATACAGAACACCCAAACCATGGCAATGACTTGTGAGGAATATAATCATCAATCATCCTCATACTGTCTCCCATCCTCTTGTACACAGGAGAAGCGCCCTGCCCACTGAGTGATAGCCAGATCTTCCAAAGTGGTTTGGCCACATTTGCACTAGAGCCTGTTCAAGATAATCTACTGAGTTTACAGGAAGAAAGTAGTAGAATTTACTTATTTCTTTTTACATTTCTGTTTATCTTATCCTTTCTTGTTGTTTATGTTTTTTCCTAAGCTTGGATTTCCATTTCAATTCTTCCATAGTGTTTTATTCAGATTTCATATTTGAAAGCCTTATTATGGATTACCATATATAAATGAAAGTTAATACTTGAATTTGGTTGCTTGCTTATTTCCAATGAATCTAAAGTTCTACATTTTTTTTCAGTGCGTGAGTTGACTTATCATTACCGTTATTAAGTGTACACCACTGAGGAAAATGATCGGACTTCCTCTAATTGGAGACATTGAAGTTTGGCTAAACCACTGTAATAAAATACATATCACAACAAAGTGAGTCCAGTGAATTTTGTGGCATCCCAGTGCCTATAAAAGTTGTGTTCACCCCAAATCATAGTCTATTAAGTGTGTAATAGCATTATGTCTTAAAATAAAAAATACATACCTTAATTTAAAAATACTTTATTGCCAAATAAAAAGGTGAGCCATAATCTAAGCTTTCAGTGAGTCATAGTCACTAGTCACAAACCCCCATTAAAAATCTGATAATAATGAAAAGTTTAAAATACTGTGGGAATTACCAGAATGTGACATAAAGACATGACGTGAGCTAATGCTGTTGGAGAAATGAGGTCTGTAGACTTGTTTTAATGCAGGTTTGCCACAAACCTTCAATCTGTGAAAAAACACAATGCATGCAAAGAGCAATAAAGCAAAATGGAATAAAACAGGGCATGCCTGTATATTACATGAAAAGTAAAAGAAAAATTGGAAATGTTTAGCTTTGCATATTTGGTACAGTTCTTTTTTTGAGTTCCTATATCCTTAGATGACTACACTTATTGCCAAAAAGACCCAGGACACAGCACTAATTTCACCATGACTTGTCTTTTTTTATAGATGAAAATGCTGAAAAAGCTTTACTCACCTAAATAAGTAGATGGTAGTGAAGGCATTTTAGTATAGCAACATCACCCAACTGCTGGATTCTCCCTGAGTTATATTTCCCCAAATTAGCATAGTTATGTATCCTCAAAATGTATTTTTAAATGATCTATCAGCTAACAACTCAATCAAGTTCTCCTTCAAATTTGCTATAAGCCAAGAACTGGAAACCACCCAAGCTATAAAGGAATAGCTAACCACTCACTAGAATCTATCACTCTCTTAGACACATCAATATTTCAAATGGTTCCCTTGTGCAAAGATTTTAACACTTGAAAGCAATGTACTATAATAAAATTTGGGATGGGGGAGAGATATGTTATTCCTCTGGAAAGCAAGAAAGGGGATCCTTACAAAAGGGGAGGTGGCAAAGAAGAAGTGAGAAACTATGAGGACCTTTTCAGGCAAATCAACTGGTCTAAGAGTTGATGGTCTTGAAATGGGCCACCGTAAAACTCTCCACACTCACACACCATAGAACGCCTTCTACACACCCACACCTCCAACTCCAGCTGTCTAGGCTGGATAGCTACTGGGTAGAGAGAAGAGAGAAGTGCTGAGCCCCAAGCCTGGCACCTGCTGGAGAAACTGACCAACGAGCAATCTCCTATGGCAAGCTAGCTAAGGAACATAAAAGAAGAGGAGCGTCCAATAATCAATATTAAATGCTTTCGGATTTTGTCTCTAAATGATGTTTGTCCCCTCAAACCTTCCTAAAATCTGCCAGACACAAGTGTATCACGATAGGGGGCTTGTTGAAACCAGCCAAAGAAACCAAATTCTACTTTGCAACAGCACAGAACAGAGAGAAGAGAATAGCTGAAGGGGAGAGACCCAGAGAAGTTTGAGAACGGCATCAAAGCAGCAACTCTGAGCCAGAATTGACTGTGGGTATAAAAACCTCTGGGAATCTGCAAAGATTTGGGGGAAGATGTTGGATTTTGTCCAGGAGGTAAGGCAAGAGTTTATATTAATCTTGCCCTGATCTCAGAGAACAAGACAACCTCATCTAAAGTCTAAGTTAGTTAGGACAAATTAACACCTGGAACAAAGTGGGGAGAAGTAAAAGTCTGCAGCCACTGGGTTCAACCAAAGTCCTGTAGCCACTAAACCAAAGGTTGGCAAGAAGACATACCCAAAACTTCCTGCTCTGTCACTTACCCTCTGGTGACCTGGGAAAATCATTGCCCTATGGCTCACTGTCCTTATATGTATTAGTTGTACCTATCTCATTTATCTCTTGTGACGATCAAGCAAGATCATGTCTATAGCACATAGCTCACAACTGCTATTGGCTATTATTACTATTATTAACTGTTAGTTTTATTCTTGTATTCTCTGCAAAAATAGCATATGTCCAGATTTCCTTTATATACCTTCTAGAACTCACCACTTATTCATTTAGCAGATTTTTATGAAATGCCTTTTATATGCAAGACACCATAAAAACAAAAACCTAAGCCTGGGTGACTCAGTCAGTTAAGCATCCAACTCTTGATTTCAGCTCAGGTCGTGATCTCAGCGTCCTGAGATCGAGTCCCTCATCCATCTCCTTGCTCAGCAGGGAGTCTACTAGAGATTTTTTTCCCTCTCCTTCTTCCTCTGCTCCATCATGTGCACAAGCACATGCTCTCTCTCTTTCTTTAAATAAATAAAATCCTTTAAAAAATTTAATGTTTTACATATTACAGCAGTCTCCTCTTATCAGTTACCTGTGGTCAACCGTGGTCTAGAAGCAGATGATCTTTCTTCTGTCATATCAGAAGGTCAAGAGTAACCTAAAGCTCTGTCACAGTGCCTATGTCATTCACTTCACTTCATCTCATCACGTGGACATTTTATCATCTTGCATCATCTCAAGAAGGGTGAGTACAGTACAAGGTATTTTGAGAAAGAGAGATTGTTATTCATTTATAAATTAAACTTTATCATAGGTATGTATATATGTATAGGAAAAAACAATATATATAGAGTTCAGTACTGTCCATGATTTCATGCATATGCTGGAGGGTCTTGGAATGTATCCCCTGTGGATAATGGAGGATTACTGTAATTGTTTTGTTTATTATTGAATCTATATCTTCATTCCTTAAGGATTTAAAGAATCAAAAAATATACATAGAACAATTAAAAGATTTTTACCCCAAAGATTAAAAAACCATGGGAGAGGGCAAGTGGTGTCACATACACAGATAAGCAGAAAAGTCAGAGTACAGAAATATGTGCCATAATGGCCTGCACAGTTCATTATTAAAAGTGGCCCACATGTTTAATGCTGAATTGCCCAGTTACCAAAATAAAAGCCAAAAACATGAGCAGTTGGCAACATTCACATTCTCCAAAAGACAAAACAAATATTATTTACCTAAGAGGTCATAGTTTTCAGTAGCAGCAAGAACTAAGGGAAATTATCCCAGGTGACACTGAGTGGAGGTACCAGGCATCAAGTGACACAGTGGATAGCATCCTGAAGAATATCCCTACAATAATTATGGTAATACTGCATTTCTATTTAATGATTAGACTAAGAGACATACTGGAGACTTTTGGGATCCAATGGGGAATAAAAAGTGAAGAAGTCTCAACCAAAGAGGGGAGTTATGATTTCCCAGTTCTCCCACTCTAGGCAGGGGCCCATCACACTGATAGTAGAGGGTAGAGGGCTCGTACAATAGCCATGGCTCCTCAAAAAACTGGATGCTTTCCCTACATGACTGCTTCTTCCAAGGTCTCTGAGGGCTTTATGCCAGAACACAGTTCGGTACAAATGCTTCTCAGATCTGGCTTGGTCCCAGATAGATTTAGCTGTGGAGTGTGTGGGTGTGGGGTCTCAATGCAGACAGAGTGTAATGCTGCTGGTTTACTGCAGGTTTTTTGTCCCATTCCAGAGATTCAGATTCAGGACCAGGGCCTTACCATTTTTAAGGAGCTCCTCAGTGATTCCATTTCACTTTGAGAAATACAGATCTAAGAAGGATGGACAAACTATAGCTCCCTGAGAATCAATCCCTCTTTCTGCCTAACATGGACCTGTAAAGGGAAGTAGGTTATGTTCAAGGCTATATTTGCTAAGGAGAGCCCGGAGTACATATTCTTGCTTTAATAAGAACTATATATTTTTAAAAGATTTGAGTCATCTTATAAATAATGAAAACCATAATCAGACTCACATTGGACTAGCAGATTGACAAGGAGGAACATTTCCAAGTTAAGGTCAACATTTCTTCAAAACAGAGTCCTGTGCCTGTTTCAAGTCCAAGTCCCCAAATTCCACACTGGAGAACATCCATGATATCATTTTGGTATAGAAAAATACAAGCTTCTCTATTTCACTATTAAAAATTTCTCAATGAGGGCAGCCCGAGTGGCTCAGTGGTTTAGCGCCGCTTTCCGCCAGGCTTGATCCTGGAGACCGGGGATCGAGTCCCATGTCAGGCTCCCTGCATGGAGCCTGCTTCTCCCTCTGCCTGTGTCTCTCTCTCTCTCTCTCTCTCTCTCTCATGAATAATAAATAAATAAAATATTTAAAATAAATAAACAAAAATTTCTCAATGATACACTCATGAAACAATTAATTTTAAGCAGTGTCTTGGTAAAGCCTCAGGGCAAAATTAGTTGAAAATGTACTCCTGGATATCTAAATGAGTTATCCAACTACACATAATGGTAGATGATAAGCCAATTAAATTTTGAAAGGCATTTCCTGTAAGTATTGATAGTTGGTTTTAAATAATTCTTTCTAACAGTATTTATAGAGGAGGACAACTCTTGAAACTATTTCTACTTGTGACTATAAACCTATATCTTTGGCAAATAGGACCTTAGAGTCCTAATGCATCTGAAAGTCTTTCAAATCATGAATGTACATATTTCATAAGGGGTATAAAAGAAAAGCAAAATATATTCCTCTTTTAAATTACTTATACTGATATAACTCCTCAGTAGACTCCCCTTCCAGCTAGTTTTGGATCTCACAATAGTGTTAATTTTCAAGTTATATGTACACATCAGCAACTAAAATATATAGTCAGTTTGTGTGACTTAATACTAATGAGTTCCTGTCCAAACTCAAAGGCAAAGATTATGAATCTAGTCCTTTACCTATTTTTCTACAACACCAATCACAAATTAAATAAGTTCTCAAAGGCTATTTATTAACTGAGAAATGAAACTAGTAATTTGTCAAGGAAAAATTGCTATCTTCAGATTGAATGTCCCAAATGGGTCAGTAGTTTAGGAGAGTAAAGAATTTTCCCAATTAAATATGGACGAGACCAGTGTGTTCCTAAGTGGAATCATAAGGAGAAAGGCCAGAAAGTTGGGGTCTAGCCACAAAAGCACTTGTTTAACTTGCTTTCTTTGGCTATTCTTCCATGTGAGATTCATCCAGGAAAAAAGTTGTCTTATAAAGATCTAAATCTAACCTAGAAAAATTACCCTGAGTCCAACCAGAGAGGACACTCCAACAGAGTTATTATGAACAAACAAAATAGCCATCAATTATAACAGACCATAAGGAGCTCCGGTGGCAGGAAGTATTCATCAGGTATTTTAATTAACTTTAGTGTCTAATTAATTATATAAATGAGGATGCATTATCAGATGAAATGAAGGAGGTGTGTGCAAAGCTCAGGGCACTTTGTTTCCCTGAGTTATAAAACTAGAACAAGGAAGACTTTAGAGTGTCAATAAAAAACTCTATGCTTCTCCAATCTCACTGACAAAATTTATGAACAGGTAACTTGGCCCATCATTTTGCCATCAATATATTTCAGATGCCCAAACTTAGAGCCTCTCAGACGAAATTTATTATATTTTATTTGGGAGAAGTGATAGATTTAAATAAAATCAGTGATGACTACTTCCAAATTCTATTTCATATGACAATTCATAACCTGGTCAGTTTAGGGCTTTGTTTTGTCTGTCTCTTGTTTATTTTCAAGCTAACAGAGAGTCCATGTCGAGCCAAAAATTTGGAGGGGAAATATTTATAATACTCTCCAGCTATGGAACTGATAAAGCCAATTTAATTTGTCCACAATTTGTTGAAAAGAGGAAGACAAACTTCTCAAAGAAATTAAGGCTCAGTTTTAAGATCTTCACACTTACAGAAGTCAGCAACAAAATTGGAAAGCCTCATCTACCTCCTGCAAGACCCCCAATCTCACTCGTCACATTTAAAGGACAAAGAGCTAGCTGATAGGACCATACTGACCATTCAGGCCAAGCTATCTATCCAAAGATGGGGAATAAGTAAGGAAGAGGCTAACCATTTTGTCTTTAACATTAGCTTCAGGGTGGAAACCAGATTTATCCTGTGTATTCACACAGATTTATGCTTTTTTACCAAAGAAATATTATCAGTGATTAAAGAAAAATAATCTAGTCATTCATATTTTTGTAATAGAAAAAATAATGATATACTAATAAAACCCTGGGAGGCATATACTATCTAATATATGAGAAAACTTAGGACCAAAAAAAATTGAAAATTTTGTTTTTAACTATAAAAAATACTTTTTCGTTTAAATAAATTTAAAATAAATAAGAAAGTATCTTTAAAGTGAGCGAGTCTAACTATCCACTTAATGGTTGTAGGTGACAACACCTACAACCAGTGATTACTCTCTGAATACTTTCTGTGACTCACGAAAATTCATTCCACTTTTGAATAATACTAATTAATAGAGCACTTAGCAGCCTGCCCAGCACACATGGTCCTCTCCCCTCACATGGGGCATAGACCCATACGGCCTGCCCTGTGGGGAAGCCAAAGGCACAGAGTGCCCTTTGCACAGGCACACGCGGGCCTGGAAGCTACAAGGAAACCATCCCTTGCCACCTCTCTTTCACTCACTGATCCCCAAAAAACCTTGTGAAAATAGTAAGGATGTTGAGATCTGTAGTAAAAGAAATGCAAGGGTTTCTGGTGTGCTGTCAATCCCACTTGATACAAGCATGCGTGTTATCTTGCCCGTTTGCCACTGTGGCCCAGTGCTTTACCGTAGGAGATGCCCACAATGTTGTTAGAGAGCATAACTTTATGCTGGTGTATTAACCATGTTTCTTATTTCCTGTTTCCCCCTTTTTTTTGGCATTGTTTTAATTTCAATTCAATTTGCCAACATATAGTATAATACCCAGTGCTCATCCCATCAAGTGCCCTCCACAGTGCCTGTCACCCAGTCACCCCATCCCCCCACCTACCGCCCCTTCCGCAACCCTTTGTTCATTACCCAGAGTTAGGAGTCTCTCATGGTTTGTCTCCCTCTCTAATTTTTCCCACTCAGTTCCCCTCCTTTCCCTTATAATCCCTTTCATTATTTCTTATATTCCTCGTATGATTGAAAGCACATGATGATTGTCCTTCTCTGATTGACTTATTTCACTCAGCCTAATACCCTCCAGTTCCATCCATGTCGAAGCAAATGGTGGGTATTCATCATTTCTAATGACTAATACTCCATTGTATATACATACACTACATCTTCTTTATCCATTCATCTGTTGAAGGACATTGTGGCTTCTTCCACAGTTTGGGTATTGTGGACATTGCTGCTATGAACATTGGGGTGCAGGTGCCCTGCTGTTTCACTACATCTGTATCTTTAGGGTCTTAATCAGTATAAAAAGCTTCTGTGCAGCAAAAGAAACAGTCAACAAAACTAAAAGACAACCTACAGAATGGGAAAAGATATTTGCAAATGACATATCAGATAAAGGGCTAGTATCCTAGATCTATAAAGAACTTATCAAACTCAACACCCAAGAAACAAAAAAAATCCAATCATGAAATGAGCAGAAGACATGAACAGAAATTTATTTCCTGTTTCTGATGCTTTGGGGCCTTCCTGACACTGGAGGGACTGCCCCTCCCATTTTAATACAGTTCCTAGAGACTCCCTGCCTTCCAGGGTACTTTTCAAATGCAAACCAACCAATTTAGATCCCATACTTCAACAGCTCTCCAGCTCTGAGCCAATCTCCCACAGCCGGTATCAGAGAACTAGGGGCAGCCCCTGTACCCCAGAGCCCACTGAAATGACTCAAGTCAGCCAATCCTAAACCTACTTACCCTGCGTGCCCTGTTCCTCCCTGTAGAAAGCACAATAAAGGCTCTGATCCTTGGTTTCCCTCCTGCTCCTCTGACTCTGGATCAATTCTGGTGCTTCCCTGTGTGTCCCTGCACAGAACCATGTGCTCTCCTCTCCTGGGACTTGTGAGTCACAAACTATCTTTCCAGTGGCAATCATGGTGATCTGTTGGCCTCACCATACCTAAATAATAAAGCCTTTATTAAAACAGCTGGGCACTGAGGATTTAAATGAGAAAAAGATAGCATCTTGGGACATTGTTAATCACAGCCCCATTAAGCAGTCAGCCAGTCAGCTACCCTGAGCTAATTTCTAGGGGGCACAGCAAGTATCACTAGACTAATTCACAAGTGTGGTCTTGGGCCATCTCAGGATCCCTAGACAGCAGAATATAAACCTGCCCCACATCCTCCAAAGTACACAGAACCCTGGAGGAGAGCTGAGAGCTGGTCCATCCTCACTGAGGCTCAGCGCCATGTGCACATGCTCACCACTCGGGGCCACAAAGCTCATGGGGAGGCCCTGAAGCCGACCAGCCAGGAGAGGCCAAAAGTCAGCAAAGACCTCAGGAATGCCAGAATGCTGTAATCAATCATGCATGGGCTGGCACTTCCACCTAGGACCAGTGACTCCTTTTTCTATATAAATGTCAACCCTTTCACATGATGATTAAGAAGCCTTCTCATTCAGAAATATGGAAAGAAGAGAGACTGGGAGGGAGAAGGAGGGGGAGGAAGAAGAGAAGGGGGAGAATGAGGAGAAGGAGAGGGAAAAGGAGCAAGAGAAAAAGAAGTAGAGAAGGAGAGAAAGGAAGGAAGGGGGGACAAAGAGAAAGGAAGAATAAATGATAAATGAAATCAGGGAGAAGAACTTTAAAATTACTTTGAACACGATTAATGTGTTAGCTTGGCAGTCCTTGCTGTAACAAAATACCTTAGATTCGGTGGTTTAAACAAGAGGATGTATTTTTCCCATGTTCTAGAAGCTCCAGGTGCTGGCTAAGCTGGTGTCTCCTGAGGCCTCACTCTTCAGCGTGTGGACAGCCTCCTTCCTGTTGCATCCTCACATCGCCTCTCTGTGTGGGCTCAGCTCTCATGTTCCTCTTACAGGGACCCCAGGCAGATTGGGTTAGGACTCATTCTAACGGCCTCATCTTAACTCAGTCACCTCTTCAAAGGCCCTATCTCCAAATACAGTCATTTTCTGAGGTCCTGGGGTCACAATTCAGCCTTAACAGTTAGTAATTTTAACCAACATGCAATTCAGTGCGTTGGTAGAAGGCCTGGGTTTGATTCCAATGTCAGCCATTTATAAACTGTGTGACCTGACGCAAATCTCTTACCCTCTCAGCGCTCTACTTCCTTATTTGTAAAAATTGAAGATAACAATACCTGATTATTGAGGATAAAAAAAAAATGCACATAGAGCAGTGATAGGCATTTGTTGAGCTCAGAAAACGTTACCATCACCATAAGTATCATTATTTTAGTGGGACTTCTACTCCGAGTGAGTTGGGTCACTTAGGCTGTCCAGCTCTGAAAGAAAGTAACAGAGTGGAAAAAGAGAACTCCAAATTAAGATATTATAATTTCTCTTTTTCAGTTTTGAAGACACTAAAAACCAGAGAATTTAAATGTGCTTAAGATCAAATCCTGGAAACACAGGAGCCACTTTTCTGACTAGGGTGAAACCAAATGAACCATCTTGGCCCTAAAAAAACATGGCTCTCTAATGATAGGCCTATTTCTTTCTGCAGATTCAATGTCTGGACATTTGATGGTCCAGGATAAAGACCTGCAAATTTTCATTCTCAAATTCCCTTATTACGTAGGCTCCATGCTCACTATCCCTCTTCTATATTCTGCTTTTCTGGTTATGATCAGTATAATTAATCTGTTACACTAATATTCTAGTCCAGCCTCCTCGATATTATGCCCAAACCTTGCTTGGTTGGATTAGTGTGTGTCCTCATGACTCGTGGGTAAAATGAGCATATACATTCCCTGGGTTGAGACCATGAGCCCTGCCTGCTAAGGGTAATAATGTTGCTCTCCTCGAGCTGATATTCTTTATATCTTATCAAACATTTATTAACCACATATAGGAGAAACTGGTTTTCTACTACTTTAAGTTGTGCCTTTTTTATGTTCAAAGTAAGATGATGAATTTCTGATATAAATCAATATTTTAGCTTATTTGGAGTTGTAAAAATAACCAAAAAAAAAAAATATAAAGCACCCAGAATGGCAGATGTTTTTATTGTTACTGTAGTCATTACTCATGTCTTTTTGCCCTGTTTCTGTATCAAGAAAACCTGAAGGTTATTAATTTAGCTTACATTTAGCTTACATTACTGTAATGCCCAGCACCCTGCACATCAGACACAAGTATTCTGGTTACTGTGGCAGATTAATAAATTAGCTTTCTAATGTGCATGCTAGACTTCTGTGAGATTGGTTAGATCAATTATTAGTCTGATCAGTTCTGGAACACTAGTAAAACTAAAATGAGTGTGAGATTGAGGGTCAGATGCTGGAACATCATCATATGATCCTGCCATGTGGTGAGGCCTGGCCTAAGTGGCTAACCACCAGACCTCCCTGGCAGTATTGCCCTCTCCCAGTCTGCTAACTACAACAGAAGAAGGATGGGAGGTGAAGGGTTTGAGCTAAAGCCATTATGTCTTCAATCCCCATCTTAACACCCAGAATATTGGTTGACACCGAGTAAAGGAAATCATTAGAATTGCTTTCATCCTAAGATACTTTAAAGTGTAGCATATCACTTAATTATAATCTCAGCTTTGCAAACAGAGGTCAGTGAATCACAATCTTCCTTTGATAAAAAGAAAAACAAACTTGCTCTAACCATACAATTGCTATCAGGTGGAATCAGAGTCTACATAGATCATTCCATCATAAACTCCTGAAAAATAATATAGGCTTACATTTATACAAGACTTAGCCAACCTTTTTGGTACTCCTTGTTTAGAGGAAACTTTTCCCTTGCAATCATTTCTGTGATGCAGTAAAACATTTAATGGCCCAGACGTCATATTGTAAAAAAAAAAAAAAAAAAAAGTAAGGAGAGCAATATATTCTATGATAAATTAGAAAATTTAAGCTGAATCATTGACCTTAAAAAGATGTTCTGGCAATGCCTGGGTAGTTCCTGTTCAACCAATCTTCCCACAAGTAACAATTAAAAACTCTGAATAAAATATTAAAACAATTACCTAAAGATACTAAAGAACAAACAAAAGCAGGAAGATACTAGAAGGAGATGGACATAGGAAGAAGGGAAGGCACTGGGTGAGTTGTCTTTTTTTTTTTTTTTTAACTTTGGGGGAGGTCCCAGTCTGTTCCATGTGGCTAAACCTGGGATTTTTTTTTTTTTTAAGTTTTATTGGCTGGAAGAGTAAGAGAACTGAGATTGGGCAGAACTAGCAGTTAGAAAATGAAGAGAATAATCTCAGAAACAAGAGGGCCAAAGAACCAAGTTCTGTGTATAAACACAGCCCAGATCCCTCACTAACTGCTGAATCACACGCACAGCCCAGCTCCAGGCCAGAGTGAAGCAGGGAAGACTGAGTTTGCATTTTGAGTTCAGCAAGGTATCACCTTGCCCAAACCAAACATCAATGCTTTTTGCTATAACATAGCAGTGTCCAGAATCTATGTAGTGTATCACTCACAATATTCTGAACACATTCCAAAATTATGTGACATAACAAAGAAACAGAGAAACATGACCTATCTATAGAAGACAACCGGCAGATACTGTGAGGTAATCTAGAGGTTGGAATTAGTAGACAAAGATTTTTAAGTGACTACTATGACTATGCCTGTAGGCATAAAGGAAAATATGCTCATAATTAATGCAAAGAGAGAAAAATCTCAGCAGAGAAATAGACATCATAAAAAAAAAACCAAATGGAAATTCTATGACTGGAAAGTATAATACTTGAAATTAAAAATCCATTGGATGAGCTTAAGAGCAAATTGAGGGTGTCAGATTTTTTTAAAAGATAAAAATATAAATTATCCTATATGAGGAAAAAAAGATACTCTAATAAGTGAACAGAACCTTAGGTAAATGTGAGATCAGTCAGGTCATCAATACTAGTGGTGATATGTAATTGTTCCCAGATGATATGTTAGCCAAATGTCCCAAAGATGGAATGATCCCTCATCCACTTGTAGCCAAAAACTCCGAATGACCTTATTAAATATAATGCATACAACCCATCATTTTCCAGTAATACTAAGAAATTAGGTCTTAATGGCAGGATAAGCTAAAGAATGTATCATTTCTTGGAAATACATGAAGCTTGAAGAACTAAAAGCCTCCTGAAAGACATGGATTTAAAAGTCTCATTAATGTAAAAGGGAAAGTGAAATATAAAAAGGAACTCAGTCTTTTTACAGTGGCTCACATTTAAAAGTTTTACACAGCACAATGGATGCTAGGTCTTGACCAGGAATCAGTTGCTTGACAACCAGATCCGGCAACCTCAGGTAGTCTGGGAAGCTGTCCTTTTCCCTCTCAGCCCTGGTGAAACTCTCTGCAGCTTTAGGAAGGCAACCCCAGAAAATCAAGCAATCAATCAATAAATCAATCCATGGCATTAGCGCATTTGTAACTTGTACTAGCAAGTATGATTTGTTTCGTAATTATCATTATGTTCCTGTGCACTCTTTCCTGCTAGTTATCTGAAGCATTTGATAGAGATTCATGATTTTATTTAATGTTTAGAAGAGTTTGATTAAATAAGTTTGCAATCAATGCTTAAGCATTTGGGTAACTTAATTTGTTAAATGTTTAAGTTTTGATATATTCATCTTAAGGTAGCACGTAAATACTTTGAGGAATATTAATCATTTATGCTTAATGTTTGAAGAAATGTTTAAATAAATTATAATATTAATAAAATAGACATTAAAATATAAAGAGCTGCTATTTACTGTTTGAAATGTTTTGGTCCATGGAGAAGAATCTGGTTAACAATTTTTTTTAGAGAGAGAGAGAGGGCTAACACCCATGTGCATATGTGCAAGCAGAGGGGAGGGGCAGAGGGAGAGAGAGAATTTTAAGCAGGCTCCACACCCAGTGCAGAGCATGATACCCTGAGATGATCTGAGCCAAAATCAAGAACAAAACCAAGAACTGGAGCCACCCTCCAGTTAACAATTTTTTTAAAGTTCTATAGCAAACAGAGACAAAACCTAGAAGGAAATACATATTGTATGCGTATTTCCAAAATATCACATTTTGTACTACTCAAATTTCAACTTAAGGGATTTCTAACTTTAGTGTCATAACTTCCATTTTCAACAAATCAGATTTGATCCAGTTCTGATAAGAGAATAATATAATAGTGCCTCCACAACTGGAGCTACAGATAAAGGAAAAAAGGGGAAATTTTGCATTCCTGGCTGAGATTCATACTTCACAAGAAACACATTTGATATTTGATCATTTTTCTTTTGAATGTCCATACCCAAGCTCATCTGTCAGGCTGGCAAGGGGCCCACACACAAGGTAATAACCAGCTTTCAGTGAACATAGATACTAAAATAAGAAGGCCAAAAAGAAAGATCCTTCAAACTGGCTGCAAATGTAATTTCTTTCTACACATATCTTTTTTTTTTCAGGATTTTTTAACCTTTATTTACCAGTTTTCAAAATAATGAGTTAATTGGTGCTCTAGTAGTATCCAAAAGTGGCTAAAAAAATATTTCTTAGTATCAGAAACTTAAAAATTTTAAGATGCAATCATTATTTCCATTTTCACCATTTTAAGTGTACAATTCAGTATTATTAAGAACATTAGCCCTGTTGTGCAACCACCACCATCACCACCCACCTCTCGAACTCTTTACATTTTCCCAAACTGAAACCCTCTACCCATTAAACAGTAACTCCCCACACTCTCCTCCCCACCGACCGCTGACAACCACTATTCTGTCTCTGAATTTGACTATTTACTCTAGGTATTTTCTATAAGTCAAATTATATACTTTCCATGACTGACTGATTTTACTTAGCATGTCTTCGAGGGGCATTCATGTTGCAGCAGGTCTTGAAGGTGCATTCATGTTGCAGCATATGTCAGAATTTCGTTGATTTTTAAGGCTGAGTAATATCCCATTGTAGGTATGTATCACATTTTGTTTGGTCATTTATCCATGGATGGTCCCTTAGGTTACTTCCACCTTTTGGCAATTGTGAATGATGCTGGGATAAACATGGTTAAACATGGTTGTACAAATACCTGTTCAAATCCCGACCTCCAATTCTTTGAAGTACATATCCAGACATGGATTTGCTGGATCATATGGAAATTCTGTGTTTAATTTTTCTGTGTTTAATTTTAATTTTTTAAGGAACTATCATGGTGTTTCCCAGAGTAGCTACACCAGTTTACAGTCCTACCAGCAGTGCCAAGAGTTCCTATTTTATCACATCTTCACCAGCACTTCTTTTCTGTTTTGTCTTTTTTTCATTTAATAGCCATCCAAAAAGGTGATATTTGCATTTCTGGCTGAGACTCATAGGAGACGTATATGACACTAGAATGAACTGAAGGACACTTAATTGTACACTTTAAAACAGTTAATGGTTAAATTTGTGGTATGTGAATATTATCTTAATTAAAACAAAACAAAAACAGTGGAATGGGGGGAAGGAATAAAACCACTGCTGGATAAACAAGAGAATGTTTTTGAGAAAAAAAAAAAAAACTTTTTGAAGCCAGAAGTGTGATAACCAAAGGAAAGTGGCATAGCTATTTAGTAAACTGAAGTGCCAGACCTGTTTCACACTACTTCTCACTGAGGTGAGGGGGACGGAAGGGCAGTGAGTAACTTCTTCAAGACTGTTCCAAATTCTTCTCAAGTTAACTTAGATAATTATGACCAAAAAGGGAGCTAAAAATCAAAACAACCAGTAATTTCACTGTAGAGACCTCAAAAGCAGACACCTAAAAAATAATAGTAATAAGCAGAATGTCATTTTAGCCTTTATAAACTCAGTCACTTGTTTCTTCCCCAATGTGGAACTGAGTTCTAGTGGCTTCCAGGGCTCAAGTGAAATTTTCTCTCTGAGACCCAATTAAGTAATCAAAGTAATTAAATGATAATAAGTATAATTTTTGCCTAACAGTTTGGCAAAACTTTAAGATGGATAATGCTAGTGTTGGTAATGCATGGAACAACACACTCCCAGGCTATGGTGGTAGCAGTGGAAGTAAGATCAGTTGCCGTAGGGGGTACCTTGGTAATATATAATCAGTTTTTTAATATGCGTGCCCTTTACCCAACAATCTTACTTCTTGAATTTATCCTAAGGAAATAACCAGAAAGGCATACAAAGTTTAATGTACAAATATGTTCATCACAGCATTATTCCTAACAGGGAAAAAATGCCAAGTATCTTTTCTCAATTCTCAATAGGGAGTTCATTAAATACATCATGGTAAACCCATGCAATGGAATGCTGCTATATTGATTTAAAAATAATCATGAAGATCAATATTCATGATAAAGAAAAATGCCCATGATATGTTACATTTAATAAAAAAGATCACAAAACAGTATGTATATGATCACATTTTTTATATACGCATAGAAAGAAATGTGGAAATACACTCATCAAAATGTTAATAAGATTTCACTCTGGAAGGAGGTAGTTTTCATTTTTGCTTTACAACTTTTGTCTAGATTTACTTCTATTAATGTGTTATTTTTATTGTAAGAAAAAAGTGATATTTATTTTGAGAAACAGTCTAATAAAAGAAAAAAAATGAAAAGATTTTAAGAACAAAAAATACTTCCAAGGCAAAGATACTAGTGAACTCAGCATGGGTTGACATCTCAGCTGGATCAATGGACTCTGGCCAAGGATCCCTACACTGTGAATCAAGAGTTCTTGAGAAGAGAAGTTCACTATGAGCCAGGTAGTCATTCCAATTTTTGTATATTATGCCATTTTGGTGAGTATATTGACAAACTTCCTGAAGGCAATTCTTAGGGCTCTAGGTTTAGACCAGAAGTTCTAATTGTGGCTACACACTGGAAACACTTAGAAGCTTAAAAAAAAAAAAAAAATCCTACCACCACTCCCCTACCTCTACCAAAATTCTGTTGGTAGTGGGTAAGGCCCAGACATCTTATATTTTAAACACTCCAGGCAATTCTAATATACAACCTGGGCTGAGAAATAATGGTCTAGGTCCAGATTGAGACTTTTTTGTTCTGGAATTAGCATCTATGTGATTTAGAACCAAGGTTCTCAAACATGAGAAGCAAGTTAGAAATGCAGATTCCTTGGCTTTCAACTCAGATGTTCCAACTTAGTAGATTTGAGGTGGGACCCAGGGATCTGAATTTTTTACAAGTACATCCCAAGTGATTCTGGTAAAAGTGATAGAAGAGTGTTTGAGCTTAAGACAAAACAAAACAAACAAAAACTTTCTAACAAATGATTGCACATTTTACAAGATATTTATAGTAGAAGATTTGGTGTGCTTCTGCTTAGGACAATCTCTTAAAAAAGACAAGGCCATCAGAAATATTTTTACCTGGGATCCCCAGGTGGCTCAGCGGTTTAGTGCCTGCCTTTGGCCCAGGGCGTGATCCTGGAGTCCCAGGATTGAGTCCCACGTCAGGCTCCCTGCAGAAGCCTGCTTCTCCCTCTTTCTGTGTCTCCGCCTCTCTCTCTCTTTCTCATGAATAAATAAATAAAATATTTTTTAAAAAAAGAAGTATTTTTACCAAAAAATCGAATACTGGAAAGTATTTGGACTTTTAAGAAGTTGCTTCTATGGAGGTTAAACAACACTGACAGTGACACAGGATGGAAGATTTCTATAATTTTATTGTGTTTTATTTTATTTTATTTACTCTTCAAGCACATAATTTAAGGGTACTAGAGCAAGCTGCCCCCAGAGCAGCAGTGTGACAGGGAAAGAGTCACTACTTACCAGAGTGCTGCCCTCTGGCATGAAGAAAATTACTTCCTTCTTGCTGCTACTCAAAGGACACTGGCTTCCCATTTTTCAGACTTTCTTCCCTCCATTTCAGAAATCTGAGAAGCTAAGAAAGAAGACAACACTCCTATGATCTAATGGGAAAATTTTTAAAATGTTCTGGAATGGATGAAGAGTAAGTTAGAAACTCATTTCTTGGGAAAGTCTTCTTTCAGAACCTCTCAATGCTCTCCAGGTTCTTTTTGGGAAAATAATCAAGAGAAAAAATTATGGAATAATGGCTCCTCAATATAGTCCATTCAACCAAGCTCATGTTAGGTTCAAAAAATTTAAGATTGGTGAACATGATACACCACACATATTCACATTGTAGATGGTAAATAAATGGAACAGCAGTCCACGATGATAAAGCCATATTTCTCCTTCCTTGCCTCATTCTTAGTCCCAAGGCCAAAGAGATGGCAGAAGAGAAACTAAAGACCTACAAAAGTAGAATAGGAAGCCATGTAGCTCTGGCATGTAAAGGAATTCTGGACGTCCGGCTCCTGAGGCTTGTAGGGGAACCATGCTCTTCAACCAGTTGCTTTTTGCTCACGAGGCACCTCTGATATGGCAGACCAGAAAATAGATGAAGGTAACAGGAGAGGAAGCCATGGGCAAGCTGTTCAGAACTGGCTCCAGAACTCTAGGATCTTTCTGACATGTCCCACCAATTTCTCTAGAAGAGCCAAAGGTAGAAACTTGACAGATGTTCTGTGGAAGAATCCAAATTATGCATTTGTCTGGTTCCCCTTGTGCTGTCTCTGAAAGGGGCGCTTAGATTCAGGAGGGAATCATTGGATTTCAAGAGCAAGTATTTATTTATTTATTTATTTATTTATTTATTTATTTATTTATTTAAAATATTTAATTAATTAATTTATTTAGAGAGATCATACCTGAGTAGGGGGGAGGGGTAGAAGGGGAGGGAGAAGCAGGCTCCCTGCCAGGCAGGAAGCCCGACTCAGGGCTCATCCTAGGACCTGGGGATCATGACCTGAGCATGACACTTAACCAACGGAGCCACCCAGGTGGGTGGGTATTTAGAAAGGATTTATTTGAATCACAGTTACTAGATATGTGTTCATTGTCCAAGCACTGGCGAAAGCTAAAGAGGTCAAGGCAAGAATGAGAATTATGTTATCTTCATTTACATTCTTCCCAGCCTAATTAGCCCCAACATCTTGAAAAGAAAATCAACAAAAAATAGTGTTTCTGCTTCACTCTTTCTCACCAGCAAATCCCCACCCATCATTCGTTCTACCTGAGGAGAGACAGCATTCTGTAGGTGAGAGAATCGGAGATAATAGATAATATGTATATTGGCCTCTGTCCTTGGTTCCTGGCACAGAGCTCCTAAAGCCCTTGTCATTTCTTAAGTTATATGAGTACTAGGAGCATCTTTTATTCTAATGAAGTGACTCTGAGTGGGGCCATGGATGACTCCTGAATGGGGGCTGGCCACCAGAAAACCAAGCCATGATTGGAAGCTTGGGATTTCCAGCCCTGTCCCCCATCCTGCAGAGAGGGAGAGGGGCTAGAAATGGAGTTAATTGATTATGTCCAAGTGAGGAAGCCTCCATCAAATCTCAACAGTATAGCTTTCAGAGAGCTTCCAGATTGGTGAACACATCCACACCTGGAAGGTGACACACCCCAACTCCACAAGTACAAAGCCTCCTGCACTCAGGACCCTCCTAGACCTCCTCCTACATCATCTCTTCATTTGGCTGCTCATCTGTATCCTTTATTACATGCTTTAATAAACTGCTAAATATAAGTGTTTCCCTGAGTTTTGTGAGCCACTCTAGCAAATTCATCAAACTCAAGAAGGGGATCTTGGGAACCTCTGGTTTGCAGCCAAGTCAGGCAGAAGTTGTGGGTGACCTGAGACTTGCCGCTTCTGACTGGCATCTGAAGTGGGGAGAGAGCAGTCTTGTGGGCCTAAGCCCTAAAACTTGGGAGCTACATTACCTCTGGGTGGACAGTGTCGGAATTAGGTTAAGTTGTAGGACACCCAGCTGGTGGCAGAGAATTGCTTGGTGGCAGGAAACCTCCCTACATTTGGTGACCAGAGTGAAGTGTGGCTGCAATGTGAGAGGAGAGGAGCCATATGGGGGGAATGTTGGAGCTGTTTTGTTACACAGAGCACAACAGTGGTCTCAGAGAACTTTCCTCATGTTTTCTGATATCACTCAGTCCCTCATGAAGAAAGCTCTTCACTGAAGGTCCATGCATGTTTCCATGACCGGGCAGAACAGATCTTAACATAAAAGTCAGTCCCTGGTGACATACAAGTGCTCCTTTCTCTGATGGAATGAGGAGCAAGAAGTTTGTGTTTGGACTTATTGTCCATGTTTGGTCCTCCTACCATCCCTGCTCACTGCCACAAATGTTTTGTCCCCACTGCACTCGAGCTCTGCAGGAAGACACTGATGAAATAAGCTGGCTGCTTTGCATTCCTCATAAACCAAGGGACTCAAACACCAAATTTAAACCCCGAAAATAGTATCATCAGTGCAGTATCACAAACCATGTTGTGCTTTTTCCTGGTCCCCTCTCTGCGTTTAGGAAGTCATGACAACCCATCTGGCCTGATAATGAGGACATGTGTCCTTGTGGTTAGATGTCTAACAGGTGAGTCCTTCACAGTCCTGGGCTCAAATTCCAACTCTACCACTTCCAGCGTGTGACATTGGGGAAATTGCTTATCCTCTGTCAGTCTTGAGTCCTGCATCTGTAAAGGGGGACTGTGAACAGATGGCAGCAGGTTCAGTGTTTAAATAAGATCACACATGCCAAAAACTGTTGTCATGGTACCTAGATTGTCAAAACTGCTTAATAAATCATAGTTATTGGTATATTATTATTAGCTTATCATCAGCCTGATCACTAGCCAGAGAATGGCATCTTCTAGAAAAAATTGCCATAAAGGAGTATAGAGGGTGGATCTGTACCTCAGAGTCCCAACAGGAAACAGGTGACACACTCAAAACAGGTGTTTGAAGAAAGGTCAATGAAGGGCCTATTTACCAGGGTGTGGGCAGGAGTAGTAACCACAGGGAAAAAGAGCAGAGCACTCCTGGACTAGTAGCAGGAGACACTGCCACCCGTGGCCTGAAGGGACCAGAGAAGAAAGTGTACCAGCTCTAAGAGAGGACCACCCAGCAGTGGCTTGACAGAGATAGGCAGCCACTGTCAACTCAAGGCTCTTCATGAAGGGGGCTGGGGGCTCGATCCACATACCTTCCTCTCTTTCCACTCCCCAGTCTCCTGACAGAGTCTATTGGCCAAAACTCCACCAGAAGCCAGAGAGCAAGGGCTTGGCTTGCCAGAGCAGACAGCAGGTAAAGAAGGTGGAGTGTGCATCCTTAGGGACCAATGGAGCATGTGAACAGAAGTGGTAGGACTCTCCTTGACAGATGAAAGGGACCCTCCTTTACTGAACTATGAGGAGAGGAAGATGTCTGAGTAGAGATGGAGATATTTATGGGTAGTGAGCAGAGAGAGCTAAGGGAGTTCTAGCATAAGCATTCCGATTTTCGTTCTCTCAGTAAAGTTCATGGAGCTCACTGATCATGAAGTTGAAAGCATTATAGTGAGGATTTTGAGAAATGAGGGGAATGTTGGGGATCATCTTGGGATAGCCAAGAAGACATATATAAAAGATCTTCAGGCAATGTTTAGGGTCTTAATGATGTTAGGGATTACTAGCTCCAATTTAAATAGAGCTTTTAATGTTCAGCAGGCTGGGGACATAAGTAGAGATGTTGAATGATGGGCTAGATGGGAAAATGCTTAAGCAGAAAGAAACTGATGGATTGGCATTAAGTGGAATAGTGAAGAACGCTGAGATTTTCACGAAGCTAACGTCACAATCAGGAGAAAGAGTGTGAGGCAGAATATAGGATAACGTGATCAGGGAATGAAAGAGTAGAATATAAGAGTAAAAGGTAAATATCTTCTAGGTCAGGACAAGGATAGGGTGGTCACCGGAGCAGCTGGCTAAGGGAGAGGTGGAGGTGAAGGTCATCAGAGTTAAAGAAGTTGTATCAGCTAAGATAGCATCCCCCAAATGCACCAAGTGCAGAGATGCCACAGCAAACTCATGGGATGCCTTGCTCAAAGCAAGCACAGAGATGCTGGATGTCTTTCAGACATCACGTGAACTACTTAAAATAGTTCACAGTTCCAACATCGACCACACTACTTACATTCAGTGATACTATATCTCTGCAAGTGTGAGTTTTCCACAATTGTAGAGGCAGAATGCAAACACCACACAAAGACCAATGTGAACAGGAAATGAGGACACCAGTATCCAGTCTGATTCCAAGGTCTGAGATGTTACATATCACCCAACATACACTTCATTAGAAAGCAGTTGTGTTATTTAAGAATAAAATTAAAATAGTGTTTTTTCTTTCAATTTATGTGTAATTTTTTTTTCAAATGGCTAAGCTGTTCAGGAATGAATACACATTAGTTTGTTTAGACCTAACTAGTCAATGAGTAAGATTGTTAGGTATTTCTTTTGGACCCAATGCACCATAAAAAATTGCATTGAGATGCTAAGGGTGTGCTGACCTGGGAAAGTTTAAGATCCTCTGAGGAAACATGCTTTCTGTTACGTTTTAAAAGAAAATCTTATCCTTTTCCACAAATGGTGCTGGGAAAACTGGACATCCACATGCAAAAGAATGAAATTAGACCTATACCCTACACTATATGAAAAAATTAACTCAAAATGGATTAAAGACCTAAAGGTAAAAACTAAAACTATAGAACCTTTAGAAGAAAACAGAGGAAAACTTCATGTGGACATTGGATTTGATGATGATTTCTTGGATATGACACCAAAAAGAACAATAAGAAAAATACAACAAAAGAAAAATGAGATAAATTGAACTTTTTTAAAATTTAAAACTTTTGTACATTAAAGGACACTAACAAAAGAGTGAAAAAGAGATCCACATAAAGGGAGACAATCTTTGTAAATCATATATCTCATAAAGGATTAATATCTAGAATACATTTAGAACTCCTAAAAGTCATCAACAATAAAAAAGAAACAATTCAAAAATGAGCAAGACTTGCTAGACATTTCTCCAAAGAAGATATGCAAATGGCTGATAAGCACATTAAAAGATGTTCAACATCACTAATCATTCAGTGTAAATCAAAACCACTAGATAACACTTCATGCCCATTAGGAAGGCAACTATCAAAAAAACACAATAAAAAAGCAAATAATTATTGGCAAGGACATAGAGAAATTGGAACCTTTGGGCATTGCTGGGAGGAAAGTGAAATGGTATGGGCACCTAGAAAAATTTATGGTACCTCCTCAAAAAATTAAACATAAATATCATATATATAATTCAGGAATTACACTTCTAGGTATATACCCAAAAGTAGTGAAAGCAGGAAATAGAATAGGTATTTGTACATCCATGTTCATAGCAGCATCAATCATAATAACCAAAAGATGCAAACAACTCAAATGTCCATAGACAGATAAATTAATAAACAAAATATGGTATGTACACACACAATGGAATGTTATACAGTCTGTAAAAGGAAAGTAGTTCTAAAACATGCTGCAACATGAATCAAACTTGAAGACATTATGTGAAATGAAATAAACCAGACACTTATTTCACTTATATGATTTCACTTATATGCAGTACCTATGCAGTCAAACTCACAGAGACAGAAAAGGTAGAGCCATGGTTACAAGGGACTGAGGGGAGGGGGAAGCAGAGGAGGTAGAATTATTGTTTAATGGTACAAAGTTTCAGTGTAAGATGCTTAAAATGTTATAGAAATGAGTGGTGGTGATGGTTGCCCAGCAGTGCAAATTATACGCTCAAGAAAGATTCAAATGGTATGTTTTAGTTTAAAAACTTAAAGAAAGGGACACCTGGGTGTTTCAGCAGTTGAGTATCTGCCTTCAGTCCAGGGCGTGATCCTGGAGGCCCTCAATCAAGTCCCACATCGGGGTCCCTGCAGGGAGCCTACTTCTCCTTCTGCCTGTGTCTCTGCCTCTCTCTGTGTGTCTCTCATGAATAAATAAATAAATAATCAATCTTTTTTTAAAAAATAAAATAAAACTAAATCGGGATACAATATTGGCAACCATCATAGTAATAAATGATTTAGGCATCAATGGATACTAATACGGTGGGTGACAGTATGATGAATAGGAAACTTAGAGCATTAAGATACCTCCCTTTGGGAACCCTGGGTGGCGCAGCGGTTTGGCGCCTGCCTTTGGCCCAGGGCACGATCCTGGAGACCCGGGATCGAATCCCACGTCGGGCTCCCGGTGCATGGAGCCTGCTTCTCCCTCTGCCTGTGTCTCTGCCTCTCTCTCTCTCTCTCTCTGTGAGACTATAATAAATAAAAAAAAATTAAAAAAAAAGATACCTCCCTTCTATTAATTGTAGAAGGAAAACAGTGACTTTTAGAGTGGAGAAACCTGGCAGACGGCACCTTAGCCAAGTGATCAAGTTCACTTTCCCAGTATTAGGACTAATGAGTTCTCTGGGCCTCCTGACAGCTGTACAGAGAAGAACACAACAGCATTTCATTTTGGCCATGCTCCTGCCAAAAATGCACAGCCTCAATCTAATGGTGATGAAATATCGGAGTAAAAGGTATTATAATGAAAAAGGAAATTCTCAAGCCAACTGGAAGGACAAGGAAAATTTCTTCTTTCACCAGGAGGTAGAATGGGCCCAGCCTTAGCTAATCTAGCAATTTAGATTTGTTTTTGTCTGTTGACAGTTTTCACTCTGCCATCCTTTGCCTGTTTGGCTCCCCGTGGCTCCTGTGTTATGTTCCAGACATAGCAATGGGCAATGGAGACAAGGAGTTATCTCTTCTGGTATTTCTCACTTTTAATCAGCAAAGAAAATGTTTCTTAGAAGATCCCAATATAGTCTGGTCTCCAGCCCAGACTGGGTCACATGCAAACCCCCAAACAGATCTCTGGCAAGGGGAAAGGTATTCCCTGGACTATTTAGCAACTCTGTGGTGAAGGGTGGCCCCCCAAACCAAAGTGGGGCTCTTCAGCAAGGAAGAAACAGGAATGGCTGTTTCAAGGTGAACCGTGGACCTCTAGGGTCAAGGCTAGCTGCAATCAGAATATTAGATGATTCAACCATCAGGTAGAAGACTAAGGGTCACCATGGAGGGGTTTTTTTTGGGGGGGAATTGTAAATTACATCTGGAGGTTGGTAGACAGCAGCAGCAGAGACACATGAATTATGCTATAAGCAGAAGATATGGACCTGAGAAGAGGCTCTTTTTGTTTGGTTAAAATCGGCAACTAAGGGTATTGAAGTGGCAGTAGGCATGGCAATGTGATATGTATGAAAAATCTTGTAACCCACCTTTTTCGTAAAAACTAACAACGTCTTCAAAGTTAGTGAGTATGAATGGGAAATGAGAGATTACAGGCTCAAATAGTGGGACTTGGGTGGATGAAGGAAAGTAAAGTTTTTCAAGGAGAAAATGGATGGACTATGTCTTGGTTTAGCACCGCCTTCAGCCCAGGGCGTGATCCTGGAGACCCAGGATCGAGTCCCACATGGGGCTCCCTGCATGGAGCCTGCTTCTCCCTCTGCCTGCGTCTCTGCCTCTCTCTCTCTCTCTGTGTCTCTCATGAATAAATAAATAAAATCTTAAAAAAAAATAAGACCTGAATATCCTTGTTTAAAAACAAAACAAAACAAAACAAAACAAAAAACAAAGTAGTATTATCTTTTTAGTGCTTAAAAAAAAAGAAACATACACTCTCTGGGATTCACAACATCCCTGTCTAGCCTAGTATAGTGCTTTATCACCCTGAGTCTCAAGAAACTTAATCAATACCATGCTTGCCCAGATATAAGGCCAATTAGTCTTTTTCAGTCTTAAACACACATGAAATACAACTGTTCATTTCCCAAAGTCACTTCACACAGATTTCACAAAATCTATTTAATTGTATCATAGAACACTTAAAAGATACCTCATTGTAGCATCTCAGGCTGGCAGTGACAATCAATAAAAATGAACAATTCCTAGATTCAATTTGCAGAAAACTCAATACAATACATTTGGGGGGGGGGGTTGTTTCTTTGTTATGTCTACATTCTAGGCTTAGTGTTGTCCTGAACGTTGATCTTCAGGGGAATCAAATTCTCTCGATTTATCAATACAGAAAAACATTTTTGAACAAATTCTAAGTTCCTAGCTGGTAGAACGTGTTGCTTGGGATTTAAATACATTGGTGCATTTTTATAAATAAATTAAGCCACTTTTTTAGATGAAGTCAAACAACTTTATCACAAGAAAATGTTTTAATCTTTTCATGCACTTTGCTCATTTATTCAGCAACTATGTATAACATGGCATGTATTCGGGAAGGAACCAAAAACACGACAGTCAGACAGTCAATGATACAAGCCGTTGATAATAATACATGACATGTATCCGGTGTATATGCCAGCACTGTGCCAAATGAGTTCTACCTTGTTTTTGCTTTGTTTTGTTTTCTGCTTGTTTGTTTTTCTCAAAAAGGTCATGTGAGTTGCCCAAACTATTATAGCTAAGAAGTGGAAGAGGCAACTTTTAAACCCAGTTCTGTTGTCTCCAAAACCTAAGCTCTAGAATAGCACTATGATGCTTCTGGCAGATAATATATGTCAAGAAACTACAAATGTGACAAATGAAATAGAAAGGAAATCTATGGCAGCCAACATTTCAGGGGGACAGAGAAGATAAAAATGGTGACATTTTAGCTAAACAAGAGTTAGCCAAGGAAAGCAAGAGCAGTTCAGGGAAAGGTAGAGCTAAGCAGAGGAAAAGTGGGGGCAAGGTGCCAAGAAACTACAAAAGAAAAAAAAAAAACCTGTACGGCTACAATCAAGAGATGAGAGGTAGGAAAAAGGGCAAGTAGCAAGACTCTGGTGCTCTTGTGAACCTTGTCAACAACACAAGACTTTATTCAAATGCAAAGGCATCTCATCTACCACTTCAGTGTGGTTTTCCTATGTTCTTCAGTTTTCTTTTTTTAAAGATTTTATTTTATTTGACATAGAGGGAGAGTGAGAGACAGAGAGATCACAAGCATGGTGGAGGGGCAGAGAGAGAAGCAGGGAGCCTGATGTGAGGCTGGGTTCCAGGACCCTGAGATCATGACCTGAGCTGAAGCAGATGCTTAACTGACTGAGCCACCCAGACACCCATATCTGCTTCTATTTTCATGAATATTTGTCTTTAGTTTTAATAGAATATTTCAACTTTTAAGTTATTAATTGAATATGAATAAATTTAGTTTTCTTTCATTTTCCACATATTAGAGATATGACTTGGCTTACTGGACTATTTTTCGAAGAAAATGATTTTTAATGAGTACAAATTCTACTTCTTGGTTAGAGTCTTTCATTGTGAAGATATGTTTTGACTGGTTTTGCAAAAGCATTTGAGCAAGAAGGGGATCCTAGCATTTCCAGCTCCAGACCTTATAATAAGTGGATATGTTCTGTTCATAAATATACTTTGACAACTAGCAGGTTGGGGCCCAGCTCCTGGCAGCTGTATCTGGAATAGTCCAACCAAGTATGAGGCTTTGCAGCCCAAAAGCCAAGGCTTTCACTTTCAAGACGTAAGTCCTTAAGGCACTTGCTTCTAATAGACACCTGTTGCATCAAATTTAAAATAATACAGTTATGGGAGCAACCTTCAGCATCAATGAACAAAAAAACCACCTCCTACAGAACACTCACAGCTTCCTCCCCTCCCCCCAGCTTGCTCCCCTCCCCCCAGATCTCTTATGTTTGTGGAAAGAATGATGGTTCTTGAAACCACTGATGCAGTTACATGCACTGAAGAATTCCAGCCTTTTTAAGGCTTTTTTTGTACATTGGTAAGGCTTTTTGTTAACTCAAGAAAGAGCTTGCCTTTGATTACCTTAAAATACTAGCAAAGGGGGGGGGGTACACATACAGGCCATAATGCTTTTATGTATGTTGACACCATCCCCCTATTTGACTGCTTTATAAGGTTGTTAAAGGATTTTTTAAAAGACACCTAAAAGTGCTCTGAATGGCACCTGGCTCATGATGGGTGTTCAGCTGTGTTGGTTGCTATTATTAAATTGGGATCCTCTCTTAAGTGGATGTTTAAAATTAATGTTTAAATGTTTAAAATTAATTACAATGCCTAAAATTAAGCCTTACAAGCCTTGCCAGGTTACAAGAGAAGATCCTCCAGGCCTTGGAAGAGGGTCCTGGTATGACAAGGGAAGGTTAAGCTGCTGGGTAATACGGTGAAGGGAGACTGAACTGTAGGGAGACAGTTATGGATGAGTCTCATTAGGGGAGCCTGACGCAGGCCCGACTGTGGGGGAGCTGAGACTACCAGCCTGTGCTATGACGGCGCTTTCCGTGTCTTGTTAGTTACAGATTATAGGACCAGCAATTTTTAATGCATCTGCTTAATCTGTATCCTGGAGGTATCACTTTTAGATGATTTTTCTCCTCTTGACTGACACAAAGAGCTCCATGCAGACCCAAAAATGCAATTGTCATCTTAATTAACTTCATGCTTAGTTCCCTGGGAAGAAGGATGCTTACTCCAGCAATCCATTGGTCCTCTTCAGCATTTTGGTGAAGTTCTTACAGTTCAAAATTTTTGAATAGTCATGCACTGTCCTATAATGAATAAGTATTCATATCAACCCTTTGAAGGCTTGATGGGAATGTCTCTTCTCAGGTCATCCACAGAATACTGGATCTCATTAGGACACCCCACGAAAGGAGACGTGGAGCATATCAATGTTTCTCAGGTTCAGCCAGGGGTAACTTAGTACTTGGAGTTTATCTGCAAGCCTATTGCAGAAATGAGAGTCTACCATAGGTAGATGATTATCAAATGAGTTCCCAAATATCCATCAGTAAAAAATGGTTTAATTAAGTAAAGGGTGTATTTGTTGGAATATTATGCATCTATAAGAAATGATGAGTTAGGTCTGTATCTCTTCATTTAGAGGGTGTTCAAGATACTTTTTTTTTCTTTTAAAGTAGGTTTCAAGACAGTGTTTCTAATCAGATCTTCTGTTTGCAAACACACATACACCCCAGAAGACAACATTCCCATCTAGTACATATCCATTTGAATATGTCTTACACGCACAAGGAGGGAGGGGAAGGTGTTCACTGCACACCAGGCAGCTGACAACACACACTGCAGAGGCTCAAGGAGGGGGAGGCATGAGAGGGATGCTTTTACTTTCTTTATATGCCTTTGGACAAATTCACTCATTACACAGAATATGTTTTACCTTTGTATTTCAGAAATCTACTAAACAGGATTTAAACAAACAAAAAAAAATGGTTCCAACCAAAACTAAAAAAACACTTCCCTAGAGACTTCTATTTTGCCATTATACTTCCACTGTAAGATTCAAAAACCATAGAGAAAGGTGGGGCTGGACTCTAAATTGTCTGTTGCTGTGTGTGTATTTCCTCATTCTTGACAATGGCCTTACTTGGCCTGGCCTCCTACTGAGTGCCCCCAGCTCTCAGGGCATTGCCTCTTTTTCAGAGCCTGTTTTTTGCCTCCTTTTCCCCTGGCTCCTCTGATGGCAGCCTCTTCACTCACCCCATATCTCTCAATGGCCTCTTAATAACTAGCATGGACTACCTCCAAATCTCTGGGTCCTGAGTTGAGAACCGGACTTGATTTCCCTGCCTTATTCAGTTGAACCCAGGTCAGACTTGCACCAGATTGTATGCTTCAGTTTACATTCTTCCCCAGAGTGAGGAAAACCCCTTATTTCTGAGAATTCCCTTCACCGTTTCCAAACTGCGGCCCCCTCCTTCTTGAGTCTGAGGGTCTGCCAGGAGAAGCGGAGCATAGCTGCAAGTCCACACTCAAATGGCACTTTTTCCCCGCTCATGATTTCATCAAGGTGGCTGTAGCGAAGGGTGCTTTCTGCTTCCTAGTGTCCTTTCTTCTTTTTCAGGAATAGGAACCTCAGTTTGTAGCTGGGCACATTGCCACCAGCCTCTCTTGTGGATAGATGTAGTTGTCTGAGTAAGTGTTGGGTGTTGAAATGTAAACTAGTACTATGTGAAGAATTCCAGGAACTCAGAGGGAGGGAAGCAGAGCCATCTTCTGCCCACCCGCCTTTCTGTGGCCTGGACTGCAATGCGAGCCTAGACCACATCATGGATCATGACCTGACTCAGGGGCAACAGCAGATAAAAATGGAAGGGTCCAGGGCAGCCGGGGTGGCTCAGCGGTTTAGCGCTTGCCTTCGGCCCAGGGCATGATCCTGGAGACCCAGGATCGAGTCCCACATCGGGCTCCCTGCAGGGAGCCTGCCTCTCCCTCTACCTGTGTCTCTGCCTCTCTCTCTATGTCTTTCATGAATAAATAAATAAAATCTTAAAAAAAAAAATTGGAAGGGTCCAGGGCATGGATTTCTTTTAGGTGAAAGACAAACTTCCAATGTTTCAAAGCAACTGCTGTTTGAGGCTTTCTGTCACATGCAGACTAACTCATGCTAAGTCATATATTGAGGTTCCAAATTTTGTGGTGATCATTTATTCATTGTATAAGTTTTTAATCAGCAGGTTATTAAGCATCCAAGCACCCAAGCATTGCTTTAAGCCCTGAAGGACACAAAGAAAGTAGAGTCATAGTCCTGAATAGGTTTATATCCCACTTAGGTAGCTAAGATGGATACGAGAAAACAATGAGAGGGCAGGGAAAGCTGGTATCGTATTTAATTAACTTATGTGATAGTAGTTGAAAGTCCAAGAAGAGTTTAGAGAAATAAAAATTTGGAAGGACAGTAGTCTTTGTTTTGTTAAGAATGGATTATTTTCTTTTTTTAATTCTTTATTTAAATTCAGTTTGTTAGCCTTTAATGTATTATTAATTTCTGGGGTAGAATTTAGTGAATCGTCATTTGCATACAACACCCAATGTTTATGACATCAAGTGCCCTCCTTGATTCCCCAATACCTAGTTACCCCATCCCCCCACCTCCCCTCCAGCAACCCTCAGTTTGTTTCCTAGAATTCAGTATCTCTTATGGTTTGCCTTCCTCTCTATTTTCATCTTATTTTATTTTTCCCTCCCTTCCCCTATATTCATCTGTTTTGTTTCTTAAATACCACATATGAGTGAAATCATATGGCATTTGTCTTTCTCTGATTTATTTCACTTAGCGTAATGCTCTCTAGTTCCATCCACATCATTGCAAATGGCAAGATTGCATTCTTTTTGATGGCTGAGTAATATTATATATATATACCACATTTTCTTTATCAATTCATCTGTCGATGAACATCTGGGCTTTTTCCATATTTTGGCTAGAGTGGACATTGCTGCTATAAACATTGGGATGCATGTGCCCCTTCAAATCACTATGTTTATTTTCAATGAGGAATACCTATAAATTGTGTTGTTGTTAAATGTTGTTAAATGAGTTCAATGATTTCTCTAAAGGCCCATTATTCCTCATTCAATATACCTCATTCAGTGCTTCAGGTTAGACTTTTTTAAATAAATCAAGAAATGCTAGAATAATAAAATCATTAACAGAAGGCAGAATTATTGTTCAAATGATGAGAGATGATTATTGTACAGAAGACACTTTTCGGTTAGTCTTTGTGAGTCTGCTAATGTGTTTCAGTTTTCCAATGGAAACGTGATGAGGACTGATAAAGCACAAGCCTTCTTGGACTCCCTACTGCTGGTGCTCACGCTGGACTGTCTATCCCTAATTCCAGCTAGTTCATAGTTATTTATATTATTCTTGATCTGCTTGGTATTATTAAAACCCCACCTCTCTCCCTGCTTCTGACTTTTGTACCAGAAGCATCGCTTTATAAATCATTGCTGCTCAGATTTATAAACTTATAGCATCAAAACTGTATGCTATGGAAGATTGGATTTGTCTAGAATTTCTGTTAGGAGTAAGAGACAAATTCCCTACTTCTTCCCTGGATTTTCAGAATGAGACGGATATGGAAATGAGCCTTATACCTGTCACATTCAGTAGCTGCGGACAGAGTAAGTCCACTGAGAGTTGTTGTCTTAAAATCCATGTCTTGCTTTTAGCCTCAATCCTCCAGAAAGCAGAGCCTGAAGCAAGGATTAAGATGCCAATACTTTATTTAGGAAATGCAAGCCAAGGACAGCGATGGTAAAGTAAAAAAGAGAGGTAAGGCTAGCAGAACTGTGACACAGCATAATGGGAAGTGTTAGTATTACTGCTCAAGCTGTTTTTCATTCAGTGACAATGAAAAACAGCAGGTTGCTCTGCAGTATGTTTATTCACCACTTATCATTTTCCAGAAGGGTTGTAAAGAGTAGTCCACCACAGAGAGAAAGGAAGGGAATGCAGGAATGCACAGGCCTCACTTCCACTCATCACTTGGCTCCCCTTGCTGGTATTCACCTCAAGGAGAGTTAATTCCCTCACATGCCCTGGTAGTATCACCCATTGATCATGGATGCCAATCCATCCACTGGCAGCCACTCAGAAAAGCAAATGCCATATTCTTCTGTGTAGAGTGTTAACAAAGTCCAAAAGTGGTAGGCCAACATGGTGCAAGCAGTGGGCCAACCAAAGAAGTGAGAGAGAGGAGGAAGTTAAGAGGGTCTGAGAAGTAGGACAAGGTTTCAAATCTATTATAGAGCCACATGTCAACTAGGTATGCTTCAAAAATTTCTTTACCATTGGCCCAACTTTTTTTTGTTTGTTTGTTTGTTTTTAAAAACTATGAGGTAACTTAGGTTATGACATTTTTGATATAGTAAACAAGGGAACAAGGGCTCACCAAGTGATAGGCATTAGCTAAAGTATCTGGGCAGTGTAAGAAGTTCTGGTCAAGAAAATGTTGTGAGGTCAAGGTTTATATTTCCTCCTCAGTTCCAAAAGAAAACAGTAATAGAGATTAAAAGTAAAACAAATTCATCCTCTATGGGTCCAGAAGTAGAAGAAATACAGTCATTCCTACTGAAACTTAAAAAAAAATTACTAAAGGAAATCTGTAGCTTTTTTGTTATTTTTTGAGAGAGAAAAAGAAAAAGTGCACAAGCAGTGTTGGGGGGATAAGGGCAAGGGTGGGCGGAGGGAGGGGCAGAGCGATAATCCCAAGCAGGCTCCATGCCCAGTATGGAGCCTGATTGTGCACTCAAGCCCATGACCCACGAGATCATGACCTAAGCCCAAATCAAGAGTCAGACACCTAATCCACGGGCCACCCAGGTAATACTCTGTAATATTTGTAGCAAACATTTGTGAGTTTTGTTTTGTTTTCACTACCTAGAAGCTAAACACATTTCCTATTTTGGAAAAAAACAAATTTCTGGGAATAGGATGCTCCCAGTAAGGTAGCTAATGTGAAGGGACAGTTATAATTTCTTCTCAGCTACCTCACAGCTAAAGCATGTTTGCAAGTCCTGACTGAGCCAATAAGATGCTTCTGCCTAGAGCTTTGAATATTGAGAGATAATGTAAAAGTGATGAGGCAGAAATTATTCTTGACATGGGTGGTAGAGACAAGAAGCCTGGGACACGGAGCAGGAGCTCAAGAGCAAGAGTGTCCTTAGTAGGTTCTTTCAGTGACTATGCATCTTTGAAGTCCAGAAATGTAGACTTTCCATTGAAAATGCAAGGTGTCCAATACCCTCACAAAAAGTGTTCTTCTGCTTAAGTTTACCAGAATTAGTTTCCTTTGTTTGCAACCAAGAACCAGAGCCAAAAGAGAAAGAGAGAGAACCCAGAATGAAGTAGCAGGACTGAAGAAACACTCATAAAAATAAATATCCCTAGAGTGCAACCTGGATTCCCCATACATCCTCTGTTCCATCGATAAGCCTCAGAGAGGAGCTGTGTGCACTCAGACTAAATGTGTTTCTTTGTCACCTGGTGTCAAAGGCCAACATGCTGAAATATGATCATACAAAGAAGGCAGAGGCAAGGGCAATATGAAGACAGAGATGGAGATCAGAGCCATGTGGCCACAAACCAAGGACATTGGCAAATACCAAAAATTAAAAGAGGCAAGGAACTGATTCTTCCTTCATGTGGCCTTGCTGACTCCTTAATTTTGGACTTCTGGCCTTTAGAGTTGTGGGGGAATCCACTTCCATTGTTTTAAGCCACAAAATTTGTGGTAATTTGTTACAGAAATCCTATGAAACTAACACACACAGCAATTTCATTCCTAGGTATCTATCCAAGTGAATTAAGAAACTATGCTCACCTAAGACTTGTACAAAAATATTTATAGCAGCTTTATTTGCAATAGCCAGCAACCGAACAAACTCCAATGTCCCCCTGCTGTGGAACAATCAGACATTATTATGGTACATCCATACAATGGAATAATGCTCAGCAAGAAAAAGGAACCAACTAGAAATACATGTAATGACATAGATGAATCTCAAATCTCTATTATGGTAAATGAAAGAGGCCAAACCTCAAGTGCTATCTAGTGTATGATTCCATTGATTTGACATTCTGGAAAAGGCAAATCTTTAGGGATGAAAAGCAGACTAGTAGTTACCAGGGGATGAAGTTGGAGAAGGGTTGACTACAAAAGTGGCACATGCATTAATTTTGGGGGTGGGTGACACAACAGTTCTGTATCTCAATTGTGATGGTGGGTACTCAGTGATACTTTCAAAGCCCAGACAATGGTATATCAGAAAGAGTGAAGTGTGGGTCAATTTTAAAATAGAAGTAAAAATACTCTTATAAATCATCATTCTAGAACTGGGCACCAGGGCACCAGGTAACCAGGAATATCACTCAGACACTCATCAAGGTGGATCTTGTTTAACTTCAGAAAAATCAGAGGAAGAGGGTACATTTCATTTTTATTTAATGCCACCAACCATAAATATTTATTTGAAGGATAAAGTTTGTAGGAGATATGCTAAGGGTGGATAAGTTTCTTAAAAGAAATAGTACTTGCTCTTAGCACTAAAGACTTAGAGAAAACTAATGTGAACTAGAATACAAATATGTCACCTTGACAACTTGAAGGAAATGTGCTATCAAAATTTGCTCCTGATTTATTTTTATTTCCCTTGTGCATTTATGGCTACTTTTTTTTTTAACAAAAAGGTACACTTTGCAGTATTAGGGGAAAAAAACACCAAGAGCTCAAAAGTAATAGAGAATGAAAGAGGAGATTTTAGAAAGCAAGAAGATTCAAGTAAAGAAAGAAAACAACAACAGAAAACTCCACAACTCCCTTCCAAAATGGACAGGAGTCAATGAAATATGAAAACTGATGCTAAGAATCTCACTGGACCAAGAAGAAACAAACAAAGTGCAATTTGTAAATCTTGACTTGCCTTGAAGTTAATTACATCCCACATTCAGTAGAAAGAAGAATACGAAAAATTGTTACTCTATCTCAATTGTGAACAACAGAACTGATTGGAAAGGTAAAAAGCCATAATACCTTAAAAGCTAAGCAAAGGAATTCTGAACACAGACATTCTTGACTTAAGATAAAAATAGCCACATTTCTGTATCTGGAGATTCTGCAAAAGGAAGATGACTCAAGAAGAAGGAGAGACGAAAAATGTAAATCTTCATAATAGCAACACTACTGAAGGATGAAGAAATGGAAGGTACACATCAAAATCCTTGTAGTTACCCAAATTACCATCTGGTAATCTTAAGTTTTAACAGATACTTATGAAAGATGAAAGAAATGCCAAATGTCCAAGAACAAGTTCTAAAATGGCATGACATGAAACTCTAGATTGGCATTCCAGGCTGAAGTAGCAAATGAGAACAACATATTAGGGTTCTCCAGAGAAACAGAACCAATAGGAGATATAGACGCATATCAGGAGATTTATTATTGGAAATTGGTTCCTATGATTATAGAGGGTGAGAACTCTTGTGATCTGCACCTGTCACTGGTGTAACTCCCAGACCTATTTCAGAAGACCTTTGTCCCACCACAAAAAAAAAAAAAAGGCAGAGAGCAAATTCTTTTTTTTACCCCTCCTTTATTCCCTTTCTATTCAAGCCTCCAACAAACTGAATAATACCCACTCATATTAGGGAAGGCCATCTGCTTTATTCCATCTACCAATTCCAACATTAATCTCCTCCAGACACAACCTCACAGACATACCCAGAATAATGTTACCAAATATCTGGGTATCTTGTGGCCTAGTTAAGTTGACACACAAAATTAACCATCACAGACAACAAGGGAGCTTTTTAAGTAGCACCAAGAGAAGGACAGACCTATGTGTGGGGCCATGGCCCAGTGAGGAGCAGTGTATGGAAGCAGAAAGGGGCAGGCTCTGGTGTGGACATGGGAGAGCTGGGGAGGGAGTCTCTCTTCTGTTCCCAATTGTGACATGACCATGAGCAAGTTCCTTAATCTCTGCAGGGGGCCTTCATTTCTATTTCTCCAGAGAAATGTGACCATTTCATATATTTTATAATAGAGATCATAATTTCTATTTAGTCATATCTGTAAAGAATTTAGCACATGGCAAATACCCATGATGTGAGTACTAAACTGTTTCCTAACAGAATAGTAAGAAACAAATTTAAAACATTCAATAACAAAGCAAAACTTTTAATAGCACAGCAAAAGCATTCACTTTTAACTTAGATATGGTCTTCTTCATTACAAAATATCTCAAAACTAGAAATATAAATAAGTTCTCTTCAAAAGACTTGAGGCTTTAAATATGCTGGTCAAAACATGGTAATTCCTCATTGCTTTTGATTTTTCAAATCTCCAGATCCAGATGAATTAGAATTTATAATTACTAATATCCAAGGAATTTTGAACAGGAGTATAGGGACGAAAATCTTCAGGAGGAACTTGAATGAATGAATCTCCTAATTTTCAAGAGGGGGCAGAGGTGGATTCTGAGAACAGCAGACTCATAATGAAAGAAAATGCAGATATTGAAAGCCGAGTGAATTGTTTTAACTCATAGACACCCTCCTTAAGACAATTTGGTTATTTTTTTTTAATTTTTATTTATTTATGATAGTCACAGAGAGAGAGAGGGAGAGAGGCAGAGAGACATAGACAGAGGGAGAAGCTGGCTCCATGCACCGGGAGCCCAACGTGGGATTCGATCCTGGGTCTCCAGGATCATGCCCTGGGCCAAAGGCAGGCGCTAAACCGCTGCGCCACCCAGGGATCCCCACCCTCCTTAAGACAATTCTAGCTCTACTGATCAAGAAGGTGTTTTGTAATCACTTAGAAAAGGAAGAGATAAACAGCTAAAACTAGTGTTGATTTGCTAACAAGTCATACCACACTAATTTTGATTCTTTCTTGGAGAAAGTTAATTTATCAAGAGATATAGGAGAACCATATATTAAATCCAGGAGCCCAGGAGCAGGCAATACTCACAGCTCCAGCAGATGGGTGGGCAGAAGATTCACAGGTACCCAGGATTGAAGATGAGAAATGACAAAAAAATTCAGAGTTGAGAACTCCATGATCAGAACTAGGGTCTGAGGAGCATGGTCAGAGCTAGAAATAGAGTACATGCACGGAGCTGGTCAAGCAGGGCAGGTAGTTTCTAAGATGGATATTAGCATGCAAAGGGCTATGGTCTCTGGACCATGAGGTTCAGGACAGGCAGGAGAAGGTGGTGAACTACTGTGCAATTGGAAGATATTGCCACCAACTCCATGGAGAGGCCTGGAGCTGGAGTGCCCTTTTAGAGACACCCTGAATTGAGACAGAGACAAGGTCTATCTTTTTCCCACCATGGGCTAGTCACTGGAGGTGAGCTAGTGCCTGGGGAGGGATGTGCCTATGGGTAATGTTGCAGCCCTTTCAACAGAGGGCAATTCCAGGAGAGACACACAGCTCTGAGCCTTCATCAGCTGAGGGGAAAGCACCTCTGTCTGCAGGAGGATGGTGGTGCACCACAGTACCCACGGAGTCTCCACAACACCAAGGAAGATTGCCCGCAGCCCTCTTGGGCCAGGAGCAGGGCTGAGATTGGAGACAGTGGTAGTAATTGTGGAAAAATCAAGGACTTTTGTTGATGGATCAGCAATTTGCTAGCAAGTTATTAAATTTTTTGAGCTCCTGGTTTCAGCCATATTTATAGAACACTTAGGGGTATAATTAAAATGCATAACGTATAAAAAAGAAAGAAATATCAGTACGTTGATGAAAGAGTCAGAGAGATCATTACAACTTAGAATGATAGGGTGAAATAGAGAATATAAAATTTAACAGGGATACATATGAAATATTTAATAAAGATTCCACAGTTAAATTGCACATATACACACCAGGAAAGTAAATAATGATGGCAGATACTTACTGAGTACCAAGTACTTATCATGAGCCAGGCCTTACGCTTTGTACTGTCTATACTATGCAACCAGATACCACAAAGTACTAAACCCCTTTACAAGGATGATTTCATCATTAATCCTCTCAGCAAACCTGTGAGATAGGAGCTTTTATGACCCTTGCTTTTCATAGAGGCGAACTTTGGTTTGGGAGAGTAAGTAATTCTACCCAAGGTCACTTGACTAGGAGGAGGTAGACCCAGGATACTGAGAACCTTGAAACACAAAGCTCTTACATGTGATGACCACATCAGGCTACTCTCTAGTATTAGAGAAAAGAAACTAGTATATAACAAATCTCATGTTATATCATTTGAACCCCACATCTGTCAGGATACATAAATTGCAGGTAATAAAAAAATTCGATTTAAAGATTTAAACACAAGAGAAAGTAATTGGCTCATATAACTGGAAGTCCAGAGGTAGGATGTCTTTGAGGATTGACTTAGTCTAATGGCTCCATCTCTATTTTCCTGTAAATCTTTCTCCTTGGCCTCCAGTGAGGTTGGCTTCTTCCCAGGCTGAAAGTGACAACCTCACAGCAGATCCAGGGCTCACTGGACCCAGACAATAAATCCAGACAAAGAGAGAAAGGGTCATTTCCAAGACCCCACCCAAAAAAATGAGAAAGAATTTTCCCAAAGTCCCTGGCTCACTTCTACTTCCATCTCCCAGGTCAAAGTTATTAACAGATCAAGGACATAAGATCATCTTTAGACAGATTGGGCCATTTTAGGAATTGCGAGTGGGGTCAGAATTCCCTGAGATACACGAACTTCCTGGAAAAGGGGTGGATACATGAATAAAGTTAGGGTTCCTTTTTGGAAGAAGAAAGGAAGGAATGGATCCTGGATAATCAACCATTTCTGATTCAGAGAAATAAATTCTTATCTCACCTTCTTTTTGCAGATGATATGTGGCTTTAAAACAGTTCTTGTGAAAAGGCTGTGATTTTTGTATTGATAATAAATTTAATATGAGCCAAATGGATAGGATGGTCAATGTAAATGTATCAGATGGTTAATCTTGAGCTCATTGATAAGAGCAGTTAAAAGAAAGAATAGCTTTATTGTATTCAATTCTGGTCATATCGGAACCGCAGTATCAACTCCAGATGTTGTGTTTAAAAAGAAATATTAAACAAAGATCATAGAAGATGTGGAAGCATAGCAATAGGCATGAGAAGGGACTTGGCAGGTTCAGATCTCAATTCTGACATTTCCTTTTGTGAACTTCAGCAAGTTGTATAAACTCTAAACCTCAATTTCCTGAGGTTAAAATAGGAATATCTTACAGAGTTGCTGGGAAAATCAAGAAAGACCAAATTCTGCAGTCTCAGGAGCATAAAGTTTACTTGGATGTCATGGTCTCCAGACCCTAGCTTCTGTTGGATTTGTCCAGTTCAAGAATTGTGTAGAAGGCCCCAGTGAGCTCATCTGGCACTGCCCCTAACCTGCCTAGACATAAATCTTGGTCCATTTCTTTGATTTGCACAGAAAAACAAACAATTCCCTCAGTCTCCAGAATAAGTATCAGTGAGAACACTGGACAGACACATGCAAAACAATGAAACCAGACCACTAGTTTATACCACACACAAAAATTATCTCAAAAGTAATGGAAGACTTGAATGTAAGATCTGAAATCACTAAACTCTTGGAAGAAAACATAGGCAGTAAGCTCCCTGACATCAGTCTTAGTGATGACTTTTCAAGATTTGACATCAAAAGCAAGGACAATACTAGCAATAATAAATAAGTGGAACTCATCAAATTAGGCAGCTTCTGCACAGCAAAGAAAACCATCAACAAAATAAAAAGACAACCTACTGAATGGGAGAAAATATTTGCAAATCACCTATCTGATAAGGGGTCAATATCCAAAACATATAAAGAACTCATACAATTCAACAGCAAACAAAAACAAAACCAGTCCAATTGAAGACTGAGCAGAGGATTTTAATAGCCATTTTTTCAAAGAAAACACACAGGTTGCCAACAGGTACATAAAAAGATGCTCAACAAAACCACAATGAGATATCACCTCACACCTGTTGGAATGACTGCTATCAAAAAGATAAGAGATAACAAATCCTGGTGAGGAAGTAGAGAAAAAGGAACCATTGTGCACCGTTGGTGGGAATGTAAATTGATGCAGCCCCTATAAAAACAATATGGGCGTTCCTCCAAAAATTAAATATTGAACTACCATATGATCTAGCAATCCCACTTCTGGCTATCTATCTGAACAAAACGAAAACACTAACTCAAAAAGACATGTGCATCCTGGTGTACATTGAAGCATTATTTATAATAGCCAAAATTTGCAAATAACGTAAGTGCCCATTGACAGATGAATGGATAAAGAAGATATGGTGTGTGTGTGTGTCTAATATTACTCAGTCATAAAAAAATCTTGCCATTTGTGTAACATGGGTGGACCCTGAGGACATTATGCTATGTGAAATTAGTCAGAGAAAGAGAAATAGCCTAAGATATCACTTACACGTGTAATTTAAAAACAAACAAAACCAAGTTCATAGATATAGAGAACAGACTGATAGTTTCCAGAGGCAGAGGTTAAGGAGATGGGCAAAATGAGTAAAGGGAGTCAAAGGGTACAAGCTTTCAATTATAAAATAAATAAATCCTGGGGATGCAATGTACAGCATGTTGACTAGAGTTAACAATACTGTATTGCATATTTGAAAATTCCTACGAGAGTAAATCTTTAAAATTCTAATTTAAAAAAAAAAGTTAGAAAGAAAGAAAAAAAAAACACCAAATACTCAGCTCAAAGAATAAAGAGCTAAACAAGTATCAACAAATTTCAGGAGACTTGGGATAAAATAAAACTACCAGAGAGAACAGGTCCCACAGAAAACACAACCAAAATGCCAAGAATCTAAGATAAGCAATAATAGACACTAGAAGATAATAGAAAATGTTTCAGAAATTCTGAGAATGGAGGCACCTACATAGCCCAGTCAAGTTAAGTGTCCAACTCTTGATATCAGCTCAGGTCTTGATCTTGGGTTCAAGAATTCAAGCCTCACATTAAAAAAAAAAATCTGACAATGATTTAAATCATAGAATTCTACCTCCAGGTAATCTACCAAACAAATGTGAAGCTGCTCAAAAGCTTAAACATGTGTGTCTCATGCAACCTTTCTCAGGAAACTACTGGAGGATGTGTCCCACCAAAACTAAGCTTAAACCAAGAAAAAGGAAGAATGGGATCCAGAAAGCAGGAATCCAAGAGAGAGAAGTGAGAGGATTTGTTAGGATGCCACAGCAGGATCAGAGAGAAACTATGCCAGACTGCAACACATGTACAGAAGTCTCCAGCAGAGGTAGAGTGCAGCAGACTGGCTGATGTGCATCACCGTAACATTGTTTTGACTTTTTAACAACTTTGTAGTTGGGGAAGAACTATTAGGGCCAGTGGAAAATTAACCAAATAGAAAGTGAAATAATTACTAATTCAGCAGGGCAAGTGAGAAGGCTGTTCAAAAAAGGAAATGTAATCATAATACATATATGGCTAAACTGTAAATATATTTGCATAGTTGCAAATAACACTGGATCCTAATCTTATCCAAAGTTGTGATAAATCTATTGGTAGAATGGGAATAGGAGAGGTATGGGAAGCAGTGGAGAAAAACAAATTATCTCGCCAGCTTTCTTAGTAGGAAATCCACAGGAAAATCAGCAGATAAATCTAGAAGTAGTGGTATATGACCATGTTAGTTAGAAGTAATTAGCAAAAGTAGCTAGAACTGAAAGGGTTTGTGTCTAGAATAGGATATGGGAGGTGAGGGGAAAGAGAGGATAGAGAACTGCTACTGTTCCTTATAAGTTTTATTCAGAACTGCTACTGTTCCTTATAAGTTTTATTCAGCACATTATGTCAAAGTAAATAAATACATTTATTTATTTACTTTGACATAATGAAAATTAGATTTTAAAAATATGAGCGTGTTTTTACTTCCACAATTTAACAGATACCAAGACAAGCCCAATTTCAATGTCAGAAACTTACGAAGCTTTTATTATATACATTTTGTTGAGAATCCTTTTTCTTCCTTTGTTGATCCAGAAAAAGCCAAAGACAGTTTCCTGTTACAGAATTTTTGAGGAAGGACAAATAGTATGTTGCTTTTTGAGAAAAGAGTGTCTTCTGATTTAGAGTTACAGAGTTTAGTGTCATTTTTGACTTGTAAAAGATAATATATTGACAACCAAATTTTAAAAGTGGGAGTTTCTGCTTGGAATTCAATTTTGCCTGCCAGTTGATGAATGTGTTCTTTTACCTACAAAACAATAGTCCTAAATGGGGAAATAATGTTAAACATGGAGTTTAAACAAATGTTTTGAATAAATAAGTCTGATTTGAATTGAATTACTCATTTGAATAAATGAGTACTTGGTTTTCAATACTGTTGGATGGCAGCACATATTAGAGTTAAGAATAAGACAAGTAAATAGCTTCTGTAGAGTAAATTAAATGGAATGACCAAGACAGAACAAATGTTTTACAGATATAGAATTATGTTCATAAAGCCACCCAGAATTCAAAATAACCCTAATAACACAAACCAGCCTGATGTTTAGAAATCAACAACATAAAAGATAGAAGATTCACATCTATTCTTTCATCTTTGAACATGAAAAATAATCATATGAAGACAAAAATGCACACTTCTACCACATGTATTCAGCATACTGTCAGAAGGTCTAATCAGAGTAATTAGGCAAGAAAAAGAAACAAAAGATATCCAAATTGGAAAGGAGGATGTAAAATTATCTGTTTGCAGATGACATGAATTTATATACAGATAACTGTAAGTTTCCACCAAAAAAAAAACTGTTAAAGATAATAGATGAATTCAGCAAAGTTGACAAGCCAAACTAACATGCAGAAGGCACTTGTATTTCTGTACATTAAGAATGAACAACTGAAAAGTAAATTAAGAAAGCAATTGTTTAAAATAGAATAAAAGAATAAAATGCAAAAGACTTGAACATTCAAAACTATAAAACATTGCTCAAAGAAATCCAAGATGATATAAATGGAAAGTATCCTGTTCATTGGATACTTAATATTGTGAAGATGACAATACTTCCCAAAGCAATGTATGGATTGAATACAATCTTTATCAAAACCCCACAGGATGAGCACTGGGTGTTATTCTGTATGTTGGTAAATTGAACACCAATAAAAAATAAATTTATTATAAAAAAAACCCACAGGAAAACCCATCCTAAAATTCATATGGAATCTCAAATGATTCCAAATAAACAAAACAATCTTTAAAAAGAACAAAGAGGACTCATACTTCTAGATTTCAGAGCTTATTACAAAGTTACAGCAATCAAAACAGTGGTACTGGCATATGGATAGACATATAGACCAATGGAATAGAATAGAGAGTCCAGAAATAAACATTTGCATTTATGACTAGTTGATTTTTGAGAAAGGTGCCAAGACCACATATGGAGAGGACAATCTTTTCAACAAATGGTTCTGGAAAACTGGACATCCACATGCAAAGAATAATTTTGACACCAGACAGAAAAATTAACTTAAAATGGGTTAAAGATCTAAACTTAAGAACTAAAATTATAAAACTCTTAGAAGAAAAAATAGGGCAAAACTTCATATTGGATTTGGCAATGATTTCTTGTATATGATACCAAAACACAAGCAACAGAAGAAAAAGTAGATAAGTTAGATCTCCACAAAAAATTGTTTTAAAGATTTATTATCTATTCTAGAGATGGGTAGAGGGGCAGAGGGAGAGGGAGAGAAAGAGAATCGCAAGCAGATTCTCTGCTGAGTGTAGAGCCCGACATGGGGCCCAATCCCATGATTCTGAGATCATGACTTGAGCTGAAATCAAGAGCCAGAGACCCAAGTGACTGAGCCACCCAGGCACCCCTAGATCTTAACAAAATGAAAAATTTTGTTCCACAAAGGACACTATCAAGAGACTAAAAACACAACCCACAGAATAGGATCAAATATTTGCAAATCATATGCATATCCCTTATAACAGATAAGGGATTAATAAGCAGAATACATAAAGAACTCTAAAAAACAAAAACAGGACTTGAATAGACATTTCTCCAAAGACAATATGCAAATTGCCAACAAGCAAATGAAAAAATGTTCAAAATCATGTCATCAGGGAAATGCAAATCAAAACCACAATAAGATACCATTTGGATAGTTATTTTCAAAAAAATTGGAAGTAACAAGTATTAGTGAGGATATGGAGAAAATGGAATCCTGGTACATTGCTATCAGGAATATAAAATGGTAGTCTGTGGAAATCAGTTTGGTGGCTCTTCAGAGTTAAATATGGAATTACCATGACCCAGCAATTCCGTTCCTAGGTATACATCAAAAAGAACTGAAAGCAGAGACTCAAACAGATACCGGTACACCAATTCATAAGAACATTATTCACAATAGCCAAAGGGTAGAAACAATACTTTGGATAAACAAAATGTGTTATGGACATACATAAAATATGGCTGAATATTTTGCAGCCGTAAAAAGAAATGAAATTCTGATACATGCTACATGAATGAACCTTGGAAACATTATTGTGTGAAAAAATATACATATATATAGTCTTTGTTCCTAGCTTCGGGCATTGAGCTCCTAAAATCCTGGTAATTTTCTGAGTGATAGGAATGCCTGTCTTATGCTAATGCTTCCTAGTTGGGTATGGTGGGGAAAGGCTCGATAGCTTCCGGATGGAGCTAGTTATCAGGAAAACTATGTGATTAGAGGGTTTAGAACTTTCAGCCTCATCCCCAACCTCCAGGGAGAAGAGAGGCCTACCAGTGGCCAAGTCAATGAATGACACGAAGTTGAGGTTTAGGGGAGTCTTCTGGGTTGGTGAACACATCATATGCTGGAAAGGTGGAACACACAGAAAGAAAAGGAAGTTTTGACACAATCCGTATTCTCATACCTTGCCCTCTTCCATTTGGTTGTTGCTGAGTTGCATCCTTTATAATAAAACTGTAAGTATGGCATTTTCCTGAGTTCTGTGAGTTATTCTATTAATTATCCAACCTGAGGAAGGTAATATGCGAGGTCATGGAAATCTCCAAATTTGTAGTAGGCCAAGCAGAGGCAGAAGTGGGGGTAGCCTGGAGGCCCTATTTGCAACTGGCATGAAGCAGGAACAGTCTTAGGGGACTAAGCCTTACCTTGTAGGGTCTGTGTTACCTCACTCCAATAGTTAGTGTCAGAAATTATCATATGATCTCACTCATATGTGGAATTTAAGAAACAAAACATAGGATCATAGGGGAAGGGAAAAAAAAAGATGAAACTAGAGAGGGAGACAAACCATGAGACTCTTAATCATAAGAAACAAACTGAGGGTCACTGAGGGAGGTTGGTGGGGAGACGGGGTAACTGGGTGATGGACATTAAGGAGGGCACTTGATGTAATGACCACTGGGTGTTACATAAGACTGATGAACCATGATCTCTACCTCTGAAACCAATAATACATTGTATGTTAATTAATTGAATTTAAATAAAATTTTTAAAAATAAAGGGGAAAAAAGAATTCAATGGAATTGTAGGAAACCCAGTGGATGTCTGAGATTTGGAAATGGAACTATGTCATCTGGTGTCAGAAAAGACACCAAATAATTTTGCTCAGTGAAATAAGCCAGACACAAAAGAATAAATATTGTGACTCCACTTACATAAAATATAGAGATTAGGCAAATTCATAGAGAAAGAAGTAGAATAATGTTACCAAGGGCTGGGCAAAGCAGGGAATGGAGAGTTATTATTTAAAGGACAGAATTATTGTTTGGAATGATGGAACAGTTCTGGAAATGAATAGTAGTGATGGTTCTACAATACTGTAAATGTATTTAATGCCAATGAACTGTATACTTAAAAAGGGCTAATATGACAGATTTTGTTATGTATTTTACAATAAAAAGGCAACAAAAATATATTTAAAAAATAATCATTTACAAAAACATATCCCACTTACCCTTGTAAATATCTATTATTTCAAAGATTCATAAATGCTACAGAGGGTCTCATATTTAAATTATTCAAGTCTCATATTTAAATTATTCAAAAGTATATATATATATATATATACACACATATATATATATATTCCTTTGAACAAAATATGACTCTGACAGTCCACAGTGGTAATATCAAGTATGTGGGGAAAGCAAAAATTGGAAAATTCTTTCTTATAGAATGCCAACTAATAATAGCGTTAGAAAATCACATTTTTGAAAACCCCATAGCAGTAATTGTTTCAGGAAATAGTCAACTAAAGGATGCTAAAACTAGAGGGTGAAAGTTTGATAAGAAATGTATTCACATAGTCTCAAAGTATCTCTCCATAAACTTAATACAAAGGACAAGTTTACAGGAAAGAAACCTGGTGAGGGCCATTTTAACCAAGTGATCAAAGTTACACATTGCTAATGACACAAACCAACATTATGTGCCTCCTGATGTGAAACACTTGAAAGAGCACAGCATCATTTATGTAGTATTTCTGGAATAATGCATAACCTGAATCAAGTTATGCAAAAATATCAGAGAAAAACAGAGTGAAGGGAATCTACAAAACAAATTGTCTTCTCTAAAAATGTCAGTATCATTGAAGACAAAGGCTAAGGAATCATTCCAGATTAAAGATTACTAAAGAAATATGAGGGATCCCTGGGTGGCGCAGCGGTTTGGCGCCTGCCTTTGGCCCAGGGCATGATCCTGGAGACCCGGGATCGAATCCCACATCGGGCTCCCGGTGCATGGAGCCTGCTTCTCCCTCTGCCTATGTCTCTGCCTCTCTCTCTTTCTCTCTCTGTGACTATCATAAATAAATAAAAATTTAAAAAAAAACTTAAAAAAAAAAAAGAAATATGAAAACTAAATGCAATATGTTATCCTGCTATGAACCATGCATCAAGAGAAACTTATAAAAAGGATATTGAGACAATTGGTGAAATTTAAATCCAGCTGTAAAATTGGATAATACTAGATATCAATGATAAATGTCCTGATTTTGACCATTGCTCTGTGGTGCTATAAGTGGATGGCCTTATAAGCAAGTGTAAAAGTAAGGGGCATGGTATCTGCAATTTACTATCAGTTGATTCAGAAAAAAAAAAATGTAAAAAAAAAAAAAAAGAGAAGAAATTTTAAATATATATGGAGAGAGAGAGACAAATTATATATATAGACAGAGAGGAGGAGGGGTGGGTAAAGAGAACAAAACAAATGTAACAATTGGTCAATCTGAGTATATGTGAGTACTATGTAACTTTTTCTGTAAATTTGATATTGTTTCAAAGTTAAAAGTTTTTTGGTTTTTTTTTAAGGTTATGAAAGATTTCCCATAGAAGTATGCCATGTTCATGCTCCTGGAGAGTCCCTAGCTTTCATAAGACTTGTGAACACTCCCTTCAAGAAGGGTTAAGAACATCCCCTTTCCATTATTATATTTCCATATTTGATCATACCCCCTCATTCTTGTAAATGGCACTTAAATTCAAATAGCAAAGACAAAGATCTTTATTGAGCGAGACAGGACAACTTGCAGTTAGTCCAAGTATTGGAGAACAAAACAAAGTTTTAAGTAAAGCAGTAAAACTTAAATACTGTAAAAAAAAATAGCATTTGCTACATTAGCAATGAATATTGTTCTTTCATTTTTAAAACCCAATAGTTGCTCCAAAACATTATTGTCATTCATTTTATAATCATTTATTTATTCATTCTGGAAATAATTATCGATTTCAAAGAAACACTGCTCACTGCTAGAGGGGGGGAAAGCTGCAAATAATCACTAAGTGACTCTTTTCATTGAAATTGAAATTAAAATATATTTATTACATTAGAAAGTAAGGTTTACTCATTGTGGCTGAGAGATGAATATGATTGTGGGTGAAAAATGAATAAACAGTAAAACAAAAAATTAGTTTAAAATAAGATAATGTCACATGCAATTTCACAAGAAAATGAATTGCAATTTATTTTTATGTTGCTTAATTTTATATACATTAAACACATCATACATATATACCTGTTATACAAAAATCTATACAAAAATCCAAGTAATTTAATATCTAAAAAAGGAAGAGGGAGATACTGCATTTGATTTCTGGTACTCTTCCATTTAAATACCTTCAAAATTCAGATTTCAAGGAGACAACAAATTGAAAGCCATTAATTTTTCAGAAAGCTTTGTATTCACATAAATTTATCATTCAAGTATAGTTTTATTGAAACAATAAACCATTTGACTCATTGCAAAATCAAGCTAAATAAGCCATGGTATTGAGCAAAAGCAGAACTTTCTTTTGCTCTGCTTTTATCAGCCTAAAATCAGCTTCTAACGTATGAAATGCAGAGCACAACAGTGATTTTTAACCTTATACTATTAAATGCCACATTGCATAGCTGACAATGCATAACACACCCTACATGGTCTATCTACTGATTCTTAAGAAATAGAATACTAAAAATAATTATTAGAAATTTTACTTTTCTTAATTTCTTTTTTGTTCAACTTGAAAAACAATGTATATTTTCCGTGGGCTTGGCAACTTGACATCATACCTAAAGAAATAATTTAAACATTGTGTGGGCCAATATATATAAATAAACTAAAAATTCTTGGTACTGTTTAATTCAGTAATAATTTCAGTTCTACAGTTATCAATCACAGCAAGCATAAAGAATTTAAAATTTAAAAAAAGAATTTAAAATAATATTCCTCAACATAGTATTAGCTTGTTTTTAAAAAGTGAATTGTTGAGGCACCAAAATATTATATGATTTGCCCAAGGTCATGAAAGGAATGAGGGGCAGATGAAAGTATTTCTTCTCTAACTTCAGTGTCTGTACTAAATTATGCCATCTTGCAAAATCTGTTGCAAAATAAGCTCAGTGCAACAGAATCAGATTAGATGCATTACTTTAGGAATGTTTGTAAACCTAAATTGTTATTAATGAACTTAAATTTTAAAATCTATATGTTTATTATTACATTATCAGGAATTTATAAAAAGAAACAGAATCATTTTCTGAATTATTAGGCATGTAATAAGTTACTATTTAAATTTGACACGATTGCAAAAACAAAATCAACAATACAATTTTAAACAAGTTCAGTGAAAGATGCTTATTAACATTTTCTTTAAAAATACTAATGATAGAACCTACAAAATTTAAAGGACAGTACAACAAACACAAACATACTAATATAAATGTATTAAATTGTCTTCTAGTTGATCTTTTGTTTTTTATGAAAACGTTCTAACAAAGCGCTCATAATGTTTCCAGGTATTCTTTGGTGTTTATCAATCAAAGCTTGAACAGCATTCTTTGTCTATTAAGAAAACAAAAGAAAAGCCATTATTCTTTTAGTTCTCAAAATAGATTATTTATTTTTATAAAGATTTTAATATACTACTTTCAAAAATTCTTCCTTAATTTAGCCATCTTTCCTCAAAATAAATGATTTCCTTCTCAGAACACCCCCAGTGTAGTCCTCATGCTGATTTTATTACGCTGGGAGTACAGTTAATGTTACCCGGCTATTTTCTGTACCAGATTGCATGTTCCTTAAGACACAGCTTCATATTTCTCCAGCACTGAGCACAGCAGTACTTTGCATACAATGAACACTACAAGGAATTGAAGGAAAAAAATCAGAAGAAGAAAAGTAGTAGGAAATTTTCTAGTGGGCAAATGAGAAAGGAAGTTTTACTTCTTTCTATCCATGAATAAACTTTTGTGTATTTTTCTCTCATCACTACACACCCAAACAACTATAGCAGGCAGGATAAGAGGAAAAAGTGAGGAAAACTGTAAACGAGCTGATATGCCTTTTAGTTCATTACATCAATTTCTAGACAGTTCAACAGGAATTTAAATTAAGTCACAGTAATGGAAAAGAAATCTAAAATAGTGTTTCCCATTAAACTCATGACAAATTTAAATAATATTTACAAAAATAAATAAATAAATAATAAATAAATAATATTTACTTTTGGATCAGTTTGTGGCTATCTAAAAAAATTTTTGTGCATGCACATTATACATGTTTGTACATGCATACACACTTCCTTTTAGATGCTAGATTTTCAATGATTCCTTTCATAAATTAGATCTTCATCATTTTTTTTAAGTTTTAATTTAAATTCCAGTTAGTTAACATATAGTGTAATAGTTTCAGGTGGGGATGCCTGGGTGGCTCAGCGGTTGAGCATTTGCCTTTGGCTCTGGGCGTGTGTGATTCTGGAGTCCTGGGATTGAGTCCCACATTGGGCTCCCTGCAGGGAGCCTGCTTCTCCCTCTGCCTATGTCTCTGCCTCTCTCTGTGTCTCTCACGAATAAATAAAATCTTTTAAAAAATCTAGTTTCCGGTGTATAATTTAGTGATTCATCACTTACATACATTACCTGGTGCTCATCACAAGTACACTCCTTAATCCCCATCACCAATTTCATCCAACCCCCCACCCACCTCCCTTCTGGTAATAATCCATTAGTTCTCTATAGTTAAGATTCTGAGTAAAAAAAAAAAAAAAAAAAAAGATTCTGAGTTGTATCTCTTTTATTTTTTTTTTATTTTATTTATTCAGAGAGAGAGAGAGGCAGAGACACAGGCAGAGGGAGAGGCAGGCTCCATACAGGGAGCCTGATGTGGGACTCAATCCCGGGTCTCCAGGATCACACCCTGGACTGAAGGTGGCACTAAACCGCTGAGCCAACTGGGCTGGCCTGTATCTCTTTTAAAATATAATTCATAAACCCTGGTCCAAATATGTATTTTAAAAATATGCCTCTTTAAACCACAAGTTCTCACATTTGTGAAAGAAGAACTATTTCATACACTTACTGTAAGTAATAAATGAAACTGCAACCATGTCTTCAGGTACTAAAGTGGCTAATATAAGTTGTTTTCTGTGAAGTATGTTCTTTTAATTTTATTCATTTATTTAGAAAACATTAGATGCTTTGGAAGCTATAACATTAACGAAATAAATCTCTAATCTCAAGCTCATAACTTAGTAAGTGGATCAAGTACAAAGCAATAAAAATGTAAGATCATTTGTAAGATGTATCTATCATCTGAGATGTGATAAGAAAGCATTTGGAAGTTCAGACTTGAGAGCTCATTTGGTGGGTAATGACAAGTAAGGACACATGAACAAGGTATTGCTTGGTCTGGGTCTCCAAGGACCAGTAAGATTTTAGTGACAGTGAAGGAAAGAGCAGGAGGAAAAAGACCACAGGAAAACAACTGCCTAAGGAATGGTGACTTAGGGAGCTTGGCTGGAGTTTCAGGTATGTGTTCAGAAGCTTGGCGTACAAGGCTCTAAAATTAGAATTCAATTAAATCATGAAGGGCGCTAAACACCAAATGAAAAAGTATAGACTTTGTTTAATATGAATTGAGGTGTCAAGGAAGGGTTTGGGGTGAAGATGTAACAGGGCAATGCATTAAGGAAATACAGCTCTTGCAAAACCACCAAAATACCCTCTGTCACCAAACCCAGTAACATTCTTTTAATACTACTTGACCTCTTAATCACCACTGATCTTCCTTCTGAAATTCTTACACTGGAGGAAAAGCTAGATTTTCTTCTAGCTTTCAGGCTGCCCCTTTTTAATCTTCTTTGCAGATTTCTAATCCCAAAATCAGGCACTGACTTATTCTTCAAAGGTTCAGAGTACTTTAATTACCTTTCATTTGCTGATGACTCTTGAATTTCTATCTCCAGCCTGCTCAGCTTCATAAAGAAATGTTCAATATGACTTCCCTTGAATGTTATATATACATAATTGAAAGATTTTATTTACTTATTCATGGGAGATACACAGAGAGAGGCAGCAACACAGGCAGAAGGAGAAGCCAGTTCCCTGTGGGGAGCCTGATGTGGGACTCGATCCCAGGACCCCAGGATCCTGGCCTGAGCCAAAGGCAGGTGCTCAACCACTGAGCCACCCAGGCACCCCTCCTTGAATGTTATAAAGGCACCTCAAATTCAATGTGCTTAAGACTAACCTAACATTCTTTCCCTCTCATACTTCGGCCTTTCCTTAATTCCTTCCCCATTTCAGCAAATCATGGTACCATGAATCTAGCCAAGTAAGTCAAAACCTAGGAGTCATCCTTAACAACTCCTGCCTCTCACTCACAATGGCTAATCCATTGGCAACATCCATTCATTTCACCTCCCAAATAACCATTCACGACTATCTACTTCTCTCCATCTTCTTTCCACCTTAACTATACACACACACACACACACACACACACACATATATGTATATATGTATACATAAACTTGTATTTATATGTATGTGTGGATTAAGACTGTAAAGAGTTAAAGAGAACACAGAAACAGACACTGTAAACACGGAGACAGAGCAATAGATTAAAACTGAGGGAACTTTCAGAAAATGTCCCAACTGCCCTGTTCAGTCTGTATTAGCACAGTATATTTTAATTAAGATTTAGATAGTGTTTACAAAACGGTTCCCCACAATCAAATCACCCATTTTTAAAATGAGGTTTCATTTCCACATTAACTTGGAGGCTAGTAATTTTGAATTTGTGATAATCCAGGGATTATTATCTTACAGTTTATGCTAACATTATTAACAACGAAGACTGGAAAATCATGACAATATATTCACAAAAGAAAAATTTCAAGTATTCTTTATTTCAAGTAAACTTTAGTTCAATAAATGACAACTTATAATCAAAAATATGAATGTGGCAACTATGTATTTAAATAAATTCCCCCAAGAAATTCTACTGTGCTTTGGTAGACTACTTATTACTTTAGGTACTGATAATAAAGTTCATAAAATAACTGGAGATGGTAACTGATGTTACCATCAGTAACTGATGAAATACTGATGTATTTCAAGGATTCAGAAAAACTGCCTTTCTTAATTAGTTTAAATTGATCTGGTTGTAATGTTTATATATTTTAATATATAAAATATCTAATTGTACCAGTAACATGAATGTGAATAAATGTTGTTCTCATATGAAAAACCCTCATATGAAAAATCAAGGCACTAAAATTTAACTATCAGTAATACATTTTCCTTAACTGAGGAAAATAAGGGTTCATTTAACTTGAGACCTGAAAGAAATGTCTGAGATCATCTAATTCAATTTCTCCATTCCACAAATAAGGAAACCCGGAACTAGAGAAGTACATACTTATCCAAAGTGACACTGCTGCCTAGTGGTAGCACAAGGATTATAACCCAGATCCTTATACTTCCACGCCAGGGGTTTTTTTCCTCTTCTATTTTCTCCAAAAGATACATAGTATTTATAAAAAGTGCTCCTAAGTATCTCTGGCCCATTTAAATCCTAATAGGGAGAAAAAATTTTATTTTAATTTTTTTTAATTTTTTAAAAGATTTTTATTTATTTATTCATGAGAGACACAGAGAGAGAGGCAGAGACATAGGCAGAGGGAGAAGCAGGCTCCATGTGGGGAGCCTGAAGTGGGACAGGCTCCATGCAGGGAGCCTGATGTAGGACTTGATCCCAGAGATCACGACCTGAGCCAAAGGCAGACACTTAACTGCTTAGCCACCCAGGCGTCCCATGGGAGAAGAAAATTTAAAAGAACAAAACAGAATTGGTTTTACCCTACAAGAGAATGCACTGTTGGGGGGAAGCAAAGAAATGTGCTATATTAACATTAAAGGGAGTGTGGGCAGAAGCAATGTCACTGGTTACAGTCTCACCCTGATGTAAGGCTCCTGGAGTGCTATCAGTAAGGCATCTCTCCTGGAAGAGACAAGTGTCTAGCTTTGCAGAGAGCATGTCCTGACCTTGTCAAAGAGTGTCACAGTTTTGTTTTCAGAATGCAGGAGGGCAATAAACTGTGAGTATATTTAAAGGACCAGGAGGAAACCTGGAGGTAAGTTTTCTAAGAATGAAGTTTGTAGATAAGGCATATAATGTTTCTTTACCTTTCCCTTTGTGAAACTTCCTACATATCAGCTGCCTGATTTGAAAAGTCTCATCTAATACACATTATAGCTGTTTGAGCTACATATCCTTTTCTAAGTGTCTGGTCTTGCTGAGTCCCAGTAAGGTATAGTAGATTATAGAAATTCATTCCCTCTCTTTTGGGCCATCTTATGGGAGGAATACAGATCTTGTCCCAGTCAAGTCCAGTGTGGCCGTGTAACTGTCAGTGGGAATAAGTGAGCTATATCCAAACAGAAGCTTTAAAAGGTTCCACTCCTGACATTTTCTTTATTATGGCAACGTCCCACATGAATCATCCTGAACCCAGGAGAAAGAAGACATGGACCTCAGGAGAAATAAAACATGAACCAGAAGTAAGCTTTACTGTCCTAAGCTTCTGAGATTGGTTGTTTGTTACCGTAACACACCCTAGCAAACTGATAAATCATCTAGTTTTCTTAAGTGTAAAACAGCAATAAGGTCTACCCTACAGGATTAAATCAGACTTATCCACAGAAGGAAAAAGTAAAAAAAAAAAAAAAGAAAAGAAAAAGAAAAAGTAAAATTACCTCTGTTCACAGATAACATGATTTTATACATAGAAACCCTAAAGATTCCACCAAAAAGAAAAGGAAAAAAAAACCACAATAAATAAATTCAGCAAAGCTGCAGGATATAAAATCCACACACAAATCAGTTGTGTTTGTACATGCTTAACAATGAACAATCTGAAAACAAAACAAAACAATCTCATTGACAATAGCATCACAAAGAATAAAATACTTAGGAAAAAAACAAAGAAAGGAAAGTCTTACACATTGAAAATTATAAAACATTGCTAAAAAAATTAAACACACAAATATAATAGAAAGACATCTGTGTTCATAGATTAATAGATTTAATATTGTTAAGCTATCCATTCTATCCAAGGTGATCTAGATTCAAGGCAATCGTTATCAAAATCCTAATAGCATTTTTTGCAGAAATAGAAAAAAAAATCCTAAAATTCATTTGCAATTTCATAGGACTCTAAATAGCCAAGAGAAGAAGAAAGTTCCAGGCCTCATACTTTCCAATTTCAGAACATATTACAAAGCTACAGAAATCAAAACAGTATGGTAATGGCATAAAGACAAACACACAGACCAAAGAAATAGGATAGACAACCCAGAAAAACACATTTGAATGTATAGCAAATGATCTTTGACAAGGGTGTCAAGACCATACAATGGGGAAAAAGCAGTCTCTTCATCAAATGGTGATGGGAAACTAGATATCCATGTTAAAAAAGAATGAAGTTAAACCTTATCTTATAAACAAAAATTATCTCAAATTGGATTAAAAAGCTAAACATAAGACCTAAAACTATAAAGCTCCTAGAAGAAAATAGAAGAGAAAAACTTTATGACACTGGATTTGGCAATAATTTCCTGAGTATGACACCAAAAGAACAGGTAACAAAGCCAAAATAGAAAAATGGCTCTACATCAAACTCAAAAACTTGTATGCGACAAAAGAAACAATCAACAGGGTAAAAAGGAACCTATGGAATGAGAGAAAATATTTGCAAATCATGTATCTAGTAAGGAGTTAATATCTATAATATATATAGAACTTCTACAATTCTACAACAAAAAACGAAATACGATTTAAAAAAATGAGCCAACATCTTAAACACACATTTCTCCAGAAAATATATACAAATAGCCAACAAACTCACACCCATTAGGATGGCTACCAACATACAAAACAGAAAATAACAAGTGTTGACAAGGATGCAGAAAAATTGGAACCCTTGTGCACTGCTGGTAGGGATGTAAAATGGCATGGTCAAATATAGGAAACTGTATGGATGACGTTCCTTGAAAAATTAACAGTAGAATGATCATAGTATAAGATAATAGAAAATACGTATCGGTCTCTGCCCTTGTTCCTGACATAGAGCTCTTGAAACTCTTAGTTTTCTAAGTGGTAAGGGCACTAGAAGCATCTTTTGTTCTAACATTTGGTTCCAACTTCAGTTCCTGATGCAGCACTCCTGAAATCCTTATAATTTCCTGGCTGATAAAAATCTTTTGTTTTACTGGCCTCACGGATGGCTTCTGGGTAAGGGCTGGTCACCAGAAAGACCAAACCATGACTAGAAGCTTGGAATTTTCAGCCTGATTCTCATCATCTCCCATAAAATCCCAATAATACAAGGTTCATGGAGCTTCCAGGTGGGTGAATCCATCCACACCAAGAGGGTGACACACCCCAACTCCACAGAGGCCCTGAACCTGGGGCCCTCTCATTGTTCCCCCTATGTCATCTCTTTGCCTGGCTGTCCATCTGTATCCTCTATCATATTGTTTCATAATCTGATAAAAGTAAGTGTATTCCTGAGTTCTGTGAGCCACTCCAGCAAATTAATTGAACCTGGGAAGGGGTTGTGGGAACCTCCAATTTATACCCAACTAAGAAATTGTGGGTTACATGGAGACCTACTACTTGTGATTAGCATCTAGAGTGGGGTGGGAATAGACTTGTAGGATCTACACTATCTCTAGGTAGATAGTGTCAGAATTGAGTTCAATTTTAGGACATCCAGCTGGTGTCAGAGAATTGCTTGGTGGCAGAAAAAAACCTCCACACATTTGGTGACCAGAAGTGTCAGAAGTCATGTTGTGTGTAAAAGTAAGTGAAAGAAAGACATAGTTTGGAAGCTGGGTTTTTCCCTAAAAGGGGGAAAAGCTGGAGTTTTTTCTTTCTACATATGATCCAGCAATCTCACTTCTGGGTATATATCCAAAAGAATTCAAAACAGGATCTTGAAGACATATTTGTACACCCATATTCACTGTAAAATTATTCACAACAGCCAAGAATATGGAGGCAAACCAAATGTCCATCAATGAATGGATAAACAAAATATGGTACATACATATAATGAAATATTTAAAAAGGAAATCTTGTCACATGCTACAATATGGATAAACTTTGAAGACATGATGCTAAGTGAAATAAGCCAGTGACAAAAAGAAAAACATCATATGATTCTACTTTTTTTACAGTAGTCAAACTTATAGAAAGAAGTGTTGCCCAATCTTATTATCGTAATCATTTCACAATATACACATGTATCAAACCAAATATTCACCTTGAACATTAAACTTTTATGATGTTATATGTCAATTATATCTTGATAAAGCTCGGGCTAGAAGGAAAAAAAGAATTCTATGCAGACAAAAAAGAAACCAGAATAAAATGTTGATGGATATATATGAAAAAAAAGAGAGAGAGAAACAATGGGTGGCTGGTGCTGAGTACACAGGTTCAACTTAGCAAATGAGAAGGTTCTAGAGATTGGTTGCACAATAATGTGAATATATTTAGCAATAATAAATCATACACTTAAAATGGTTAAGTGATGTTTTATATTTTTTACCACAATTTTAAAACTTAAAAAAAAATCAAAATACTGGTATAAAGTCATAATCAAAATACATTCATCCCATTTTCTAGGTAATTCAATAATATGACATTTAGGGCTCTTATCTAGTTTTATATTCTCTGCAAGCTGAGTAATCTTTTCTTCCTTGATGTCTTTGCAGGGATGAATATTACTGAGCACTCCTATTTTTTAAACATCCTCTCCCGCTGATTTCTCTCACCCAAATTTATTTGTTCTCTACCTCTCTGCCACTTCCCCTTCTGTCAGCTTTGAGTATTTTCCTTGGCACACCCTTTACATGTGTCCGCTGGTCTGTCCTAAGTCCTCTTCTTTCTCTCTCTAAGCTGCTTTGTAAAGCTCATGACTTCAGTAACTGTCTCATGCAGATAACTTCTAAATCTTCATCATCAATTCTGACCTTTCTCCTAAACCCCAGTGCAGTATATTCAAAACCTGGGGTGCCTGTGTGGCTCAGGTGGTTAAGTGCCTGCCTTTGGCTCAAGTCATCATCCCAGGGTCTTGAGATGGAGCCCTATATCTGGCTCCTTGCTCAGTTGGGAGCCTGCTTCTCCCTCTTTTCTCTCTCTCCCTCACTCCCTCCCTCTTAACTGTCTCTATCACAGGCACGCACACGTGTGCTTTCTCTCTCCCTCAAATAAATAAAATCTTAAAAAAAAAAACACCATGTATATAAATATATACGTACATATCCTGCAGGTGGCTATAAAATTAGGTTTCAAGTCTGGTATTTTCTATCTTTGTAAAATCTCTCAAATCTGCACCTTGCTGCTCTCCCTTTCAAGTAGATAAAGAGATCATTAAGTCATTCATTCATTCATCAAACATTTACTGAGATCTAATTAAATACCAAATACTGTGCTGGGAACTGGAGACACAAGACTTCATAGCATAACCTCTGTTCTTAAAGAGTGCACTTAATATTTATATGGATCTAAGTAATCACAATTGCTAGCATCATCTTCATAAACCATTGTAGAAAAACGGATTATACATCTGCTTGCTTTAGCCAAATAAATTTGAATGAAACTGATATAAGCCACTCCCAAACAGGGGCCTGTCCTAATTGAAATGTATTTGGCAGACAAATTTCATTGTCTGATAGTTAAGAACCTAAAAATGTAGTTCCTACCGACTTTTCCGGTTTCATCTCACCAAACCCTACCCACCAAGCTAGTTATTCCCCAAGTTTATTCCACAGTTGTCATTAAGTGCTATTCGAGGAAAAACAAAGAGAGGGCTTGGTCAGGTGAGACTGAGACATGCACTTTGAAACAAAGTTAAATAGACCTGTTTATAGTAGGGCTTCTTAGGACCTTTAATATGTTAATATGCTTTGCAAAATTCCCAGAGGAGAATTTAAGAGGCAGTCTTTCCCAACCTTGCTGTTCTAACCACCTCAGACTGCTTAACACAGCTGGTATATGGTCAACTTTCCCATCACCATTTCTTTGTTCATATTCTTCCTCTAGCCCCAAGTCCATATGTACAAGTCACATCCTTCTTTCAAGACACACCACAAATGCCCTCATTCCAGGAAGCTTTTCCTATTTTTTCCTTCGCAAAGCGCTCTCTTCCCACTTTGAGCTTCTACTGGTCTTATTCAAATTCAGCCTTCATATTGCTTCCAGGGATCTTTCCAAACATAAACCTATTACCATTCACCTATTTCTTTCTTTCCTTCCTTTCATTCCTTCCTTCCTTCCTTTCCTTCCTTCCTTCCAAATATAAACCTATTACCATTCACCTATTTCCTTCCTTCTTTCCTTCCTTCCTTCCTTCCTGATTTTATTTATTTATTTATTTATTTATTTATTTATTTATTTATTTATTCATGAGAATACACAGAGAGGAGAAAGAGAGAGAGAGAGAGGCAGAGACACAGGCAGAGGGAGAAGCAGGCCCCATGCAGGGAGCCTGACGTGGGACTTGATCCTGGGTCTCCAGGATCATGCGCTGGGCTGAGGGAGGCACTAAACCGCTGAGCCACCAGGGCTGCCCCATTCACCTATTTTCAAGAGCAATCCCCTGTCCACCTCTGCCCTGGCTTTCAGAAAACAAAATCAGTTATAGACCATCATAGTACAGACTCCTTGGTTTCTAGCCTCATTTCCTATAATATCTCTTTTAGCTATACAAGACTACTCTCAACTCCCCAAAGATTTTATGCTATGTCATATTGCCATCCATTTATACAGTTTCCTGTACCTCACTCTGTCCAGCTAATTGTCTTTCCAAACTGAAATCAAACATCATCTCTCTCTAGGAGGCATCCCTGATCTAATTTACATCTTTCCTTTGTGCTTCCATAATACCCTAAGATAGCAGTTCTTAATCGGGTGGGATTTTGTCCCACTGGGGGTCATGTAAAAAGGTCTAGAGGCATTTTTTTATTACCACAATGAGTGATGGGTGAGGATGGGGAGTGCCATTGGCATCTAACGAATGGAGGCCAGACATGGTAAACATCCTACAGTGCACAGGACAGGCCTCCACAACAAAATGTCAGTAGTACCCAAGTTAAGAAACCTTGCTATAAGCACACCATTGTGGTTAACGCATCACCAGAGAAGGTGATTTAGTTATCAGCTCCTCTACTGGACTATAAGTTCCTAGGACAATGGTACTCACTATTGTTAATAATGTTAGTACCCAGCATTCACAGAGCCCTTACTATATCCTACTCACTGTTTTAAACTATGAACATGTACAATATCGTGTAATCCTCAGGGACAACTGTGAGTGGGTACTATTCTCTTCCTTGAAGAGAAACAGCAAACGAACTCCCTGAAGTCAAAGAGCAAATGAACAGTAGAACTAGGAATGATCTGATTTCATAATCCACACTCTTATACACTATTCCATTTTCCTGCCAGGATATTTCTATCCAACAAGAATAATGCTTTCTTTTTATGGAAGTCAAAGCTTTCTTCTGAACATCACTTATAAAACTTTTTAATTGTCAGTGCCAAAAGTCCCAACCTCAGCACTTTTGACATTTGAAAATGAGTAGTTCTCTGTTGCAGGGGACTGTCCTGGGCACACTAGAATGTTCATCAACATCCCCAGCCTCTACTTACTTACTTACTACTTACTAAATGCCAGAAGCACCACCACCTCCCAGGACCTGCTTGTCACAATAACAAAATGTCTCAAGACACTGCCAAACGTCCCCTCAAGGAAAAAGCACCACTGATCTAAAACATGTCTGTAGAATAAAGTAATGAATTAATTTTTAATATAATAATTGAAAGTAAAAATCTGTTCAAAGATTAAGAAAGAAAGAATTTACCTTTTCAGCTAATTCTTCTGCTGTTATCTTTGGATCATAGGGAATAGGATCACCTAAATAGGTGCGTAATTTCACTGGAAAACCTCCATACATTGGAGCAAATGGATAGCGGAATTTTTCATAAAGCCACCTAAATAACCCTGTTTTAAAGTAAATAAAATTATTTTAATTGGTTAAATATTCTGAGCAAGTAATAACTTTCAAATTAATAATGTAAGACTTATAAGAAAGTGGCAAACAGTATCACCTCCTGGCAATACAATGTTTCTTTAAAGATGAGCTATCAATTGTAACAAATGTAGCATATAAATGTAAGATGTTAATAATAGGAGAAACTGGAAAGTGTTAAGAAGCTTTATGAGTATTCTCTGTACTTCCACTCAATTTTTCTGTAAACCTAAAAATGCCCCCCAAAATAAGGTTTATTAATTTTTTAAAAATGAGCTTTCAAAAATATGAGAATTTTAAGGGCAAGTTAAATACTATTATTACAAAACCAAGGGTAAAGACTGAAACCAAAAGCTAGAAGCTAAAAAGTCTAAAGACTCACAAATACAGGTCTAGACTAATAAAAGGAAAATATAAAAGCATAAGATAAATTCACATAAACATGAAACTAAAATGCACTGATAGGTAAAGAAAAAAATTATTATTGTAAATTAAGAAAAATATATATAGTAACCAAAAATTACTAATGCTAATGACCAAGGATGAAACCTAACAAGATTAAAAGTGATAATACAAAATAAACTGAGGGATTAAGTAAAAAAGGAAGTAAAAAAGCAGTCAACAGTAATTTTTAAACCACTTTATAATTAAAGAAACAAAATTAGGAATAATTTCTGGTATGCAACTTAAATTCTGATGAAATGGCCTGAGAGAAAATTAGAATAAATAATTCTACAGTAACAGCTAAACATCACATCAATCTGCCTTTCCACTTTAAATTTGAAAAAGAAAAGGTAAAAAAAGTAACACCTAAAAAACATAATAGAATATTAACAACATACTCATATTACACATAAAAGAAACAATGGAAGTTTAAAGTTCTTCAGGAGGGGATTTTTATGTGGATAAGAACAATATAGTGCTATATAAAATATAATCAATCAAATATATAAATCATAGGGTATAAAAACCAACTATGAAAATTTTAAAATAAGAAGAAAACAACAGAGAAATTGAAAAGAAAAAGCACTTCTAATTGTTATCTCTCCTATATCTACACTCAACGCTTATTTTGTTACCCATAAATTAAAGTTAGGCAAAAAGAACTCTGTAATGTAAATGTATCATGGTTCAAAATATTTTAAAAAGCAAAAAACCAGAAGTAACAAATGAACTAAGGCAGATGATACGTCCTTAGTTTGTTAATCTTAATTCAATATCATATTGTTATCGATTTTTAAAGCTGTAACTTCTTCAGCGGTGAGTTAGGAGGATAGTCTGGGTAATGGGTACATTTGTTCTAAACCTCAACAGCATAGTTCAATGAAGGAAATTAGATAACTCACTCTATTTTAGGAAGCCCACAAAACAAAGAACCTTCAGTACATATCTGAAACTCTTAACAAAAATCTAACACCTAAGAACTGCCATTACTTAGATTCAGTTATCATTTAGACTTTAAATAGAGAAACATCTAAATAATAGATCCATTATCTAAAATAATAACTCAATAGAATTTCTTATAGGGTTCAAAAGACCAAATATTAAATGATAATATTCTAAATATTACATTATAATTAGAAAAACCATATGAATCAGAACTTACTTGTTCCTCCAAGTGATCTAAATCCTTCTCGAATATTTTGTGTAAACATAGGAATAATGGGCTAAAGAGAGAATTTGAATTAAAAAGTAAATATATTGATCCATTCAATACTCCATTGAGTCAGTAATGCAAACTTTTGGGGCTTGTTTAAGATTATGAAAATGAGGAATTTTTAAGATAAAGGTATACTTTATCATAAAAAGGTCATAAAAGTGATTAGTGTGATTTATCTGCCTAAATTTAACTTGATCATTTATAAAAACAAAAATTGGAAACACTACCCTCTAGTGGTAATATATATTTCATTTACTAACTTTCCCATCCTTCCAAATATACCCTTAAAACTCAAAATAAAGATTGCACTAATCATTAATTTCATTAAATAAAATTAGTGTGGTAAATTAAATTGATTTTCATAGTCTACTGAATAGTATGCTCACTGGAGAAAAAGTAACAGGGCAGATAATCCATCTATGGGGAAATTTATACAAATTTAAAAGATAGATTTTGGCAAGACGCTGTCATAGAACTACTGAAACACTATTTTTTGGGGGGATTACTAAACTTAAAAATGTTCAACATTAATGAAAAGTATAAGACTCACTGCAAAAAAAAGGAAAAGCATACATATAAATATATAAAAAACAATTCCTTTTATCATTAATTTTAGAGGAATTCTGCTCACAAGTTCATGGTTTTTATTATTCCATGAATACCTGTGACTATGTATGATTTTTTTAAGTGGAGACCTTAATTACATGTCATAAAACAATGATGAAGTAGCAAAGGATCATGTACGGAGGTTCTGCTATGGTGAAACCAAAGTAACTAAAAGTCTGAATAAAAACACTTTAAAATGCACACAAAATACACTGAATTAAATGATGTTTTAGAATTTTAAAAACTGAGTATTGCTTTATTTGCATTCTACCATCAGTATTTGCCTAATACAGAGTTACCTGCTTAGTGAGCAGCGTTTGAGATATTTACATAAGCTGACGTTTACAAAGCCATTCTTTTTCTTTTTTTTTTTTTTTGGTATATTTTTTTATTAGAGTTCGATTTGCCAACATATAGTATAACATCCAGTGCTCATCCTGTCAAGTGCCATTCATATTCAGCTGCGGAAACCAGTATGATAAGGCAGACTGGAAGAAAAGGGACTACAGGGATAACATTCTTCATCAAACTTATTACTTCACATATAACTACTATCATTTATTTATTATATCTCTCCCCTCACCAAAAGGAAGACCCCTAACAGCAGAGCCATTGTTTTGTTCACAACTGTATCCCCAGCACCTGGAACAGTGCCTGGAACAGACTAGGTGCTGAAACAAAGTGTGATGGATGAATTAAAGAAGGAATGAAGAAGACACAGGACAGAGAGACAATGCATATAATGAAGTAGTTTGTATTCTCTGAATACAAAGTGTCAGAAACAGGCAGCAGCAATCTTAAAATCAGTTAGGAAAAAAGAAGTCTGGTAAAGAAAAGAACTCTGATGGAAGAATTTAAAGTTTCATGGTGTTAATTTACAAAGCAAAGACATAAAACCAAGTACTCTACTCTTTCGTACAAAATTCAGATTATGTCTAAGAAACCACAACGAGTTTTGTAAAATAAAGTGATTGCTGACATCCTAATGTTTTAAAGAATTATAAAATATCTTTAGAATTAAGAACATAACATGGCTCTGAAGGAACAGAAACCATTCAGCTCATACATACACCCTTTGTCTTCTCTGACCAGTACCACCGGATTTATGTCTACTGGCTGGCATGAACCCCTAAGTTCATACTGAAGCATGCATTTTATAAAGACTCTTCAGGTTACATTCCACCCTTTAAAAAGCTTACTCTCCAGAAGCTAGATCTATCTAGAACCTACTAAACAGGAAAATGCCTATCCTAGCAGGCTCACTCTATTCCAGGCTACAGTCTGGGTATACAAGTTTCTAAATTCGCATTCAAGCTTACAGCCTTAAACCTATGAGCATTACTTTATTACAACTTGTTGCTGTAATACAATTATTCATTCCTTTCCTTGTATACCTTTTATGTACAAGGTATTTGCATAAGTAACCTAGAATTAAATTGTTTCCATGTATACTTGTGTCTCTGTATGTATGTGTATGCACATGTGTGCAAAAGGAATGTGTTTTTGTTAAAACTATTCTGGGGGAATAAGTTTAATATGGCCTTAGAGTCTAAACTTTGCTCCTAAAAGTAAATGAGCACCACTAGACAAGTAACTTACCACATCTAGGCTTCAGGTTCTTCACGAATAAAATGGGAATAATAATAATTATACTATCTCAAAGGTTATTTTACGGATTGATATAATACATATAAACAATTTTATTAAAACAAATGTTATTTTCTTTTATATCAGTTATTTGTTTTCCAACTTGAGTAAATGGGTTAATAGTTTTCCACCTTATTAAGATATAAAGTTACCTAAATATTCTCAGGAATTTCACAAAATAAGAGTGACTTAAGGTATATTAAAAAGCCTATATTCAAATAAACTTTAAACATTTTTTATCAATAGTATGTGAACTTGCATTGACAATATAGATATTTTTCACTTTAATCTCTTACTATGTCACAATTTAAATGTAGTTATTCCTACAACAGTCTTAAATTTTTACTCAAAATTCATAATTCTGTGAGGACTATGAAGGGGTTTCCCTGATAGGATACTTGTACCATTTACAACTATCTCCATACATGCTTGAAAGAGCTCCCTTATGTATCTGGAAAGTCCCTCTAATCTCAAAGTCAGCAGACTCACTGTGAAATGCAGTCAGGGGTGGCAACAGCACCGGTTGCCTGCAGTCCTGAACTGTATGCTCTGCTCTGCTTCTGCCTTGCTGTATGACCTGATCCCTTCATCCCTTCATCTCTCTGTGCCTGAGTTTCCTCATCTGTGACACTGGAATAATCATATATGTCACCTACTTACTATACAGGAGTATCAACATAAGGTCTTTAAAAGGACTACAAAAGGTTGGTGTGGTACAATAGTAATTACCAAATGTACAATGCTATCCTGTAAATCAACAATGTTAAAGATTTCTGGCTTTAAACCTATAAAAGGCTATTTATAAAATTTTCTCAAGTTTCATACAAAAACCTTAAATTCCCGAGATTATCTTAATTATCTAGAAACTCTACCAAAGATTGAAAAAAATAGTTCCTTTCTCTCTATAATGTCTTTCTTTCTGGCCTTCTTCCAGGCAATGTTCCTTAAATCTGTGAAATTAAGAATGAGAAATTAGAATCTCATGATCAATTTATATAATTCCAAATCTATTTTGGTAATTTTTATCTTAAAATTTCCTAAGAATTAATTCTTTCAAAATGTAAACCTGAAAATTAAACTATCTTTGGTTAGGTTTTTAGCTTTTATCATTGTTTTAATGGACATTACTTTCATTACCCTTAATTTTTGTACAATGGTGCATATATCCTTTTGTACTTTATTTTATTCATATATCCTAAGATTTTGTTTTATATATACATCAGCACTTAAGACTTTTTGGGAAATAAAATGTGTTATAAAATAATTTTCTCATCACTAATGTTATTATAACATAAAGTTAAATTCCAAATGTCCCTTTCTGGTAGTGCTTAATATTATGTTAAAAAGATCAATTCAATTCAATTCAATTCAAATAGCCTATTAAGTGCTAGTCATTGTACTAAGGACTCAGAACATAAAAAGATGATCTTGTCCTTAGGGAGTTTATAATTATTATCCTACTGAGGATAATAATGTTTAAATTTTTATGTTGTCTATAACACTTAGGCAAATACATTAAATCTTATTCTGAAATCACATTACTAAAGCACTACTAGTTAGTTACACGTACACAAGTACAGCAGAGAATAAAGCTCAATGCATTTTATGTTAACTCTGTGATTAAAAAAAAGAAATTTCCACTCTTTTCCAAATACTGGATTTGGGTTAGAATGAGTCATGAATAAACTTCCTTTGTAATTCTGTATTTGCAAGAGAACAAGCAAGCTTAGGAGGCATATTGTCTCTATGTAACAGCAACAGGTACACAAACTGAAACATGAAAGTACTGGCAATAGTCTCTAATTAATTGGCCTGGAAAAAGAACACCATCCTGTCAAAGGGACTACCATTTCTTTTTCTAACAGATAATCTAACATAAAAACAGAAAACAAAGAAGAAACATTCCATAAGTAATAAATAAGTGTTTCATAGGATAAAGTACAATACGGAGACCAAAAAGTTGGGAGATACTTTCCAACGCAAAAGAAAAGGGCAAAATGGCATTCACCTTCTCCAGTCTAAGAATAACTATAGTGGATCCCTGAGGAACATTTAATTTTACTAACTAATTCTCTTATACAATCTTTTTCAAAGATCTAACTTACACCAATATCTCTCATCTTTATTCACACTATTAGATAGCTGATCACATTCGCTGATAAAAAATAATAGGAGTTATGTATTATTCAAGCCCTATTATTATACAAATAAAGAAGATAAAAGAATTGCAATGAAACAAACCAACAATCATCACTGAAATATGCCAACTCAATCATACCAAAGACTTAAAATACATAGAACTGAACTGATTATACTTTTGAAAAAGGTGTAACTGAAGGACTACAAAAAATTTTACAAATCTAATTAAAAGAAGCTAGATTTTGAAATGTAAATTAAAACTTGGATAGGTATTTGCCAAATTTCCAAATTGATTTTTTTTTAAGATAACACCTCAAGCACAAAGGAATATTTCTCTATCATTAACCTTACAAAGAATTCTGTACACTTAATTTTTAAGTAGCGCAATGAAAGTATCTAAATTCTTATATACTCTGGCCCACTACATAAGCATTTATTTTGAATTGAATCTAGCTTTACTTTAATAATTAATTTTATACAACTCACCACTTTTGCATCAATTGCAACCTGAGCGAAGCCTTTACGATTACCCCAAATGATGTTGTAGGTTTCATCACTAATTAGGGCTTCTCGAACTCCGCCTGGTGAAATAGCTAACAAGTGACCACTCCTCAGAATTTCAACACATTTTTCTCTTGGTCCATGTAGAGCACAAAATACATCAAGTAATAAACTAAACCCTGTAAGAAACATTAGCATGAAGATATATCTTAAGTACTTCTTGCCCAATTCTTCAAGACAAAAATCTTTACAACCTATAAAAGTTAGTATCCATATAAATCAGCAAATTCCTTTTCTTTTTTAAAAATCAACAAGAACTCTTAAAGTTTACATAAGTTAATATTGCTTGTAAAGTAATAGCTGTCTTGTTGATCACCTCCTCAGTGATCACCAACTACTCGGGTTACAGTACATATTCAAACTCTGAATTAAAACTTTCAAAAACCTTGGAAAACAGGGACTCTGATTCCCATTTTATAGACAAAGAAAGATCTTGCTCAAAGTCACACACCTAGCAAATGGCAGGGCAGAGATTCCAGTCCAGGTATGTCTAGTCCAAAGCTCCTTCCACTGCATCTCATGGCCAAACACTGTCTATAGTATTTATTAGAGCAATCAGAAATGATATCCCATCAGCAATCACAAATCTAATCTTCCTTTAACCCTATAAGAAAAAGAATCACTCAAGAGAATATAAATCTGACTATGCTTAGCCCTACCAAAATTGGCAACTATAACAAAATCTATTAAAAGTTAGATGATGTTAATCCCACAACTAAACTTTTTAAATCAATAACAATAGCAAAATCACTAAGAGCTTTTAATAAAGTAACTATTTAACAGTCAATTCCAAGTTTTAATTTTATAGAGTTTTTCAAACCACAACTATTTATGAATGAAAGAAATAATCCTGGGATGCCTTAGTGGCTCAGCAGTTGGGCGTCTGCCTTTGGCTCAAGACATGATCTCGGAGTTCCGGGACTGGGTCCCACACTGGGCTCCTACTTGGAGCCTGCTTCTCCTCCTTCTTCTGCCTGTGTCTCTGCCTCTCTCTTTCTCTTTCTCTCTCTCTCTCTCTCTCTCTCTCTCTCTCTCGGTCTCTCATGAATAAATAAAATCTTAAAAAAAAAAAAAGAAAGAATCCTATTAGTAACTAAATATTTTAACCAAATCCTAAACTGGAACTGACTGATGTTAGTACAATATATTATTGAGAATGGGAAATAGGAGTAGTGACAATTGTGCAGACTAACCAAACTTCTCACAGATTAAAGGATCTGAAGCAAGGTTAAAAATATTAAGATTGAAATAATATTCATCCCTTACTATATTAAAAGCTCACTGATTTAACTAGATGCATTTTCATAATAGGCTTCACAAATTACAGATCATAAAGGAGAAATTTTTTTAAAAGCCAAGTGTTAAATAAAAATATTCACATTATATTACACACTAAAAAAGATGGAAGCAACCTAATATTCTGTAAGAGAAAACTAGTTAAGTAAATATTTTAGTCATACATTAAAACTACTCTTTATAAAGCACGGTAAAATGTCAATGCTAACATTACATTTTTTTCAAAAAAAGAACACAAGGGGCAGCCCGGGTGGTGCAGCAGTTTAGCACCGCCTTCGGCCCGGGGTGTGATCCTGGAGACCCGGGATCAAGTCCCTTGTTGGGCTCCCTGCATGGAGCCTGCTTCTCCCTCTGCCTGTGTCTCTGCCTCTCTCTCTCTCATAAATAAAATCTTTATTTAAAAAAAAAAAAAGAACACAAAAGAGTTTGCCTAACATGTTTGTAACATATGCAAATTAAAAATGAAGTACAATAAATCAAAATGATAACTGGTTTTTGTTAGGGTGATAAGATTATAATGATATCTTCCTTTTCTCTAGTTTTCAAATTTATTATAAAAGTGATCATATTGCTTTCTAAAGAAAAACTTTTTTATATAGAGTACAAATGGCTTTTTAGTGACACAAGGATCCTTGAAACATTAACCATGTCTATGAAAGGCACTGAGTAGACTATTATTTAATTCACTGCTTGGTGTTTGTCTCTCTGGTTGATGGGTGGTTTTGGCTTTTATTATTCTAGACGACATATTATAAACTTTGTTGGCTTTGTTGGCTTGGTGATTCAATGACAAAAGAAAAGATTTATTCCCAATGAGCTTATTTTATTTTTTTTCAAGATTTTATTTATTTATTCATGAGTGACACAGAGAAAGAGAGAGGTAGAGACACAGGGAGAGGGAGAAGCAGGTTCCATGCAGGGAAACTGACGTAGGACTCGATCCCAGGTCTGCTGAAACATGCCCTGGGCGGAAGGCAGCACTAAACCGCTGAGCCACTGAGCCACCCGGGCTGCCCTTCAATGAGCTTATTTTAGAATGACTTTTTAAAAACTCTGTTTGAAACCATTAGGTTAATTAATCTTTTTAAAAGGGTATAGGGGCACCTGGGTGGCTTAGTCAGTGTCTGCCTTTGGCTCAGGTCCTGATCCCAGGTTCCTAGGATTATGTAATCCTGGGTCCTGGGATATAATTATGTCCTGCTCTCTGCTCAGGGGAGAGCCTGCTTTTCCCTCTCCTCCTGTGATCTCTCTCCTTCTTGCTCTCTCTCAAATAAATACATAAAATCTTTTAAAAAATAAAATAAAAAGGTATAAAGCCTTTATGAACAGATTAAGAAGAATATAGTCCTGAATTTTAAGAGTTATAAGTCTAGCAGGCAAGTCAAGTACAATAAAGACATATAGACTCTTTAGGATAGGGTTTCTGAAGCAATATTATTATATGAAGACAAAATATATCCTGGCTGACTGTAAATAATTTTGACCTGCTATAATACTGATTGATAGTAATCAAACTTTAATTCCTGTGAAGTTAAACTTCAAAAATCAGTATCTCATGGAAAAATTCATCATATTAAAAATCAACTACCTTGTATGCCAAAATATAAATTAATTGTGTGGCAAAAGTTACAATCTATTTTTTTAAAGAGGAAGTTCAGTATTTAACTTAGAAAAATAATGACTAAATACCTGTTAATAAAGAAAAAATCAGGTAACATTTTTGACCATAATATTCTTATACTTGGATATATTCTGTAAATAACATAATTAGATACTCCCAAATTAGAGTTCAAAGCGTGTTACCCTAAAAAGGCAAAAAGCTTTCCAAATGATACTAGAGAGTTCAAGGATATAGACTCTAACGTAATTTTATTATGTTAATTAAACATTTTTATGTCACTATCTACAGTTAAAGTTTACCTGGAATTTTAAAGACAAAGTGATCAGCTACCACACGGCAAGTCCTGCCTTTATGGATAAAAATTTTAGCCATGAAGTAGTAAAAATCTATAGGAATAGCTCCATGATAAAAAATTATAAGTGCTGGTCCTTCTTCTGGTATTTTTTCCATCCCATGAACTTCATAACCTGTTAGAAAGACAAAACACAAATGCTTAAAATATATTTATTAGTTTATTTACCCTAAAGGATGTTTACTAACTCAAAAATTCAGTTTTTTCTTGTAACAGCGCATAAGCCTTCCTCTTTCTCCCACTCTCTGTTCCCGCACAAATCAGTCCTAAAGCCATTAGGTGAGCCAGGGCCAGGTGTGGAGTGGAGGAGTGGCCTGGAGTACATGCTGGAGCTCAGGCAGGTTGAGGAGGTGGCCCAGAGCTCAAGCAGAGTTGTGAGTGCATACCCACAGGAGAAGAGCCTAGAACAGGATGCTGGGGCCTGAGTGGGAACAGGAGGGGATCCAGGGTGAGATTAAGCATAAGGGTTACAGGGTAGCATCCAGACACTTCAGTGGCCTAGTATGGGGTATCAGCCCGAATGGGATAAGAAGGTATCCATGAGTGGCAGAGGATAGCAGCAGTAATAAGAGGTTAGTTACATACAGGAGGATTGGTCAAATAAGTCTACACATTAAGGATAATGTCAGCCTGGTTTCTCACTGTTGGAGATGGCGGCTACAAAAATAGAAAAGGAGAAAACCAGAATAAACTGTAGCTGTAAGAGAACCTTGCTCCCATCCTAAAAGTAAGAAAAAGCAGGATGTCAGAAACCTCAATCAGGAGAACTGACAGCTCCAATGGGTGACAAGCCCCTCTACTGAGAGACAAACTGAGTATGGAAGGAAGATGTAGGTGTCCTAAAAGGCAAGAGAATAACTGAAATGTTAACAAATTTAAAGGCCAAGTACAGGTGACCACTGAGTGTAGAATCAATCCCTGGGTATCCCAGACACAAACAAGAGTCCACACTCAACAACATTCATCCACAGGCCTCAATAAGCGCTTAAAAGAAAAAATAGGGGCATGGCAGGGAAGAGATCCAAGAGAGCCCCTGCAAATGGGATAGAGAACAAAACCCACTTGCTTCTCAGAAGCTTCTCTTGGAACACAGAGAGGTACAGAAAACTCTTCCATCCCCTCAAAGAAAAGGGCATATGCAAAATTATCTGATGCTAGAAAGGACAGAACTTACTACCCATCCCCTCATCCTTGCCTCATTCTACCCCAAGCAAAGGTCCATTACTGCTAGGAAAAGGCAGAAGCCAAAGCATCCACCTCTGGGAGGGAGAAAGTAAGCCCAGGTTCTGAAAAAACATCAAGCAGAGATCTGCTACGACTGGAAGGAAGAGCAAGGAACTGGCTGCCAACTCCATACTCTCACCTATACAAGGCATTTTCCCTCCACTGGGAAGAGGCAAAGATACATTGAGAAAGCCTCACACCTGAGCCTGAGGCAGACAGGGCCTGTGTACAATTCTGGCTAAACCAAGAAAATTGAAGAGTTGCCCCTACCATCCCCATCTCACCACAAGACTCACATGGAGTTTTAAGTAAAGGCAAAGAAAAACCCCAATGTGATGTAGGTATAATGGACTGAAGATGGAGGAGGACCATGGAAAAAAACCCTCTAGCACTGCAGGCCCTATACCAATGCAAAAGGTAGCAGCAGGATTTTGCAGTCTGTGCTGAAGGTACCTACCTAGAGCTTCAACTAAACTCAAACCCAATTTATTTTTTTTTTAATTTTTAATTTTTTAAAGATTTTATTTATTTATTCATGAGAGACACAGAGAGAAAGAGAGGCAGAGACACAGGTAGAGGGAGAAGCAGGCTCCATGCAGGGAGCCCGACGTGGGACTCGATTCCGGGTCTCCAGGATCACACCCTGGGCTGAAGGTGGCGCTAAACCGCTGAGCCACCCGGGCTGCCCCTCAAACCGAATTTAACTAGAGTATGCTGAATTAAAGTCTACCCCATTCACTAATGGCCTGACAGAAAAAGGTCAATTTTCAGTTATAAATACTATTTACCTCATTCTCTACTGTTCTTTTAGAAGCAATGCCCGAATTCAATAAAAAGAAATTATGAAACAAAAAAACATCAAGAAAAAAAAATCCATTGTCAAGAGACTGTTTAAGTTAAAAGCACAGACCAAAATGTTTAAATTATCAGATAATAACTTTAAAATAACCATTAAAAGGACTTAGCAGAAAATTAAATACATATATAATCAGATTAGTAATTTTAGCAGATTGGAGGTGCCTGAGTGGCATGGTAGGTTGAGCATCCCACTCTTGGTTTTGGCTCAGGTCATCTCAGGGTTGTGAAATCGAGCCCCACATTGGGCTCTGCACTCAGAATGGAGTCTGCTTAAGACTCGCTCTCCCTGCCCCCCCCCCACATGCATACTCTCTCTAAAATAAATAAATAAATCTTTAAAAAATTTTCAGCAGATAGAAGGAAATTATGAAAACAATGAGAAAATGGAAAGACAAAAACTTGAATGAGATCTAAGGATTAGTAACATATCCATGTTAATTTCCTGATTTTAACAGTTTTATTGAGGTTAAGAAGGAGAACATCCTTGTTTGTAGGAGATATACACTAAAAATGTGTATTTAAAGAGAGAGTAACGTAGGCACTTATAGTCAAATGACGTAGGAAAATAAGTTCTTTGTACAATACTTGGAATATTAATTTTTAAAAAGTCTATAAATAAAAGCAATAGTCATTGCCTTCCATGGAAAAACCATGTAAAATCCTAGAATCACAGAATCTATAAAATAAAAAGAACTTTTGGGTTACAACCTAACAGACAAAATTAAAACTTAAGACTATTTTTGATTATTAATCAAGGCTATCCAAGGAGACACACATCTGTGAAACATCAAGCACACTTTATTGAAACTACTAGTTTCTAAAGCACAATCTGGACCCTTCTGTGTAAGCTTGATAGTAGTTTCACAGGAGTATGAGATTCTACTTGTTACCAGCAGGTTGTAAACAGGGGAATGAACAGAAAAAGGGGATTACTGAAGAGGCCCAGGGTAGGAGACATTAACTAATCAATTAAGTTATATATTCCCTGAGATAATACAATCTAAAGTAAAATTAAAGTCATAAAATAAATCATTGAGTGTGTGCTTTGGCAGCATATATTCTAAAATAATTTATTGATGAAAATAAGAAAACTCTTAAGAAACTCTTGACCCAATGCAAAATAAAACATCATTTAAACATATACAGAGGCACCTGGGTGGCTCAGTTGGTTAAGCGTCTGCCTTCGGCACTGGCACTGGTCATGATCCTTGGTCCTAGGATCAAGCCCACAGGGCTCCCTGCTCAACTGGGAGCGTGCTTCTCCTTCCCCCTCTGCAGCTCTCTCTGCTTGTGTTCTCTCTCAAATAAATAAAATCTTTAAATAAATAAACTGTTATATACAAATGGATAACTTACTAATGTTGCAAACTTCTGTTTCATTCACAAACATAAATTATACATTAGAAACTCCACCCATTTTATTCATCAAAAACAAAAATGATTTTATAGAATCTAACTACTACATGCAGGGAAAAAAACTGATGAGAAATTTGAACTAGAAGTCAAGAAAACATCTCTCCTCTACTACAAATGAAATTAAAGATTCATGCCACTTATCTCTCCTTGTTAACCCTATTCCAAGTCACTGTGAGGGGAACAAGTTTCAGCAAGGGAAGCAAATGATATAGACGAAAGGCTGGCAGAGATGAGGAGGGGGATGGTTTCTGAAGGCTTCCTTCTAACATGACCCAGTTTAAGCTGCCTTCCTGTCCATACTTGCTTCTCTGCCAGTTAAAGAGATTAACTTGCCTACTGCCCTTTACACTACTATACCAACACATTTTTCATAGCAATCTTGTGCTATTGGTATTGTGGAGAATATGAAAGATTTAAATAAGCTCCACCAATGCTTTAGAGGAAAATATCCTGCATATTTTATCACAAGAGTGGGAACTTATACCCTGAGTAGCAAATGAAATGTGATCATGGCTCTACTCATAAGATGTTTTTCCTTCCCATCTCACTGCTGACAGGTGCCATTACAGACCTCAGCCTCAGCTGGTCCCAGCAAAAAGAAAAATGCCTACTAAATAACCAATGAGTCAATGAAGAAGTCAAAAGAGAATAAAAATTACTTTGAGACAAATGAAAATGAAAATATACCATAACAAAACTTATGGGATATAGCAAAATAAGTTCTAAGAGGAAAGTTCATAGTGATAAATGCCTATATCAAGAAAACATGAAAAATCTCATATAAACAACCTAACAACATCTCAAGAAACCATAAAAAGAACAAAGTTAGGAGAAGGAAGAAAACAAAGATTAGTGAGGAAGTAAGTGAAATAAAGACTAAAAAGACAACATAAAAGATCAATAAAACCAAGAGATAATTGTTTGGAAAGATAATCAAAATTGTCAAATCTTTAGCTAGACTCACCAAGAAAAAGAGAGTACTCAAAAAAAATTAAATCAGAACTCAAAGAGGGGACTTTAATACTGATACCACAGAAATACAAAGGATAAGAGACTAATATGAACAATATATGCCAGGAAACTGGACAACCTACAAGATATGGATAAATTCAACCTTCCAAGACTGAATTGTGAAGAAACAAAATCTGAACAGACCAATTACTAGTAATATGATGGAAATAATAATCAAAAACCTCCCAACAAACAAAAGTCCAAGACTAGATCCCTTCACCAGTGAACCCTATCAAACATTCAAAGAGGAATTAATATCAATCCTTCTCAAAATCTTCCAAAAAATAGAAGAGGAGAGAACTCTTCCAAACTCATTTTACGAGGCCAACATTACCTTGATACCAAAACCAGACAAGGACACTGCAAAAGAAGAAAGTTACAGGCTAATATCCTTAATGAAAAAAAAAAAAATATATATATATATAAATCTTCAACAAAATATCAGCAAATCAAATTCTGCAGTGCATTAAAAAAATCATATACTATGACCAAGTGGAATTGATTATAGGGATGTAAAAATGATTCAACATTTACAAATCAATGTGATACACTACATTAAAATGAATAAAAATCATATTATCATCTCAGTAGATGCAGAAAAAGCATTATTACAGAGTTCAGTATCCACTTATGATAAAAACTCTCAACAAAGTGTAGAGGCAACATATCTCAACATATATGACAAGCCCACAGCTAACATCATATTCAACAGTGAAAAACTGAAAGCTTCTCCTCTAAGATCAGAAACAAGACAAGGATGCCCACTCTCACTACTTTTATTCAACATAGTACTAGAAATCCTAGCCAGAACAATTAGGCAAAAACAAGAAATAAAAGGCATCCAAATTGGAAAGGAAGGAGTAAAACTGTAACTATTTATAAATGACATATTCTTTTTTTTTTTAAGATTTAATTATTTATTCATGAGAGACACATCTGCCCGATGACATGATATTCTTTACAGGAAACCCTAAAGACTCCATCAAAAAACTGTTAGAATAAAATTCAGTAAAGTTGCAGAACACAAAATCAATATACAGACATCTGTTGTGTTTCTATACACTAATAAACTATCAAAAAAGAGATTAAGTTAACAATTTCACTTAAGATTACATGAAAAGGAATAAAATATCAGAATAAATTTAACCAAGATGATAAAAGATCTATACACTGAAAACTATGGTATTAATAAAAGAAACTGAAGAAGATAAATGGAATGATATTCCATGCTCATGTATTGGAAGAATTAATATTGTTAAAATGTTCACACCAGCCAAAGCAATCCATAGATTCAATGCAATCCCTATGAAAATTTCAATGGCATTTTTCAGAGAAATGAAACAAGCAATCCCAAATATTTTTGTGAAACCATAGAAGATATCAAAGAGCCAAAGCAATCATGAGAAAGAACAAAACTGGGGGTGTCATGTTACCTGATTTCAAACTATGTTACAAATCTATAGTAATCAAAGCCTTATGGTACTGAAATAAAAACACATATAGGGCAGCCTGGGTGGCTCAGCGGTTTAGCGCAGCCTTTGGCCCAGGGCCTGATCCTGGAAACCTGGGATCAAGTCTCACGTTGGGCTCCCTGCATGGAGTCTGCTTCTCCCTCTGCCTGTGCCTCTGACTCTCTCTCCCTCTCTCTCTCTCTGTGTCTCTCATGAATAAATAAATAAATCTTAAAAAAAAAAGACACAGATCAACAGAACAGAAATAAACCCACACATATATGGTCAATTAATTTTTTTAATAATAAATTTATTTTTTATTGGTGTTCAATTTACCAACATACAGAATAACACCCAGTGCTCATCCCGTCAAGTGCCCCGCTCAGTGCCCGTCACCCATTCACCCCCACCCCCGCCCTCCTCCCCTTCCATCACCCCTAGTTTGTTTCCCAGAGTTAGGAGTCTTTATGTTCTGTCTCCCTTTCTGATATTTCCCACACATTTCTTCTCCCTGCCCTTATATTCCCTTTCACTATTATTTATATTCCCCAAATGAATGAGAACATACACTGTTTGTCTTTCTCCGATTGACTTACTTCACTCAGCATAACACCCTCCAGTTCCATCCACGTTGAAGCAAATGGTGGGTATTTGTCGTTTCTAATGGCTGAGGAATATTCCATTGTATACATAGACCACATCTTCTTTATCCATTCATCTTTCGATGGACACCGAGGCTCCTTCAACAGTTTGGCTATTGTGGACATGGCTGCTAGAAACATCGGGGTGCAGGTGTCCCGGTGTTTCATTGCATCTGTATCTTTGGGGTAAATCCCCAACAGTGCAATTGCTGGGTCGTAGGGCAGGTCTATTTTTAACTCTTTGAGGAACCTCCACACAGTTTTCCAGAGTGGCTGCACCAGTTCACATTCCCACCAACAGTGTAAGAGGGTTCCCTTTTCTCCGCATCCTCTCCAACATTTGTGGTTTCCTGCCTTGTTAATTTTCCCCATTCTCACTGGTGTGAGGTGGTATCTCATTGTGGTTTTGATTTGTATTTCCCTGATGGCAAGTGATGCAGAGCATTTTCTCATGTGCATGTTGGCCATGTCTATGTCTTCCTCTGTGAGATTTCTGTTCATGTCTTTTGCCCATTTCATGATTGGATTGTTTGTTTCTTTGCTGTTGAGTTTAATAAGTTCTTTATAGATCTTGGAAACTAGCCCTTTATCTGATACGTCATTTGCAAGTATCTTCTCCCATTCTGTAGGTTGTCTTTTAGTTTTGTTGACTGTATCCTTTGCTGTGCAAAAACTTATCTTGATGAAGTCCCAATGGTTCATTTTTGCCTTTGTTTCTTTTGCCTTCATGGATGTATCTTGCAAGAAGTTACTGTGGCCGAGTTCAAAAAGGGTGTTGCCTGTGTTCTCCTCTAGGATTTTGATGGACTCTTGTCTCACATTTAGATCTTTCATCCATTTTGAGTTTATCTTTGTGTATGGTGCAAGAGAGTGGTCTATTTTCATTCTTCTGCATGTGGATGTCCAATTTTCCCAGCACCATTTATTGAAGAGACTGTCTTTCTTCCAGTGGATAGTCTTTCCTCCTTTATCGAATATTAGTTGACCATAAAGTTGAGGGTCCACTTCTGGGTTCTCTATTCTGTTCCATTGATCTATGTGTCTGTTTTTGTGCCAGTACCACACTGTCTTGATGACCACAGCTTTGTAGTACAACCTGAAATCTGGCATTGTGATGCCCCCAGATATGGTTTTCTTTTTTAAAATTCCCCTGGCTATTCGGGGTCTTTTCTGATTCCACACAAATCTAAAAATAATTTGTTCTAACTCTCTGAAGAAAGTCCATGGTATTTTGATAGGGATTGCATTAAACGTGTAAATTGCCCTGAGTAACATTGACATTTTCACAATATTAATTCTGCCAATCCATGAGCATGGAATATTTTTCCATCTCTGTGTCTTCCTCAATTTCTTTCAGAAGTGTTCTATAGTTTTTCGGATATAGATCCTTGACCTCTTTGGTTAGGTTTATTCCTAGGGATCTTATGCTTTTGGGTGCAATTGTAAATGGGATTGACTCCTTAATTTCTCTTTCTTCAGTCTCATTGTTAGTGTATAGAAATGCCACTGACTTCTGGGCACTGATTTTGTATCCTGCCACGCTACCAAATTGCTGTATGAGTTCTAGCAATCTTGGGGTGGAGGCTTTTGGGTTTTCTATGTAAGTATCATGTCATCAGCGAAGAGGGAGAGTTTGACTTCTTCTTTACCAATTTGAATGCCTTTAATGTCTTTTTGTTGTCTGACTGCTGAGGCTAGGACTTCCAGTACTATGTTGAATAGCAGTGGTGAGAGTGGACATCCCTGTCTTGTTCCTGATCTTAGGGGAAAGGCTCCCAGTGCTTCCCCATTGAGAATGATATTTGCTGTGGGCTTTTCGTAGATGGCTTTTAAGATGCCGAGGAAAGTTCCCTCTATCCCTACACTCTGAAGAGTTTTGATCAGGAATGGATGCTGTATTTTGTCAAATGCTTTCTCTGCATCTAATGAGAGGATCATATGGTTCTTGGTTTTTCTCTTGCTGATATGATGAATCACATGGTCAATTAATTTTTGACAAAAGAGCCAAGAATATGCAATGGGTAAAGGATAATCTCTTCAATAAACAGTGCTGGGAAAACTGGGTGGTCACATTCAAAAGGATAAAACTAGACTACTATCTTCCTCATACACAAAAATTAATGCAAAATGGATTAAAGATTTGAATGTTAAGACCTGAAACCACAGAACTAGAAGACACAGCCAGCAAACTCCATGACATTAGACATGGCAATGATTTTTTAAACCTGATTCCAAAATCAAAGGCAACAAAACCAAAAATACACAAATGGGACTATATCAAACTAAATGCTTATGCATGGCAAAGGAAATCATCAACGAAATGAAAAGGCAACCTACTGAAAGCGAGAAGGCATTTGCAAATCATGTGTCTGATAAGCAGTTAATATGCAAAATACAAAGAACTCATACAACTCAAAAATAGCAAAAAAAGCAATCGTTTAAAAAATGAACAAAATCTAAACAGACATTTTACAAAGATATACAGAATACCAACCAGTACATGAATGACATCACTAACCAGGGAAATGCAAATCAAAAGTATTATGAGTTATCATCTCATATCTGTTACAATAGCTATTATTAAAAAGTCAAAAAATAACAAGTGTTGGCAAGGATATGGGAGAAAAGGGAACCCTCTTGCACTGTTGGTATGAATGCAAATTAGTATAACCACTACAGAAAACAGTCTGGAGGATTCCCAGAAAGTTAAAAATAGAACTACCACACCATCCAGCAATTCCACTTCTGGGTATTTATACAAAGAAAACAAAAACACTAATTCAAAACAACATCTGCATATCAATGTTCACTACAGAATTATTTACAATAGCCAAGATATAAAAACAATCTAAGTGTCCACGAATGATTAAATGGATAAAGAAGATACAGCATATATACATACAATGGAATACCATCCACCTATAAAAAAGAATGGTATCTTATACCATCTGTGACAACATAGATGGAACTTGAGGGCATTTTGCTCAGTAAAATAAGTTAGAAAGAGAAAGACAAATACATCTTGCTTATATGTGGACTTTAAAAACAACAAACAAAAATCAGAGCTCACTGAGAACAGATTGGAGGTTGCCAAAGGCAGGAGATGGGAGTGGGCAAAATGGGGTCAAGGGATACAAACTTTAGTTATAAAATAAATAAGTCATGGTGACATAATGTACAGCATGGTGACTATAGTAATACTATAGCATATTTGAAGATTGCTAAGAGAATCTTAAAAGTCCTCATCACAGGAAAACAAAATTTTTGTCATAGTGATATAGTGTACGATGACGTATTTTAACCAGACTTATTGTGGTGATCATTTCACACATATGCAAATACTAAATCACTACATTGTATACCAAGTGTGATAGAATGTTAACTATATCTCAATTTTGAAAAGGAAAGAAAATTATAAAGTGATAAATTGTTTTTGTTACTATTATTTTTTCATGGCATAAAAGAAACACCAACTTTGGCTTATACTCCAGTTCATTCAGTTAAATAAAAATGGAGAAATCTTTCTCAAAAAAAAAAACAAAAAACAAGGGGGGGGAAACAAGCATTTAGAGGCCAAAGGCAGAATTAGGCTCAGAGTAAAAGGAAGGTAAAGAGAAAGGAAATCTCAAGTGGCTAGAGCAGAAAAGAAAGCAAGCTCCTAAAGCCACACTGCCACACACAGAACAGCTGTCCCAAGAATCCCACTACTCACTTGTAAGAGACAAAAGGAAAATCCAGAATATGAAAACCTGAAACTGTTTCTTTCCTTAAGTTTATCCCCATTTGATGTGCTAAGAAACAAACATTCAAATAATATAGACTTCAATGTAAATTTTAGGGCAGAAAATTCATTTTTAAAGTAGTTTATAATGTCTTCACCAAATGGACGAAATTAAGTATAACTGTGATTCTAGTATTGAAGAAAAAGTACTTGGTAATATCTCAAATGGACTTAAAAGAATGTTTTTAAAAATTAAATTAATGATATTTTGAGATTATGTTTGCTTTTAACATTTCTTCCATTTATCTACCTTTAATTCAAGTAATCAGATTGACTTTTAGCTCTACAGAACAATCAATGAGGTGGTCTCAAGTTACCAAAGGAATCAACTGTCTCAGATAAATCTTTTGAGAAAAAAAAATACTTCTTTGAGGGATTCTACACAGAACATTCCTGAGGTTCCTTCGTGCCTTCCAGAATATTAAAAAAAGAATTAAATAACTGTACTTATATAATACCAAATCATCTGATTCAAAGTAGAAAAATCCAGTTAATTCAATTATTGACAAAAACTATGGTTTACCACAGTGGCAATAAACATGAAATCCAAATATATTATTTAACTGTGTCACAGATGTGATAGACCACTCACTGCTCAGAAAGCATCAGTAGATAACACTCTAGTCCAACATGTTCAAGGTCTTTTAGAGCCCAAATGCCTATCAAGTTTTATTAAACAGATTCTTAAATGAATTATTTGAGCAAAATGTGGCTCCCTAAAAATACTTTCCCATCTTTATGGTTCCACTCACATGACTGTGTCTAAATGGAATGTTTCCTGGCCAATGTTTCCCTGTCTAGCAGAAGTAGAAACTTTCAGGACACCAGGGTGGCTCAGTCAGTTGAGTGTCCAACTCTTGATTTTTGGCTTGGGTCATGATTTCAGCGTGATAGGAGGAAGCCTGGCAACCAGCTCTGCATTCAGCATGGGAGTCTGCTTAGGTTTCTCTCTCTCTGCCCCTCCCCCCCTCACGTGCTCTCTCAAATAAATAATCTTTAAAAGGAAAAAAATGTAGAAACTTTAGGGCACTTAAGCTCTTCCTCAAGACTCCATATTTACCTGGTTACCAAGTCCTGTACATTTTACTTCTAAAACCTATCATTCTCTCTTCCCAAGGTTACTTCCAAAGTGCAGTCCTATCATCTCCTGCCTATAGTACACCATTCCTTAGGGGGTCTGATGAGCAACACAAGCTCAGAGAAAGTAATCACAATGGCAATTAATTGTCACTGTCCATCCAGCCACTGTCTAGGGAGGGAGTGGCATATTTTGAGTAGTGAGGCCCCTCGGCTCAGGTAGGGCCAGAGTGCAAACCCATATTTGTCTAACTCCAAAGTCCATGCTCTTGGCCTGTACTACAACTTGTACAACAGATACGTCTATGCTAAGCTATATCTGTGACTTACAAATGCTATTTACAATCTATTGGTGAGTTATGAAATCACTTTAGTGAGTTATGAGCATTTTTTTTTAAATAAGAAAGAATTGAAAATAAAACAGATCACTGTAGAAAGTATATATACTTTTCATGAAATAGTATATACATATGTGCTTGTATACTAGGTAGCAAAATTCATTTCTTACTAGAAATAATAGTAAAAAATTTGATGACCTAAAAATATCTTGAAAATACCAGGGACTCTGACAGAACACAGTAGGTATGTTAAGTTGAACTTAATAATGATCAAGATAGGGGAGCCTGGGGGGCTCAGTCAGTTAAGCATCTGCCTTTGGTTCATGTCATAATCATAGGGTCCTGGGATCCAGTCCCACACTGGGCTCCCTGCTCAGCAGGGAGTCTGCTTTTCCCTCTCCTTCTGCCCCTCCCCCTGCTCCTGCTCTCTCTCTCCCCCCGCCCCCAAATAAAATAAAAATCTTTTTTAAAAAATAATAATGATGAACAAGTCACAGACAATGTATTTTGGTGCCTTCCATATTACTGAAGATGTTCTTTGGGGTACCTGGGTGGCTCAGTTGGCTAAGTGTCCAACTCTTGATTTCAGCTCAGGTCATGATCTCAGAGTCAAGAGATGGAGGCCTGGCTCAGCCTCCATGCTCAGCAGAGAGTGTGCTCAAGATTCTCTCCCTCTCCTGCTGCCCCTCCCCCTGCTTGCCCAAAGGTACTCTCTCCCTCTCAAATAAATAAATCTTTTTTAAAAAAGATACTCTACAATTATGTTAGCTAACATTCATTAAACATTTAGTATGCAATAGAAATTATGCTAAATACCACTTTACATGAAATTTCACTGAATCCTTACAACCCATTTTCTAGATGAGGAAAATAAGATTCAAAACATTAAATATCTTGTTTGAGGAGGTTACTTAGTTTTAAGTAGTTCTCCTAAGATATTTATCAATTACCAAGTAGAAAATAGCAACTTTATGGTACAGAAACCTGGAAACACCTCCTTAGCCACATAATCAAAGTTAGTATCAACAGTAATCAGACATACCAACATCATGTACCTCTGATATGATGCACTGAGAAGAATACATCATCCTTTTTGTGGTAGTCTTGTCAAATACATGTAAATATGCATAACTTCAGTCAGATTAAGAAAACATCATATCTAAATTGAGAGTCTACAAAATAATTGAGCAGTCATCTTCAAAACTGTGAAGGTCATAAAAGACACACAAAACAAAACAAAACACCTAACTAAATAACCATCATATATTGGAGGAGACAGGGCACTAAATGCAGCATGGGATTCTGGTACAAGGACACTGGTGAGAAAACTGGTAAGATTTGAATAAGGCCTGTAGTTTAGTTAATGGTATTGTAACATCATTAATTCAATAGCTGTATAAATGGTCACGTAAGATGTTAACATTAGAGGAAATTGTGTGAAAAACATACAAGAATCTTGGTACTATTTTGCAGCTTCTCTGTAATTCTAAATTAAAAAAAAAAGTTTAAAAATAAATAAATAAAATAAAAATAAAAATAAAAAGTTTAAAAAAATCATAACTGTTGCAAAAGGCAGGGAGGAGAAAGGAGAGGGGGAAGGGGAAAAAGAAATTATGTAACTTGTTAAGGCCACCCAACCAGTCATTGGTTTTGAATTCAGGCAGTCCCTCACCCAATGAAAGACAGAAGAGATTAAAGGAATTGCTTTTTCAACTGAAGCAGAGAGGGAATATTTCTTAATACCTCAATTTAATTTTCCCATAGATCTTGCTACATATGGTTTAATTTATAGGACCCTTTAGTGAATAAAATGTACCTATTTTTTTATGAAGTAATAGAATATAAAGTAAAAGTTTGTCCATTAAAAAAACTCAGTAACTCATATAATAAACCCTATGATCAAACTACTTATCCACCATATTTTTCAAAAACTTTATTCTGCCAATGAATTTAACCAGTTATGATGGCATTAGGTGAGCATACATATTTTCAGACAATAAAGTAAATTTCCCTTGTAAAACAAATATGAAATAAAACAAGATAAACTACTAAAAGCCTCAAAATGAAATATTCCTTACTTTCCTAAAGTGAAAGTTACAGTCCTCATTACCTTTACAGTTGTGCTAAAATAAATAGCTTTACTTCTCTCAAAAACACTTAGATATCTGAGGACTCTTTCTCATCCTATTAATTTTCAGGGGAAATATTAAATATTATGAGTACGGCTTTTTAAAATATTCATATTTTCCAGGAATTATGGTTTTTGAAAAATAAGTCAAAATTTTTAATAGTTTAAAAAGCTAACTTGAGGGTAAGGATTTCATTGACCTACCACCAAGCAAACTACCTACAAATGTATTTAAGAAACATCAAATTAATATTTCTTGATTTACTATAGGAATTATGGTATGCAGCAAACAAGAATCAGATAATTTTTGCGGGGAGGGGTGGCGCCTGGGTGGCTCAATGGGTTAAGTGTCTGTCTTCAGCTCGGGTCATGATCCCAGAGTTCTGGGATCCAGCCTCACACAGGGTTTCTGGTTCAGCAGGGAGCCTGCTCCTTTTTCTCCCTCTGCCTGCTGCTCCCCCTGCTTGTACGCCCTGTCAAATAAATAATTCTTTTTTTAAAAAAAGAGGTTTTTGAAAAATGACAGAGCACTTAAATTATATACAGTATGACATAAAATACAACTTCAAAACAGAAAACAGTGGATAGATTCTTATACAAAGAAATTTATAGTAAACAAGTTATAAATAAATGATAGCTCAGCAGATAACTGACTAAATTCATTATAAGACTTATATAGTTCCATGTAGTCATTAGAAGTCAGTAAGGCTTAGTGACATGAAAAATACTAATTGGCAACACATGTAAGAAATTATAAACACACCATAATTTTAACAAAATGCAAATGCATAGTAAATTTTAGGTGACCATTATTTTCTTTGGTTTTTTGCCATTTTTTTTTTACAATAAACACCTTTATTAGTTAAAAAATTCCTTTGAAGATTCTCTAAAAAGCATAAATTAAAACTGATTTGACACCAAATACAAAAATCCAAATATGCACACAAATGCCTTTTATATATGTCATTAACAATAGGACAAAGAAAATCATTTTTTCCAGTTTTATTGAGAAGCAATTGGTACGTATCACTGTAAAAGTTAAAGGCATAGAGCATGATGGTCTGAATTACATATATTGTGAAATGATTTACCACAGCAGGTTCTGCTAACATCCATCATCTCATACAGATAAAAAAAATAAAGAAAAAACTTTTTCTTATGTAAAAACTCTTAAGATTTACTCCTAAAAACTTTACTATACATTGAACAGCAGTGTTAACTATAGTCGTGTTGTATACTACATCCCTAGAACTTATTCATCTAGTAACTGGAAGTTTGTACTTTTGACCACCCTCCTCCAATTCACCCTTCCCCATCTTCTGCCTCTGGTAGCTGTAAGTCTGACCTCTTTTTCTATAAGTTTGGGTTTTTTCGGGATCCCTGGGTGGCGCAGCGGTTTGGCGCCTGCCTTTGGCCCGGGGCGCGATCCTGGAGACCCGGGATCGAATCCCACATCAGGCTCCCGGTGCATGGAGCCTGCTTCTCCCTCTGCCTGTGTCTCTGCCTCTCTCTCTCTCTCTCTCTCTGTGTGTGACTATCATAAATAAATAATAATAAAAAAAAAAATTTAAAAAAAAAAAAAAAAGTTTGGGTTTTTTCTTTTTTTTAGATGGCACATATAAGTGAAATCATACAGTATTTATCTCTGACTTATCTCACTTAGCATAATGTCTTCAAGGTCCATCCATGTTGTAAATGGCAGGATTTCCTCATTTTTTATGGTTGAATAAGGAACAATCACTTTTAAAAGAGTGTCATTTAACTAATAAAATATAATGTTAAGTTACCATAAAAAAAACATTAAAATGGGCTAAGAACTATATATTTTACTTCCTCTGAGCCATAAATGCATATTTAAATATACCTCAGAAAGACAAAAAAAATCTCAAAATTACATATTCTATTACAAAATAAGCTTAGTGCTTGAAATTATCTAAATTAAATCATGTGTCCTGAAATATACACAAACCCAAACTCCTTAGGATATATAATATTCTGAAATATAGGGGTGTATATTTGGGAGAAGGATATATACATTCACAAGTATTATAAACAAAGCCCCTGTAGTTTTGTGTCACTGTAGACAATGAACCAACAGCAGTCTACATAGATGCAGTCTCTCAGATGCACACACACAATATGCTGAAGTATCATCTTATCTCACGTAAAACAACCATGTATAAAGACTGTCAAGAGCATTAACATTAATGAGTAATATTCAAAATTCAACACATCAAAGGCATATGGCTCCTGTTTGCAAACCTGCTGAATACCACTACTTTTGACCCTGAATTCCCAAACCTAGGACATACTTCAACTTCCTCACAGGAAAACTGTAAAATGGGGACAATATGTAGAATCTATCATAAGTTCTAAAAGAATGTATGGTAAGCATTCAACAGTGTATAACATAATAAGTGCTCAAAAAAGACTTATAAGAAACGCATGTGGAAGGGGCACCTGGGTGGCTCAGTGGCTGAGCGTCTGCCTTTGGCTCAGGTCGTGATCCTGGGGTCCTGGGATGGAGTCCTGCATCGGGCTCCTCGCAGGGAGCCTGCTTCTCCCTATGCCTATGTCTCTGCCTCTCTTTCTGTTTCTCTCATGAATAAATAAATACTCTTCAAAAAAAAAAAAAGAATGCATGTAGTATTAAAATGATGACACACTGGCCTAATAAGCATGTTACTGGTGACTTTTGCTATTAGCAGCCTTATACTTCCTGATATGTAACCTCTGGTATCTATTTCAAAATCTGTGCTTCCTTCTGAAACCACTCTGATGCTCAAAATGAAATAGAAAGTACACCTTTGTTACCCACCTATCGAATTTTCTGTATTTTTTTTTATAGTCCTAACACAAAAATGACCAACAAATAAGACAAAAATTGGTAAAGAAAAACACCAAGTCCTTGATAAAAGGCTATACAAGAGGGCAATTTTTGTTTTAATAGCCAAACAAAGACCGCCAATCATTAAATGTAGAACACCACAATCTCTCAAATGATAAAGAATGAATATCCTGGAGAGAAACTTGTTGCTATTCATTTATTCAAGAGACATATGACCTCTGAAATGAATCAAACAGGAAATGGGTAGATTTTGGTATACTAATTATATTTAATATTATCAGTTAATACTCATTTTAATTATATTTAATATTATCAGTTAATACTCATTTTCCTAAAAATCTCTACACAGGAAAGTCAAACTTATTTTGAACAAAATGGAATTAAGTTCTAAATAACTAAAGCATTTTTGAAATAGGTTTCTATACAGCTTTAATTAGTTTCTTAGTCTTTTAGATAGCTTACATACAAATTTTAATATTTTAGGTTATAGAAATAGCCTGTTGTATGGTTGTTTAATGGAAACTAATATGCTTGGAAAAACTCATGTTAAGAAAGACATATTTATATATACACAATGTATGCAAAGAGATAAAAGGAAACAGTAAATATCCCCTATATTTTTCAGTATCGATCAATAAAATGGGATAATGATACAGTTTCAGTGCCACACTCATGAACAGCCACACACAGACCACAAAGTAATCTTGCTTACCATGCCAAACTGCTGCATGTCCATCCCAAAGAGTTGCCACCGTCTTCCTTGCGCCATCCCATAAATTATGAGAGTAGGCTTCTTTCAATACATTCTTCCTCTTATAAATGTGTAAGAAAATAATAGTAAGATAGAGAAGAAAAATAGTAAAGTAAGGAAGTATTAAAAGTATTAGTGGTGTAAAAACCCAAAGGAGATAGTTTGCAAAATTCAAATAGTCCTCCAACTGCTCCACACCAAACCATTCTTCAAGTATGTGAATCAGACAAGTCATATAGGGCATAGAATCCTGTCCCGTACCACAGGTTTGATTTTTGTCTATCATTTTTCTTTAGGTGAAAATGACAAATTCAGTCTCTTTCTTCATTGTCATGGTAGGTCTTTAACTTGGCCACTAGAAGGGAAATATAATCCAATGTTATTCTCCTCACAGCTGAAAAAAATGTTTTAGTCTACATTAATATTACATAGAATCATTTCTTAATATGAAAAATGAGTAGATTGTTAATAGTTAACTTGGTTAACTTTGTTACAGACTTCAATGTGAAAATTATAAGGTTTAATTTGCATGCTCATAAAGTATGTCAGGTTTAGCTTTTGAAATAACTCACAAGCTATAATTGAGAAAGGAAAATAAACCTGATGAAGAATGAAATTTTGGATTGATCTTAATCATTTGAGTTACATCTTAAGTGGACCATACTGAATGTATCTTAAACTAGGTTATGTTGAGATAACTGTTCTTCACAAAAGAAAGCATTAATATTTGATTTAATAAAAGTAAACAAATTCTTTAGGAAATGATGACATATATTTTTGGGTACTGTCTTTTATAAGCAGGTTTACAAAAAAATATTCTTTTGACATTCTGCAATAATAAAATTTTATCAGTATCATTTTTATCTTAGTCACTAAAATTTCTAAGTGTTCAACGACTGAAAAGATACCTATACAATTATTTTATGTCACTTATCTCTTTTTTTTTGTATATTTTTTTATTGGTGTTCGGTTTGCCAACATAGTATAACACCCAGTGCTCATCCCATCAAGTGCCCTCCTCAGTGCCTGTCACCCAGTTACCCTATCCCCCCATGCACCTCCCCTTCCACACCCCCTTGTTCGTTTCCCAGAGTTAGGAGTCTCTCATGTTCTGTCACCCTCTCTGATTTTTCCTACTCATTTTCTCTCCTTTCCCCTTTCATCCCTTTATGTCACTTATCTCTAAACTAGCCACTTAACTTACCAGAAATTAGGTAAATATCTTGTCCCAAGCTTCAGTGTAAGTATTCTGGAAAACAAAGTATACAAATGGAAGAAAAATATGATTTAAAAAATAATTGTTATTATCTCAAGTTAATAGTTCCATAAAATAAATATTTCATAAATGTGTGACAAATGTTATGGCCCTAGCCCCACACTAGTGCATTACAGTTAAAAATTAGCCTCATGTTACCAATGCTTTAGTGCAGATAGCTCTATAACACTGTTTACTTCCATTATATAAAGCCCCACTTAAGACTTTTTTCTAAATTCAGAGCTATAAAAAAACTTTACTTCTTTGGAGAAAAAGTATGAAGGTAAAATGTATAACTGATCATGTCTCTTTTTAGTAACTTTTCCAGATAATAAGCTAATATCAAATAAGATTTATGATACATAATTACACTAGCTCTGGGCAGCCCCGGTGGCGCAGCGGTTTAGCGCTGCCTGCAGCCCAGGGAGTGATCCTGGAGACCCTGGATCGAGTCCCACATCGGGCTCTCTGGATGGAGCCTGCTTCTCCCTCTGCCTGTGTCTCTGCTTCTCATTCTCTGTGTCTCTATTAATAAATAAATAAATAAAATCTTTAAAAAAAATTATACTAGCTCTTATCGTGATCTTTTACACAAGATTTCTTTCCTTCATTCCTATTTTTTCTGGTTCTGATTCTATTCTTAAGAGATATTTGTCATTACTTCATACTATGTAACTTTACAAAAATCATCTCAAACCCTCTGTAGATGAGACAGGAAATGAGTAAATAAAGAAAGGAATGGAGGGAGAGGGAGAGACAGATATACAAGAGCAGTTACACATTGTCTTTATGCCAAGATTATCTTGCTGATTGACTTATTAACAGGGAATACATTTTGACTTACTCCTCCAGGGATGGAAGATTTAGTCTAATTTAATTCCCTTGTAACCAAGAGCATTTACTTTTGAGAAATATAGGCCTGCTATGGTAACATAAGGAAAGCACAACACACATTAAGCTCACAATCTGGCTTATTTTTTTTACTGAAGTATTAGTGACACACAATGCCACATTCATTTCAGGTGTGCAACACAGTGATTTGACAATTCTGTATGTTATGCTGTGCTCACCACAAGTGTAGCTGACATCTGTCACCATACAATGATACAGGCTTTAATTACATCATATGCTCATTAGACCATCTAAAGACTTGAACCCTTATAATGTATCAGGGTTTGATCATTTAGAAGGCAACATGAACATACCAAAATGTGTTACTTTTAAAATGAGAGCTCCCCCCACTAGGATAGCTGGAATCACAAAAATGGAAAATAAGTGTTGATGAGGATGTGGAAAAATTAGAATCTTCATACATTGCTGGTGGGAATGTAAAATGTGCAACCACTGTGGAAATCCATTTGGCAGTTTCTTGAAAAGCTAAACCTACCTTATGACTGAACAATTCTAGTCCTAGGTATATATCCCAGAAAACTAAAAGCATGTATTCACACAAAAATTCCTATATGAATGTTGATAGCAAAATTACTCCTAATGACCAAAAAGTGAAAACAACACAAATGTCCATCAACTGAAAAACAGATAAACTAAATGTGCTCCACCCCTCCAACAGAGTATTATTCAGCCATAAAAAGGAAAGAGGTACTGGTTCATGCTACAATAGGCATGAATCTTGAAAACATACTAGATAAAAAAAATCAGGCACTAAAGGCCACGTTCTGTATGATTCCACTTATATGAAATATCCAGAATAGGCTAATGAATAGAAACAAAAAGGTAAGTGGCTGCCGGGGGCAATGACAAGTGACTGCTAATGGAAACAGAGGTGTCTTTTGGGAATAATGAAAAGGTTCCAGAATTAGATACTAGTGATGGTTATACAACCTTGAAGTTATACATTTTAAAATGGTCAATGCTATGGTGAATTACAACTCAACAGAAAAAGAGATTTTAATACTGTTAATAAATTAAAAAATAAATTAAAATTTATGATAGCCTCTCAAATATGTTAGAAGAAGCTTTTCCTAGGCCTAAAAACCAATTGTTTTGATGATCTAACCTTATTGCTTAATACAATTGCCCCAATACTCTAACCTCATTTCTGATTTTAATAGGATCATAGTATCTTATGGTTTTAAAACCTTCTTTAGTACCCCCTCGCTCAAACTGGTACCAGAACTATACTTATCCTCAATTACATTCTGATTTATCAAACAAACAGTACACACACAGTACAGTGAAGAGGGACAGTGCATTGGCAGGCATCCCGTGAGAGAGTTTACAGGGCCATCTTCAGAAGTAGTCCCTGAACAGTGGCCCAGTGCTGCAAGCAAGAAACTCCTCTAAACTGTCAACCTCGATTTTGATTTAAACCCTTCCAGAACAGAAAAAAATCAAAAGGTGTCTGATTCCATCTTCAAAACTATCCATCAAACTACTAAAAAGATCTTCCATATACTTACCTCACTGTAACTTCCCTACTGGACCTAGTTCTATACCATTGAACCTCTTCCATTAGACAAACTCTTAAGTTTCAGCACAGCTATGACGAGCTGCAAAAACCCATTCTCTGGTCAGAATCCTTAATTCTTTCAACACCTCCTCAGACCCTAATTTCATAACCTTTTACCACTCAGGTCAGTCTCCAGGACTGACTCCAGTTGTTTGATACTGAGAGGAGCATATACAGTAATCCAACTGTGCCTCAACTTGCTAAGATCTATAAAACTGGCATATAATAGTACATATACTACATTACGTGATGGTAGGTGCTATGGAGAAAAATCTACAGCAGGGTAAGAATGGAGGTCTACAGCAGGCAAGAGGGTAGGAGTGGGGGTTGCTATGTGATATACAGTAGCCTGGGAAGGACTCTCTGAAAGCATTTGAGCAGAGACTTGAGGAAGTGAGGATGCAAACCATGTGGGTATTTGGAAGAGAAATACAAAGGATGTGTACGTAATGTGGTCTGAGGAGTGGCAAGGAAGCAGGCTGAAGAAGAGTGATAGGGAGAGCAATCAGAAATGGGCAGAGGGGTCGCACTGTAGAACTTTATAAGCCTGCTTTTATCTTAAGTGAGATGAAGGCACCAGAAGATTGAGACTGCCTCACTTGGGAGTTTAAATGACCGCTGTGCTGAGAATACACTGCACAGGGGACAAATAAATAGGAAGTTAAGGCAATAATTGAAATGAGTGATAAAGTGGCTCAGACAAGGGCGACAGAGTGAAGGTCTGTAAGAGATGATCAATTTCTGGATATACCATGAAGATAAAGCCAACAGGAATAGCTGATGAATAGGTACAGAATGAGAGTGAGTGAGAGAAGTCTGGGAGGCCTACATGGTTTTTTGGCAAAGTGGGTTTATATTCCAGGAAACTCTGCCACTTAACTGTGTGACCAAGGCAATTTACTTATCACATCTGCCTCAGTTTCTCCATCTGTGAATTGGGGATAATAACAGTACTTATCTAGTAAGACTGTAGTGAAGGATATATGTTAAAAAAAAAAAAAAGAAGAGTACTCTCCACTTTATAAACACTAAGTAAGTACTGCTGTCATGGTCATCATTATTAGCTTGCTTGTGAAAAGATGGAGGTACACTATGAACAGATTTGGGGAGCAGGATGGAGATCAGGAATTCTGTTTTGAACATGTTAAGATTCTTACAGACATCCAAGTGAAGACCTTCAACAGGCAGCTGGTCAGGAGATTAGCAGGAAGATCAGGGTTGGAGAAACAGATTTGGGAACTGGCAATATACAGATTGCATGAAAACCTTGAAACTAAAAAAAGATACTTTTAGGGAGGAAATATACAATGAAAGAGTCCCCAGGATTGAGCATCAAGGGACTCAACATTTTAGACATTGAGAAAACAAAGAGGAACCAGTATTCTCCTTCTGGGAGTGGAAACCTGCATGTCAAAGAGAGGGTTCAAGAAGAAATGAGTTATTCAGCTGTTTCAAATGATGCAGAGACGTCTAAGAAATGATCATTGATCACTGGCTTTTACAACACAGAGACACTAACAAACCCTGATAATTAAAAACTATTTTGATACAGTGGGGAATGAAAGACAGGTGGAGTAAATTCATGAAAAAGTAAGAGGAAATGAATTAGAAATAGCAAATATGGACAATTCTTCAAAGGAATGCTGATGCAAAAAGGAACAGAGAAGTAGTAACTATCTAGACAGGAATGTGGGTCAAGTTTGTTGCTGTTTTAAGATGAAAGAAAATATAGCAGTCTTTAATACCAATGGTAATGCGTATTACAGGAGAGTAAGAAATAGACGATACGGGAGAGGAATAACTGTTGGAACCAGTCCTTGACTAGGCCAGAGGAGATAGAATACAGTGTTGAAGAAAGGGAAAGGGGAGGCTCAGACAAGACTTACATCACTGGGTTATTAATTCATTTACTCAACATATATTTATTAACCAAATAGTTTGCCCTTGATAACTATTCTAAACACTAGAGGATACATCAGTAAACAAAATCATATGAGAAAATATATGTAAAGGACTTAGAATAATATGCCTGACACATAGTAGTCACCTGACAAATACCAGCTAAATAAAGATAAACCTCAACTGTGTTCATTCAAATCTCTGACAAAAAATGTAGACCAAGATAGTGCCCTAAAACGTGCCACTAAAGAACTGAAGAGTCTGAATAACAAGCTTCTGAGTTGATAAAATACTTACTTTTGATAATATGTGAACAGGGCTTTAGAATTTAATGAATGCAACTTCTTAATTTTGCAGAAACCAGTTAAAAAGAGAAAGCCAAGCTGACTTGCCCAAAGATACTAAATTAATTCAGTGAAGAACCAAGGACCAAAATTAAAACCCAATTCTCCCACTTCGACTCTGGTTTTCATTGTAACTTCTTTAATATTTCTCTCTATTTCTCTCTTTTATGAAAAGGCTGAAAATATTAAGATTGCAATCTCTGTCTTCCTTCTACTTCTGCCCAGCCCTTTCCCCCCCCTCCAATTTATCATATGCTATTATTTGACTCCTTACTAATTTACTTGAATTCAATTAAAAACTATAATTGTTGGGATGCCTGGGTGGCTCAGTGGTTTAGCGTCTGCCTTCAGCCCAGGACATGGTCCTGGAGTCCCGGGATCGAGTCCCACATCAGGCTCCCTGCATGGAGCCGGCTTCTCCCTCTGCCTGTGTCTCTGCCCCTCTCTCTCTCTCTCTCTCTCTCTCTCTCCCCCTCTGTGTGTCTCTCATGAATAAATAAATAAATAAATAAAAGTATTTATTTTAAAAAAACTATAATTGTTAAAAGATGTTTTAGGGAAGATACAATATTTTATTTTATTTTATTTTTTTAAGATACAATATTTTAATCACCCAAATTCCAGGTCGTTTCCTATCTACAACTAAACACTGTCTGTGCAGCACATATAAAGAAAATATCACTATGTTGATATTGACGGTGAGAAACACTTACTGTAATTGACTTTATACATTTTAAAATAAGAGTATTTCAAAAACTAATAAATCAGAACAGAGGATTTTTGTTTCCTAGAAAACCTTCAGGAAATAAATCTATTTTAAAAACCCATTATCAGGACTTTTAGCACCATGAATGGCAGCAGATCCATTTCTTACTTTTAGTATACAGGCCACATCGAAGATATATTGAACATGCCAGTTAAACTAAATACTCACTGAAATAAAATTCATTTTCCCTTTTCCTTTCTGCATTTTTAAGAATTGTTTTTACGAGGATTTAGGATTCGATTCTAATGAGTGAGCATTCTACCTCAAACCAAAAGTAAAACTGGAGTTTATCCAATATAAGTTAAATAAATATATTCGGGAAACCTAATTATTTTATCTTTAAAACAGTACCTTGGGGATCCCTGGGTGGCGCAGCGGTTTGGCGCCTGCCTTTGGCCCAGGGCGCGATCCTGGAGACCCGGGATCGAATCCCACGTCGGGCTCCCGGTGCATGGAGCCTGCTTCTCCCTCTGCCTGTGTCTCTGCGCCTCTCTCTCTCTCTCTCTCTCTCTCTCTCTCTCTCTCTCTATCATAAATAAATAAAAACTAAAAAAAAAATAAAAATAAAAAAATAAAACAGTACCTTGTAGATTTCAAGCTTCAAACGCTAGGTTCTATTACGAACTACTTTTCAAGGTTTGGTGGCTTTTTTTTTGAACCCCAGAACGTCCTCCAACTTCTAGCTAAAATCTTCCCCTCTGACAATTACTATTCTACCTTTTCTCTTAACCTATCCTCAAACCCCAAAGGCTGCACATGTACACTGGTGTATTTGTTGTTAATTGTGCACCGCTCTAACCCGGAGTCACTAAAAGGAGCCGATCTCAGACACTAAAGCGAGGCAGCAGCAGTAAGGATGTGGAAATAAACATTTCACTTGAAAATCCATCTTCCGTTTCCATTCGATAGTAAACGCGACCAAAATAGTTGGGGCTGTCTTAAATATCCGGATTTTAACTCAGTTTTTATACATTTTAACGAAGTAACAGTGCCGTTCCGGCATTAAGAGCACAACCAAGTCCTAAATGCTCCAACCACCCTGCCCGGACCGTCTCCAGGACCACCACACCAAGCCCTAACTGCCTTTTCCACACCCAGCGGGGAGGTCCAGCTCCCGACTCCCTGGCTACGTGCACTTGCATTCTCCCCACCCTGCTATCAGCAGCTGCGGGCAGGGCCCTGTTTTGAGGCTGAAGACCGCCGGGAGCTTACAGAGCAGCTGGCCCCCAACACCAGTCACGGTGCACGAGAGCTCTGCTGGACACAGCTTCATCTGGTCCTTCCAGCAGCCCCAGGAAGCAGGTGCCAGTCAACGTCCCCGTTCTCCAGACGATCACCGAGGCTCAGAAGGGCTCGGTCGCTGGCCCGGATCCCACAGGTAGCGAAGGAGCATCACACCCGCACTCCAAGCCTGGCGCGTCTGGAAGCCGCCTTAACCACCCATGTCCGCTGCCTCCCGAGTACACACGCCCGTCATCACCGCGGGGCTCGACTCGGATCCGGGAAGAAGGTCGCCGGGCCAGCCCCGAGGCCCCTGCCGACGTCGCGACAACCCTGCCCCGCCGCCCAAGCCGAGACCAGGCAGGGTTCTGGGGCGCGGGGGGGGGGGGGGGATGCGCGGCGGGGTGAACGGGCTCGTTGTGACCCAGGCATAACCAGCCCTCCCCGCCACCCCGCCACCCCACCGCCCGGCCTTACCCCGAGCACCGGGAAGCCCGGCCCGCCCGCCCCGGGTCCCGCGGGGGACTCCGGGGACTGGGCTGCCCGCCCCCGCCCCCACCCCCCCGGAACCCGGAGCGCGGCCTGGGCGTTCCGAGCCCCGCGCCACTGAGCGACGTGCGCCCGGCGGGGAGGAGCGCGGGGAGGCCGAGATGAGGACCGACGCACCTCGGGGGCGAGGGAGCGGGGAGGGCAGAAGACGCGGCTCGCTCTCACCCTCGAGCAGCGGCGGGAGCTCTTCGGTGGCTCAGCGACCCAGGCAAGAGGAGAAATTTCAGCAGCCGGCTTCCCCGCCGAGCAACCGGTGAAGAACAAGACGAACCACGGCTGCAGCCCGGACGGCGTAGAGTGTGACACCGCCTTCGCCCCGCCCCTTCCGGCGGGCGCCCGGAGCCACTTCCGGCGGCGGCTTCTCGGCGCCCTCCAGGCTCGAGCGGACCGGGGCGGGTTCCTCAACCCTGACATCCCCTCGGGCGCGCCGGCCAGACCCCCTTGGGGCCTCCAGGAGCGGAGCGGAGGTCCGGACGGCCGGTGCCGGGCTGCTCCCCGCAGGGCTTCCTGCACTGAGGTAAAATGTGCTGCGAGAAGTGGAGCCGCGTGGCCGAGATGTTTCTCTTCGTCGAGGACCTGGAGGAGGATGCTCGGATCCTTTGCCTCTGCTCCAGGGCGTTTGTGGAGTAAGTCCAAGCCTATTCCCCTTCATTCCTGGCACAGTTGTTTCCCAGAAGCGTAGGCCTTGCAAACGACTCGGAATCGGGATCCCCGCCCCGAGTGTAAGATTTGGACAGGGTGATGCTTCAGGAAAAGTCCCCGGACCTCATGGAGAGGTCGCCCATTGCCGCTAAGTGAAAGAGCACGTCTGCGGTGGGCTGCTGTGGGGAAACGTGGTAGCTGGCTTATTCCGCTTTATTGCGGGGGGGTTGGGGGGGACATCTTAAAATCAGGCGAATGAAATGTAAGATGAAATCTTAGTGGGTGTGACGTCACAGGTTGAAGGCTTTAAGGTGACTTGTAGGTTGACATTTTTTTTAAGGCCTTGAGTCTTAGTAAAGTGCAAATGCGCTTAAAAAGAACCTCTAATTACCCGAGATAAAAGACTTCATTATAATTACATCGGTTTTGGAGCTATGTTTTCGGAAAATATGTGTTTGAGGTAAAAAAAATTGCCCTGCATGGAAGAGGGCCGGGGAATAGGAAAAAAACGGACTCAAGAGTTGGACTCCAGGGAGGCTTTCTTTGTCTTAGGTGTGTAAGTTTAGCCGCTTGGATCTTTATTTCATCCCTAAAACGGGTATATCGGCCCCAGTTATCACACAGGCTGATGGTGAGATTCAACTTGTGGAAGCGAATTTTGTGTGCTAGACTTTTAATATACGTCACCGTGGTAGAATTTAAGTGAGAAGACAACATTCTTGCTGTTGGTCGTGCTTTGTGGAGTAATCGGAAAATTAATCCAAAGGGAAATTAAACGCTGTCTTTAAAAAGTATTGTCGTCTTTGTATATATATACACGCATATATTCATTCCACAAATGTCTCTTGTGCTTCCTTGTATAAGGTACACTGGTAGGCACCCCGGTGCAGGACACAGCCCTCCCTACACCCTTTGAGTTTACTTTCTAGCAAAGGAGGCCAATACTAAGACAAGTGTTACACAAATATTTAGCTAAGTACTGTCGTGAAGTGCTATAAGAGAGAAGTGCATCTATATATATGATAGCAAAAACCTAACGTTTCTCCACGGATCACAGATTTCTTTGAGGAAGTAGCATTTGAAAAGATGTCTAAAGAGTGGGAATAAACTGGGGTATAGTTGAGTGGGAGGGAGTGACGGGCAGAACTCTGTGTAAAAGGAAAAGAAAAAGAAAGCCAAGGCCACACACTTACTTCTTAGCCTGAAGCTGGGTTGAGTCTGGGGATGGTCTTGAGGAAGCCTCCTTTCCAAAAAGAAGGAGAGGGAACCTAAGTTATAAACTGTAAAAAAGTTGAGACAAAATTGTCTTGCTGGACTCCTGCAGAACAATAATACTAGGTTTTAATTAAAGCACCTTTATTTAAAACACACTTTAATTGCCATGCAAATCACCAATTACTTTGAATTTAGTCTTTTTTTTTTTTTAAGATTTTATTTTTTTTATTCCTAAGAGACACACAGAGGGAGGCAGAGACACAGGCAGAGGGAGAAGCAGGCTCCCTGTTGGGAGCCTAACGTGGGTCTCTATCCCAGGACCCCGGGGATCATGACCTGAGCTGGAGGCAGACGCTCAACCACTGAGCCACCCAGGTGCCCCTGAATTTAGTCTTTTTGAACTAAAAGGTTCATCTTTTAAATTTCAGATAATTTCTTATGCATTCTTAAGACTTAGAAGCCCGACTTACTTTTAGAAGCTACATTCTGAATTCAAAATAGGTAAAGAGAAAAAGAATGGCTTTTAACTTTAGATCATTTAATGCCCAAATTATAACCCTTTAGAACAAAAAGAATGTGATCTTGGAATTATTTCTAATAGTCACTGAGAAGTCTTTGGGACTTGGAGACATGCTGGAAGTTCACAGGCTTATTTGTATAACCTTACCTGGTAGGGAAAAGGTCTCTTTCACAGTCTTAAAACAACAGATCAGTTGTTAGCAAAATTCTAGAATAGATTATTAAACGGAAAAAATAGTCCATGTAACAGAAAAAACAAAAAATGAGGATTAGCATAGGTGCCTAATTCCTTCTCAGTATTCAGTTGACTATCACACTAAGTAAGGTTATTGTACACCTCTCCTCAAAGACAGGAAATAAAACCTAATATCATAACTAATTTTTATTACCTAAGGACGTTATATTAACATCCTTAGTCTTATGAGCTGTAGAGTCATTCTATTTCATCTGCACATTCAGGTTGCCATACATTATACGTATGAAGAAAACATATAATTACAACGTAATGGAGCTCTTAAAAATAATCTTTATAATGGCTCAGTAGTAACACGAAAAAATACCTTGTGTTAATTAAGATCTGAATATAAAATATCTACACTATTATTATAGTTATGTAAAATTTTGTTATGTACGAAGCCTAGAACAGAACATAGGAAAATCCTGAAATGGTAGAGTAGTAGGTTTTTGTTATGAAGTTGTTGTGCTATAAATAACAGGCTATCATTATTATTTTTTTTAAGTAACTCATTTTAAAATAATTTCACGCTTGCAAAAATAAGCCAGAAGAAGAGTAAAGAATGGGTTCAAACTTAAAAACAAAAATCCGGAAACAGGTCAAAGAACTCCCATAGTCTCCTCTCCCAGATTCACCTAGTGTTAACAATTAACTGCATTTGCTTCATCTCTCCCTCTGCATACACACAGACACACGCTTGTGCCTCCCAACACAATCTTTAGTCTTTTTCTGAACCATTTGAGAGCAAGTGGCACACGATTCCCGATCACTCCTAAACACCATTGTATTTTTCCCTAAAATAAGTGTATTCTCTTTCATATCCACGGTGGTGGATTTCCCCAGCTTTCCCAGCAGTGTTTCTCATTTCCTTCTGATCCTTTTATGTTTATGTTCCTTTTATGTTTCCTTACAACTTGTCAATCTCCTCCTTTTGAAAAATTCCTCACTCGTTCCCTCCCTATCAAGACCTCAGCATTTTAAAAAATGCAGACCTTACTTCTGTGCTGACCTTTCTTAACTTGGGTCTGCCTGACATTTCAACAGAAACAGGGCAAGCCATGCCTTCTTGGCAGGAATGTCACAGAAGTGATCCTGTGCTTGGTCCTGCATCACTTCAGTCACTTTCTATGGACCCATTCCACCACTGGTGACATTGACCTCTGTTACCTAATCATGTTTCAGTCTCATAGCTATCCCTGCTATAAAGTCAGTGGTTCCCCTTGTGTGTATTAGTATTTTGGGAGAAAGTACTCCAGCATTACCAATATCCTGTTCCTGCCTGAACCAGCTGCCTCTGAAGGTTGCCAAAGGATAATTCTCTATCTCTGTCATTCTGCTTTTATTAGTTGGCATTCTGTATGAAGTACTTTCTCTTTTCTCCCCATGTATTTGTTTATTCCTTTATTTACATGGACTCTGTTAACATGGACTCTGGATTGTTTATTAAAGTTCTATCTTATTACTCTCATTTATTTTGATGTTGATACTGTCTCAGTTTTAGCTGGTGGGGGCTCCTTGAGGTGGTTTGTGTATCATTTTGATGTGTCTCTGGCATTCTTTGACCTTCTCCTAATTGTCTGGCACAGAAGGTGACCAGGCTTATTTTTTACCCTCTGTGCTTCAACCTGGAGCTGCTGTTTCTCCAAGGAACCTTGGTTCCTTTTAGCAAAGTGTAGTGTTCAGAAACCAAGACCGGAGTGCTCATTATGTTCATTGCTCTACACTCTCAGCAGACACAGTCAGTCAGGATGTATTTTGCATACATACATAAATACATGTATGTGTGTGGAAAATCTTGGCTGTCATTATCCTCAGTACCTTTGCTTCACTTATTTTAACCAATCTTGCAACCGGATTAGTTTTTTCCTGCACCTGACACTTGGTGCCCTGTATGCTTGGGTGCTGGTGGACACACCCTTGATGTCCTCTGTGCAGCTGCTGGTCTCCCGCACCACCTCAACCCCCTCTCCATTGTCTACTGTTCTTGAAGGCAGTGGGCATGCTGCCAAAGCATGTTTGCATTTCATCTGCTGGCCTGTTTGCTGCCCTGCTATATGAGTCATTACCTACTTTATGTTTTATAAAGTATCAAAAAATAAACAGGAGGATAGTGAAATATATCAAGTGTACAAGAATTTTATTGTGTTCAACTTATCGTGGTTCCATTAGAAAAATTAGCTAATACTTGAAGATGGCCTTATGGCACTTCTGATGGAGTTTATTACAGCTGAATTTAATAGGAGGAAGATAATAGCAAAATTTTCTCCTTTTTTTAAAGATTTTATTTATTTATTCATAAGAGACAGAGAGAGAGAGTCAGAGACATAGGAGGAGGGAGGAGAAGCAGGCTCCATGCAGAGAGCCCGATGCAGGACTCAATCCTGGGACTCCCGAATCACGCCCTGAGCCAAAGGCAGACGCTCAACCACTGAGCCACTCAGGTGTTCCTTTTCTTCTTTTTTTTAAGTGTTCTGCTAAGTTTATTTGGGTTAAGTAATTTCCAATCTAGCAGATAGAGAAAAAATTTAGAAGTAAGTATGTAAAGAAAAACTGTTGAGATTGCTGGCTGGCTCATTTGGTGGAGCATGCGACTCTTGACCTTGGGGTCATGAATTTGAGCCCCATGTTAGGCTTAGAGCTTACCCTAGATGGATAGATACATAGATAAAATCTAAAATTGTTGAGGCTGAATTGTTTTATGTTTCAGTTTGATAAAATATTTAAATAACTTCTTTGGGGTTAGTCCCCAAAACAACTTTTGCTTAGACCATGAATATCTGTCTACTAGGCAATGGTAATGATACCTTGGCCTATTTGCAAATGGGGTAGGGTCTGCGTGTGGATTTATATGTATGTAAGATAAATCTTTCCACTTTTATGCTCACTTCTTGCAGCAAATTTAGAGAACACTTCATTGTTCATGTATTATAAGATCAATTCTTTACCCATACTAGAACTACCATTTAATTTTAATAATCAATAGTTATAAATGCTTCCCATGTGATATATTTTAAATATTTTACATGTACTATTCTTATAATAATTTCACAAGATATGTATTATTGTTTCCTGTATATTACAGATGAGGGAAATGTATTAGCAGATTGCTTTTCTCTTCCTTAACCTTTTTAATTAATCTATGCTGCCTTGAACTTGCTTTTTTCTCAAGTTTATAATTTAATTTATTTCAGTATTGACTTTTAATTTGCTTTGCAGAGATCGAAAATTGTGCAATTTGGGATTAAAAGGCTACTATGTCAAAGGCAATGGTGACAATGCAGGTAATACAGTATAAAATGATATGGCCCTTCTTTTGCTCAAAGTAACTGTTATAATGCATTGATTTTAAATATAATTTGTTACAATCATAGTCCTTACCTTTTTTTATAACATGGCTCTAAAATCCCTATCAAAGCACATCTTTTTTTTTTCTGTAGCTAGTTCGTACATGGACTTGAGGTAGCCTCTTTTGCTATAAGTAGCATTCCTTCTTTTTTTTTTTTTTTAGTAGCATTCCTTCTTGAGTTGTTGCCATTAGATAAGGCAAGCTGAAATTTGAAGCTTTGAAAAGTAGAGAACATATGTTTTTTTTTTTTCAGCAGAATTTTATTGTGTTGAAAGATAAGCAGAAGCACATTAAAATTTTCAAGAGTGTATTTGAGCTTACATATGCAGCTCTGGCGGTGCCAGCTCCCTGCATAGGAGCACCACTTTGGACAGGAGTTAGGAAAGAGGCTTTTATAGAGAAGATGTAGAAACAAAGCAAGGAAATTACTGATTGGCTGTGACTTAACCAGTGGCCTCATTTGGGGAAGCCTAGTTGGCTGTTTGTGATTAGTTGTTTTTAAGTGTTATTTTCTTAGATTTGAGTGCTTTGATTCTGGCTTAGGTTTTTGGTTTTCTTTCATAGACAACAAAGGCCTTCAAGCTACCTCAGTCTAATGACCTCCTTGTTTAGATACCTTAAGAATTGTATGGATAAGTTATTCAAGATAAATGCCAAGTGAACATCCATAGTCTTCTGCCTGAAGGAAAGAAGCCACCATCTAGGTTAACTTTTCCAAGTAACAAATAGAATTTGTTAGGTACTTTGAGTTTCATCTAGTTACCTGAAAACTGTCTTACTCTCTCTCTCAGACTTCCCTCTATGACCCCATTTGTTCCTTCCACACGGATCTTTTTTGTTTATCTAGATAAAGGGAAAACTAGCAAGAGTTCTAGGCTCAAGTCAGTACAAGTAAAGCGTGTCATGTTACCTTTAAAAATCCTTTAGTTCTTGCAATGATGGAACAAATCATAGTTTCTTCAGTTGATCACTGAATGAAGTATTTGGTTTGTATTTCAATGTAATGTACAAATAAGGTTTCTTTTAGACACCAGGGCTCCTGCTGAACATAAAATTTGCATACCAGGAAAGGAACATAAAACTTAGCACATTTGTTTTTTCTGTTCTCCTGTACTTTAATAAGTCCACTGAAAGAAATGGTGAGTGGAATCCTCTTTATTATTTAGATAGATATCTTTTTTTCCCCTCTTTGTTTTAGTAGAATTTATACACAGAGGATGTCTCTTCTTTAGTGTCCATTTTTGCTTTGTAAGATTCACCATTCTATTGCCTATGATCATTTAGCTGGAGTGCAGCTCATCCCTAACTGAATGCTAATGTATAAAGTAATATTTTTCTCACATATTTAAATGGTAAATGGAACATTTGAATGGCATTTTCCATTTACTGGTCTGATATTATTATTATATAACTATTAGTATAAAGCTAAACTTATTTTATTGTAATAAAACAGGTTTTCTGGGAGAATCGGGGATTTGAAAGGATCTTCTAGCTCAGTGGATCTCAGACTTTTAGTAGCAGAACCCTTTCATTAAATCATCTTTCACACAGAGTCACAGAATATAAATCCCAGTTGTGATTGAAGATTGAAATACCCATGAAGGGCCTAAGGACATACCTTTCACCTCTCTTATTACTAGCTCCTAAAATAACTCCACAAATCATCGTTTTAAATTCACTGATCTATTTTAGTAATACTGCATATAAGGAATGTAAAAATAAGTTTTCCCTGTGGTTTTTCTGCCATGTTCCCTCTTATATCCTCAGTACTTTGCACAGTGCATAGCACAGAGGAGGTGCTCAATAAGTATAAGTTGAATGGGTAGCTGGTGGCAGGCAGAGGCAGACTAGAAGTTATCTCTTGATTCTTAATTGGCTTTTTTTTACTAGTCTATATCACCCCTTAAAAATCATAACATTTACATAGCTCTCAGGTTCCTCTTTTAAAATGAGGATGAGGGGCCTGGGTGACTCAGTTGGTTGAGCAATTGGCTCTTGATTTTGGCTCAGGTCATGATCTCAGGATCCTGGGATGAAGTCTTGACTTGAACTCCCTGCTCAGGGGGGAGTCTGCCTATCTCCCTCTTCCTTTGCCACTCCCCCTGCTCAGGTACATTTGTGCTTGCTCTCTGCTTTCTCGCATGTGCAAATAAATAGATAAAAATAAAAAATAAAACAAAATGAGGATGAAAAAACTGGCATCTACATTTTCTCTAAAATGAAGCTAACAAATCCTGTCTGTAGGAGACCACGCTACAGAAGAGGAGGAAGGTGGTACTGCAGAGTCACATGACAGCAAAGGCTTAGGCCTAGATGAAAATGAACTTGATTCTGAAGCTGAACTCATGAAAAGTATGGGGCTACCACTTCAGTTTGGTGGGATATCTGCACATAAGAATTTTGAGGTAAGTATGTTACTTATATTTGTTTCTTCATTTACTTCATAAAATACCACAAAGAATTTTTTTATCCTGTCTAATATATTCATAAATTAGAGCATTCCACCTCTTTTCAAATGTACATATTTATAAATTAATCAAAAGTATAAGTTTTGATGTATGTCCATTTGTGATTTTTTCCTCCTGGAAACATAAATAGTAAGATTTAACTTGTTTGTGTAACTAAAAACCCAGGATGGGGATTTGACGATATATTATTTAATTTAATGTTTAAAATAGACTTTGATTCTGCTTTCTTTTACAGTTTATGAGGTACATTTTACATTGTAGTTTTTTATCTTATGTAGGTGTCTATGAATACTAGAAATAAAGTTAAAATAAAAAAGAAAAAGAAAAAACACCAGAAGAAGTACTTAGATGAAATTATGAGAGAATCTTGGAGACAAGATTATGAAGAAGATGACATACTGGCTTCAGACGATCCATCTTCAGTTGGACAGTATGAGAGTACCAAAACATGTAAACTTAAAACCAAAGAAGACATTGAAACTGAAAATCTTCCTGTTGAAAATACATTATCTCCAAAGCTAGAAATTACAGAGAGGTGGGAAAAGTATTGGAATGAATATGGTGGAGGACTATTATGGCAAAGCTGGCAAGAAAAACATTCAGGTCAGACACTATGTTCTGAACCTTGGAACATTCCTGATACAAAGGAGGAATGGGAGCAACATTATAGTCAACTTTATTGGTATTATTTGGAACAGTTTCAGTATTGGGAAGCTCAGGGTTGGACTTTTGATGTCTCACAAACCTATGAAACAGATACTTGTGGCTCTAAGATAGAAGTTGACAGTGAGAAAGATGAAAATTGCGTGAAGGCAGACTTAATGTCCTTTCCATCTCCATCTGTTACGATTGATAGTGAAAGCTCTAGTTCCAGTGATAAAGAGCATAACGAAATCCTTGGTGGAATTAGTCATATAAGTCTGAATTCAGAGGAAGTGGAACAGAGCCAGTTAGATTCTTCAGTAAATTGTGATGGACATCAGTGGCTAAGTGAAGTCAGCAGCAGCAGAGAATGCCCTGCCTCTGGCCAGAGTGAACCATGCAATAGAGGAACCAAGGACAGCAACTCGTCTGGGAACAGAAGCACAAACCTGGGTAAGATAGCCCAAGATTTATCCTACCAAATAACAGGAAAATTAACCTACATTATCCTTAATGGTAGGGTTGCACAATGCCAACTACATTTTATGGTATAATATGATTTAATGCATATATCACAAGTTGTTTATTACCCTTTCATATAAATAATAAGAATATTTGCTTAGGGTTCTCAAAAATCTTGTCCTGGGATACCTGGGTGGCTCAGTGGTTGAGCGTCTGCCTCAGGCTCAGGGTGTGATCCCAGGGTCCTGGGATCAAGTCCCATATCAGGCTCCTCGCGGGAAGCCTGCTTCTCCCTCTGCCTTTCTCTCTCTCTCTCTCTCTCTCTCTCTCTCTCTCTCTGTCTCTGTCTCTCATGAATAAAATAAATAAAATCTTAAAAAAAAAAATGTCTTGTTCCTTCCACTTGTACGCTGATGGCCAGTGAATTAAAACTTGAAACTCCCTCGAGAAATTTAATATAGAGGGAGTGTGGAACTTCTAAAGTTGCTTGGAGCAAATGAATTTATAAGAGCCATATTAGAGAATGGTTCAGAGTACACAATGGACATCAGGCAAATCTGATTGTAAGTCATATCTGGAATTTATTTCAAAACAAATGGAAGTCTTGCTCTGTAGGGAATCTCAACAGGGCATGTTATTAATTTATAATTGGAAGGATTGACTTCAGGATTCTTATAAAATATCCAGGATAAGGAGCTTGAATGACTCCAGCCTAAGTGATTTAAAACAAAGCAAAACAAAACCTATCATGGAAACTGGTGTCTAAAGAACTAAAGAAAGGACTAAAGAAAGCCAGTGAGCCGCGTGTTAAGAAAAGTCAGAGGTTGGTAAGAATGCTTTTGCTGGGGACAAGAATTCTAACTGATGGCACTAGGAAAACGAGAGAAAATTTTTTTTTATTTCTGAATTTCCTGAAGGTCACTAAGAATGTCTTCCTGGCATTCTTGATGTTTGTTGTTAAGAAAAATATATTTATAATATAGGACTTTCTTCTCAGCCTCATTCCTATATGAAGCAAAAGCTTTTGGCCTTTTATTTAACAATTGGTTTTGCTTTGCTTCTCAGATTGCTGATCTTCATCCAGCTGAGAGGTTCCTTTAGAGAGTTAGTAAATTGCTCTACTTTTTAATTCCTTTTGTCTCTGTGCTTTTCCAATGGAGCTTACTTAGGTATTCTCATTCCTTTCTATTTTGATGTTATTATCATATTTTTTTAATAATGTGATTATTTTATATTAGTCTTTTGATATTGTATACTTTCTTGATTACTTTCTATGCTGATTTTGACCATAAAACTTGAAATATGGGTATTGGCCAATGTATCGGCTCCTGTTCTTATTCCTTCATGTTGTTCCTTTAATTATCTTTCCTTATCTTCCTATTTTTTGCCTTTGTCAAACATAGTAAACCTCATAGTTTGTACCTTCTGTTGCCTATTACCTAACTAACATGTATAGATTGGCCATTTCTTTAATTAGGTCCCAGTGAGTGTCATCAGGATCAGTCTGGGAATCTAGGTTTTGATTTGTTTTAGATCCTGCCTTGAGATCAAAACACAAGGTATAGGGGCATCTGGGTGGCCCAATTAGTTAAACATATCCCTTCGGTTCAGATCATGATCCAGGGTCCTGGGATTGAACCCTGAGTTGGGCTCCCTGCTCAGGGGGCAGTCTGCTTCTCCCTCTCCCTCTTCCTCCGCCCCGCATCCCCCATGGGCACACTGTCTTTCTCTCAAATAAATAAATCTTAAAAAAAAAATTACACAAGGTATATAGCACATTTCTATGTAAGTATGCTTTCTACTATTAATGGTTGGGTACTCTCCTGGAATAGTCTATGCCCACACACTTAAAACTTCCCACTATATCTACACTGCAGATAGTTCTTCATTGCCAGTCCCACTTACTGGCTTCATGCCAGTCTGAAGAAAAACAGGTGCCTCAGTTGGAGCTCCCACAAGTTAAAAATATTCTTTTAAAATGGTGGTGTTTACCCTACTGTTACTTTTGATTTAAGAGCTATATTAGAGGTAATTTATTTGCTTCTTAATAAGGAGAAATCATTTTTAATGTATTATGCTATCTTCAGCATGATTTAAGTTAAAATCCATCAAAAAGTAGAATGCCTAAGTCACTCACTCAGATAAGCGTCTGACTCTTGATTTCAGCTCAGGACATGATCTGAGGGTCATGAAATTGAGCCCTGAGTTGGGCTCTGTGCTCAGCAGAGTCTATTTGAGACTCTCTCTCTTCCCCCCCTTTCCCTCCCTCTAAAATTATTTTTTTTAAAGATTTTATTTATTAATTCATAGACACAGAGAGAGAGGGGCAGAGACACAGACAGAGGGAGAAGCAGGCTCCACGCAGGGAGCCAGATGTGGGACTTGATCCCGGGTCTCCAGGATCACACCCCAGGCTGCAGGCGGCACCAAACCACTGCGCCACCGGGGCTGCCCCCTCCCTCTAAAATTAAAGTTCCATCAAAATGTGGTAACTGTTTAGCTATCACAAAACTGTGGATTAATTTGTGTAGATTTGTTTGGGTAGCTATGAAGAAAAAGTTTTAGATTCCTTTTTAAATAGTTAAATAATAGAAACTTTTAAACTTTGATAGACATAACTACCGTTTTTTTATGCTCAGAGTCTACATGGAGATAGACAAAATAGGTAGATGTGATCTGGCACTGTGCCTGATATGCGTGTAAGTTCATTGCAGGAAAGTGACAAAAATATTTTGATAGCCTTTGCAAAAGGCAGAAGAGTTGTCAACCGAAAGGGAAAATCCACTGCAATATCTCTGCCTCTTTAGATTCACAGGACTTTTCAGAAGCAAACACAATCAAAGAAAGACTACACCCCAACAGTATTGATGGAGATGAGAGTGAAGAAGATCCACCTGAACGGAAGCCAAGCAAACTCAAGAGGAGGCAAGTTGCATATTACCTCTCTCTCCACAGTGCGGTAGCATAAGCACTTGTGTCCATGAGGGAGTGGCTGTGAAGCACTTGTTATATTACAGTACGTTTAATCCTGTGAGGAGAAAACAGATGTATTAGCGAGACCTGGGCCTTGGAACACCTGCAAATCCCAACTCTTACTCTGCCAGTTTCTCATTTCTAGAATGGAACTGATGCTTTTTTAATGAGCTCATTGGGAAGACAAGAGCTAGCATGTAATTATATCTGACAGTAGATATTAATGGATGACAGTTTTTAACTGTATTGGTAGATATGGTTTGTCTCAAGGAAGTTCTATTTTTTTTCCCAAAAGTCTGCATGCACGTATATTATCACAGAATTTTACTGCTAAAATAGACCTCAGAAGTATGTAATCAAATGCTCTTAATCTATAGATAGTAGTATTAAGACAAAATGAGCATAAGTGCCTTGCCCAGAGTTATATAGCAAAACAGTGGCAGCTCCAGGTCTAACACCCAGACCGACCCTTCTGGAAGCAGTGCTAGTATACTGTTGATATGTAAAATTAAACAAGTGGCAAGTAATATAGATAGGATATGGTCAGATGCTAATTCCATAAAATACAAAGAAAGGATGGATATTATAGAACTTAGATGTTAGCTAAAAACATTTTATTTCTTTGACAGGATATGAAATGTTCCACTTAAGACTTTTATGTTCCGTACAGCTTCTAGAAAAACTATCTACAAGCTTTAGAGGCTCAGTAACTTAGTATATACATAAAAGCATGCCTCCATTGTGTTCCTTCCACATAGTATACAATGCTTGTTAATTCCACCTTTAGTTCCCAGAGGCAGAGACTATGGGTGGTGTATTCACATTTCCGGAACCTAATAGGTCCACTGTAAATGTTCAGTGGCCTTAATTTGTAGAAATTATTTCTTACCATTTTTTCTTACTTGGTACTGTCACAAAGTAATAGGGGTCAGGAAGGCATCCCCAATAGATCAGTGATCATGGGTTACTTATCACTTGTATCACAACCTTATTCTTCTTAATATATTTTTTTTTTTTTTGTAATTTTTTTGGTTGGCTTGATACTTCTCAAATGTTTCGCCGTTTTTAAGGAAGACTTCTAAAAGCCCTCTAGGAGATTAGTTTAAGGCTACAGCTTTTACAGGTATTTTTCCAAAGGCGAATGGAGAGATCTGTGTCAGAGAGATCTATGTCTGTACCGTGTTCAAGAATAGAGATAATTAGGATTTGAGTGCCTGTTGCTGTGTTCCAGACACTCCTGGGTAACTGGAAAATCTGAGTAAACTATTCTTTCCTTTCTTTCTGGATTTGTGAGCTGTGGTTGATTGTTGTAATAGGAAAGTGTGTGTAGGTTGACTATGTATCTTTTTGATACTTACCTGAACTGGTGGGCTCTGGACATAATGGCTTATCACTGTTTACCTTTTGTTTATTTGTTTAGCCACGAACTGGACATTGATGAAAACCCAGATTCAGACTTTGATGACAATGGTTCCCTTCTGGGATTCAAGCATGGCTCAGGACAAAAGTAATTATACATAAATACAACATAAATACTATTGTCTGAAATTTTAACACTTCAGCTGTTTTCAAGTTCTCTGATATTCAGTAGCTAATGATGGTTATAGAATTGATACCATTTGAGATGTTACAGTTAAAACATTAACCTCTCTTACAGAGAGATTACCACACATTTGATATATTCACATGTATTATTAACTCAGTTGCACTTCATAGCAATCCAGTATCATTATTAAAATTTCATGAATAAAGCAACTGCAGCCCACAGAGCTTGTGACTTAGGATCATATCAAGGATTCAAGCCAAGCTCTTGAGACTTCTAAGTGTGGTTCTCTTTTTCACCTTACATCTCATGTATCTACCTCTGTATATGTCTGACATGTATAGCAAGCATGTCATGAAAAGTTCAAATCTGAAGTAGCCTTTTTTTTATTATTATGAAAACATTAAAACTCAAAACAGAAGAAAGAGTAAAAATCTTTCAAAGCACTCCTCAGAAGTAGGCAATGTTTGGCATATATCCTTCCTAATTTACTTGTGTGTTTTTATGATTACATATAAAACGGTTACTCCCTTTTCATAAAAACACAAAAATAGAATCATATTATACTTGTTTTGCAGCTTGCTTTTTTCCCCTTAACAATGTACCATGAACATCCTGATTTATCAGTACATGCTTATTTATCTAATCCTTGTGTGTGACTTACCCTGTATGTACCTCTAGGTTGTTCCTAAGATCTAGGCATATGCCTTTGGGGTTCCCCACAAGTTATTATGTTTACCAATGTTTCATTCCTACTTACTGCTGAATAGTATTCCACTGTATGGGAGTATCATAGTTTGTTTAACCATTCATCTATTCAAGATCATTTGTATTGCGTGTGGTATTTTGCCAGGACAAATAAAGCTGCTGCGAATGTTTGTATACAGAAAGTATAAGTTTTCTCTAGGATTAAATGCCCAAGCATTAAGTACAAGTATATTGAAGGGTTTATTGCATATACCATGAAGACTGAACTGAATAGTTAAGGCTCATTAAAGACCTACCATCTGTGTCAGCTTGTACCAGTGATTTAAACAAATATTATGGTCTTTGATGTTTCTAAGGGGTGAGACTTTGTTAGTTATGAAATCTTAACTGATACCTACATAATATGAAGGCAGCAAGAAAAGGATATAGATCTAAAAATTGACTTAGAAATTGAATCCAGGGACTCCTGGTGGCCCAGCGGTTGAGCATCTGCCTTCAGCCCAGGGCATGATCCTGGAGACCCAGGATCGAGTCCCGCGTCGGGCTCCCTGCATGGAGCCTGCTTCTCCCTCTGCCTGTGTCTCTGCCTCTCTCTCTGTGTGTGTGTCTCTCATGAATAAATAAATAAAATATTTTAAAAATAATGATAATAAAATAAATTGAATCCAAATTATTAGTTCAGAAATACATGCTCATAATATTATGAATATTTTTTAAACTATCAGTTATCTCTCCTTTATGGTACTTAAAGGCCGTTGCAGTTGGTATCATCTCACCATGAGAAAAGATAATATTTCCCTCATGTGCAGTGGGGTCATATTTTTCTGCAATTTCTTTACTACGTTTTACTACGTGGTATATGCTTTCTGTTACAGATAAGGTATTTGATATCCTCAACCAGCATTTCACATTTAGTTGAAAATGAGCATGTAACCAAGACCTTAAACTCCTCTGCATTCAAACTTTATTTCTAACTTTTGTAATTTAGAAAAATGAAGTTAATATGGTGGCTGCTAGTAGAAAAATAGTGAAAATTGTCATTTTTATTCTTTTCATGTAAGAAAACAAACTCATAGAACTTAAGGTTTGAGTCAACTTCCTTTGGTTTGGCCACAGATACGGTGGAATTTCAAATTTCAGTCATCGGCGGGTCAGATACCTACAGAAGAATGTAAAGTATAAGTCAAAGTTCCTGGACATGAGAAGACAAATAAATATGAAAAACAAACACATTTTCTTTACTGAAGAGTCAGAAAAAACATTCAAAAAAAGCAAAACTCTGACTAAGGTAGGTTTAAATTTTGTTGTATATTTACAGATAGAATTTATTTTGTAAGCTTGACTCCTTAAAATTTTTTTCAAGTGCAGCCTGGGTGGCTTAGTGGTTTTGCACCGCCTTCAGCCCAGGGTGTGATCCTGGAGACCTGGGATCAAGTCCCACGTCAGGCTCTCTGCATAGAGCCTGCTTCTCCTTCTGCCTGTGTCTCTGCCTCTCTCTCTCTCTCTCTCTGTTTGTCTCTCGTGAATAAATAAAATCTTTAAAAAAAATTTTTTTTCAAGTAAAAATCCTATTTCTACCAGATATAAAAGTACCTAAAATTCTCTTCCCCTTGCTTCCTAAAGGCATATATCATGTGAACCAAATTCGAAAAAGAATAAGTTGGTAATAATATGAAGAGGGGATGTTTTGAAAGCTACAAAGTATCAGTGTCTGGGAAGATAAATAGGTAAAATTGCCTCCTATACACATAGTAACAGTGAGAATTTCTCATCTGCTTCAGGCTTAAGTAGGATCCTGGAAGTCAGTTTCTGGTCCAGCATTAATTGTAAGCCTTAATTTTGAGGTCATCAATCAAACATTGCACTAACCAGTTCATCCTAATAGTTTCATGCTAATTTAGTGAATACACTGCTAACTGGAATATTCATGCCCCTCTCTGGGACTCTGCTGTTGCCTGCTGTCCATGCACTTGAAAAACAAAAGTAATTAGAATTATTTTTGGTTGATGAGTGATAATTCTCCATTATAGGAGAAAAAAAATACTTTTTAATGAGCAGAACCTTTGTGTCAGTTACTTTTCTAACAGCACCTTTGAGCAACAAAACAAAAACCTCCAGACCTGGCGACGACCTTGTTTTACCTTTAGGATACATTATCTTTCCCAACGTCAGCATTCCTCCAAAACCTGCTACATATTTATAGCTGGATTTATTTGTGTTATATTTTGGATTGGTTGGTCAATGATAATATTCTAATATTTTAGCGGCCCAGGTTATATCTGGAACACATTTCCCAATATCAGACCAACCAGTCTTTAGGCATAGCCCCTTTGTTTTTAGGCATAGCCCCTTTGAAGATTCTGGATTGTTGCCTGTGCTCATCTTCCAATTTCCTAACTCATGGGAAGATCATGAAGATCTGTTATGAAAAATACTCTTGTTATAGAAGTTTGCAAGGAAGTACATATCATCTGTTAACACCTTGTTAACATTACTGAGAAACCCAGTTTTTAGAAATCATTGTACTGACTCTACTGCTCCATTAAAGGTTAGCTTGCATTCTTTCTAAGATTAGCACTGTTCTTTTTCTTACAGAGAGATGGGCACTTAATCTTTTTAGAGTTTATCTTTGGTGCAGGGAGTACAATTTATCATAGCCTGGGCCATTGAAGAAAGGTCTGTATAATTTGTAAAGCTAATATTAGTGACTCAATAAGTAGGTACATTTGTAATAATAATATCATGTTATATTGTTAGAAGCCTTTGTGGAAAGCTACTGGAACAGTTCAGCTTTATCCTCTTAGTGTTCATTGATTACAGGAAAGTCATCGTTATATGTTTAATCTGATGTTTTCTTCCTTTTAAAGAAATCTTTAATAAGGTCATGGTATGTCCAGATACTAAAGTGCAGTTAGCTCAGAATTCTGTATAATTAGCTTGTATAATATAGTATACTTATCAGAGTTAATAATTAGAACATTTTCTCATTGAGATCCAAATGGTAAAGCAGGTATAATTTGGAATGAATTCAAGCCTGTGACAACTTAATTTCAGGTAGAAAAATTCCTAAAATGGATTAATGAACCAAGGGATGAGGAAGCATCGCAGGAGTCCGTTTCTCATGACAATGTACAAGACACGTGCACAAGCAGTGATTCAGAAGAACCAGAAATGTCTGTTAAAGAAGGTGATGACCCACTGGAGACAAATAATCCAGAACCTGAAAAGTGTAATGCCACGTCTTCAGCTGGTGAACTTGAAACAGAAAAAAATGAAGGAGACAGCACGATAGTAATTATTACAGATAAGGAAGATGGTATTACTCAGATTACCCCAGACTCTCTTCAGGTAGAAACTGAAGGTAAGACTAAATATGCTTCAACCTGCTGATGAATTTAGATAGTGTGCTTCCCTAGTTTTCAGTTCTGAATCATCTCTACACTTAAGGATTCACTGCTGTTTATTTCTTAGAGAGAGGGCACAGTAAGTGTAAATGTGCTAGTAGCTATGATTTGGCACAGAACACTATACTTTTGGCTGAGCAAGCATGATAAAATAAAAGGCCAGGCATGTGGGAAAACTGAGTACCTCTGTCTATGCCATTAAGATTGGTCTCTGCTGCTGCCCTCTTCCCTGGGCTAAAGGTAGCTAGCTGGAAGTCCCTTGTATCCCTCTTGAAATTTGGTTTTTCCCTGGTTTCCTTTTTGATTAATTTATTTGCTTATTTATATATTTTGTATTTTATGGTAATGGTTGTTGGTAGTAGTAGTTTGTTATTTGGATGACACCCTGACATAAGGTATTTGTAGTAGTTGCTTGAAATGAATGGAGAATGGAGTCGCATTTTCACTTTATGCCCTTTTGTGTACTGTTTGAATGTATTCTACAGCAAATGTTCTTTTTTAATTTATAATTGTATTCACTGGAACATTGAAGCTTTTATGAGGTAGAAATTTTCATTTGACATGTATTCATTTTTATCGATGAATGATTTCAGACTTAATCTAATGAAACAATTATATTGTGATGGTCTCTTTCTTAATTTAGTATTGAGGAAAATACCTCATTTGAATCTTAATTTTTTTCTGTGTGTGTATGTGTGTGTAGAGAGAGCTGAGTTCTTTGTATCATATACTTCTTTGCCTTTCTAAAAAGCATACATAAGGTAGTTTACATTTTTTTATTGTCACGTACAGCTGATGTTCATGTGGCACCTGCAGACTTCTAAAATGCCTTCATATGCCTTATTTTCATTTAAGCTAAAAAATAACCCAGTGAGGTAGGCAGGATTATCCACATCCTAAAAATACACACAGTAAACTCAGAGAAACTAAGAAACTCACCTGCAGTCACAGTGCCAGTGGGTGGCATAGCTAGGACTCAAAACCAGGTTGTCTGAATCCTCCATCCCATTTTCCTGTCCTCCCCTAATTACCTTGCCTCATAATGCTGGTGGTTCCTCACCAGAGGCATTTGGAAGATATTGGCTGTTAGAATGATCTAGGGGTCCTGGCACTTAGTGTACACTGGGTTGCTTAATGTTATGTCGTATGGTCTTGCAAGGATGATCTTGCGCAGTAAGGATTTGTTCACTCAAAATGTTAGTATCCCCTCTCCTAAAAGACTCTTACTACTTACTTCGCTATTGATGACAGTTCTGCTGTTTGCAATGATCAGATGACCATAACAAGATCTAGTCCTGTCCTTGAGGATTGGTGGTAATTTTATTTGTCAGCATCAGTTCTTGTCATTTTACTTAGCTGTGACAGCACTCTTTCTAAATTGCTATTTCTAATCTGCTCAGAATTTAAACCAAATTACCAAATTAATAAAAATTGTCTAAGAAAAAGTCAGTCTCTGAATGAATGAGATCCTTTCCTATTAACCTTAAAGCAGTGACCTGTCTTAATTTCCCAGAAGCCATATGACCTTCAGGTAATATCTGGATTCAGAGGACTGACCAAGCTGAAAGTTAGGAGCTTAATCAGTCCTTAAGAGGTTTTATTTTAAAGAAGGGAAGAGAAATGTTTGGGCTTCCACATTTGACCGACTAAAACAGTGTCTTATCTAACAAATGTAATAACTTTTATACCTATGTAGTATCTCTACGTATTTCCCTTTACAATCCTGTGAAGTAAATAGGTAAAATACTATCATTCATTCCTTTTGAGGAATTAAAAATTAGATCTTAGAGAGCCTGGGTTACTGTTCCAAGCTCAGAGAGCTTATAAATAGCAAAATAGAGGCTGTAATCCAAAGTCCATGCTACGCACAGTATGCCCTCCTGCTTCTCCTGGGATGCTGTTGAATGCATGGTCTGCAGTACATTCCCTAATTATAAATACTGAATGTGGCTATACTTTTTACATAAATTCATCTTTGATTGTCTTTTTTCATACTGGGCATCTGCGTATTTATATTCTTTTATTTTAGCTGAAAGTAAAAAGAAAAAGAAGAAGAAAAAAAACAAGAGCAAAAAGGTAATTGGTCTGCCTCCTGAGATAGCTGCTGTTCCTGAGCTGGCAAAATACTGGGCCCAGAGATACAGGCTCTTCTCCCGCTTTGATGATGGGATTAAACTGGACAGAGGTAAAATATATATATAATGCTTAACACTATTTTGAAATAAGTTCAGACTTACAGAAAAGTGGCAGGAATAGTAAAAAAAGAAATTCATAATGCCCTTTACCAGATTCAACTGTTCTAACATTTTGCCACATTTGCCTTACCATTCTCTATGTGTTTCTGGTCCAATTGCTTCTACCTCTTAGTACTTATGTGTGTATTTTCTAAGAACAAGGATACTTATGCAACAATGGTAAAATTATAAATTTAACATTGCTACAATACTACCATTTGCAGTCCAGATCCTAGTTTAATGTTAACCTAATCATGTCCCTTATGGCATTTTTTTTCTTCCAGTATAGGATCACATGTTACGTTTAGTTTTCATGATTTTTTAGTTTCCTTTTGTCTGGAATAGTTCCTCAGTCTTTTTGTCTTTTATGACTTTGATGTTGTCCAAAGATGAGTGACCAGTTATTTTCTACAGTGTCTCTCAATTTAGATATATATGTTTTTAAAATTTCATATTCAGGCTTAACTATACTTAATCTATATTTTACGATAGGTAGCAAAGGGAATCAATAGATTGTTGTTGGATTTGGGTTTTTGTTTTTTTTTTTTTAAGATTTCATTTATTTATTTGTTAGACAGAGGCAGAGACATAAGCAGAGAGATAAGTAGGCTCCCTATGGGGAGCCTGAAATGGGACTCCACCCCAGGACCCTAGAATCACTACCTGAGCCACAGGTAGATGCTCAACCACTGAGCCACCCAGGCACCCGGAGAACAATAGATTGTTAAGCAGAATATCTGATGATGTAATATCTAGCGTAGAAAGATATAATTTGATGAATTAACACTGGAAACTGAGTTCTTCTGTTGAGTGTTCCTACTATGTCTTGAACACCTTCTCAATTCTGCAAGTTGATGCTTATTTTCATATTGGGGCTACTTAAATGTTAATCTTTATTAACTATCAAAATCAGGAAGCTTGATCTGGGGTTAGAATTTTAGGTTCTTTGAACCTCTCATAATTATAAAATATTGCACATTGGAGAAAGCACATGGCAGTTTAAGAAATAAGACTGGATAAAAGCTTTTTAATTCTATAAAAGGAGTTTATTTTTTTATTCTTCCAGCAGTGAGGAGCCATTTAGATTTTTGGTAAGGAAAGAGAACAAGAAAATTGGTGTATCATTTTATTCAGAGAAATATCTTTCTGAAAAAAATGTTAATTTCTTCTCTATTGGGAAAGGAGGTTAGTACCCTCATTCTTTTGGAGTAGGTTTAGGACCCCATTTCTGAAAATGAAGAGAGTTCTGCTGTTCTTAAAATTTTGCAACCTGTTGCTATCAGCTCCTTTTATTTCCTGACCCTTTGGAAATGTACAAATATTTCCAAAGTGTTGAGTACAAATCTGGTTCAATGCTTCTCTGTTAGAAATGAAACAGGAAACTCGGTGGAGTTTGGGGAGTTGGCCAGTTGAATAGCTAACTTTCCATCGTTCATAATAGTCAGTAGTTAATACTTCAAACAGAAAAACTAAAATTCAGTTATTGGAAAGTATATTACAAAAGCATCAGGCAAGAATTAAGGCACTTGCTTCTGTGGAAATTGGGAAGGGAAATGGTACTGCTCCTTTTTATAACAAGTTTTGTGGAACTTTTTTTTAAAACTAAGTCAATTAGGGGCACCTGGGTGGGTTGGTTGGCTGGGCATCTGCCTTCGGCTCAGGTCATAATCTCAGGGTCCTGGGATCAAGCCCTACATCAAGCTCCTTGCTCAGAGGAGAGTCTACTTCTCCCTCTCCCTCTGCCCCTCCGCTGTTCATATGCACATTCTCTCTCTCTGTCAAATAAATAAATAAATCTTTAAAAAACAAAAATAATCTATAATTTTTTGAGAAGAGAAGCTAAGTTTTGCTTGTGTAGATAATAATATTTGCTATGTTTATGCTTGGACTGGCTTCTTGAAACTAAACATCTTAACAGAAATACTCTTCCCTTCACAGAGGGCTGGTTTTCAGTTACCCCTGAGAAGATTGCTGAACATATTGCTGGCCGGGTCAGCCAGTCCTTCAAGTGTGACATTGTAGTAGATGCTTTCTGTGGAGTTGGAGGAAATACTATTCAGTTTGCCTTAACCGGAAAGAGAGGTAATATGCCGTCAAAGGAAGAAAAGTAATTTATTTTCAGTTTCAATAAATGCTTCATTTTGCTTCAGCCTATCTTTGCTGAGATTTAATACATAATTAGTAATGTGATGCCAAATATTTAAAATAATAATAACTAGCATATATTAAGCATATGCTTTGTATCACGTACTAGTGTAAGTGCTTAATATGTATTAATTTATTAGTCAGTTATCTTGTGAGGTGTATCTTTTACTGTCTGCATTTCACAGATAAAGTCGGAAATAAGGAGATGAAATAACTTATCCAGAATTACACAGACACAGCTCGGCAAAGTGAAGATTATAACATTATATAAAACTATAAATATTAAAAAGGAAAACCATTCTTTAGAAGAAGAGTGGACAGGGAATTCCAGCTTTGCTACCTTTATGACTTTGGACATCATTTAACCTCAATTTAAAGGAAACCTTAAATTGACATATCCTCTGTAATCCCTTTCAGCTTGAACATTATAAGACTCCAAAAACCTTTTAAGTATTATATCATTCTTATGGTTGTTTGACTTTTGAAACATGAAAAAGAAAACCTCTATCACTATATATGTGTTAAGAATTATGACAAGTAGGTAGGTACGTGTGCTATTTCCCAGGGGAAAGGAAGCTTTATAAAATTGAACGGTCTGCCCAAATGATCATGACTGAGTCATGAAGCCAAGAGTTTTTACTCACTTTTTTCTGATATCTCTGTTCTTTCTAAATTCTTTTTAAAGTGTAGCATGATGTGATATTTTAAAGACATCAATTATTAAGTCATACTCTGAAGGTGCTTTTTCTCCCCCCAACATACACATGTAGCTTCCATTTCAGTGAGTTACAATTCTTACTAATTTATATAAAGTTCTTTTTTTTTTTTTTTATGATAGTCACAGAGAGAGAGAGAGAGAGAGAGAGGTAGAGACACAGGCAGAGGGAGAAGCAGGCTCCATGCACCGGGAGCCTGATGTGGGATTCGATTCCGGGTCTCCAGGATCGCGCCCTGGGCCAAAGGCAGGCGCCAAACTGTTGCGCCACCCAGGGATCCCTAATTTATATAAAGTTCTAAAGATTAACTAGGTAAGTATGATTCTGGAAGCATAATATAGAAGCTAGAAAATGATGAAGGAGAATTTGACATTGATTCTGAGACCCAAACCCATGCTAATGAACTGTGACCCTTATTTAATCGTGTTCCAGGGCATGACATTGCTCACCTTATGTGGTCCAATAGCCTCAATTAAAGTTGTTTTCACGTTTTCCTGGAATAGGAATTATTTTCTTGTTTTCCTTGAATTCATTATTTACTCATAAAATTTTTTTCTCTGCACTTGCCAGATAAGCCAGTCCTGTGAGCTCAATTCAGTGTTTATTGGTTGAAAATGATTTTTCCTCAAAAGTTGTCAAATTTATTTTCATTTTACATTGTATCATAACATGACAATTCTAAAAATCTGTCCTCTGATAAAGCAGCAAAGAGGTCTGAAAATATTTTCAAAATATTATGGAAACCATCCATATTACAGATTTATATTTCTCTGTATATAGGTACCTTGCCAAGGCTTTATGCAGCTCTGTATACATTTGGTAAAGAAAAATGTCTGTTGTGGGTCTCAAGCTAAAAGAAGGCTACCTCTGCCATGTTATTCCAGCCCCAACTTTCATCCCAGCCCCTTAGGATCTTTTAATCACTCATGCTTACTGATGAACAGCCTCTGAGAGGAAAAGGAGGCAAACACAACGCCTCCCTAGTAGTATCAGGATCTGGCTTCTGTCCTTGCAGCATATGGAATGGGAAGCTCAGAAGCATGTTCAGTATAGTGGTGTCCCATGACCTGTTCCCCCAAATCAGCAGCAGCAGCTCACACAGATGTCCTAATTTTAGTTATATGTACTGCACCTAGTATGATAGAGCTGACTGCATCATCATAGGGAATTCAAAATTTTTGAAGTGTAATTGTGTGCCTGTATATCTATCTGTATGTGTGCTTATATATACACACGTATGTATGTTTATATATACACATATGTATATGATCAGTTACTCTTTAAGTGAATGTACATGAATACCCACATGTATCCATATATATGAGAAAATGGATTGTTTATAATTGACATGATCCTGTTGTGCCTCTTATTTCCTTCTATTCAGGTAGTTGTTGTCTATGAGTATACTCACCTGAATGGTTAGAGAATCCACAAAGTTTTGCACTTTGATGGTAAAGTTTTTTTTTTTTAATATTTTTATTTATTTTTTCATGAGAGACACAGAGAGAGGCAGAGACATAGGCAGAAGGAGAAGCAGGCTCCCTGTGGGGAGCCCAATGTAGGACTCGATCCTGGCAGGATCATGCCCTAAGCCAAAGGCTAGTGCTCATCCACCGAGCCATCCAGGAATCCCTAATGTTAAAAATTTTATACCTTTCTGTATACTTCAGTATTACTGCTATCCACTAGAATTTTCTGTGATGATAGCAGTGTTGTGTATCTGCACTGTCCTGTGTGATAGCCACTAGCCACATGTAGCTATTGAGCATTTGAAATGTGGCAGTGTGGAGGCGTCTGGGTGGCTCAGTGGGTTAAATGGCCAAGTCTTGATTTTGGTTCAGGTCATGATCTCAGGGTTCTGGGATCAAGCCCTGCGTTAGGCTCTGCACTCAGCCCAGAGTCTGCTTGAGAATTCTCTCTTCCTCTCCCTCCGCCCCTCCCCTGGCTGGCTAGCTTGCTTGCTGTCTCTCAAATAAATAAATCTTAAAAAAAAAAAAAAAAAAAAAAGAAATGTGGCAATGTGACTGAGGATCTAAATTCTTTATTTCATTTTAATCAATTAAAGGTAATAGCCACATAGGGGTAGCGGCTATTGTTATTGGACAATGCAGTTCTATAAAATGTCATCCAACATTTGTCAGCATTTCATTTACATAATAGACCAAGTGCTTACATTCTGTTAGGCCTAAAGACAAAGCAGCCTCTAGGAGAAATGAAGATGAAAAACATGAAGATTGACTGAATATATTTGATGTTGAAAATCATTTTTCCCATTGAGTTTTTGGTGTTAGCATATTTTTCCGTCTGTCTCTGTACTACAATTGGAGCAGATTGAACAGCTGAAAAGGACATTTTCATCTTTTCTCTTACGAATATTACTTGTTTAGAACAGAAAAAATAGCATTGTAAATGCATGATTTCAACATGTGATCGGAGCTTGTATTCATTGTTGAAGTGATTTATTTAGTGCATTATTTCTCAAAAGTGTTAACAAATTTTGAAACTGCCATTTTCTAGAAAACTGTTTCCATGACAACCATGGTGTATACATCAGGGTTCCACTTAGACCTTCCAAATATAAAATATTGCCACTAGTACCCTGGTGCACATACAGGTGCATTTGAGTTATTTACTGCCAGAGGAGTGAGCTAAAATTAACATATGTTTGCATTGCTAATTATGAAATTCCAATAAATTAAATGAAAGCCCATTTGATGAAAACATATCGTTGTTGGTTCCTTCTTCCTATGATGTCTCATTAAACATTATCAACAGATGTTTTTACATTTCTTCATAAGCTGGCTATATGGGTTTGTCATAATGTGTTTTAATTTGCTTTTCTGTAGAAGTCACATTTGTTTTTCTTTGGACTCTATCTCGTTTTAGGAAATGGATCTGTTCTGAAATCCTAGTGTTACAAGCTTGACATGCAGTCAGTAACCTTTCCAAGTGTTTGCTGCTCAGGCTGTTCAGAGCACAGTACTAAGCACATGTTTACCTCTCAATAGATACTATATGGCAACTGTCACTACTGGTTTTGGAAAAGCTGGCTGAATGACCAAACTTTGAAAGCCAGGTCCTTCAGTCACATTTTCTTGGTACTACACAAGTGAATTTTTCTAATTTAGATTAAAAATTTTAATTAAATTCTTTATCTCTGGTATATGTGCCAAACTCCCTTAGTCTTCAAAAAAAAAGTTCTTTTACAGAGGAAAAAAAAATCAGACTACTCAGAAGATGAACTGTTCTATAGATCAATGTCATTTGATTCATCTTTTCTTTTCCCACTTTTAGTGATTGCCATTGATATTGATCCTGTTAAGATTGATCTTGCTCGCAATAATGCAGAAGTTTATGGAATAGCAGACAAGATAGAGTTCATCTGTGGAGATTTCCTCCTGCTGGCTTCTCACTTAAAGGCTGATGTTGTATTTCTTAGCCCCCCTTGGGGAGGACCAGACTATGCTACTGCAGAGACCTTTGACATTAGGACCATGATGTCTCCTGATGGATATCCTTTAGAAGGCTGAGAGTTTACTCAAACAATGGTTGTGGAGAGAAAGATGTGCATGTGAATGAGTGTATGTTGTGTGTCTGTATTTCAGAAAGAGATTAGTGAAGTAGGGAGATACTCACTAATAGCACTTGATAGATTCGAGTTGATTTTGCATAAAGAGCCAGTATGTAAAAATTAAGTGGTAGTTGATTTTCAAGAAGAATGGCAGATGTGAAGTCATATTTCCTTTGGTTACTATCCAATTTTATCATTATAAAACAAGAACTAGGAAATATTAATTGCTTGAAATTATTATCTTGAAAATTGGGAGTTTCTTCAAAACCTATCCTTAGACTCTGGGTGACCATCCCTTATCTTTTCTTCAGCTTACACTGGCTTGTGCTAATTCTGTTTGCATCTTCAAATGTTTCCTGTTACTCTTTCAAGATACCAAAGCAAACCCTTCTTTCATAAAGAATAAATAGCATTTATTATTTGACCCTTTCTTTATCTCTCCTCCCCAGAGGAATCATCTGTTTGACTCTAACAGGAAGCATGTTTCTAAATTACTAATTAAAATTTAGAATGTAAGCCACAACAACCAGATTTATGTGTCTTTATTGTTTACTGGAAAAAGGTGATATGCTTTCCTGTTCTATTTTCAAATAATTAGGAAATGGCAAAAAGAGAAAGTGTCTTTCTGGCTCTTGGCTGTCTTCCACAAGGATAATCAGATGAATAGGTTTAATTTCAGTGACCCATCTGAATTACAAAATCTACTTAATTCTCTTTTAGGTTCCATTAGAGAATCTAAATGTAAGTTATCTTATAGTTACATATCAAAATACATTTGGATTATGACATATCTCTGATCAGAAATTAATGTTGTTTTTGTTACCATTCCTTAACTATTGTCCACCTTTGAAATCTTCAGGCTTTCCCAGAAGATCACTAATAATATTGTTTATTTTCTTCCAAGAAATGCTGATATTGACCAGGTAAGCCACTACTGAAGAACTTCTATGAGCCTGTAGCATAACCATTACAAAAAATGGGCAGAAAAAAGATATAAGGCCTTCCTTTGAGAACATATTTATGAGAAGTCTCTGACTTTTTTACTATTATTAGAAAACTGAAGGTGTTTGGCAGTTAAATCAATGCCTGTTTCATCTACTTTATCTTTACAGCTCCTGGCTATAAAATAGAACCCTTTTAATTGTATGCTCTGAAAGGGTAACTGTGTTGTATTTCAAATGTACATACCTAAACTAGCCAAGATCTGTTTTTACTAATACCTACCTTGAGAGGAGAGGTTTTAGGTATTCCTCAAAAGAGGAGCTTAAATAGAAATACACAGATAGATGAAACCTTAATTTGGCCAGTTTAAATATAGTCTTGGAGTGTAGGATATTTGACTAATAAGTATATTTATTCCATTCTTCCCATAAACACTTACTTATTATTATTGTCTCTTGTAGAATTGTATTTGGTATAACTGGCTCATAAAGAGTAAATGATGTCTTTATTTCATGTTTCTTTGATTTACTTTCTATAAACACTACATATCTAATGTGTGAGAAGCGTTCTGTTGAAAAATCTTTTGTCTTTTTATATTTTGAATTTTACTGTAGTGTTAACTAGCTCTACAGTTTTCCTTTCTCTCCTCTCTGATACTGAGAGCTGACCCTGTCGTTCTGAGCTTTTTAATCTTGTTCTGGAGAAAGTATCTCCCATTACCTATTCCACCAAATTTCTTTTTTTTTTTTTCCACCAAACTTCTTATCACTTTTGTTCTTTTTTCTGGGACATCATTATGTGGATGTTAGTCTTTTATAACTATATATAGAACTATATATAGTCATTTAAGTATCCAGGTAAGCCCACCAAGGATCATACAACTTCTTATGAGGCTAGTTATAGAGCATAATATTTACGTGGGCAAATAACAATTATGGAATCAACAGGCTCAGCTTTATCTGGGAGTCTAGGATACAGGTCAGAGTCACATGAGTAGCAGATACAGTTTAATATCAAATTTGATATAAAAATGCAGGGAGCAGGAGAATAGTGCTTTTTCTGTAACTGGTACAGCATAGTGTTTGGAAGGTCTAATGTATAAATAGGTTACAGGTGACAAGATCTAATTTCATCTCCTTCTAACCCATGGAGTGAGAGCTCATGCTTGTTCATCTTATTTATCTTTCTCTTAGCCCAGAGAATCTCCACTCTGGCAGCATGTTATAATCATTCGGGGACTTTTAAAAACTTTATGTGTGGGTCTCAACCAGAAAATAATCAGAGTGAATCCTTCCCAGTAGACCAGAGTACTAGTACTGGTAGTTTTAAGAAGCTATTCAGCTAAAATGATAAAACTCTCAGAAGAAAATACAGGGAAAAATTTCATGACATTGGATTTGGCAACAATTTCTTGAATGTGACACCAAAAGCACAGGCTATATATTTCCCAGTGCTTTTTCTCTTCCTTTTTCTTCTGGGGGATCTGGTCTTCCAACCAGTTCATTCCTCAGGTATATGAGTTATGTTATCTATCCCATCTATTGTATTTTTAGTTCAACTGTTACATTCTTTTACTTAATATTTCTGTACTATTATTTCTTGTTTTCTTCTTTTATACTCTAATAATATCTCTTACTATTATTTTAAGAATTTTAAGTTCTTAATCTGATCTATCCTTTCTTCCATATAATTTAGAATCCATTTTGTTTTTCTTCCATGAAATACTTGTGGTCCTCAAATGTCTTGTCTTACTGTGTATTGACTATTCTCAAGTAATGCAGAAGAAGACAGGCCAGGCTAGAAACTAATGTCAACTCTGGCTGTATGTTAGGGTCCCCAGGAACCCTGGTAAAAACTCTTAATAGCCAAGCCCCATCTCAGAAATTGATCTAGCCAGTTTTTTTAAAGCTGCCAGGTAATTCCAGTGTGTAGCCTGGTTTGAGAACCACTGCTAAAAGGCTATCACTGCTAAAAGGCTATGTTACCCCAGTGATAACCTCAAAGGCTGAAAATGGGTAAGCTGTGGGGTTGCCAACCCAGACACCACAGGACTGCAGCTAATTATCACCAAGCACCATCTCAGGACACAACTCCTCACCTTTGAGGAGGAGCTGGACAAAAGCAGATTTAAAGGCTGTATTCTTTAATCTTCTAGTGTCATTTATCAACTCACTGGTATGGAGAGGGTAGAGTAAGACAGTGACTGTAAGGAATTAGTTCCCACCTGTTCCTCTCAGCTCTTCACAGCAGAATTTTTTTTCAGACTGCCTTAACTTTACTCCTGAACCTAGACCAGAGTTCCCAGTTTCTGTAAACGAGGCAGCATATACTGAATACAGGGTGATTGGGACAGAGCAGCAAAAGCAGAATTTCTTTTAATTAATTAATTAATTAATTAATTAATTAACTAATTTGAGAGAGAGAATCTCAAGCAGACTCCTTGCTGAGCACAGAGCCTGGCACGGGATTCAATCTCATAACCCTGAGATCATGACCTGAGCTGAAATCAAGAGTTGGCTGCTTAACCGACTTAGCCACTCAGGCACCCCAAGAGCAGAATTTTTAAGTTTTTGTTTTCCTTTTTCCTGCCCCAAGCCAGAGGCACTCCCCCTCATCCTGTACACACACATTCACCATCCTGGGTCTCCAGAGATTTCTTTTGTTTGGCAGTTTCCCTCTGTATTGTTTCTAGTGCTGTCTTGCAGTAGCCAGCACTCATGCTAGGTCATCATCTTCCTAGGGCTTTGGTCAGTGGGGACATAAATGATGACAGTGCAACCTTCTCATAAGAAAGGTGGAGATTAAATGCTCTCCGTTTCTCATAGAATGACTTCAGGAAAGGCTCTGATGATCTAGGACATAAACTGGACTTTGAAGAAGCTTGGATTGTAGGAGTTGAGGAGAAGGTGGCAAGAGCACCAGTGACGTGGAAGTGAGCATATGTGGACATAGTCTTGTGTCAGTTTGTCACACTATCCCAATCTTGGCTTATTTCCTTAGTCTTTGGAACACTGGCTCTCAGCTCTGGCTGCTAATTGGAATTGCCTGAGTGGCTTTTTTTTTTTTTTTAATCATTGTGGTAAGATACACATAATGAAACTTATAATGAACCATTTGTAAACATACAGTTTAGTGGCATTAAATACATTCAGATTGTTTTGCAACCATTCCCACCATCCATCTCAGAATTTCTTCATCTTCCCAACCTGAAACTATAATTAAACACTGACTCCCCATTACCCTTACCACCTGCCCCTGGCAACCATCATTGTACTATCTCCTTGAACCTCAAATAAGTAGAATTATACAGTATTTGTCCTTTTATATCTAGCTTATTTCACTGAGGTAGTATCCGAGAAGTTTATCCTGTTTCAACATGTCAGAATTTCCTTCCTTTTTAAAGCTGAATGGTAGTCCATTGTGTCTAAATGCTACATTTTGTTTATCCATTCATCTATGGACATTTTGGGTTATTTTCACCTTCTGGCTGATATGAATAATGCTGCCATGGGTGCACAGTATCTATTCCTGCTTTCAGTTCTTTTGAGTATATAGCCAGAAGCAAAATTGCTGAACCATAGAGTAATCCTGTTTAGTTTCTTGGGGATCCACCATACAGCCGAACCATTTTACATTCCTACCAGCAATTCTATTAAGAGTTCCAGTTTCTCCACATTCTCACTAGCACTTGTTTTTCTGTTTGTTGTTTTTATAATAATAGCCATCCTAATGGGTATGAAATGCTATGTCATTGTAGTTTTGATTTGCATTTCCCTAATGACTCATGATGTTGAACATATATTCACATATGCGTATTTTGGATATTAATCTCTTATTAGTATATGCTTTGCCTGTATTTTTCCCCATTCCATGAGTTGTCTTTGTACTATTTTGATAGTGTTCTTTGCTGCACAAAGTTTTTAATTTTGATGAAGTTCAACTGAGCTGTTTTTTTCTATGTATTTCCTGTGCTTTTGGTGTCACATTCAAGAAATTGTTGCCAAATCCAATGTCATGAAATTTTTCCCTGTATTTTCTTCTGAGAGTTTTATCACAGTAGTCATAGTATCAAAGTAGTCTACTGGGAAGGATTCACTCTGATTATTTTCTGGTTGAGACCCACACATAAAGTTTTTAAAAGTCCCTGAATGATTATAACATGCTACCAGAGTGGAGATTCTCTGGGCTAAGAGAAAGATAAATAAGATGAACAAGCATGAGCTCTCACTCCATGGGTTAGAAGGAGATGAAATTAGATCTTGTCACCTGTAACCTATTTATACATTAGACCTTCCAAACACTATGCTGTACCAGTTACAGAAAAAGCACTATTTTTATATCAAATTTGATATTAAACTGTATCTGCTACTCATGTGACTCTGACCTGTATCCTAGACTCCCAGATAAAGGTGAGCCTGTTGATTCCATAATTGTTATTTGCCTACGTAAATATTATGCTCTATAACTAGCCTCATAAGTTGTATGATCCTTATATTAAATATTAGGTAGACTTACCTGGATACTTGAATGACAATAGGAAATTTACTATTTATTGCAAAAGTTACAATGAATATGTCTTTTCTAGTTGAATAAGCTTTTGTCCAAGGTGAAAAGTAACTTTTTTCTTTAATGTGTGTTTTTGGTTTACTTCAAAAACATGGTAGAATCATGGTTGGTAGTTCATTCACATTTTCTACCTGTAGAGGGAGTAATGACACTGAAGAATAATAAAAGTCAAAAAAGGAAATTTCAAGTACATTATATTGTTTGGTATTAAATTTGAATCAAATTACAGAAGGAAGTCAACTTTTCTTTTTAAAATAAAGAAAATCTATCCATATGTAGGATTTTTAAAACGCAAGGGACAGCAGTACTGCAAGAAGAAAGAAAGCAGCGTTACAGAGAAGTCAGCTTTTTTGTTATGGAACATTTAGTATGTCACAGCAACTTGCACTTACAAATGGTCTGGGTTCCCCAAGCTTATGAGTTGGTGGTTTGAAACTCAGGCTGCATTTTTCCCATAGAAATGTCTATAAAGAATAATTTCCCATCCAGGGAGATTTGTACTCTGGAGAATATTTATATTTAGGGTAACTAAACTGAGTATGATCTCAGTACAGATACAGCTTGTTCTGTGATCCCTCCACATAGGAGATGAGGCTAATTGTTTTCTGTATCTAGTAAAATATTTTTTCTAAGTCCCCTATTACCTCAGTCTCTTATTCCCCTTTTCTGTGTGGGGAGTTACCTACTCCAAACACATATTCCGCTGTTTCCTAAACTCTCACTCTCCAACTCATTAACTAATGTAGAAAGTTTTTTTGTGCTAGACTCTTGGAGGGAAATCACAATTGAAACTTCGGAACTAATTAGCTGCAGTTCAGAGGGCCCAGGCTATATGTATTTATCTACTAAATGCCTATTTCTTGCTGTGTTTTCTTTCATTTTTCTCCTTTGACATTCATACAGTTACAGCCAATACTAGCTTTGGATCCACCAGGCATTCCAAATATGGGAAACTTCTGTTTTTAAAAGTAAATATACACAATATGGATAGAAGTCTTTGAGCAGAGTAGAATGTTTGTATGAAGTCCCTGTGGGCGGAAGCTCAAACCAGGAGGAGCCCTGTCTCCCAGGCAGACATTGGAATGCAGGGAGGTGTGGGTACTGGTTCATTTGGTATAGCACCTCCTTATCCTTATCTCTTAAAATGTCTGGCCTCAGAAAAGTGATAGCATTTATGCTTTTCAAGTCAAATTAATTTAAAGTTCGTTCCTTTATAATTTGTTTAAACCAGTATAGAAAGCAGGGCAACATTGAGCACATCCCTAAGAATTGTGTTGAAAAGTAAACTGGGGGGCACCTGGGTGGCTCAGTGGTTGAGCATCTGCCTTGGCTCAGGTCATGATCCCGGGGTCCTGGGATTGAGTCCCACATCAGGCTCTCTGCTCCCTCTGCCTATGTCTCTGCCTATTTCTTCATGTCTCCCGTGAATAAATAAATGAAACCTTAAAAAAAAAAAAGTGAACTGGGAGGTGGCCCTATATCGTGTAATTCCTGACACTCATCTAATAGACATGCTCCACCCTTCCATGACTTCCTCCAGCCAGGCATCATGATAACAAGTAAGCCAAACCCCCACCTATTTTATTTCCTGATAAAACAAGAAAATATTTGTGAATTGACCTAGTACATAGGTAAAACAACCTGTGATTGTTAAAGTTGTATCCTTAAGTATAGAAATTGTGAGATTTAATCAAGAGACCTTTCTAGTGGGCAGAGTTCTTGAAGATCCCACTGGAACCAATACATCGTGTCTAGGAAGAGGATGGTTCCTAATTAGAGCAGTTACCACACTTCTAATAGTCTATTTTATTAGGTAGATAAGGTGGGAAAGGAAGGAAAGGAGGACTGATTTACAGGTAGCATTTCTAAAACCACATAGAAGAATACAATTAAGCACTTAAATAACTAAAGCTATTTATAAATATGGAAATTATTAGGTAATATTGTTATTTGGAAAAATATTCTAAATATAATTAAACTCCATTCATTAGCATTTTTCATCCGTGTTTTTAGCTAAGTGCAATAAAAATTTACCACTAATTTCTTTGCAAATATCACTTCTAAGCTATAATAGTATCTATTTAATAAATGAAAAGTTAGGGATCCCTGGGTGGCGCAGCGGTTTAGCGCCTGCCTTTGGCCCAGGGCGCGATCCTGGAGACCCGGGATCGAGTCCCACGTCGGGCTCCCGGTGCATGGAGCCTGCTTCTCCCTCTGCCTGTGTCTCTGCCTCTCTCTCTCTCTCTCTCTCTCTCTCTCTCTGTGTGTGTGACTATCATAAATTAATTAATTAATTAATTAATTAATTAATTAAAATAAAAATAAATGAAAAGTTAGGGCCTTACTGGTTTCTAAATATTAAGAGTGATAAGAAATTTCTGTCAAATTATTTAAATGAAATTTCAATAGTAGAAATCTGGTCTAAGAGCAGCACTGTCAATATAGCCAAAATTGTGTCCACATGGTAAACATGATGAAGTCATCCCAAAAAGTGAAAGACCCTTAGTCCAGGTATAGAAGCAGAAGAGAATAGAAGGACCAAGAACTGGATGGATTTTTGGTACATGTAGGAATAGTAAACTGTTGAACCTGAAAATAACCACCCTCTGAGACTGCAAGCACTCAAAAGTACATTCATCCTACAAAGGACCAGTACCCTGAATTTGTATACAATACAAATAATTTTTAGTTATAAATGTTTAATATTTCTTGTCTGGATGGCATGCTTAGAGTTTGGGGCTTTCCCTTCACATTTCATTGGATTATCATAGCAGCTAAGGTAGTAGGCAAGTCAGATTATCAGCCTACAGTTATAAGTGAGTGAACTAGGAGAGTTTAGTGATTTGCCTGATCATTCTGTCTCTCATTGGTAATGCCTTACTGATCAGTGCCCACTGATAAGGGTTTCATTACCAAAAGGAACAGATCCATCTCTTATCCCTGTGTTCGCCCACTCTGAAATTGGGAACAGAATAGAAGTTGAGGTGACAAGAGAGGCAAAGAGAATTATGAAGAAATTCTACTGGATCAGTTCTGTTCCATTCCTGATTGGAGAGAAAAGCAAAAGAAGGCTAAAAATTCACCACGAACTAGAAGGCACTTGCTGCTGAGCTTTGTCTGCCATGGGTATTCTCTTACCTCTTCTAGTAACTGGTACCTAGATTCCCAGACCACCTCTGTTCCTAGGGAAACCCACTGCTTAGTACATGCATTGCAGTTAAGGATACATTTGACCAGCTTCTAATGTTTATTAGCTGGCTTTTCCCTGGGATGTTTGCCGTTGGACAATAGAGCCGTGTTGTTCTTGTAATACATATATTCTCATTCTCCACAGAGGCTATGTACCTGGCCTCTTAAGTGGAATTGGAAAGACACAAATGCTTCTGAACATAAGCTTATATTTCCTTTGCTCCTTTGGGTACATTTTTTCAGTAAATAGCTAAATAGAAGGATACCACACATAGTGCTCTGGACAAGTCCTGTGCTAACAGCTAGGGATCCTGATTCTCTGGTCTGTTGTGCTTTATGTAACTAGTTAAATTTAAGTACAGTCTTCATGTTTCCAGATTCCAGCTCTGAGAACACGTAAGAAGTAAAGCTTAGTGAACTGATTTTTGGTAGCTTCTAAGAGACTAATATAGGTAAGCCTTTGATGCCCATGAGAATTTTTTTGACCTGTCAAGACTGTGCTCCTCTTGACAGTGGTGGCTTTTAAAAATCATATTTGTTTTAATCAACAAGTAAACATTTGAAAAAAGAAACAGGAAATGATATCTTGAGAGCCTAAGATAGCATTCAAACTATTAGCAAAATACTATTAGTAAAAAAAGTAAGATTCATTCACTTAAGCATAGAAATTGCATTTCTGTATTACCATGTGCAGATAAATAGAACTAATCTCTAAGTTTTGAGTATTACCTGATTTTCTACTAATTAAAAAATACTTTTATCTCCTAGAGAACTGTTGATCAGAAATATTTTTACCTAATTTACCTTCACTTGTGTGTAATGATTTGTTGGATGTCACAAAAGGAATATGAGGGCAAAAGGAACCACAGATAAGGTGCTTGCCTGCTGGGCATTAGGTTTCCCATCACAGCGAATATTATTTCAGATGCTCACTACTCCTGTCATTAATTGGCAGAAATCCATAGACCCCATAAAAGATACTCTTCATTTTCACCTGATGTAATTTGCCTGTAAGAGCAATTGCATATGCAACCACTTCTCCGGTATAGTAATAGGATTGTTTTTCAGTGCTAATTTTTCTGTATCTTTCTTACAATAAAGCGTTCCTGTCCTTGATAATATGTTTTTCCGTTAGGATCCAGTTTAGTAGTTATTCTCTCTCATTTGTTCAGCTGCCATACATTTTTATTTCAAATCAGTTTGCTTTTGAAAACGAAAAATACGAGGGGTGCTTGGCTGGCTCAGTCCGTAGAGCATGCAACTCTTGATCTCAGAGTCAGTCGTGAGTTCAAGCCCCAAGTTGGGCATAGAGTTTACTTTTAAAAAGAAAGGAAAAAATGCACTTTTGAAAGTTTAGTTGGCTCTTAAATCTTTGATGCCTTTCATTTTTAGTAAAGCTATCACCTGTACCATGGTCTTTACCTGTTTCTCCTTTCCCAGTCCCCAAGTAACAACTTATAAAATCTAGTTGATGAGAGTTCCAGTCTTAGTTCTAGTTCCAATCCAAAATAATTGAGATTTCTTTTGGTAAATCTAGTTAGTATACTTGGGTAATATGCCAAAAACGTAGCATGTGATCCATAGCTGATAACCTTTATCTATTTACCTACCTATGCCTTTCTCTCTGTCTCACCCCCTCCTTTCCTTCTTCTCCCTCTCAATTAAACTTTAAGAAAGGAAAAGGAATCAAGTAACATTTTGCCAGTTAATCTGCTAGTGAAAGATACAGACCGCTGGAGGTTAATGGCATTAAGTTTGATTGAAGCAAATCATTACTGGTTTGAACTACATAATCTTTAGCGTCTTTTCAACTCCAGAATCCTAACCTTTAAAAGTACAAAAAAAGCTAAAGTTAGAAATTGTTTTTTTATTAGAACATATGAAAGTAACATTCTTTTTTTTTTTTTTTTTTAGTTTCTCTCTAAACACTGAATAGATACAAGTATTCCCATTGTATTTTGATATCAATTCACCTTTTCCTCCTATATTTTCTGTCATCTGACTCTCCCAGCCTTCTTGAAGGCAGAGAATTTTTTTGTTTTTTGCTGCATACCACTGCCTGGGCCAAAAAAACCTCTAAGTGCTCAGTAAATAGTTTTTTAATAAAATAATTCATTAACTGTTTTTGCAACAGACCTGGGAAACACACACAATGAGCACATCTCCACTCCTATTGATGGCTCACAAAATACACTCTTTAGGGGAGATAGGTAGTATTCCTGTTTTTCAGATCTTTTTAAATTGATGGTTGAACTGGTATTAAAATTTATCTCTGACTTTGCTCTTGGTTTCCTGCTAGACCTATCCTAGCATGTTTTTCCTATGGTTTCAGTCTGCTTGGTTCTCTTAACCTGCCCTCTTCTCTCCCCTTTCCCTCTCCTCCCCTCTCCTCCCCAACCACCACCACTCCCCCAGAGAAAACTTAAGCCTTTGAAGCCTTAGTCACTTTCTCTAAGTAAGTCACTGTTTAAAGAAACAGGAGAAATACTGCACCTGAGTTATATCTAACTCCTCGAAAAATTACTGTGAAATAATTGTATTTTAGATGTACCAGTCCGAATTCCTTTTATTCATTAGAGACAAAATTGTTCATTTTGCCCTTCCTTATGAAAAATCAGACTTGCAGGGGCACCTGGTTGGCTCGGGCATATGGTCTCTAGGTCATGAGTTCAAGCCCCACATTTGGTGTGGAGCCAACTTAGAAAAGGAAATAAAAATTAGACTGGCATAAAGATACCAAAATAGAAAATTAAGCAATTACACCTATAATTGCCACCCTAGGACTAGTTGGCTACTTTTAATTTCCAAAGTTTTACTTTAATATATTCCTTATTAGTAAATAGTGGGTACATCTGTGCTTTCTATCATTATGACAGATACTGTGTTTGACTCCAGTTGTCAACTATTCCTATTGATAAAAACCCAGCCATCTCATTATATCTCTTGTGCAGGTGGAGGTTGATATTGACATTGCTACTGGTTTCGTGGGACAATTTCTTTTAGAATGACCTGTGGTTTCTTCCCTATTTCTGTATCTGACTTTTTTTCTAAGAGGAAGTTGAAATGCTTTAAAATACATGCTCATTGGTGATACACAATAAATCTTTCCTTCTGCCAGATGCTGCTGTTGCATTTGTAATACCACTGAGATTAGATCTCTCAACCTCCAAACTAAATTAAACCAACAGCATCTCTCTTTGGAAAATATACAGTTTTGCCAATTATGACAACAGAATGAATTACAGAAACTACGTTTTGGAGTGCCAAGGTGGCTCATTTGGTAAATCATCCAACTCTTGATTTTGGCTCAGGTCGTGATCTCAAGGTCAAGAGATCAAGCCCTGCACCCTGTATTGGGCTCAGTGCTCAGCATGGAGTCTGCTTAAGATTCTCCCTCTGCCCCTTCCCTCCTCTCTCTCTACCTCTCTCTAAAATAAATAATCCTTAAAAGAAAAAAAAAAGTTGGTCACTGTATTCTAGTAGACCTCAGAAAGTAGGGGGGCTTAATACATAGTGAAGACTAGAACTCTCACAAGAGAGTGGGATCAAGTCCGTCTTGCACTTTAATGTATTACTAGCATCATGTAGCAGGTGTTTGGTAAATAATATTCTTGAATGAGTGAGACAGTAAGGGGAAGAAAACAAAAGTTTTCAGGGAAGAGAGTTATTCTTTAAGTTTCTATTGTAATAGATAAACCTGACATTTGGGAAGGATATGTTCATTTTCTCTTCCTCTGAGTTCTTTAGCCTCTGGCATTGGAGAGATTAGGTCTTGAACAAATAACATAGCATGATGGTCATATCCATTTTAGCAGAAGTGTTTGAAACAAGTATCTCTGCCACCAAATATTGCAGTCACACCTGCCTGGAAAGTAACAGAAACATTTGAGATGCCTCATTATTTGAAAGACTTCAGTGAAAAAGCTAGAGTCATCCTATTTGATAAAGCATATAAATAAAAGATTTATTTTGAAATCATGCTTATGTTCTGTAAGACTTTCTTCATTCATTTTTTTTTTAGGTGGCATCCTTAGCTGGACCTGGAGGGCAAGTGGAAATAGAACAAAACTTTCTTAATAATAAACTGAAGACAATCACTGCTTATTTTGGGGACCTGATTCGAAGATCAGCACCTGAATCATAACTGTGAGGTGGTACGGGACAAAAAGTTTATGTGTGGCCAGAACACTATGCAGATGAGGCCCTTGGAATTTCTTTCTGTATTCACTGATATTTTGTACTCATGATCTTATATCACCATATGAAATGGAAACTTACAGTAGATCAAGGAATATGAATGAAGTGCTTTGACATCTTTGGACAATGTTACTTCTGTATATTATACAGTAGGATAGTAAGTGTCTGAAATGGAAAAGGTAAGCTTTCCCTGTGCTTACTGTCAGACAATGTGTATATATGTCTGTGTGTGTCCATTTTTTTTTTTGTAATTACACGTTTTGGTTTAACATCTTTGTGTGAATAAAAAAAACAATTACTGTGTTTTTTCTAACATAGAGATATAAGAAAACAATGAATGAGCTATGAGCTATAGTCTATCCATCCATTTGACCCCTGCTGAAATAAATAATGTTAAACCTCTAAGGGAAGAAACATAAACAGTTCCAAAGGGTACAAAATAAAAAGTAAAACTCTCACACCCCCTAGACGTACCCTTTATTCATTTCCCTAAAGATAACTACAACCAACAGTATTTTATATTTCCTTTGGAAGGCAGAAAAGGAATTGCAGTATACTTTAATACACTTTTTTCCCTCTAATTGATGCACTGTTCAATACTCCTTCCTTTTTTTTGCTTAATGAATCTTTTTTTAAAACTATGTACATTTTTACAGGTATTTCTTGAAGACCTTTCCATGTCCTTACATACATGCAGATCTACCTCATACCTTTTCATGGCTATCTTGTATTTTTTTCTAGATACACTATTGGGCTGTTTGCAATTTTTTGCAACTATCAACTATTATGGGCATCATCAGGCATTTTAATTTTATTATCTCATGTGTCAGAAAAATAGTATCTTATTATTTGTATGTATTCTTTAATTATGAATGAGATTTGAGCATATTTTCATATATTTTGTTCTTATAGTTTTCCCCTTTTAAACTGACTATTCCTATCTTTCATCAATTTGTCTTTTGAATTATTACCTTTTTCTTAATAATATGCATGAATTCTTCATAAATTAAAGAGCCTTTGTCTTCACTGGGTGTTGCAAATATGTTTTTCCAGTTTTTTATTGGCTTTTGCTTGTTTTGTGACTTTTTTATTTGCCATACATAAATTTTTAAATTTTTATGTAGTCAGACTTACCAGTCTTTTTCTTTGTTGCTTCTGTCTGGGTTTATGATTTTTTGAAAAATCTTTACCATTCCCAGAATACAAATATATTTGTCTAAGCTTTTTTCTAGAATTTTACTATTTTTGTGTCTTTGCTCCATCTGGAATTTACTTTTTAACATCTTTTTATTTTATAGAGTGAGCTATATTTTGTAACATTGGGGTTTATATTTTTTCTATTAAAATGGCAATGAAAGGAAGAATGTGTGTTGCTTAATTATTCATCTAAAAAAGCGTATTCAGTTAATTGTACAGGCAGATAAAAAGACACGGACATAGTACTCTGACTATCAAGGATCTGAGATCTTTAACTAATGTGATCATGTTAAATATTAAACAAAACATGGTTTAGGCTGGGATGGAGCTAGGAGTATTGAACTAAATTGGGGGAATTTCCAGTAAGTACTGGAAAGAATAACTATTAGATAAGAACAACTTTGTTGGAGAATAAAGAAGCAGTGCTAACTGCTGTGTCTTGAAACTTCACACTGTGTGCCCGCCCGATTGTCGTGTAACAGAAGTAATAGAACCAGTCGTGAAGGGTTAATTCTTTTATTGACTTACAACATCAAAGTCTGTCAGTGTTCTTTGTTTTTATACTTTCTCATCATGAAACATTAATATATGTGTCATAGATTTGTCATCATTTTTAAATTAATGGCAGCATTGGTCATAAACATGTGGCCTCTAGAACTTAGCCACTGAGATAGGTGGAGGAGTAAAAGCAGATTTACAAAATCACCAGTTTTTTTAGTTTGTGTCCCTTAATTTTTCATGCATTCCTTTATTCCACAATACGTTTTCTTATATATAGTTTTTTTCTTTTTTTTTTTTTAATTTTATGTATTTATTCACGAGAGACGCAGAGAGAGAGGCAGAGACACAGGCAGAGGGAGAGGCAGGCTCCCTGCAGGGAGCCTGATGTGGGACTCAGTCCTAGGACCCCAGGATCACACCCTGGGCCGAAGGGAGGCACTCAGCCACTGAGCCACCCAGGCGTCCCTCTTATATATATTGTTAATGTTAAAACTAATTTATCTTTCTGAACATACATAACCTTTTATGAGAAGAACAGGAAGCCTAGTCAACATTAAAATATTCCTCTCCACTAATCACACACAAATATAACATTTATAGACTTATTAATAGATTATTAGTGCTCAAAAGAACTTTATTGTGCAGCTCCTATGTTCAAATAAAATCTTACCAAGAAGCCAAATACATAAAATGGATGCAAAGTAAAGCTGCTGGAACTGCTTCAGATAAAACACAAGTGAGGAAGCTAGCAGCCCTTATTCTAATCCAACTCTCTTTTTTCTTTTGTTAAATTGCAAAACTTCTTGGGATGCCTGGGTAGCTCAGCGGTTGAGCACGTGTGATCCAGGAGTCCGAGGATCAAGTCCCACATTGGGCTCCCTGCAGGGAGCCTGCTTCTCCCTCTGCCTGTGTTTCTGTCTCTATTTCTCATGAATAAATAAATAAAATCTTTAATTAATTAGTGTTACCAACCAATCAACAATAAAGTTATCTTAATTTGCAGGTCCTGATTATTAGTGAGGGATGAGCAGTTTTCATATATATTTATTATTCAAATGCATATGTTTTAGGCATCTGATTTTTTCACCATTTTCTAGTGAAAGAACTAAACTTTCTCTGTTTTTGTGTGTATGTGTGAGAATTCTGTGTCTAGAATTCTTTTTGTTCCATCGATCACTTGTCCACTCCTGTGCCATATGTTTTAAATACTGTAGTTTTCATTGTATGCCTTAATAGTCACAAATTCCCCCATCATTAAGCTTTCAGATTTTTCTTGGCTCTTCCTGAGCATTTTTTACTTTTTCAAGTGAGCTTGAATTTGTCAGTTCTATTTTTAAAATCCCCTTTAGGATTTTAGGCTTTCAGTTTAGGAAAACTATGTCACAACATTGAATCTATCCAAAGACTAAAATATATGTACCTTTCTGGTCTTCTCTTTCTGTAAAGCCTTCGTTATTTTAATTGTATACATCTTGCATATTTTTGCCAAGTTTATTGCTTGATATTTCACACTTTTAATTTTGAATGAGGATCTTTTTTATTGTTACATTTTCTACTGGAGGTATTGTTTGCACATAACAATACTTTTACTCTCTTACCTCCAGTCATCCCACTGAGCTCTTTTTAATAGTTCTGTTATTAACTGATTCACTTCGATTTGATCGGCAGTCATGACATCCACATCCACATAGTTTTTCTATTTGCCAGTTTTTCTTTTTGCCAGTATGTATACCTTTTAATTCTTATCCTTTTCTTATTATATTGGTTAGAACTGCCAAGAATATTATGATACTGGCACTTACTCCTTGCTTTTTATTTTACAATGAAAAGTTAGAAGCGTTTCTATTAAATGTTAGAGCTTGCCTTATAATTAGAGATAGTACTTTATCCTGGAGTTTTTTTTTTCTTGTTTAATCTAATAAAGTATTAAATTACTCTTAAAATTTCAAATTATTCAACCATATGGGCATTTATCATTAAATCCTACTTTATTATAATGTGTTATTTTAGTTCACTACTAGATTTCACTTGGTAAGTTTGCTCTATGTTTGGTTCTCGTGCACCTTACCTGGTTTTGGTATCAGAGTTAGACTATTCTGGCAGAAGCTTTGGAAATGCTTCCATTTTTTTTTCTGGGTCCTAAATAATATTAGCATTATCCCTTCATTGAACCCTTGGTTAGAACTCCAGGAAAACTGGGCCTGATACTTTTTCAAGCAAGATATTTTCATTGTAGCATTTTTTAAAAGCCTCTTTTCAATGTTTTCTTTCATAAGGTTTTTTAATAATCTATGATTTCAAAAATAAATAAAATAAATAAAAAAATAAATAAAAATAAAAAAAATAATCTATGATTTCCTAGAAAATATCCACTTAGATTTTGATTTATTGCTAGAAAGTACATTATCTTAAGATAGCAACTTTCATTGTTTAACTTTTTGTGACATAGAAAACGATTGAAAAACTAGCATCAAAAATTTTTGTGTACAGTTCACTCATTTTCCAAATATCAATGTCTTATGTCAGGCTATCCTACTCAGTAGACGTGGGTGAATTTTAGAGGCAGTAGGGGGGTCTAAGAAACAACACAAAACGCTCCCTAAGCCCTCATCTGCCCAGATCACAGCCCAACCAGGCAGAAGCAAGACGTCAGCCAGGCCTGGGCTGCCCAGACTTCAGGCAGTTGTCTGCTTCCAACAGAACATCTCCATGTCTGTGTCAATGTGTGGGGTCAGGTTTTTTTTTTAACTCGTCTAATTCTTTAACTTAAAATGTATATGAAAAACAATTTCAAATATTACTGTAAATGAAATATCACTCTCCCTTTTAATATTTGTGTACTCCTATAAAAAAGTCTGTCTATTTACTACCGGAAACAGTGCTAGATACCACACTCAGAAACAGTGGAGTGGGTAGAGAGGGAACAAGACCCAGACTGGTCCCTCCCGTGGAGCCGAGACGTGACACGGAGCCCTGTGTAACATGAGAAGGCCGCCCTTTGAACAGCATGGGAAGTCATCACAGATTGACAAATCAGGACAAGACATTCCAAGAATGGAACAGCATTTAGAAGCCACAAAGGCAAAAGCACGCAGAGTCTATTTAGGCATCAGTAGATGTCAAACCAATGGTGAAGTTGCTAGAGTACGCATGGTGTCCTGTGCTGTGCTAAGGAGTGCACACTGCATCCTGAACGTGGTGTAGCTTTTTTAAATCAACACATTGAATAAAATCCGCCGGAGGGTCTACCAGCTACTGCAGTTTCCAAGTAGTGAGACCTGTAAGTGGTATTTCAAGAAAGCTGCAACTAGAATATTCTATGAAAATACGTAAAATATCTATTGGTGGCAGGGCCCCGGTACCGGTAGGGCCTTGTTTTTATGTTTGCCATGCATGTTCGCAGACTGCCTGAGTTCTACCCCTGATCCCTGTGGTGCCCACTGGCTCCAGATGAAGAACTCCCTTCGAGAGAGCTCTCCGACTCAGGAATTATCCCAACTGGAAGCAGGATGCAAGGGAGGAGGTCCTCATCCACATCAGTGATGTGTGTGTATGGCAGTGAGGACCAAAGGCAGAGGCACATCTGAGAGAAGCTAAGGAGGTAGAGCTCACCCAAGAGAGGCAAGTTAGTGTCAGCCTGTGGGCAATTCCTTACTTTTCCTAAGAGACACTCAGTTCCTGGAGATTCTGTGAGACAAAACTCGCCTTTCTGCAAGAAAAGAGTAGGTTCATTCTCCAGGTTTGAATGAAGGAGGCATTCTGTAATTAAGCAAGATGCCTTGAGGAAATAGTGAAGAATATTCTAGATTCCCTGTCCAATAGAAATATATGAGCCACAAACATAATTTTAAATATTCTAGTGGCCACATTTAAAGGTAAAGGTGAAATTAATTTAATAATATATTTGACTATATTGAAAATATTATTTCAATATGGAAATAATATAAACCCTTATTAATGAGCTATTTTACTTTCTCACTAAGTTTTCAATATCCAGTGTATATTTTAAACACAATATCTCTCACTGGTACCAGCTACACTTCGTATGTTCAGTACCTACAATGGGGCCAGTTGCTGATGACTTTCGTTCAGATAGTGCGGATCTAGATTTCTAGAGAATAAAAAAGGACACTTTCATTTTGAGGCTTTGGTATCCTGTAATTAAATCTCAAATGTGTAGGAATTCAGATTTCATCCTCAGCCGATAGGGAAAGAGTAATTTAAGCTGGAAAGGGAAATGACCAAATTTGCATTTTATGACATAAAATGAAATAGTACACAGGTCTTCTTCTTTCCAACTAGAAATATGGAGATTTCTTTTACAGTATTTCAAATAAGAGCTTAGGAAGTCCTAACATTAAGGTTATGATAGTTTAATTGTCCCAAATGGAGTATAATCATGATTTTTTAATCCTTTAAAAATAAAATAGCAATAATATAACTAAGATTAAAAATAGTGAACATCTATGCTGAAGGTTTTCATTGTAACTGTTACAGTGACTTGTCTCTGAGCCTCGACTAGCTACGGATCTTGGATGAATTTGATATAATTCTTTTAAGCCTGACACCCTCTCTGGGAGCTGATGAAGAGCTCGGGCTCCATGAGACCTCTGGAGAATTTGCCATTCTGGAGGATACCTTCTCAACCTGCACCACGGCAAGGGGCACAAGAAGTGTTTTATTTTAAGTTTTAAGACCTACACTCCCTTTATTCAAATTCATTTTCTTTAAACTAGATTTCAAGTAAATAAATAGAAAAAAAACATCTAAAACATTAATGTGCATGAGGAAATGGAAATAGTATGCAAACACAAGAAATATACTTCTCCCTAATAGTCATTTATTAAACAAATAAGTATTGCAGGCGCTGCTAGACTTTGGGAACTCACGGTACCAGTTAAAAACAACATTTAGATACCAGATTTTATCTCATTAGTTAGCAATTTAAAAGTAATAGCACCCCATGCTAGCTTGTTCCGATAAATAATTCACTCGTTCAGTAGTTGTTCATCATTAGTGCCTTTTGCAAAAGCAGTGGAATGGAATCTGAAACAGCTCAGAGTACTCTAGCACTCACTGCCAACCCAAACCTGTAGCTACAACTTGAGAATTTAAGTTCCAACAGGTATCTCTAGTTCTAAATACATAGTTTCTTGTCCTGTGTCCCCCAGGATCTAAGGGCTTATCTGCTGCTCCTCCTGGGCCTTACACACTGATATGATTGGACTGGCCTCTAGACATGGTCTTGATCCATCCTCTTCATCTTTGGCCCTCAGTCTAGCCTGGTTATACACCCCCTGTCGCTTACCTGACTCCTGAGGACCTGCCTTATGGAAATACTTGGGGGCGGGGGAGATGGGGATGAAAGGCATATATATGGAGATGTTCATTGCATATATGGAAAAATTTGAAAACAACCCAAATATTCCCTACAGAGTCATGGTTATTAACATCGCAACTATTAAGACTATGAAAGCACATACATGCATATACAGCTCCAGAGAATCTCAATGACATATTCTCTAAAAAGAGTGCACTTTGAGGCCCCCTTCTTAGGTCTCGCCACCCCCCTGCATTGATCAGAGTGGATCCTGTGATCCCTGTCTGCTCAGCCCTGCAGGGGCCAGCATCACTATGTTGTCCTGCTCTGTTCTGATTCAACCTCAAGACAAACACTGGAGCCCTGGAGAACTGAGAGTGGGCTATAAAGAGTATTTCAAGTTCTACCCTTTGGGATTGCAGGCCCCCTGGGTGATTTGTTCCTCTCTCTGTGCCCCACTGCATGGATTCATTGCATGTACTTATTTGCACCCACAAAACCGGGCTAGAAAGACAGCATTCCTTGGGATAGTCCCATGCCCTTCTGTCAGAGAAAATGTAAACCACAGTTTGAAGCAATCATGGCTCACTTCCCCAGAATTCAATTTCACAAAAAGAGTCTTTAATTTTTTTAAAATTTCTTATCAGGTTCTAGCGACAGTCTCATCATTTGGTAGCAGAGTTCTCTCTAGAGAGAAATGGTTTCTAGTTGCATTTTATCGGGCAACTATAACAGTTGAGATTTTATACTGTAGCATGTGACAATAAATCAGGCAAGCAGTATAGCGTGAAAAGAGACCTAGAAAAGGTGGGTAAAAAGCCTCAAAGGGTAGAAGAGCTAGACCTTTGCACGGTCATCAGATAATCATTACTGCTTCTTACTAACACCAAGAATGAGACGTTAAAAAATGACTTGCGTCTTCATAATTACTTCCCTTTGGAATTTTACATCATTTTGCAATAGTACCTTCGAAATTTTTGCTGATGGACAACCTAAAGTGATATCTTTAATGTGAAATATAATTGCTAACTAGTAAGCAGCCTCTACAATGGCCTCCCAGTGATTCATGCCTGGTTTTCACACCCTTGTGTAAATACCCTCCCCTTTAGTGTGAGGAGAAAAACAAATAGAATTTGGCAGAAGTGAAAGAGTCTAATTCTAAGATTAGGTTACAAAAAGACTGAGGCTTCCATTTGGGCACTGTTTTTCACTCTTGGTTTGCTCACCCCAAGGGAAGCCAGCTGCCATGTTGAGAGGCCTTGTGGCAAGCCAGTGAGGCCTACCAACAAGTACATGAGTGAGCTTGGAAACATATCCCTCCCCGGTGGAGCCTTCCAATGAGACCACAGCCTTGGCCAATGGCTTAACTGCAATCTCAGGAGACACCATGAATCAGAGACAGCCAGCTAAGCTACACTCAGACTCCTGGCCCACAGAAACTGTGAGGTAAATATGTGTTGTTTTAACCTGCTGAGTTTGAGGATAATTAGTTATATGGCAATGAATACTACACAGTAACCAAGCCATGAAGGCTACAATGGCCATTTGGTTGACCAAATAAATTTTGACTTTTTGTTCATAACTCCTAGGTAAAAATTTCAAATTTCTAGATAATTAGTGAATCATCTTTTCTCTACTAGTTATATCCTAGTTCAGACCATCCTCATCTCTAGCATCAATCACTACAGCAGCCTCCTAACTTATTTCTGACTCCAGAGCTGTTCCCATCAACCTGTCTTCTAATTTGGCAGCCAGAGCAAGGCTTTCTAAGTTCCAGATCTGGTCACATCTCTCCCAACTTTAAAACATTTTAATGGCTATTGCCTCCTTCTATGTGCCCAAGAGAAAACCCTGGATATCACTCTGGAGTCTTCCCTCATGCTGCCCTCATAATAAAGCTCAAATGCCTTCCCACGGCCTAGAAGCTCGCACAGCCAGCCCCCTCTTGCTCAGCTCCCATCCACGCCACTCACTCTCCCCTCACCCTACCATCCAGCCCTGACCCTACAGTTCAGTTCCAGCTTTTGCATAGGCCATTCCCTCAGCTAAGACATATCCCTAATCCATAGTAGTCATCTGACTAAAACCAACTCAACCTAGCTCTGTGAGCTCAGAAGCCTTCCTTGTCACTCCCTTGCCTTCCTGTCCCCTCTTGCCACCCTCTATGGACTAGTCCCTTCTCTGAGCCCCTGTGACTCTCTGCCCTACTTACCTGCAGACCCTTCGCACTATTCTAGGACAGATTCTGGACCGCTTCTTTGAGTTGAAGCATTGAGCAAAACAACTCTGCTAAATTGTAAAAACCCTGCATTAATCACAGCCTTTTGTGTCCTTAGCTAAAATAGTTAGGTTGTCATTGTCCTTTTATTTTTGTAGGAAGATGGCAAGAAATTCTTCTTACAAGTTACTCCATCCAATATATGGCAAGGATTTGTAGCATCATCTAATCTTTCCATTTATAGAAATTGAGATTGACCCACAATCACGTGATCAGTTAGTTTCAAAATCAAGAACAGCACATACAATTCTTGAATCTCTGACTTCTGCCCTGAGCTCTTACGAATACTTCCTCTCTCTACTCATGCTCACAAATCCATTGACTTCTCCTTTCTGTCTACGAGAAAGGCAACACCCAGCCAGCATTACAAAACACTACATATGCCCCAAATACATTTGGCCAGGAAAGTCTTTACATAAATATTTTTACCATATCTGAAAAACTTTTATCCGTGCAAGTTTATCTGAATGATAAACTTACTTTTTCTATTCTATTGATGAAAACAATAATAAAAAATGAGTAAGATTTTTGCATGTCCATTTTATTGATATCAAAGTGCTAATTTTGAGTTTACTTTCCAGCCTAGCTCTGTCAGATTTTTTACTGTTTGTACATGAAAAGAGAGTTTTAAAGATCAAATTTTACCATGTACTGCTTTTTAAATGATCATAAGTCTACACATTAAACTTTTTTATTTTAATTTCTTTTTATTTTTTTATTTTTTTTAAGATTTTATTTATTTATTCATGAGAGACACAGAAAAAGAGGTAGAGACATAGGCAAAGGGAGAAGGAGGCTCCTCAAGGGAAGCCAGATGTGGGACTCGATCCCAGAACCCCGGGACCATGCCCTGAGCTAAAGGCAGACACTCAACCACTGAGCCACCCAGGCATCCCTTAATTTCTCTTTTAATTTTTTTAAATTTATTTATTCATGATAGACATAGAGAGAGACAGAGACAGAGACAGAGACAGAGACAGAGACACAGGAGGAGGGAGAAGCAGGCTCCACACCGGGAGCCCAACCTGGGACTCAATCCTGGGACTCCAGGATCGCGCCCTGGGCCAAAGGCAGGCGCTAAACTGCTGAGCCACCCAGGGATCCCCTAATTTCTCTTTTAAATAATTTTTTAGGTTTTGAATCTGGAAGCCTGCAACATGGCAAATTTTAAAAAATGCACCTCTCTCATCCACCCTAGAAGAAAGTAAAGTAACCTACTCTAGTTGAAAATGTGAGCCATGACTCATTAAAAACAAAACAAAACAAAAACCACCTGTAATCAAAACTAAATATTTTGGCACTTGGAAAAAAGCAATCAATATCATTTCAGAGAATATAGCAACAACTGTAAATTGTAGCAATTCATATCTGCTTCCTTCAGCCTACCACCAGATAGCTAGCTACCTCGGTTGGTCTACCTGATGCCCCAGGAAGATGTCTGACAGCCCTATCTTACACGTGGGCAGAGATCAAGAGAGTTTCATGAATCCATGGCCTGCCCTACTTACCATTTGCAGGACCCAGGCCAAGAGAACCCGTGGAGGTCCACATACTACTGTGTGCCTTTTGGTATTAGTGAAATATGGTGCCTCTAAAGCTTGGAGCCTACAACCGGCTTCTCAGAGCAGACTTTTTTTATTAAGAGAGCCATAATGTGAGTCTTTTAAAACTAGATCCAGGGACACCTGGGTGGGTCAGTGATTGAGTGTCTGCCTTTGGCTTGGCTCTTGATCCCAGGGTCCTGGACTTGAGTCCCACATCAGGCTCCCTGCGGAGAGCCTGCTTCTCCCTCTGCCTATGTCTCTATCTCTGTGTGTCTCTCATGAATAAATAAATAAAATCTTTAAATAAATAAATAAATAAATAAACAAACCAGATCCAACACTCTTATCAGAGTCCCATCATAATCAGGGGGCAAGGCTCTCAAGTCAGCCCTTGAATCAAAACAGGGCCAGTTGGACTGGGGGTATTTTAAGCTCTGACTTCATATTCCTTAAATTGCCCTATGAAATAGAATACACATTTTTTTCATGTTAAGAAGCCATGCACTACCATAGAGGATATTACTAATGGTTACCCACCTCCCAGTCATTTTTAAAGGATCCTGAATTTCCCTGCCATGGGATTTGGGCAGACGGCCCTAGCCTCTGTTCTAAGGGTAGGCCGAGAGTAGCCAAAGCAAATCAGTTGAGTTATATCTGCCCTGTCACAAAACTGGATTAGACATGGACACACAGTCTAAGTCACTTCAATCAGCAAGGAGATAAGACTCTAAGTGAGTTACTACTCTTTTTATAGAACAATTTTCATGTCCTAATTATTTCCTATTCTTCCTCTTTTCTGAGGCTTGTACTTCTCTGCCACTGTCTCCCTGCCCCAAAGTCTATGTACCTCTTCCTCCCTAGATTTGGAGGGCCCTTTTTTCTACATGAAAAAAAGAAGAAAGTTTATTTTTAAAATGAAGAAGAGAAAGAAAAAGAAGAAAGGAAAAAAATGGGAGTGTAACATGTGGATAACCTCTAACTCGTACAGTTCCTGGCGTTCAACCTATAGATCTAAACATAAAATATGGTTCCACTTATGTGAAGTACTTAGAATAGTCAAATTCATGGAGACAGGAAGTACAATGGTGGTTACTTGGGACTAGGAGAAGGGAGGAATGGAAGGTGCTCTTTACTGAGTATAGTTTTATGATGGAGATGATGAAAAAATCTGGAGATGGGCAATTGTGTTGATTACACAACAGTGTGAATCTACTTAATGCCACTGAACTGCACATTTTAAATGGTAAGTTTTATGCATACTTTGCCACAACAAAAAATTTAAAAGTGTGTGTGCGTATAGCATACATCAATATGTAGTATTTATTACATAGCTATATATAAATCAATATGTAGTATTTGTTACATAATTATATAACTATGATTTTTAATGTAGCTTTATCTGTTTCACTTCCTCATTAAGCTATTTGCTAGCCCAGCCCTTGATCATTCCAGAGAGCAAACTCAAAATGGATGACGTCAGCACAAGTCATCCTCTGGGCTGGGAAACGGCTCCACAGAGCCAACCCATACTGTGATAAAGGAAATGATGTAGTGCTCACAATGGGCAGAGACTGCTCCAAAAGCTCTGTGTATATATTTATTATTATTATATTATTATTATTATTATTATTAAATTCAATTAACATATAGTGTATCATTAGCTTCAGAGGTAGAGTTTAGTGATTCATCAGTTGCATATAACACCCAGTGCTCATTACCAGTGCCCTCCTTAATGCCCATCACCCACTTACCCCATCCCCCCTCCTCCCCAGCAACCCTCAGTTTGTTCCCTGTAGTTAAGAGTCTCTTATGGTTTGTCTCCCTCTCTGATTTCGTCTTATTTTATTTTTCTCTCCCTTCCCCTAAGACCCTCTGTTTTGTTTCTTAAATTCCACATATGAATGAGATCATATGGTAATTGTCTTTCTCTGATTGATATACTTTGCTTAGCATAATAACCTCTGGTTTAATCCACATCATTGCAAATGGTAAGATTTCATTTTTGATAGCTGAGTAATATTCCATTGTGTGTGTGTGTGTGTGTGTGTGTGTGTGTGTGTGTATTGCATCTTCTTTACCCCTTCATCTGTTTATGGACATTTGGGCTTTCTCCATAGTTTAGTTATTGTGAACATTACTCCTATAAACATTGGGGAGCAAGTGTCCCTTCAGATCACTACATTTATATCTTGTGGTAAATATCTAGTAGTGCAATTTCTGGGTTGTACGGTAGCTCTATTTTTAACTTTTTGAGGAACCTCCATACTGTTTTCCAGAGTGGCTGAACAAGCTTGCATTCCCACCAGCAATGTAAGAGGGTTCCCTTTTCTCTGCATCCTCTCCAATACCTGTCATTTCCTCACTTGTTAATTTTAGCCATTCTGACTGGTGTGATATGGTATCTCATTGTGGTTTTGCCTTGTATTTCTCTGATGCTGAGTGATGTTGAGCATTTTTTCATGTGTCTATTGGCCATTTGTATGTCTTTTTTGGAGAAATATCTGTTCATGTCTTCTGCTCATTTCTTTTTTTTTAATTTTTATTTATTTATGATAGTCACAGAGAGAGAGAGAGAGACAGAGAGAGACAGAGAGAGGCAAAGACACAGGCAGAGGGAGAAGCAGGCTCCATGCACCGGGAGCCCGACGTGGGATTCGATCCCGGGTTTTCAGGATCGCCCTGGGCCAAAGGCAGGCGCCAAACCGCTGCGCCACCCAGGGATCCCCTTCTGCTCATTTCTTGACTGGATTATTTGTTTTTTGGGTATTGAGATTGATACATTCTTTATAGATTTTGGATATTAGCCCTTTATCTGATAAGACATTTGTAAATATCTTCTCCCATTCTGTAGGTTGTCTTTTGGTTTTGTGGAGTATTTCCTTTGTTGTGCAATAAGCATTTTATCTTGATAAAGTCCCAGTAGTTCATTTTTGCTTTTGTTTCCCTTGCCTTTGAGATGTGTCTAGCAAGAAGTTGCTACAGCCAAGAGCTGAAAGGTTGCTATATGTGTTCTCTATGATTTTGATGGATTTCTATCTCATATTCAGATCTTTCATCCATTTTGAGTTTATTTTTGTGTATGGTGTAAGAAAATGGTGCAATTTTATTCTTCTGCATGTGGCTGTCCAGTTTTCCCAATACCACTTATTGAAGAGACTGTCTTTTTTCCAGTGGATATTCTTTCCTGTTTTGTCAAAGATTAGTTGACCATAGAGTTGAGGGCCCATTTCTGGGTTCTCTATTCTGTTCTATTGATCTATGTGTCTGTTTTTGTGCCAGTATCATACTGTCTTGATGATGACAGCTTTATAGAAGCTCTGTGTATATTAATTCATTAACACATATAAGAACTCTATGAGATAGGTAGTATTTTGCTCATTTTGTAGATCAAGAAACTGAAGTACTAAAAGACTAAATAACTTGTCCCAAGTTCAAAAAGCTAGTAAATGAGGTAGCTGGGATTCAAACCCAGGTACTCTGTCCCCAGAATTATTGCACTCTTCTGCCCAAATAAGACTTTACAGACTGGGGATCTCTCTATGCCCCAGACCTATAAGGATACAGAGATGCATCTATAAATGGACCTTGTCTCTCTGTGCTTTGGTTTCTCCACCTGAAAAACATAATAATGACACCTGTCTCATAGAGTGGTCATGAAGATTACATTAGGTAACAGACACGACTTTGTAAAGTGCTCTGTATTTCTGACATGTGGTAAGAGCTAGCACGTATTAGTCATTGCTCTTAAGGAAAAATTAGGAGTCAAAGATTGTTGTCATGATTAAAACTCTCAACAAACCCAGTATATAAGGAGTGTGCCTCAACAAAGTAAAGGCCGTATATGACAAGCCCACAGGTAACATCATACTCTATAGCAAGAAGCTGAAAGCTTTTCCTCTAGATAAAGAACACAACAAGGATGCCCACTCATCACTTTTATTCAACCTAGAACTGGAAATCCAGGCAGAGTATTTAGACAAGAAGAATAAATAAAAGGCATCCAAATCAGAAAGGAAGAAATGGAACTGTCACTATTTGCAAATATCGTGATATCATAGATAGAAACCCCCCAAATTCTACCAAAAAACTGTTAGAATTAACAAATTCAGTAAAGTTGCAAGTACAAAATCAATATGCAAAAATTAGTTGCATTTCTATACACCAATAATGAACTATCCCAGAAGGAGAAACCAAGAAAACAATTTTATTTACAATTGCATCAAAAAGAATAAAAGACCTAGGAATAAATTAAGCAAGGAGATAAAACACGTACATTGACAACTATAAGGCTTGATGAAAGAAAATGAAGAAGGCACAAATAAATGGAAAGATATCCTATACTCATGGATTGGAAGAATTAACACTGTTAAAATGTCCATACTATTCAAAGCAATATACAGATTGAATATAATCCCTATCAAAATTTCAATGGCATTTTTCATGGAAATAGAACAAACAATCCTAAGATTTGATGGAACTATATAAGACCATGAATAGCCAAAGCCACCTTGAGGATGAAGAACAGAGCTGGAGGCATTATATTCTGTGGTTTCAAATCATATTACAAAGTTATAGTAGTCAAAAGAGTATGGTATTGGCATAAAAACAGATATACATACATCAATGGGAACAGCATCAGAGACCAGAAATAAGCCCACACATATGTGGTCAATTGATTTATAACAAAGGAGCCAAAAATATACATTGAGGAAATGACAGTCTCTTCAATCAATGGGAAAACTTGATAGCCACATTCAAAAAAAATGAAACTGGACCACTTTCTTATATAATACACAAATATCAACTCAGAATGGATGAAAGACTTAAACATAAGGCCTGAAACTGTAACAGCAGACACAAGCATAGGGGTAAGCTCTTGGCAGGTCTTGGCAATGATTAAAAGCATTGTGCCCATTTTTGGACCTGAGATCAAATGCAAGGGACTATATAGGAGGGAGTACAACAAACCAAAAAGCTTCTACACAGTAAAGGAAACCAACAAAATGGAAAGGCAACCTACTGAATGGGAGAAAATATTTGCAAATTGTATCTCTGATAAGTGCTTAATATCCAAATATATAAAGAACTCATACAACTCAAAGAAAAAATCCAATTAAAAATGCACAGAGGATCTGAATAGATATTGTTCCAAAGACGTTATCCAAAGGCCAACAGGTACCTGAAAATGTGCTCAACATCACTAATCATCAGGGAAATGCAAATCAAAACCACAATGAGCTATTGCCTCACACCTGTTAGAATGGCTATTAGCAAAAAGTCAAGAAATAACAAGCGTTGATAAGGATTTGTAGTAAAGGGGACACTTGTGCACATTGGTGGGAATGTAAATTGGTTCAACAACTCTGGAAAACAATATGGAGGTTCTTCAGAAATTTTAGAATAGAGCTGACATATGATCCAGCAATTCCACTTCTGGACATTTATCTGAAGGAAACAAGATCACTATATAAAAAAAGATATCGGCACCCTCATGTTCATTGAAGTGTTATTCACAATAACCAAGATATGGAAACAATCTAAGTGTCCATCAAGAGATAAATGGACAAAGAAAATGTGCAGAAGACAGACTGCACCAGAGATAGTAGGTGGACAAAATGGGGAAAGGTGGTCAAAAGGTACACACATCTGGTTGTAAGATAAAGAAGTCCTGGAGCTATAATAATGTACAGCATACTGACTATAGATAACAATACCATATTGCATATTTGAAAATTACTAAGAGAGTAAATCTTGAAAGTTTTCATTACAAGGAAAAAAATTTGTGACATTGGTGACATGTTAACTAGACTTAATTGTGGTGATCATTGCACAATCATACAAATATCAAATCATTATGTTTGATATAACACAAATACAATGTGTTATATCAATTAAAACTCGGTTTAAAAAAAGAACAAAATACTAAAAAAAAAAAAAAAGTTCCTAAGAGAATTAATCTTAAGTTTCATCAGAGAGAAAAGAGTTGTATCTATGTGTGGTGATGGAATGCATTGTAATAATCATTTTGCAGTATATACACCTATCAAATTATGATGCTATACGCCTAATACCATGTTATATATCAGCCATATCTCAGTATAAAAAGTGGTTGGCAGGATGTCAGGATGTTGATGAGAAACTTTTATTTTTGTTACATAGAAACTACCTTCTTAAAATTTGATAAATTTAAATTTTCTTCCTTTTTGCAAATGAGTAAAGTTAGAGGCTTGAATATCATGGTCAGTATGTCTTCTTATTTTTGAACCTAAAACCCTCACTTTCCTGATCTCATTAGGTTTTTTTTAATATTTTATTTTATTTATTTATTCATGAGAGACACAGAGAGAGAGGCAGAGACACAGGCTGAGGGAGAAGCAGCCTCCATGCAGGGAGCCCGACATGGGATCGATCCTCAGACTCCAGGATCATGACCTGAGCTGGAGGTGGCGTAAACCGCTGAGCCATCCAGGCTGCCCACATTGTTTTAATCATAACAAAGTGTCAATATTGGGCTTGAGGTCATAAGACTGTAATGTGATCCAGTTTAGGCAAGTGACTCAGCATCTCTGACTCTTTGAATATTAAAATTGAAATAACAGGGAGCCTGGGTGGCTCAGCAGTTCAGCGTCTTGCCTTCGGCTCAGGGCAGAATTCTGGAGTCTTGGGATTGAGTCCTGCATCGGGCTCCCTGCATGAAGCCTGCTTCTCCCTTGGCCTGTGTCTCTGCCTCTCACTCTGTGTGTCTCTCATGAATAAATAAACAAAATCTTTTTTAAAAAAAGGAAATAACAATTGCAGGTCTGCAAAATAATCAGGAGAATAAATGAAGTGATGTTGTCATAGGGTGGCTAAAAGTCATAGAGTCATTTGCACCTGCGTTTACAGCCTAGGATGGTACAGAAGCCCCTTTGCTTGAGAGGTTCTCATAGGTGATACAGGGCTTAGCACAACGCTTACCACTGTCCCAGAAATGGTCTTGCCTCAAAACATCAGAACCATTATGGGGCTGTTGATAAATGGTGCTGTAGTCTTGTGAAAGCGTTAAGAAAGTACGTTATTATTTCTGTTACTTCCTAAGCAACTCAAAAGCATGATTTAAAATCCCATCTTAAAAAAAAAGGAGGATTTAAGGTTAAAGACAGTTACAGGCCCTTACACGACACATTCTTGAGCTTGCTTCCCTGTTTGGGAAGTCTGGTGGTTTCTACTGCACAGCCACTCAGAGTAGCAGAGTTCCCAGGTGGGGTCACCGTGTCGTGCCCTCAAGCACAAGTGTGAAAACAGATTCACCAATATGTACTGCTGCATTTTTAGTTTCACTACCGGAAAAGCCTGCTTGGATGGAAAGATTTCATTTGCTATGCTTTCTGCCTTTTAGTCTGGTTAGCATTGTAAGCAGGTGTTTTTTCATTCAAAACATGTTGTGGCCCTTGTTAAAAGCCACCATGCAACAAGTAGCCAGTGCAACCTGCAAGGGCCACGGCAGTTGTAGACTTACTAGGGCTATAGGCGTCTCTAGAAATACTTAAAGCAAGAAAACTCCACTCCCTGCTTCATACACCTTATCTTGCTTATGTTACAGCAACCGGCCTTCAATTTCCTGTAACTAACCAAAGGTTAGTGGTGAATATTTGAAATTTCTCAGTTCTTCTACGTCAGGGTTCAGCAAACCATAGTCCACAGGCCAAATCTGGCCCACCACCTTTTTTTGTAAGGCTCGTCAGATAAGAATGGTTTTTACATTTATGAAGTGTTTTTTTTTTTTTTTGAAGATTTTATTTATTCATGAGAGACAGAGAGAGGCAGAGATATAGGCGGAAGGAGAAGCAGGATCCCCACAGGGAACCTGATGCGGGGCTCGATACCAGCACTCCTAGACCATGACCTGAGCCAAAGGCAGACACTCAACCACTGAGCCACCCAAATGCCCTATGAATAGTTTTTTAAAGGAGGAGAGTATTTTATTTCGTGACAAATGAAGATGAAATGAAATTCAAATTGCAGTGCCTATAAATGATGTTTTATTGGAACACAACCCATTCATTTACATATTGTTTATGACAGCTTTTCACACTGCAAGGGCAGAGCTCCACTATTAGGTGGGAACTTCCCATTACATTTTGGTTTAACAAAAATAAATAAGCAAATAAAACAAGAGACACTTACCTTTGAATATAACACATTCTGATTTTCCAGGAGTGTTAGAACTTAAAAATTAATTTCAGGATTTAATCTATAAATATTTAGGAATTGGCTCAAACAAAGGGGAAAATCATGTCCAAAAGTATTGTACTTAATCTTTATTCTCCAAAACAAGTGCCAGATATGCACGTGCTATCCCATGCTGGTCTCTGAAATACTTATGCAAAAAGGAAACAAAATTGTTCTAGAATAGACCTTAAGCTGAGATGGATATTGTAGAAAGTGAAATTAGGGTCTTCGGCTAAATCATTCAAGATATTAGCAGCTATTGAAACAATTCCCTTAATTCTCTATTTTACTTTGGTGGCAAGGCAGTTCTTATTGTTGCCTATAGTTGATGAAATCCTTCCCTAGAATCTCAAAGCTTTTCCTTTATAAATCTCCTGGGGCTTTCTGAAGTGCCCCAGTCTCCAGGGTGGTATTAGCCTCTGATTTTGGTGTTCCTTCCTTCTGCTTTGTGTCTCCCTACAGAAGAAACCAGTCAGTGAATTGTGTGTGTGTGTGTGTGTGTGTGTGTGGTGTGTGTGTGTGTGTGTCAGGAGAGAAAGGGTGTCATAGCCACACCATCTCAGTCCCTGAGTATAACCCTGATGACTAAGTACCAGAAGCAAGCATCATACGTCCAAAGAGCATAACACCTTGCTCATACTAAAAAAAGAGTCTGACTACAGGAGAGTAAGAATTTAAATGCAAATAAAACTCATCATGTAGATGTTCACTGCAGTGTTCTTTTGAGTAAAGAGTTGAAAACAGTCTGGTTATCAAAAAAAAAAACTGAATTTTTAAATAGATTGTGGTACATACACATAGAAAAGTGCAATTTAAGACTACTGTAGAAATAGTCTGTCAAAGTCAGTTGAGAAGTTCCATGCAGCCATATGACAACCTGATGGAGCTAGATCCACTGATATATGGGTACACGCTGGCCCCCAGAATCAGGGCCACCTGCTCTATATGGAGCCTCCTCATCACCAAGTTTCTAAAAATCTCTCCTGCCGCACGTTGGCATCTACTTCCTGCCTCCTTTATAACCATGGCCTGCTTATAGTAAAGTCTCCACAGCCTGTGGACCATCCTCGTTCCAAAGGAATAAAAAGAGAGGGTCGCCTAGGTGGCCCAGTCTGTTAGGCAGACATCTGACTCTTGACATCAGCTCAGGTCATGATCTCAGGATCCTGATATCAAGCCCCACATCAGGCTCTATGCTCACTGGGGAGTCTGCTTGAGACTCTCTCTGTCTCCCTCCTTCTGCCTCTGCCCCTCCCTTCTGCACTCTGTCTCTGTCTCCGTCTCTGTCTCTCTCTCTCAAATAAATAATTTTTTTTTTTTTTAACTCATGAGAGAGACACACAGGCAGAGGGAGAAGCAGGATCCCTACAGGGAGCCTGATGTGGAACTTGATCCCAGGACCCCGGGATCACACCCTGAGCTGAAGCCAGACGCTCAACCACTGAGCCACCCAGGTGTCCCAATAAATCTTTTTTTTAAAAAGGATTAAGGGAGAGAGAAGGGAGAGACAAAAATAATTATATTGCAATAAACTTACCACAAGCAAAATCATTTATTCAAATGAATATTTGAACTTTCTCCTTTTGATATTTGATACAATATCCTGTAGAGATAAAAATGCATTAGGAATTTTATTGAACTTTTTAAACTAGAAGATAGCAATTTATTTAAACAGCACTAATTTGCAGGCAGCCTGCCACCAAGAGAATCAAAGAAGGATCTGTGTGTTTGGGTCTGTCTGAGCTTGCTGTAGGAAGTCGGTCTGTGGCTCATCGAGACACCTGTGGTAGCATCGGGATCCCTAGTCCACACAATTTACTCAGTTATTGTTATAAGCTAAACCATGGCCTCACAATCATTATGTCAAAGTACTAGTCCAGAGTCCCTCAGACTGTGGCTGTATTTGGAGATGGGGTCTTTAAAGTGGTAATGAAGTAGCAATGAGGTCAGTAGGGTAGGCCCTAATCTCGGGGCACTAGTGTTGTTTCATGAAAAGGTTAGAGCACAGACACACACAGATGACGGAGTAGGTGAGGACACAGGGAGAAGAAGGCCATCTACAAACCAAGGAGAGAGGCCTCAGAATAAGCTGCCCAACATCTTTTTTTGTTTTTTAAAGATTTTATTTATTCACGAGAGACACACGGAGACATAGGCAGAGGGAGAAGCAGACTCCCCACGGGGACCCGGACTCAGGACTCCCTCCCAGTACCCTGGGATCACGCCCTGAGGCCCAAGGCAGACGCTCAACCACTGAGCCACCCAGGTGTTCCAGAAAACTGCCACCAGCTTAATCTTGGACTTCTAGCACCATGGGAAAACTAATTTCTGTCGTCTGAAAGCCACCCAGTGTGTGGCACTTGGTTATGACAGCCCTAGCAAACTAAAACAGTAATTAACGGTGCATCAGGGAGCCTTTACATATAATTTTTATATATATTTTACATTTTATCTGTTTTTATACAATTTGACCTAAGTACCACTTAAAACTTCTAGTGTGTTTGTGTTTTCTTCCCGACTAGACGGTAAGGTTCCTGGGGGCACTTCAACCCAAACCTATATGGCCCAGTATCCTTGGAGAACTCACTAGATGTTTACTGACTTCATCTAATAACAAAATGTGTAACGATTCTATGAAAAAGAAGAAGTGAGAAGAGAGAGGGGAAAGTTAGTTTGGGGTAGACACTGACATTGCTATGTGAGTGATTTGTTTAGTTAATAGTCACCCCAAAGATTGAAATAGCGCTTTCAGGCTTTCCAAAGTGATTTCCTGAGACCTAATCTCTTATGCTCTTCACAAGGGCCTGGGACAGAAGCAGCACCATCGGCTACACTTCGCAGATGAGGAAACAGCTCACAGCCCGTCACTGAACCTGGCAGGTCCCACAGCACCGGTGGAATGGGGCCTGGAGACGCGGCAGGGCGCAGGGCGCAGCCGGAGGGCCCAGGCCTCAAGCAGACTGCAGGCACTGAGGTCCCCAAGGGCCCCCTGGGAACCCAAATGGAGGAGGACCTGCTAGCCCTGCCTTCCTCGTCTAAGCCTCTGATCAGATCCAGAAGCTTGGACCTGCGGGGGCGGGGGGCTCTGCAGCCAGAAAGAGAAGTGTTTGGCGGCCTGTTTGAATGCTGGTGAGGAAATCCAGCCCTGGCACCGATCCTGAGCCCTTGCTGCAAGTTCTCAAAGTTTTCTCAGGGCAGTTTTTCTGTTTCCATTCGTGGTTTTCCGGCCATGGTCAGAGAAGCTGTGCCCGTAGTTACAGCGCTGAAACTTCTCACTTCTCCATTCCCTGGGCTTCCTCCTGGGTGAGCAGCTGGCGAACAGCTGGCCCTATCTCTGCAGACCTGATAAGGCCCTCCAGGCAGAGGGCGTTATGGGATTTAATGATGCTTTGGCTCTGGGCTGGCCAGAGGGCACCCAGGCCCCTGAGGCCCCCGAGGCCCCTGCTTTTGTGGGTGGGCCCAGCCTTTCTGGGAGGATGCGAGCCTTCCCCATCACAGACCCTATTGGTAAACAGACCTCTAGAAGCTGCTACACACATGGAGCAGGGAAGGATTTATATGCTGGTGGAGGAGATTTTGCTCCCCCAGCCCCACCAAACATTAATTCACTATTTGGGAAAATGAATGAAAATTAGGTCTCTGCCCCAGGTCACAGAATGAGAGTCCTCAGAGTCCCCGAGGCACCCAGAAGACCTGATGCCATGTGCCCACCCTGCTCCTGAAGAAGGATGCAAAATGCAAGGTGAAAGTAGTGCTGAGCAGACTGGGGGCTCAAGGAGGGCTCAGATGCTCTTAAAGAATATCAGAGTCATGGCTTCCTCCCCCAGTCTTGCCTTGTTTGGGTTTATTCTTAATTTGGTTGAAGTCATTTAGGTTATCTTTAAACTACCTTTCAGAGTTCAGGCTTCCGTCTCCAGGATCTGATACTGAGTGCCTTGGCGAGTTTCCTAAAACTGAAAGTCCAGCACTGTTCAACTTCCAGCTAAAAGCTTCCATTCTGTTCCATGATTAGCGTCCTACCTTTATTTTCCTAACCTAGCCACCCACCAACAATACGTTGCACGGCTATTATGTCTATGCATCTGTAATGGGGCAGCACTTGGACCATATTTCTACCTCAACTAACATGCACCTTGAACCCTACAACTCATGGAGACTTTATTTTGATGAAGAGCAGGCTCTAGCCAGTGTCTTGGTGTCTCCGAAGCCTAGAATAGGCGCAGTATCTCCCACAAAGTCAGTCTCATGAAACGCTACTAAATGGATGAAGTCTGAGCAAGATATCTGTTTGAGGTACAGCTGGGAAGAAAAGGGGGGCTGTAAACAAACAAAAAGGTACTATAGGCTTTCCCACTCAGCATCTGTCTCAATCGCCTGCACAGACACAGAGTATTCTACACATAGAGAAATGGAGGATACTCGGTACTGTTCACTCCACTCTCTCTCTCTCTCTCTCTCTCTCTGCACATATATATCTGAAATATGCAGAAATGCAATTTAAGGAAGGGGTAATGGCACCATTTGTAGTGTTAATCTCCCAGCCTCAGGCTGAGTGGAGAGGAATCCAGGACAGGGGTGGAGAGATAGGAAGGGGGAAGACAGTGGCTCCAACTGCCACTCAGACAGGCTTCCCAGGGAGAGGGTGAAGGCCAGAGAAGATAAGGGTGGGTTTCTGAATGCCTTTTCTGTGGAATCCCCCTGCCCCCACTAATCCTCCACCACACGATCTTGCTGATTCGTTTTCAGACTCAGACCCTAGAAGGATTTCAAAGGGAGACCCCGATGGGGTGGCAAGTTATCCCTGCATCCCTACAAGCTCCCTTTGGTGACCTGCCCAACAAGGGCAGGTTGTTCCCCATGAAAGTGAACTCAGGAGAGCAAAGAATTCACAGCCAGAGACCTTCTCATGGGAAAGGGCAAGGTATCGTTGGAATCTTCCACTTTCCCTTGGCTTCTCAGAAATGCCAGGCCACGCACTACCTGACACACACCTGTCCACAGGTGTCCGCGCACCAGCAGCTGGAGGGTTCTTTGCTGGAGTGGAAACTCTCAGCAAGCAGCCTCAGCTCTAAATTGCTGGTTTGCTAACAAGCCTTCTAATCCCAACATCTGCTCCCCAGGAGCACTTTATTTATTTATTTATTTTCCCCAGGAGCACTTTAAATGACTGTTTATGCTGTTCAGGACATCTTAAAAAAAAAAAAAAAAAAAAAAACCTGGCTGCAGTGAAGTTTGGATGAAAAGGATTTTCTTTCTCAACAAGATTATATTTTGTCATTGTTTTTATTTTACTCATTAAATTGCCTGTGATACTATTTTTGATTCCCAGAGGCATGTCAAAAGTTTTGCCCAAAACCAAGTGATTCATGTAATTATTCCTCCCATTACTGGTGATGATAATCCTGAGGGCTTTAATTTCCAGGCCACCCCGATCTCTCCACTCATGCTAAACTTCAGATGAAAGGCCCTTAGGGCTGTTCTTACCTGCCCTGGCCCAGGAGGGGGACCTTCTATTGGAATTATTGATCCTCTCCTTACTTCCCAAAAAACCTTGGGGAAAACAACACACCCTGTATGATTAGTGCCACGGACAAGGCAGTCCCAGGGCATATGGTTTCTGTAGCCTTTGAGCCACAAACCACAGTTTGATGTTTCTGTATCTGTATCTTCCATCTATTACCACTTATTTCATGCTCTCTTCCTACCACCTTCATCTATTTCCAGACCCCACTTAACTGACCCCTAGGAAGGCACTGGTTCTGCTGCTGTCCTGGCCACAGCCGCAGAAAATGCTGGAAGAGCTCCGAGTGGCCAAGCAGGACAGCTCTGAGACTCCCTCCTCACCCATAGTCCCAGCCCAAAGCCATTTCTCTTTCCTTCTCTTTGCATTATTTTAAGTATCCTTACCAGGGGCTCAAATAAATGAATTTTCAGAATTTTACTTAGTATAACACAGCAGCGAATAACTATAGTTGTCATCCAAACAAACAACAACAACAAAAAAAAAAAAACCCAGGTTGCTGAGAGTGGGGATGATATAAACTCCACTTCCAAGGTATATCAGGGTCCCAGGGTCACTGATTCAGCTCTGTGAAAGCCCACAGCTCTTCCCCATCCAGTACATCCATGGCTAAGGACAGCTAGAAAATGTGGGTGGTCAGAACTCTGGGTGGAAAACACACACTTGATTGCAAACAGTACCAGAAAAGAATCCAAAACATTAGTAATTTTTATATTAATTGCATGTTTAATGATAATATTTTGGATATTTGGTTAAATACACGATTAAAATTAACTTCACCTGCTTCTTTTTGCCTTTAGGTGACTAGTAGAAAATTCCCAGTGATGCATGTGACTACCATTATATTTCCAATGGATGTGGCTTTTCAATCTGCTTGTGGGAGCCTTCTCCAGGGCACTTGCTGACTTCCTTGCAACCGACCGCGACAAAGGTTCTCCATGTCTGTCACCTCCCATAATCCTCCCATTCAATTCTGCTCTTCAGTCTGAGACAGTCACCTCCTCCACAGACAACCAAAGGGCCACGGTGGTCAGAGAGGACCCTCTCTTATAATGAGGAGGAATGGACTTGCCCCTCACAGCCAACTTCACCATTCAGTCATCTCAGGCCGTGTCATGAGAATGATAATACCTCCCTCCATCGTGACCCCACATGCAGCTCAGTTCTTTTCCAAAGAAAATGCAGCACCCAGGATGAGTGTTTATTGCTAAACAGGTACAAGCCCCCTTTCCTGAGACAGTCTACACATACTGCCGTATCTACTTGGAAGAATCACATGGAATCACCTTTTCTCTGAAAGATGGAGGCTGTGACTTGCCCCCCACCACAGAGCTGAGGAAAAGAAGTGCCAACTCCAAATAACCAGGTCTCTTGGCTCGAATCCTGTCTAGAGTTCTCTCTGATTCACACTCCTTTGGTGCCTATAAAAGGGGAAAACTGACCTCACATCCTTTCGATGCCTGTAAAGTATAGTCCTCTTACCGTGGCTCTCCCACGGGGTAAGGCTTCCCCCACCTCGTAGGAGTTACAATACCTGGTAAGTGATGAAACACAGAAATAACAAGGTCTTGGGATGTGTCCACATGACGCTGAACAGCCGCATCCTGATGACACCCAATAACAATAGTCAGTCATAATTTGCCAAAAAATCTGATGAAGAGATGAAGTGTTTCGACGTTTCATTCAAATGCAGGGGCCTGGTAGAAAGACAGCTATGGATTTATGAGTGGTCTGGTTATCAGAGAAGGCTGTAGGATACTAGATTTACACCAACCACGGGTAAGGCAGCCCAGTCCAGGGGGCAGTTCCTGATTGTAGACGTCTGAGGAAGTGGACGACAACACCCGAATACGGTGGCTCCTGATAACGGACCGTCTCTCTTCCGAGTGGCCAGGAGTGTTATTTCAGGAGCACAGCACAGAGCCAACTCTCTGCTCGCGTCCTGGGGGAGGCTTCAATTGGTCCTACAGGAAGAGCACAGCAAACTAGTCGCAATTCCAGCCGGGCCATGGGCCACGCCAGAGGTCACCGAACACCCCATGCTCAGTGCCAGGGAAGGGCCCAGGGCTCCAGGGGCTCTGGACACCTGTGAGGGAGGACCGTGAGGGGCCACCATGATGGCAGCTGTCTACTGGGTCTCTGCCAGGCCTCTGCACCCTGTGCCTTGGAACCTGGGACTTGTTGCCTTGCTGTCTATTTTCAGGGCCAGAGGTCTGTATCTTCTCCCAAGCAAGTGTTTCAAAGAGGAGTCTCTCGTACTATAGTGTGTGGGCAGACATGCCCTGGGAATGGTGGTTCAAGATGAAGTGGACAAGGATTATAACATGCAGCAAGCTAACTTTAATTTTCCAAAGGCTTGTGAAAAGGGAAGATTTCAGATCTTTTCAAACCTTTATCCTAAGTGGGAAGTTTTTATCTGATTTGATTTTTTTATTAAAGATTTTTTTAAAATTTATTTGAGAGAGAAAGAATGAGCAGTGGGGAGAGGGAGAAGCAGACTCCCCACTGAGTGGGGAGCCTGACGTGGGGCTCAATCTCAGGACCACGGGATCATGATCGGAGCTGAAGGCAGATGCTTAACCAACTGAGCCACCCAGGCACCCCTGGAAGTTTTTATTTTAAATGCTTGAAAGGCCAGAGTTATCTTTGTAAACATAAACTGTGCCTCACTAGGTCACACCAGTGGGACATCTGACCTCTCCCATCACTGGCCATGCCACCAAGGGCTCTGGCATTCACCTCCTCTTGTCTCTATGTCCCTCAGCACCGAAAAGTTCAGTTTATACTTATATGTCACGCAAAACAACGATGGATAAGTAAGCCATATGATACAAAAATACATGTATGCTAAAACAAAAATGCTTCATTCTAATTTTCTCTATTGTCAAATTTGAAGTAATTTCCTCCTTTGTCATTCCCTCCTTTCGTCCCTCCCTCTCCGCCTCCCACTCTATCTTTCTTGCTTCCTTTTTGACCCTGGCCCTTTTTTGCTGGTGCCTTGTGCATCCACTTAGTCTGCTTATTGAAAAATCCAGCTTTGGTGTCATCTCTTCAAATAATCACCCACCCCAAAGCTCTAACTTCCTGCATATCTCTTCATGGTTTTATCTCCCACGATGTACCTACAGTGAGAAAATCATCTATTCATATCCCTCACCTCACATGAAAGGACACTCTGTTCATTGGTTTGTCACCTTGATATCTCTAGACGTGGCACGATGGTCTCCTGTTAGCTCTGGTGGCCTCTGGTGGACTTATGGGTACCAATCCATCATCATCTTTAAACAGTAATAAACCAGGGAATGGGATTCTGACCCAGTAGCTCCTTGACCACAGGACTTCCTTTCCTTTCTTTTCTCAGCATCTTGGAGTGTTTCTTCCTTCTTCTCCCCCTTTGCCCTGAGCCCATGGCCATCCTCAGGACCAGTAGAAGGGAGGTCAGTGTGCAAGGAAGATGGTTGAGCCTCCACCAATCGCCTTCCCTTCTGCCTTCCCTCAGCCTCAAAGCTGGCACATCACAGCATCTCTCGCCTTCATGTCCTTTTCTCCACAGTGACTGTTCTATAGCTCATACCAGAAAATTTTCTCCTTTTCATGTAAATACAATGGCCAAATTTTCCAGAAAGTTCTAATTTAAAATTTTCTGTTGCCAAGAGCGAACTCCCCTTTAAGAAAATAGGACCACTTGTCTAGTACAGAAAATAGTGGAAGCCTGTGGTTAGCACCTGTAAGAATAATTCTGAATTTGCACTTTTTAGAGTCTAAGTAGATGTCAAGCAGCAAAGGAAGGAGGGAATAACAAAGTTAAGGTGCAGTGACTTTACATTAGACTTCTCATACTTGTTTGAGAATCTTGAAAACATGGCAGGCTTTGATTTAGGAGGAAAGCACAATCTACAACATCGAAGTGGCCTCGACGTAAATAGAGAGGACAGATTCTTTAATGGGAAGCCTCAGAGGAGCAAACACACAGAGGGAAGAGGCAAGACCTTTTCGTTTCACTCATTAGTACATTTACGCCTTTGTTGAACAGCTTAGCTAACTGCTAGAGTGTTCTGGGCACCTTGGGAATGCAAAATGAATAAGGCATCCCTCTTGCCCTCTAGAAGTTCACTGCAGTGAAGCTGGACATGTCTGTATATCATTCTCTCTCTCTCTCTCTCTCTTTTAAATTTCAAAATAACCAGAAACTTACAGAAATGTTTCAGGTACAATAGGAGGACATTTTTCTTCCATCAGTTTACACTAAGTTGCTGATCTGTTGTCCCATCTGTAATAGCCATGTCTCTTATTTTCTCTATTATGGTGCTTTGACAGCTGAGGTCTTGCTGACCGTGGAGGGACTGGCACTATCAGGGTAGCCCCCTTCCTAAAGATAACAAACAACTTGTCATCAAGCATGCTTTTCAATGCAAACCAACCAAGTCAGAGTCCATACCCACAACTCTTGCACTCTGAGCCACTCAACACCTGCCCCGATCACCCTAAGGCAAGTACCCCCAGACAAGCAAGGTCAGCCCTTATGCCCTAGAGCCCACTGAAATAATTCAATATAGCCAATTCCACACCTGCCTGCCTTGCCTTGCCTGTTCTTCTCATGGAAACCACAATAAAAGCTCTTGTGGACATTTTCTCGGCCTCCTCGCCTCCTTACAGCCTGAGGAGCTTCCCCTTGTGGGCATGTGTGGCGTGGCGTGCCCCCCACCCTTGGAAACAGTAGCAAACTATTTTTTCAATGGCAGTCATCTCCTGATGTGTTACTGTTACCATGCCTAAATAATAATAAAACCTATTAAACCACAATCATCTGCGAATACTTCATGTATAATTCTTATATAACTACAAACCATCGCTTAAAATTTGGAAATTAACACTGATAACATTACTACCATCTAATCTTCAGACTCCTTATGAGTTTTGCCAGTCATCCCAATCATGTCCTTTAGAGCCAAAGGATCCGGACCAGAATCCGACATCACAATTAGTTATCAGACCTCTTTAATATCATTTAGAGCAAAACAGTTCCTCTGTCTTCCTTCACTTTCATGACCTTGATCTTTTTGAAGATTACAGGCCAGTTATTTTGTAGGAAGTCCTACAGTTGGACTTATCAGATGTTTGTTCTCATGATTAGACTCAGGTTCCGCGTCTTTGATGAAATATCACAGAAGTGATGTTATGTCCTCAGTGTATCTCAGCGGGGGGATGACAGTACCAGTTTGCCTCCTTGCTTTGGTCACTTAATGAACTTGGTGTCCTCCAGCCTTTTCTACTAAATGGTTACTCTTCTTCCTTTTGTAATTAATCATTACATTGAAGGCATTGGAGTATCTTGTGGAGAAGAAACTTTGAAACTATGTAAATATCCTGTTCCTCATTAAACTTCCAAAGTACCTAGTCGCACAAACTCCTGCTTTCTATTTTACTCAATAGTTTATAACTTGTTACTTAGAGTCCATTATAATGTGTTACTCTCATTATTTATTTTATATTCAGATTGACCCAAATTTAGTAAGTGTGTGTGCTTTTAAAAAGTGGCCTCAGTAACCATTTGCCATGCCCCCATAATTTTTAAAGTACTTCTTGGCTTGCTCTCTCAACAAGATGTTCTGGTCTCATCTGGTACTTTTTTTTTGTCCTAGCCCAGGAGTTGACCATTTTTCCAAGGAGTCCCATATTTTTTTAGAGGATAATGGTATTTTGAAGTCAAAACCTAGGCACTGGATGTGTTCATTTTTATGGGGATGTTGCTGCTCCTAGGCCTTCTTGGTGAGCAGAGTGAGGCAGCTGGTATGTACATGTAAACATATGTGCAGACACATGCTCATTATGTTTATAATTATTTCTCTGTCTCTCTAACATGGGATTCTATCTTTGGAGAAAGATATGATAGGGTGAATGCTGCCAACAGGTTTGGGATTCTGAGAATTCGCTTCTTTCCTGGTTTTCGTTTGTTTGTTTATTGGTTGGTTGGTATATTAGTCAACTTGGGCCACCATGACAAAATGCCACAGATTGGGTGGTTTGTACAACAGCAATTTATTTTCTCACAGTTGTAGATGCTGAAAGTCTGAGATCTAGGTGTCAGCAGGGTTGCTTTCTCCCAAGACCTCTTTCCTTGGCCAGAAGATGGCTACTTTTCCCTGTGTCTTTACAGGATCTCCCCTCTGTGCATGTCTGTGTCCTCACTTCCTCTTCTAAAGACACCCATCATATCAGATGAGGGCCCACCCACATCTTTTTTTTTTAATTTTTTTTTAAATTTATTTATTTATGATAGTCAGAGAGAGAGAGAGAGAGAGAGAGAGAGAGAGAGAGAGGCAGAGAGAGAAGCAGGCTCCATGCACCGGGAGCCCGATGTGGGATTCGATCCCGGGTCTCCAGGATCGCTCCCTGGGCCAAAGGCAGGCGCTAAACCGCTGCGCCACCCAGGGATCCCCCCACATCTTAATTTTAATTTAAATACCTCTTTAAAGATCCTAGCTCCAATACAGTCACATCTGAGATACTCAGAGTTTGGGCTTCGGTGCCTGAACTTGGGAGGGAGGGGATACTATTTAGCCTTTAATAGTTAATTTTGTCAGAAAAATCAGCATGCAACCTGGCAAAGTTCTCTATGTTCTAAATCTAGAGACATCATCTTAAGCAAAACGAACAGTAATGAAAACTTGAAAAACAAAACAAAATCACAATTTTCCTTCTTCAGTGGAAAGCGTCTGTCTAAATTCCAATGGGCTGCATCTGCCCTCAGTTAATGCCCTTTCCTTCTCGGCCCTTCCCAGAGGCTTTTGGGGGCTCTATTCTCCATAATATCTGTAATGCAGTTATATTCATTTTTTTAATTTTAATTTTACTTGTAATGTCCTGGGATAAAATGTCCTTTTAGAGTTTGCCAATTAGCTAATTTGTTAAAAAGAGTTTTTAAAGATTGGCCCTCAAGCTAAGTGAAAACAATATCAAGACACTAATATAGCAACTTTTCTAATTTTTTAGGGTCACCTGGGTGACAGTAGGTTAAGCATCTGCTTTCGGCTCAGGTCATGATCCCAGGGTTCTGGGATGGAGCCCCACATCAGGATCGCTGCTCCATGAGGAGCCTGCTTCTCCCTCTCCTGTTCCCCCTTGTTTGTGCTCGCTCTCTCTCTGCCAAATAAATAAATAAAATATTTATTTAAAAAAAGACATTTCTATTTCTCAAAAATTCCATTCTTTATTTTATAGTATGTTCTGCATTTTTAAATATTTTTTTACTTTGTTTTACATCACTTCTACATTTAACCAAAAGATCCACTCTTTTTTCTTAACATCTACACTGGATTAGAACAGAAACAGATTTCTTCTCTGCTTATTTCCATCTTACTTTTTTACAAATTAGTATTCATTAATGTGAAACGTGCCAGCAACCTCAAAGTCAACCAGAATGTGATTTTTTTAGAAAAAAAATAATTTCATCCTATAATGAATTTAAAACTTAATTTTATGGTTAACCACATAGTCTGTTCCTTTTCTTTCCTAGTCTCTTTTTTTCCTTTATGTGGCATGATGTTTGAAAATGACCAGAGAATATTCTCTGGCACTTGGGTTTGTTTTCTAACCAGGCAGCATTTGGGGCACAAAGTATTAAATAAATGTGGCCAAGGGGGCTGATTGTCTTGAGTGGTCCCCACACCCACATGCATTTTATGCTGCATAACACAAGTGTGTTATCTGATCCTCTGGCCAACAGTAATTTATATTTCTACAAAGCTCCCTGCATCCGGCTCCATTGAACAAGCTCAGGGAGGACTAGTGTGCAGTGTCAGGACTCAGGCAGCAGAGCCAGTCTCCACCACCTTCCAGCTGAGCCATTTGGGGCAAGACTCTTGATCTTGCCCAGAGTCAGTTTCCTCTGCTGTAAAATGGGACAGTCGCCGCTGTGGATAGAGCTCCTAGCTCAACAAGAATGATGTGGAACAAATGTGAGAACTGAAGAGAGTTAATGTGTGCAAAATCCTCTTCAACAGTGCTCATTAGCCCAGGAGAAGAATCGAGAAAAAAGGCAGTAGGAAAAGAGAAATAAATGGTAGGTTTAATCATTTCTATTGGCAGAGCTGTAAGATGAAGGATTAAGAAATTGGTATGGAAGAGCCTAAGTCAAAACTGAGAGGAACTGCAACTCATTTTCTCTAGATAAACCGTCCTGTGTCTTTATATTGATATAGTGGATTACGCGTCACGCTTTTCTTTGATTCCGTTTTGGGCTCTGGAAGGACATCCAGGCTTCTGACTCAGCTCTTCAGACGCACTTGGGATTCCTCCTGAGTCCTAGGGGGGTCACTCCTCTCCTGCACCGCAGTGAGGAGCGGTTTGGGGGGCACACTCCCCCAGGAAGACCAGCCTGCGCTTTCCCGCCTGAAGAAAAGTGCCCTGAATTCCCCACCCCACCCAATCCACCCACATGCTCTCTCCACCCCCTGCATGCTCTCCCCCCACCCCTGCAAGCTCTACCCACCCCCCCATGCTCTCCACCCCACCCCCATGCTCTCCCTCCATCCCCCCCATGCTCTCCACCCCACCCCCACATGCTCTCCACCCACCCCTGCAAGCTCTACCCACCCCCCATGCTCTCCACCCATCTCCACCCCCACATGCTCTCCCTCCACCCCCCCATGCTCTCCACCCCCCCACATGCTGTCCCCCCATGCTCTCCCCCACCCCTCCCACCCCTGCATGCTCTCCCCCACCCCCACATGCTCTCCTACCCTTTCCTCGGATCTGAGTCACGTTGCAAGGTTTCCTCCGCACAGTCTGAAGGCCTTCATCCCTTGGCTCTGAATTAGGCACAGCAGACAGATTTGGGAAGGTCGAAAACAGAACAGTTCCTCTTTCAATAACTTAATAAAGCGTTCCTTGCATTTCCCCGAAATTTCTTCTTCCTCTTCTGCCTCTTCTCCTTCTGTTTTGACCCCATGTATCGAGAATTTCCCATGAGCCAAGCTGTGCTAAAGCCTTTTCGAGTGGAGTCTCAGGGACCTTGTAGTCTTCCCATTTCAAAATTCAGAAACGGAAGTTTCGTGAGTTGGAGGTTCCCAAGCTTGAACCGTGGCTGAGGGACAACGGAGCCCCTGCCCGCCTGCCCCACCGGGACGTGGAGCGTCGGTGTCCACCCGCCTTCCCCGGGGCCTCCCAGGCCTGCCGTCAGATCCAACCCCTCGGTCCGCAGTAATTCCCCAAGCAGCTCTATGTCTGCTTCCCAGCAATCGTCGGTGGCTCCACCGGCCACTAAACCAGGTGGCTACGCCTTGCCTCAGTGGTCCAGACAGAGCGACCAGACCCCAACCACCCCATCGCCTTTATCTTCCAAACTTCCCTCAACTCCTCCCCAAGGCTGACTCACATTTCAAAATCTCTTCCCCAGATGTGACAATCCACACACACACACACACACACAAGCATGTGTCTGCACGCATGCAAACCTATACACAACACATTTAACACACTATACACACACATCCCTATGTACTCACACTCCTACATAAATATACACAGACACCCTTACAACACAGTTCTCCATACACGTCCTTACCCACACACTCCTGAGCACAAACACATGTCCTACACACATAAATGTCTTTACACATACTCACACCCTGCACACTCATCTAGGGACATGCCTACCTCTATACACACACTCTCCTGCACACACACACACACTTACAAAAATACATATAGCATTTCCATACATACACCCCTACATACACACTCTATATACACACCTATACTTGTAAGCACGTGTATACCTGACACACACGTGTTCGGCCACTATCTGAATATGGATGAAAAACAGAAGAATCTAGGGCTACATGTTATCATTTTACATTCCCAATGATGGGACTAAGGGAAATTTTCTCTCTTTGTTAAACTTTTTTTAAGTGTTATTTGGCAATTAATGTATACTGAGAGGAAAAAAGATCATTTCAGGTAATATAGTCAAGATGTTTTTATGCAGAGGACTTTAGGCCACCTAAAGATGATGGTGTAAATAACTCCATTTAAAAAAAGAAGAAGACACCTTGGTGTGTTTTCATTTTGATTTGCTCTATAAAAGATTATGGAATTGATTTATTTTTATTTAAAATTTTATTTTGGGGCACCTGGGTGGATCAGTCCCTTAAGCGTCCAACTGTTGATTTTAGCTCAGGTCATGATCTCAGGGTCCTGGGATCCAGCCCCATGTTGGACTCCAAGCTTAGCACAGAATTTGCTTGTCCCTCTCCTCTATTCTCCTTCCCCTCAAATAAATGAATAAATAAAATCTCTTAAATTTTTGTTTTATTTTATTATTTATTATTATTTTTAAATTTAAATTCTACTTAGTTGACATACATTTCAGCATTGGTTTCAGGAGGAGAGTTCCGTGGTTCACTGTTTACATATAACACCCAGTGCTCATCATCACAAATACCCTCCTTAATGCCCATAACTCATCAATCCCATTTCCCCGCCCACCTCCCCTCCAGCAACCCCCAGTTTGTTCTCTATAGTTAAGAGTCGCCCATAATTCGTTTACCTCTCTCTCTCTCTCTTTTCCCACCTTCCTGAATGTTCATCCATTTTGTTTCTTAAATTCCACATATGAGTGAAATCATGTGGTATGTATCTTTCTCTGATTGACTTATTTTGCTTAGGGTAAAGCTCTCTAGTTCCATTCATGTCCTTGCAAATGGCAAGTTTTCATTCTTTTTGTTGGCTGAGTAGTACATGGAATTTGTTCTGCTTCATTACAGCGAGAAAGTGTTGGCCATTCCTTATGTGAATCTGCTCTTCTTATTTGATTACTGGTGAGTTTTTGCAATAGGTCACTTTTGTCTTATTCCAGGGCTAAGAAGTTTTTTAGTAGAGCAAGTGCTATCCTAGCTTTGCAAAATGATGCTAAAACACATTCCATCAAGAGATATCTTCCTTACCATTTACTATCACCCACTGAGACAGAACTACTGGAGCTTCTGAGAGTTCAGATAGAAGGCTTCACTTCATTCTATTTATACATCTATTTATACATCAACTACACATCTGAGATTAAACTTCTTTCATTTTTAAAAGAATTAGAGCAGATTCTTTTCTGTTGGGACAAATATACTTCATTATCCTCAAATCTATGTGTTAATATTTAAGAGGAGAAAAGTACTGTGCACAATAAAACCATTTCCGATGTGTCAAGTTTTATAGTGAGTCATGGGTCTGTCTAACCAGATAAAATGTAACAGGACATCCTGTAGTCACCATGCAGTTTTTCCAATGCTTCTAAGTTTTTCTTTTTTTCTTTTCTTTTCTTTTTTTATTATTGTTTTATTTATTTTGTCTCCACATGAGACACAAAGGCAACTCAATTTTAACCAGATACTAAAACATGTTATAATGATAGTTGCAACTGTGTACAAAAAGAAAGAATTGTAAACACAGCATGGAAGGACTATTATGTTTGATAACATCTCTGCAAAATAGATTTTTCTTTTAGAGCACAAATCCCCTCTTGACTGATATTTATTCATTTGTACTTTTTCTACCCTTACTTCCACTCTTGCCGTGTGTGCTTGGTATTGACTTTTTGTTTGTTTGTTTGTTTGTTTTTCTTGCTTTTACTGGGAAATAAGGGACTTCTCTGAAAGACTAAAGGAGATATCATTTTGTTTTGGCAACGTGCCATTTTATACAGAGTTCCCACATCTATTTGGAAATGATTTTACATTTCTTCCCAGTGGAAAGGTGACAGAACCATTAGATCGAGTGTTAGCCGACTGTGGGTCACCAATGAAAATGATTGAGGATCCATCAGAATAGAATAAAAGTCAGCTGATATGTATAAAAAGGAGGGACAATTAGAGATTAATAAGTTATTATTTAGGTTTTACTTAAAGAATAAACTTTGTGGTTTCTTTAGCAAGAATGACCCTTAGTAAACATTAACAAATTGAATTGTATTTGGTTTTTACAAATGTTCTCAAATATCTCAAGCATTTTTATTTCATACCAAAAAGTTATAATCATCAATCTAACCCAAAAGATAAGCATGTTATTAGTTGAACTTAATCAAACATTTACCGATACTGACATATTACAAAAGTGATGCATGGCTTTGGTAATTATTCTTTCTGCCATTTACTGGCTATGTGATATTGGGCCAGATACTTAGCCTCTCTGATCTTTCCTGGCTCTGTGACTCTTTACTATAACATGCAAGTGAAAAATAGCAAAAAAAAAACTTGACAGATTTTTACTGGGGAGAGAAAACGAGTAGTGTCATCAGCATATATAGGTGACTTCAACCTATAAGAACGGCGGTATTAAAAAAAAAAAAAAGAAGAACGGCGGTATTCCTGAAGACAGATCAGTTTTACACAAATGAAGCATGTATGAAAATAGGTGCCATCTAAGAGATGCCTAAGAGGATGTATATGGCACATGCACAACAATCGCATGCAACGAGAGTCAACAATAGTTACAGCTTTCATTTAACCAATTCAACCTAGTTTATGTTATCTGGCCCACTGTGCCCTGGTTAGCACAATGTGAGGCACCGAAGTTGTATACATTGATCAAAAAAGCTGGTAACAAAATCCAGTTTTCAGAAATCTCATCTCATCTTTGGATTTCCTACTACTTGACAAAGGAGTTGTGCCAATAAGGGTCTTGGACTTCAGACCTGCTGATTCTTCCAGCAACTTCCAATGGAGCCTCCTCCTAGGCCTTGGGTGGTGGGGTGGAGGTGAGGGGGTATTTCTTATTTCTGCATCCGTCTTACACCACACATATGCCATAATATAGGCCATAGACACACGTGTACACATATATACAATTATGGTCTCTTCAACCTCAAAGTCCTAAAATTTGAATTTTTTCCTTCATCTGTCTGTTAGTCTAACTTATTTGATGGCTCTAGCTTGATTGGTTCTCAATCATTTCCCGAGCCCATTTCTTTGGAGCCCTCCTCTTTTAGGGCCAAGCCAGGTACTACCAGAGGAGTAAGTAAATATTAAACACGATCTCTTAGGGCCATTTGTGTTCCCTCAAGAATGTGCCCTAATCAACAGTGTACTTGAACAATGTTCTAAACTTTCATGTTCAGATCACAAAAACAGTCACATATAAAGGAACTTCAGAAGGTGCAGTGTGAGTTTTCCGGTTGCCCTAAGGTTTTCTTTGTTTCCATTTAACAGAAGCATCTAGTCTGACTGGTTTACAAGAATTCATAATAGTTGGTGAAGATTTAATCTCCCTAATACAAGCAATCTTCTTACCACCTCTTTTGTATGCAGATGCCCCTCAAGTGATTTTCCTTATTGAAACAAAAAGCTGCTTCTGATTGGACTAAGCAAAAATAGAGCTTTATACTGCACACACAATTGCTCCAGGTTACAGTGAATTACCTCCTCAGGTGAAATGCCCTGAATAGGCAACAGGCCACCACATCTTACTGTCAGAAGCATAGACTCCGAAACCTATAAGTTCCTATAGATGCCATGTAGACCAGCCTCTAAGCTTAAAAGTGAGGAAACCAAGTTTATTATCATACTAATAAATTGTGAAGCCAGAGCTGAAAATTATAAACTGATCTTATAATTCCTATACAATGTTCTACCAAAGAAGGGTTCTTTTTTTTTTTTTATAAGATTGGTTGATCAGCGAGAGAGATAGAGAGCACGTAAGTCGGGGGGGGGGGGGGCAGAGGGAGAGCCCACTGTGGGACTGGATCCCAGGACTCTTGGATCATGACCTAGGAGGAAGGCAGACACGGAACCGACTAAGCCATCCAGGGACCCAAAGAAAGGTTATTTTTATCATCAGCTTAAATCCCAGAGAACTTAGGCTTTATAGAGCATAAAAACAAAATTATTTTGTTTGTAAAATTAATTTTTAATATGCTGAAGAACTCTTATCTATATTCTCAAATATTCATTGAGAAGCTTCATGTGTCTGGCATTGTGCTAGGCACAAGGATAAAAAGGTGTGGAAGACACTGTCCTCAATTTAAGGAAGCTCAGGGTCCTCCTAGATGTGCCTGTAGAACACGAGTTGGGATGTTAGCATGTCCCTCTGCATTTGAGGCAGGGAATTGACAAAATAAGGTGGGTTGTCACTGAAGACCAGTGCAGATCGTGGTGAGCAGTGGCATGCACCCTGATTCTGGCTCAGACCTGAGCTGAGTCCCAGCCTCCCATTCACGAGTGTTGTGACCTGGTGCAAATCTCTTAATTTTTCTGTGTCACACTTCCCTTTATTTGTAGAATAAGTGTCAGAGTAACCAGGGCAATTTTGAGGACTAAATGACATAATACATGCAATGTACCCTGAACAATGCCTAGTACTCAATAATTATTACTTACCTTCTCCATTGTTGAAAAGCAGAGGTGGAAATCACATCTACCTCAGAACTTCAAAGACTTAAAAAAAAATTCAAGTTAGTTAACATATATTATTAGTTTCAAGGGTAGAATTTAGTGATTCATCAGTTGCATATAACACCCAGTGCTCATTACATTAAGTGCCTTCCTTAATGCCCATCACCCAATTACCTCATCCTCCTACCCACCTCCCCTCTAGCAACCCTCAGTTTGTTTCCTATAGTTAAGAGTCTCTTATGATTTGCTTCTCTCTTTCTCTCTTTTTAGGATGAATGAAATGATGCATTCTAAAATAATATGTAAAATATTATTTAAAAAAATAAAATTAAAATAAAATATTATTATTACATTATTATTGGGGTACTAATGACTGTTCGCCTATTCCTTGATTCTTTCCAGTTCAAGCATCCAACCATGACTATTAGCCTATTCCTTGATCCTTTCCAGTTCAAGCATTCCAACCACTTAAACAGAATCCATCTGTCCACCTTCCAAAAACCACAAAGACCAGAATAAGGAGAAGACAGTGTAAGGAAGAAGTTGTGTTTCTGTGTGCCTGACCCCACTGCTATTGGTTCAAAGTTATTTTTGCACTCACTAAGCTCCCAGAGAAGTTAGGTAGTAATTCTAGTCTTTGATTATATCAAGATTTTATTCCTGGTTTTTGTTTTATCTCTGTGGAGTTTATTGAAAGATTAGTCTATATTTGTAATAAGGATGTTAAGGATATTAAGATATTAAGGATTAATAAAGATATTAATGCTTTTGTAATAATCTGAACCGTGTAAAATTGCTAATATTCAACCATTTTTGGATCTGTAAAAATGGCAGTTTCATGCGGCCAAACCTAATATTTTATTCAAGAGCAGTGGTCATGGGAATATTAGAAAGATTTTCCCTTGATACACATTTAGTTATAAGATGGTTTTACGACATATACCTTAGGGCAGCTTATAGGGATCTCCCAACCAATCCATTTGGGATGAAACTAAGCCTAGAGTCTAGAGTGGAATGCTGAGTCGAGTAATGGAGATTGTACTGGTTGGGAATTAGGGTATGCAGCTAAGAGAGCCTGCCATGCATTGGATGAGTTGAATCCCCGAGGCACATCATGGAAGCTCCCTGAATCTCAGGTCCTCACACCCAGCAGAAGAAACCTGGAATGCATGACTATGGCTATTTCTCAGAGCCAGGCAAGAAGAGCCTGACCTGATTCTCCATGTGATAGAGGCTCTGCTCCTGGCACACCACACCCCTCCAGGGAAGAGTTTGTGAGTTCATGACCTCTTGGATCCTGTGCCCCCTCCCAACTCATGTTCCAAGCACCACAAACCACAGAGTTCCTGCTCAAATGTCCCTGGGCAGACCAGATGCTCCAGATGCTCAGGCCTCCTCCCCCAGGGAACAGAGCATGGTAGCATGCGCTGCCCTGCATGGAGAGGTGGCCAAGAGACTGCTGTCTGCAGAGGTGCAGATGGCATTTGGATGTGTGGGTTAGGAAGGCCACACTCCTGCATGCAAGGCTGCTGAGATTGAGGGGCAGAGGTGAGAAGAGGAAGGGTGGGTAGCAGTGCATAGGAAGGGCGGTCAGCCAGCACTGACTGCACACTCTGATACACATCTCCTAGGGGTCTGAGAATTCTAACCTCCCAAGTCCTTCTGAAGGTTGTGAGGTTAGTTTCATGGGCCAACTTGGCTAGACCTGATATCTGATCAGACACCAGTGAAGGCATTCTTAAAATGAGATGAAAATTTCAATCAGGGGACTTTGAATAAGCAGATTACCCTTCACTGGGGATGGGCCTCACCTGAACAGCTTAAGGCCTTATCAGCAAAGACTGTGGTCCCCTGAGAAAGAAGAAATTCTGTCCTCAGAATGCCTTTGAACTTGAGCTGCAACATCACCTCTTGCCTGGTCTCTGGCCTGCTGGCCAGCCCTGCAGATTTGAGATTGGCTATCCTCCATAGCTGCCTGAGCCGACTCCCTACAATAAATTCCATATTCTCTCTCTCTCTCTCTCTCACACCTGTTATATTGATTCTGTTTCTCTGAAGCGTCCTGACTAATATAGAGGTTTATTTTTCAAGGTAAGAGGATAGATTTTTATCTGTCACTGGATTTATATAGACTAGACATATTAGACACATCTTATTTAGGTGGCTCACAAATGGTCCCACAAATATTAGGGCTAAGCCCGAATATGTCTGCAGTTCCCACTTTGTGAAATACAGAGGTTCAAATGTGTGTGCTTTAGCTAAGTGCAGCAGGCACTACATAAATGTTTGTTGCTACCAGAGGGTCAAATCTACAAAAAAAGCTACAAACGAATCTAGGAGGGAAGGAGATGGGAAGAGGCAGTACAGGGCAGTGGGAAGGCCATAGGCTTGGCTAATGAAGCGTAATGTCAAATTGTACTTCTATAATTCACAAGGTGTGAGTGGTCCATGTGATCTTGGAAAACTGCTTTTAACTCCTCTGTGACATCATTCTCAACACATGTAAGACAGAGGAAAGAGCATGGGTCTCAAACATTGCTGTAAAAAACTACATACGTGATGTCTGTATGTGACTTGCCCAGCTCCAGCAGCAGATTAGGAACTCAAGAACTAGATATGTCTGCTAAGGCTGCTGTGCAGTACTACAAAGTAGTGGCTTAAACAACAGGAATCTGTTGTCTCACAGTTCTGGAGGCCAGAAGTCCAAGATCAAGGTGTTGGCAGGGTTGCTTCCTTCTGGAGCTGTGAGGAAGGGCCTGTACTATCCCTCTCTGCTAGCTTCCACTGGCTTCCTGGCAACATTTGGCATTCTTTGGCTTGTAGCTGCACTGCTTCCTCTTTATATGGCGTTCCCCCATGTGCAGGTGTAGCTATCTGGGTTCACATTTTCCTTTTTTTATAAGGACAGAGTCATAATGATTTGGGGTCCACCCTAATGACCCTTCTTTTTTTTTTAATTTTTATTTATTTATGATAGTCACAGAGAGAGAGAGAGAGAGGCAGAGACACAGGCAGAGGGCTCCATGCACCGGGAGCCCGATGTGGGATTCGATCCCGGGTCTCCAGGATCGCGCCCTGGGCCAAAGGCAGGCGCCAAACCGCTGCGCCACCCAGGGATCCCCCTAATGACCCTTCTTAACTTGATTATCTGCAAAGATCCTGTTTCCAAATAACATCACACCCATGGGCACTGGAGATAAGAAGTTCAACATCTTTTGGAGGACACAATTCAACCCAGAATAACAACGAATAGCTGATATTCCCTAGGAACCAAAGCAATATGCTGCCTCCCCGGGTTCCAACAGAATAGTGGTAGCCTCTCAGGCCATACTAACTCTTCCTTTGACAAACTCACTCTCAGTACCTGCTGCTTCTATGCACTGTGCTTAGCGCTCAGAGTAACAACAAACAAAATCAAAACAGAAGAAACAGGCCAGGGTCCTCCATCAGGAGTTCACCTTCTGGCATAGGAGCTCCACATAGATCAATAACAATGTTAGAAAAAAGGTATAAAGTGACAAGTATCAACAGAGGTAGAGGTGACTTTTCATAGGCTTGTAAGAGCTGAAGAGATGCAATGAATCTAAAGAAGCTTTAGTGAATTTCTGATGAGGTGGCATTTGAACTGGTCCTTGAAACATGGGTAAAAATTGGCCAGGTGAAGATGGAGAGAAAGGAGAACATGTGAAAAGAAAGACAGAAAATTACATGTCAGTGTGAACCAAGTCATGTAAAAATATTCTCAACATCTCTTTTTTAGGTTTTAATTTATTTATTTGAGATATAGAGAGAGATCACAAGCAGGGGAGAAGGGTAGAGGGAAAAGCAGACTCCCCACTGAGCAGGGAGGCCAGTGTGGGACTTTATTCCAGGACCCCAGGATCATGACCTCAGCCGAAGGCAGCCACTTAACAGACTGAGTCACCCAGGTGGCCCAAATATTCTCAATATTTTGTGTACTTAAAGTATCAGTTGGGCTTCTATTTCTCCTTCCACCTCTTCCCCCAAACCATATCATCACTTACGTGTAGCCTAGGAAAACTGGGTCACTTGACCGTCTTCGCAGGACTTGTATGAGCTAGATGTGACTCATTTTATAGATGAGCAAACAATCAAATTTAAGTATGGTCTACCCAGTAATCAAAAAGGGCCTCTTCTGATATCTTTGGGTCATGTAAATGAGCAGTTCAGGTTCAAAATCAGACCCTTTAACCAAAACTCTCCCACTGGGTGTTAAGGCAAATGCATATACTCTTACATTCTAACTTAATTCATGTGAATTTTTTTCTCTTATAACTTTGGATCCTATCTACAATCAGATCTAAAGAATCCCTAAGTAAAAACCAAATATTATATTTCATAGGACAGTGTATTTTTAGGATAGTGGTATTCTCAGAGCTTAACAATAGCAAATCAAAATAAACAGGACTTTGGAGGAACAGACATGAATAAACTATTTAGATCAACAAAAAGACCCACCAAAGTCAGAGAAAATCATAAACCCAACTTGGAATGAACTCTACCTTCAGAGGGTGGTTGAGGTTTTACTGAGTGCCTAGAATACTCTGCATTTTCTGGACATATCAGGGGGTGGAGGTGAGTAATGGAAAATGACCACAATGAGGCCACGGATGTCCTCTCAGCACTTTGGCTATCACTAGCTTGTGGGTCCGAACTGCTCTGTGAAGACAAGTCAATGTGGTTCATATTAAAGCACATCAACAGGGGCGCCTGGGTGGCTCAGTCCATTAGGCATCTGCCTTCAGCTCAGGTCATGATCTTGGGGTCCTTGGATTGAGCCCCACATTGGGCTCCCCGCTCAGCAGGGAGTCTTCTTCCTCTCCCTCTGCCCTCCTTGTTTGTGCTCTTGCAAGCTCTTTCTCTCAAATAAATAAATAAGAATCCTAAAAAAAAAAAAAGAAAAAAAAAAAAGGAAAGCACACCAATGCCTCTTTACCCATAGTTAGAGCCTGTTGGATACTGGGTGACACTTCTCCCAGCAGTGGGGGCCTTGCATGTAGAGAGGTGGTAATAACCAAATCGTGTTAGCAGGCGGGCTCTCCAGGCAACTGGGAGGCTTCAGCTGACACCTCCTACCAGAAAAACAGAAGTAGCCTTTGAAGCCAAAGTCATTCACAGGCAGCACCGACTGAGAAACATCTGAGACGGTCACCAAACTACATATGGAACCGCCATAAACACGACGCAACACCGGTCTGTGCAGATAAAGAATGTAACCGAATATAAAATCGTGGTCAGGGCAGCCCCGGTGGCTCAGCGGTTTAGCGCCGCCTTCGGCCCAGGGCGTGACCCTGGAGACCCGGGATCGAGTCCCACGTCGGGCTCCCCGCGAGGAGCCTGCTTCTCCCTCTGCCTGTGTGTGTGTGTGTGTGTCTCATGAATCAATAAATAACATCGTGATCGGCTGTCCACGACCCCCCACCCGGCCCCGTCCTCACACAGGGCCGCTCTTGGGCACCTGTGTTCAGCTCGCCGTCTGCTTTACGCCCCACGACAAGGGCTCTGCGAACAGAAACGTGCTGACTGAAAGGGCAGGGAATGGATGAGAGCTGATGGCATTAGCCATCCCGGGGGGGGGGGGGGTTGGGGGTGGGTGGGGGTCGGGGGGGAGGGCAGTCCATCATGCAAGGTTACGAGGGACAATTGTGCCAACACGGACCGACATGGGGCTCTGGGAAGGAGGCCGCGTTCGTTTTCATCCCGCCAAAGGGCTCGTTCATGCTCGCGATGTAAACGATTTTGCTGCGGGGTCGGCGGTCCCGGGCCTCAGACTCCAGGCCCCGCGGCGCCGGCCACAGCGAGGGCAGCTCCGTGATCGCGATCGCTCTCTCTGCCAGCTGGTCCCAGGGCCTTTCTCAGCACACCCGTCCCCCGGGTGCGAGCTGGGACCCACAGCGACCTCACTGCGCTCCCTGCAGCCTCGGAGGCCGGGTTCATCTCAAAATCCCCAGAGCAATTTAACCATGACAACTTTTTCCAGGCAACACCTATTCATACTTGATAAGCAGTTTGAGAAATTCTACTTTGTGGAAATTCATGCATAAACATCTTATGAAAAACATTTGTAGCTTAAAAGGGGTTTTTATGACTTTTCTTCTTTCCTTATTAATTCCCTGGCACCTATAAGCATTTGTGCTAAAGACACTTTTTTTTTTTTTTCTGGTAACATGGGTTTGACTTGTTTAATGGTTACCATTTTACTCCCGCATATGCATGTATACAAGAGATTCTCTGACAGATGGAGGTCATGGGGTGAGGGGAGGCCCTGGACATGGTGCTGCTGTTAGGACAACAGGCTTCAGGGCAGGGGGATGGCAAAGCCCACTATGAGAGTAAAAGCAAATCTCTGGTACGTGCAGTAGAGAAGAGACAATAGGAGACGGGGTGGAATGGGCACAGCCTTGTCTTTGGGAAGGAGAAAAACTCATGTCCTGAGCTGGAAGAAGCAGGTGAGCCTGGACCAAAGCCTCCACCCACAGGTCTGGGACCAGAATCCAGTCTACTGGACAAGCCCTCTTCCAAACACACATCATGGTGGTACCCAACCAACTCAGGTGGCCTTTGCTTTCTGGAAGAGGAGCAGGAGGGCTTAAAGGAAGATGACATAGACACACTGGGAGGGCCTAGAAACACTGCAGCTGAGCATTGACCAGTATACCTCATCTATATCCACAGCCCAACCCACTTGAGCTGGATGCTGCCCAGTGTCTGAGAGTGGGGTGGCTGGCCTCTGCTCACCGTTCGAGCCTGGCACCCCATCCACTGCCCCCTTTGTTAATGGCTCATTTGTTGCTGTGAACATTAAAGGTGATTCGTGGAGTTGCATCTTCCAGAGGAAATTCAGTTATACAGCCAAGCTTTCAAGATCAGCACCGGTACGATGCACCCCTGGACTTCTGAAGCAACAGGTCAAGTTTGCCCTAGGCCAGGGGTGGGGCTGAAGAAGTCTCCCCCTGCAGCCCTTGCCTACCCAGCACCTTCCTCAGTCTCTAGCTTTGCTTCTAGACTTATTTCCCTCAAAGCCCACCTCTTCCCACATGATGTCCTGGGTACCATATGACCCCTTCCCATCGTTCCTCCCACCACCACCTTCATCCAAACTGCCTCTCTTAACGCCGATGACATCCTAAGAAAGCTTTCAGATTAAACCATACATGGAGTGCCTTGGCTGACTCAATCAGCAGGACATGCAACTCTTGATCTCGGGGTTGTCAGTTCTTGAACACCTTGGGTGTAGAGATTACTAAACCATAAATAAATAAGTAAACTGCATCATTAGGCTGTTCTGAAAATTAAGTGGTTTTTTTATACTTTTTTGTTGGATCCTTCCTACTTATTTTTCCAAGGTCCTCTACCTCCTTTGACTGACACAGTCCAAGTCCAGAGGTTCTTTCTGTGCAAGTCAGAAGATACATCATTTGGCAAGCATCACGGTAATTATGGAGTCAGGCAAGAATCATCAATGGATGGTAAGCTTGTGGGTAGAAGTTTGATGAAGAATAGGAAACTTATACACTCATCAAGGTATCTCCCTATGAGATACTAATTATAAAAGGAAAAATGATGACTGTAGAGCAGAAAACCTAGGCAGATATCACCTTAACTAAGTGATCAAATGTCACTTCATTGTCAGTGACAGAAATGGGCCCTCTGTGCAATGACAAGAACTCAGCTGCACTTCACTTTAGGGAGGCTTCAGCCAGAGATGCCTGGAAGGAATCTAATTATAAGGAAACATCACATAAAACCAACACAAAGCCTGATCTGGGATGTTCTTCTGCTAAGAAGTATGTTTGTGGGATAATTGCCGAGATTTGAATGGTCTGCAGATTAATTAACAGTGTGTATCAATGTTAGTTTCCTGATGACAGAATGTTTTTAGGAAATGCCCACTGAAGAATTTAGGGGTAAAAGGGCATCACGGCTGTAACTTACCCTCAAATAACAGTTCAGAAAAACCTATAGGGTCGGTAGAGCTCAAATATGGTTAAATGTTAACAGCTGGAGAATTTGGCTGAAGGATATAGGGTGATTCTTTATGCTAATTTTGGAACTTTTCTTAAAGTCTGAAATTATGAAAAGCTAAATACATGAGTTCCTAGATATCACTAGAGCCCCTGGTTTGGCCTCTCTAGAATTAGAACTGGGGACAGGGTAGATAGCAGGGTCAGGAGACTGATCTGAGGGGCTAGGCACCCTTGCTGAACAGCATGTCTGGAAGGAATGGAATGTGGCACTGGGGCCTCCTTCCTCTGAGAGAAAACAGAAATGAAGTAGTAAGCAATTCTCCCTCTTACCTTCTGGACATTCCCCAGTAGACCCCCAGGCTCCCAATCTGACGACACGACACTTTTTTGCACACAGAGTTGACTTCTGTGGTCTAATTACCATGTAGCACAATCTTGTGTATCACTGAATGACAAATAATTTTGTTATACATTTGACAAGATTCCAATCTCAATTAGGTTATTGGTATGCTTGTCGTTATGATTTAGCTCAGTTTTTAAATAATTCCTCGTTCAGGTGGTTTGGTTATACCTTGCAATGTAAAAGAACTGATAAGGACTGGGCCCAGATTTAGGCCCATGGGCTTTCAGGCACTCTGCACTGTTTCCTTGGTTTTCCTGGCTGAGAAGCTGGGACTTTACAGGAGGCACTGTGAGCCGAGGGTCTGAGCTGGGCCTGTGATGCCAGCCGGAAAAAACGGGGTTTGAACCCAGCGTGTGCCCCTTCAAAGTGAAGTTGGGTGGGCCACCTTCCTTCCCCCCCCCACCTTCCTCTTTTGAGGCTATCTTCTTATCTATCAAACATAGAAAAGAAAGCCCCGTTGTTGTGAGGACTGATTGAAAGCTTTAACATAAAACAACCTACCCAGTTCCTCGCGGGTAATTGTGACAGAAACCCCTGGGAAATAACCTCTTTCCCCGCACATTCTGGATGAGCCAACACTCAAGCTTGTCCCTGCTGGGTCCCTTCAGTGAATCCTTTCCTCTCCGCAACTTTTTCAGTTGGTTTTATGTATTTATAATATTAGCATGTGCCTGGTAACTGTAAACAGGTGATTCAATTAAATAGAAACTTAGAAAAATGAGTGAAAGAATTGTTTCTAGGTAAACTAAGCTGATTATTTGGAAAAAGTCACAAAATGGTAAAACCAAATAATTCTGCTGATTTAGGAATTGCGTGGATGTGAGTAAGGTGGCTGTAGAAGGTCAGAGACTGTGGGAGAGATGGTTTTGCGAGCCTTTCCTCTGCTTCCACAAAGCTGTAACTGGAAATCAGAGATGAGGGCTCCTGGGTGTGGCTTAGATAGGAAAGATGACACCGAATGCTAAGCCAGGGATTCAGGCTCAGGGGCAATGTCCTGGCATCACATGAGAGATTGGCGGGGATCAAATGAATGTGAATGCAGTTTTGGGTTGAAGTTCAAGTCAAATATTGAAGGCACATTTACATCCCTTTTATTATTTCCCCTCTTAAACAGCTTTTTTGACTCATTAGTCCCCAGTGCGTCAGACGAGAGGCCTTCTAATGTATTTTATTAGTAACCTTGGTGGTAGGCAGAAAGTCATTTGTTCGGCAGCAATACCCATATTTTCTCAGGATGTTGGTTGGGGCTTTTTCCCAGAGGTTCCCCATCTTGGCTGCTCATCAGCAGTAGCTGGGGAGCTTAAAAGTCTCTGATGATTGAGTCCCTCTCACTCCACCCTGTGAGTTTGATTTAATTATCTGGGTAGGATCTAGGTAGGTGATTCTCATGTGCTGCCAGGCTTCGGCACCACTGCTCTGTATTATTTGCTACTTGGGCCTCAGTCCGATTCCATGTTTGCAAGAGTCAGAATGAAGAATCTTAGGCTCCACTCTGTCCCCTTCGCAAAGCCGACCAGGAGGCTTGTGCAGACAATCTGTAAGAGTCTCTGAATTGTCTGGAGAAGTCTGAACTCCTGGAGTGCAGCTCCCAGAAAAGCGAAAGGGGCATGGGGACAGTCCACACCACAGCAATGGGATGAGCAGCAGGTCAGATGATGAGATGGCAGGTAGGATGACACGCATGAAGGTGTGTGCTGAGACTGGTCATTCTCATCAGCCTTGTAATTGTCATGATCATACATATGACCATGGAGATTGTATTGAAGGAAAATTTTCTTGAAGTCAGGCATTTTGTTTTCTTACCACCCTGTGGATATCGGGTTGTTCTTATGCACAGCTGATTCTCATTATTCGTGATAATAACAATCTATAAAGTAGCCACAAACAATGAATTAGCTAATACTAAACCACCGTTTCTGGGAGGAAGACAGGGTTCAGTTGCTGAGAGCCTCTGGCCATTGCATGTTCATCAACTGATGGATAAATGACCTTGTTTTGAGTGCTTCTGTTGAGAGACAGCTTATTTAATATATAGTGTTGACCTGCTCGCATTGAACTCACAGTCAACAGAACCATAACTCACGCCCAAATAAAGCTTCTCTAACACATGGATTTTCTCCATAAGGTATATCACAGCCTTCTTGTGCTCAGGAACACTAGACAGTACTGTGCCCAAGGGCCATTTTACACAGTGAAATCACCAACGAAAAGCACAAAAATGCAAAAAAACATGGCACTAAACAAAATCACCAAAGGACACTGGTTTATGGTACAAGAGCTTAAACAAGAAGGCAGAGCTCCGCCTTATTTGACCTCTGCTGGGAACGTCTGCATGAGGAGACATAGGTTGTCACTGCCATGCTCAGGTCCATGCATGGCTATGAAAGTACTGTGAGTATGGATGTGGGGGTTACACTTACATTTTAGTGAGTCCGTGAATTTGCAGATAATGGAATTGAGAGGATGAGGATCGCCTATACATAGCTGGTGCCATTTCCACTACTTCCTCCTCTTGTCCTGCCCAGTCATACCCCTCACCTTCTCCAAAAGCCTGCTTCCCCTGCCAAGAGGGATCTTTGTTGATTTGCAGTCTGCTTCTGATCATTCATCTGTGTTCAATTCCCAACTGAAAATACCCTTGACACAACTCAGTCCATCAGTCACTGACCCAACCAGTAGTCATCAAGTATTTTAAAGCCCCTAATATAACTTTTTTGTTTAAAGATTTTATTTTTAAGCAATCTCTACACCCAGTATAGGGCTCGAACTCACAACACCGAGAACAACGGTCTCATGCTCTACCGACTGAGCCAGCCAGGCACCCCCTAAAGTACCTAATAGAATTTTTGAGAAGTGCAGTGGGAAAGAGACAAATACAGGAAGCAATGGCTTCCAAAGAGGGGTTTGCTACTTATCAGCAGTTGAGAACAGAAAGTTACCCTGTGAAACAAAGGGACGTGTTGGACAGGAGCTAAGTCTAGTTTACCAAGAATGTCGCACACTGCAAGTGCTCTAGATGTCTAGAAAACAAAGATTCCCATGGAGTCTTTAAATAAAGCTTTTCCAAAACATGGAACTTTCATGGCACTTATGGAAAACAAATATAGAGGGTGAGTGAGGAAGTATTCAGTATATATGAATGCAACCTGAGAAGTGGGAATGAACATTGATTTTCCCCAAAAAAGGAAGAATAAAGAGACAAACTTAGGCAGGATGCTTGTATGTAAGGAGCTAGACGTGGTTAGAGCTGAGTGCAAGCCTAGCTCTGCCTGATGATGCCTTGTTCCTTGTTCCATCAGACATTTTACCAAAAAACACTGACAGGACATTCCAGATGGATTAACCAACACCAAACATCTTGCATCCCAGTCACATGCCTTTTGCCAGGATCTCAAGGACGTGTTGGTAATAGTAGCTATTTTAATTTAGGGCCAATATACTTGAGAGGTCATCCTGAAGAAAGGTCCAGAAAATGGACTCTCAGGTAGTGAATTATTCCATAGGACCCATGACAGATTCCACTCATTCATCCACTACCTTCCAACAGGTAACCCATCCCTTCCTCTTCAGCAGGAAACTAAGCGGCTACATACTAGTGAACATCACAGGTATAAACCATCCTACTTCTTGTTGTTTGAGGCAGCAGATTGCAAACCTTGGCCGTCTGTTACCAGTAATAAACTACTGCTGTATAGGACTATGTTAGGGTGGCCACTTGACCGCGGGACTGTGGCTGTAGCCTCAAGGGGAGCCAGCCTCCTGAAAATGTTATTAATAACCCACACTTATAACAACCAAAGTAAGAATATACAGTGGGGAAAAGACAATCCCTTCAATAGATTGTGCTGGGAGAAAGAAATGGTTATATGCAAAAGAATGAAATTGGTCCACTTTCTTACATCATACACAAAAATAAACTCAAAATGAATTAAAGACCTAAATTGTAAGACCTGAAACTATAAGAGTCCTAGTAGAAAACAGAGACAGTAAACCTGGAGCTCAGCTAGAGCCATCTTTCTAGACGTGTCGCCTGAGGCAAGGGAAATAAAACCAAAAGTCAATTATTGGGACTACACCAAAATAAAAAGCTTCTGCACGGCAAAGGAAATCTTTTAATGAAAAGGCAACCTCCTGAATGGGAGAAGATATTTGGAAATGATATATCTGATTCAAAACACAACTCAATGCCAAAAAACCCAAAATGATCCGATTAACAAACGAGCAGGGGACCTGAACAAATAGTTTGCCAAAGAAGACATACAGATGGCCAACAGACACATGAAAATATGCTCAACCTCACTTATCTTCAGGGAAATACAAATTAAAATCCCAATGGGACAGCACCCCACACCTGTTAGAATGGCTATAATCAAAAAAAGGGCAAAAAATAACAAGAGTTGGTGAGGATGTGGAGAAAAAAGGAATCCTTGTGCACTGTGGGTGGGGATGTAAATTGATGCAGCCCCTGTGGAAAACAGTATAGAGGTCCCTCAAAAAATCAAAAATGATGTGTACATATATACACACACAATAGAACATTATTCAGTCATAAAAATAGAGCGAGATCTTATCATTTGTGACAGGGATGGATCTAGAGGGCATCATGCTGATTGAAATAAGTCAGACAGAGAAAGACAAATATCATATGATTTCACTTATATGTGGAATCTAAAAAGCAGAACAAATGAACAAAGCAGAAACAGGCCGCCAAACAACAGAGGGCAAACTGATGGTTGCCAGAGGGAATGGGGGTGGGAGGATGGGCAAAAGAGGCGCAGAGGAGTGGGAACTAAGAGGCTTCCAGTCATGGAATGAGTAAGTCAGGGGGATGAAAGGTGCGGCACGGGGAACGCAGTCAATGGTATTGTAACAGCGTTGGTGGAGCCGGATGGCAGCTACACTCGTGAGCCCGGCGTTCACATACGGGCTGGTTGGATCACTATTAAGGTAACAGTGTGGATCAAGTATACCTTGATTCAAAAAGTATTTTGAAAAGAAGAATTACAGAAAAAAGGAGAACATGTTAAAGGAAAGTAGTCAGTCTAAAGCGGTTAGCACAATGCCCGGCCCCTGATGGGCCCCCGTGTTTGCTATTATTAATACAAAGACTAAATCTCCTCCAGGGCGCTGTTTATTGCCAGGGAAGTCCCACAGCGTCATGTAACGCCGGGAGCCCAGCGCACCTCGCTCAGAGCAAGGGGCCCCCGCTGTGACTGGATCCGTGTGCGGCACGTACCGGGGCTGGAGCCTGGGCCTGACACAATCCACAAACATCGATTGTGCGCTCGCTGTGTGCCAGGCAGCGCGCTCCACGCGAGGACGCAGGCAGCAGGAGGGACCGCGGCGGGGCGCGGGGCGCGGGGCGCGGGGCGAGCCCTCCGCGGAAGGCTTTTATTCCTTCTTCCCAGTGACGCTGCGAGGCAGGCACCCTCATCTCCATTTTCCTGGGAGGAAATCCAAGTCTTGAGGAACTGACCGATTGGGCAGGCCGTTCACCTCCGCAGTCAGCCGCCGCCCCGGCCTTACACCCTGAAAGTCCCCGTGTCCCCCGTGAAGGAGCTTACTCTGCACCGGCTACTAAGCTCTCAGCGAGGCCCCGGCCATCCGCGTCCTCGCGCCTCCGCTCCATCCGCTCGGCAGGCACGTCATCCCCCTCCTCGAGCCCTCCAGATGTTGGGGACCGGAGCGCGCCCCCGCCCCCGCTGCCAGGGGCTCCCCGTTGCCCAACACCTTACGGCGAATCGGCTGGAAAGGAAGCAAAGGAGGCGCGCGCGGGGGGCTCCGCCGCCGGGCTCCACGTCCGGGCTCCACGTCCGGGCTCCACGTCCAGGCTCCGGAGGGTGTGCCCGGACGCTCCTTCGGTCCCCGCTACGGGAGGACGTCGGACCCCAGCCGCTGCCCTCCGCGGAGCCGCGCGCCGAGACGCGAGGTTTCCCTGCCTTCGAAGCGCGCGCGACGGCCACACCAAGACCCAAACCTTGGGCAGGGGCCAAACGGTCACTTCCCCGCCTCCCCGCGCGGTATGCAAATCCGAGCACCAGGAAGTAGCTGGGACCTCTCGGCCGAGCCCAGCGACAGCCAGTTCCTCTCCCGCCGCTCGGGGCCGTCCGCCGCTCGCCCCCTGCCGTGGCGCCTCCGGGCCCCACGCGCGCAGCCTCCGGGCCGCGACCCCGCGCCCCGCGCCCGCAGCCTGCCCCGCGCCGGCCCCGCCGGGCCGCCCCGTCGCGCCCCCCGCCCTGCGCTCGAGTCACCGTGGAGCGCCGCCGCCGCCGCCCCGCAGCTTGCACCCGGAGCTGGTGAGTCCCAGGCGCGGGCCCCGCGGTGAGGGCGCCCAGATGCCTCCAGCCCGTGGGTGGCCGGGCCCTGGGGGGCGGGGGACGCTCCGCAGGTGTCTCCCCGCCGCGGCGCGCAGGGGGGCGGTGGGGGGCGCGGGGCGGGCGCGCGCCGGGGACCGGGGACCGGGGACTCCTCGGCTCGCGCAGTCCGGTCTCGCCGCGGGGCCCCGGGCTCCCCGAGGTGAGGGACGGGGCTCGGCCCGGGCTCCCCGCCAGGCCGGCGGGCAGCTGCGCTCCTCGGGAGCCCCGGGCGGAGCGTGAGGCCGAGGGGCTGCGGCCGAGGCTGGTGCGCGCCCTCCCGCTGAGCCCGGCGCCTCCCGGCCGGCGGGGGAGCAGTCCCGTGCCTCCCGCGGCCGAGAGGAAGCGAGTTATTTTAAGAATCCAGGGGTTGCCTTTCCTTCGCCCTGGGGGGAGGGTGTAGGCGTCAGTTCCCGCTTTCCTGCGTTATCTTGGCCACTGCGGCATCTTCTCCAAGCTGTGCGTCTGTAATGTTCCCACTAAGAGCTGACGTGGTCGTCTGGTTGTGTTTCCCTTTCTCCGTGTATCCGTGTGTGTGTGTGTGTGTGTGTGTGTGTGTGAGAGAGAGAGAGAGAGAGAGAGAGAGAGAAGAGAATCATCACCATCCCATCCAACTTCTTTGCCAAAAACCCCAGTTGAATTTGGGCCTTCCAGTTTTCTAGCTGAGTGTCAACCTGGGCCTGTTATTGAAATGACCTGTATGGTTTTTTTCGTCTCTGGGGGAACAGATTTACCTTCTGAGCTATTTATCGCATGTGAAGCCCCGAGTGCGTACATAGGCATTTCATAAATGGCGCTGTTATTATTTATTGCAAATGATTCTATCCGTTAAAACACGGTTCCCTGGTTCTTCACAATTTGTTGATTTTAAGTCTAAGACTACTTGTCCGATCCAGCCAGCTGACCTTCCTAGCTAGTAAAGCTGCTTAATAAATACACCAGAGGTTTGCTGTCTGCAAAGCTAGGGTCTGGGAGTCTCACTCACCCTAAGCGCTAGTTAATGATGTTTGACTTACTTCTGATTTGTTGGCTGCCCCCCAGGCTGGCTGCCTGCAGAGCTCAGGAGGGCAGGCCTGTTGTCCCCGTATCTTAAAAGCTAAAGCACTGCAGAGGGTAATAGGCACTGAAAGAGTATAGGAATCCCCTAAGTCCCCAGCAGCCCTTCCTAAGTAAAGTAAACTCTGCTGGAAAAGGGTGGGGTTCAGTTAGTCCTGACCTGAAGGTTTTCCTTTGAAGGTAAGGAGGTAAATGTCTTGAGGCTTTTGGTGACCTGGCTTCTTTGGATTACAGAGTGAGGTAACTCTCTTCCTGAGCGAAGTGTACAGGTCAGCCCATGTAAGGAAAGAAACAGGCTCTGGAAAACCCACGTTTGGGTCTCTCCCATCATTTACCAGAACTGTGATATGGACTAAGTTGGGTAAATGCCTTGGCCCTTTTATTCAGCTAACATTTCCTTCACAGCAGTATTCAGTTATATTCTGATTCGTCTGCATGTAGAGTCCGTATTCACCACTGCAATGAAAGGTGGGTGAAAACAACTTTGTCTGTCTTGTCCAAAACACTAGCCCCAGTGCCTATCACAGTCCAGATTACTCGGAAGAGGGAGTGAAGTTTGGCTCTGAGTTTGGCTCTGTGCAAGGCCAGGAACAAGGTGGTGGTTTCTAAAGCATTTGAACGTGGCCCTCTCTGTCCTGGTTTTTAAAACAGGGTTGTTGTTGTTGTTGTTGTTTAAGATTTTATTTATTCATGGAGACACACAGGGAGCCTGTTGTGGGACTCCATCCTAGGACCTTGGGTTCACGACCTGAGCCAAAGGCAGATGCTCAGGTGAGCCACCCAGGTGCCCCTAAAACGGGGATTTTTGACTGTCAAGTTATCCCAGTGTCAGTGTTCTAAGTGGTAATCTCTACATAGGAAAGGTTATTGGGGTGTATCCCTGGGAGCAAGGGCTTGATTTGGAGTGATGACATGTAGCCTGCAAAGGGAGTTTGCCCAATCAAAAAGACCCACTTTATCTTAGAGCTATTGGTGTTGCCAAGATATGTGAAGACTTTGCAATACCTCTGCACCCCCAATGGCATTTTTTAGCAGAAAAGTGGTCTGGTTTTGTGAATCAGTGACTCTCTAAGCCCTTTAGTTCCTTTATATTTGTTTTAAAATAGATCACCAAAACATGAGATACCAGTTGGTTCAAATGAATATATAGAGTTGTAAGTTAACAACATTAAGCTATACTATCCATAAACAAACCCATACAAATGTGAATTAGTATAAATAAGAACACAACAGTGTACATGTCTACAATAAGTATTGTTACATCTAGCTTACAATACTGATCTCAATGACCTCCACGTCCTCAGGCATGGATAATAGTAACAGTGGAAGGTCACTACAGTCATTAGTTGGGACATTGACCAATGACACATTGATGACAATGGTGGTCTCGCCTCTCTTGGGCTCTACCTGGCAATGACTGCTCACACCTTTCGCTTGTCAGAAGCTCTGAGCTCTGATTCCTGAGCTCTGATTTCATTTGAACCTCTCCTGGATCCCAGGGTAGGCAGGGACAGGTACAGAAAAAAGAGGTTTGGTGTCCAAGGTTACAGACCTGGTTAAGTGGCACTACTGGGCAGAGCAGATGTGTTTTCTGCCTCCAACTTTAGAATGTTCCCCACTTTTCTGCCTTTGCTCTGGTGGTAGGTACTCAATTACATAAAAGCAAAGAAATGATCACTTAATAAACATTATTAAACAGAGAACCACAGGGTAAGTTTCTTCTATCACTTGATAATTGCACCATCAAGTAGGGCACTTAAGGCAAGCGAACTGAGGGAGATGGGTTTCTTTGCCTTTCAGTGTGCTTCCTGCTTGGGGAGGGGCTTCTTGCTTGGGAAGCTTGAGGAGGGGGTGGCTCTGATAACTGCCAAGGTGACACCTGTATTGACTCTTGCCCAAGAGCTTCCAGTGACTGCCTTGGGGGCTATCAGGGCCTATTGGTTGATATAGAAGTGTGCAAGTAATACTTTACCAAAGGATTGCCTCCAGCCGCTGCTAGAAGTGTCTCCCATGAACCCTACAAGCCTCCTTGGGTAGTTGTTATAACAGTTGAGAGCATCATTTGAGGTGAAAACGTAACGTAGGGAGACAGGGCCCATAAGATACTCATTAAAGCATGCACTCCTTTACTGAGCACCTGTGATGGGCCAGGCACCCTTCAAAGCCCACACTTCTACAATGGACACACATTGCCTACCATCTTTAAAGATTGGCAGTGAACAGAAGGGCATAGAAGAGGAAGTTTCTTTTTTTTTTTTTTCCAGTCAGAACTATTGAAAGATTTCTTACACCTGCCCAGTTTCCTGATACTTAAATTGTGAAATGTTGAGTTGACTCTATCATCATTTCTGAAATTTATTTTGAGTAAGTTCCCATTTAGGGGAGAAGCCCAAGTGTAGGAAATGTGTGGGAATCTGCCCGTTGAGGAATTAGAATTTTTGGAACAGCCCAATTTAAAGACTTGGACCTTCTTTTGGATGTCTTTGTTTATGTTAGCTGGAAGGGCTGTCATGTAATTTAGAATAGCAAGTTCAGATGATGACTTGGGATGAGGTGTTAGAAAGGTACGTCTATGCCGATCAGTTGCAGGGCCCAATAATATAGCCTTTATTTTTTATTCTTAGACTTTCTCTTCAATCTAGTTCTCTGCTTCACTTTCTTTAGTATTTAGTAAGCTGTCAATGTTCATTATTTGCCACAAAGCTATTTCTGGGAAGTTCTATTTACCATCAGGATGTACTTTCGTTTTTATAGAACTTTTCCAAAAGGTTGATTGTTTGACTGTCTTTATGAACCGTCACATAGTCCCAAGTCTCTCTTCTCTGGCCCAACCTCTCACAAGGTCCACAAATCATGAGTTGCCATGATAGGAGCTGAACATTTATGGGAAGAGATTACTGATTCATGTCATGGTAACTGTTCATTTTTCATGATTCTGACTTATATAAATGATGTTTCATCAAAATGTATGAATGAGGAAACCTTATAGAATCCATCTGAGGGTGTATTTCTTAATGCTATAGGCTCTGCCCCCATTGGGTTGTAGAACACTGGGCAGCAGTCTCCATTCTCGTAGCTTAGAGGGTCTTTTATTATCTTTTATTATTTTAAAATTTTTTATTTATTTATTTATTCATGAGAGATACAGAGAGAGAAGCAGAGACATAGGTAGAAGGACAAGCAGGCTCCTGGCAGGGAGCCCAGTGCGGAACTCAATTCCAGGACCCTGGGGTCACGACCTGAGCCGAAGGCAGACGCTCAACCACTGAGCCATCCAGGGACCCTGAGAGGGTCTTTTAATTCTGTTTCATCTCCTTTTTACAGTTCACACCTCACACAAGTCAAATAATGCTGAGTCTGCACACATGGCTGCCTTTCTGTGAACATCTAAACTCACTCTGTTGATCCCAAGCCATGCTGATTGAAAGCTCTTTGCCTACACTGTACCTCTCCAGGCCTCCTTCCTCTGTCTATTGGTACAACATCTGGTTGGGGAGCTGTCATGAGTTCCTTGGGCCTAATTTTTAGTGCTGGAGAGCATACACAGTGAGACTAGAGAGATGGGTTTGCATTAATTCTACCTCCAACTAAAGCAATGTCGCTTTGTTGGCTTTGGAGCCTTCTGGGTGCCCCTGGTCTTCCTGTAAACGTTAACCCCTACAGGGGTGGGGGGAACAGAGACGCTCATCTCAGAGAGACCCTCTGGAGAGGGAGGACCACTTCTGCTTTCCACGGGGAAGCTGTGTCACAGAGAGCAGAACTGTAGCCAGTGACCTGACAGGAGGCCAGAGGGAGGGGGCTGGCAAGGAAGTGATACTTCCTCCTGCTTCGAAGGCCCCAGACCCAGTCATTTGCCTGCAGCCCCGCCTTCCTTACTACTCAACACAGCTTTTTCCTCTGGCTTCTTTCTACCACCTTCTCCTCTGTTCATTTTCAGTTTGCCCCTGAAAGAGGAGGAGGAGGTAAGGGAGGGGGAGGGAAGAAAAGAATGAATGTAGTCATCAGTAGACAACCTTCTATGGTGAAGCCCATGATGGCCATGCCTGATTTTTCAGCATCAGAAGGATGTGCCTTTTAATATTCACCAACATGGAAACCATTATGAAAATCTAAGTAGGTGTTTTGAAATCTTTTAATGTTCAGGTAATATAATAATTTCTTAATCTAATAATAGTGGTTCAGTTCTATTTTTAAAATTACTTAAACTATAGCCTCTTATTAACTTTTCAGGACAGAGTAGTGACTTTCATACTTCTTTGATCACAACTTACATCAAGAGACATGTTTTATCTTGTGCCTGAATGCATATCTGTCTTCAAAAAAAAGGAAAAAAGAAAGAAAGAAACACAAGTTTGTGAAAGAACCCCTCCTTCTAGCTCATTGGGTAGTGTGACCCAGCACAGTCCTTTTTTTTTTTTTTAAGATTTATTTATTTACTTATGATAGACACACACAGAGAGAGAGAGAGAGAGAGAGAGAGAAGCAGAGACACAGGCAGAGGGAGAAGCAGGCTCCATGGCAGGAGCCTGACGTGGGACTTGATCCTGGGACTCCAGGATCGCGCCCTGGGCCAAAGGCAGGTGCCAAACCGCTGAGCCACCCAGGGATCCCAGCACAGTCCTTTTGAGACCAGCATGGGGGTATCTATCAGAGTTTAAAACTCATGGGGGAGCCCAGCAATTCCACAAGCTCCACAATTTAACACAAATGCGTAGGTAACATATGATACTATTTTTGAAATAAAATATGCATTAGTGGGACACATCATCTGTAAGCTATGCATATCAATAATTTTGATACTAAATATATATATATATATATATATATATTTATTTATGATAGAGATAGAGAGAGAGAGAAAGGCAGAGAGAGAAGCAGGCTCCATGCCAGGAGCCTGACATGGGACTTGATCCTGGGACTCCAGGACCGCGCCCTGGGCCAAAGGCAGGCGCAAAACCGCTGAGCCACCCAGGGATCCCCGATACTAAAATTTTAATAGTGATTATTTCTGGGTTATGGGCTGAATTTTTTTTTTTTTTTTGCTTTTGTACATCTTTATTTTTTTAAAAAGAGAATCACTTATAGGATTTTAAAACAGCAGCATAATGAGCAATGACATGAATCCAATGTGAGTGCAGGGGGAAGGCAGGAATAATCAGAGAACTTTGGGGCAAATGTGGCCATTATTTTCTTTAAAATTTGTATTTATTTATTCATGAGAGATAGAGAGAGGCAGAGACACAGGCAGATGGGGAAGCAGGCCCCCTGTGGGGAGCCTGATTCAGAACTTGATCCTGCTCAAGGCGGGTCACACCCTGAGCTGAAGGCAGGCCAAATGGCTCTGTGTGGATATAGTTGTAAGCAGACCTACCCCTGGAGGAACTCATGCACTACGAATGTTGTAAACAGAGGTAACATTTTCTTTTTTCTTTTCTTTTTTTTTTTTTTTTTAAAGATTTTTATTTATTTGTTCATGAGAGACACAGAGAGAGAGGCAGAGATGCAGGCAGAGGGAGAAGCAGGCCCCATGCAGGGAGCCTGATGTGGGACTCGATCCCAGGACTCCAGGATCATGCCCTGGGCCAAAGGCAGCTGCTCAACTGCTGAGCCACCCAGGTGTCCCAGAGGTAACATTTTCTTAAAGGAGCATCCACTTCTTCTATTTAGTTATATTTAGTATGGAGCTTTATTTCTTGAGTATCTTGTGCAGGAATCATTCATAGGCCCAAGATCTTGTTCTAGTGAGGTAGTGGTAAGCATGGAGGGCCATTGTCCAGCATACTAAATGTTGGGTTTTATTATGTAAAAAGGAGAATCACTGGAGTCTTTTAGTGAGAAGCCAAACTTTTCCCATCACAATCAATTTACTGCCTATAATCTGGGCTATATATGGTGTTGCCAAGTGACACCAGAAATGGTGAGTACTCATTAACTGCTCTGAATTAGGTGGGTGATTAATCCCGGAGCTAACAGGCACTTCCACAGAGATTAATTTGGAGCTGAAAAGTAACATTTATTGTTGTTTTACATGACATCAGAAGGCTTAACCTTGTAGTCCCTAGCACCTAGGTACTTGATCACTGCCCTAAGTGGTCATCTTGCCCAAACATTTATCTGTGTATTCTTGATGATGGTAACACTGTTGAAGAAGTAAATTTCTGTGGTATTTAAAAGGAGAATATATTGTAAAACAGCAGTTTGGTATTGGGATCATGTTTATGACATATAAATTAGTTTATACAAAGAATTACCATACTAGGAATGGCAATATTTGGTCAAAATGGCATAATCTGGCAATGATGCCAGCAACTACCTTGCATAATCAGATACAGCATTCTGATTATCTACTATATTCAATGCCTTTGAGGGATTATTAATTTTAAATTTGAGGGGGGATAATATAAAATGGTAAAAAGAAAATGAGCTTCCAAGTTAAAAAGATCTGAGTTCCTATCTTGGTTCCCCTGTTTATGACTTTAGGCAAGGTAGTTATCTTTACCATTTAGTTAATACTTGGGTTTGTGGTAGTGATTGACAGTTAACCCATAATCTTCTAATGTTGTTTCTGGTACACAGTAGGCACAGAATAAAAGGGAGTTATTTTTATAGTGGGCTGTGTGATTCTGTCTTAGAGAGGAGGAATTCTCTTCCTTCCTCCCATCAACAAACACATACTGAGGCTCGTTTGAAATTCTAATCTGCTTGCGAGGTACCAAGAACTGCAATAAGCCCAGGGGTCACATAGATGTGGTGTTCACAGAGTGTGACCAATGCTATCCTAGATGTATGCACACAGTGCTCTGCAAGCAGAAGGCAAAGGCTCCTAGAGATAGTGAGGACAAGCTGGAGCTGGGTCTGGTAGGAGTAGAAGGGATTCTCCAGATTGAGGCTTTATGGGGATATGCAAATGTGTGAAAGAGCCTGGGGATTCCAGAAAGGTGAGGAGTCCCCTGCCCTAGGCTACAGGGATGGATTACACCCTTAAATAATAAAAGGCTTCATGGACCAGAGAGTGACAAATACCAAAATAGACACACTCCCTGGCTTCAAATGAAATTTTAATATGGAGTTTATGGTCATCAATATAATCAAATGAGCACCCATAAGAGTTGGTTTTTGTTTCTCTGAACAAAACTCTTCTTGTTGTCTCTCTGGACAGTGGATCACATTGACTTTTTGAATTATTTAAAATTTAATGGATTAAAATATATATAAAGAGGAAATTCTAACAGATTAAGTTTCATCACTGCCTGTGTATCTTTTATGGTTTTCAGTTATTTTTATAATTTTAAAAAATTAATACAACCACTAAATGAGAATTGTAATTTTCCTTAAATTCCTTTGCAAGTAGATAATCTTTCAAGAGTTTAAAGTTTTTTTTTAATTTTTTAATTTATGATAGTCACACAGAGAGACAGAGAGAGAGAGAGAGAGAGAGAGAGAGAGACAGGCAGAGGGAGAAGCAGGCTCCATGCACTGGGAGCCCGACGTGGGATTCGATCCTGGGTCACCAGGATCGCGCCCTGGGCCAAAGGCAGGTGCCAAACCGCTGCGCCACCCAGGGATCCCTCTTTCAAGAGTTTAGTGGAAAAAATTTTTCTGAACACTTTAGTGAATGACTCTCAAATGTAACATTGTTGCTATAGTTATAAGTCTTCTGTGACGATAAGACTATACCTTCCAGTTTAACAAATGACATGGCCTTTTTGGTGCCAAGTGTCAGCCTTGGGCTCTTGATGTCACCTGTTTTCCTTGGTATCCAATATTTGAATAATAAAATCTTGTAGAAGGAAGAGATTCTGGTGGTGTGTCTTCCCAGAGCCCTTAGCAGGTAGTCAGTTTCTTTGAACATTGGGTCTCAAGTGTTAGTTTCTTCCCAGGTTATCCTAATGCAGGTGATAGAGGCCATATTGTGAGAAGCACTGGGGTGGGATGCTCAAAGTGGCCCATCTCATTTTTGGACAGCTGTGGTTGTTAGAAATCTTTTTCTATCATGCTACAATATTTCATTTCCATAATTTCTGCCTCCTGCTTCTAGTTCTGCCCCCTGGCACTGTTTTGACACATTTGAAGCTATGGCTGTCCATTTGGGATGTGGAAGGACATTATTGGTTGCTTGTCCACCCAGCACCATCACTCTACCTCTCTTCCGAACAGAACCCAGATTATTTCAGGATCTGTCTTCTCCATGGAAGGGTTCAGCAGATGTTTTCTCCATCCCCATTGAAAGGGTGGCCCTGACTGGTCAGAGGCTCCTACTCTTGCCAGTGATTGGTTCATAAATGGGCGTACTTGGGTTGGACAATAATCAGTAAAGCAAAGTAGCATTCCTTAGATGGTCCTAAAATATAAATAGTAAAAGAATGGAGGGGGAGAAGAGAAGGGAAGTGAGAGACAGATGAGAAATAAAGAAACAACAACAACAAAAAAAAAAACCCTCATGTGAGAGTCAAGAAATTGGAAGGAAAATATTGTAAGCTGTCTTAATTACTAATTTGTAATGTGCACAGTATGTGGTTGCCCATTCTATTCTTTTTTCCCCTAGTCACACAGACTGGTGTGGGATTATTAGTGATTACTGGGTTTCCATAACCACAATTTCATTTTAAAATGTATATTTATTGAGTATTGTGTGTTGGGCATTGTAGTGGGTGCTTTGGGGGAAACAAACATTGGTAAGTGTGAAATTCCTGCCCTGGAGGAGTTTATCGTACTCTATTGTCTCTGAGTGGTTCACCCATCACAAGGCTGACAAATTATCATGCCATAAGGCAGGAAAGTAAGCTTCTTGTGCAGGAGTTCCCTGTACGCCTTAATCAGTCCCCAGAAACCAAGATCTTTCGGAAAAAGGATGGGAGTGTATGAGGTGGATAGAGCGTAGGATGTGGAATTATCACATTTGGACTCAAATTCTAGTTCTACCTGTTCCTAGCCATGGGACTGCTACAAGCTGCTGGCCTTGTTACCTCAGGGTCTTTATACTGAAGCCAAGGAAGCTGGTTTTGAGGACTCCAAGATGCAGTGGATTCAGAACTAGTTGCCCGTGAAGCACGTAGCTAATGGTTGTCATGTTATTGTTACTACGAAGAGAAAGTTGTTTAGTTGGTATCAAAACAATAAAAACAAAAGCCAAAAAATGACAAGTGTTGGCAAGGATGTGGAAAAACTGAAACTCTTATGTACTACTGGTGGGAATGTGAATTGGTGCACTATGGAAAATACAACAGCAGTTCCTCAAAAAACTAAACATAGAATTACTGTATGATCCAATAATTCTATTTCTGGGTATATAACCCCCCAAATTGAAAGTGTTGTCTCAAAGAATTATTTGTACACCCATGCTCATAGCAGCATTATTCACAATAGCTAAGGGGTGGAAGCAACCCAAGTGTCCATCAGCAGACACATGGACAAACAAAATGTGGTATGTACATACAATGGAATATTATTCAGCCTTAAAAAGGAAGGAAATTTTGGCATGGGCTAAAATATGGATGAACCTTGAGGGAACAGTATGATAAGAGAAATAAGCCAGTCACAAAAGGACAAAGGAAGATCTTCCCTGACTTATATTGGAGTTACATCTAAATAAACCCATGCATTTCATATACCTAACCTACTGAACATCACAGCTTAGCCTAGCCTACCTTGAATGTGCTCAGAACACTTATGTTAGCCTACATCATCTAATGCAAAGACTATTTTTATAAGAAGGTGTTGAATATCTCCTGTAATGTATTGGATGATGGATTGCAAGTGAAAACCAGAATGGTTATATGGGCATAGAATGGTGTGTCCTCTGTGATCTCATGGCTGCCACCACTGCCCCTGCCCGGCATCACGAAGAGAGTTTTATACTGTATGTTGCTAGCCCACGGAAATGACCCAAATTCACGATTCCATGTACAGTTTCTACTGAATGCATATCACTTTATCACCACCCTAGAGTATAAAAAAAAAATCATAGGTCAAATCATGATAGGTCAGGGACCAACTGTACTGTATGATTTCACTTACCTGAGGTACCCTTGGAGAAGTCAAGTTCATTGAGACGGGAAGTAGAGTGGTGGTTGTCAGGGGTTGTGGAGGGGGACATGGGAGTACATGTTTCATGGGTGTAGAGTTTTAGTTTTGCAAGATGAAAAGAGTTCTGAGGTGGATGGTGCTGATAGTAACAAGAGAGGAATGAATTTAGTGCCACTAAATTGTACATTTAATGGTTAAGATATAAATGTGTTTGTATTTTATCACAATTTAAAAAACCATTTTGTTTTACTTATTTTTTTGAAAATTTTTTTTATTTATTCATTTGAGAGAGATGGAGAGAGAGCGAGAGCATGAGCTGGGGGGAGAGGCAGAGGGAGAGGGAGAAGCAGACTCCCTGGCTGAGCAGGGACCTGGATGTGGGGCTTGATCCCGAGACCCTGGGATCATGACCTGAGCCGAAGGAAGATGCTTAACTGACTGAGCCACCCAGGCGTCCCTAAAAAGTGATTTTAGAAAAGTTGCTAGGGGGGCACCTGGGTGGCTCAGTAGTGATCCCCAGGGTCCTGGGATCGAGTCCCGCATCGGGCTTGCTGCAGGGAGCCTGCTTCTCCCTCAGCCTGTGTCTCTGCCTCTCTCTCTGTGTCTCTTGTGAATGAATAAATAAAATCTTTAAAATAAAAAAAAAGTTTTCCCTGGGCAGGAGTGGTCTTTTTCTTTTAATTGAAGTATCACATACGTGTAGCAAAGTAGCTTAAAGCCAACCCTCAAGTAACCACCCCTGATCCCATCTCAGACAACAGAAGGGTGCTCAACCCAGGGTCTCCCCATGTATCCCCCAATACTGTCTTCTCTCATCCCGCTCCTAGTTTAATTTAGTTTCCAGTGTCGGCTTTTTAACAATAAACTGTAAGAGACTGAAAAGCAGTACAAAGCCATTTGGTTTGGCAGATAAACAGATTTTCAAGCTGTGGGTTTGGCAGGAGCGGCCTCTCCCCTGTGTGCGGAGGGCCCGCAGTTCAAAAGGAGAGCAAGTCCTCCTCCTGTTTCCTACCCAGGCTATTCAGTTGCTAAAATTCTCACCGGGGAGTTTGATCAGGGCCTCATTTTTTTTTTTTTTTTTTTGATCAGGGCCTCATTTAAATACCTTTTTATTCAACCCTTAGTTAGTAAAGTTAGGTGGCACTAGCCACGTCCTTGCATTTCTAGCCATCTCTGCGCAGCTAAGTGAATTTATAAATGCAAATATCTAAGTGTGGGTGTGATAAAGGTGGTTTCCAGTGACCCGCATGTAATCAAACACCCTGCTATATGCCGCAGACATTTGAAAGCACCAACTGGCTTTGGGAATCCAGCGATACTGTTCCTCAGTAAAATAGGCCTCCTTTTTCTGACATGAAGGAACACAGAACCCTTATTGCTGACTGATCCCCCTCGCATATTTTTGACGTTTATATTTTTGCTGGAAGGGAGAGAGAGCCATTATGTGACCTGTGGAATTTATTAATCCATGAAGTAATGCTTCATTTATTTATTCATCGTTCAGAAAACATTTCTTGGATACTTGCTACTTATGCATATGCATGAAAACGACCTGCAGTCACATCCACTGGCTCCAAATAGCAGAATTGTGCCATATGGACTTAGGAGGAAAAAATATTTTAAAAAGTAGAATGAGGAGTGTAAGTTTCTAGCTCCTATGAAATAGGAAGAACAGACTCAGGCAGAGTAGTGAGCGAGGTGAGGTCTTCCTGGGAGGAAGTCACAGGTTGTGGTCCAGGGCAAGGCCTGGGAAGAACCACAGGCCAGAGGACAGGAGAGCCAGGGTGGGGTGTCTGCTTGCAGCCCCAGCCCTGGCCACAGGGTCTGAGAGTGGCCTCTCTGTGTGCTAGCACTGACGGCTGCCAACGGGGGCTGCAGAAGATTTGAAGAAGACTGGAAATGGAGGGAGGGCTGGACTAGGCCAGGAGCCTCTCCCACAGCACCCCCATTTTGGGACTGCAGAAGTGGGTTCCTCAGTAGAGGAGAAAAAAGAAAAAGTGGAGAAACAACTTAGCAGGATTCCTTACTTGTGCAACTGAAGAGCCCGAGTCCTCACTAGTGGAAGGTATGGTAGCTTGTGAGGAATGGGCGGCCACAGCATCAACTTTGCGGTGACTGAGGAGCTGTGTAATGTCATCATCGCTTCAAGCTAAGAATCAGGTCTTGGGTTTTTTTTTTTTTTTAAGATTTTATTTATTTATTCATGAGAGACACACAGAGAGAGGCAGAGACACAGAGAGAGGGAGAAGCAGGCTCCCTGTGTGGAGCCCGATGTGGGACTCAATCCCAGGACCCCACTATCACGACCTGAGCTGAAGGCAGAGCCACCCAGGCGTCCCTAAACATTTTCTTTTCTTTTTTTTTTTAATTTTTCTTTATTTATTTATTCATGAGAGACACACACACACAGAGAGGCAGAGACACAGGTAGAGGGAGAAGCAGGCTCCACGCAGGGAGCCTGATGTGGGACTCAATCCCAGGACTCCAGGACCACACCCCGGGCCGAAGGCAGGCTCTAAACTGCTGAGCCACCCAGGGATCCCCAACATTTTCTTTTATTATTAGGCAGTCCTTAAGCATGAGAAGTTTAATAGTTTTTTTTTTTTTTTAAAGCTAGGTTTATAGATAGAGAGGGAATAAAACTTGCCGAACTTGGTTGAGGACCGTCCTCTGGCTTCCTCGCCTCCATTGAAATGCCCTGGTTGCAGGACTGAAGTGAAATAATTGGTGTGAGTAGCCAGGTGGAGCATCACACCCTGGCCGGGGAGTGAGGTCCATGTGGGCTCTTCCTCCAGGCAAACCCTCTGATTGGCCGTGGAGCAACCTTAGCCTACTTTCTCCTGACAAGGAGATAAGGTGAAGATATTAGTACATTGGTTTTGATTCTTGTGACTCCTATCATGCCATATAAATGAAAATCCAGATTTTAGGCAAAGGAAAGTGAAGTCTTTATTGTATCTTAAAAGATACTTTTCTCCTTTTAATAATAGGTTATGTGATGCTTGATGTCTTGTCATACTAAATTACAAACACCCTGAGATCAGAAACAAGCTTTTCAGATGCTAAGCAGAACTCCAAGTTCACTGTGGTGTTTAGGAGAGGCTTGAATGCATGGGACTCTCTAGTATGGCTGATAATCCCCCACCCCGCTTTGCTCATTATTATTGTTATTTAGATTTTATTTATTCATGAGAGACACAGGACCCCAGGATCGTGACCAAGGGTTGACGCCCCCCCCCAACTTTACTCTTAAATTTGCCTTTTCTGGGGCACCTGGGTGGCCCAGGGGTTGAGCGTCTGCCTTCCACTCAGGGCGCGATCCAGAGTCCTGGGATCGAGTCCCGCATCAGGCTCCTGTGAAGAGCCTGCTTCTCCCTCTGCCTGTGTCTCTGCCTCTCTCTCTGTGTCTCTCATGAATAAATAAATGAAATCTTTAAAAAAAATTTTGGCCTTTTCTACTTTGGATTTCTCCCTATCTAATAAAAAACGTACTACTTAATATGTACTCCAAAATATTTCAGAATCCCTTCAGTAGAGAGATACAGCACTCTTAGCCATCAAAATTACTTTTTTTTTCAGAATGACTTTTTAAGACTAGTAAACATTTTTTTTTTAAGGAGTAACAAAAGTTTAAATGAAAGATTTGATTTTAAGAAACCACTGGAGTTTTTTTGTTGTTTTTTTAGTTGACTTCTAAAATTTTGCTATACAATTCTGTGATTTTAAATAAATATATAGATCCATTTGACCAACAGCATAATAAGGCTTTGGAATGGTTCTGTCACCCATGGTGTCTGGCAACTGCTGATGTGTTCTCTTTATCACTATAGTTTTGCCTTTTCCAGAATGTGACATAAATAGAATCCTACTGTATGTGACCTATTTTACAGTGTGGCCTTTTTGAGATATAATTCACATATCATATAATTTACCCATTTAAAGTATGCAATTCAGGGATTTTTAGTTGGTTCATAGAAGTGAACAACCATTACTGCAGTCAACTTGAGAACATGTTGACCACACAAAAAGAAATCCTGTTCCCAAAAGCAGTCACTGTTTTCCCCAATCTCCCCAATCCCCCTTGCCCTAGTCAGCTACTAATCCACTTTCTTTTCATGTAAATTACAGGCAACTGTTTTTAATGATATTTTGTGCAGGGCTTTTGATGTTTCCCAGACTGAACTGTTTCCAATTTGATCAATTTAACATTGCAGAATTTCTTGATGTAATTCATAATGCAATTTCTATAAAGCTCAGTATTGTTGGTGGGACACCGGGGAAACCTTTACTGTGTCTTTTATCAAGGATACTCAGAGTAGTTTTTCTCTTTTAGATCTTTGACCTAAAATAAATGAAGGCCCTCTCCAAGAGAATCCTCCAGATTGTAAAGGGCAGTGTTATTAACACTGGAAAGTAAATCATTTGGGAGGGAATCCTGGAAAGCTGAGCTTTAAATTCTGAGGGTAAACTGGGCATTCTGCTATCTCCGCAGCCCTCTCTATTGCCCAAGGGTGATGATGATGCTCTTAACTACGAGGTTGACTTTGTGGGGAGGTGGTCTCTAGAAGCCCCAGCTCCCCGCCTAGAGAATGGGCATGACCTTAGCTTCTCACGGACTCTCACAAGCATCAAGTGAAATAGGATCATTTGAGCCAATGCTTCTTTAGTCATTCTCTTCTTTGTGAGAGGTAATGTCATGTAGGGACAGTGGACAGGGGACCCAGTCACATGACCTGACTCTACACTTGCACGTATAAATTCTCACTGTTGGAGGTATAATCTTGGGCAAAGCACTTAAATTCTGGTCATCTCCATGTGGCCATCTGTTATGTGACAATTAATTATAGAAAGTCTTTGGAAGTTTAGCCGTGATCATTTATGTGGATATCTTCAAAACATAATAGAGTCTTAAATATTTAGTATTTGCTTTTCTTTTGGGAAAGTAATCATTGTTGGCCATCAGAGTCTTCAGGGAGTTTATTCTGTGCAGCTATATGTAAATTACTGAAAAGATTTTGCAGAGGCCGTGGTAGTCTGGACTTAGATGATACTTGGACTTGAGCCAGCACTGCATTTTGAAATGTTTGTTAAAGCTTAGAAGCAGTGTGTTGCCAAAAGGGAAAGAATGTTTGGATGAACGATGGACAAAGGAGAAACCCACACTGGGATGACTTAAGTTTTCCATGCATTGCTTAGTCTCTGTAGGGAGCAAAAGGAACTTTCTGGCCCCTAGGCCTTCAAATCCAGACAGTCTAACTGAACACTAGCTAATAACGAGACACAGGATCCAATTTGCAATCATCTTTTTAGATGAAAGACTGACATATCAGGACCAAGGAGGAAAAGGACCTGGGAGTGATTAGTGTTGGTGCAGAAGGGAAAGCAACTTTCTTTCTTAACTGCAAGAGTTTTATAATGATAGCAGCACAGTATTACTTGGTTTACTTTTGTATCAAGCAATATTTACTTTTCATAAAAATTATAGAAATAGCAATTTTACTGAATATGTGTCCTCTGTTAGGTATGTTATTGATATTCTTGTTACTGATACAGAAACCAAGGCTCAGAGATAATAAATTATCCTATGAGCTCCTTTAGCTACTAAGTAAATGGAACCTGAGCCAGCTTGACTCCCAAACTGGTGTGTTCTGCAGGCATACCTCAGATATACTGCAAGTTCAGTTCCCCGCCACCGCAGTAAAGCACATACTGCAGTCAGGAGAGTCAAATGAAATTTTTGGTTTCCCACTGCATATAAAAGTTATGTTTACACCATGCTATCGTCTCGTAAGTGTGCATTTGCATTATGTCTGAAAAAAACAATATACATACCTTACTGAAAAAAATGCTAACCAAAATCTGAGCCTTCAGTGAGTCATAATCACTGATCACAGATTGCCATAATAAGTATAATATTAATGAAAAAGTTTAGAGTATTGTGAGAATTACCAAAATGTGACACAGGGGCATGAAATCAGCAAATGTGGTCAGAAAAAGCAAAGTGCAATAAAATGAGTATGCCTGTATTTAACCTTGGAAGGTTAGTTTCATTTTTTTGAAGATTTTATTCGTTTATTTCAGAGAGGGGGGCATGAGTGGGGCAGGGGAAGATGGAGAGGGAGAAGCAAACCCCCCGCCCTAGCAGGGAGTCTGACACCAACAATTTGGGCTTAATCTGAGGCCTCTGGGATCATGACCTGAGCCTGAGATGAAGGCAGACACTTAACCGACTGAGTCACCCAGGCATACTTGAAAGGTTATTTTTTAAAAATCGTGACTTTAATATGTGGAAGGTAATGTCCACTTTAGTTTATCAAGTTGACTTCATACATTTACTTAAATGAAAGCAGAGGAACATGGTTGCTCCTGAGAGATTAATACTAAATAAAAATTATGCAGCAGACATTTTTTGGGCACACACTGTGTATCATTAACACTTGCTAAGTTTTTACTCATTTAATCCTCACTACAACTTTTTGAAATTGGGACACTTATCATCCCCCTTTCTGCAGACAAATAAAGATTAATTGCAGTGTCACATGGCTCTGCTGGGTGGAGCTGGAGCTTGAACCCAGGAAGTCTGCCTGGCAAGCTCAACTCCACCGCTGCATGACTCTAATGTCTAACTTCTGTCTTGCAGAGGATAGAAACCCAGATACTAAAAATCGGTCAGAGCAAGAGAGAGCTCCCAATCATTTCAGTGTGGTGTGATTTTTACCATACTCACAGCTTGAAAAGAGGGAGAGCAAAAAAGTTTCTTGAAATTGCACTGAAACTATAAACAGGACGATCAGGAGTTGAAAGCACGATCAAGATTAAGCCAGTTGAACTTATCCACATTAACTTCAGGTGGCAATTCATTCTATTATAGTTGTCACCCTTTGTTGGGAAATTATAATTTTCCTCTTCCACCAAAGCAAAGCAAATAATTTATTTTATAGCTAAGACTGAATCATGATTGGATTAGCCTTTTCTTCACTATGTAGCTCGCATCTTCCTTTTGCTAATTACTTATGTAGCTTGCATTTTTCTTCCCATTAAGCAGTAAATCTTCAGTATCATATACTTGCTAGTTCTTTACCTTAAAATGCTGCTACAAATCCTTGCCGTTTGAAAGGTTAAGACTGTAGTTAATAGATTACTAATGGCAATGGGTAGAATTGTAGGCAAAGAACATCCAGATGAGTTGCATAGCCATCTCCAGTTCATTCCCCTTTGCTTTTTTTGTGGCATTTGTGGCAATGTGTCTAAATGCCTGAGCGAAGCCACTTTATTCCCTGGGAGACAGTATCAACTACACAGCCAGTTTTTTTTTTAAGATTTTATTTATTCATGAGAGAGAGAGAGGCAGAGACCGAAGCGGAGGGAGAAGCAGGTTCCCTGAGAGGAGCCAGATGTGAGACTCGATCCCAGGACCCTGGGATCATGACCTGAGCCGAAGGCAGATGCTCAGCCACTGAGCCACCACAGACGCCCCAACACATTCAGTCCTTTTGCTCAGCCCTTGGGCACTTCATGACAAAGTGTCTCCTATATCATTTATAAATGGCTTTTTCAATTTCTGAAGGATGACTCTCTGAAAAGAAGTTAAAATAAAAATGGATAAGGCTAGGCTTCAACTTTTCCTTTAAAAAGGAAAATGTGTTAAAATCTCTCTACTTTCTTTCATTACCAGGATGTCAGGTGATTCTTTGAGTAATCCCCAAATTTCTCCTGTCCTGATGAAGTTGGTAGAAGTGGAATTGCTTTGACATTGACTTTAACAGAAAAGGAGCCATTTAATCTCAATGCCAGCCCTTGTGCTCATTATTGGACTTTTAATACACCTTGTGGCCTAACCGGAGACACTTCTGGTGATTTCCCAGGACTAATAGTCCCCATTGTGGTGGCTTCAGGCTTGATGTGGAGCATAGGCGCTGGGTTATGCTTGCTTTCTGGGGATGAAGGTGTTCCTAGGGGGAATGTTGCATCAAGATTTTTCCTGCAATTCAGAAGAAACACAGGGCATACTCTTAAATAAACTCTGTTGACTGTCTGGAATCATTGCTGGACTTGTAAGAACCTTCGGGCCATGAAACCACTGCACCATCCTGAACCTGAGCTGGAGGCAGCAGGGAGAGAGCACCTAGCTGAATAGCTTGTGCGAAGTCATTCCCTGGTCCCTTGCTCAACCAGAGACTAATGAGAAGAGTCAAAGCCAAAACGGACACTCGGACTGTGATTTGGGTTAGGACAGTGATGTACTCATTACCAGACAGACACAGGGAGGAATTTGGGGTTAGAAAAGCCAGATGAGTCACTGGTTATGTATCATCATTTTAAAAATGTCTTGTATTGATATGAATGGGAAGGTGTCTTCACAGTGGAGCAAATAGAAGAGTAGAGCCCTACTCTGAGGTATCTCTCTCAAGTCTTCGAAAGAACCAAGTGGTCTAGTGGGGAAGAGTGAAGATGGTAAGTCTTCTGTATGTGAGACTAGTAGGACCAAATTGAAACAGATGAAATAACTTTAACAAGAGAACAATGATTAACTGAATTACTTCTGGTTTTGACTGCCGGTGGTTCAGGAAATGAACAGGTTGGAAATGTCCCGCTGTTCTAAGTTTTATTTTTAAGGTCAGGAGATACATTATTTTCTTGGAGGCTTCTTTTTACTTCTGTCTTGATAGTTTAATCTGAGTACATTGGGGTTTATTGAGACCCTCCCATTTGAAAGTGATTTCGACTTAGTTATGATTAGCCTATTGCTTGTTTATGTAGAATTTAGAGTATTTTATCCTTTATATAGATTTTAAGATCTTAAACATGAAGTAGCATTGTTTTATCAATCATAAAAGTATCTGTTCCTGGGGAGTCCTGGGTGGCTCAGTGGTTTAGCATCTGCCTTTGGCCCAGGGGGTGATCCTAGAGTCCCAGGATCTAGTCCCACATCAGGCTCCGTGCCTGGAGCCTGCTTCTCCCTCTGCCTGTGTCTCTGCCTCTCTCTCTCTCTCTCTCTCTCTCTGTGTGTGTGTCTCTCGTGAATAAATAAATAAAAATTTTTAAAAATAAATAAATAAATAAATAAATAAATAAATAAAATCTTAAAAAAAAAAGTATCTGTTCCCTGAGGGTTTATTATAAACAATGAGGTGGAATGACTTAAAGGGAAATGATAGCAATAGTTTTATAATAGATAAATCTGAGATAAGTAGAAGTGAATTCTGTTTTTCATAAACTGTATCCCAAAGATAATACTTTGTAAATTCTACCATTTTCTTTTTTAAAAAAATTTTTAAGATTTATGTATTTAGGGATCCCTGGGTGGCGCAGAGGTTTGGCGCCTGCCTTTGGCCCAGGGCACGATCCTGGAGACCTGAGATCGAATCCCACGTTGGGCTCCCGGTGCATGGAGCCTGCTTCTCTCTCTGCCTGTGTCTCTGCCTCTCTCTCTCTCTCTGTGACTATCATAAATAAATAAAAATTAAAAAAAGATTTATGTATTTATTTATTTATTCATGAGAGACAGAGAGAGGAGAACGTGGGACTCATTCCCAGGACCCTAGGATCACGAACTGAGCTCAAGGGAGAAGCTCATCCACTGAACCACCCAAGCAGCCCTCTATCATTTTCTTTATGGCTATAGTGTAACCATATTTTTGGCTATTAGGTTTACAGAACAAAAGTAAAGTTCACAGAAGCTAAAGTATGATACAAAAGCCAATTCTCTGGCATACCAGCAAATACATTCCAATTATGGGCTCTATTTATCAATTAGAACCTTACTTTTTTTTTTTCCTGAGCATTGTTTTGAGTTCAGGTATGGGGTCAGAATGGCAGTGGATAGGGGGATCCCTGGGTGGCGCAGCGGTTTGGCGCCTGCCTTTGGCCCAGGGCGCGATCCTGGAGACCCGGGATCGAGTCCCACATCGGGCTCCCGGTGCATGGAGCCTGCTTCTCCCTCTGCCTGTGTCTCTGCCTCTCTCTCTCTCTCTGTGTGTGACTATCATAAATAAATAAAAAAAATAAAAATAAAAATAAAAATAAATAAATAAAAAAAAGAATGGCAGTGGATAAATTCTAATCCCTATTCATGAATAAGGGCATGGAATTGTAATGTCATTTGGGATCACTACTGTTGGAGTTCATTGGCAGGGCATCATCCGTGGCATTTTCATTGCTATGATTTCAGTTCTGATGTGGAGTTCAGTATTCGATAAGATTCCTAACACAACACACAACTGGATGGTGCCGTGCTTTTTCAAAAGAGCAGGTGAGTTGTAGTCGAGGGGTTTTATAGTAGTTCTCAACCGTGGCTGCCCATGGGAGTCAATTGGGACCTTTTTTTTTTAAAAGATTATATTTATTTATTCATGAGAGACACACACAGAGAGAGGCAGAGACACAGGCAAAGGGAGAAGCAGGCTCCATGCAGGAAGCCCAACATGGGACTCGATCCCAGGACTCCAGGACCACTCCCTAGGCTGAAGGCAGGCGCTAAACCTCTGAGCTACCCAGGGATCCCGGGAGTGGTGGGACATTTAAACCTTCCTATTGCCACACTGGACCTAGACCTAGCTGAGTAAATGGGAATAGCGGGAGACCCAGGTTCAGTACTTTTTAGAGCTCTGGTCGAGATTCTGATTCTGTATCTGCTTGAGAACCGTTTCACTAGATCTCACCATCGTGGTATCTTCGGGCCATTATAAGAAAACATTCAGATCAATGAGTTAGGGTGGTGCTGTAAATACCTGGTCATTTTCCAGCTGAATGTCCTATGTCCTTGAGTATAGAGACATACCCAGAAGAGCTACCTAACTAGAAGTTGCTCCTTCGAGGAAAGCAACTGGAGCAGGCACCATTAGGGGAGTGGACACCTTCCTGGTGTCAGAGCTCTCATTCCACTGTCTCCCACACACATTTAGGAGCATCTGGAGTGGAACAGGGACACACCATCTGCTGGGGCGTCTCATTCACCGAAACGGCATTGTCTTGGCTGTGCTTTAAGGTTTGTGGGATCCACAGAGCTTTCATCCCTTAGGGATTTCCTATTCAGGTGTGGAGTGTCTCCTGCATGCAAGGGGCTGGCTCCTCTTTTCCTGGGACGTGGCTCCAGGCATCCTGAGATCTTAACTACTGGTCTTGACACTTGTCAAAGTGACCCACGAGTGAGATAGGAATATGTGTAGGAAACCACGACGTTCATAGTTTTATCAGAACTCATCATCCAGTAGGGTTCTCTGTCTCTGTCTCTCTGTCTCTGTCTCTCTCTGTCTCTGTCTCTCTCTCTTTCCACATGTAACAGATTAACTGGTGTGCTCAGAAATGAGGAACCTGTTTAGTCAAAGGGCTGGTATGGAGAGATCTGCCCTGTGAACCCCAGGGCAAAGTACCCCATCATAGAGCTGCTTTTTTGTCAGATGTTAGAATTTCTTATCAAGATTGGTTTTGAAAAGATATGTGAAAGCTCTTTGTTGGAAAAGAATGAAATAAACCCCATTTAATCTCCAGCTGAGCCAGGGTGTGAACCTCCTGCCCAATAGAGAAGGAGCAGCACTCTGGGAAACCAATAACCCTTTCCTCTTTCTGCAGCATTCATGGGGGTTCAGTGAGCCACTGGTGTCCATCTAAAGGCTGATAATACCAAAATGCTGGCAAGGATGTGGGGAGATTGCAATCTAAAAATGGGACAGCTACCGCAAGATACCCTTTGGCAGTTTGTTATAAAATTCAACATACACTTGCCTCACAACTCAGCATTTCCACGCCTAGGTGTTTGTGCAAGAGGAATGAAAATGTACATCCACAAAATGACATGCTCAAGAATGTAGACAGCATCTTCTTTCATTTTATATATATATATCCCCAAACCCTGGAAATGTCTTGAATACCCATTATCAGAAGAGTGGTTCAATACATTTGGATAGTAGACTTATAAAATGGGATACTCTGAGACAAAAAAAAAAAGTTACTGATATATGCAAGAACTGGTTGAGTCTCACAAACATATTCAGGGAAGCACATCAGAAAGAGATACAAATTAGATGATTTCATTTGCATGAAGTTCAAGAACAGTGCTCACAGGGAGGGTGTCACTTAGAAAAGGACAGTGGTCTGTCTAAGGTGATCAGCATGTTTGGTATCTTGTTTTGGAAGCTGGGTACGTGAATGTGGACATATATCAAAATCAATCTCCTATAGCATTTAAGATCTGTGCATTTCATTATATATACATATTTGTTTTGGTGGATAATCAGAATTCATTTTTCTTGATTTTTAAATAATTGTGATAAAATATACATAAGATTTAGCATCTTAACCATTTTTAAGTGTACCGAGGCATTACGTGCATTCATACTGTTCTGCAGCCATCACCACCGTCCATCTCCCGAGCATGCTATATATGGTTTTTCCTTGATAAGAAAAGCAAACTAAAGATAACATCATGTCCTAAGGTTCCATTAAGCTCTAACTGAGGTATTGACCTGGTGCATGCGTGAAGCCAACCCTGACTGTTCTTTTGTCTGTGGCCCCAAAGCGTGTCAAATATACCTCTGTGTGGTACCTGTCATGTCTTATCAGCAGTAGCATCGATTTGCCTGTTTCTCTCACTGTTCCCTGAATTCCCGAGGGCAGAGAGCATCCTGCTCATCCTCTTCCCCCACATCCATGTAGGTGAGGCTTTCATGAATGTGTGCTGAACTCCAAATGGTTCTAATGTCAGAATTTGGCTTGGTACATTTCCATGCTCTTCTTCTTTGTTTTTGTTTGTTGTTGTTGTTTTTAAGATTTTATTTATTTATTCCCAAGAAACACACACAGGCAGAGACACGGGCAGAGGGAGAAGCAGGCTTCCTGCGGGGAGCCTGGTGTGGGTCTCGATCCCAGGACCCTGGGGTCATGACCCGAGCCAAAGGCAGACACTCAACCACTGAGCCACCCAGGTGTCCCTCTATGCTCTTCTTAAAGAAAATATGAGCCTGTAGTTTTCCCAACTACCTCTGTAAAACGGTTAAAGAAATGGTGTGAGAATTTAGAATTCCTGAAACGGGAAACATTTAGTGTGACTTCCTGGAGCTCCTTGCTCCTATTTAACATGTGTGTTTTTATCTCTTTTCTTCCTTCTTGCTGGAGTCGGCTTCTGGACTCCCACACCCAACACCATGACTTAGGCACTTCCCTTTCTCCTGTGCCTTGTGGTTTCCTGCCCTGCCTCCAAATACTCTATCTAAACAACACAAAAGAGCCTGGGCGACCACTGAAAATATTTTATTCTCCTAGCAGCTCAGAAGAGTTGAAACTAAAACTTCAGGTTTTTCTTCTTCAGAAACTCCCCGATTTCCCAGGAATAAGGAGGAGTATAAGGTAATGGGAAGGATTACCTTACGCTACCGTGTAAGGACCTGGACACAGTGCTTTCGGGCTGTGCCACAGATGGTCCATGGGCAGCCCCTTATTCCTCTTCTGGGCCTGAAAGCCAAAAATAGGGTTAATAATGTGATTAAGGGCTTCCATCCCCAGAAAGCTAAACAATTTGTACCATTTCTGATTGTCCCTTCCCATTTAGACATGACTTTCAATACAGATTCAGCATTTTATCCTGTCTCCAATTTTATGCATTTTCTTCACAATAAGGCTACCAGCTCACATCAAAAAAAAAAAAATGCTTTGCCGAGGGCTTTAAAGCATTTAAAGCCTGCTTTCAGCCTATTTTATGATTTTCATCTTGTTACTGTTGAGTTAGGGTTAGGGCATCTCTGCTTTTGATAGCATTCATATCAACACTTAGGTCTTTTGGCCTTTTACTAAATTTTTTTAATTATAGGTTTAAAATGTAATGAAACACTCCAGTAACTGCATCCACTGTCACCTTATACTAAGTAAAGACACTGCTCCTGATGACTTGGAGTGGTTGGCAGCATCAGCCATGCAGTAAAGGGAAAGGTGGATCTGCCGGCTGATGGAGAAAGTCTGCATTTGGTGCAGGAAAGGTTGTTTAGAGATGCACCATTTTAGTCTAGAAGTTGAACATGTGTAAGTGAAGACCATTTGGAATTTAAGGAAGTTTCATTTTACGGATGGAAAACCCATTCATTTATTCATCAGCAAATACATGAAGAGAGGCTATTAAATGCCAGCTTCAATTCTAGTTGCTCTGGAGAGAGTGAACAAAAGACACAGGGCTCTGCTCTAACGGTGCCTGGGTTGCCAGTCAGGACTAAAAGACAATAAATTGGGATGCCTGGGTGGCTCAGCGGGTGAGCTTCTGCCTTTGGCTCGTGTTGTGATCCCAGGGCCCGGGATCGAGTTCCACATCAGTCTCCCTGCATGGAGCCTGCTTCTCCCTCTGCCTGTGTCTCTGCCTCTCTCTCTCTCTGTGCCTCTCATGAATAAATAAAGAAAATATTAAATAAATAAATAAATAAATAAATAAATAAATAAATAAATAACAAAATATTATAAATGCTTTCAGACTGGATGAAGGGGCTCTGAGGAAAGTAAGGCTGAGTAATGTGACAGAGGGCATGTTAGGGGAGCACTACTTTAGCTACATTGGTGGGGGATTGGGGGTCTCTTTGAGCTGTGATCTGAGTGATGTGGAGGACAAGGAGAAGGAGAAGATTTTAGACAGAGGGGACAGCAAGTTCAAAGGTCCTGAGGTGAGGATGAGCTTGAGTGTCTGCAGAGAGGAAGCCTGTCTCCTATGGCTGGAGCCAGAGGGCGAGAGAGGTCGGAAAGGCAAGCAGAGGGCCCTCTCCAAGCACTCCCACCTTCTCTAATCGAGGGCTCTGAAGACTCTGGTAAATAACTTAGCTTTTATTTTAAATCCTGAAGAAAGCTGCAGGAGGGTTGTAGTCAGTAGATAAAGATTTCGCTGTGTGGGGGAATGCAGGGGCAGACAGTGTTGGCAGATTTGGCAAATAAAAATACAGGATGCCAGATGAAACATAAATGTCAGGTAAACGATGGATTTTTTAAAATATAAATGTGTCCCGTGCCATGCTTGGAACATACTTATACTAAAAATAATTTCCTGTATCTGCAGAATTCCGATGTACCTGGGTGTCCCTGGCTTGGATCTGGTGGTTGGGGCACCCATGCGCTTGACCCTGGGGCCGGAGGGTCAGACCGAGGAGAGCTAGCGCTTGCTGATGACAAGACCTTGCCGCTGGGTTGGATTTGGGGAGTGAGAAAAAGACATCTCGGTTTTCAACCTCAAGAGCTGAGGGTGCCCTTTACCGAGATGGAGGTGGCAGGAGGAGTCGTGTGTGTGTGCGTGTGTGCTGAGGACGTGTCTTATTTAAGGGTATAGCAAACAGGAAGCGGAGACACGGAAGCCTGATTCTGAGTGAGCTGAATGTCATTGTGATTTGTTCCCCATCTGTCCCCCTCCCTTCCAGGCCTCTCTCTTCCCTCTCCCCGTCTAGTGGTGCTCGGCTCTAATCGAAGGAGAGGAATAATCCAGAACACAAAGCGTGGCTGGGACGAGCCACTTCCTAAATGGACCCCAAAATGGGAAAAATAAATGCACTTCCTGGAGACCTAAAGGGTATTTCTATTTCATTGTGTGCCTCTTTCATAGTGTACCTCTGAGGATACCTTGATAGGCGTAATGAAGGAAAACAGTTTTTGCAATGAAGTGGTTGTGTGGGCGGTGAAGGACAAACAATTTCAACCAGGCTCAAGGTGTCTGAGTTAGAACACCTATAGAACCCAGCATTCCAACTAGACCCTACCATGGTTACACTTAAGTGTTTTCTGAAATTTTAGCCCAAATAAGAAGTTCTTTTGAGTAAGAAAAAAACGAGTTTGGAAAGCACAGTTGCAAAACTGAATATCCTGATAAAAAATATTTTTTTTAAAAAAAGAACTACAAATATTATAATTTCCTTTAAAGTGAACATTGTGAAAAGTTCATTCACCTTGACTTTACTTTTATATAGTATGAAGCCACTTTACCAGATAAGCATTTTGATTAGACAGGGTTTGGAGGTAAAATGGCCTCACATCCAGGGAATGTTTTACTTTATTTTTTTAAAAGATTTATTTACGTATTTTACGTATTTATTTGGAGGGGGGCACAGAGGGAGAGGGAGCAGCAGACCCCCCACTTCCCGAGCAGGGAGCCTGATGCGGGGTTCTGGGATCAAGACCTGAGCTGAAGGCTGAGCCACCCAGGCGCCCCAGAGAATGTTTTAAATCAAAATTGGATGTATCCCATGACTTTTTCTTTTTTTTCTACCTGTTCTTTTGTCTCTCTGTCTCTCTCTCTTTTTTTCCCTACCTCTTCTATTTAAATCTTTTAGGTAAGAATTTTACCAAAAATTCGCATTAAAATATAAACAGTCAATAAAGTCTACTGCGTCATTCTCTTTCCAAAGAAACTCACATTTTTGTAGGGGGACAAAGTAAGTCGAATCAGTGTAAGCATTATCCGTATTGTTTGCTACAGATGCCCTCAACCCCCATCGGATTCTAGTTCAGGGGTCTGTCAAGTGCAGAGCCCAAGATTCCATTTTTAACAAGCGTCCCAGTCATTCTTGTGAACTGGCAAGTCTGGAATCCACTGGCTTGAGTGAGAGGGGTAATAAAGTGGTAATGATTGAATTCCATCTACGCTAGAAGTATGAGCGAAGGAGCCTTTCGAGAGACTGAGAGAGAAATAATTGCACACAAATGATTTCATTAGATACACGGTATGATTCAGCCGAGTGTCTTCTAGGGGGCTTGGCAGCATCCTGGGCGCTGACCCCACCCCGGGGAATCAACGGCCAGGCCAGGGCTGGGCCTGGCTGGGCAGGGACCCGGGAAGAAGGAGGTGGCTTCTGCCTGTAGGTTCTGGACAGGGTTTCCCACAGGACATGGTGCCCCAAATGGGTGATTGGAAACAGGAAGGAAGCTGCTGGGAGAGTGTGATATTCCAGGGAGGGGGCAGGCCTGCAGGCTTGGAGGAGGGATGAAAGGCTGTGTGTGTGTGTGTGTGTGTGTGTGTGTGTGTGTGTGTGTGTGTAGGGGGCGCGGTACTGAGTGTGGCTGGCCTGTAGGATGGACGGGAATGACATGAGTGGCCTGTAAAACCAGGAAGGTAGGTCGCTGTGGAGGGAGCTGCTTGCCAGGCTCTGAGGAACGAGCAGTCGGAGGGAGAGAATGTAGGTGTTTTCGGAAAGATGCCCGGAGAGTGGAGCGAGGGGAGTGGAGGGCGGTGGTGATGGGTGGGGGTGTGTGGAGGGGGTGCGGGGACGGAAGGGGACAGCAGGAGGAAGGAAAGCCCAGTGGGAGGGTTTTTAGTACAGCTCTGTGAAGTATGGGGGCGCTGGAGTCGGGGGGCAGACTTCAGGGGCTCTTTCTAACGGGCATGGGGCAACCCTGCGCCTCCCTGAGCGGTCTGTGTGCTAATGCGAAGGGCGCCCAGAGGGCCGCGTTCTTTTGGGTCCAAATGTTTCCTTCAGATGAGAGTGCGGAGCAAAGGCGAGGACGTTCTGATTTCCTGGTGGGAGAAGTGCTCGGTTCCGCCGGAGCTCGGGGGGGGGGGGGGGGGGGCTGACCGCGGGGCTGGACCAGGCCCCACCAGCTGCCCCCACCCGGGCCCGGGGTGCCCACTGCCCTCGTGGCCCTCCGCACGCTCCTGGGAGCAGCCCGAGCCCCGGGACCCCTCCCGAGGCCCCCCGCGCTGATCCAGACGGCAGAGGCCCTGGGGCGGCCGCATTGCTGGCACCTCCCTCCCGCCAGCCTCGGTGTCCCCTGCCAGGCCCGAGGACACACTGTTTCAGAACGAAATCCAGTGCACTGACTGACTTGGTAAAACAAGGATTCAGGAAGTCGCTATTCTGTTAAGTCCCCTGTCCCTGTTCATTTTGTTTGTGACCGTGGAGCCAAGTTTCAAACAAACGCAGAAAAGGTGAACGATGCTAATGGGCGTGTTTCCAGTGGGGTTCGGGGCCAGCTAAACTCACATGGGCTCTTCGCCATCTGTTCACGCCTGAGGTTTCACCTGCTTTGAATTAGGATGATTTAATAATGTCCAGTTAGACTCGGAGAGTACTTAGGGGTTTGTTAATTAGATGAAAACAGTACATTTTACGATACTTCTGTTAATCCCGGGTTGATGGCTGAGGCCATACTCTGTTTTAGAGCCTTATCTATTATCTGTTCTTTTTGGAGATGTCTTTTTTTTTTTTAAGATTTTATTTATTTATTTGTGACAGACACACACACACACACACACACACACAGAGACAGAGAGGCAGAGACACAGGCAGAGGGAGAAGCAGGCTCCATGCAGGCGGCCTGATGTGGGACTTGATCCCAGAACCCCAGGATCACACCCTGAGCTGAAGACAGGCGCTAAACCGCTGAGCTACCCAGGGATCCCCGAAGATGTTTCTTATTTAATTTCTCTCACACTGTGCAGGGGCTATCTAGTCCCTGGCATTCTAGAACTGGGTGCTGCAACTCTTACTGTTCTTTGCCCGATTTTTGGGAACATACACTGTGATTTCGGATCCCCTTGAGCTTCTGATGTCCAGGTTTAATTATATTAACTATAGTTTTTTCAATATGTTTTATTATGTTCAGTTTCTTTGAAAATCAATATCTGTGTGAAATGCAAACACTGAAGTATTTGAGGTTCTAGACTAAGTCCCAGAGAGCTGGGGTTCTGCTGGTTCACCTGGCCCCGTCCAGGTTGCTGGACCTTGGGCATCACAGTCTGTCAGATAAGAAGGTTGGACCAATTAGTGGTTCTGAAACTTTGAATGTTTGTTTCATAATTTAGCAGATTTGAGAGAGAGAGAGAGCATGTGAGTGTGTGTGCATGCTCATGTGCTTGTGCAAGTGGGAAAGGGGAGGGCAAGAAGTGGGGGAAGAAGTGGGGGAAAGGGGAGATGGGGCAGAGAGAGAGAGAGAGAGAGGGAGCAAGAGAATCTTTAAGGAGGCTCCCAGCTCAGAGGTCAGAACCCAACCTGGGCCTATCCCACAATCCTGGGACCATGACCTGAGCCGAAATCAGGAGTCAGACTGAGCCACCCAAGCACCCCAGTGGTTCCTGAACTTTAGCAGGAATAAGAATCTCCCAGAGGGTGTGCACAAACCTACAGAGTTTGATTCCAAAGGTTCTGGTTGGGCCTCAGCATTTGCATTTCTTCCCCATTCCCAGGAGATGCTGAGCTTGCTGGTCTAGATGACCTTTGAAGTCTTCTCCAGCTCAAAAAATTTGATTCAGTGTTCCTCTATAAAGCATCAAGTGGGGCCTTGTAACATTTCGCAAATAGATGTTTGTGTCTGCCCATTTCTGCCCTCAACTTCACAGATGTTTTCTGTAATTACTCCTTTTTGCTCCTACAGATTTCTTCCAGTCACACCTCTGGGGTCCTGTTTCTCTGCTCCAAAGGCTCACTCCAGCCACTAAAAAAGCCATTACTTGTCAGCATCTAAAGGCCAAGTCACACCACATTCACAGTGTGCAGCCATCCTGGGGTGGGCAGTGGCACTCAGTGGTCCTCACTTCTGCTGTGTAGTCTAAAGTGTGGACTCTTGATGGGTGTGTGTGGGGGGTTATGGTGTTTTTGTTTTTGTTTTGCAGTACACCCTGGAGAGCAAATGGTGCTTACCTGACAACATACATCTTAACTCTCTCTCCATTGCTTATTATTTCTGTCACCTTGGGAAAGTCTCTTTACCTCTCTAAGCCACAACTTTCTCAACTGTTAAATGGAGTTAATAATAGTATCTGTTGAAGAATTGTTCTAAGGATTGAATGAAACAATCCCTATAAACTGCTTGATGCAGTACCAGGTACATAGTAGGTGTTAAATAGCTGTTAGCCTTTTTCTGGTATGGTCAGCAGCAATGTCTGGATGGGGAAAAGACAACTTTTTTTTTTCTTGCTTAAGTCTATTAAAATGTACTTTAATAATAATTAAATTCTCTGTACTTAAAAAGAAGATGAAGCAGCACGACCAAAAAAAAAAAAAAGACATTTAAGGATAAAACAGAACATAGATTTTGATTTCTAAAAAAAATGGACATTGATAAGCATGCATTTACTATATTTCACAAGCTCTAAAGCAAGCATATTTTAACATTTTAACACTTCTGAAATCACAGTGAAAGGCATCTTAATAATTTGAAGGGTAGCCATTCTGTTTTGTTTTCTTTTTTAAGATTTTATTTATTGAGAAAGAGAGCATGCAAACGGAGAGGGAGAGAGAGAATCTCAAGCAGACTCCCATGAAGAAGCGTGGATCCTGGCACAGGGCTTGATCTCACAACCCTGAGATATGACCTGAGCTGAAATCGAGAGTCAGATGCTTAACTGACTGAGTCACTCAGGTGCCCCCTGTTTCGTTTTCTTAGCGGTACATAAAATAATGATGTAAAAATCAATAGTATTTTAAGTTCAGGAAAACTTAAAACTTTGAGTAAATCAATTTGGTAATTCCACTTTATACTAAATTATTTCTGTGATAGTCTCATTTGTTAGCTAAGTCTTGAGAAAAATTTTTATCAAGTAGATCATTAGCTAAAGAACTACTGGCTTTAAAGAAATACTTATTTTATTTTGGGTTTTGAAGGCAGAAAGGTAAAATGTTGGAGAGAAATATTGGGTGTGTGTTAAATGTGCTTTTAATATCAGTAAATTGCAACTGATGGGGTTGTGTTTCCCACTGTATACTATTAAACATTCTTATCTCCTCATTTAAAAATATTGCTTCTAGGGCTAAATTTCCTAATTTAGCCTTCTAGATCTTCTCAGATTACATTGGATGATTTTGAAAGATTTATGCCTGATTTTCAAACATAATAACCATTCTGGAAGGATGTGGGCAAAATGTAGATCACAGAGCGATGGAGACGTATATTTACATCACAGGGCAATGATGTAGATGTTGCCCTGGAACAATTGTTCTAGATGGGTATCCTGTCTTTGATGATGATTCCTGAGCACCAGATGTTAGGGAAGATATAAATCCTTCATCATGTACTGAATTTCACAATGCCCCACCCCTGAGAGAAGAGCACAGACTGACTTCCATCTGGCTCTCTCCTAGAAATGTGGGAATAGTGACACTGCTCTTGAGACTCTGCAGAATAATTAAATGCTGCCCCAGGCTGTGTGTGTAGGCATGTGCGTGTGTGTGTGTGTGTGTGTTATATCAGAGAGAAAACTTCAAAATTACCAGAGAGAATATTTAAAAATAAAAACTTAATTAGGGGTAATGGTGGAGGTCAGGGAGAATTATTATTTTGAAACCGCTCGTTTCAAGTTTTGATATGCTGGGTACACTAATAATATTTTGTCAAACTTGCAAAGTTGTGGGAGTGAGAAAGGAGAAGCTGGTGCTGATGAGCTGGTGACATGAACTAAAGAAAGAAGGAAAGGAAAGAGTTTCCTAATTATGTGTACACCAGGTAATTATCCTCTGTTAATACGAAGACATACTCGGCTCCTTGGAGATGGCTATGCCTTACAGTATTTACACTTCCAGTGTTTCTCTTATAATGTGCTCAACAAATGAAAATGACCCCAGATTCATGGATGCATAGAACTTGAGCTGGAAGAGATGGAGATTTTTCTTGACCCAGGTGGTTTACAAGTGAGGAGATGGTGTAGGTCCAGGAAAAGTTAGGGAATATATTGGGATGCTCAGTGCTAGAGACTTTGAGGGCTTCCTCCAAATATCTTGATTTGAAGTCCCATGTTTGTCAAATACGGTTACATAGATAGGACTAATTTAACTAAATAACCTGTTGTCTTAGTAGAAGTTTGTTGGGTTTCCATAGAGACCTACTTTTGCTAGCTTAAGCAGAAATAGGGAATTGTTGGAAGGAAGTTGAGGCATTGCCCAAAATTGTCCAGAACTGAAGGAAACGCTGAGCAAGCAAAGCCGCGGTGGGAAGGAACCTGGGTGGCCTCGGGACAACCACAGCTCCTGGACCTCCTGCTGCTGCTGCTGCTGCTGCTGCTGCTGCTGCTGCTGCTTCAGCTCTGCTCCCTGGCCACTCTGCCTCTGATCCAAACGTGAGACTCTGCAAGGCTGGCCTCACTGTGAATGTGGTCTGCTCACACAGGCCTCGCTGACCAACATCCTATCCCTCCCTCTCCTGTGACGCTGTCCTTTCTTTACTGTACATATCATCAACTACCAATCTTAGCGTTTACTTGTTTGCCTCTGGAGATTTTATTTTTTAAAAGATTTTATTTATTCATTTGAGAGAGAACCAGAGAAAGCACGAGCACAAGTTGCAGGGAGGCACAGAGGGAGAGGGAGAAGCAGGGTCCCCACTGAGCAGGGAGCCCAACGTGGGGCTCCATCCCAGGACCCTAAGATCGTGACCTGAGTGGAAGACAGATGCTTAACCAGCTGAGTCACCCAGGTGTCCCAACCGCTGGAGATTTTAAAATACCGATGCCCAGGCCTAACCCCTAGAGATTCTGACATAACTAACTGATCTGGGGTGGAGTCTGGGCACTTATTTTTAAAAGCCCCCTCATGGTTCTAAGGCACAGACAAGGTTAAGAATTGTGGCCTTACACATTGATAGAGTGTACTGCTATAAGCACTGCAGCTGAGAATCTGTTTAAAAGCGTCAAGAATGAGAAATCTAAAAAAAAAATTATTAAGAAATAGTAAGGTGTTGATTTGCAGGTCGCAACACAGGAGGCCTCCCTGATGGAGTGCTTGCCAGGTGCTCTGGGTGCATTCCCTCAGTTAATCCTGACAGTGGCCTTACCTACAGTGGCAATAGCCTCATTTTCCAAATGAGTCAACTGAAACTGAGGGTTTAAGTAACTTCCCAAGGTCGATCAGTAGGGTTCAAGCTCAGCCCATGCCCACCGTTCTCTGACAAACACAACCATTAGGCTGAGAACGCAAAGATTCTGAGTTCCTGTGTGGGGACCACGCAGGAGCAGTGGTGAGGATCCTCCACCTGTCTGAAGGTTAAAACGGCCAACTGTGACGTCCCTGACAGGATGGCTGTTGAATGTTGGGATACATTGCCAAGAGAGAACACATTTTTAGTAAAACTACTAGGTGAGAAAGATGATCTCAATTATTACAAGAAAAGCAGAACTTGCTGGGTGTTCAAGGCTAATTCACAGAAATGTGAAGAATGTAAATGTGCGAGAGCCTGAACCTCAAAGTAGTTTAGTTCAAAGAGGAGAAAGAAGTGGTGGGGGAAAGAGGGGTGAAATTTTGAATTTTGTCTTTTTAGGAAATTGAGATATTGTGTCTCATTTGGTAAGGAGAATGGGAAACATAAATATGAATGGTCTGTTGATACAGTGCTTTTTATAAAAATAACGGAATAGAATAGGCTTCACACTGCAGGGTCGAGAAAGCCTCCCCTCTGCCTGTGTGATTTAGAAATGGACTGCTTTTACCAGAGGGATGGACAACAGGCCTCTGAGGGTTTTTGAAGAAAGAATCTATAATCCTTTTGGGTTTAACCATTAGGCAAATTTAGCTTCCTGGTTTCAGAAAGAGAAAACACACCCACAAAAAGAAAAACCCAGGCCCGTGGGAACAAGTAACTTCCTCCTCCTGGGGCTACTTGAAAACCTTAATCTGCCTGTCATGAGTGCCTTTCCTGCTCAGCATGAGGCTGGCTGGGGAGGCATCCAAGAGGCACAGGGGTAGTGGAGAGAGAACACGCCAGCTTGGATAAGTGACTGAATACACTTTGGCTGAGAGGTAGGTTTGGAGCGTGGCTCTCAAGACAAAGAAACTGGTGAGAGACAGCTTTCTAATCCTGTGTGCACCTGGGGAAATGAAGGACTCAAGCCACTGTGCTGCCCCATTGTGCTCATTGGCTATGAGGGGGGGGCACAATTTCCCGGATTTTGTCACCCCGCTCCTCTGTCATCTAACACATCTTGGAACTGAAAAATAGAATTCTTCATTTTTTACTCGCTGGGTGACAAAATCCGGGAAAAGCCAAAGCCAAGGGAAAAAGAAATATCCACAAACACAGAACTCATTTTCCTGCCAAATATGTGAGTGTGTGCTGCTAATACTAATACAGTAAAGCGATTTAGCGGGTTAATTGAGGGGAGCTCAGTGTGGGTTGGGGAAAGGTCTACAGTCTGGGCCACTTAAATTTTAGTAAAGCAAAGAGAGGGGAAGAATTGAGATGGAGACAAGGGAGTTCAACTAGGAGTTATCTGGAGTGCTGTGAAAATTGGAGTGGCTTTAGTTGTGAGTGGAAGCCACCCTCACCGAGACTCCTTAGCAATTTTTATTTAGCAGTTTTGTTTGTGCCAAAGGTTGCAGGAGCCTTTCTTCACTTAAGTATGATAATGTCACTATAATCTGGCTCTCCTCGTTTTAGGGGACAGGGAGGGAAAACGGGAAGTAACACATTGTTCGCTTGTTTTGGGAGAAGCATTTAGCAGATGCTATTTCGTTTAATCCTCACGCCAACCGTTGAAGAAGGAATATTATTTATATTTTAGAGACGAGTAAAGTGAAGCTTAATTAAGTAACTTGTTTATGTTTATATGGCAGTTAATAAACAGAGGAACCAGATTGGACCCAGATTTTCTCATCCCAAAGCCTGAAATTATTTTTTTAATGTAGAGATTTTTGGCCCAAATTCTTTGAATGGTCACAGATTCCCAGTTAGTGGGGGCATTTTGGTTATTTTCATAGTCGTGGTATGTCTGAAACTAAAAGAGTTTTGGAGACTAACATTTACTGATCACCCATTAAAAAACAAATAAAATCTGAGTAATTAATTTACTTATAGCATAGCTTCTGATTGGGATTTCTAAGTTCAATTTTAATTCAGTAAATGGTGTTTTATTGCTGACTTGGTAACTGGATAGTGGATCTGTGTGTGTTTGGGTGGTGGAAGCAAGGTAGTCTACAAAAAGGTGGAATAGTCAGTTTCTGCCCTTGAGAAGTTTCTAGCCTAGGCGAAGAGAGCTATACACACATTTCCAGACAGGCAATTTAAGAGTTACATAACAATGTAAAGTAGTACTGAAAGAGATGTCTTAGGGCTTGTACCTTAGTTCCAAAGTGTAGAGAGAAGAAATCAGAGGGAGAGAAGGATGTAACCTGAGGGGACCAGGCAAGATGGGGCGTGCATTAGTTTTCAGAGGATACACAGGATTTCCCTAAACGGATAAGAGCCAACATGTCAGTCAAGGCAGGATGATGCTGCTGTGTCAGTACATACATGTGTCCACCAAGGAGTCTTCCATTGGGAGTAACACAGGTGATGGTGAGGTAGACTGTGGCCAGGCTATGAGGGGCTGGGTGGCAAGTTAAATACTTGAGATTTTATCTTATTGGCAATGGCAGTGGGGCTGATGGCAGTATTATGGGTGTTGGTATGACTCTAATAACTATAATTAGTTCCTGATATTTGTTGAGCAGTTGTTCTACCCGGTGCTCTATTTCAACAAATGAACATTTATAGAACACTTCCAAGTGCCCAGCACTGCTGTCTGCTCTGGCAATGCACCAGTATCCAAAACTAACAACAGTCCCTGCTCTCGGGGAAGGAGAGGCAGACAGATGATAAAATAAGTTTTGTAGTCTGAATTCTTATGTAGAGAGACGTAAACAGGGAAGTGGGCAGGGTGGGGATGAATGAGAGGACATCACCATTGTAAAACTGAACTCTGTGTGCATGTATCAACTCACTGAATCAGTGAAATAATAGAAGGTGGTCTGCAGAACTTTGAAAATAGAGTGACGTGAAAATAATGTAATTTGCAAAGATGAGCAAAGAGTAGGGGAAGGACTAGCTAGGAGGCAATTGCACGATCAACGCTAGTTATCCCTGAAATGCTACGAAGTTAGTGATTAATATCACATAGGGTTTCGTAGAGAAAGAAGACTAAAGTAGGAAAAAACACCGGAATGCACAATTTATCTGATCCCCGCTTTTCCCTAAGCTTCGAAACCAAGCACAATTATATTGCAGAAAGGACAGTGCTTGGTGGAGAGTTGTTTCTACTGCATAAAGTGTGACATGGAGGTCACAGAGATGACAGAGGTTCTGAGCTGAGCCTGGGTGAGTAGGATGGGGAGAAAAAAGGAGACATTTTCACTAAGAAAAATGGAAATTCAACGGAATATCTGTCATGCTGTTTCCATGATTCGAAAATTTCTGACATTAATTGGGGCATCCTCTAATATATTCATACTGAGAATCGGCGGTTTCTCCTTACAACAGGGTAGGCAATACCAAGTTGAAGGTGGTGGATTCCCAGTACCAGGAGACCTCCCCTCCCCTCCCCGCTGCACCCGCACAGTGGCCCCACCCTCGGCTCTTTCTGCCTCACTGCTCAGGCTGACAGCACCCACCTGCTCTGTCCTGTCCTGCCATCTGTTGCTGCTCACGTTTTAAAGATCACTGACCCTGAGTGTGTCAGTAATTTTTATGCGGCAATCCTAGAGCAGAAGAAACACCAAAGAGTTCCATTTGTTAGGTTGTTAGGTCCAAGCAACCTGACATGCATTTGCTATAACAACCTAGTACCATCTGAATGAATAATACACAAATGCCAAAGGCGGAAAAATACTATTTTTATGCTAGTCTTAAATGAACACGATTATGCCCTAGCGGGATGTGTATACCTATGTGGTGCAGCCTTTCAACTTTTGGAATTGTGTTTGGACACCACCACCCTTATTTTCTGTTCCACGTCGGTCTTCATGTTTCTGTTCCATGTGATACTTCCTTTTTATCACAGCAACCACAGAAAACCCTGTTTCACACAGATACAAAGTTGTTGAGAGGCATACGGTACAATCTATTGAGACTGAGCTACCTTGAGCTATTAGTTCTCATAGTGTCCAACAGATGTCATTATTTTCCCTTGAAAGTTTGAAATATCCCCAGGCACCCCTCGAGTTTGCTGCAGCACTCTGGGTGCCTTGGCACACAGTTTGGGAACTATGGTACAGGCCTGTTCTCTACTGCTTTTTCTTTTCCTCACCCTTCTGACACTTCTTGGCCATACCCATTTTAATTAAGAAAGTAACTCTGGACCAGCCATGGCCTCATTTCCTCTCTTTTTCTTGTGGACTCCTGGCGTGAATATCAGGTGAATCTCTCAAGTCCACTTCTGGTATCTTACACCACACTTGATAAGTCACTATTTGTCTTTAAGCTTAGTCCAAAGAATTGTTTCCAGTGCTCCTTCTTCCTCACATCTTTTGTGAATCAAATCATGGCCCTGTGACCTCAGGCCTTCTGGGTTAGAATCATTGCCTGGTTTTTAACCATCATACTTTATTGACCACAAGCTCACATGGGTGCCAGGCCACGGGGGAGACGGGCTTCCCATACCTTCATCTCTCTTGAATACATTGAATGTCCCCCACAACCCCATGAGGATGAGTGCCATGACCAGTCCATTCCTGTCTGAGGAAACTGAGGCAGGCTGACATCAAGGCATGGCAGCAGGACAGAATGCCATACGGATTTGCGTGTCTCCCAGATAATGAGGAAATCCCAGAGGTTACTCTGGGTGGAGATAACTAGGATAAATAAGTGGCTCACTGTATTTGATTTTTTTTTAAGATTTTATTTATTTGAGAGAAAATAAAAGAGAGAGAGAGAGAGAGGGAACAGGGAGTCCTATGTGGGACTCAATCCCAAGACTGTGGAATCATGACCAGCGCTGAAGGCAGATGCTTAACAAAGCCATCCAGGCACCCCTCACCATGTTTGATTTTTCATTTTACAGCCATGTTTTTTTAAAGGTAAAACACTGTAGTGTTTTTTAAAAGATTTTTGTTTATTTATTTTACAGAGAGAACACACATGAGAGGGGTGTTGGGGAGGAGTAGAGGGAGAGAGAGAGAAAGAGAATCCTAAGCAGACCCCCCAGTGAGCGCCGAGCCTGACTAGGGGTTCGATCCCATGACCCTAAGATCACCACTTGCCTGAGCTGAAATCAAGAGTCAGATGCTGGGGCACCTGGGTGGCTCAGCCACTTAAGCAGCTGCCTTCGGCTCAGGGCATGATTCCAGAGCCCTGGGATAAAGCCTCACATTGAGCTCCCTACTCAATGGAGGGCCTGCTTTTCCCTCTCCCTCTGTTACTCCCCCTGCTTGTGCTCTCTCTGCCTCTCTCTCTCTCTCTCTCTCTCTCTCTCTCTGCTATCTCTGTCAAATAATTAAATAAAAATCCTAAAAAGAAAAGTCAGATGCTTAACCGACTTGCCACTCAGGCACCCCAACACTGTAGCTTTTGGTAGACATTTTGTCAATGGAGAAGGAGAAGAATAAAAACTGACCCACCATAGAAGGATAAAAGTGTTTTTATTTCTATTTGAATTTGAATTTAAAATTCCTTTCCAAACTATATATGTGATCATAATGTATATAAAACTTATCTTGCTTTTTAAAAAAGTTACATTCTAAATATTTTTTTAAAAATTCAGGTACATAATTCTTTTAGCTATCCTTAAAAAAATTCTTAATCACCATCAAGGTGCTACTTGCATGTAACTTAAAAACCAAAACAGCTAACAAGCTTTAACAAGACTCCTACCCCACCTTCTTATTGTCCCCCATCTACTTTTGCTCACTAGTTCCAACCACTTTCTTGTCCTCGATTTCAGTGGCTTTACAATAGTCTCTTACACGGACCACATCCTTTACACACCTACTCCTGGCCTATCTTTACTTGTTTGACTTACTGAAGTACAGTTGATGGTGGCAGTTCTGCAGGATTACTAATTGCTGATAAAATCCTGTTCACTGTGCAAATGTATATGTGTAAACTCAGGGCTACATTATCACATGTACTTTGCCTTGCCATTTTTTATAAGCCTAACTCAGTTTCCCCTTTCATTTATGATAAATTGCTATATAGGCATATTGTTAGGATTTATGGCTTTATTTTGAAACATTAATAGAGCTCCCATCTTTCACCAGTATTTTCCCAACCTAATGATTTAGAAGTTTAGGAATTCAGCTAAGAAGATTTAATGAAATTCTACTGTATTTTACTCCATAGTTATTAAGACAGGTAACTGCCTGCCCTTGATAATTGAAAACCTTGGGAGTGTTCAGAAGGAGCATGGCATATGGATGTATGCAAATTTTCTCAACAGAAATATGTTCAAAATTGAGGCTTTGTTTTCTGAAATAAGGACTCAAAGTATATGGTACCTATTCTGTCACAATATACTTAACAAATTAATAGATTACTTTTTTTAGGGCAGTTTTAAGTTTACAGAGTGGCTTATTGATTGGAAAGTACAGAGAGTTTCCCATACAGCACTCACTACCCCCCAGCTTCCCCAAATTATTAACATCTTACATCAGTATGGTACATTTGTTACAACTGATGGGACAATATTGGTACATTATTACTAATGAAAGTCCAGTTTTTATTAGGGGTCACTCTGTGTTATGCATTCTGTGGATTTTGAGGAATATATCATGACATGTATCCATCATTACAGTATTGTGTAGAATAGTTCACAGCCCTAAAAAAATCCCCTGTGCTCCACCTATTTATCCCTTCCACCCCCTAAATTATTGGTAAGCACTGATCTCCTTACTGTTTCCTGTGAACAGTGCTGTTTTACCTTTTCCAGAATGTTATGTAGTTGCAATCATTGCAGTAGTAGCTTTTTCAGGTGGGCTTCCCTCCTTTAGCAGTATGCCTTTACTTACTTCTTCTCCTTGTCTTTTTGTAGTTTGATGGCTCATTTCTTCTTATTTATGAATAATATTTTCTGTATGGATGTACCATCATTTCTTTGTCCATGCCCCTAGGGAAGTACTTCTTGACTGCTTCCAAGTTTTGGCAATCATGAGTAAAGTTGCTATAAACATTCATGTACAGTTTTTGTGTGAACTTAAGTTTTCAATTCGTTTCAGTAAACTCTAAGAAGTACAATTACTGGGGCACCTGGGTGGCTCAGTGGCCGAGGAATGACTGGGTGGCTCAGCAGTTGAGTGTTTGCCTTCGGGTCAGGGCACGATCCCAGAGACCTGGGATCGAGTCCCACATCGGGCTCCCCATGGGGAGACTGTCTCTCCCTCTGCCTATGTCTCTGCCTCTATGTGTCTCTCATGAATAAATAAGTAAAATCTTTAAAAAAATAAAAAAGTACACTTACTGAATTGTATTGAGAGAAAACTTAGTTTTGTAAGACACTGTCAAGCTTTCTTCCAAAGTGGTGGTACCATTTTTAAGCTCCCCCAGCAGTGAAGGAGAGTTCCTGTCGCTCTACGTCTTCAACAGCATTTGGTGTTATCAGTGTTTTGGATTTTTGCCATTTGAGTAGGTCTGTGGTGGTATATATCATTATTGTTTTAATTTGCAATTCCTTCATGACGTGTGGTGTTTAGCAACCTTTCATATGCTTATTTGCCATCTGTATATCTTCTTCAGTGGTGTCTATTCAGATCTTTTGCACATTTTTAGATTGGATTCTTTGTTTTCTTGTTACTGATTTTAAAGTCTTTGTTATCTTTTGGCTACCAGTTTTCTTCATTTGTGTTTTGCAGAGATTTTCTCCCAGTCTATAGCTTGTCTTTTTGTTTCCTTAAGAATCTTCCACAGAGCAGAAGTTATAAATTTTAACCAAATCCAACTTACTAATTTTTTTCCATGGAATATGCTTTGGTGTTATATCTAAAAGTCATCATCAAACCCAAGGTCATCTAGATTTTTTCCTGTGTTATCTCTATGAGTTTGAGGCTTTTGCATTTTACATTTAGTTCTGTTATTCATTTTGAGCTAATTATTATAAAAGATGTAGGATCTGGGTCCAGATCAAATTTTTTTCATGCAGATGTTGAGTTGTTCAATGCCATTTGTTGAAAAGACTGTCATTTCTCCACTGAATTGTATATGTTCCTCTGTCAAACACCAGTTGAGCATATTTCTGTATGTCTATTTCCAGGCTCTCTACTCTGTTCACAATAAACTTTTAAGTGAATTTTTGTGTTAAATCAGTGAAGATAAAACACATTTTCATTAGAGGGGAGTGGGTAGAATAGATCATTTTTACTGTTTCTTCTAGTTTTATCTCATGAGACTAGTTTATATTTAAGTATAGAGTCAGGCTGTTGATTTTCTCAGAAAAAGTTTCTGGGTCAGGCCTCCTTGGCGGCTCACTAGGTTAGGCGTCTGCCTTCGGCTCAGGGGTCCTGGGATGGAGCCCAGCATCAGGCTCCTTGCTCAGCAGGGAACCTGCTTTTACTTTTCCCCCTGCTTGTGCTCTCTCTCTCTTTGTCAAATAAATAAATAAAATCTTTTTAAAAAAACTTTCTGGGTCAGTTCCAACAGACCAGATCTGTATGTATGTCTTTGTGAGTCTACCTATCTCTGTGTGGGCAGGCCTCTGGCAGACATCTACTGCACAAGATTTCTGCCTCTGACCCTTCAGTTTCACGATGGGCTACTAAACCTGTCTTGCAACTGTTGACTAACAAAGCATTTTGTTCTACCCAAGTCTGTAACAGAAAATATATTTAAGGTCATTGCTAGTAATTAAAACATCTGATTTCCTGCCATGTAACTTTCATCAGGGGACATTTGGCAGCATCTGGAGACATTTTTGGTTGTCACGACTCATGAGGAGGTGGGGGAGAAGGAGGTGGGATGTGTTACTAGCTTCTTGGGTGGAAGCCAAGGAGGCCGCGAACTACCCTACAATGCACAGGACAGCCCCCACAACAAATAATATTGGGGAGTTTGAAATGTCAGTAGTGCTGAGGTTGAGAAATTCTGTTGTAGAATAGCTGACTTATTTATATCTGTGGCATGTTTTCCTTTTTGCTTTAACCTCTAGAAAACCTATGTTTTTGTAGATTTACAGCCTATATCTAACAATTGTGCCAAAACTTACAGTGTGCTGTAACATTCAGCTTCCTTTAGCTGTCTTGGGCTTAATTTCACTTTTTTCTGATTTCATAGTAGTCTGCATTATGTTGTATTCACTATGTAAAGCTGCCTTAACCCTTAAAGTGGAATATAAATACATAGTTTTATATATTTATGAATCTACGTGGCTGCATTCTTGATCATAAAAATCTGACGCTGTACACACAGTTGATGTTTATTACTCTTCTTGGTTGGTGGTACATACATAATTCAAACTCTGCTTTTCATTTCCTCTTCTGGTCCTTTAAATGACACATTTGATACATAGGCTTCTGTGATACATAAGTTTCCATGAGCTCATCTCGTTTTCAGTGTGTTCCCTTTTATTGTTAAGAGAAACAAAACCAAAAAACCCCATTGTTTCAGCAATCTTCTGTTGTCTTCCTCTGTGTGAAATTGCTCAATTAAGAGTTATGCAAATTGGGATCAGCCATGTAAGTGGCTTCTTGCTGTACATTGATCCAGGGGAATGTCACCCATCTCTGGCATATTTGTCATCAGCACCCATCTCTGGCATATTTGTCATCAGCACACTGAACATAAGAGTGTCGACCCCGGCCTTTCTTCTTCCCATCCCCTTGCTTGCTTGCTTCCCATCAGCCATACCAGATCCTTTTCTGCCCCTCTCCTCATTCCAGCACAGGACCTTTGCATAGCCACTTTCTTCCACCTCCAACTTCCTTCCCTGAGTCCTTCCAACTTTGCTAGGTGTCAAAGACAAGGGGCCACTGCCTCTTATGTTCACATGGCCTGAGTGGCTGTCACCTCTTGAGACACTTGACAGAGCCCTTGCTGTCTTTTCAGAGCCCACTTAAGTGCATCTCCTGGATGTTGGGCCGATTTCCTTATGTCTATTAAGAATCTTTGTGATTGACAATTTATTTCTGTTTAAATTCTTAGCAAAGACAATGACTCCAGCTGCAGCCACTCCAAATTCTTTACTTCCACGGATTATCAGTGTTTGAAAGATCTTAGGCCATGGGTTCAGATTCTCTTGTTTATTGTATTTCCAATGCTGTACTTTTCATCCCCATGACTTATTCACTTTATTTATTTATTTGTTTATTTATTTAACCTATTTTCCTTATTCACTTTATGGTTGGAATTTTGTAACTTTTAATGTTTTTCACCTGTTTTGCCTATCTCCCTTCCCACTCTCCTCTGGTAACCACCAGTTTTATGAGTCTATATCTGTTTGTTCATTCATTTTTTAGATTCCAGATATAAGTGAAGTCATATGGTCTTTGTCTTGCTCTGTCTGACTTACTATTTCACTCAACATATAATACACTCTAGGTCTGTCTATGCTGTTGCAAATGGCGAGATCTCATTCCTTTTTATGGCTAACATTCCTCTGTGTGTGTGTGTATGTGTGTGTGTACCACTTCTTCATCTATTCATCCACTGATGGACATTTCATTTGCTTCCATATCTTGGCTATTGTAAATAATGAAGCAATAAATATAGGGTGCATATATCTTTTTGAATGCCCCATGTGAGACTCTGCACTGGGCATGGAGCCTGCTTAAGATTCTCACTCCCCAGCAGCCCAGGTGCCTCAGCGGTTTAGCGCTGCCTTCGGCCCAGGGCGTGATCCTGGAGTCCCAGGATCGAGTCCCGCATCGGGCTCCCTGCATGGAGCCTGCTTCTCCCTCTGCCTGTGTCTCTGCCTCTCTCTCTATCTCTCTGTGTCTGTCATGAATAAATAAAATCTTAAAAAAAAAAAAAAAAAAGATTCTCACTCCCTCTCCCTCTGTCCCTCCCTGCTTAAAAAAAAAAAAAGAACATTTCTTAAAAGCCATTAATACAAACTTTCAAAAGCTTTAAAACAATTACTTTTGATAAAAATCTTTATTCCCTTAAGCTATTAAAGCCACTTCAACTAATACACGGTCGTAAAAGTAAGCTGCCCCACAACAAACAGCTGCACAATAAATATCCTTTTTTACAGAGCTTTGTGTAACTGAGCAGTTGTTTTCATAGAAACAACGTATTGCTACGAGTGGAATGCTAAGAAGTACACACATCTTAAAGGACTTTAATGCGAATTGTCAAGGTAAAGATAGTATCCTTTACTCTCTCATGCTAGGCTCAACCATTTCATTTCATGGTGAGGAAATTAGAGCCCAGAGAAGAAAGTGGTTTTGTCCATAATTACAGGTCTGTCACGGCTGGACCTTGCAGCCCTGCTTCCCGATGCCTAATTTGCTGCACTTGTCGTTATCCACTGCCCTCTTCCAGGCAGGAGTCAAATTCCCCTTCAGCATATCTGCTCTAGATTCCAAACGTTCAGGTTTTTGAATCCTCACCTACCTCTTTAATTGTCTTTTCTGGACTCACTGTAATAAATACCGTGACTAAAACTGTGTTGGCTTATTAAAGTGCTGATATACGCAGTGAATTTGCTCTTTCTGTGCATCATTATTTCAGAATATCTCAGTATCGGCTTAACATTATTTGTGCTATACATTCATGTTACAGCTGGATCTTACTGTTGCTATGTGTATCACAGCATATAATAAAAAAAAAATGCTTTCAAACCAGATAAGGACATTGGCAAACATAAAGTAAATTCAAATGTGTCAGATTCATCTGATCAGATCAGATCACAGAAACATCAAGAAAATTGAATGAAGAGGAAGCCAGCCATACCTCACTGAATCTCCCTTGGGGGGTAAGAGGGAGCATATTTTTGAATTAATTTTTTATTGATACATACCACAAATTCACCCTTTTAGGGACGCCTGGTTGGCTCAGTGGTTGAGTGTCTGCCTTTGGCTCAGGTCGTGATCCCGGGGTCTCGGGATGGAGTCCCGCATTGGGCTTCCCACCGGGAGCCTACTTCTCCCTCTGCCTATGTTTCTGCCTCTCTCTGTGTGTCCTTCATGAATAAATAAATAAAATCTTTAGGGATGCCTGCGTGGCTCAGCGGTTGAGTGTTTGCCTTCACCCCCAGGGCGTGATCCTGGAGTTCTAGAATCGAGTCCCACATCAGGTTCCCTGCAAGGAGCCTGCTTCTCCCTCTGCCTGTGTCTCTGCCTCTCTCTCTTTCTCTCTGTGTCTCTCCTAAATAAATAAATAAAATCTTTAAAATAAATAAAATCTATAAAAAAATTCACCCTTTTAAAGTGTACAATTCAGTGAGTTTTAATATACTCCCAAGGTTGTAAAACCATCATCACTATGTAATTCCAGAGTCCTCTGAATGTTGTGTGCATTTTGCTTGCAGAATGTACACACTGCAATCTGGCTGTGCAAAAACAATGAGAAAAGAAGACTTTACATTCTTTAATTATCTCTCTTCATCCCTTTGAATAGCAGTAGGTAGTAAAGCAACCTTAAGTTTACCAGCAGGGTTTGAGTTTTTTCCAATTTAGGTTTTTGGGTTTTTTTTCCCCATCATGCTGCCACTTCTTTAAGATAGGATCTTCGACCTTCACGTTTCTTCTGCTCCCGTCTAAGATTAGTAAATTCTTAAGTCAATACAGCATTTCTGTTGTGCTATTTTGGGAGAAAAAAAGCCACAGATTCTCTTCATGGTCTTTGTATGTCTGCTGACATATGACTGGGCACTGCTGATTGTGGAGAGTGGATCACATCAGGACACTCGGAAAATTCCAGAGCCCCTTATACCTTCAACAGGCTGACAGCCTCCCTTTGTGCTTCATTCATCCTGTTTGAGGTGGGAAGCAAAGAGGGAGGCAGCAAATATTCCAGATCTACCAACTCTTCCAGGCTGGCTCTAAGTGTACAGACATAAAACTACTAGGTGTTCTTTTTTTTTTTTTTAAGATTTTACTTATTTATTCATGAGAGACACACAGAAAGAAGCAGAGACACAGGGAGAGGGAGAAGCAGGCTCCCTGCGGGGAACCTAATGTGGGACTCGATCCTAGGACCCCAGAGATCACGACCTGAGCCGAAGGCAGACACTCAACCACTGAGCCACCCAGGTGCCCCAAACTACTAGATGTTCTAAAAGCCACTTCCCACTCCATCCATTGCCTTTCCCAGTTGGCCCTTAATGGTAAAAGTGGGTAGGGGGTGGCCCCCTTGGGCACATGTTCTACCCCACTCTTATTCTTCGTAATGCTTCTTTCAGGCTCCTCTTTCTCACCTTCTATAACTCAAGAAGTGCTTGTAAAGCACACCGCCCTCCCTTCTGGGGGTGGGGGCAACCTTCGTCACGAGATGATAATCCACATCCTAGAGCATCCCTGTGATCTGAGTTGTCAAGGATTTGCTCTTAATATGGAACCCAGGGGAACACCAGGAGCTGGGATTGCCAGATACCAAAACGACATTGACTTAATTGCTCCAAGACACTGTTCCCACTACATGTGGTATTTAATCCTTAAGGACCTCATATTAGAGGCTGGTCAATGCCAGGGTCTGGACCCAGGAGAACCTGGGTTACCAGCTTACTAACTGTGCCAACAATGGTTTTCTGGGAGACTTCATACAAGAAAAATACCGAGAAGGTTCGAAAATTATTATCATGCCACAAAAAGGAGAGAAATCTTAGTTGTTTAAGTAAAGAGAGTCTGGCTATACCTTTTTCTTTTTTTTTTTAAAGACTTATTTATTTATTTATTCATGATAGACAGAGAGAGAGAGAGAGAGAGAGAGAGAGCGAGGCAGAGACACAGGAGGAGGGAGAAGCAGGCTCCATGCCGGGACCCCGACGTGGGACTCGATCCCAGGACTCCAGGATCGCGCCCTACGCCAAAGACAGGTGCTAAACCGCTGAGCCACCCAGGGATCCCTGGCTATACCTTTTTCAATTCTATCTTTTTCAAAAGGAATTTAGGAAAATTGGCAAAAAAAAAAGAAAGCTGCTTAAGGTAGGAACTGATGGAGTTGATTGTGAGTTTGGTTCTGGAGCTTTCTCCTCCTCTGCTGGTCTGAACCTACCTCTGAGGCTTCTCTGACCCATTTGCTCTCTGGTAGGTTGAAGAAAACATGACAACTCTTTCCTAGACTTTGTTTCTTTGAAAACATCTCTGATGTCTCATTCCTGAAAGTAAAGTGAGAAGGAAAACAATCAAAGTGTGTCAAAAAGGCTTTGATTTGGGCTCCCAAAGTAAGGCTCTTGATTTAAATTACTGGTCCTGGAATGCAAGCGCGAGGCATTGGAGGACATTATTTTAGGGATTCATTCCTATGAATGACCCTTGAACCAAACCCAGCCAATTTTGGAAGCTCAAGATCACTTTTGTTTGGGATGGTTACTGGTTACCACCCATCCTTTAGTCCTTGGGACTTCCTTTCTCTTGGTCTCGTTTTTCTAAACTCACTATTTTAGAGATAAAACTCACTCCCCAGAGAGGCAGCAAGGGTTTGGGTGGGTAAAGTGCAGCTCTGAATCCTATGGCCCAAGCTCCACTTTTACTAAGACCTTTGATAACCTGGCACAAATTCACATCAGGCCTTTGCTTTCCTTGTCTGGGCAATGCCAGGTGCAAAGTAGGTAATTATATGTTCTTCTCTTTCTTCCCTACCCCCATAAGCATTTCTAGTAACTCCAGGATGACCGCTTCATATTGCAAGGTCAGGCAAGAGGTCGATAACATAGCAGGAAGATTTCAGAGCTACTGGGAATGCTCAGGGCAAATGAAAGCAGTCAGTTTGTGGTGAAGTTTAACACCCCTGCCAAAAGTTTTTAGTTTCTTTTTGGTGGCTGCTAGAATAAAGAGAGAAAATTTACGAGTCATAGTAAAAACAAAACGTGATACCACCACAGTTTCTTTTGTAATGGCTAGAAACTGAGGTTCTGAGGGGTTAAATTCTAGTAACTTTGTTTTTAAATGTTAAGATCTAAGATTGCATGGAATTGTTAAAACATGGATTCAGCTTTCATAGGGGGAAGTGGCATCTAGTTTCCTACTTTTCATCTCACTGAGATCTGATAATATAAGAAATTAGTGATCTCAGAATTTTTATGTAGCAGTCAGGAAGGTGATTTGTATGGACTTGAACTACACGTTGAAAAATATAGGTTGAAATAGAATATATGGGAGGTACCCCATAAGCTTACCTTTTAAGCTTAGGAAATCTATGACAAACAAAATATTATCAAAAACATATGTAATGTGCAAACTTAAGAACCTCTCTCACTGAACAGCTTCTTTCCCCACTCCTTAATTACAGAGTAATGCATACATTCACATTCAGGTCATCCAGTAATACCAAAGTATACAGCAGAGTTGGTGTAGTATATAAGGTGCTTGCCCAAAATAGAGGAGGTGGGGGGAGGAAGAAAATGTGCATTCATTTATATGATCTCAGTAGCCTGGGTGCCACCTTGCAGGTGGGACAGGGGATGTGCTCCTACTATTCCCTCTTTGGGGTGGGGCTGGGGGGTTGTGCTGTGCTTCTTATCAACAGGAGTGTTTCTCTCGCACTTTTGGAGGGAAAACTAGCATTTAGATGGCATTTATTTATGTGTTTAACGCACATACATTTAGCTCTTACTGTGTGCTGTTTTAAGTATACTTCTAAGCACTTTACAAATATTCATAATTTAATGGATTTAATCACTGTAACAATACATTGAGCCAGATAAAGTCATCTCCATTTTTCAGAAGGATGCTGAAGGACAGAGAGGTTTGGCAACTTGCCCAAGATCACACAGTTAATGATTGATGAACCCAGGATTTGAGGTCAGCAAGCCAACTCTACAGTCCTTACTCCACAATATCTTATAAATTTTAGTATCTTCCTTAGGAATTTCTAAGAGAAAATTTCTGTATAGGATCTTTTACCTTACAAGTGGCCTTTAGAACCTAACCAACATGGTGGTGGGTATCCTCTCAGACTCTTTCTCTGTGGATATGTAGATACCCTTTCGTAAGGATACATGTGCATAACTATGTATATCAATCAATCAATAATGATTGGTGATCAAGAATGCCCAAATTATGCAAATCTCTTTTAATTCACCCTACTCTCAGAATACATCAGTTTGATCCAATTTAATGAATTTTCTCCAATTGATGGAGGTCTAGATGATCTTTTTATATAATACACAAAACAATCATATGAACATCCTTGAGCCCTATTCAAGTGTATCTCAGGAACAAATCCTCTAAAAGTCCTTATCATAAAAACAAACTACACCTGACCACCATGGGAAGTGATGTATGTGTTAGCTAACTGCATTGTGGTCATCATTTCATAATATGTAGTATATGAAATCATTATGTTATGTACCTTAAATTCACACAAAGTCATGTGTCAATTATAACTGCATTAAGCTAGAGGGGAAAAAAAGAACAAATCTGATCCCCAAAAGTAGAATTCCAAGTGGACTGTTGCTTCTTTGTTGAATACATGGATAATTGTAAGGCATTATTGGATCTGACCACAGATGGCAAGGTGATGAATGAGGACTCATACTTAGTCTTTTCTCCAAAATCTTTTTTTTTTTTTAAAGAATGTTGGTGTTCTAAGGCCCTTAAGTGAGGATAAGCCAGCCAGTGGGTATTTGTTCCAGTGACAGACAGACATTTTTGGAAAGAAAAGTTACCCACCTCCCATTTCCTGGATGTGGGGGCGGATGCCCGTTTGTGAGCAATGGTTGCCCAGCTGTTTGTGTCTCTTGAGACCATGTAGTCAAGCTCATGTGATGAGTATCCCAGGGCTGTATTTGCATGTTAACCCCCCCCCCCAGTTACTATCATTATTAAATCTCCACATATGAAATTGTGCCTTCATTTACTGCTTAAAAAAATGAAAATATTGCCAACTACATCACCCATAAGATCTAATGTAAAGTCCATCATTAGAAACCTTAGCATCTGTGCTGGGGCCTTCCCTCCTGTGACTAGCCCAGTCTACTTCCTCTTCCCTTTGTGAAAGCACCGTCACTCACCCTGCACTCTTGCTCTTCCTGCCAGAAAACCTGCTATAGCAAATCTGGTACCTACCCTGTTGCCACATCTGCATTCTCCTCTTTTCCTTGGCTCAGCTTTCCTGTTTTCATTTTTAAAAACTCATTATTGTCTTTTTTGTGAAAGCATTTCAAGTCCTTTGGAGAAATAAGCAAGCTATAAAAATAATCCCTTCATTCAGCATCATTAGGAAGTAAATAAAGCACAAGTTTCAAGATAGCCATCTAATGGCAAAATGGCAGAGCATGGACTTTCAGCTAAAAAAGTGTGTGTGTGAGTCCCAGCACCAGCATTCCCCGGTGCTGTGCCTTTGGAACTGGTTATACGACCTCTCAGTGTATGGGTTAATAACACCTGTGTCATAGGCTTCCTTCAAGCAGTAAATGAGATGCTTAGAAAATCATAAATGTTTAATTAAAAAATCCTAAGATGTGAGTCATTGTAAAGTGTGGCTCATATCACTTTCTCAGTTTTTATTGGGGGTACACTGTATCTTCTGTCTTTCTGTTATCTTCCCATGGCATAAGGAATTTGTAAGACCGGTGTGAGTTCATCCCCATATCACAACAAGGAGCTCTCTGAGCTTTCTTGCCAGACTGGCCCCAACACAAAGCTCCTGCTGGGTGGGCAGCTCGGCCTGAAGGACCAAGGATGGTATCTCCATGTGGAGCACTATTGCAGTTGTTTCCATCTGTGGCCCATGCACTGATTCTCCATTATCCCTGGTGATAGGGGAGGGGAAATTACGAAATAAGCATCAAGAAATGATCATCTTTGGACTGTCACCACCCCTCACACATCCACCTGCCTTCTATTTCCCTCCTTCATCTTTCTTCCCAGAGCCACTGCCCTTGGACAGTCACCATGGTCTCTTTGTCCGGATGCCCTCAGAGGTGTGGGTCACAGATGTTCCCTTTTCAGCTCTCTTCTCCTCACCCTTGTTCCTACAGGGTTCTCTCTGGGAAGGAGTAGTCTCATCAGATTGTTTCCCTGGGTAAAAAAAAAAAAAAAACTTTCCATGGCTTCCTGCTGAAATCAAGTCCGCACTACTTAGCATGATATAGAAACAATACCCCTTAAAGTATTTTTCTGAATGTATCCCCTGTGTGCGCGTGCGTGCACACACACACACACACACACACACTGCAGGGGTTTCTAATATTTTGAACAATTTCATGAAAAAAAGTAATATAATATCCCCTTATTTTCTCTCTCCTCCAACTTTTTGTTTTGAAAATAACAAAGCCACAGGAAAAAAAATAGACTGTCTGTCCTCACCTAGATTCACTGATTTTTTAATATTATGCCACATTTGTCTCCCCACTCCCTTCTCTTTCTCATATTGGCCAAAGTGGTGTAACTTGCAGACACATGAGACTCCATCCCTGCATACATGTGTATGTGTACCCATAACCTAGGATGTAGACATTCTTTTACATAACCACAGTGCTGTCATCATATCACCTATGAAATCCAACAACTCCCTAATGTTATGTTCAAACATATTCAGATTTCCCCAATTATCCCAACTGTGTCCTCCTCCACCCCTGCCCCCCATCCAGGATTTATTCAAGGTTTACCCATTGTGTTTCTTTAGTCTCTTAACATGGAATCGTTCGGACATCACCCTCTACCCTCTGTGCTTTTCAAAGTATCCAGACTAACTACACATTACGGATTTTCCTGATCATTTTGTTCCTCTAACTTCTGTTCTTATAGAGGTTTCTGTGTCTTTTAAAACAACTGAGGTGGATTTCACCTCCTTTCCTTTTTCTCATCCGCCTTTTGAAGAGGAGTCACGATGAGCATGTACAAAGGCAGACGGTAAAAAAAAAAAAAAAAAAAAAAAAAAGGCAGACGGTAGCAGCCAGAGCTGCTCCATCCATTCATTCTTGCAGCGCTTATTCTCTGCATACCTGTTCTGCACAGACACTGTGTAGCTGCCTGTAGCTGCTGGGAATACTGCCCTGAAGAAACAGTCTGGGATGGGCACTTGGGTGGCTCAGTCAGTTAAGCATCTGCCTTTGGCTCAGGTCACGATCCCTGGGTCCTGAGAGTGAGCCCCCATTGGGCTCCCTGATCAGTGGAGAGCCTGCTTCTCCCTCTCCCTCTGCTTCTCCCTCTGCTTCTGCTCTCTCTCTGTCCAATAAATAAATAAAATCTTAAAAAGAAAGAAACAGGTTGGGAGCTCCCCTTCTGCCTCAATTCTGGTGGGGGCTGACCATGAATTAACCAGTATGTAATGGGATGTCAGTCACAGTTAGATAAAGCCTGAGGAATGGACAGAAGGGTGATCTTTCCAGTAGGATCATTAGTGAAGACCAGTCTGGGCAGGTAACATTGTGTCTAGATCTGGAGAGGGTGGGAGAGAGAGACAGAGAGACAGTGAGAAGGAAAGCAGGAGAGAGAGACAAACAGATACAGAGACACGGGGAGAGATAGCCAGACAGAGACAAAGAGAGATACGGAGTAGGGCAGCTGGCCAGGCAGTGGGAGTGCAAGCAGCCAGAGGCTCGGTGGGGGTGGGGGTGGGGGTGCGGTCAGAGCGAGGGGGAAGCAGGGTGCCTCGAGGAGTGAGGGGTGGAGGAGAGGACCCTCCAGGGCCTTCCCCTGGACCTGGCTGCGTGCTCAGCGGTGGGCACTGTGAGGCCTCATCCAGGTCCGTATTCCCTCCTTGTATAGCATCTTTGTGGACGATCAGTGAAACACAGCTTTTGGGGAGGGAGTGGAAGTTAAGACTGGTGAAAAAGAACTTGCCTATTTACTTATCAACTGTAAAACCTCTCTTGCTTATTTACAGGTCAATTAAAAAACCCTCCTCCATTGCAGAAACTTTAGCATATTATAAAAAGGGAGCTGTTTTGAATCAAAGAAGTACTTGCTTCCCCTTTATTTTGGGAACTGCACCTCACTAGTTTCAGAAAGAGGTGTGACTGTCCTTTAGAGGCTTCATATATCCAAAATGAGATGATAAAACAAGTTGAAGGTAGCAGCCAACTAGAAGCCTGCAGGACAAGCTGCAGAGATGAGCTGTGGCTGTGGTGCCCTGTGGATGACAGTTTGACAGTTCAGAGATCTTGAGATTGCTTAGAACAATTCCTCCCCTGGGAGTTATTTCCTGATTCCCACCACTTCCTCCCCCAAACTCCGAATCATCTTTCCCTCCTCTAAAGTTCTAGGCAGTGGTCCCCAAATGGCAGTGTTTCCGAATTCCACAGATTACTGCCCCCCCCCCCCCCCCCGCCCTCCCTGCCTCCCTTCCCCCTCCCTCCCGCCCTGCGGCCCTTTACTGGGCCGCAAGGAATTTCCTGGAATGTGTCCAGGGAATCTGTTCTGTTGAGTTTGATGATTCTTGTGTTCCTTCAGCTTTGGGAACCACTGCCCAATGGAACCTTCTAAAGCAGATCATAACAGATTTTTTTTTTGTTTTTAATGTACAGATACTGTGAGGCAAGATTCATATCTGACTTCAATTTTTGAAATCATCTCTTTAGTCTCCAGAGTGCTTTGTGTGGTACAGTTCTCTGTACATCCTAGTACTAATCGAAGAAATAAATAAAGGAGTTTAGCATTCAGAAGCATGGTGATGTCATTCATTCTGCACTGGTCAGGCCTGAGTCCCTTCTGTCCACGGTTCTTCTTCCAAAGTATTGTGCATGGTCATGGCTTGCTGATGCCATCATTTGTGCCACTAGCTCCACCCTCTCTCCTGGTTTCCACACTCCCATACCTTCCCTTTAAGCCCACTGGATCTCATCATCTGGGTGCACTTCCCAGCATGGCCTCTGCCGTGTCTCTCCTCTTTTATTTCCAATCTTGGTGAAGGCCACCACCATGTTCCCAGGCCCCAAGCCACGTTCGATCAGAGCCAGGTTCTGTGCTATCCAGCTCATAATCATGCTCACCTCTAGGGCCTCAAGACCCCTCACTTCACCTCGCACATTATGTCCTGGTGAAATGACAAGGTAAGAAAACCAACTCTCCAGCCTGGCACACAAGGTGTGCCTCCCTTTCCATTCTCATTGTAGAACTAGTTCCCTGAAGGGATCAGCTTGACCCTGTTCCCTGAAAGAGTAAGATGAACCAGTTCCCTGAAGCGGCCACGCTATCTCAGGATCAGTATTTGCATGTGAAGTTCCTTCTTCCTGGAATCCCCTTACTGACTTTGCCATGTGACTGGCATCCCTCCCATTTTGACTCACAGAGCATTTCCTTCAGGACTTTCCCCTGGTGACCTTTCTTTCCACTTGTCTGAGTTAGGTGCCCTTTCCTAGGTCCCGTGTGTCCTCTGGCATTGACTCGCCACACTGTAATGTAATTTTCAATCACAAATCTCTGCCACAAGAATATGACCCTCTTTAGAGCAGGAATTGGTGCTCAAGAAGTCGTTGTTGAATGAATGAGTGAATGAATGAATGAACAAGCAAATGGGTAGGTGAACAGTATTCACCTTTGAGTTTGTGAAGCTATCTATAATAAAGAAGGAAAATGTATTCTTTTGATTCTTTATTAATAGAGATATTTTGGTAGCTTGAAGCCAGTTCTAAAATGGTAAAACGATGTCGTTGCTTTTATATTCCTACAGGAAATATGGGATGTATAAAATCAAAAAGGAAAGACAATCTGAATGACGAAGGAATAGATTTGAAGACTCAACCAGTACGTAATACTGACCGAACTATTTATGTGAGAGATCCAACGTCCAATAAACAGCAAAGGCCAGTAAGTAGATAGTCTCAGGGGAGAATTCCCACAGCAGGATCAAAGCATGGCTGCGTAATTTAAACGCCAAATCTGTAACGTGTGCATGCAAAAAATCAGATCCATCACTCGGGCCTCAAATAATTTTTGATATGCTTTATAACTTAATCCTTTAAAGAGTTTGTAGACATTCTCGAGATAACCAGGCCACTTATTACACAAGAAAGGGCCTTTGATCCTCCTCTCATATGTAAAGAAAATCATCTTTCATATTGCTGGTGCAAAGACCCACTCTTTATATATAAAGATAAATCTATTTATCTGAACTCCTGTGACTTAGGATAAGTGGTGAGATTAGCGCAGTGGTCTGGGAGCAAAAGGAAATTCTGCATTCAAATTGGAAACTAAAATAAGTGCTAATATGCCCCTTGGCATATCACATTTTATCCTGTATCTTGTCATTCTTCAGTTAATTCCAAACCGTACAGATTCTGAAGTTGTCATGACTTATTATAGAGAATTGAAAGATTAAAAAAAAAAACGCACAGCTAATTCTGTCCCCTGACCTTGGACATTAAAGTATCTATACCAGAAATTTTATATGTGTAATATGCTGTTCAATGAAGTTGGGAAATGCTGGGCAAAGAAAGACCTAATACTTTCCAGTTTCATGAAGAAGAGAAACCGAGCTTTTAATAGTTGGTATGTTAAATTCACTTTATTTCAGATTTAAGATCTTTTGTCCTTTCCATCTATCTTATATATATATATATATATTAAATAGGAAATGTAGGAATTTATATATGTATAAATTCCTATAGCCGAGTTTTTATAGAATTCCTAAGCATTTAAGCTGGAAGCAGCCTATTTCAAATTAGCCCCAATGCCTTTATTAACAATTTTCAGGTTGTCTCCAGCCTGACATGTTTTAAGTATAATGCCTTGGCATTAGAGAAGTATATTATTGTTACCAAGCCTTCTACAAGCTCTTTCCCACCACTCCCGATTATCCTGTCACTATGAGCTATGTCAAAGTCTCATGCCACTGTTGAAATTTTGAAGTCACTGTTGGCCTTCTATAAAAGAAGTGAAGATGAAGAGTGAATATATTATTGCTATTATTGTACACAATGTTTCTAGTTAGATAAATTAATGTTATAATTATATATATGAAAACTCAAAATGTATGGCTATAACTTTAACAATTTAGTGACGATAAATACCTAAAATACCTATAAAAACCTTTAAAACGTTACCTAAACAAGTATAAGTGTAGAACTATATTGTGTAAACATAATTAATAGAAAAGAAAATGATTTAAGGAATTGGAGTTACACACAGTTTTCTTATGATAGATTTTAAGACATCTCATTAAAAGAATCTGGTCTCCTGTACTAGGCATTTTACATATTTTGAACCCAAATTTTCTTTTGAAATGATGAACAAACATGCCCTTTATTCAGAAAAACAAAGGCAAATCATATAAACTTACCATTTTTATTCCTATTAAGAGTAAAAGAGAGTTGGAAAAAATTGAGTTGGAAAGCAGAAATGGTAAACAAGGTTGCAATATTGCGACTCCCTCATGGATGCTGTGTTTTAGTCTGTGCCTTCTGTGGTTAAAGATGCCCTTGTTTCCTGAGCCCATTAGCTTGGCCTTAGCCCATGGCCACGGATAACACTCCCATCTGTGGCCAGATGTGCCAAAAATGCACACACCCTGGCTTGGTGTCAGAGGAGCTCTGATGAGCCGGTGAGGTGGAATCGATGGAATGCAACAACACCCCGAGGAAAAGACATTTTAAAGAGAGAGTCATGGCAGATGAGCTGCATATATGTATTTTGGGCTTCTAAAAAGCCCGTTTGCAAATTAAAGACTCTTTGGTATTTGAAAATCAGCTTGCTGCTTTCAAAGTGATTTAATTAGTTTTTCATCTTCTAATTATTTCCTCTAAACCATTTGTAATTGATCATGTATCGTAATTATGCAAATCCACATGATTAAAAATATCAGTCTAGAACTTCTTAAAGTAAGTATTCAAGGATAACACGGACTCACGATGTTCTGATACCGGGACGTGCAGTCATGCCCCCTCCTCTGCTGGCCCGACCTTGTAATTAGAGATTTTATCATGGGCTAACTTTCAGCAGAAATTTAAATTTCAAAAAAATGAAAGAAAGAAATTTAAATTTCAGTGCAAACTGTTTTTGCCTCATTCCATTCAGTCACTTAATCAAAAGGAAAAGTTGCATAAGATTTGTGGGCATAGGCCTTGGACAGTACTTTCCTTACAAGGGGCCCATGACTTCTTACCTCCTCCCCATGATCACTGAGAGAAAAAGGAATTTGATTTAAGAGATCATTAAGGTGGCTTTGTGTCCCACAGATCCTTCCTGCTAATTCACCTCCCAGCCAAAGTAATGGGGACGCCATCTGTCCCCTTGACAGAAGCAGGGTCAACCTCAGGAAGCCTGGATCCCTCAGGACTTGTTCTCAGCTGCTAGTGACAGAGGCCTGACTGGTTTTATTTCTAAACAAGTCTGGGAAACGTGGAGATCAGTCCTGGGTAAACTGGGGGTCCTGGAGAGGACCATCCCTGTCTTCTGCTCTGCTGTCCCTGGTGCTTGGCTTCCCTGCTCAGACTCCAGCCTGTACCTGTTCACTTCCCGCCACCTCAGGCAAATTGCCTGCTTTCAGGAGGGAGAGCCCTGTCTCTGAACTGTGTAGGTGGGGACACAGCTCGGCAACATGCTTTCTCTGTTCTCCTCTTCTTCCTGGCTTCTTAAATTAGCCATTCTAAGCCTTATTTGCTACCATGAGAAAAGTGATATAATGTACAACATGAATGTGAGTAAGAAAAGCTAAACATGAAAATCTTTTTCCTAACAAATCTTCTTTCCTAGGTTTCAGAATCTCAGCTTTTACCAGGACAGAGGTTTCAAACTAAAGGTATGTTTACATGGCAACACAGTGGGGTTTTTTGGGTTTTTCCCCCTTTCTTTACTGTTAGAGATGCTATAAGGTAGTCAGCTTGGGTATTCTTGTTTATATTTTCATTGTAGAAAAATACATGGGGTCACCTGGGTGGCTCAGTGGTTGGGCATCTGCCTTTGGCTCAGGTCATGATCCCGGGGTCCTGGGATCAAGTCCTGCATTGGGCTCCCTGCAGAGAAACTGCTTCTTCCTCTGCCTGTGTCTCTGCCCCTCTCTCTGTGTTTCTCGTGAATAAATAAATTAAATCTTGACAGAAAATACATGTAGTATAAAATATATCATTGTAACCATTTTTAGTGTCCAGTTGAGCAGCATTAAGTACACTCACATCATTGGGCAGCCAGCACCACCATCCATCTCTGGAGCTTCATCATTACCCCAAACTGGAACTCTGTCCGAATTAAGCACTAACTCCCTGCTCCCCTACTCCCTTCAGCCCCTGGCAGCCACGATTATACTTTCCATCTCAATGAATTTGACTACTCTAGGGACCGCAAATAAATGGAATCTTAGCGTGTTTTTGCCCTTTCGTGTCTGGCTTATTTCACTTCGTGTAATGTCTGCAGGGTTCATCCATGTCGTAGCTGGTGTCAGAATGTCCTTCCATTTTAAAGCTGAATAGTATTCTGATCTGTGTACAAGCCACATTTTGTTTATCCATTCATTTGTCACTGAACATTTGGATTGTTTCCTCCTTTTATTATTATTATTTTTAAAGATTTTATTTAATTGAGGAAGAGAGAGAGAGTGAGTGAGCATGACCTGTGTGGGGAGGGAAGAGCAGAGAGAGAGGGAGAAGCAGACTCCCCCCGAACATGGAGCCCGACATGGGGCTCCATCCCAGGACCCTGAGATCATCACCGGAGCCAAAGGCAGACGCTTAACCAACTGAGCCACCCAGGTACCCTTGTTATCTCTTTTTAGCTATTGCAAATAATCCTGCTCTGAACATGGCTGTATCATTTCTTAGATATAGAGCTGGAATTAAGTATAGTAGTAGGGTCTGTATGATTGGAGATAACATATACTGTATCCAGTGTGTGTAATATGTTACTTACTGCAGACCATGTGGGCTCTGAGCCCCCACTAGGCAGGAAACACACTCATTATTCATTATGTGCCTGATAAAGACTTGTTAAAATGTTACCATTGATGGATTCTTGAAAATTTTCCCTTTCCTCCTTCATCTTTAGATCCAGAGGAGCAAGGAGACATCGTGGTAGCCTTGTACCCCTATGATGGCATCCATCCAGATGACTTGTCTTTCAAGAAAGGAGAGAAAATGAAAGTCCTGGAGGAGTAAGTACACCCATGCACACTATGCCTGCTGTCCCTTTTCTCTAGCCACTGAGTCCTGTCCCCTTCAATTTGCTTCCAGTAGCACAGCAATAACCAGCCTCGCAGCCTCCTTGCTGCTAGCAGGGCTTTGGAAGTAGAAGGAATATGGTCAAAGGGATCTTCCCGCCCTCTTGTCCTGACTCACAGACCTGTGGCTCAGACCACAGGATCTCAGTACTGAGAATATGGATTTCCCCCTAGTCTTGCACACATTGTCATCCTGGCCCACCAATCAGGGTTGGAGGAGGGAGCCCCCTTAGTAAGTACAAGGTGCTAAGTGGTTAAGAACAGTTATCGCTTACTGGCTGAATGGGAACCTGGACCTAATCCTGGCCCTGCCTCTTGAGAGCTGTGCGATCTTGACGAGTCACTTCAACTCTATACCTGAGTTTCTTCACTTATGAAATGGAAACGGCAGTACCTCTGTCACTGGGGTTGATATGAGAATGTTGTGTGCATGTGTGTATGCAAATACAGTATAGGCATCCAGTAGGCCACAGCCTGGTGTCAGTTGTGGTTGTCCTTCAAGTCTTGCATTCCAGGAACCTGACTGTGTGGGGGAATTTGAAGATCATAGTTGAGGCTCATGAGGACCCCTCCACTCTTGTCTCCTTCCCTGGCCCTGGCCTCCTCCTTGACTCCGTGCTGAGGACAAGAACGTGGGGATGAGCCTACCTGCTTGGAATTGCTTTATGGTTTCTATTTCTTATCACCGAGCATCTCCCTATGGAAATGGGATGTTTTAACAAAGGTGTTTATGACGTCAGAGCTGTGGTTCACTGTTCTCTTGACTCCTATTTCTGTAAGGATCCTACGGCATTTCTTAGATATCCTGGGAGAGATTACAAACATGTTGCTTCTGCAAGATAGGAACCATTTTCACCAACTCTTGTGTGTGCAGCGCTGAGCACAGTGACCCAGTTGTGAGGCTGTTTTCCTTTGCCTGAGTCTCTACACATATTTTTTTTTTCAGCAAAAGGAGTGAATTTTCCCACTGGATTCTGGGGTTCCAGGGATCTTCCCACCCTCCCTCACCCCCAAAAACAGACACCTTAAAACAACTGCTATTGCAGCTCTTGACTCTTAGATCCAAACACTTATTTTTTTAAAGATTTCATTTTTTTTAAAGTAACCCCTACCTACACTCAACATAAGGCTCAAACCCACAAGCCCGAGATCAAGAGTCACATGCTCTACCCACAGAACCAGCCAGATGCCCCTACATACAAAAACTTTTTGATGTCTCTTTCTATTCCAGACTTGGAGAATGGTGGAAAGCTAAATCTCTTTCAACAAAGAGAGAAGGGTTCATCCCCAGCAACTATGTAGCCAAAGTGAACACCTTGGAAACAGAAGAGTGAGTCCTTACAGTTGCCATCTTTGATGGTTTTGTTTGCTGCACTGGCTTTCTTTTGCATTCCTTATCTTTTTCCTTCCCTGGAGCATAACATCCATGAAATGTGAAAATGTCTTCTCAGGTGGTTTTTCAAGGATATAACCAGGAAAGATGCAGAAAGGCAGCTTCTGGCGCCAGGGAACAGTGCTGGAGCTTTTCTTATCAGAGAAAGCGAAACATTAAAAGGTAGGAAGTGGTTTAAGTCCTCTTATAAATCACTACTTAGGAAATCATTCTAGGAAACTTAGTCTAGATTTCTTATTAAAAAAAAAAAAAAAAAAAAGAGGACGCCTGGGTGACTCAGTGGTTAAGTGTCTGCTTTTGGCTCAGGGCATGATCCCGGGGTCATGGGATGGAGTCCGCATGGGGCTGCTTCTCCCTCTGCCTGTGTGCCTGCCTCTCTCTCTGTGTCTCTCATGAATAGATAAATAAAATCTTTTTTTTTTAGATAAATAAAATCTTAAAAAAGAGAGAGAGAGATGTGCTGGTAGTGAAAGTGTTGTAGTTTGATAACAATCAACTCAAATGATTAGTTTTGCTACTAAAAGTGACATAGAAAGCAGACCTAATTACGGCCATTTCCTACCATGCTTTATGTTTGCTGAGCCTCCTACACTATGATTAAGAGTAAATCTTGAAATTTTTAAGAGGAAGAAAATCAAAATAACTTTCCAATTCAGCAAAATAATAATAATAATAAATCTAGCCTGAAGAAGGAATGTGACATGTTGGTAAGCTTCAGAGCAACAACATGGTAGCTTCATTTGTCAGGTAGACTTTTTATAGGACTTAAAATTATGCAGTACATGCATACTTGATTTACATTTTGCATGTTTTATGGCCAAAAATGTGGACTATGGTGTTGGGTAAAGCAGATCTTACTTGCAAAATACAAGCATAATCTTTACTTGTGTTTTTTCCCCCCACAGGAAGCTACTCTCTTTCTGTCAGAGATTATGACCCTGTGCATGGTGATGTTATTAAGCACTACAAAATTAGAAGTCTGGACAATGGGGGTTATTACATCTCTCCACGAATCACTTTTCCTTGTATCAGCGACATGATTAAACATTACCAAAGTAAGTGAAAATTGAAGGTTGGCCAAGACAAAACAGATTTTTTGTGAACCGGAGGGGGGTCAAGCACTTTTTTAGATTAAAATTCTTCTACCTCGTACTTCTTTTGGATGAAGTTGGAGGATCATATTCTGAAATTGATTCTAAGTTAATCTATAATTAACTATGCATCTACAGTCAGATTTGATCTTAGTGAATAATTATCCCAGCTCTTCCCACCTCATCCATGCTGTTTGACAGTTAATGTTCTAACACTGTGAAGTGGAAGATGAATATTCTTTTCACGTAGTGCATATTTTTATAACACATCTTTAAATATTTGGCATCAGAATGCAGATTTGCAGCTCTGTGTCTTTGTATATATATGTGTATATGTGTGTAAAAGTAATCTATAGTCTGGGTAAAAGAAGACAGGAATAACAAGAAGAAAATATTTACAAGTGGCAATTCAATGGTCCTCTGTCTCCAGTGCCACGGGTTTCAGCCCTGCGAAGCCAAACCCATGGGTAGTCTTTATGTTCATTCCCTGTGGGGTTAAAGTCAATTGTAGGGGGCAGCTGCAGGAACTGTTTACTTCTGCTCCTCACTCCGAGGGGATACACATGGTAGGTTTGCAAATGGTACTAATGGATACAATCAAGTGTGTTTTAATCACGTATTGTCTTTCCAGTAAGAATTTTCAAAATTACAATTAGACAACAGGTACCCTCATAGGATTTTAGGTTCTAGGTTACGTCCAGCTGGAAATGATCACACTAGGAGTCGAAATTTCTTCATAGATTCTAGTAAAATACAAAGTAGGACATTTCTTAACCTTTTTTTTTCTCTTTCAAATTAGAGCAGTCAGATGGCTTGTGCAGAAGATTGGAGAAGGCATGTATTAGCCCCAAACCACAAAAGCCATGGGACAAAGATGCCTGGGAAATCCCACGGGAATCCATCAAGTTGGTGAAAAGGCTTGGTGCCGGGCAGTTCGGGGAAGTCTGGATGGGTGAGTGCGTGGCTCTGGATGAGGCGACCAGAGAGTTAAGGGCTCAAGCCAATTTCTGTCCATTTTCTCAGCCAAACGTTAAGCCATGTCAGAAGCATCACTTCTTTTGTTTTGCTCTGCCCACCTGGCACGAAAAACTGGCCTGCAAAAATGGTTTCATTGGCCTTTCTTCATTGTAATTCTCTTTCTTCTTTTTAAACATTTTTAAACAATTTTTTTAATGTTTAGTTGAATTATAGTTGACATATAATGTTATATTCATTTCAGGTGTTCAACGTAGTGATTGGACAATTCTATATGCTGTGCTCTGCTCACCATGGGCAATGTAGTCACCATCTATCACCATACAACATTATTACAATACTATTGACTATCTCTTCTATGCTGTATTTTTCATCCCCGTGACTTATTTATACTATAACTGGATGTTTGCACCTCTTCATCCTCTTTACCTATTTCATTTCTCCTCCCCGTAGTGACTCTCTTTCAAAATAAAAAGTGGGTTTTTCTCCTGATTGTTTTGTCTACTTGTTCATGATTCTCTCATCACCAGATTCTCATCACCATATTTTAAGTGCAGGAAATTTGCCTCCCTCTCAGGGAAAATTATATTCGGGTGAGGATTGTCCTTACCAGTGGGTATAGTAAGAAGCATCATATTTATTGCAATTTCTCACCAAGAAAGTTTCTAAAGATGCTCCAAGTGCCACCATTGATGAATCATTCCTTACTGTTAAGTCCTGCCTTCTCAGGCTGACAAGAGGTACAATGAAATTAGAGCAGTGACTTCTCCAGGGGCTTTTCCCCCATCTGTCTTTTCTAAAGTTTTTACAGTGAATGTGATTTTTTTTCTTTTGTGATAGAATTTTAAAAGCCTTTTTTTTAAAAAACCCGTGTTCTCTTTGAGGATACAGTTGCTTTTGTTAAGGATGATATGTGAGGTCATACACATCTTATTGGGTCACTTTCTGTGGTAGCTTTGTGTGACTGACAGCAACTATATTTTCTAGAGAGACGAAGGAGTAGCAGCTTTTAATAACATGCAGTCCCAGCCGAGCAGAAACTAGACTCTGAGGCTGCTGCAGTCACATAGGCATTTCACTTGCCCATCCAGGGGTCTGTGAGGGAGAGGTTTCTCCTTTAAAATCCTGCCCTCTGGGATCAGAGTACTGCCAATTTTCTCCAGTTACTGTTGCTTTAGTTGAAGCATCTTTTAAATACATCAGATACTGACACAGTATGCTGTGAACATATCATGGAATTCAGGTAAATTATAATTACACAACCTGACTATCTTCATTTTGGTTGGCATATTCCAGAACCAGTCGGTAGTGCCTACGAGACATGCCATCTCCATCCCAGTCAGCAGATTCGTGGGTGTGAGTGTGTGCTCCAGATGCGGCCTCTGCTTGTTCACACTCTGTGGCCCAGGTCATAATATCAAACTCCCCCTTTATCTATCTGCCTTTCCCCCTGTTTTTTGAGGTAAAATTTATGTAACATAAAATCAGTCATTTCAAAGTAAACGATTCTGTGACATTTACTACATTCACATTGTTGCACAACTACCACCTTCACCTAGTTCCAAAATATGTTTATCACCCCAAAAGGAAGCACTGTCCCCATGAAGCAGTCATTCCCCATTTCCCTTTTCCTCTAGACCCTGGCATTCTTCTTTCTGTGTCAGTGAACTTGACTAGTCTAGGTACCTCATGTAAGTAGAATCATCCAGTATTTGCCCTTCTGTGACAGGCTTCTGTCACTTAACGATGTCCTCAAGGCTCATCCATGTTGTAGCATATGTCAGAATTTCATCCTTTTCTATGGCTGAATAGTGTTCTACTGTATGGATATACCATAATTTGTCCATTTATCTGTCGTTGGATATTTGGACTGTTTCCGCCTTTTGGCTATTGTGACTAATGCTGCTTTGAACATTCATGTACGATTGTGTGGACAAATGGTTTCATTTCTCTTGGGTATATATGTTCTTTTAGGAGTGAAATTGCTGAGTCATATGGTAATTCTATTACTAACTTTTTGAGGAATCATCAAGCTGTTTTCTGCTCATTTTTTAAAAAGCCACCTTCTTTATTCTTCTGAGGTATTTGTATTTATTTCTTTATGTTTTTTGGAAACCCACAGAATATGGGCAGGAATTGTATAATAAACATTGCAAACCCTCACCTGGGTTCACCAATTAGTGATTTGCTATATTTGCTTTATCTCTTTTATACATACACACACATACATATTTAATTTTTCTTGTTCTTGTTGAATCACTTGAGAGTGAGTTGCAGATGTGATGACTTTTCACCCCTAAATACTGAAATATGTGTCTCTTAAGAGCAGGGCCATTATCTTACACGATGCATTGGCCATGTTTAGGAGCTCTAACATCAATACATACTATTATCTAATACAGGGTCCAGAATTTCTCTAGTTGTCCCAGTAATGCCCTTGAGCTCCCTGGGATCAGGTATTTTCATTTAGTTGACATGTCTTCTGTATCCTCTATTCTGGAACAGCCCCTCAGCCTTTTTCATCCTTTATGACACTGACGTTTTATAGAACATGGGTCGGTTGTTTTGTGGAATGTTCCTCATTTGGATTTTTCCATGATTTGGCTCAGGTGATGCCTTTGTATGTGAATAGTATCTAAGTAGTAAGTGATGCTGCATCTTCAGGGCACACTCCCCCAAATGTGTCTTCTCCAACCCTACTGACTCACTGAGGGAACCAGGTACCTGCCTTCTCCTTCTGGCCATCTGAGTGCTCTTTCCTCCCTGTATCTACTGCGACTTTGAGTGGGGAGGAGACGATGAAGTAGAAGGACAAGAGGAGGAGAAGAAGGAAAATCCAAGCTATACAGTGACCACTGGCCCCCTTCTAGGCACATATTCATCCATTATCTCTCATACTCAAGGCAGTAACCCTGTGAGCTAGGAATTATTGTCATTATTTGATAAACAAAGACACTAGACTCAGATGAACCACTTGCCCAAAGTCATTCAAGGCAGTGAAGAAGCCAGCTGCTCTGGCATCCTGAGACCTGGGCTTGCTTGCTAATAAGCTATTTACAAGTTAATTTGACCTCATCAGTTTCCTCATCAGTAAAATGTGAAACAACTATCTCCTCAGCTGCTGATATGAGAATGAGATTATATACCTTGATGTGTTTCCTATAGAATATGGTTCTGTGCACTCTGATTTTATTATCTTTATTTTACTGTATTTGACCATAGTCACTGGAAGCTACATTTCAGTGGATTTCCCCCAATTTCAATCATGAGTTCAAACTATAAATAATCCAGTTAAACCTGCCTATGAATATTTGCCAATAGAGGAATTGCATACTTGTCCTGAAGAGAAAGGTAGAGGGAGCTTAACTGGGGTCTAGTCATCTGCTCTAAAACAGTGACCCTGCATATGAAATGATGATTTGGAGTTTTGTTCAAACTTCCTCATGTTCAGCTTCGAGGCCAGGATAAAGGCATCAAACTACATGCTATTTGCACTGGAGAGATAAGAGATAAGATCTGCTAGTCTGGGAAGTTATTGCTTTGAGGAGAAGAGATTATGCTAGTCCTCTCATGTCTTGAGAATTACTAGCAAGTAGAATGGTAACCTCTTTGCCAGCTTTGACTTGTTGATGCTCGCAGGTGACATATGCCAGCCCGACTATGCCAAAGAAACTGACAAAGGGGTGAAGCTAGCGTAACAACAGGGGGTACACCCTAACTTCTGTCCTGAGTGCTGAAATTGTCACCTGCAGCTTGAGCACATTGGTCCTTCTGAGGTTAGGAAAACCTCTGCTTCCAAATGCAGATATACGAGATCCTCTTGCCCATTGCTCACCCTTTCCTGTTCATGAGCTTCCGCTGTCCACATGCTAAATGTTCACACTGATGTTAGAGAACATTTTTTTTAGCATGTGCCTAGCTGGTAGGAGAAACAGATTGAGAAGACAGGAGAAATGAGGCACTGGGAAATATGTAACTGTCTATCCTGAGTGTTACTTGGATTTAAACTGAAAGAGGGGGGATCCCTGGGAGGTGCAGCGGTTTGGCGCCTGCCTTTGGCCCAGGGCGCGATCCTGGAGACCCGGGATCGAATCCCACGTCGGGCTCCCGGTGCATGGAGCCTGCTTCTCCCTCTGCCTGTGTCTCTGCCTCTCTCTCTCTCTCTCTCTCTCTCTCTCTCTCTCTTTCTCTCTCTGTGACTATCATAAAATAAAAAAATAATAAATTAAAAAAATAAACTGAAAGAGGGTAAAAATCTTGTGGAAATTCATTTGAATTTATTTTGCTAATCATTTTGTAAGTGTGGTAAAATGCATTGACATGAAATTTACCATCTTAGCCATTTTTAAGTGTGTCATGGACATTCCCATCATACAATCAGTTTCCAAAGCTCTTTTTATCTTGCAAAACTGGCTTCTATACTCTTTAACCAACAATTCCCCTTTCCCCCCTCTTCCCAACCCCTGTCAACTGCCATTCTACTTTCTGTCTCTATAAATATGACCAGCCTAGATAGCTCAAATAAGCAGAATCATAAAGTATGTACATTTTTTGTGACCTGCTTATTTCATTTAGCATGTCCTCCGGGCTCACCCATGTTGTAGCATGTGACAGAATTTCTTTCCACTGTAAAGCTAATATTCTATTATGTGTATATATCATCATTTGCTAATCCATTCATCCTCCTCTGAAAGACGCTTGGGTTGAGTCCACCTTTTGGCTGTTGTGAGTAATGCTGCTATGTACATGGATGCACAAATGCACAAATTTCTCTTTGAGACCTTGCTTCTAATTCTTTGGGGTACATACACAGAAGTGGGATTGCTAACAGAGGCAAATTCTATATTTAATTTTTTTGAGGAACTGCTATACTGTTTTCCATAGAAACAAAGTACTGACACATGCTTCAATGTGGATAACTCTTATGTTGAATGACAGAAGCCAGACAGGCACAGAGGACCACATATTATGTGATTCCATTTATATGAAATGTTGTGCCAGGCAAATCTATAAAGACAAAGTAGATGAGTGGTTGCCTCAGGTGGAAGTTTGGAAAGATGGGGATATGACTATTAATGGATATGATGGAAATATTTCAATAATTGTGCTGATGGGCTCACAATTCTGAATATATAAAAGCCAATGAATTGTATACTTTAAACAGGCAAATGGCATGGTATATGAATTGTATTTCAACAAAGAGGTCTCATGTAACCTTTACCCAATTATATTATTGCTGGGATATTGACATTGATGGTTGTTTTTTAATCATGCTTCTCTCTTTCTAGTCTTGAATTAAAGAAAGGAAGGAAGAGGAGGTAGGAATGGGGTGGGGAAGGAAAGAAGAAGAAAGAAAGGAAAAAAGAAAGAGAAAAGAACAAAATAGAAACTTCGACCTGGGATCCTTTGCAGTTATGATTCTGTCAGGAAGCTCTGCCTTGGCTATTGAAATCACATCATTATGTTGAGTGCAAATGACAGAGAAATACTGGGAATAAAACCAAAAGAATAATGATTGATGACATTATTTTCTGCAGCAGAGGTCAAAGAATGCCCCTCTTCTAGGTGTGTCTGTGTGTCTCATTCCAGCTGTCTGAGTGCTGGTATAAGAGCAAGCTCTGCAATTTAGGGCTATCTGAATTTCGTTTTTTATTTCTCTTTTTACTTAGTATCTTATTGCTCAAGAGATGAGCAGTCTAGTTTTTCTCATTGATAGAAAAATAAGAAATTAAAAATTATTTCACTGTTAAATTAACCAACTAAATTCTTATTTTTGTGAAGCTGGAGGAATGGTTCATAGACTACTAGTCACATTTCATGGGCTGGACTTTTTTGGTCTGAAAAGCAGTGAACAAATACTAGGAAGTGACCTGTTCTAGGGGAGGAGAGGTGGGGATAAAAGAAAAGAGTTTCTCCCTCAAGCTGTTTCCTCTCGTTCATGTGATCCTCTTGACATCTGGCTTGGTGACACGTTTTTTTCCACTGTGGATTATTGGATTCAGAGGGAACTGACTGGTCAGTGAAGCCAAAGGTGATGTTTTGTGTTACCACTTGGTCCACGAAGAGACTTTGTAGAAGAAAGGGAACTTGTTTTGAATTCAGTTTTGCTGGATAAATTTTCATTTGAGCCAACCACCTTGAAATTCATCACCAAGCAACTTCCAAAATCAACTGCATGCATCCTTTTTTTTAAAACCAGATTTCTATTTTGTGATACTTAGGGGCTTTTTAGCAAATTAGTTACACCTGAAAATGGAGCTCTCTCAAATTGTCACCACCAACTTTTTTCCTTTTTTTTTTTTAAAGCTTTTATTTATTCATGAGAGACTCTGAGAGAGGCAGAGACATAGGCAGAGGGAAAGGCAGGCTTCCCATGAGGAGCCTGATGCAGCACTCGATCCCGGGACTCCGGAATCACGCCCTGAGCAGAAGGCAGATGCTCAACCACTGAGCCACCCAGATGAGCCCACCACCAACTTTTTTTAACTGTGCCAAAGTGGCATTATTCACTTTCAGATGATTTTTTTTTCGAAATCATTTGCATCTGTGATGCCAACCTGAGTCTCCATGACTATATTAATTGAACCTACACCCTACTGGAGAATATCTTGAGAAAATACGATTTCAGTCTTCACACCAAATAAACATCATGCCTTTACTATAAGTTGGAAACCTGCCCTGTTGTTTAAATACCCAGCCCCAAGACACCAGTAAGTGGGAAATGCTGCCATTCTTGAGCTGTGCTCAACACAGCTGTTTTATTCACTGTTCATCTGAAACTCTTTATCAGCATTTTTAATATCTTTAGCAGCTGGGCTATTTCCTGATAACTTTTCCCCTACCCTTGGAAAGCATTTTTTTCTTCATCCTTTACCCATAATTTTATATGATATAAAGTCTCAGTGAGATTCATTGTTCAATGACAGAGAACAGTTTTGTTTATTTCATTTTTATTACTGTGTAATATAACAAACAGATGAAAGTATGTACAACACAAATATCCAATATCACAAATAATTACAAAATGAAAACTGCTGTGGTAGATCCTGACCGTGGTAGGTACTGACTGAGGTCACATGTTGGAAACTTGCCAGCACCCAGAAGACCCCACTTCCCAACCCTAACCTCTCCGTCTCCAAAAGATCATCCCCCAAAGGCAGCTGCCATTCTGACTTTTGTGATAATTTCCTTTTCTTTACACTTCTGTTACTTCTGTATATGGGAGTGTGCATCCTCAAACAATACAGTTTAGTTTTGCCTGTTTTTAAGCCTTATATAAATGAATCATACCAAATGTACTCTTCTGTTCAGCATTATAGTTGTGAGATTCGTCCATGGTTTTGAGTGTAGCTACAGTTCATTTACCTTCATTGCTGTATTGTATCGTGTTATATTTGTACTCAAGGTGTACACTGGTTTATCCATTTATTTCACTATTTGTTGATGAAACTGGACCTGTTCCTAGTTTTAAGCCACTATGGACAATTATGCTAGGAACATTTTTGTACTGGTGCAAAGAAGGGTACATGCATTTCTCTAAGGTGGCCAGGAGTCCATTTGCTGGGTCATGGGAGTATGCATCTTCAACTTTCCTAAATACTGCCAACTCTGTTTGCAAAGTGCTTGTCCTAGCAAAATGTACAAGAGTTCTCAGTATGCCATTTCCTGATCAACAGAATTATATCTGGAAAGAGGTGGGCCGCAGCCCGTGTGTGTGTGTGTGTGTGTGTGTGTAGTGTGTGTGTGGTCATTCAAGGTGATTGCACTTGAAAGAAGGCTACTCTGTCAACATCCTTCATGGACTGCTGGGAATACTGGTAAAGATAGAACCTTCACAGCTGAATTTCACTGATGCTCAGAAAAGAGCACAGAAGGCCTTGGAAAGCTGCCCTAGTTTCCCTACCAGGGTCATGGGCTCACCAGCACTCACATTTTCAGGCTTTGTGATTTTTGTTGAGCTGGGTGGTGATTTCTTCCTATGGCTTTATTTGCATTTCTCTCAATAAGATTGAATTCTTTTTACATGTTCATCAGCTATTTGGAGTTCTTTTATTTATTTTTTAATTTAAATTCAATTAATTAACATACAGTGTATTATTAGTTTCAGAAGTTGAGTTCAGTGATTCATCAGTCTTATGTAATGCCCAGTGCCCATTATATCACGTGTCCTCCTTAACATCCATCACCCAGTGGACTTCTTCTGTTTGAAATGCCCATTTAAACCTTTGTCTATTTTCTATTTTTCTTATTGATTTATAGGAATTCTTTATATATTCTGGACACTAGTCCTTTGTCCCTTTGTCAGTTACATGTGTCAAAGAGAGTGTATTTTCTTGCTTTTTTGCTACTGATGTAGTCATGTAACTGAGGATCTATGTATAAACCTTTTTTTTGCATTTTATATATATATTTTGTATTTATTATTGAAGTACAATTGACACACAATGTTATATTACTTTCAGATGTACAAAATAGTGATTTGACAATTCTATACATTACTCACTGCTCACCAAGGTAAGTGTAGTTACCATCTGTCACCACATAACAGAATTGCAATATTATTGACTATATTCCCTATGCTGTATTTTTCATCTCCATGACTTATTTTATAACAAGTGGTTTATTACCTCTTTATTCCCTAACACCTATTTTGCCTATCCCCATACCCCCCTCCCTTCTGGTAACCACCAGTTGTTCTCTGTTGAGTCTGGTTTTGTTTTTTTATTTGTTTTTGTTTTTGTTTTTGTTTTAGATTCCACATGTAAGTGAAATCATATGGTATTTGTTTTTCTCTGACATATTTCACTTAGCATAATGCCCTCTAAGTCCATTTATGCTGTTGCCAATGGCAAGATATCATCTTTTTTATGGATTAATAAATTCCGTTCTGTGTGTGTGTGTGTGTGTGTGTGTGTACCAGTTCTTTATCCATTCATCTACTGATAGACACTTAGATTGCTTCCATATCTTGGCTCTTGCAAATAACGCTGCAATGAACATAGGGGTGCATATATCATTTGGAATTAGAGTTTTCATTTTCTCTGGGTAAATACCCAAAAGTGGAATTACTGGATCATATGATATTTCTATTGTTAATTTTTTGAGGAACCTCCATACTGTTTTCTACAGTGGCTACACACATTTACATCCTTACCAACAGTGCAGAAGGGTTTCTTTTTCTCCACATCCTCACCAACACTTACTATTTCTTGTCTTTGATATTAGCCATTCTGACAGGTGTGGGGTGAGATCTCATTGTGGTTTTGATTTGCATTTCTCTAATAATTAGTGATGTTGAGTACCTTTTCATATGTCTGTTAGCCATCTGTAAGTCTTCTTTGGAAAATTGTCTGTTCAGGTCCCCTATCCATTTTTAATCAGATCATTTTGTTTTTCTGGTGTTGAGTTACATAATCTCCTTATATATATTTGGATATTAACCTCTTATTGGATGTATCATTTGCACATATTTTCTTCCATTTGGTAGGTTGTCTTTTCATTTTGTTAATGGTTTCCTTTGCTATGCAATAGCATTTTGGTGTAGTCCTAGTAGATTGATTTTGCTTTTGTTTTCCTTGCCTGAGGAAACATATTTATAAATATGTTGCAAAGGCTGATTTTCAAGAATTTACTGCCTATTTTTTCTTTTAGTAGTTTTACAGTTTTAGGTCTTATATTTAAATCTTAAATCCATTTTGAGTTTATTTTTGTGTATTGTAAAAGAAAGTCGCCCGGTTTCATTGTTTTGTATGTAGTTGTCCAATTTTCTTTTCTTTTTTTTTTTTAGTTGTCCAATTTTCTTAATGCTACTTATTGTAAAAACTATCTTTCCCCATTGTATATTCTTGCCTTGTTTGTCACAGATTAGTTGACCATACAAGAATGAGTTTATTTCTGGGCTCTATTCTATTCTATTGATGTGTCTATTTTTGTGCCAGTACCATACTGTTTTTATTACTGTAACTTTGTGCTGTATCTTGAAACCTGGTATTGTGATGCCTCCAGCTTTCTTTCTTTCCTGTTCTTTCTCAAGATAGCTTTGATTCTTCAGGGTTTTTTTGTGATTCCATACAAATTTTCAGATTATTTGTTCTAGTTCTGTAAAAAATACTATTGGCATTTTGATTGAGATTACATTGATTCTATGAATTGCTTTGCAAAGTAAGGTCATTTTAACAATATTAATTCTTCTAATCCATGAGCATGGTATATCTTTCCAATAGTTTGCATCATCTTCAGTTTCTTTTTTCAGTGTTTTATAGTTTTCAAAGTACAGGTCTTTTACCTCTTTGGTTAAACTTATTTCTGGATATTTTATTATTTTTTGGTACAATTATAAGTGGGATTGTTTTCTTAATTTCTCTTTCTGCTATTTCATTTTAGTGTATCGAGATACAACAGATTTCTATATATTAACTTTGTATCCTGTGACTTTACTGAATTCACTTATTAGATATATTCCTGTAACTGAATACTTTGTGTAAACCTTTAAACAAATTGATAATGAATCTTTGCTTTAATTTTTAAAAATTTTTAATTTTTTTATCATGATAAGTATACTCACCTATTTCACCCATTTCCTCATCCCCCTCCTCTCTGCTAACCATCAGTTTGTTCTCTATAGTTAAGAATCTATTTCTTAGTTTCTCTCTCTCTTTTTTTCCTTTGCTTGTTTGTTTTGTTTCTTAAATTCCACATACGAATGAAATCATATGGAATTTATCTTTCTCTGACTTATTAAGCTTAGCATTATACTCCCAAGCTCCATCCATGCTGTTGCAAATGGCAAGATTTCGTTCTTTTTATGACTGAATAGTATTCCATTGTGTATATATATCATGTCTTCTTTATCCATTAATCTATTGGATGGAAACTTGCGGCTTCTGTGGGGGGGGTGGGGGGGGGGGGGGGGGGGTGGGGGGGGGGGGGGGGTGGTGGGGGGGTGGGGTGGGGGGGGGGGGGTGGGGGGGTTGGGGGGGGGGGGTGGGGGTTAGTTGTAATAATGCTCTGTTAAAACATAGATGCATGTATGGAGGGATTGAGGTGTTGGGTGGAATGAAAGTGATAGGAAGGTGAATAGAATCTTGATTTGAGTGGGGGTGTACAAGTTATTGGGACAAAAGTTTGGAGTATAATGTTAATAAAAACAAAATAAATATGGTGGAGAATAAGAAGAATATAGTGGGTTAGTAAGTTGAGTTTGACACTATATGTAGGATAGGAGGGGGGTGTTTAAATTGATGTTGGATTGATGTTTAGAGGTGGATGTGTAGGTTTGTGGAGGGTAGAGTATTTGTGATTTGGTGATTTATTATGGGTGTTTTGATGGGTTGTTTGGGGGTAGAATGTGGGGGAGGTGTGAGGGGTTTTGTAAGTAGGATGGTGGGATAGGGGTGTAGAGAGTGAGTATAATTATAGGTAGGGTAGTTTGTGTGAGTTTTTTTGTTGTTGTTTTGTGGTAAGTGTGATGGGGAGTGTTATAGGATTAGTAGTGGGGGGAAGTGTTATTTGTATAGTGTTTATTTATTTGGTTTGTGTTTTTGTTTGTTGGGGTGATTTGTTTTGGTTAGGTTATGTAGTGTATGTAGTTTAGGAAATTTTTATATTTATGTAGGTTTTTTAAGGTTTGGGGGGGATAAAAAGATACATATTCATTCACAGAATTAATCAAAATGGAAAAGAACAAAAGAAAGTAAAAGTCAGTGCAAATTCTACCACTCAGAAATGTTTCATTGAACATGCTTCCGGTCATCTCTGTATTCTGTACTTGTACAAATAATTATGTGATCTAACAAAGAGACCAGACACTATATATCACCATTTTGCAGGGCAGGTAAAAACAAACAAACAAACAAAAGAAACAAGCTGTAATACACAAGTAGAGCAACTCGCAGAGAGTTTCAGGGTGGCAACCTACTGCCACTCCTTCCTCACCTTTTTCTTGCACTTTCAAGAGAAGTACAGAAAGGGTGATGGGCACTGAGGGGGGCACTTGATGGGATGAGCACTGGGTGTTATGCTATATGTTGGTAAATTAAACTCCAATAAAATAAATAAATAAATAAATAAATAAATAAATAAATAAATAAATTCAGCTAAATAAAAATAATTGCAAAAAAAAAACCCCAAAAAACAGAAAGAGAGGAAAGGAAAAAGGAATGTGATTATCTCTATTTCTTCTTTGTCAAACTATTGAGAAGAGGCTGCCTCAGGAGAAAATCAGGCTCAGAAGTGAGCACATCATTGGGGCAGGTTCCAGAAAAAGGTGCCTTGAGGAAACTGTATTAAGAAGACAGTATTTCCCAAAGTGCATTCCGCAGGGTATGAAAAGGTGCATGACAGTGTGTCCTGTGGTCAAGAAAATGTGGGAAATGCTGAGGTCAGCCAAGTCTGACAGGTTTCTTCACTGTGGGACTCTGAATGCTTCTGCTGCATCTCCTGGGCCCGGGAAGGGGTTGGCAGGCAGTGGTTCCCAGACATTTCAGTACAGAAGCCTTTGCTCATGGAGAGTCACCCAAGTCCAGTTCTCTTTGAAAACTTGGGGAAAGTCTTATCTGACTCTAGTATGTTGTACTTTAAAGTTAGTGTATATAACCATTTTTAGAGGTGCAAACCTTTTTTTTTCTGACTACAAAAATAATAAATATTCGTAGTAGAAAATTTGGTAGTTAAAGGTATCATGAACACAGTTGAAATAACTCTAATTGTGCTATTGGAGATGGATAGGATTTGGCATATTTTAGTATTTTCTTCCAGGTTTGCATGTGAGTGTGTGTGTGAGTGTGTGTGGTGTGTGTGTGTGTGTGTGTGTGTGTGTGTGTATGTGTGTGGTATGTGTAAGAGTATACCTTGGTATGCATTTTTTTGTTTTGGTTTTTGATAAAGAACATTTTATTCATTAGAGGAAAATCTCTGACCCCATGCTGGAGTTCATATAGAGGTTTTCTCAAAAATAATGCTTGATGAAAGCTTTTTTGATTTTGGAATAATCTTAGATTTTTTGTAATGATGGTACAAAGAATTCTCACACACTCAACCTCACCTAACATTAACACTGTATAGAGTTTTATATAAGTTTTTTCTATCTATAACTAAATTTTCTTCTCACTGCATAAAGTTTTTGGTTTTCAGTTGGATAAACCTCTCTTCTGCTTTCTTTCTAGGTTACTATAACAATAGTACCAAAGTGGCTGTAAAAACCCTGAAACCAGGCACTATGTCTGTGCAAGCATTCCTGGAGGAAGCAAACCTCATGAAGACCCTTCAACATGACAAGCTGGTGAGGCTGTATGCCGTGGTCACCAGAGAGGAGCCTATCTACATCATCACCGAGTACATGGCCAAGGGTGAGCACCACCCCGCAAACCCCATGCTTTTGAAAGGCTTAAAGTTCCAAAATGTTCACAGAATGTTCAAATAATTTTAATTTTAAAACAGCATGCCCACTATTGAAAAATCAGAAAATATGAGGCAACAAAGCATTTTCATAAACCACCTCACCAGAAATATTATACGTGTTATCTTTATTATAGAAATAATATATACTCTATTTCCCCTGCATTTGTCTTCATATTCGTATTAGCCATAAGAATAGCATGCAATAAAATATTTGTCCCAAAAATACATATTTCAAATAAGAGTATTTTTGTTACATATTTAAAATGAGAGTTCTCAAAATCCTACAACGTGATCATTTTCCTCTCTAGCATTATCTAAATGTTCAGGGTGTCACTTTAAAATGTGAACATTTTTTAAATTGTCAGAGGTTAGATTCTTCTGTAATCAGAATCACTGAACAAGAAGTGTCCAACACCAGGTTTTTCTCCCACCCATATTACCTTCAGATAACAGGGTTTAAATTCCTTGAATTCCTTCCTCTAGGTCAGTGAGCAATACTAAGAAATCACTAAATAGCTCTGAAAATCTTCAGAAGGAGTAAAGGAATGAAAAGAAAGAAACATAAACAATAATAGCAAGTTAACAATCATCCCATGCATCACGGAGATCATAGTGTGATGTCACAGCTGAATAGATTAGAAAGATGAATATTACATTTTTTAATTTAATATATGTCAGTATTTCAGAATATCAGTTCCTCAGAGTCCTTCCAAAAGAGGATGTTGTTTAAAAACAAAAAACAAAACAACTGGCCTCTGTGGCTTAGGTTGCTATAACCCAGAAAGCAGACTCAGGATCAGACACTTTGTAGTTCAGTAAATACTTGTTGAATTAAGCAGCTAATAGTATTCTGAATAAAAAATGTAAATATGAGTTTCTCCTCATAATAGTACTTAGCCTTTTTTTTTTAGATTTTTAAAAAATTATTTATTCAAGAGAGAAGCAGAGACATAGGCAGAGAGAGAAGCAGGCTCCCCACGGGAGCCTGGTGTGGGACTCCATCCCAGGACCCCAGCATCATGACCAGAGCCAAAGGCAGGCGCTCAACCACTGAGCCACCCAGGTGCCCTAGAATTTAGCCTTTATTAAGGACTTACTCCGTACCAGATTGTTCTTGATGCTTTCCCTGGGTAAGCTCCCTTAATCTTCTTAGCAATCTGAGGGCTAAGCACCATTGTTCTGTGTTATGGGCGAAGTAGCAGGACATTTATTGAGCGCTTACCTCCCGCTAAGCACCGTGTGGCACATTCTTTAAATCTATCCCCACAGGGCCTCTGATAATAGCTAGTAGGACATGCCCACTTTATAGAGACTAAGATGATACAGGGAAGTAACTTGCCTAAGGTTGACTCTTTAAATTCTAGGAGAAAAGCAGGTCTTGTTTTAGAGATGAAGCCATAGGAAGTAGGAGGGTTCATCGACACACTTTCTCTTAGGTGCAAAGCACAGCGTGTTCATCAGACACTCACTGAGCACCTGCGGCATGCGCTGCCTCTGTGTTTTTGCCAGACACACAGATAGGAGCGAGCCTAGCCCAGTGTCTGCTCCAGGCAGGCCTGCTGGGAGGACTTGCTGCTTTCTGGTTCTGAGCAGCTCTGAGGATCAGACAGCTGCAGCAAGTGGACTGTGGCGGCAGGTGCTAAGTGCTCTGGAATGCACTGTTCTCAGACACTCAGAGCTAGAAAAATACACTGTCCACCGTCACCCTTTCTTACCCAACACACACACTACATTTCACATCAGGTCGAAGGTAACTGGGTTTGACCAACTTCAGGAAAGGGCACTGCAGCCATACAGAACTGCCAAGGTGATCATTTTGTGGGTCCCCCAGCTGATAGTAATGATCCTTTGACTTGTTTGGCTTTTGGTCTCATGTGTTTGAACTACACTGACTAGTTCCTCCTCTATCAACAGGCAGTTTGCTGGATTTCCTGAAGAGCGATGAGGGGGGGAAAGTGCTGCTTCCAAAGCTAATTGACTTTTCTGCCCAGGTGACGTATTAAAAATCAGGGTGCATGTAAGTTCGCGAAGACCTCCCTGCTTCAGAGTCACGAAGTAACAGGGAGAAGGCATTTTTGTTGGATGTTTCCCGGTAGTGGTTCTGAGAAAAAGACCTTCCAAAGTGCACTTCCTTGGAGACAGTAATGCGTGCTTCACACCAAAGTCATCTGTGTGTGTGTCGAGCTCTGACTTGGATGTCAGCTGCCCTAAAACATGTCAGCCTCTTATACTGGGGTTCACACCTGCTAAGGGCTCTTCACACTTAGCGATGTTCACACCTGCACCAGCTATAGAAACAATGCAGCAGAAGTGGTCACTTTGTGCCACATCTTAGAGATGCAATCCCGTGTGGTCTGAGCACAGCACGTTCGAAGTGATGCATGTGCGATATTGGAGTTACTAACCTAAGGTTCAGATGCTTTTAAGTACCTAGTGTTCTTGAAAACAGAGGAACTATATTCTTTTCTTTACCCCTTTCCGATCCTTCCTGATGGATATGCCTTTAGGGTTCTAAGAAATACCTATGTAATGTATAATATTTCTAGCACTAGCCAAAAAGTTGAGAATTTGATTAGTTTGGAATCACACATTTCCTGAAGTGCATTTAAGGACAGAGGGAAGTTACCCAGAGACCCAGCAATGTACCTGGTGTGCCAGGGAAATATGCATTGGAACAATGCCAGCTACTGACTATTAATAGTCTAATTGTATCTCCTGGTCATCCTCGATAATTTGCTTGTTGTGTTTCTTGATACTGGCCATGGGTAGTTCATGTGGGAACGGCCATGTGCCATAAAGCCTGAAGCAGCACAAGAGATTTCTAGAAGTTCCAGGAAAGGGTCGCCTTTATGATCTTCATTTCTTACTCCCACTTCTTCCCTCAGACTCTCTTTAAGTTGGGAACTTGAGGTGGCCTCTTGGGAAGATGAGATCAAAGGAATGCATTAGTATGTAGGTAACATACTAAGATGGGGTCAGAACACATATTCTACAGCAGAGCATTGTGGGCAGAGCTGGTGTTTAATATCCAAACACTAGCGTAGTGTGGCGCCTGGCTTGTGGCTCTGACTCGAGGGCCAGAACCACTCGGGAAGTCTTTTGCCTCTTTGGGTTAGTTTGTCCACCCATCAAATGGGAATGGGGATTCCTATTTTCAGGAGATGTTGAGGTCTAATCTAATCACAGATTGCCATGAACATAAGCACTTCAGATTCTCTTGGTGGAAGCTGAGAGAATCTTCAGGATGACCGTCCCCATTGTTCTGGCAAAGGTGTGTGATGACGTCATCTATCAGCCCCCATCTCATCTACCCAAACTTAACAAGCTTTAGTAGGTTCCTTATCTGAATCAGAAATTTAAGGATGATCTGGAATCCTAATATCTAGTATGGAATGAAGTAAGATCGCTATGGTAGAAACTGGGAGAAGAGAAAGAGTCCAACAGCCCTGACTTTACTCAGACTCTCTACCCTGGCCCTTGAGAGGCTCTATGGACTCCAGGGTTTCCAGGACTACAGTTTGAAAACCACTGCTCTGCAGTAAGAAGAATGATTACTTGGATGAATGTAGCTCTAGATCCTATGTAGATAGGGAGTCAGAAAGTGGAGAAAACAGAAATCGATGAACTTGTATCACAATTGACATTGATAGGCCATCGAGGCCCTCGATCTGGGCAGTGATTTTGGCATCCCCTGTAGATGAGACACTTGAGTATAATGAAGGTTTGTTGCACCCACTTCTCAGTAAGGGAAGGGGACTGACAGGGATATGGAAAAGTGGGACCTGTGGCCTAGAGGACTAAGTGGTCATAGTTCAAGTAGAGCTGAGGGTCTGATCTCTGTGTGCCTACAGTTCTCTAGGGTTACATAAGATCTACAATTATATGGAAATTATGCACATCAGGGTATATAGTGTACCTAGAGAAGGACTTTATTTTGTCACATTGGTATTTTTTATTTGATTTTGTCCGACATACCTTATAAAACCTTATCTCAACATAGTCAAAGTTTTTAAGGTCCAACTCAGCGTCTCTGTATCTGTTCTTTAACTTTGTAAATTCATACTGTTGCTAAAAAAGGTAACTTTTTCTAACTTAAAAATGAGTTGGGGGAAAAAGTTGCTCTCTTTGTAGTTCTCAAGGAAGATTATCCTGGAGCCTGGCATTGACCATGACTTTCAAATTGTAGATTCCAGGTGGCTTCAATTGACTCCTCTTGTCAACTGTGATGGGGCTGAAACCCCCTGCCCCCAGTGACAGGAGGGGCCCGGGATAATCGAGGCCACCACCAAACCAGTATTCCAAATCCAACTCCTGTTAGTTAAAGTCTTGTTTCCCTGTCCAGGGTTTCTTGCCCAGCAGTGACCACTGGGTTGAACTGGTGAGACATCTTGTCTAAGGGCATGGATGGTAAGTGTCAGCGGGAGAGTCAGCAGGTCAACATCACCCAGAATGTCACTCAGCATGTGATTTTTCACAAAATTCTTTTTTTGTAACCACATAGGATCTCCTTTTGAGTTCATCTTTGTTCATGTTGCAAACTTCACCCAGACTCTTTCCCAAGCCTTTGCTCCAGGAGACCCATTTCCTTCTGAGACCACATGCTGCCCCACCTTTGACTATCATCTGCTTCATTTGCTTGTGACTTTTCTTGTTCTGATATCGATAATATGGGAAGAAGTCCTGAACCTTAGTATCAAGGAATGGGGTCTGCATGCCTCACTTTCAGTCTGAAACCATGTACCTGATGCATTGGCACAACGCACCCGATGTGCGTTCTCACTGTGATACTGTCGATTTGCTTTGTGCCTGGCACTGCCAACACTCCTCTGAAATTCTCTTTATATACAAAAAGTCGTCTCTGAATTTTTTCCCCTTCTCCTCTCCATCCTGTGCCACCAGTTAGCTCTGTCACTTCTCCATAGTAAGAAGAGAATAATAAATATTAATAAAGCTGGCCCAAGGTGATAGAAGAGACCTGGTGCCCACATACTTCATAATCCATCCTTTCTATACCTTCTTTCCTTGACTCTTTAGAGTGGACAGAGAGTAAAGCCAGAGATACAGGTAAGTCTATATTTGACTCTCAACAAGGGCAGGCAGTAGTGTGTACTTTGTTCTGTTAGCATTGTTAATAGCAAAGAGCACAAGAGGGTATAATGAAATTCAGCTGTTTTTCACAAAGAGGGGTTGAGAATGAAAGAAACCAGCTTACTTAATCTGTCTCAGAAGGATGAAGGAACAGGGGTGAGGGACAGCACTGGGACTTTTCCCACAGCTTCTCACCAGTCTCTTCTTCCCTCTCCTCACAATCTACTTCCCCAAGTTCTGCTTTCCCCTCACCATCCTCCTCTTACACCAGTCAAGACAGGAAGTGGGTGAGGGTGCATGACAGCCTCTCGGTTCATGTGAGAGCTGATTTCATCACTTCCTGTCTCAGGATGAGTCCTAAAAAGCTCTTTTGAGCCCAAGTGTGATTTACGCCTTGCAGCCTGTCTCTTGGCTCACTGGCCTTCCTCCGCATTTAATGGAGAGGGAGAAATCCCAATTAAAGTAGCTCTCCCAGTGCTTTCCCTCTTGTATGAAATGAAGCGATGCTCTGCTCTTTGTGCTAGCATTGGAAAATTACCCCTTTGCAGAAGAAGTTTGGTGCCTTCAGAGCAGAGACTACATAATTCCCTCCCAGCCTTTGCCGCCTGTGAGAGGAGAAAAATGAACTTGAAATGACAAGGATTGGCATTTCTGAGAACTCCCTTGCACGGAAGTGGAATCGGTATTTCAGCCTTGTACAACTTAGAGGACAGACGTTGAGAAATTCACAGTTGCAAGATGGTGGCCAGAGAAATCCTCTTAGGATTCAGGACAAGTAACCCAAAGCGTGTCTGGCTTTTTGGTGGCAACATCGCTGAAAGGCAAATATTACCAAAAACGAAATGGACAATTGTGTGTGAGAAAAACTGCAGTAGAAACAGAAAAGTCAAAGTTAGTGTTACATTCATGGCAACAAGTACCCTTTTTTAACTCCTTCCAGTTGATAAAGCCTTTCTACGTCCATTTTCTAGTTTGAGCACAGAAAGCATTTACATCATAATTTACTACATTTTATAATTGAAGAAGTGACCTTGGGTTTGTCCAAGGCAACAGAGCAAGTGGCTGGAAGTGCTGGACTTGGTCCTGAGTCTTCTGACTTTAGATAACGTCTTTCCTCTGCATTGTCTCACACTTGCATTCCAAGATCAGAGTTGCTCTTAAGATCGTTTTGTACCTGACACATCGCTGATAATGCATGTTTACCCCTTAATGGATTTTGCTTATCAGAATTGATGATATCCAGCAATTCCCCCTCCAAAAAAAAAAATCTCTATTGCCAGACAGATATTTCTTTCTTTTTCTTTTTTTAAGATTTTATTTATTTATTCATGAGAGAGAGAGAAAGAGGCAGAGCAGACATAGGCAGAGGGAGGAGCAGGCTCCATGCAGGGAGCCCGATGTGGGACTTGATCCCGGGACTCCAGGATCATGCCCTGGGCCGAAGGCAGGCGCTAAACCGCTGAGCCACCCAGGGATCCCTAGATCCTTCTTTCACATAGTAATTATGCTCAACCATATTATGCCCAACGCCCCATCCATGACATTTAAGCCACATTTTAAATTGGAATTTGGTAAACTGAGGAAGGCCAGAAATCTGTCTGTGTAATTCTCAACCTTTTTGAGTAAGAAGGCCACTTGCCATTTAACTACCCCCTCATTAGAGTATCTGCTGACTGAGAAAACAAGACATAGACTGGGAATCTCTTGCAGTAACTCTAGGTTGGGACCCACTCATCTCTTGGTGGTAAATGAGTGTCTGGAGGGAACTTGCTGCAGAAGTCTCTAGAGTATTTGCCAATATCGTCAGGTAATGTGTCTCCTCATTCTACCTCTTTGTAAAGAACGTAAAGATAAGTTAGGTTCTCATTCTGCAACTCATGGCTACCCCAGCCCCCCTTCCCCCACCATGATATAATGAAGCAACTATTTTATTTTCTAAACCTTTATTAATCTACCCTTGATTGATAGTGTCGTCCCATTTAATTTACTTAAACTGGAGGAGGAATTGCATGGAGATATTGAATCAGATCCAGTGGCAAGGGAAAACCTCAGACTTGGTATGCCCTGTGTCCAGGAGGCCAGATCTCCTTTCTCACTTCTTTACCCCAGAATTCTCACACATGACTCTGTATGGAGGCCCCACATTGCCAACTCTTCTTTCAAGCATGGAAGCCTCCTCAGAGGGGGAAAAGGCTGGGAAAAGAAGAGATAATTAATTCTACAAAATAATCTGAGTGGCACGCTACGCTGGCTGGGGTGTGTGGTAGTCACCCAGGATGCATTACGAAGGAGCCATGGCAGGGAACGTAAATCCCAATATAAAATATGGAGACAGTGGCTAACTCTTTGTACAGAATATGAGAAACATCACTCTCATTTTGTAAACTGAGCTATTGATGATGTTAATAATGGGGAAGGCATTGAGCTGAGGCCTGGAAAACCTACTCCTGCCTGGGAACAATCATTTCAGGGGCCTAGTCCTCATCTGTAAAATCAGAGAGACAGGTTAGGTTTCCCACAGCATGATGTTTCAACTCTAAAACTCTAAACTCTAAAACGCCACGACTAAGAAAATCTACCAAGAATATCTATGTGAATCATTATCTGAAAGTGTCATTAATGATTTGGGTTCAGTGTTCAGATGACACTGATATAAGACCTTGATACATTGCTGTAAATAAGGAATATGAATGTTTCACAGGGCTACAGTACCCGGGCGGCAGGAGTGTAAATGGTCTCTGTTTTGCATAGTGAGTTTTATGTCTGAGACTTCAACTTTGACTATGAAAACTTGCAAAATGGGCAAATGAAACTAAAGGTACTGTCAGAATTGCAAAACTGGATCGTATGCAGTTTCCTTCTGAAAAAGTTGAAAGAATGGGAAACTGTCATTTAAAAATAGTATCAAATGAGAACTCTCTTTTTCCCCACTTTGGTAGGTGGGGGTGGAGCTGTTTAGCGGGCTTAGGCAGAGGAACCATGACTGGCTGTTTAAAATAGCAGAGAGGGCAGACGATGTTATTCTTGTTTCAGTTTTGATTGGAAAACTTTCTAGCAGCCATCCAAAGCTAATGTAAAGGGAAGGAGGTGGTACTTCTGGTCTGCATGCCAGATCTTCCTCTTATCTCAATATTATTTTGTCCCGGGGGTGGCAATTTCTGGTCGATGCTACTGTAAGTCACAAAAATAATTTCCTCTTTAGGGACTCATCATGGAAGCCTACAAGGCCACAATTAAATAAAAGTAGTTCAGGAGTAGACAGAGTTTATTACCAGCTGCTCACAATTTTAAAATGTAGATGGGAGCACTTTGAAAGGAGTAGCAGAGTGTGAATTCCAATTGATCTTTGTCCGAAGCCCGTGGCTCGCTTTCCCCATGTTCCACTCACTCTCTTGGGACACTGCCCTCTTTTTCACCCACAAACGTGTACAGAGCACAGCCTGGCAGATAAGTAACAGCAGTGGATGGCACGCTAGGAATACGGCAGGGCCTTTCTGCAACGGGTGCTTTGGGCTGCTTGCATAGCACAGGCAGCAGGATGGAACCCCGGGGGGGGGGGCAGGTGGCAGGAACAGGTAGGCTTCCTGGAGGGGGTGACCTTAAGAGCCAGGGTTAGCCCTGCTAGCCTGAGAGAGTTGGAGGTAAGGAAGAGTCTTGGATGGAAGTTGGTGCATAAGAACACAGAAAAGAAGCACAAGGGGGTACAAATTTGGTATGTGGGAAGAATAGGAAGGGGGACACAACCCTCTTGAATAACATCGGAACAACAGTTCATTGTTTCATAAATGACTCTGAGGGGCACCTGGGTAGCTCAGTGGTTGAGGGTCTGCCTTCGGCTCAGGTCATGATCCTGGGATCGTGGGATCGAGTCCCAATCAGGTTTCTCACAAGGAGCCTGCTTCTCCCTCTGCCTATGGCTCTGCCTCTCTCTGTGTCTCTCTCATGAATAAATAAGTAAAATCTAAGGTAGATAGGGAACATAGATAGATGATAGATGACTCTGAAAAGATGTATTTGAGAAAGACAAAAGAGGCTTCTACTCAGCAAATGGCCTCCCAGGAGTTACAGGTCTACCCTTTGCATTTGATTTTACCTTCGGGTGGTTGGTGAGCACTGTTTGTATTTACTATGATACGTGTGCCTCCGCTCTCACACCCTCACTCGCTGGCAAATATCCTTTCAATGGGGATTTGATGACTTCCCAGGGAGAATGGGCGAAGAGGGCAGAGCCCTAGGGGAAGGACGGAGGCTAGCCAGGGGGTGCCAGGAGCCTCGTCCGGGGAGACAGCGCTGTAAGGAAGAGGTGGGCACTTGCATCAGAGTTTTGCAGCAAGGAGGTCCCTGGAGAACGTGGCTGGACCTGTCAGTGCAGCGGTTCAGATGGGAGCGCAGCGCCTGGCCTCGTCACCCTTCTCTGTCCCTGGCTCTCCTCCCCGGCTCCCAGTTCTTGAATCCGTTCCTTTATCTGTACGACTTCCTCTCTAGACCTGGTTGGCTCTTCTTCACCCTCCTGCCTCTCCTCCCAGTCCTCCCTCACCACTCCCTGGCCGCACTCTTAAATAATTGATTGCTGTCATTACTTAAAGGCAATTGGATAGTCCTTACTTTCAAAAGTAAGTTCATACTGATTTTTTTTTCCTATGAAAGAAAAAAAAAAGGAAAGAAAATTACTTAAAGAGAGACTTTTCAATGATCTTTTTAAAAAAAATGCTTGTGTCGTGTTCTGTAGAAAAAAAGAACTTCCTTCCCTTGTCTTTGAAGCCTTAAGACTTAAATTGCTCATGAGGTTTGGTAAGATGTGAAAATTGTTTTAAATCGAATCACCAAACGTCACCCCCAATTTAATAAGTCCGTTGTCTTCAGGGTTTATTCTGAGGTCAGTTTGGTGCCTGGAGTGTGTTTCCTTGGTGTCACTGTGGTAGCTTTGCAGTCTCGGGCCAGCATGGCAGAGGCCTGCTTTGGTGTCCTCCATGAGGGGTATTGAGTTATCTGATCCCCCTGGTGCAGCTTGGCAGCCAGACTGAGGGTCCTGCCAGAGGAACCAGGGATGCCACAGGGCTGCCAGAGGGCAGCCAAGCCGCAGATGCCACCAGGAGGCCTCACCCCTCCTCATGGGGACACCCCTTTCTGGGAAGCCCCTTGCTTCTCCCCCACCCTCTGCAACCCCCAGAGCTCCTGCCCTAGAGCAGCAGCCAGGGCCAAGGAGGTCATGGAGTCCCCAGGCTATGGGCCTGTAGGGACCTCCCAGCCTGGCTTCCTCCCACCATCCCCCTGCCTCCACTCCAGGGGCAGCTCCTCAAGCCTCCCTTCTCTCCACCCCCTACCCTGATAGACAGCTGGTCAACCAACTCTCTTGTTCCTTCTTCTGAAATATATCTCCCTCGCCCCACCCACCGTCAGGTCTCATCTGACGTAGGGTCTCCCTGCCTTCCTCCTCCCACGCTGCATGGTGTAGGCAGGGCCGATGAGATAAATGTATTTGCGCATTTTTTTTTATTGTGGTCAAATATACATAACATAAAATATACCATGTTAACCATTTTTAAGTGTTCAGTTCAGTGGCAAGAAGTACATCCACACTGTTCTGCGACCGTTCCCAATATCCAGCTCCAGAACTTTTCCATCTTCCCAAGCTGGAAGTCCCCACCTGTTGAGCCTCAACTCCCCATAGCCACCTCTCCCTGGCTTCCCGGCCACCACCCCTTCCTTCCTTCTCTGTCCTTGTGAAGTAGACCGTCTGAAGTATCTCACCAATAGGGGGACTTTGCATACCTGCTTAGCACCTTTAATGGATTCCCATCCCATTTGCAATATGTCCTGATGGCCAATGAGTACAACTTCCCGGCATCCTGCCTCCTTCCCATCAGGAGCCCACCAGGCTCTGTGCCATCTTGGCCCCTCTCTTGAGCCCACCCCTGGAAGCCACCCCTTCTGTTCTATGCCTCACTGCCCTTGTGTTCGAGGACGTTTCCCCCAACCATCTGTCCTAAAACTATTCCATCCCAAGCCCTTGCTCACTCCATTCTTCTCTACCTTGGCCTCCTGTTAGTTTCTTTCATAACGCTTACTGCAACTTGAATATTTTGATAAGTTCTTGTTTACCTTTGTATCCCTAGCACTTAGTGCCGTGTAAACAGTAGGTGCTCAATAATATTTGTTCAATGACTAGATGGACCAAAGTGCAGACTGCCTATATTCAGTTTAAGACAATAAATTCTTTATTCTCTGCTTCATAAGCTCTGAAAGAGTGTTTAGAAGAGTACACATTCTGGGTCACTCTTCATGTGTATTTACCCATAAAGTATTTTCCTGATACATTTATTCTTCCTCTTCCCCCAAGTGTGTTTACATTCCTGCACAAAACTTACCTTGTTGGTCTAAATAGAAGTGAGAAAAGAAGGAGGAAGTAGAATACAAGTATCTGGGCCTTTATACAAAGACAAAGAGCTGCTTTGTTTCTCCTCGTTGTCAGTGGAACAGAGGATGCCAGGAGGAAGGAGAAATGATAAGCAAAACACTTAACACCGAAGCGAGTTGTGGATGCATTTAACTTGGGGAGGGGGGAATACTGAGCAAGGTTTTCATCCTATTGTGTCCTTCAGATCTTTTGGCTCCTTTCCCTGGGGTTGGGGAGAGCCCTGTCTCTGTGCCTGTACCAGCAGCCGGTGGAGGGGAGAATGCTGGAATTCAAGGGGCGGTGGGGCTGGCTGATTCTTCTTCCAGTGTCAAGGTTTCCAGCTCTTGTTAAGAATTCTAGGCACCTCTCCTCCCGTGTCTAGAACATGATTGTCTGGGCAACGCTTTATGTTACAGAAGCGACTACTTGCATGTTTGTTAACAAAAATCATTTTCGTACCTCCTACCTATGGAAGATCCAGACCTTCGATCTCCCTGCTCCCCTCTCCCCTGCGAGGACCCCCAGCTTTGAGGTCCACCCTCCCTCCCCGTTATAGCTGTTCCCGAATCTCTGGACACTTGTCACTGCCTTGCTTCACTGCTTTCTCCCTCCAGCCCCTGGACACCCTGAAGTGGTTTGTAGAGACCTTCAGATTCAGGCCTGTTTCTTATCTTCCTCTCCTTCAGGGCTGTCCTCTGTCCTCCATTGCCCCACAAAGGCCACTCCATGCTGAGGACCACCCCTCCACAAGGCCCAGCCGGTCCACCAGCCCCCATCTGTCTTGCCCACCTCCTCCCGCCGGCCCCACCCTGGGACTCCACCTCCAACCATACATAGCTTCCCAGCCCTTTCAACCCATGGAACGTTCCACTGTTCCCACGTTCCACCTGCCTCGTGCTTCTCTTCTGGCCTGGCCTGGCTTCTGCAGACCCCCCCTGGCGCTGCCGAGACTCACTGGCTTTCTGCACTTCTGATTCCAAGCCAGTCACGGAGGCTACACAGCTGTTGGTCACCTCCTTCTTCTCTTCCACCCCCAAGCCTTACCTCCTTCTCCTTCTCTCCCTTGGTGAATGTCCTTGCCATCTCTTTTGCTAGCAGCAGAAAGCCAACCCGCACTCCCTCCTTCCTGGTGTGACAGCACCCTGCATTGTATACCAGGTCCCATCTCCTGTTGCCATTTCAAGACACTGTTCTAGAAATTCTACGTTAGCATTTTCCCCTCATTTCTGGGCCATTCTCAAAGGAATTATAACAAGTTCTCCCTTTCCTCCATCTCTCTTTCCACCTACCTCCTCCCCCCTTTTTTAAAGATTTTATTTATTTATTTGACAGAGAGAGAGAGAGCACAAGCAGAGGGAGGAGCAGAGGGAGAGGGAGAAGCAGGCTCCTCTCTTAGCAGGGAGCCCGATTTGAGGCTCAATCCCAGGACCCTGAGATCATGACTTGAGCTGAAGGCAGATGCTCAACCGACTGAGCCACCCAGGTACCCCAAAACTCAAGTTTTTAAAAGTATTTTGTTGGAGTTGAATTATAGCACACGTGGCCGTATATTTTCTCCAGCTCTCAGCTGACATGGGGTATGTCTGTGTGCTGATGTGCTCTCTTCTCTTTGCCCCATGAGGAAGTAAACTCCACAGGTAGGGACTATGTTTATTGCCCACAGGCCCAGGCTCCTAGCAGGCAGGCTGGACTCCGTGTAAATAAATAGAAGATGGTCCTTGGGCTAATGGAAGACCTTGCCTCAGAAGGACATTGATCTTCAGTCTTTTAATGTGCTAAGTGTGTCCTCTGGGTGTGGCATCCTAGTGAAGCTACAAGTGACTGGACACTCAATTACACCTCCAGCTGCTTTATGTTAACTTGTGGCATATACATGTATGATACAATGATATAAATGTGAATGTGTACTTAGTAAATAATCCTGGAGGTCTTTTAAGGTTCATATAGCACAAAACAAGTATTCATGCTCTAGGATATTCTGAGAAAATGTGATCTGTATCAGATCTCACTTGTTTTTAAGTAGACATTTTTTTTTTCTTATTAGAAGTCAATGCATACTTATGATAGAATTATTGAAAAAAATGGTATTCAGAACCTAGCATTCTGTTATAAGCATTTTGTGCATTCTTATGCTATATTTCAGTTTTATTTTATTTTATGATTTTTTAAGCATAATATTGATAATGGATTGAAAAAGAAAAGGTGAATTATACTATAGCTTAGAAACTAAAACCCTCTTACCCCGATTTCTTGGTCCCAATTTTAACAATCCTAAGGCATATTTCCAGGTTCCAGCATAGATTATAGTCATTCCTCCTCACCCCCCATGGAAATACACGATACGTATTATGCTGCAATTCTATAGCTTAACATATCTGGGCTATTTTTCATATCAGTGCAGAATGATCCTCCTCATTCTTTTAAAGCTACTTATTTCTGCTCCTGTGTAACTGTCCTGTGATTCATTTAACCATTGCCTTATTGATGGACATTTATGTTATTTTCTAGGGATTTTTTGGTTTGGTTTAGTTTTTACTGTAAGAAACAGTATATAGTGAAGACCCTTCTCTACATGTTTGTATATTTGTGCAAGTGTGTGTAAATGATAAATTGTGGGGGCACCTGGGTAGCTTAGTAGGTTAAACATCTGCCTTTGGCTCAGGTCATGATCCCAGGGTCCTGGGATCAAGTCCTGCACCGGGCTTCCTGCTCAACAGAGAACCTGCTTCTCCCTCTCCCGCTCCTTCTATTGTGCTCTCTCTCTCTGTCAAGTAAATACATAATATCATAAATAAATAAATAAATAAATAAATAAATAAATAAATAAATGATAAATTGTAGGTTGTAGATCTACCAAAAGAGTGTATACATTTTAAATTTTGATAGTTATTCCTGAAAGTCTTTCTAAAAAATGAGAGTACCTTTTGCTTCATCCCCTTGCCCAAACTGGGAATTGTTAACATTCTCTAATCCAATCTGACAGATTTAGCATTCATTATTATATCTATACTTATTTAATGTAGTTGAGGTCAGACATCTTTTTCTATATTTATCTTTTGCAGTTGATTTTTCTGGGAACTCTTTCTTTAAACTTTTACTCACTTTTTTCAATTAGCTCATCATCATCCATTTTATTTATTTCTAATTACACATTAGGTTTGTATCGTATGTGCTGTTCTGTATGTATTGAACTGAATATTATAATTTTTCATTTTATTAAAAGTCTTTCATAAACGTATATGTCTTTATAATACAATATTCTATCCTTATGATTATATCATGATTTTCTAACATTCTCTAATAGATCAACATATGAAGAATCTCTACTTCTTCACTAATACAAATAACAATACAAAACATTCCTGTGAACAAACCTTTACTTATTTTATTTCCTTACTTTAGAACCCCTGCCACCAGTAGCCAGATAACAAGATCAAAATATGGATGTTTGTACATCTCTCGACATTCACAACTTGTTTTCACCAAGCAAAATTTGGCATTGAGTAGAGTGAGTTGTTTCTCAATTTGAGACTCTCTGGGGTTGGTTCACATTCTGCCTCAGAGACAATCCGTATTCAAGCTCAGAAAAAGGAGTCATTGGTTTTTTTTCTCTTTTCCTGCCTCACTAGGGTAAATCATGAACTATTTGCTTCTTTGTCTTTTCAAAGCAGGAGCATGGCTCATTAGCCACAGATGAAGGGATAGTTCATTTAGATCATAGTGGCAGCAGCAAAATTGATGTAGAAGAGAGGACAGTAGGCAGAGGAGATATTGAATCCCCAAGTGTCATTTATTCACTGCCCTGTCCTGAGTGTACAGAAGTAGAGAGTCTTTTTCAAGACAGGGAGGGTGGAGGAGTCTTTGGCAGATCATTGCTTTACACTCCCAGGCAGTTGGTGTAAGGGAGCGAGCTCGTCATGCTGAGTGCAGGCAGAGTCCGGAAGTTAGCTTCTGCCAAGGTTGGTGGCAGCCACTCAGCAAAAGGGAGCCGGCTCGCTGAAGGCTGCCAGCTGGCATGTCCTGGGCTGCACTTCCATCCTGTGCCTGCAGCTTCCCGCCACTTGTCCCTTGGCTCTAAAGGATCAGCTCTCCTGTTTGTCATTTCACTATTTGGAAGCAAATCTGGATTTTGGACTTTCTATTATTAATAATAGTCTACTAATGAGACAATGAGACTAATAATAGCCTTGCATCAAGCATTTTTCCATTCTCCTTTTCAATCTCATCTGGACGTTACCAGGTTGATACTGTTATTATCACCATTTTGCAAAGTGGAAAACTTGAGGCTTCGAGAAGATACTCACCTCATTTTCTATAAAACCAAACGGCGTCATTCTGAAGTTTCTGACCCCTAGTAACAGTCGAACTATGCCCTGAGGCAGGATCGATAATTCCTCTACTTCCTGCTGATCCCTAGGTTATTCACATCATGGTCAGGTTTATCTGAGGTTGGACAGAGGAGCTGTCGAAGGGGAAGAAGTGATGTGGGAGGAGCTTTGTCTGTCTCCCAGTTTGGTCTGGTCCCACCCAGGTGTGCAAGTGGGTGCTCCCATCTGCCACACATCGCCTTGATTGGAAGTTGCCTTGCACAGGTGGGGGGTGGGGGGGGTGATGAGTGCTCTGCTGACTGCTCTCCCTACAGCAAAGAGCCTTCGCTAGGTGCTCATCCTGCTTTCCTACACTGGGAGGCTTCCAGTAGTTATATGTGTCTGTTGGGGGTGGGGGTGTAAAATATACAGAACATGAAATTCACCATTTTGATCACTTTTAGGTGCACAGTTCAATGGTAATAAGTACATTCATGCTTTTGGGCAATCATTACCACCGTCCATCTCCAGAACTTTTTTCATCTTGCAAAAATAAAACTATATCCATTAAACAACTCTCCATTCTCCCTCCCACCAGCCTTTTACAATCTCCTTTCTTCTTTCTGTCCCTATGAATTTGACTACTCTTAAGTACACAATATGAGTGGAATCGTACAGTATTTGCCCTTTTGTGACTGGTTTATGTCCCTTAACATCATGTCCTCAATTTTCATCCATGTGTCAAAACTTCATTCCTTGGAAGTCTAAGTAACATCCCATTGTATGTATAGATCACATTTTGTTTATCCATTCATTCATCAATGGACATATAGGTTGCTTCCACCTTTTTGACTATTGTAAAAACAAAAGAAAAACTATTGCTACTATGAACAGGGGTGTACAGATATCTGTTATATATTATACAAACATCTGCTTTTAATTTGGGGGTGGTTTATACCCAGAAGTGAAATTGATGGATCACAGGGTAATTCTGTGTTTGTATGGTAATTTCTTTTAAGAATACCCATTCTGTCTTCATATGGTTGCACCATTTTACATTCCCCCCAGCAGTGCACAAAGGTTCCAATTTCTCCATATTCTCACCAACTTGTTATTTTGTTTCTTTGTTTTTTCTTTTGCTTGTTTGTCTTTATAATAGCCATCCTAATGCATGTGACGTAACCCAACAAGTTTTCAGAACATCTATGGGATTTAGTTGAAAAATTTGTCTTCCTTTTTTGCTACAGATGTGAATCTCCTTTATGGAAATCTACTGATTTGAATATGATATTCAGTGACATTGTGAATGTCTCCCTGAGACAATCTTGCATACTGTTGGATGGATTAAATTTTGACCAGTCATAGGAACCTCACCAGCCCTAAGTTTGCATATGCCAAACTGCCCTCATCTTTGAGCTTTGAAGGTAGTCTGACAGACTGTGCAAACTTGGCCACTTTTTAAATTACATTGTTTTTCTATTTCTATTTCTCCCTCCTTTTACCTGCCTGTGAGCATTCCACTGTTTGTACCTCTTTGTAGAGGAAGAAGCCAGTCTGGATGAATGGTTAAGAGCACAGGTGGTGGAACCAGCCAGGCTTGGGTTCAAATCCAGTTTTATCCAGGAAAACATTACCTTCTCTAAGACTCAGCTTCCTCATCTTCACCACAAATACTGCCTGCCTCATAGGCTTTTTTTAAGGATTATCAGTGCCTACTCAGGTGCCTGGGCAGAGTAAGCAGCCAATGCGTGGTAGCTATAATCATCACCGTCATCACCGTCATCAAAGTAATACCATTCACTACTTCTTAGCAGTCTCGCTTGGAAAAGGAGAGTAAAGAAAAACATTATAATAACCAAATAAAGCTAAAACAACATTTCTGAAAAATTTTCATCCCAAAGCAGAGCAAGGAATGAGCTCTCTCTTCCATCCCTTCCTCTACCAAATTACAGGCTGAAGAGTGTAGGACTCCAGAATGGAAAGATCAATGAATATTAATAGAAAAGTGTTTCTACAGAAGCTATCAAGTGCTTTAAAACAAATACTGTCATATTTGGAGTACAGAGATGAGTTCTTACTTAAGCTTTCTTTTCAGAAGTTCCCCATTGTCTTTGCATTCTGCTTTTCTGTTGTCATTAAACGGTCTTTAGGTAAGTTAGGATTGACTCTGGGGGTTTGTTATTAAAGGCTCTTCACACAGACTGTAGGTTTTACCCAATTGCCACTCATTTGTTCCATTCCACCTTACTAATATTATCATTATTTCACATGCTTCCTAGGACTTTTGAAAGTAATTAGTTATTTGAATTCTATTTTTCCAGAGTGTAGGAAGGAAATACATATCTAAAGAATGAAGTTATCGATGCCTACTAGGACGGGTAAATCTATAAGAAAACCAGATTTTTATTCTTTTCCTGCCTTTTGGCACTTTTCTTGTTTAATTTCTCTCATTGCTTGTCTAGATGACAAATGTTTTCCAACCAGCCAATTCTAAGACAGGTTGTATTTTCAGTTCCAGATTCTCATTTAGGCTGGAATTTCCTGGGGTAGATTTTAGCTTTGCTTGAGAGATCTCATTGAGTCCCTCAATTAGGTTCCTTTCATTCCTTTATTCCCTCCATCATCTGACTCAAATGTAGGCTTCTTCTCATTAAAATAAAAAATAACTCACTGAGCAAGATAGCTTGTTATTTGCCAATTTCTCAGACAAGTGATAGTAATTAGGATGAATACAGGAGCACCAGAGCAAGACTTCCAGAGCAAGGCAGTCCACACAAACATTTTGTTATTTGTCCAAAGCGTCACTCAGATTCTCTGGTGAAAGCAGCCCAGTGTGTGTGCCAAGCAAACGATCCATAGAGCACAGGCTTGGGAAGGGCTGCTGAAGGCTCAGAGCATCTGAACGGGGGGAACCTGCTGGAAGCTGGGGTGTACTTACTGTGTGGATGCTGGGTTGCTGGGTTGACACGTTTCTGATTGGGCTTCTTAAAAAAAAAAAAAAAAAAAAACAGAAAAAGATGAGTGACCTCTGTGGTCGTTGCTAACAAGGACAGTCACTTGTCCGGAGGGTTATTTGAGCTCTGCTTTGGTATGTAAAAACATAATTGAGATTCTTTTTTTCCCTCTAGAGTTGTATTCCACATAAAATAAGCTCACTGATAATTTACCAAGGGGCTGTGGCCTTAGGTATTTCCTGCCCCAAGCAGAACTGTACTGAGACACCCCCCCCCCCCCCCGTTGACCCCTGGCAACTCACTTCTCAGTAAATTTATTTGATAATGGAAGCTGTGGATCACTCAGAGAGCAGGAGTCATGTTGCCTTCCTCAGAGTAACCCAGGCAGGGATTTGTGAAAAGGGTCTGCTGAGCTGCCTGCAGTGTTTACTCCTCATTTTGGGAAAAGAAACACAGACTTTCTATCTAAACATTAATATTGGAGAAGGAATTTAAATGAGTTAGCTCAGTCCAAATGCTTCTGACAACTTTGGTCTGATTTCTGACCTTGTACCCTGGGGAAATAATGTATCTGCAAAGTAATTAGGACTCTAGATTTTGTGTTCCGTCCCCTTTGTGTATCATAAGTGTGCACATGTGCGTCTATGTGTGTATACGTGTATGTGCATAGTGGAAAATGATGAGCAGAGGGAGCAGAGGCTGTAATGCTTTACAAAAAGCTGGCATTCTGAAAACTTGCCATATGCTTGTATGTATTCATGTGGGGGTATGTAAAATCACATCTGTAGATATGAATATACCATAAAATAGGCACACGCCGACAACATTACCATGTAGAATATGCCTGCAAGAGCCTTCTGAGATGCCGATGAAGGTCTGTAATCCACCCCTGATCCAGCTCTCTCACCAGCCAAGACCACTGGGTCACCTCCACCTGGAAGGCATGACACCTTCTAACTTGTTTGTGGGCCACGGAGGGTATGCACTTCCTATATCACAACAGCAGCAAAGGAGGCAGGCCAGCATATTGGTGGTCAGATCATTCGATCATGCCTTCTGTCTACGGTTGCACATGTTATGTTTAGCCCCTTCGTTTCCCCCGTGTTTGAAAGCTGATTGGCAGACACCGGATGACCAATTTCCTTTCTTCTGACAGCACATTCAAAAGGCGTCTCTGAAAAACTTGCATTGCATGGGACTGGAAGTCTGCTTCTTTAGCATTTAGCAAGATAAGACAGTCCTATAACTTGGGAAACAGTGTTTTTAATATCACCCCTGGCCTAGAACTTTTACCAGGTTCTAGATGCCTGGAACTTCACCAGAGCCCATGTGGGTTACTGGCTTAGGGTCACTGTCTTACTTAATAATCCTCTCAGCCCTCCCAGGACAGCAGAACACAACACAACACAACACAACACACACACACACACTCACACACACACACAACCCATAGGGAGAAATGTCATCATCATATATTTCCACTGAAGGTACAAAAAGAGGAACCAAGAAATGTACATTCGCCATGCTATCTGAGCTGAAGAACATGAGAAATGCAAAGCACATCTAAACGTAAATTAGTGAGCTTTAAACCAGGAGTAGGAAAACATTGCTAACATTATCTTCTTACATGATTGTTCTCAGTTTAGGTAATGGGGGCGCTTTTTATTTCAAATTTCCAGTAGCCTCATACCCAGACTCTCTCATGCAGAGTTAAGAACCAGCACCTGAACATGAGAGACATGGTTAATTACTTCGTTGGCCTAGGCAGGAAGTTTACAAACTCAATGTGTTTGTACATCACCAGGCCTGGTGTTATGAGGCTGCTGTGGTCCAGGATGAAGAGGACTCTTCGTATGATTTAAACCATAAAGATCAGATCAGTTTCCTAAGCCCTCTAAGTAATGGCACAGCCCCAGAACCATGAGATAGAAGGAGATAGGCCTTTATTCCCAAGCTGTGAGGCTGAAGGATACTCTCCCTGAGTGACAGGAAAAACAGAAGCTCATGACACATATTTCAAGCTGTTAGTTAATGAGGTCTTCAGCCAAGGCATTCCCAGCCCCTTGTCATCTGGCCCTGGACCTTAGCCTGCTCCTACATGACACCTCCCTCCTGACCTAGGCTCTCTACTGCCAGCCATGCACATATTGCTCCTTCTGTTGCTTGAGCTGAGTTATATAGTAGCTTCCTTTCCCAAGCATTGTGGGGACAGCAATCCACTTGTGAGGTTGTAGGTATGTGTTGAGACCAAGAACTCGTTCCAATGTATGTAGAACTTTTTTTTTTTAAGATTTTATTTATTTGAGAGAGAGAGAGAAATAACATGTGTGTGGGGGGGAACAGGGAGAAACAAACTCTCCACCAAGCAGGGAGCCCGAGGTGGGGCTCAATCCCAGGACCCAAGGATCATGACCTGAGCCAAAGGCAGAGGCCTTAACTGACTGAGCCACCCAGGTGCCCCCTATGTAGAACTTGGAATCCTGAAATAGTTTAAGCTTAAAAGCGGATGATCTAGTGCAGTGCTTCTGACACTTTAATGTTCATGCCCATCACCCAGAAATCTTGTTGAAATTCCAATTCTGAATGAATAAATAAAGGTCAGAATCCAAAATGCCACACTTCTCCCAAGCTCCCACATGATGTTGAGGCTGCTCCAGGCCGGAAGGGCACACTTAGAGTCACAAGGGCCTAGGGCGGTCCTCCACCCAGACTGCATGTTGGAATCACCTGTGGAGGCCTCATTCCTATAGATTCAGGTTTAATTGGTTGAGGGTGGGGCGCCTGGGTGGCTCATTCAGTTGGCTGTCTGCCTTCAGCTTGGGTCGTGATCTCAAGGTCCGAGAGGATCGAGCCCCATATCTGGCCCTCTGCTCAGCAGGGAGTCTGCTTTTCCCTCTCACTTTCCCTCTGTGCTCTCTCTCAAATAAATAAAAATCTTAAAAAATAGCAATAATTGGTTGAGGGTGAGGCCTAGGTAGGGCGGTATTTAAAGATCCCCAGAGACACAGCCAAAGTTAAGAAATACTAGCATAGGGTCTAGGACTTAATTTAACTGCTAAATGCACAGAAGGGACATTAAGTTTATTTCCAAACCATTGCACTAACTTGTGGTGTGACTCTGGGAAAGAAATGTTCTTTCAGCCTCATCAGAGTTCTAAGGGGAATGACAGTTACTGATCTTTTAAAATAAAATAACATATAGGTCATTAAAATCTACCAGCAAGAATGAGAGAGATGTGGATAGTTGGTGCCACGTCCTAGAGGCTCTGTCAGCGGTCCAGTCCCTAGTGGGTTGTCCAGGGCAGGTTACTGCCTACTTCCAGTGTAGGCTCAGGTTGACATCGCAGCCAACTTCGGCTCTGGGGTTCCTGAGCAGTTTGTATGTAGCTATTGGAATGTGACCTGAAGGCCCAAGGACAGCCATGTGCACTACCCTACACCTGCCCCGAAGGATTGACATTCCTGCGGGGACCACAGGTAAACAGACGAGAGAGCCCTGGGACCACCCACATTCACGGGTGGGAGTCACATAAGGCTCCTTAGAGGATGTGACATCTCCACTGAGGCCTTCAGAATAAGTTGCCGAGCCGAAGGGCCTGGAGTAAATGTTCCACGGCAAGCAGAGGAAGCTCTGGAACCAGGCTTCAGGGCTTCAGGACAGGAGCTGGTCACAGTGAAGAGGCATGAGGGCTGAGCAGGGGTTAGGTCATACAGGGCCTCTGCAGCAGTGTTGAGTTCAGACATTGTCTTGAGACGAATTTATTTTACGTGTGTTTTTTAAAAATATTTTATTTTATTTATTTATTTCGAGAGAGCATAAGTAGAGGGGACAAGCAGAAGGGAAGTGCGAAGCAGACTCTGCACTGAGCAGGGAGCCTGATATGGGGCTCCGTCCCCGGACTCCAGGATCATGACCTCAGCCAAAGGCAGACACTGCACCGACTGAGCCACCCAGGTGCCCCTGAGGCTAGTTTTAAGCAGGAAGTGACCTGGTAGGGCTTGCACAGAGGACTAAAGTATTCCTGTCGAGGGACACGATAGTCCAGACAGTCACAGAGCTGAGGCTGGCCAGGCCAGCCAGGCAGGGACCTGACTCCAACATGTCCCAAGCAGGGGCACGTAGCCTGGGTCTTCTGCACTTGACCTGCCCTGCTCCGGGGCGACACACAATACTCTTGCTTGGAAAAGCCATGCAGTATTTAATTGCCATTTCTACAAAAGAAAAAGATCAGACCTCTTTTGTTCCTTCTAATGTATGATTTTCTCTGTTCAAAACTGCCCTAGTGTGTGCTAATTATTAGACGCCAGACTTTTTGTGGCCACAAACACATGATCTGCCAAATTCCTGCAGCAGTGTGCTGGCAACACAATATTCTGGTAGTGTTGAAAACCCAGTGCATTTCCTAAAGAACTTTCTGAGAAGGTTTGGTGACAAGGTGGGGGGTTCTGATAGATACACATAAAGACAGAAAAAAGGAACAAGGTGTGGCTTCTGGCTTGGAGGTGTTTACTGTCTGGCAGGCAAAACAACAGTAAGTGCATGAAACAGCATAAAAATAAAGACTGAGCTATGATCAGTAGGTGCAGAATAGTTTTTGTACAAACTGACCGTGGAGGGTGGGCACAGGGTGAGGAGAAGTCTTCCGGGAGCAGTTCAAGGAAGCCTGGTAAACCTCGGATTGGCCAAGAGAAGGGAGGAAAGGTGGTCCAGGTGGGGGTCAAGGTGAAGCATAGCCAGCAATAAGGAGCTCTGCCTCTGTGAAGCAGCGTGGCCTCGCTGAAAGGGGGTTTGAGCTGGGTGCACGAGTGGGGAAAGTCAGGTCCTCCAGGCTGAGACTTCTGGATTTCGAGATCGAATCTACAAGAATACATTCATTCCTATGTGACATAATCCTAATTAGAGCTGTCCTTCTAACTGCTCACCAGATACAGTTAGTAGTTCCTTCCTTTCTTCCTTCCTTATATCCATCCTTGATTTGTTCCTTCCTTCCAGATCCTTATCTTTATAATATTTGGTAATGTTTTCCCCAAACATCTCATTTTGATTTCCCTAAAAACCCAGTTTTCTAGCAAGCAATGAGTAGTAGTTTCACCGCCCCTACTTTATGGTTTTGTTTTTAATCTTGGATTCTTTCCTGCCGTCATCATCGTGCTTTGTGGTCAGGGTGGATCTCTCTTCATCCGGGAACAGGACTGAGGCCGGAGAACTTGGAGAACCAGTTCTGTGGGCTGGTGATTAACTTGACAGCAAGGATGCTGCTGCCCAAGGACATCCTGTTCTCGATACCCCAATCATTTATTTGTGGTAGTGTGTCGCTTTCTCTAGCTCCAGTGCCTCACTTGAAAGAAACACTGGGATCGTGACATCTGTGTATCCATGTGCAAGAATTTGGTAGGGTCTTTTTTTTTTTTTTTTGTAGGGTCTTAAAAAGATTCCCCACACGTTAGAAAATGTCAAGACAGGCAGCTCTGTTAAAAATCACACTGAGACCGTAACCCCTGTCATTGGAGATTTGCGGTGAGGACGGTTATTTTAGAAAGGACTCAAAATACTGATTGTCATGTACCTGCTGCTTTTAAAACTTGAATGATCAGAATAATACACATGAAAAGATTTCAGGATCTTGAAAGGTTTTCAGTTTTCCTTGATGGTCCTTTCGGATAACCTACCCTAAATTGAAAATGAGAGCCTCTTCGTGTTTTCAGATTGCAGAGGGAATGGCATACATCGAGAGAAAGAACTACATCCACCGAGATCTACGAGCAGCAAACGTTCTGGTTTCTGAGTCACTCATGTGCAAAATTGCAGATTTTGGTCTTGCTCGAGTCATCGAAGATAATGAATACACAGCAAGGGAAGGTATGTTGTCTTCACGATCTTTACGTGTTTTGTTATTTAGTTTTGTTTTTGTCTGGTTTTTCGGGGTGGGGGAGGGAGAATGGTTCACGAAGCAACTAGAATAGTCATCATTTAAAAAAAGAACTCATTTAATAAAATGTTCACAAGGTACCGTAGTTGCTGTTTGTGGGTATGTTCTAATATTTGTTTTTAAAAATTACTCTCCTGATTAACTCCACATACTGTTTATAAAGTTGACAGATGTTGTCATTTGTATTTCAATTAAGCACAGGAAAACACAAAGAGACTTGGCAAGTTCAAAACGCTTTGTTTATATTGTATATTAAAGCTTTCTACCCAAACAATGAAGTCCACTGTTCCTAACTATAGAGAAGACGTTTGTAATGATAACTCTGTAGCCTGTGCTGGCCTTTTCATTGCAAATTAAAACTTGGAAATTATCAACACAGAGAAGTAAATGTAATGCACTCTTTTATTTAACCGCATTCCGTATTATACACATAATTAAAAACGCATGGAAAAGCATAAGACTCAGTTGCTATGTGTGGCTCTGTGGCTGGACCCTGTCTGGGGCTGCACTCACCCTTAACATTGGAGACTCATCCATGTTGCTTAGGATCTAAGGATCCTGATAGTCTCCTCATGAAAGTTGAGTGAATGTTTTTGCAGAGCCAAGCACTCTCTTGACATTCCTAAAAATTATTAAACACGTGTTATTTTCCTTTAACCATGTGCATGTTCTTTCTGGAAGATGTGCACTAGATTTATAAAGATGGCAGATTCAGAACATCGTTTTGATTTATTTAGTATTTCGTGTGCCCATCATGTTTCAGGCAGTTCTCCTTCTGCCTCGAGATTGCATTCTCTTAGGTGGGTGATAATTTGTCCTCAACAGTTTGAGGAAAGGGTGTGAAAAATAATAATTAAAATGTAGAGAGTATTTATGTAGAGAGTATAGTGGGCACCATTCTGAGTGCTTTTCTTATTTGCTTATTTTTTAGAGAGAGAGGGAGAGAGTGCAAACAAGGGGGAAGGGCAGAGGGGAGGGAAACAGAGAATATCCTCAAGTAGACTCCCCACTAAGTGTGGAGCCCAACACAGAGCTTGATCGCAGGACCTTGAGATCATGACTTGAGCCCAAATTAAGAATCGGATGCTTAACTGACTAAGCCACCCAGGCACCTCTCTAAGTGATCTTCATACGTTGTCTCATTTATGTTTACAACAATCCTATGTAATAAGCTCTATTTTGTTGTTCTTATTATTATCATTCCCACTTTATAGGTGAGGCCACAGAGAGGTTCAGCAGCTTCCAAATTCCCATAGTAAGTGGGAGAACCAAGAATCAAACTCAGGAGATGCAGCCTCAAAGTTTGCCAGCTACAACATGTTCCATTGGTTTTGTTGAATTGAACAAGACTGGTGCCTCGCAAAAACAACTATTGTTGTGTGGGACAGGTGGCTTAGTGCAGAGAGCTTAGATTCTAGAATTAAATAGTAGCCAATTCAGAGCAACAGTAATATTTACCTTTTATTGATATTTACCCTATGCCAAGCATGCAGCTTAACCCAGTTAACTCTGGCACCAACCTTATGGAGGTTCTGTTTTCTCATTTTATAGAAGAAGGTGCCAAGAAAACCCAAAGGCTTGCCAGGGTCATGCCACATTGGAAGCATTAGAACCAGGATACAAACTGGGTGCACTGTGTGGGACTGACCACCCCCACACATAACTGGGGTCCCTACTGGAGCCACCTGGCCCTACCCTGCCCCCTGCCGCTGCCCAGCCATGCAGGGTTTAATCCCCAGAATGTGCAACAATGCATGCCCTGCACCATACCTACTGTTCTATGAGGCTTTCTGCTATCTTTACTGATCTTGTTTGGATTTCCAATTTGGGTCTGACACCACAAGAAATTCCAAAGCAAAGACCTAATAAAAGCAGACATGTTTAAAGTTTTTAAAAATGGTTGGTGGAACCCCCTAACCTTTTCCAGGATATAGGGACAACATTCTGTGCCTGAGTCCCTACTCTCTTCAAGGTGCCCCCACAAGATCCCCCCCCCAAGCCAGGTTAGGCCTCACCAGCTCCCCACAAGAATCCTAGTGTCATTAATATCTCTTTCTGGGCAGATCATTATCCTCCCCAGTTCCTAGAGGTAGTAATGTTTGAGCTGAGCAAATGAAAGCAGGAGACCTTAACATTTGGAGTAGTATCTAAAATCCCTATTGGTATGGGTGCACAGAGATTTGTCCGCAAGAATATACACATCAAGAGACATTTATATTCCATATAACATAGTATGGGTTCATTGAGAACATTTGAACACTGAAGATTTATGCTTTAGAGGCTGCTGTTGACGGACAAATATATAAGCTAAAAACAAATGCCTTTACATTCTGTGTCAGGTTCTTTTGTTTAAAGTAAGTTAGTTATGGATGCACAAGAAACTTTGCTTCATGGGGCACCTGGGTGGCCCAGTTGGTTAAGCTTCTGCCTTCAGCTCAGGTCCTGGGATGGAGTCCTGCATTGGGCTCCCTGGTCAGTGGGGAGTCTGCTTCTTCCTCTTCCTCCCCTGCTACTCATGCTCTCCCTCTCTCTGTCTCAAATTAATTAATGAATTAATTAATTAAAAAAAAGAAAGAAAAGAAAAGAAACTTGGCTACTAGCAAGGGGAATGCCCAAAAGGGAAACAGGGAGGGAGGCAACTATTTTCAGTATAACATGTGTATGGTCTCTGTTTTGCACTATGTGTATGCATTAGTTACTCAAAGGAAATAATTAAAATTTTCCCCAAAAGAGGAAAGTATGAAGGCCACATGCCCATGACCTTTTTGTTTCATCTCAGAGGCCCAAGTAAGACATGTGTTCTCCTGTAGGTGCCAAATTCCCCATTAAGTGGACGGCTCCAGAAGCAATCAACTTTGGATGTTTCACCATTAAGTCTGATGTGTGGTCCTTTGGCATTCTCCTGTATGAAATCGTCACCTATGGGAAGATTCCTTACCCAGGTATCATTCACTTACTTATTTCCGTTCCAGTGGTCTGTATGAGAAAAAAAAAAAGCCACATGGCTTTTACAGGAGACATAAAAAATAAACCCATCTCCAAAGGCTAAGAATAAGCACTTTGTTCTGGATGACTGTCTTCGGTGGGAGTTGTTCTAAAAATGCTTAGACATTTCTCTGCCTTCTTATTTGATTGAATGCGGATTCTTCCCCGTGCCCCCCCCCACCAATGGATTCCATCACTTGGTGCTGAGAAGGGGCCCAACACCCCCACAAGTATTGCAGATGGGACAATGGATTAGAAGGTGAGACATGGTGCTCCTCCTAAGCAGAACACCTGGTAGAGGAGGAAACAGACACAGAAATGAGAGTTTACAATGCTTTCTGGTTAGTTTTGAAGTGGAGATTTGTATAAAGTATTTTGGAACCTCTGCCTCTTCGGGAAATAACCACCTCTGTTTATTAGTGAAAGGTCATTCCAATCCATAACTTCCCCAATGCAAAGACATCCATTCAGTGTCTCTAGAGTCCCAACACCCAAAGCCCTTGGAGTCAGACTGTGACAGAAATCCCCTCTTCCCAGGATCTGTGCCCGAATATGCAAGAAGCATTTCTCCCAAAGCCTTCACAGTAGTTGTTAGGCTTTTTACATTAGTGTTATTAATGTTTGGCTTTGTACAAAATCAATGGGTATGATGAATTTAAGATTAAATCTTTAATGTTTAAATCATTCCTTCATTTGAAAAATACCTGAGAGTGCTGGCCTTGAGATACCCAGATGCAGCAGTGAGAGCTCCTGCCTTTGAGAGCTAATATTCTAGTAGGAAGAGACTGGTTAAAGTCAGATAGACAACAGACTATCAGATGGCGCAGGTGCACTATGATTGAAAGATGAGCACGGAGGAGGAGGAGGATGGATGCTGGTTTGACACTATGACCTTTGTAGCAGCAGATTGGAAGAGGGAGCCACAGGGCTGTCTAGGAGGGCTGAGCATCCCACAGAGGTAACAGCCACCATATGGGATCCTGAGGCCCAGTGGTTTGGGTGTCGGTATTTGCTAGATGAATGAATCACGGGTTTAAGCCATTTAACATCTTGATAGACACCATGCTGTGGATGAGAAAAACTTGGGGACAGAGCGGCAATGTGGCCTTCGTGCTCCTGATCTCCCTCAGTGCTGTCTAGGGATGAACCATAGAGAAATCAGGGACCCAGAGGCCAGCAGGGAGGGGAGAGCCTTCGGATGGTGCCTACACAGTGGGCTGACTGTGCCATGAAATCCCCCTTGTGCCAAAATTTCATATTCTGACTGCCACTCTGCTCTAGATGCTGAAATGAACAGAAACATTACTGTAAAACAGGGGAAAAGAAATATTTTCTTGATCAATCCTGATATCTGACATTATGTATCTTTATCTATAATCTACATCTATTTACAGAGAAATTCTGTATCTTCAGATTATGCATATAATCTGATATCTGATCAAATAAAAATTTAACTTCATAAAATGATATGTGATATGTTTGACAGGCTCCATAATGACACACAGACGATGCCCATAAGGCTCAGAGAAGGAGCCTTTTGCCCGGAACTGAATTACTAGCTCCCGGCAGAGCTGCGTCTGAACCCCAGGCTTCCCAAAACCCTTGTTTTCATCCACTAAGCTCAATGTCCAGGATTTTAAAATAAATATTTAGGGTAAAAAAATCATTTAAAAAAGCAGTAGAAAAATGGTATTAATTAATTAATTATAATTAATAATACAGTACGACCAACCAAAAAGCACTGACCGATCTACTTCCCAGGTAGCCTGTCCCCTGTAAGGACAGGAGATACAAGATACTGTCAGGAGCTCTGGATGGTTGAGGTAGTCCAGTCGCAAGAGTTGTCCTTCATGAGAGCCTCTAGCTTTAGGAGTTGTGAACAGAACTGAACAATCTTATTGATGTAAATATCAGAGGACTTGATTCACACAGGTAGCACAGAAATCAGTGAATGTTGCCAACACGGACCATTTCCATCACGGTTATGAAACTGCTTGTCGGAGAGACCGCACCGATAATTGAGTTATCTGGGCATATTTTCTTTACCCAGAAGAGTGCTAGATACATTAAGCTTTGGGTTTTTTTTTTTTTAAAGCAGTTTAGAGACTATACACCTAGCTTTGCAAAATAATGGGAATAAGAGAAAGGAGACAAAACAAAGAAAAACTAAGGAAGTCAGATATAAAGTGAAAACATGTTTTTTAAAAGAAATAAAAAGCTAAAGATGAAATATACCAAAATGTTAACTATCCTTGGGCAATGAAATGGTAGGTTATATTAATTTTATTTTTAAATAAATAAAATCTTTAAAAAATTTATTTTTGATAAGCTTCTGAAGTTTCCATTTCTTTTCTCATTTTTAAAAATTATGTCTTCATTAAATATTTCAGTTGTTTAAGTGATATATGGTGCATCAAAAAAATCATTTAGGACCCTGAATATATCCTGCCAGCCCTTTCTGGCCTGCCAGGTCTCTGTGGAGAGGTCTGCTGTTACCCTAATATTCCTCCCCATGAAAGTCAGGGACTTCTTGTCTCTTGCTGCTTTAAGGATCTTCTCTTTATCTTTGGAATTTGCAAGCTTCACTATTAGATGTCGAGGTGTTGAACGGTTTTTATTGATTTTAGGGGGGGATCTCTCTATTTCCTGGATCTGAATGCCTGTTTTCCTTCCCAGATTGGGAAAGTTTTCAGCTAGGATTTGTTCAAATACATATTCTGGCCCTCTGGCCCTTTCGGCGCCCTCGGGAACCCCAATTAAACGTAGGTTTTTCTTCCTCAGACTGTCATTTATTTGCCTTAATCTGTCTTCATGGTCCCTTAATTGTCTGTCTCTTTTTTCCTCAGTTTCCCTCTTTGCCATCAACTTGTCTTCTATGTCACTCACTCGTTCTTCCACCTCGTTAACCCTCGTCGTTAGGACTTCTAGTTTGGATTGCATCTCATTCAATTGATTTTTAATTTCTGCCTGATTGGATCTAAATTCTGCAGTCATGAAGTCTCGTGAGGCCTTAATGCTTTTTTCTAGAGCCACCAGTAGCTGTATAATGGTGCTTCTGAATTGGCTTTCTGACATTGAAGTGTAATCCAGATTTTGTAACTCTGTGGGAGCGAGGGCTGTTTCTGATTCTTTCTTTTGAAGTGAGATTTTCCTTCTAGTCATTTTGCTCAGTGCAGAGTGGCCAAAAACAAGTTGTATTGGAACACGGGGAGTATCACTGGTCCGTCCAGCTGGTCTTCTGGGGGAGGGGCCTGCTGTGCTGATTTTCAGGTGTTAGCACTTGGGGGAGCTGCTCTGCCCCTGCCTGCTGCAGGGCTCAGCGGGGGTTGTTTACCCCGTGGGACCCAGGGAGGAACAGCAGCAGTTGCTATGGCAACTCTGGAAGCCTGGATTCAGCCTCCGCAGGAACTACGGGGCTCGGGGCTCGGCTCTCCGTCCGCAGGGCCTGGAGGCTCCGGGGCGGGGCCGCTGATGTGCTCAGCTCGGGGCAGGAGCGTCCTCGCTGTCCTGGGCCCTCCCGGCCTCTGCCTGTCCCAGGGGGAGGCCGGATCCTGGGCTGTGTCCCCGGCGCCCTGTGCTCCGGGGCCTGCGCTGGTGGATTCGCGCTCCCGCCCCGCAGCCCCCTCCGCAGAGCCGCCGCCCGAGCCCCTCCGAGCTGCTCCGGCCCCGCCGTGCGCGCTGCAGCCCTTAGGGAGCTCGGAGCACTCTCCCGGGGCGCAGGTGTCTGTTAGTGTCCCAGGGAGCCCGAGAGCATCCCCGCCCTCCCGGGTCCTGCTCCAACTCCCTGCGAGCCCCTTTCCGCCCGCCTGGGAAGGTTGGTGCAGCTCTTGCTCCTCCGGACGGGACGGGGCTCTCCTGTCCTGGGGACACTCGCCCCGGCCTCAGCCCGGCTCCTCGCGGGGCCCCTCCCCCTCGGAGGCCTTTTGTTCCTTTATTTCTTTTTCCCCGTCTTCCTACCTTGACAGAAGCGCGAACTCTTCTCACTGTAGCATTCCAGCTGGTCTCTCTTTAGATCTCAGGCCGAATTCGTAGATTTTCAGGATGGTTTGAAGGTTATCTAGGTAACTTGGTGGGGACAGGTGATTTGGGGACCCTGCTCTTCCGCCATCTTGCCCCTCCCTCCGCATCAAAAAAATCAGGTGGTAGAAAAAGACTTCTAATGAAAAATTGCCTCCCTGGCCTCATGCTCCTCAAAGGCATTGACTTTCAGGAATTTTTGTTGTATTCTCATATTCATTGCTCAGAATTAAAAATATTATACTATTATCTCTTAAGTAAGAAGTTTTCCCTGTTTTCATTATCATTAAGTAAGAGTACAGCCATATGGTTCTAAATTCAAAAGATACAAAGAAGTATAGGTGGAAGTGGTGTGCCTTTTGTTCCTCATCTCCAGCCAACTGTCCTTCTCCTTGTCCCCATTGGAACCATTGTTATCAAATTCTGGTGAATTGGACAGAGACATTCTAGAAACATCCGGAGATATGATTAGAGGTGTACCAAATACACGTTGGCTGGGTGCCAAAACTGATATCACCAACAGAGAACTTTTGGGAATGAGAGAGTAAAATATACAATTTTGCCAGCAGAAGCTACTTATCAAAATTCTAGTAGTCAGATGCTAAATGCAGGGCAGTAGAAGGTAGGAGTGTCATTTTCTCTTTGCAGTGTCTGTGTTGAAATAGATTCATTGAGCGGATACATCTAAGATCACGAACTTCTGTGCACACCAAATGTAATTCAGTAAAAGTCTTTTTCTTAACACTCTTTTTAGAAAAAGGCCTTGCACTCATCAGTTGTATTTTGGGCCAATCCCCCAAACCTTTTGTCTTCGACTACTGTTAGTCCATTTCAACAAGTTTCTGTTGTTTTAACATTTTTAGCCCCCCTAGGCTCCAAGCTATGAGGAATCCTTTTCTCCAAGCCTTCTCCTTAGCATTTATTAATTTGCTTGTTCTCATTGATGAGTGAGCCCTGGATTCGTAGACAGTTTATCATGATGTTGCTGTACATGACTTCGGAGTTGGTCCTCATGAAAATTTGAGGCATCAGAGTTAATATTCTGCTTCTAATTCACACTTAGGACTTTTTCCAAATAGGACTTTTTCTTGAGAAACCCATTACCTAGATAAAATTTAATTGCTAAGTACTATTATCAAATTTGCTTATGTTATGAATGCTAGTACCTGAACCTTTCACCTAGAATTATAAATTCCTCCACTTGTTGTGGCTTCTTACATGGCTTGGCCAAAGTGGATGGCTTCTGAATCCTGTCCTGTGTCTTGGAACTTGTTTATTCTGTGGAAGAACTCAGGATCTCTCTTTATCCCTGAAATTTCATTGGTCATTGCTATGTTAGGCTGGGCTCTTATTTTGTTCTATTTGGAAGCTTGTAGCCATGTATTCTGGGAAGTTTTCATGTATAGCTTCCTTGAAAATTTCCTCCTGTCCATTTTCTGTCCTCTTTCTAAGTCATATGGTGGTTGGTGGAAGACTCTGAGTCTCATGTTTGCTTTTCTGTTTCTGTCACTGTTGGCCAGTACTGCTTGAAGGCTTATCTTGTCACTCTTCCTTTGATGAGATGCTTATGGGAACGAGGATCTATGGTGATCATCCTTGTTAGTTCCCTCCTGGATTGCATCTTCATGTCTATTCTCTGGGACCATCTAGTTTGCTCAGAAGAGAATCTTCTAGGTCCTGCCAGTGGGGGAACCAGCCTGGCTATCAGCATTCTGGAGGTGCACTGGGGAGGAGGTATCAGTGTCTTTCATTGTTGTCATTGTCTTTTTTTACTGGGGTAAAATAGGATAAATTTTAACCATGTTAATCACGTTCAAGTGTATGATTCAGTAAGGGTAAGTATATTCACATTATCACGTAACCATCACCATGACTTCATGGTGACTTCATTTCCATGACTTTTCCATCATCCCAAACTTAAACTATAACCATTAATCAATAACTCCCCATTCCCCTACCCTCCAGCCCCTTCTAACCTCTATTTTACTTTCTGTCTCTATGAACTTGACAACCCCAGGTACCTCCTATAAGTGGAATCAAATATTATTTATCCTTTGGTGTCTGGCTTATGTCACTGAAGGAGGTGTCCTCAGGATTCATTCAGTTTGTGGTGTGTGTCAGAAGGGTCTTGTTTTCCCATCTTCAGCCTTACTCCTCCTTCCTGATCTTCTATCCCACATTTGACTCTACCTCCACTGGACTGGCATTCCTAAGCATGGAGCTTGTCTTCCTCAGTTTCCCTGGCATTAACCTGGAGCACCTGCGAGACAGGCTCTAGGTACAGTCTCTCTGCAGCCATCAATGTTTCCCATCCTTTGGATGTGCAGCGACTCCATGTGGACCCTTCCCAGGGCATGCTAGGGTGAAACATCCTGCCTGTTACTGATGTCCTTCTCTTGTAGGCACTTCGGTTTCACATTCCTCCTCTTGACTCGGCGCACTTCTGCCTCTGAGTGACAGATGTCTTCTGGTTTCATCAAAGATGGAGTTTAAGTTTCTGTTTCTTGTTCTCTTTTTGTTTTAGGATGAATTAAAGGGGGAAAAAAGAGGTAGGGAAAAAGATCCTTACTTCACTAGCTTAAAAGCAAATGTAATAATGTTTATATATGAATTTCCTAAAGAAAATGGAGAGGATCTTTGTGGTTGAGGTTTTGTTTCGCTTTGCTCTTACAAAGAAAAAGGTTTGAACATGACAAAGTTTTCTGAAGCCTCGTGTCTTTTCTGGCTGTTTCTTACCAGACCTATCTAGCATCTTAATAACACATGTAAATTGGAGTCAGGGAACTCATCTGCTATAAACACTTACTTTGATCACAGACAGTGCTCCAAACGGCAACAAAAAAATCACCGTTTTTAAAGGAAGGGAACTGACTGGGAAAAATTAGAGAGGGAGACAAACCTTAACTCTGGGAAACAAACAAAGGGTTGTGGAAGGGGTAGGTAGGTGGAGGGATGGGGTAACTGGGTGATGGGCAATGAAGAGGGCACTTGATGGGTTGAGCACTGGGTGTTATACTATCTGTTGGCAAATTGAATTTCAATTTTAAAAATGTAAAAAAAAAATCACCCTTTTAGAATTATTAGGGGGTGGGAGACTATGGTCGCATGGCAGCCACAACTTCCTTGCTCACATGCACAGGAGGGCCCCTGGTCTCTCCAAACTGTTATGGTTTCTGGAGCTGGGTCTCCCATTCAGAGGAGAGAGAGTTGCTAACTCTGGATTTCTTTTCTATTCTCTACTGTACTGAATTTTTCTCCTTCACCAACGTATAGCCTCTGCTAATTCCTCCCCACTCCAGATATCACTTCCGGCTCCCCACCCGCCTCCCCTCTCCAGAGGCTATCTCCTCCATTGGGCTGTGCATTTGAGGACAGGACTCTGTCTTAATCATCTTTGCGTCTCTCAGAGCTTAGTGCTAGCTCATGTCCCGTGGTAAGCACTCAGGAAATGCTTGTGGGGAGAATGAAGGATGGAATATAAAACTATTTGCTTTTACCATCACTGGCCAATGGATGTTTGCTTTCTTGAACTGAGCAACGACCAAGGATCAGGTTTAAACTTAGGGTCTGGTTGAGGTCTCCCTCCCCCTCTCTTCCATTTAAGACTTGTCATTAAAAAAAAAAAAAAAAAAGACGTTATTAAATAGCCTTCTTTTGCTTGTTAATTTACTCCTGCTTCAGATTTCTCTCTCTTCCTCTTACCAAGTCAAATTCCCCGAGGCAGGATGGAGCACACCTGGCCTTTATCCACATCATGGAGTGTCCTTCAGAGTTAGTAAAACAGGAGAATGAGGAAGGAAAAATCTTCAGTGGGGCAAGGTCATGCAGGGAGGGTGGGCCTGGAAAAAATCTCTTCTGTAGGTACATTCTGATCTTTTATTCAGCTGGGGGTTCTCCAAGCAGAAAGTGAAAGAGATATTCCTAACAAGTTGGCCATCCAGCTGTTATTGCCTATCATTCTGGATGTTAGTCCTCCTACCAGGATCCCAGAGCTTCTCCCCCGCAATGCCCATGTAGAAGCAAATACTAGAGATTTCATCTAAAATTTATCCAAGTGAGTAGGGTCAGTGACAAGAACCAGAGCAATGCTGAAACCACATAATTTCTGGAGACGAGAACCCCAAATGAAGAAAGTGCTGCAAATCAGTCTCTTGGCTTCAAGCAATGAGAATAAAGTGAAGTCTTTCCATTAGAACATTCCAGTTCCACAAATATCTGAAGATAGTGTTTCAGAAGACTTGAGCAAAATTAATTCATCATGTAAACAACTTTCAAGAGATCTTAGCATTTACAAATTTGCTTGGAAATTTCCATTTCGAAAACCAAGGACTCTTCCAAGGCAGAAGTAATCATGTCTTCTTTCAAGGGTTTAAATCCAGGCAGGGCCTTCAGTCACTGTGTTCTTAGAAAAAAAAAAAAAAAGGTTAGTTAAGGGCAGAGGAGTTCAAAGGTCACTGGTCATGACCTATGGTAAGAAATAAACAGAAATCCTACTTCACAAATAAAACAAAAGTTTCACAAAATCACACTAACTTTTATTATGGGTAGTGCATTCTGATCTTTGCTATTTCATTCTGTTATGATTTATATTGAAAAATACTGGCAGCTCCCTAAAAAAATCAATTTGTTGCTCTCAAATGGGTAGTGACCTACAATTTGAAAAAGAATGATTAGAGAATAAATTCAAAAGAAGCCTGTTTCAAATCTAGTAAAAGACATTTCACTTCTGGCTGTCTTGTAGAATCTTCCCAGTGATCACCAGTGGTAAGAAAAGGAAATTGGTTATGATGAGTGGAATTTCTCATATGCCAGGTATCAGATATATTCTAACTGAAAATAGGCCTCATAAAATACCTTTTTCCCTATAGAATGAGGTATCCACAAAACAGACAAAACATACAGACGTGGATAGATCCTGTTAAACAGCTAAATGAGTATATTGCTCTATCCCAGTTTAATCATGGAGGAAAATGTTCTTTTTTTTTTCCCCCTTAAAGCTGCTCTTAGTATCAAAGATTGACATTTCAGCTCTTGAACTACCCTGAGTCAGTTGACCGTATTAAAAGCCATCCGTCCATACCAGTCCTCTTACAGGGCTCAGAAGGGATAATGAACACCCCACCTTTCTCACTGGATGTTGAGAAAATGCATACTGCAGAATCAGTATGAGCCAATTCTGGCCTATACTGAAGACTTTGTAGGGGACAATTTAATGATTGGGACATAATGCATTGGGCTAGCTGATTTAAGGATTTTGACTTCTTCAAATAAACTTACAGGGAAAAGCTGATTTAAAAAAATATATTGGTATGAGATAATATACATGAAGATGACTTTTTGGTGTACCTATTACAAGTAGAAGCTGGAAACAATACAACAAAAGAAATTGAGATTGGGGATTAAGATTGGGTTTGAGAGGGCAGCCCCAGTGGCACGGCGGTTTAGCGCTGCCTGCAGCCCAGGGTGTGATCCTGGAGACCCCAGATCGAGTCCCACGTCAGGCTCCCTGCATGGAGCCTGCTTCTCCCTCTGCCTGTGTCTCTGCCTCTCTCTCTCTCTCTCTCTGAATATATAAATAAATAAATCTTTAAAAAAAAAAAGATTGGGTTTGAGTAGTTCATTTAAGGGTCAGTCAAGTCCATTATCCTGCCATTAAAAAAAAAAAAAAACATGCTCTGTCTTCATCTTCACGTTAGCCTGTTTTCACTCCGGCAAACTGAATGCTGTCTTGATCCCCTTCTTACTAAAATTTACATTACATTTCCTTGATGCCACACATGATACTCACAAGCCTCTCTGGTCTCTATGTCTGAATCTCCTCTTCTAAGGACATCAGTCAGATTGGGTTAGGGCCCGCCCTGAAAGCCTCATTTTAACTTGATTACCTCTTTAAAAACCCTCTCTCTCCAGGCAGTCATATTCTGAGGCTGGGGCTCAGGCTCCAACATATGGATGTATTCGTTGGGGGACGGGGGACTGTTCAGCCCATCGTCACCTCTAAAGCTTGCTTCAAGAAGGGATGCAGGATGTGGGGAGCCAAACACCCCCTGCAATGCCTGACCCTTGCTCAGGTTTCTCAATGGTGCATTTCTTTTGCTTTAGGGAGAACTAATGCCGATGTGATGACCGCCCTGTCGCAGGGCTACAGGATGCCCCGCATGGAGAACTGCCCAGACGAGCTCTACGACATCATGAAAATGTGCTGGAAGGAGAAAGCAGAAGAGAGGCCAACGTTTGATTACCTGCAGAGTGTCCTGGATGATTTCTACACTGCCACAGAAGGGCAGTATCAGCAGCAGCCTTAACACACTGGAAGACTCCTGGCCGCTCGCTGGGACGACTGCCTCCTTCAAAAAGAAAACAGGACAATCACTGGTTGCGCTAGTATCTCACGCACTAGGATCATCCACCATCCCTGCTTCCTGAAAGTGAGGCTAGGTAACTCAGGAAGACCACTCCCGACGTGGAAAAGTATTCTCTTTCTCGTTGGCTGATGCCCACTGGTTGCCGCTTGGACTGCTCCCAGCTGGCAATCTTGCTTTGCTAGGCCAACATCTGCAGACAGCCTTCTGAGAAGAAAACACCTGTTGTGTCCAGAATCCCCCACTCCAGCCTCTTGTTTACAACTCAGTGTGTGACTCTGAGGTTCAGAGGCTCCTGCAGTGAATCTCTCAACTAGTAACAGACTTAAACTCATTTATAAAAGTAAAGTAACCAGATGCATATCATGACTCTTCTTTGCATTTTCTCTCTGCTTTGGCTTATCTATTAAATTACTAATCCAATCTGTTACATATTGCAGGTGAAGTCAGAAGGTTAAAATGGTCTCTCCCAGATTTTAGCGATTTCCCCTCCCCCTCGAATCTGAGACTGTTAAACATTTTCCTTCCATGGAGACTGCTCCGAACCCCCAGACATGAAGCAGAGCAACAGCAATGCTCTTCTGACCTGTTTCCTGTAGAAATGTCCTCTGTGAGCTGCTGTGTGTCCCAACATAGACCCTGCCCATGGCCAGGGCTGGTCCAGACCTCTGAGGAAAGGGAGAAGACCCTCAGGAACTCCTCTACCCCAAGAAGGAATATTTTTAACAGTCCAGCTTTTCCATTCCACAATTTCCTATATACAGACTTTTTTGACAATGTACTTTGGGAGAATAATAAGATTCTAATTTCTGCAGAGCCTGATAGGGCCTTATAACAATTTTCTTTATTGCTTCCAATGATTTGAACATTATTTTAATGATGGAATGTTAATTCTATTGTACTTGAGAAAGTAAATGCCATCTTTGAGTCTATTTTTGTGATTCAGCAATCTTTTCTAAATTGTGTAAAGCATGTGTGAGACTATTTATACAAAGATATGAGAATAAGTGACTGAGGAGGTTCAAAAGAGCCCCTGTAGCAGGGGATACGAGAGGTTTTGTTTACTAAATTTTTCTACTGTAAGCTTTGAATAGAAAATGCTATATCACCTCATGTTTCACTTATGCTCTTGTGTATATACCTAATATTTCTATTTTTTGATTTTATTTTAATACACCTGGCCCAGTAACATCTCAAGCTTTTTCCTTGTGTTTAACATTTCCAGTTACCATCAGCATAAAAATGAGTACCATTGTGGGAGGTGGAGCATTAGAGGGGATTCTATATAGTTACATCGTTTAAAGAACTTGCACAAGTTCTACCTCCATCCTTTGAGCATTTTCAGATTGGAAAACCAGGAGCTGACAGCCTGGATATCCCTGTATGGGGGCCAAATAGGATTTGTTTTCAAATAGGCTTAGCAGGCACCATTAGAATTTCATTTTGTGTGTGTTGCCTACGTGTTGAGTTCCTAGGGGAAGGGATAAAATATTCTACTGTTCCCAAAATTTTAACCTATTTTTCTGTGTGTTTTTAAAAAATGTTCTTTCTAAAATATTCTAAAGTTCTTGATTTACAAGTGCCATGTACTTGAAGATAGAATATTATCACCGTATAATGTCTGCACAGCTGATGACTTGATCCACAGGGGTCAGTCAGTCTTCTGCATACATCCACCTGTTCACATTTCTTTTTTTTTTCTTTTTAAAGATTTTATTTATTTATTCGTGAGAAACAGAGAGATAGAGAGGTAGAGGGAGAAGCAGGCTCCATGCAGGGAGCCCGACGTGGGACTCGATCCCGGGTCTCCAGGATCACACCCTGGGCCAAAGTCGGCGCTAAACCACTGAGCCACCCGGGCTGCCCCCTTTCACATCTCATTTCAGAATCACACATGTGGCCCTGCACGTTATGTGGAAGGAAATTGTAAAGATTCTCTAGGGCAAAAAGAAGTTTCTAGAAAATTGCTAAGTTTATCTTCAGTTGGTTTTTCTTCACACAATTCTGCTTCCTTTCACCGTTTTACATTCAATTTTTCGCCTCAATCAAGTACATGAGCCTTTTTTTTTTTCTTCAACACCTTAGGCCTCATCACTCATTCTCAGGATGTGCTCGAGCCACATCATACTCAATGGGCACCAAGCTCAGTCTCTTCCTTCATCAGTAGGATTCCAGCTTCCTCATGACTGGTAGGCAAAATGAGGGACTGAGTAGATGTTTGTATAATGTTAGGGTCTCCAGTAGAGTGCAGAATGCCTGATATCATATCCTGGATCATTACGGAGGACTTGAAAAGCAAAATGGCCACTCCTCTACCTCTCAGATCTTGCCTTTTTTGTTCTGCTGTGAAGGATGTGTAAAAAGTTTCCCCAGTGGATATACTGGTGTGCCCAGGCTTCAGAATCACTCCTTTGCTTTGACTCATATTCAAAATTAATTGCTCAAAGGAAGGCTGGCCCTCTCCTCAGCTGATTTGGTTGCCCCAGGAAGGATGGAGGAGTAGAGAAGGAAAGAAAGGGAGAAAAGTTGCCTTTTTCCTTTCTTATAACCATGAAACTCACTGAATCTATGGTAAAGCTCATGAACTTGACACTGGTGTCCTCAGTAGAAGGGACACTTCATAGCCCCTCCAAGCAGACCTCCCTGGGTTCTGTCAGAATCACACTGGAAACGCATACTGCCCAGGCCTTCTAGGGAAGATAGGATGCTACAGGGGCCTTGATTCCCCTCTCCAAGGTGTAAAAGAGGTCAAAAAAGAAGGGACCATATTTATTTACATACACTGTGGGATAGATCAAGGGTATTAAAATGTAAATATAAGCTCATTTCCAATTTTGCCTGTGATGATGGCTTTCCTTTATCTTTCCCTTTGCTCGGAACAAACTACATGGGGCAGTGGCCACTGAAAGGCACTCAGAACTGAAACACCAGCATCTGGTACATGGACTGAAGTAAAGCCCATGTTCAGCCCCTAGCTGAGCTCCCCAGCCTTCGGGTCCTAACTGCCACGCTCCACAGCCAATCAGTTTCTTGTGTTCTCAGATGAGGTCAGACCACCCATCTCTCTTAGCGCATCTTTGTTTTCTACTTCTGCTGAGTTGAAGGGAGATTCCAACTCTCCATCTCCTACATTTTGACTACTTGAAGTTATTAGATTAGGAGAAGATGAGCCTTGCCGTTCTTCCTGATGGAAATGATAGTTATAAATACACGAAGCTCGCTATACAACCATCATTTGCTCAGTGCTCTCTTTTGCAGTTTGGCGCTTTATAAAAATGACCTGTAACCTATACCACAACCCTTGAAGGTATGGACAGTCTTAGGACTTTCACAGCTGAAAAATCGAATGAATTTTAATTTTGGAGGAAATGCCATGCAAGATTTCAACTCACCACTCAGACCTTTAAAAAGACAATTTAGGGACCCCTGGGTGGCTTAGTGGTTGAGCATGATCCTGGGGTCCTGGAATCGAGTGCTGCATCGGGTTCCCTGCAGGGAGTCTGCTTCTCCCTTTGCCTATGTTTCTGTCTCTCTCTGTGTTTCTCATGAACAAACAAATAAAATATTTAACAAAATAAAAAAGACGATTTATAGAGAGTACACCTTTTTTTCCATCTTTTTTTTTTTTTTTTAAGTGGTTTCAATGCCCAATGTGGAGTTCAAACTCATGACCCTGGGATCAAGATCACATGCTCTACTGACTGAGCCAGTCAGGTGCCCAGGGACTAAACTTTTTAATAAAATGCTTTTATAACATTTATGCTTTGTTTTATAACATGAAGTTGTATTAAACTGATAAAGTTTTATTCTAGAAAGCTCTAACATGACAGATGTATAAGAGGAAAGCCTTCTGATTTAATTTCCTGTGTTCTTATGACTAAATACTTCAGATAGAAGTAAGTGCCAAAAGCTTCACAGGGTTCCCAAGATGGTCACCATGTGATCTTAGCTGTTTCACTTACATGTTAAAATAATAGGGGCAGTCTTGGTGGCCTCCAACTCCAAGTTGTTGGAAAGATTAGTCAGAAATAATCAGGATTGGGCAATGTTTAATATTAGCACAAAACTTCTAGAATCAAAGCTGGCTTTATTTACAGCACTCAGATTAGATACCATGTCACAAAGCCGGAAAACAATATGTGGATTGTTGTTGTTGTTTTTTTTGTGTTGTTGTTGTTGTTGTTTTTTACACTTATGTAGGTGGACAAAAGTCCTTAATCCCTCATATGCTAACCTTAAGGTCAGATGTGGTTTTTTATTTCAGATTTTCTTTTATTTTTTATTTAAAGGCTTAATGCAATGAAAATACTGAATATTTGGCAGTTAACCTTCCATGAACACTGGAGAAGAAACCTTTAATCAAAAAATATATATATATTTCTTTGCCTCCCTGAGCTGCTACTCAAGGGCCACCCTGGGTCTGGGCATTGCCCTGTATTCTCCCTGCTATGCCCAGGTATGGCAGGCACAACTGGGACACGGCCAGAAGATAGCCTGCCTTGTGCTGGCCATGGGGCTTCTGGGCCCCCTGGACTGGCTGGGCCACCCTCCTCAGATCAGCCTTTTCTACATCTTCAATTTCCTCGAGTTCACCCTCTGGCCATGCTTTGTCTTGGCCCTTGTGCCCTGGGTGGTGCACAAGTTCAGTGCCCAGGGGACACCACCCATTAGCTCTTCCTGACTTTTTTTTTTAATTTTATTTATTTATGAGAGAGAGACAGAGACACAGACAGAAGGAGAAGCAGAGAAACAGGTTCAGTTCTATGCAGGGAGCCTGACATGGGACTTGATCAAAAAAATGCCTAAACTCGCATTAAGTAGGATGAATATAGCCTGTAAATTGCTTCAGGTCAAGTTCTGCCATCAACTGATTTCTTAAAACAAAAACAAAGCAAAAACAAATAATAAAAAAACCCAAGTATTCTGATTTTCAAAATTTTTTGGACTTCAGAATTGTGAATTAGGGATAGTCTTGTACTCAGAGATCTTGAAGAACATTCAAGACCACAAGACCTTTTAGTATCAGTGGTGTGTCTGATTCAAATGGAGGACTTTGGGACGGGGGTACGCAAAACCCATTTTATGGAGCCATGTTCCAAGATGAAAAACATTTTTAAGTCTCTTTGAAACAACAGAGTTATGAAAATAATCTCTGATCGAATTCACCTGATCAATACTTAGCAGGTCCAGTGGAGGGAAATATCTAGCAGTTTTAGGTGACCCCAAGAGCTACCAGTGCGCTGTGGTTGCTAAAATAGTTAAGGGGTGCAGTAGTGAGTTACATTAGGATCTCATAAAAGGGCTACAAACCAAAAAATATGTTCATCCATAACACACAATTCAGACCATGTGGAAGCATTATGTTCAATTCTGAATGCTTAATGGCAGATTCTCAAATCTTAACTATTCTGGAAAAGTCACTTTGATGTGGGCGATGGGACATGCATGAAAGAATTGGGAGCATGTCAAATGTGGAAGTTTTGGGGCAGTCGGGGGGAGCCACAGCACAGATGCTTTGACGGGAGAGATAAGTGGGATCAATTTCAAGCATTTGCTCTGTCAACAAACTATATTTTGAATCTTACTTTGTAAGACATTTTAGAAGTGGCTCATCATGCCTGATCTCTCTTTTGTCAGTGTACTTCCCTTTAAATAAGGTGTCCTGTGGGCTCACAGTAGTCATTCAATGCAGTGCTTTGCTGCACACTCCCCTGAGGCCAGGGAAGGGAGTAGACATACAGATTGTTAGTCTCAAATTGCTTGCTTTGAGGGGACAAGTACAAGGACGATACCAGTAGTGCAAGAAAACTATCATAAGGGGAAAAATCGATTCAAAATGGGAAGCAAATAATTCTGAGCAAAGATGGCAAAGCTGATTACGGGAACAGGCTTGGAGGTAAAGGAAAAAAGGCTTCGTTAAATAAGCAACATTCGGGTGGGGTTTTGCAGGGGGACAGGGCGCTGGCAGGTAGAAAGGAGTCTGCAGGGAGAAGTTTCTGAGAAAGGATGCAGCAGAGCAAGAGCAGCGTGGGAAGCACCGAAGGACAGTGCCCCCCAGACTGGTGGAATTGGAGCCTGGAGACTCAGACTTGAGATTGCATCAGAATCACCTGGAAGGTGCATTGGAACAGATCATTGCCCGCCACCCCGAGTGTCTGGTTCTGAGGTGTAGGTCTGGGGAGGGACCCAAGAACAACAGCTGAGATTCCTGGCTCTGGACCGCTCTTTGAGACCCGTTGGACGTGCTGGTTCTCAGCAGCTGGGGAACCCAGTCAACCAGGATGAGGCCGCATCACGGAGAAAATACAGAGTCCCTGGGGAGGAGTGTGGCCTTTATCAGAGCACGCGGTGGCAGTCCTACACATTTGAGGGAGCCTCACGTGTGGCAGCACAGCACAGAGCCTGCTGCCCAGTTACTGCTTCCCACCCTGGCTCTACTTAGTGTGCTCAGCGACAAAATAGGGGTAAGAATACTGCTCCCCTCACAGGGTTGTTATACAGAATAAATGATGTAATATTTCGTTATGAGCCGGGCGCATGGTCAAGCCAACGTGTGAAATAGAAACGTGAAATCAAGATGTTTGGTAATTGAGATGTTGAATAAAATGCAGTGTCAGAGAAGCACAGTATGAAGTCCAATCGGCGAGCAGTGTGGGGGACAGATGGGCAGGAAAACCAGAGAGGAGGCTGTTGTGGCAGTCACAGTGGGGGGGAATAAGAGCCGTAACTAGGTAGGATTGGTGTGCTTTGGGAGACGCTGTAGATGCAGACTCTGAGGACCTTGCCTGACACCCTGAGATTGATTTCTTCAGATGTGGGACAGGGTACAGAGATCTGTTTGTATGAGTTGTTTTTTGGTTTGTTTGTTTTCAAGATTTTATTTATTTGAGAGAGTGAGAGAGAATGAAAGCACTAGCAGGGGAAGGGGCAGAGGGAGAGGGAGAAGCAGGTTCCCTACTGAGCAGGAAACCTGACACAAGGCTCGATACCAGGACCCCAGGATCATGACCTGAGCCAAAGGCAGATGCTTAACCAACTGAGCCATCCAGGCACTGTGGGTTTTGTTTGTAACAACCTCCCCCATCTGTGAGATCTGATTTCAGAATTCAAGTTATAACCCTGATACACTCAAGCAGGCAATTGGATGTTGGAGGTGGTAACTGTTACAGATTTAACTGTCCTCCCAAATGGTATGTTGAAGTCCTAACCTCCAATACCTCAGAATGTAACCTTATTTAAAAATACAGCTGTTACAGATGTGATTAGTTAAGCCAAGAGGATTTCACCAGTAGGTCCCTAATCCAATAGAACAGGTGCCCTTACAAAAAGAATGTTCCAGGAAGAGCTAGAACACACATAGAGGGATGACTGTGTCTGCAGCCCCAGGGAGAAGAAGACCACGTACAAGCCCAGTAGAGAGGCCCGGAACAGATCCTTCCCTCATGCCCTCTGAAGGAACCCACCTGCCAACACCGTAATCTCATCCTTCTGGCCTCCAGCATTGTGGGATGAGACGTTTCTGTTGTTGAAAACACCCAGTTGTGGCACTTTGTTACAGCAGCCCTAGCAAATTAATGTAGCAACCTAGTGAAATTATAGGAGTGGCTAATAAAAGAAAAAATTGTGGATAACCAAAATAGAGAGAATCTGCAGTCAGGAAGAGGAGAACTGGGCCAGCAAACCAGACAAAGAAGCATTTGCTACGGCAGGAAGCAGAGCTAACCTGGTATGCCGTCCAGGGTCCAGAGACCAGGCAGCAGTGTGTTTCAAAACGTAGGTTTTGTACTCAATGCACTCAGGCGTACTGAGGCCAACAGATGAGGAGACAATTGCCGTTGAAAAGAGTTTGTGGGACACCTGGGTGGCTGAGTTGGTTGAGCGTCCGATTCTTGGTTTCCGCTCAGGTCATGATCTGAGATGTGAGATTAAGCCTTGTGTCAGGCTCCACACTCCACACAGAGCCTGTTTGAGAGTCTCGCCCCCTGCCTCTCCTCCAACTCATGCACGCTCACTCTCTCCCTAATACATAAGTAATCTTTTAAAAACTGGAGGAAGAAAAAAACAGGGAGTAGGCAAGCATTTTGTCTTGACAGGAGCATAAGCAACCTGAGTGCAAGAATCATGCCCCTCTGGTACCCTATCCTGAGTGCCCAGAAGAACCCTTTTAAACTCCAACTGCATCTGGAGAGTGGTGGGGGAGAAAGGATTACAAAGAGCTAAAGAGAAGGGATTTGAGGATGTTCCCCATGAGCTAATAGGGAAGGAGGCAGAGCAGTGCCCTGCTCCAGCCTGAGGGATGCTTCTAGTATAAAGGATGTAAAGCCAAGGTAAGTACTGCTGTTACAGCTGAATGCAGGGGGCTGCTAGGGCTGCCATAACAAAGCACCACTGACTTGGGGCTGGGGGGAGGTGTTCTGAACAACAGAAATTTATTTCTCACAATTCTGGAGGCTAAAAGTCCAAGATCAAGGCATTGGCTGGGTTGGTTCCTTCTGAGGCCTCTCTCCTTGGCTTGCAGATGTTCACCTTCTCCCTGTGTCCTCACAAGCTCTTCCCTCTGCATATGTCTGTGATCTAACCTCTTTTTCTTATAGATACCAGTTATATTCGATTGGGGCGCAACTCATTTTACCTTAATGACCTCTGTAAAGACCTTCTCTCCAAATACACTCAAGTTCTGAGTTACTGGAGGTTACACCCAATGTGTCTGAGGGTGACACAATGCAACCATAATAGTCTCTCCAAGGAGAAGATGGAGTAAAGAGGCGACCAGATGACCCCAAGCCGCATCAAGGGCAGAGAGCAGTTACGATGTCCACGTTTCCTTACAGAGAGCATCAAAGCCCACACACTGCTTCTAGCTCCTTCTTGCAGCTGCATGGCACCGGACAGGGGCTCAGTTCCGGGGCCAGGCCCTGGCTGGCCCAACCCAAAGGCCGTTTGAACCTCTCTAGCCTTACTTTGCTCATGACCTACTCTGCTGGGCAGACAGGACTGGTGAGTATCAGGGAAGACAATGATCTGAAAGTGTGTCCCAGTCTACCAGGGACTTTGCCGGCTGCAGTAATGGGGAAGGCTGTCACAGTGCACAGGTGCTGGAAGCCAAGGTTACTGGGAGGGAGATAACAGCACCTGGAGGCCTGGGCATGGTCCAGTTCCAACTGGCTGCTGGGTGAGGCTTAAAATAAGGACAATTTAAGCCAGAGGGGGAAAAAGAAAGACAGGTGAGAAGGGAACCTTTTCAGAGGTGAAAAGCTGCAGTGCCTCAACTACTTGTCAGGCAGGCACAGGACGGCCCCGCCGGGCACACGGAGCTAGGGAACCTGAACAGCTCACTGAACCTGGCAGCTGCCCACCCCCTGCCCCCCGCAGCTTTCTAAGGCATCTGCCAGAGGGGGAATCAATGGATAGAGAGCTCTGGGGCAGCAGCAGGCCAGAGCAACCTCTGATTCTTAGGATGGACAAACACAACCAGCTGGATGTTTGCGGCCACAGGCCCGGGCACATGCACGTACACACACATACACAGGCAGTAATAATTATTAATAGCGATCATCTTTCACCATATCATTATTCCAAGAGATATGTAAGTACACCAAGGCTTTTTTTTTGTTTTTTAAAGATTTTATTTATTTATTCATGAGATAACAGAGAGAGAGGCAGAGACACAGGCAGAGGGAGAAGCAGGCTCCACGCAGGGAGCCCGATGTGGGTCTCGATCCCGGGTCTCCAGGATCACGCCCTGGGCTGAAGGCGGTGCCAAACCGCTGAGCCACCCGGCCTGCCCAAGCCTTTTTTTTTTTTTTTTTAACATACAATTATTTCAGAGACAGAATGCTTTCCTATTATCACTTGCCAGAATCTTCAGCAATTGTGGGATTTTGTAGTTAATGTCATTTAAAATTACTTTTATCCCTAAAGAAAACCAGAACTCGTGGATCGAAGGAGTGAATTGATCTCAACTATGGAAAAAGTATAACAATAAGATACCAGCTGTTCGCCCATTTACTCGATCAGCTAATATTTATTTATCGATCGCCTGCCGTGTGTAGGCACTGTGCCGGGTGCTGGACTCTCGATGGAGTGCACTTCATACTAACGAACACCTAGACACACACCTCACCCCCACCTCGCACATGCACACCCCAGCAATTCTGTTGTCACTTATCTCTCCAGCAGCAGCTTCCCATCTGTCAACAGCTTTAAAAATAGCCAAACCATACTGCAGAGAGCTGCTCTGCTGTGGTAGGAAATCAAGAGAAATAGAGAATGAAAAATTTAAGAATCAAATTAAAACTCTCAACTCCAAAGAGTCGAATAAGAAGAAAATACTTTTATTATTATTCTATTAGTATAGAAGCATTATTATACTTCCATCTTTATTTATCAATAATGTTAACAAAGACTCCCTTTAAGTAGTGAATTCCCCCATGCACAAGCTTCTGGGATGTGTGCTGGGAATGAGAAAATAGGGCTCTCTGTCCAGAAGATGTAAACTTGAGGCAGAGGAAGAGGTGAGAGCACCTCGAGCTCCTCCTCATAGAGCAAAACTTGAAATTAGTGCATCCCCACTAGATGCATATCCCCAAACCAACATTCAACAATAGGCCTGAGTTTAAAACCTGAATGTGCAACCCCACAAAGAGACTCCCGTGTTATTATACCCAGTAATGCAACACAGGGACTGAACCCTCTCTTGTGAGAGAAAAATAATTTTAAAATTTTTTAAGAAGGACAGAAGGAAATATCCCCTTATTCTTTCAATAAATTACCTCGTATCAAATGTAGGAGTCTAACTTCCAGTATTTTCTGGGGTTTTCAGGCTACTATTTAACTTTTTATTTTTTAAAGATTGTATTTACTTTAGAGAAAGAAAGAGAGCACAAGCAGGGCTGGGGAGAGGGGAGCAGCAGAGGGAGAGAGAGAAGCAGAATCTCCCCTGACCAGGGAGCATGAATAGATGTGGGGCTCGATCCCAGGACCCCGGGATCATGATCTGGGCAGAAGGCAGATGCCCATCTGACTAAGCCACCCAGGTGCCCCTATGTTCTTTTTAATGAATATTGTGGCTAGCACTGAAGTGTAATTAAGCAGATTGCTTGGGAGAAATACAAATTCTCACTGTTTTGCCCACCTACGACAGTGCGTGAGGTTATGTGACCAGTGCTGCCCGAGATATGGATTCGTCTCCTCCTGTCCTGTGTTGAGCAAAGTTGAAATAAACTGGTCACACTACTTCCCCAAGTTTCAGCATAGCAGTGTGGATGCAGCTGAGAAAGGCAGCTCCCCCTCTCTGAATTAGGCATTACATCTCTGACAAGTCTTACGTCTCACTAATCAGCCCATTCTGATGAGATTCTCAACCAGAGACCCCTTGCTTATTTGGATAGTCTGGATGATATTTTTCCCTTTCTTTCAATGATTAGCCTCATATAATTTGCCCAGTTTTGTGAAATCTAATCATGAATTAAGAGCTTCAAAAATATTGATGCTATTATTGGACTCAATTCAATTTCTAGAAATCTTAAGTATGTAAAAGTATTTAAGTAACTCATAGACTCAAACACACTCTTTTCATCATTATTTATAATTCAAAAATATCCAAACTCTCTAAATAGCTAATTTATTCTGTCCCTGTGTGTTAAAGACCTGCTATGCATCCAGAATCATGCAATACACTGAGGGTATTCATGAGCCAATTTTAATGAATTAAAAGGAAAGGTTGATTGATCTATGTAGAACATTTTAAGTGATATATATTAATGAGGCAGGAAAATGTTCACCACGTATTGTTAAATAGAAATAACCCAAATATGAATTATTTACAAAGAACAATTAAACCTTTAAAAAAATGGTGAAAAGGATGCAAAGAAGGAGGAAGAAAAAAGGAAGAAAAAAGGAAGAGAAGGCACTTCAAGAGAACACACTCAAGTAATAAACATTGTATTGCACTTTTTTCTTCTTTCAATTTTCATTATTGTCTATAACTTTGATAATGGAAAAGAGAAATGCTCAAAGAATAATGGAGCTAAATTCTGTTTGTAGACCAAACAAAATCTATTAAAAAGCAAACAGATTGCTTAAAAAAAACAAACCCACAATGATGAAGACATGTCAAAGGGACACGGGAACCAAGTGAAAGAGCTCCCAAAGGCCAAAGCTGGAAAAATTTGAGTAGCTAAATAAATCAAGTAGTATTGGATTATAACCAAGTGTAAAATAAAAATTTATGAGTCTGCACTATAAATAAATAATTTGACAAATAAATAAGTGGAGAAGAGAAAATTTTCCCATGCAGGAGAATTCCAAATAAATTATGTAAATATTTCTCCTTCAAAGAAGTGAAGCATTCCATCCCACTCCTTAAGTGGTCACTGTGTGTAATGACTTGCTTCCAAAGAAGACAAGGAAGGGAAAAGGTATTTTGAGAGTGAAGAACCCTGACAAAGACTGCCTCGGCCAGGTAATAAAAGTCAACAGTAGCAACAATGAATAATCTCCTTGACATTATGATCCTTGATAGGATAAAATGGCACTTAACCTCTGTGGTCTTCCTCCTCCAAATATATCATCCCAGCCTAATCATAGGAAACATCAGATACATTCCAATGCAGAAGCATCTTATAAACTACCCAACCAGTAACACTCAAAATCTTCACGGTCATTAGAAATGAAGACAGTCTGAGAAATTGTCACAGCAAAGAGGAGCCTAAGGAGACACAAGGATTAATTTCATGTGGTTGCCTGGATGGGATCCCAGAACTGAAAAAGGACATTAGGTAAAAACTAAGGAAATCTGAATAAAGTATGGACTTTAGTTAATAATAATGCATCAGTATCAGTTCATTAATTAATTAATTAACAAATGTGCCACAGTAGGGGGAATTGCATGTAAGGTATAAGGGAACTTGCTGTATCATGTATGAAAATTTTCTGTAAATCTAAAACTGTCCTAAAAATAAAGTTTGTGGGACGCCTGGGTAGCTCAGGTTGTGATCCCAGGTCTGGTGATCAATTCCCACATCGGGCTTCCTGCATGGAGGCTGCTTCTCCCTCTGCCTACGTCTCTGCCTCTCTCTCTCTGTGTGTGTGTCTGTGTCTCTCATGAATAAATAAATAAAATATTTTTTAAAAACTAAAAAAAAAGTTTGCTAACAACAACGGCAGAAAGGGAACCAAGTTCCAGGAGTCTGTTTTTGGTACCATGAAACCATAAAAGTCACTATCCTGTTATTTACCTTTACCTAACATCTTACTTAGAGTTACATTATTCGAGAAGTCCATGTTTGTTTCAAGTGCAGATGCTTATTCATAAAGTTAAAACTTCATTAAGAACAAAAAGTAAAGGAAATATTTATCTAACTTCTGGAAAACACAAAATAGCAAACTAACCACTGACAACAGGCTTTAAAAAACTTAGTATTCCAGTTAATTCCTTTGGGGGACAGCGCCATCTAGTGTTTGATTACCTAAATAAACCAATGTGGTTCTGTTTCCTTCTCTGTGAGCGGCTGGCTATACATTAACCTAAGTCCTATTTCAAAGCTGAAAAGAACAATAACATGGAAATACATCTCTACCCCCACACCCCCAGAAACTGCTCATAATCTCAACTGACTCGAGTAATCCAATTGAAATAACCTGGTTTCATTTACAACTTCAGCCTTGAATCTGTCCATATAATGTGTGTGTCCGTTTTCAAAACTTCAGTCCAAAAATAATGAAAGAGATTTTATCAGAAATACAAACTCATGAAAATGTCTCATAATGCGGTCACTGTTTAAAAGTTGTAAAATGACTTATGTCTTATAAAACAACAGATCTCCATTCCAGCTGTCAGTTCTAGAAACTGCAGGGCTATGACAAGTTCCTACTGGGTTAATTTTACTCCAACTCTTACAGCAAGTCCCTTGCTTAATAAGTCCATGCCTATTTTAATATGATATTGTGATTCATAAAGTTATGTCTTTATTAAGAGTAAACAGTAAAAAAAGGAAAAAATGGGCTTAATTAAGGTCTTACATGTCTCAAAAGAAAAGACTCAAATGTTTAGTTAATATATATTGTTTTTCAACCTGGATGATTTTTCAAAATGTGTCACAAAAGGAAAGGAACACAGCTGAAATAACTGGCACCTTCCAATTGCAAATACCCTAAGAGGTAGTTTGCCTAGAATTGCCTAGAATATAAATGGCAAAAGTTTACTTTCCACCCCTAATTTCCTCTGGACTTGGCATATAGAATAGGTGAGGGAAAAACCCCATTCTGGTTATTAATTTGAATGACACTTCTTGTTCTCTTCTGACCACATGGACATATTAAGATAGGCCCTAAAAGCAATTATTTCCATCATACCTTGAATTAAGAAGTATGTTCTTGTATTAAGAAATCACCTCTCTGAGGATGTGGAGAAAAGGGAACCCTCTTACACTGTTGGTGGGAATGTGAACTGGTGCAGCCCCTCTGGAAAACTGTGTGGAGGTTCCTCAAAGAGTTAAAAATAGACCTGCCCTACGACCCAGCAATTGCACTGCTGGGGATTTACCCCAAAGATTCAGATGCAATGAAACGCCGGGACACCTGCACCCCGATGTTTCTAGCAGCAATGTCCACAATAGCCAAACTGTGGAAGGAGCCTCGGTGTCCATCGAAAGATGAATGGATAAAGAAGATGTGGTTCATGTATACAATGGAACATTACTCAGCCATTAGAAATGACAAATACCCACCATTTGCTTCAACGTGGATGGAACTGGAGGGTATTACGCTGAGTGAAGTAAGTCAATCGGAGAAGGACAAACAGTGTATGTTCTCATTCATTTGGGGAATATGAATAATAGTGAAAGGGAATATAAGGGAAGGGAGAAGAAATGTGTGGGAAATATCAGAAAGGGAGACAGAACATAAAGACTCCTAAGTCTGGGAAATGAACTAGGGGTGGTGGAGGGGGAGGAGGGCGGGGGGTGGGGGTGAATGGGTGACGGGCACTGAGGGGGACACTTGACGGGATGAGCACTGGGTGTTATTCTGTATGTTGGTAAATTGAACACCAATACAAATTAATTAAAAAAAAAAAAGAAATCACCTCTCAAGACTCCTAACTCTGGGAAACGAACTAGGGGGGGTGGAAGGGGAGGTGGTCAGGGGGTGGGGGTGACTGGCACTGAGGGGGGCACTTGATGGGATGAGCACTGGGTGTTATTCTATATGTTGGCAAATTGAACACCAATAAAAAATAAATTTATATGAAAAAATATAATGTAATATGATGATTTAAAAAAATCACCTCTCAGGTAAGATTGGTTTCGGGTTTTGTTTTTCAGATTTCATTAAGATTTAATTAGAGAGTTTAAAAGCACTGATAACACTTAGCCAGGTTATAATTTATTCTAGTGCTTTGGTTTGTTTTTTCACATAAAAACTTCTCTTAGGTTTGAGGCTTAAAAGTTTTCCTTGAGAGTGGGGCACCTGGGTGGCTCAGCCAATCACGTGTCTGCCTTAAGTGTCTGCCTTTTGGCTCAGGTCATCATCTTGGGGTGTTCAGATCAGGCCCCACAACAGGCCCCATATGGGTCCTGTATGGAGCTCCCAGCTCAGTGAGGAGCCTGCTTCCTCCTCTGCCCCTCACCTGCTCATACTCTCTCGCTCTCTCAAATAAATAAATAAAAAATTTTTAAAGAAAATGTTTTCCTGAAAGCAAGCAAATTATTGTCCAATTTAAGTGATGATATCTGAGTTATGATGTGACTACAGACAATTTACCCCATTTTATTGGTTGATGTTTTTGCTCTTGAAAATATTAAAACTTCCCAGCTACAAGCCAACCAGTGATGGCAAGAAAACAGAAAATGTCTGAACTGTAAAACACGCAACCGAGAGGTGTATTTTTTCTTAAAAGGTTTAGCCTCAAGAGAACTATGTGGTAATAAGCCACAGTACAAGAATTTGGACAAAATTGACTCTGATAATAAGCACAGTGATTACCAGAAATGGTCACCCCTTCTTACCTGGAAGCAGGTGCCTACCCCCCAACATTCACTGGAACGCCTGCCCTGTGCAGGTCTAACCCAGAATCAAGACTGTTAAGAGGTATAAGCCAGATGCCTTTCCACTGTCCAGCAGTCCCAGCTCAGCCATGTTTTGTTGTTCCCCAGGAACTACCTCTTATCAGTAATGACACTTATAAGATAAAATAGAATTGGTTTGCCCTGGTATAGACAAGAGAAAGCCAAATACTTTTCCTAATGATAGAAACAAACAGAAATCATCTAAGGAAGTGATGAAACTGGAACAGAAAATAAGAATTTGGAACAGAATCAACAGTGATCCCACAATGGCTCTGATAGGTGCTAGGAATCTTCAGAAACAAGAAGCAGCAATTCATAAAAAGCCCCTGCCCACAAGGCTCTAAACAGAGGCTCTAAACAATGGGGAAATTTCTGTAGCTGTAGATGTGAATGAGAAATAGATGACCTGCAGCGGGGCAGTATGGCCCAAGGCTGGAGAGGTCTCCAGGACAACAGGCTAGGATCTTCCTCCTGCCAACATATACTGGGCACAAATATGTCAAGTCCTTTGGAAACATTTTCCTTTTCACAACGTGAACTTACGAGAATAACTATCAAGGTGCTTTCCTTCCTGAGCTGAAGCACACCAAGGGCAAACTAGAGCAAATGTTCAGCACAGACAGAAACTAGCCTGTGTTACAAGAGAAACCCTTCATGATCTGCCAGGCTCTAGAAGAAGAAAAGCCTGGGTTTTATGATGACCAAAGACAAACGGACTTATTTTACAGCAATGCAGGTTTTATGAGTCTGAAGGTTTTGCTTTTTTCTTCTCAAAATCTAGGATATCACAAAGAATGGAATTACTGTTATCAGTCTAAAAAGCTTGAGACACGGTGCATTTCTATTTAAACCTGCATCAAAAATGTTCTTACTGTACTTGGAGAGAATAGGCAACAAGCTTCCAAGGCTGGTGAAGGAGAGGCAGTTTTATCAGGGACAAAACAACATGGGGAGAAATGATATGCCGCCACTAACTCCAACAAAAATAGAAAGCAAAACAAAACACTGCCCAGAACTTTATGAGGAGAGGGTTGGAACCTAGTGGTGCGGGGACGGAATAGCCTTCTGCTGTGCTAATATCTTCTCATGAAAATTAGTGGGTCCTTGGGCCAGGAAGATAGAATTCATCTCCTAGACAGCAGAAGAGCACTAGCAAAGAGCCAGGAGAGCTGTGTCCCCATCAGGATGGGTCATGGGAGCAAGCCCCTGGAGCACGCTGGATAGGGGGCTCAATTGCAGTGATCTGCAGGCTCTGTGGACTCTACCCTGCTATCCATGGAAGGCAAATCTGACAGTTGTTTTTACTGGGTTTCATTATTTAAACATAATCTGTAAACTGAGGCTAACACCATCTGCCTCACAAGGTTATATTCAGGAGTAAATGAGCTAATATGTGTGAAGATGCTTACCAGAGTGTCTGACACAGAACAAGCACTCAGAAACAACTTTATTTTTAATTTTTTAAATGTTTTTTAAAAATATTTTATTTACTTATTCATGAGACACACAGAGAAGAGAGAAAGAGAATGAGAGAGAGAGAGAGAGAGAGAGAGAAAGGAGAGAGAGAGAGAGGCAGAGGGAGAAGCAGACTCCATGCAGGGAGCCTGACGTGGGACTCGATCCCTGGTCTCCAAGATCATGCCCTGGGCTGAATGTGGCGCTAAACCGCTGAGCCACCCGGGCTTCCCAAGACACAATTTTATTACTCATATCCCCAAAAAATAGCATTAAGGATACTTACAAGTAAGAAATGCTGTGCATTCAATAGGCATATTCCAGGTATTGGGTGACGCTGTGTCACCAAGTGAAATATGATTTCCCCTGGAGCAACCAGGAGCCCTCAGGCCATGATGTGGGGGATACTTTCTACTCGTTACCTTAGAACCAGGTCTGCTCCCATACTGTCCTTTCTTCTTTGCTGAGGATCCCAAGGATGCTTTCTTAATGAACGGCCACCCCTGGGCCTATCCTTTGGGACTTTTGTCCTCCAAAATATGATTCTCTTCAGCTCTCACCAAAGATGATTATAAGCTTCTTCCATTTTAAGAATTTATCATAAAGAAATAGACATTATGAAACAAGAAGTCACAAAGTCCAGCCATAGTGGCCTGGTCCTCAAGTGTCCAAAACCTGATTCAACAAATAGAAGCCCCAATGGGCTCCTGATCTTCCCTCATGTTCTCCTGAGAGAATGAGGTTTCAATGGGTAACCATGCCCCCACCCAATATCAAAAGGGATGCTGGATTTAGTAGAATTTTCTTTAAGAAATGTCTTTTCATAATGATTATAAGTTGATTTAAAAATAAATTTTTTATTTACTTATGAGAGAGAGAGAGAGAGAGACAGAGACACAGGCTCCATGCACCGGGAGCCCGATGTGGGATTCGATCCCGGGTCTCCAGGATCGCGCCCCGGGCCAAAGACAGGCGCCAAACCGCTGCGCCACCCAGGGATCCCCTGATTTAAAAATAAATAAAAGTTATAGGCAATGAACACATTTCCTTGTTAATTGAAGGAAGTAGAATTTCAGTTTTAATGCACCTCCTCATCGTTTTGGTGTTTGTTGTAGAGCGACTTCAGAATTGTTCACTTACTTCACAAAATTTTATATGTAACTGTAATTATAAAGATATCCCTTAAGGGTTTTGTGGATTTAAAACATTTTAATGACTTTCAGTGACATTGGTAGGTGAGTTGAGGTCACAGAGATTTATAATTGGATGAAGTCTGGAGTATACGTCACTGCAGGTGTGAACACATTCCCCACCAACTACCCAGGCAGATTAATGACCAATTGGGTTATTTCATTAAATTTTCAAGTAAAAGTTTTTTTAAAAATGTCCCTCAGGAATCTCTTCAAGGTTGCAATTAAATTGTGCAATGAATTAAATTTTCTCTAATAAATTTCAGCCCAATCCTGAGTCCCTGAGATTAATAAAACATATAGAGATATATTATGCTATGAGTTCTGGAACCTCCGAAAGAACTGAAAAGACGTTCTTAAAGAAACAATGTGGGCATAGAAGCTGAAGAGAGTCTTCAAGGTTGGCCTTATGGCACCACTCTCTACAAGAGGACAGACAGTGCCAGGGTAAGGTGCCATATTCTCCAGTCCCAGCAAAACGACAAAGGAGAAGGAATGCCACAGCACCTCTGTTGAGATAGATACGGGGAAATGGAATCTGGGGATTTTGGTATGATTCCACTTGGTTCTCAAGAAGGCCTAGGTGGGAGGGGAGGAGATTTGAACATGATTCCAGATTTTTTCCATTATTACGATGTACTGCTGTTTTCCTCCACAACACTCCCGGACCCTCAAGGAAAATGAGAAAGAGAAAATAAGCAAGGCAATCTGTACCACTTGGTGGGGCTCCTTCTCTTTAGGCAATGACCAGGACATCCAGACCATGGTTCTCCAAAGGAGGAGGTCCCTAGGAGATGTAGGGAGGAGACAGATGGAGGGAGCTTGTTTAGTTTGCACCCTTGGCTCTCCCATCCATTTTAAGTGAGGATATCTTACATGTTTTTTTAAAATTTTTAATTTAAAATGTTTTAAAAGATTTTATTTATTTGAGAGAGAAAGAGAGCACAAATTGGGGGGGGGGAGGAGCAAAGGGAACAAGAGAACCAGGCTTTCTGGTAAGTAGGGAGCCTGATGCAGGGCTCCATCCCAGGACCCTGGGATCATGACCTGAGCTGAAGGCAGACGCTTAACTGACCGAGCCACCCAGGCACCCCCTTTTTTAAGTACCTACTTATTGCAGTGTAATTTTAAATGCACAATTCAATGACCGTTGCCATGTCATCTAACCACCATCACAATCAAGATGTAGAACGTTTGTATTATCTAAGAAAGTTCCCTCATGTTCCTTTGCACCTCTGCATCCACCCCTGCCCCAGGCAACTGCTAATCTACTTTCTGTCAAGACAGTTTCACTTTTTCTACAATCTCATACAAATGAAATCATGTGGCACAAAGACTTTTTTGCTTTGCATTTAGAAGAGGAATTACCTGTCCAACCTTGGCTCCCTGTTGCCCTCAGTGGTCACTGGAGTTCTGGCAACTCCACGTGGCTGTGTGGCTGCAAAAGTCCTCCAATCACACTGCATGCTGACCATCTTGCAAGGTCAGTAATGGAGCCTTCCTGTGTACCATTAATGTACACAGGGGTCTTGCATTTTCGTCAGAAGGAAGCAAATAGAAGTCTTTCTAGGACTATCATAGCATAACTTGGATGCCTCTTCCCTCTGCCTTTCAAAGGTCTCCCTTTCCAGCCATGTGTGAGGAGAGAAAGAAGAGTCTTGACTGTTTAGATTGTGGTGTGTGGATGGTGGGGGAGGGAATAAAATCCCACCACATAAAATTGGGCTTATTTGTTTTCCCCCAAATCCCACATCAACTTGAATTTTCTTCAAAGAATGCACTTTTACATGGATTGGCAGAATTAATATTGTGAAAATGTCAATGTTACCCAGGGCAATTTACACGTATAATGCAATCCCTATCAAAATACCATGGACTTTCTTCAGAGACTTAGAACAAATTATTTTAAGATTTGTGTGGAATCAGAAAAGACCCCGAATAGCCAGGGGAATTTTAAAAAAGAAAACCATATCTGGGGGCATCACAATGCCAGATTTCAGGTTGTACTACAAAGCTGTGTTCATCAAGACAGTGTGGTACTGGCACAAAAACAGACACATAGATCAATGGAACAGAATAGAGAACCCAGAAGTGGACCCTGAACTTTATGGTCAGCTAATATACGATAAAGGAGGAAAGACGATCTACTGGAAGAAAGACAGTCTCTTCAATAAATGGTGCTGGGAAAATTGGACATCCACATGCAGAAGAATGAAACTGGACCATTCTCTTGCACCATACACAAAGATAAACTCAAAATAGATGAAAGATCTAAATGTGAGACAAGATTCCATCAAAATCCCAGAGGAGAACTCAGGCAACACCCTTTTTGAACTTGGCCACAGTAACCGGAGAAGGACACAGTGTATGTTCTCATTCATTTGGGGAATATGAATAATAGTGAAAGGGAATATAAGGGAAGGGAGAAGAAATGTGTGAGAAATATCAGAAAGGGAGACAGAACATAAAGACTTCTAACTCTGGGAAATGAACTAGGGGTGGTGGAGGGGGAGGAGGGCGAGGGGTGGGGGTGAATGGGTGACGGGCACTGAGGGGGACACTTGACGGGATGAGCACTGGGTGTTATTCTGTATGTTGGTAAATTGAACACCAATAAAAATTAATTTATAAAATTAAAAAAACAAAAAAAAAAAACAAAGAATGCACTTTTAAAAAGACTTATCCTGGACCAATGGAGTAGAAGGAAAATTTGTCCTGAGGACTCAGTCTACTAGGAGCCATCGGGGGCTAAGGAGAAGAGAGTGATGCCATCTGAAGGAGGGCACTCCATCAGACTCAGTCAGGGATCAGCCCCATACTCAGGGCTCCTGGCTGGGTCCTCAAAAAGAGCAAAACACCCCTGGGCTGAGATGGGTTCAACCTGGGGGCAGGGGGTAAGGAACCACATGAAGGCCTTAGAAGAAGGAAACAGAAGGGGTCCCAGAATAAAATCATATTGTTTGGATTCTTACAGATGCACCTTCTTCCAAGAAGGCATCAAAAAAGAAAGCCAGAAAGCAAGAAGGTGTTTGTGTGTTTGTTTTAATCTCCCCTAGAGAAGGGCATGAAAGTCAGTGTTTCCTGTCCATCCACTCGATGGCAGGTACCATGTTAAGTGCTTTATACCTATGGTCTCGTGAAAAAAAAATAGACTAAATTATAAACTTTTTTCCACTCTTTATGAGAAGGGAGAAGTTGACGTAGGAATGAAAAGAAAAGGGATCTTTTAAAGAAAAGTAACAGTAGAAGAGTAAGAAAAGAATGAAAAATCCTACATGTGTAACGGTTCACAGATTTTCAGAGCAGGCATGCTCTGATGCTCTGCTATGCATTGGCCAAATTAATTCAGTAGGAGTCACTGATGAATGATAGAATTCTTAGACCCAACTCAAGGAAGGTTAAGTTTTTTTTCAGGATAATTACAGAATAAACAAAAGCAGTGTCCAAGAGTAGACAAGCTAGTCACTCTCACTCAAAGAGAGAGGCATAGAAAGCTAAGCAAGTCAAGAAAAGAGAGATCTGAGAGGGTTGAGGGAAAAGGAGTAAGGAGTTAGGACACTGGTTAATAATCATGTTTAATGGTAATAATAATTAACTACAAAAGCTGGTGTCCCTGTCCATAACATAAATAATCTTATTTATGACAGCTCACTATGTAAAATGTTTGGCTTCTTACTCTCCCTAGAATGGGTAAATAATGTCATGATTATTTGTAGATAGGTCCAGAGGACACAGACCTTCTATAAAGGATTGGGAACCTCTGGGTTCTAGCACATAAAACTGCCTTCTATCCAGCTTCTAAGACAAAACTTCCCTCTATCTGTAGCTTCCAACCTGGCCCAGAGCCCTGCCTGATGTCAAATAGCATTTCAGGGCAAATAATTCACCACAGTAAAGAGAGTGCTGAGTCCTCTCCTGTTTCTATATCTGCATCATTGCTCATGGAGGTGGTGAGGTGGGAACTGTTTTCACCAGCTATTTCAATGTGAAAGTAAATATGTTCCCATCCAGCCAGCAGGTCATTCACTGTGGGTGCCACGTATCTCCAGTCATTCTTCTTTCTCATCATTAGTCCTCCAGAGCCCATCAGTATCCAAGAAAGCCCACAAAATGTCTCCATCTTCATTCACTTTTAACACTTTAATGCATGGCACATACATCAGATACAAATGCAAAATAGAATCACGTTATCTTCTTCAGCCTAATGCCTTATGCTGGAAGACAGGAACCTTAAATTATGAAGGATTTTTTTTTTTATTTACAAGGGTTTATAGAAAGCTCATTACATTGTGGCACTTGTGCAGTGGCTTAGAAAAAATGTCCTCATATCTCACAATAGCTACGATTTGTCCGAAATTTATATAATTCCTTAAAATTAGTGTTATCATGATATACCTTTCTCCATCTTTTTACTTTTTATGTATCTAAGTGTATCAAAGTATAATGTACTGATAGAAAACCTGAGGTAAAGTAAGATCAGTAATCAGTAGATGATTACTATTACAAAGATAGTTTATTACCATTCCTAAGAGGAGAGGACACACCATGCTGCAGGGGGCCACACGGAAACATTAGGGCCAGTCAAGAGGCAGAGAAAGAGGAGAACCCCTGGCAAGAGTCTTTATTGTGCCTTCTCCAGGATGAAAACCAAGGGGGGACAAGCAGGCTCAGGATTGGCTTGTTTGAATAATTTCAGTGGGCTCCAGGGTATAAGGACACCTGGTCCTGGTAGGTAGAGCAAGGGGATAATGACTCAGTGTGAGAGTCAGATGGGAGAGGTGGTTGGGAGCATGGACTCTGGATTGATTGGCTTGTATCTGAAAAGCACACTCCACTGCAGGGAGGGCAATGAGGAAGGCAGGAAGTCAAGGAAAGGTGACTAAGGTATATTACTGAGTCGCCTAGAAAAAGACATGTCAAGCAGATATATCTAGAAAAAGACACATAGAACAGATGTTAAAACACAGAGTTTAGTGAAGCTAGAAAACATGGTTAATACACTGAGTCTTAATTTTTAAACTGAGTTGGATCTATTTTTAAAATCTAATCTGACAATCTCTGGTTCTTAACTGATATGTTTAGGCCACTCTCATTTAAATAGATTGTCAGTATAGCTTAGTGAAAATCTCTCATCTTTACAAATGTTTCTATTTACTGAATTTGTATTTTCTTTCCTCTTCTTTCTCTACCTTCTGTGGTTTTAACTGAGCATTTTATTTGATCCCATTTTCTGTCTCCTCTCTTATATCATTTATACTTCTTTTAAACACATTTTAGTAGTTATCCTAGACTTTGCAGTATACCTTGCAACTACTCTAAGTCCACCCTCAAATAATACTATATCTCATCATGTAGAATGCAGTTACCTTATACTAGAATATTCCAAGTCCTGTGACATCTTACTTATCCATATGCTATAAACTAACTCCTTTAAACAGGGACATCTGGGTGGCTCAGTGGTTGAATGTCTGCCTTTGGCTCAGGGCGTGATCCCAAAGTCCCAGGATCAAGTCCCACATCCAGCTTCCTGCATGGAACCTGCTTCTCCTTCTGCCTATGTCTCTGCCTCTGTGTGTGTGTGTGTGTGTATGTGTGTGTCTCATAAATAAATAAAAATCCTAAAAAAATAACTCCTTTAAACAGTTTTCTTTTAGACCAGTTAAAAATAAGAAAAAGTGAAGAATCAATTTATCTTTATTTATACCTTTTATAATATTCTTCCTTTCTTTTGTAGATCTTAATTTCTGACTTAGATCATTTTCCTTCTTCCTGAAGACTTTCCTCTAACCTTGCAGGGTAGGTCTATTAGCAATGAGTTCCTCAGTTTTTGTTTGTCTTCAAAAGTCTTTATTTCTCCTTCATTTTTTAAAGATTTTATTTATTTATTCGTGAGAGACACAGAGAGAGGCAGAGACACAGGCAGAGGGAGCCTGATGTGGGACTTGATCCCAGGACCTGGAATCAGGACCTGAGCCAAAGGCAGACGCTCAACCACTGAGCCACCCAGGTGCCCCTCCTTCATTTTTTTTTTCCTCCTTCATTTTTGAAAGTTAATTTTGCTAGCTATAGAATTCTGGCATATTCTAGATGTCAAATTCAATCCTCAACACTTTAAAGATTTCCCTCCACTCTCTTCTTGCGTGGCTTCTGAGAAGTCATCTGTCATTCTTTTTTTTTTTTAAGATTTTATTTATTTATTTGAGAGAGAGAGAGAGAGTGCTTGAGACAGGGCATGAGCAGGGAGAGGGGGAGAGGAAGAGGAAGAAGCAGACTCCTTGCTGAGCATGGAGCCTGATGAGGGGTTCGATCCCAGGACCCTGGGATCCTGATATGAGTCAAAGACAGACATTTAACCTCTGAGCTCCCCGAGCATCCCATCAACTGTCATTCTTATCCTTATTCCTCTAGAGCCAAAATGTTTACTCTCACTCTGATGTCTTTCAGATTTCTCTTTGTTTTTGGTTGTCTGCAGTTTGAATATGATATGCCGACCTGTAGAATTTCTTGGTATTTAAGCCGACACAGTGCCTTCTGAAATTCTTGGATTTGTGGTTTGATGTCTGTCAATAATTTTGGAAAATTATCAGACATTCCTTCAAATACTTCTTCTGCTTTGTTCTCTTTTTTATTTTGTCTCTGATAGTCCAGTTATGCATGTTACATCTTTTATAATTTCCCCATGGTTCTTGGATGTTCTTCTCTATTTTTTCATTCTTTTCTCCTTTTTTCTCATTGAATTTCAGCTTGAGAACTATCTATTGACCTACCTGCAACGTCACTGATTCTTCCCTGAGCTGTGCTAGTCCACTGATGAGCCTATTACACATAACTTGTTATGCCAATATTCTCAGATCTCTAGTCCAAAGTAAGAAAACAGAAAATCCTCTTATGATTATGGAGTATAACATCCTTTCTACTAGTTATGATTTATAGCCATAGCTGGAAGTTAGCATCACATCTATGTAGAATCATGGGAAAACTGTTTCTTTTCAATATAATCGCAGAATTCTAGAATTTCAAAGCTGAAGGGGACTTCTGAGATCATTTATTCTGAACCTTTATACAGAAGGCATCTGAATCCCAGAGAGGTCAGATTACTTGCTAAAACTCAAACAAGAGGAATGAACAGGAATTAGAATCCAAATCCTCTGATACTAAAGTCCTGTGTCCTTTTTTAACGCCACACTGTGTGTGAGTGTGTGTGTATAACTTGAATGCTGCTGTGAGATTGTCAACACTTACTTCGACTTTCTTTCCTCTTTCCAGAATGTAATTATCAGAATCTTCTTTTGTTGCATGCCCTACCCTCTGCCTCTGGCAACCACCAATCTATACTCTGTATCTATGGGTTTATTTCTTGTTTGCTTGTTTCTTTGTTTCTTATGTCCACATTTAAATAAGATCATATAGTATTTATCTTTCTCTGACTTATTTCACTTAGGATAATGCCCTCAAGATCTGTCCATCTTATCCCAAATGCCAATATTTCACTCTTTTTTATGGTTGAATAATATTCCATTGTGTGTATATGATATATATATATATAATGGATAAAGAAAATGTGATATAAAATTATTATATATATATATATATAGTATATATATATATAGATTATATAGTCATATATATATATATATATATATATATATATATCACATTTTCTTTACCCATTCATCCATCAGCGGACACTCAAGCTGTTCCCAAGCCTTGACTATTGTAAATGATGCTGCAGTGAACATGAGGGGACACATACATACCTTTTCATGTCAGTGTTTTTGCTTTCTTTGAATAAATATCCAGAAGTGAAATTGCTAAGTGATATGGTAGTTCTATATATATTTTTTTAATAATAGCTGCACCAATTTACATTCCCATCAACAATGTACAAGGGTTCCTTTTCTCTATAACCTCACCAACACTCGTTATTTCTTGTCTTTTTGATAATAGCCATTCTAACAGGTGTGAGATGATAGCTTATGTGGTTTTGATTTGTATCTCCTTTTTAAAAATTTTTAAGGTTTTTATTTTAATTCCAGTATGATTAACATACAGTGTTATATTAGTTTCAGATGTACGATATAGTGATGCAACACTTTCATACATCTCTCGGTGCTCATCACAAGTGCTCTCCTTAATCCTCTTCACCTATTTCCCCCATCCCTCCTACCTCCCCTCGAATAACTATTACCTTCCTCTCTAATAGTTTAGAGTCTATTCCTTGGTTTCTCTCTCTCTCTTTTTCCTTTGCTCATTTGCTTTGTTTCTTAAATTCCACCTATGAGTGAAATCATATGTTGTCTTTCTCTGACTGACTTATTTCACTTAGCATTATACTCTCTAACTCAATTCATGTCTTTCCAAATGGAAGATTTCATTCTTTTATATGAATGAATAATATTCCATTGTATATATACCACATCTTCCTTATCCATTCATTAACAGGCTGCTTCCATATCTTGGCTATTATAAATAATGCTGCTATAAACTAGGGGTGCCTGTATCCCTTGGAATTAGTGTTCTTTGATGTTGTTGTTGTTGTTGTTTTGGTAAATACCCAGTAGTGCGAGTGCTGGATTGTAGGGTAGTTCAATTTTTGACTTTTTGAAGAACCTCCATACTGTTTTCCACAGTGGCTGCATTGGTTTGCTTTCCCACCAACAGTGCATGAGGGGTCCCTTTTCTTCACATCCTTGCCAACACCTGTTGTTTCTTGTGTTTTTGATTTTTGCCAGTCTGACAGGTGTGAGGTAATATCTTGTGGTTTGGATTTACACTTCCCTGATGATTACTGGTGTTGAACGCTTCTTCATGTGTCTGTTAGTAAGCTTGACTGTGTAAGACAAATTATATTACGCAGTATTTGTCCTTCTATGACTGGCTTACTTCACTTAGCACAATGTTCTCAGGATTCATCTATGTTGTCACATATTACAGGAGTTCGTTCTTGTTTAAAGCTGAATAACATTCCATTGTGTACATATACTACATTTTTAAAAATCCATTCATTCATCATCAAGAAAATGTAGGATGTTTACACATCTTGGATATTACAAGTAGTGCTACAATGAACACATAAGTACCAATATCTCTTTTTGAGATCCTGATTTCAATTCTTTTGGATAAATATCCAGAAGTGGGATTGCTGGATCACTTGGTGGTTCTATTTTTAATTTTTGAGGTACTTCCACTTTCTAAGTGGCCATATCTGTTTACATTCTTACCAACAGTGCACAAGGTTTGAGAGTTTCAAATCTCCACACTTTCACCAACTCTGTTGTCTTTGATATTTTTGATGATAGCCATCCTAACAGATGTGAGATGATATCTTACTGTGGCTTAATTTATATTTCCCAGAATTATTAGTGATACTGAGCATCTTTTCATATACCTGCCAATCATTTACATATATGCTTTGGGGAAAAATGTCTATTCAAGTTCTGAAGCTTATTTTTTAATGGAATTATTGGGTGGGGGATTGCTATTGGTAATATTCTTGATAATATTCTCCACTCTCTTGTCATATCTCCTAACATTACTGTATTCTGGAAAACCCCAGTCCTGGATCTGCACAACCATTTACTTTCCCCATTTCTAAATCTTGAGCATGCAACTACAGAAAAAGTAATAAAATTACTTGAATTGGTGCAATTATAAAGTCAGTCTTATCACCTCCAAATCCTGTTTTCTGGTTGGCTCTATCTCTCTGCTGGTGTCTCTTAAGCTTTCTCATACTTTCCTCATTCTCTTCAAGTCTTGGATTCCACAGTTCCCTCTTTACTCATGCGCTCATGACTCTTTCTTTTATTCACAGAGACACTAGGAATTGACATATGAGTAATTACTGAACTTCAGGTACCAAACAAATGCACTTACCTACCAACAGGGCTTGTCCTTACCTCTTTCTTTCTAGTTACAAAAGAAAAGGGTAAGGTGTCCCTCTTCCTCTTCAAGCTAATTTCTCTACCTGTCTCTGGATTCCTTCCCTCCAGCCTTCTCATGAATCCCACTATCTCCTCCCATGATGATGTCATCCTTCACCACTTTCTCCTTCACTTGCCACCGACTTCTCTTATGTGTTCAATTCTTGCCTCTTTTCCCATCAGCTTTTAAACACACCTTAAGTTCATCTGAAGAACACAAAGTCTGCTCAACCACATGCTGCTGGCCTCTAGCCCTTTCTCTCTTACCTCTATTACAGCCAAACTTTCCAGAAGTATTTGTGCTCACTGCCTCCATTTTCTCATCCTCCTCCCACTTCTCAGCATGCCCCCTCCATCTCCCTCACATCTCCACCAGCTTTTTGAAGCCATCATTGTGTAAGTTTCTGCTAAATCTAATAGACTCATCTTATTTGACTTGTATCTTATTTGACTTGTATCTTATTTAACCTGGTTGATATCTCCCTCATTTTTGCAATGTTTTCTTGGCTTCTCTTATTTCACAATTCCTTGGTTTTCTTGACCAGGATTTGTGATCTCCAGGGTTCCACCCACTTCATCTTATCTCACTTGACACGTGCCCTCTGTGCCATCTCATCTGTCTCTATGTCTGTACTTATCTTTGTGCTGAGGCTCCCACATCTGATCTCTATTCCAGATTTCTCTCCTAAACTTCAGATCCATTTTATCCAGCTATCTATCAAGTGTCTGCATGTAGATGATGCATGGCCACTTCAAATATGTCAGTGCAGCACTCCAAACCTTCTCTACTATTCTTTGTAAATGCTCTATCAGCTCTTCAATGCTCAAAGACATCACATCACTCTTCACTTTCTTTATCCTATTCAATCTATTTACAAATATGGTAGATTCTTCCTTCTGAAAACATCTCACATGATAGAATAGAACTCTCTCCATTCCAATTTCTACTATTTTAGTTAAAGTTGAAATCATGTCTCATCTGGGTTGTTGTTTTTTTTAATAAATAATTTTTTATTTATTATTTATGATAGTCACACAGAGACAGAGAGAGAGAGAGAGAGAGAGAGAGAGAGAGGCAGAGACACAGGCAGAGGGAGAAGCAGGCTCCACGCACCGGGAGCCCGACGTGGGATTCGATCGTGGGTCTCCAGGATTGCGCCCTGGGCCAAAGGCAGGCGCCAAACCGCTGCGCCACCCAGGGATCCCCACCATCTGGGTTGTTAAAATTGTCTTCCAGCCTTTAGATTTCTCCCTCTCCTCCAATCCATTTTTAATACTGTATCTCATCATCTTACTCCCCTGACCAGAATTCTCTAATGTTCTCTTCTTTCTTTGAAGATAGTCTATATTCTTTAGCATAGAATGAAGCCCCTGAATAGCCTGACACGTCTTACATCTCCAGCCCTATCTCTCTTCTAACAGGAATCCCAGGCTAGATATTTCATCCACTCCCAACTTCTTTCAGACCCTTTCACATGCCATGCTCTTTCTCACTGGTGAGCTGGTCCTTCTTCCTAGAATACTGTTTCACCTATTTTTTCCCTCCTCCTTGGCACTTCTTTGCCCCACCTCCAGGCCCTTAATATAGTATGTTCCTACTTATATTTCACATTGCTGATGGGTCCTTGGCAAACTCCAAGTGAGTTAGGTAAAACATCTAGCTTAGAGCTGTGCAGAAAATAAAACAAATACTCATTGAATTGAAACCATGATTTATCAAAACCATATTGAAATTCTCAGAAAAACATATGACCTACCAAGCATTGCCTTCATTAGTAGAGCTTGGCTGTCTTCTTTATAGGGAACCACATTCTTACTATACTCTCAAAGAATCAAGTGACATATTAAAATAAATATTACAACTGTCAAAAACTTGCAGGGAGGGCAGCCCAGGTGGCTCAGCGTTTTAGCACTGCCTTCAGCCCAGGGTAGGGAGACAGGCTATGTATCGAGGTTACAGACCACGATTCCGTAGGGGTCCTCCTCGCCGAGACAGCCTGGAGAGGACGGCAATGAGGAAGATAAGGAAAATCAAGGAGAGGAGACCCAAGGTCAGCGGCCGCCTCAACGTCGGTACCGCCGCAACCTCAATTACCGACGCAGACGCCCAGAACACCCTAAACCGCCAGGAGGCAGAGACCAAAGAAGCAGCCGATCCCCCAGCAGAGGAGGCCCAGCAGGGCGGGGCTGAGTAAATGCGGCTTACCACCTCTAGCATCGTCCGGTTTAGTCATCCAACACGAAGAAACGAAGAGGAAATTCCAGCAATGAGAAATGAACAAAAGATTGGAGCTGAAGACCTTCAGAGCTTGCTTTTTGCCCATTGACCAGATAAGTAGAACTATCTGCATTATCTATGCAGCATGGGGTTTTTATTATTTTTACCTAAAGACGTCTCTTTTTGGTAATGATAAACGTGTTTTTTTGTTTGTTTGTTTGTTTTGTTTTTGTTTGTTTGTTTTTAGCCTGGTTTTTCTCAATACACCTTTAAAGGTTTTTAAATTGTTTCATATCTGATCAAGTTGAGATTTTTAAGAACCTCATTTTTAATCTGTAATAAAAGTTTACAACTTGATTTTTTTTTCAAAAAAGTCAACAAACCGCAAGCACCCATTAATAAAGCTCTTACATAATTTAAAAATATATATAATACTTATAAAGATATATTTATTGAAGCAAATGGAAACATACAGTTCGTGGAAAAATAAATACAAATACTCCACCTATACATGGAAATCTTTAAGGGAAAAAATAGAAAGCACAAGTACAAGACATAGTTTTCACCTATCGTTCTGGAAAATGGCCAAAAGATAATTATGCCTTGCGTCAGAAGGGAATGAGCAAAAAGGCATTGCCATACATTATGCAAAGCCAAAAATACAAAAATATGCAGTGCTGCATTGTTCACACGACAAGAACAACAACACTATAATAAAAAATCTAGGTATCTATCAATGAGGTGCCAAATAAATAAATTGTGGCATAGTCATACAGCAGAATCCCATGTAATCCTTAAAAAGATTAGCATAGTTTCATAAACACAAAAATAAAATGTCTAAAAAGTTGTCCATGATATATTAGTGAAGAAAAGAAAGGTGCAGGGTGCTGTGTGGGGAACCTTATGACTTAAATGTGATATACACTTATATATGCCTCAGAAGCTAACCCCATAGAGGTAACTGTTGCACTTAAATTTGTTTACACCTGATGTTTAGCTCAGATTGAGCCTGTCTAAAAGACTAATGTAACTCACTTCATCACTTCTTTTTCTTAAGAGTTAGAGGGGTAACATCTTAGCCCATTTCATTCCCTCTGAGAATCTGACAAAATATTGGAACTTCTTCCCAGAAAAGTCAGGCATAAGTACATACAAAATTTTATCTATGATTTCAAAGTGAATTTATTGGAGTTCACTCACAGATTTCTGGTGATTCAAAGATCCTTAGCAAGGAGCTCTTTGTTAAGTAAGAACTTGTGATACAGTACCACACAGAATTCTAGGAAAGCATTACAGCTAGATCTGGATAAGCTGCACACTCTCTTAAGTTTAGTGGGTGTGTTGCTCCTCGGATATGTTCTCAAAGCTTTGGAAGGGCAAGTGAGTACAATCATATGGGTACAAGACTGACAAGGGACCTAGATGGGTTCCAGTCTACACCACTCCTACTTGGTCTACTGGTACTTTTCATCTGAGAGCTAAGGTAATTGGAACTTTGCCTTGGTCTTTCCAAAGGGAAGGTTATCTCCTAGGCATTATGCCACTGAAAAGGACAGCTTTAAAGGGCTTTCCTGAAGCAACAGAAGATCAGCTAGAGGAGTATCTCTTTAAATGAATTCCAGGGCCTCTCATGGTGTAATGGCCCTTGAGGACATGATGGTCTTCTAGCATGGTATAACACCTGCAGTTCAGAGTGATCCTCTAGCCAATAAAGCCCAATAATTGGTATGTAGATTCTATTTTATAGAGCAGGGTAAAGTAGAGCACATTTTAGAAAGATTTTATTACAAATGGATGAAAAAAAGCTTTAGAAATTAAAGCATTATACTTTATCTGTAAAATTATTTTTCAGAATGTAATATTCCCCAGTTGAGATTTTCTGAAATGTATAAGGTACAAAGGATAAAAAATGTTTGATTCTTCTTAGCAGCTGCATCTGTCCCAGAGAAGCAAATGTTTGCATCTTGTCTCTCACATCTGGTTGCCTTAAGACATCAGCAGCATGATGAGTTCAATAAAAGTCATGAACTTGAGGTTTTTTTCTGTGTTATTGTTATAAGGTTGGGAGTGGCTCTTCTTCTAGCTCTGAACATCCTAAGCAGGAACTAGCTATCTCAATTGGAGAAGTTTAAATAGAAAAAAAAAATGACACGACCTGATTCAAACATTGGAAAGATAATTTTAGCACCTATGGAAAAAAAAAATAGGATGATCCTGGGGCTTAGGACAAGAGAGAGTAGGGAGACCAGTCGGGAGGCTATTGCAATAGCTCAGGTAAGAAGTGATGGTAGACCACAAGATCCAGCAATCCCACTTCTAGAAATTTACCCCAAGGAATTGAAAGTAGGGTCTTGAACAACCATGATCATTGCAGCACTAATTCACAGTAGCCAAGAGGTGGAAATAACATAAATGTCCATTAATAGATAAACAGATAAAGAAAATGTGGTAGGTATGCAGTGGAATATTATTCAGTCTTAAAAAGAAAGAAAATCCTGTCAAATAATACAACATGGGTGAACCTTGAGGACATTGTGTTAAGTGACATATGCCAGTCACAAAATGACAGGTACTATTATGATTCCACTACTGTGAGGTATCCAACATAAGTCAAATTCTGAAAAACAGAAAGTAGCATGGTGATGGAGAGGCTAGGGGGCAGGGGAAAGGGAGGTAGTTGTTTACTGAGTATAGAATTGCAGTTTTGCAAAACGAAAAAGTTCTGAAGATCTGCTTCACCACAATGTGAGTATATTTGACACTATTGAACTGCACACTTAAAACTAGTTAAGATGTTAAATTTTATGTTAGAGGTGCAAGAGAAAAAAGAAGTGATGGTGGCATGAACTAGCAGTTTCCGGTAGAAAGATTCAGCCTGCCATTTGTGATGGTTATTTTTTTTTTTTTTTTTGAGAGGGAAGGGGGAGGAGCAGAGGGAGAGGGAGAGAAAATCCCAAGCAGGCTCCATGCTCAGTGTGGATGGAGCCCAACATTGATCAGGATCCAGCCAAAATCAAGAGTGAGACTGAGCCACGGAGGTGATGGCTAATTTTATATGTTGACTAGACCATGAGAAGCCCAGATATTTGGCTTAATATTATTCTGGGTGCTTCTGCAAAGTTGTTTTTGGATGAGATTGACATTTAAATCAGTACCCTGAGTAAAGCAGATTGTCCCCCACCCCAATATACGGGGGCCTTATCCAATCAGTTGAATGCCCAAATATAACAAAAATGTTGACCTTCCTGGGAGTGAGAGGGGCCTTCTCCTGTCTGACTACTTTTGAGACATTGACTTTTTCCTACCTTCAGACTTGAACTGAAACCTTGCCTCTTCCTGGCCTATCTTCGAGCCTATTGGCCTAGAGACTAGAACTACACCATTCATGCTCCTGCTTCTCAGGCCTTTAGACTGAGACTGGAACTAAACCACTGGCTCTCCGGGATCTCTGTTTGCTGACTCATCCCGCAGACCTTGGGACTTCTCAGCATTCATAATCACATGACTCAATTCCTAACAGTAAATTTCATATATTTCAATAAATTTCATATATGTATGTTATTGGTTCTGTTTCCCTAGAGAACACTAACATAAAACAGGAACCCACATTTTTTTTTAATTTTTATTTATTTACGATAGTCACAGAGGGAGAGAGAGAGAGGCAGAGACACAGGCAGAGGGAGAAGCAGGCTCCATGCACCGGGAGCCCAATGTGGGATTCGATCCTGGGTCTCCAGGATCGCGCCCTGGGCCAAAGGCAGGCGCCAAACTGCTGCGCCACCCAGAGATCCCAGGAACCCACATTTTATAATAATATCTTACTAATTTAAATATTTTATACAATAATTTTTATTGATTTCATTTTTTAGTTTGAGCAAAGTAGATTGAATATCATTTTTGTATATACACATAAAATGTTTAATACAGTGAATTCTCTGTGCATGTTTTAAAAATAATCATAGTCAAATGTGACCACCCATTTTAATACTCAAAATATGCCTTTAGGATTTGTGGTATAAACTAAAAGATTTTTGTTTAAAATTTGTAGAAAAATGACTTCAGTTTGTCAACTGGTTCAGACTTTTGTCTACTACAATTCATGTTTAGACAGATCCTAAGACATGTTTCTTAACACTGTCGAAAGCTTGTCCTCTTCTTTTTCCCATTATCCATCTCTCCCTGAGCAATTCAGCCTTTGTGTGAAACCATCCACCTAGGGAGTGGGAAGCTGCAATGGTATCAGCACCTGAGCAGGGGGAGGTAGGTGTCTGTGGAGGGACTTCCAAGTGCAGGTGCCTCAGTGAGAGGGGTGCCTGCATGGGTGGGTGGGGGGACCCAGTGCAAAGGTGTGGAAGCCTGAGCAGGTGAGATGGTATCACTCCAGTGGGCAACCAGCCAAAGAGGGAGGGTCTCAGCGGAGGTGGGCACACTTGGAGGAGTCAGCCCTGAGTGAGGTGCTGCAGTCTGAGCTGGGTAAGGAAGATATCCTAATGTCAGTGCCTATAACTTTCAGAAGGGTCAAGGTTATGAAGGTCAAGGGAACACCAAGAAAGAATTGAGAGCTAAATGAGACTAACAAGATCTATTAACTCAATGGGATGCCTGATTCTTATCTGGACCCTTGTGTTCTAAAGGGTAATATTAGGAAAATTAGCAAAACTTGAATGAGATGTGAGGCTTAGATGGAACTATCATCATATCAGTGTGAATATCCTCATTTTGATGGTTGTATTATGGTTGTGTTGGAGAAGGCATTTTCGCACGGGAAATAGTACATTGAAGTGTTTGGGGGGTGATGGGGTGTCAGGTTGACAACTTTTACCCAAATGGTTGACAAAATGTTCTTTGTACTGTTCTTGCAGCTTTAATGTAAGTTTGAGATTATTTCAAAAGAAAAACAAAAAGAAGAATCTTTAAGGAACATGTGTCAACTTTATTTTCTAGCACTGTGGCACCACTTGACTGAATTGTGATGAATCAGGCTTCCTGGTTTCAGGATACTGGTTTATTTCTCTTTCCTCAGTTTTACAAGACAAACTACTTCTTGCTCTTGTGCGTCTTCCCTCATTTTCTTTAAAGTAAAGTTTAATGGGATTTGTCTTTGGAAAAGATTTAAACCCACAATGTTGACTCTTTTAGAAATGAAAACACTTGACACTTGATAATGTACCATGTACTGAATTGTAAGTGAACAAATAATGAACCTGATATGATTAAAAACACCTGTCAAATACTTATGGGCAAACCATGTCAAAAGTTCTAAAAAATATATCGCAATTTTGTAGAACTATATTTTTTGCTATTTAATTATGGTCTTTTGGAAGGAAACGAATGTTTGGAATCTGTTTCCTTGAGTATTTCCTTTGCCAGTTGTGCCTCTTGCTTCTGTTAGTTGGACCTTCTGTGAATTCATTTCAGTTGTGACTATGATGCCTGTTTATCTTGTCAGTCATTCAAACTCACACATTTTTACTAACTACCTACTTAAACCATGAAAGCTGTCACCACTGAATTTTAGCTGATTTCTAAGCAGAATTTTTTTTAAATGTTGTATTCAGGGTACTCTATACCAGGTATGAGTGAAACAAATTCAAGGGGCTATATTCTCAGATACATTGCATTTCTTAAATTAAAACGTATTAATTTCCAAATATTGAAATAGCTCTTACTCTATGCCAAAAACTGACCTGAGCACATTAAAAATATTAACTCATTTCACCCTCCAATAACTCAGCAAGGAATTTTTTTTATTATTATTCTCATTTGATGGATGAGAAAACTAAGATACAAGAGTATAAGTAACATACTCAAAGTCTCACCTAGAAAAGAGCATGGCCAAATTTGGAACCCAGATGGTCTGGTTCACGATACCCTACTCTTAAGCACAATGTTACTCTAACTTTCTTCTTAATGAGAAGTGTCCTAGATGGATTGTCTTTAGAAAATAGATGCTCAAGAAACTTAAGAATCAGTTAAATCTCAGCTCAATATTGCAGACTGAGCAAACATAGCAACCTCACTGAAATTATCATAGAGGAATAAATAAATAACAAAATAGAAAACGGAAACAGACTTGTGAGTTCAACAACTTTCTGGAATTCAGAAAAACCAATTTGGCCAAATTTGTTGGTCAAGGAATTACGAGGGAAATTAGAAAATATTGTGAAACAAATAAGATTGGAAAACAATAAGCCAACATTTATAAGATGAAGAGAATGCAGTACCAATAGGGAAGACTATAGGTGTAAATTCTTACATTAAGAAAGAAGAAAGTCTCAAATCAAAATCTAACTTTACATCAACTAGAGAAAGAAGAAACTCAAAGTTAGCATGAAGAAGATAACACTAAAGATTAGAGCATAAACAAAATAAAGAATAGAAAAAAACCCAACAGGGATATAAGTAAAACTAAGAGTTGGATTGTTGAAAAGATCAACAAAATTAAAAACCCTTAGCTAGATTGCCTTGAAAAAAAAGAGAGACTTCTTAAATAACTAAAATCAGAATTGAAATATGGGACATTGCAACTAATGCCACAGAGATGAAAAGGATTATAAGAGAATACTACAAATGCTTATATGCCAAAAAATTGAATAACCCATAGGAAATGGATCAATTCCTAGAAACATACAACCTACTAAGACCGAATAATGAAGAAACAAAAAATTTGAATAGACTAGTAAGGAGATTGAATCTGTAATCAAAATCCTGCCAACAAAGAAAAGCCCAGGATCAGATGGCTTCACTGGGGAATGCTACCAAACATTACCTCTGAAACTGAATTATTACCCTGAAACTATTAAGTTACAGGTCAATAAAAACTGAAATTTTTTTATTACAGGTCAATAAAAAAAGAAAACTAGAGACGAATATCCCTGATAAATATTGATGCAAAAATCCTCAACAAAATACTAGCAAGCTGAATTCATCAGCACTTAAAAGGCTTATACATCATGACCAAACAGGATTTTCTTTTTCCTGGAATGCAAAGATGCCTCGACCCAAATGTTTTTCAATCAGGGTGCCAAGCAAGACCACTCAGTGGGGGAAAAACAGTCTCTAACAGTGTTGGAAAACCTGGATATCTACATGCAAAAGAATGAAGCCACATAAAAATTAGCATATACAACAATTAACTCAAAATTAATGGGTTAAAGACTTAAACTAATGCCTAAACAACAAAACTCCCAGAAGGAAATACCAGTGAAAATCTTCATAACATGTGATTTGCCAATGATTTCTTGGATATGACACCAAAAGCATAGGTAACAAAAGCAAAAATAGACAAATAGGACTATATCAAACTTTTAAAAGCCTGCGCATCATAGGAAACAATAAACAGTGAAAGGTAACCTACAGAATGGGAGAAAATATTTGCAAATCACATATCTAATAATGAGTTAAATATACAGACTATAGAAAGAACACCTACAACCCAACAAGAACAAAAATAACCTGAAGGAAAAATGGACAAAGAACTTACATATATATTTCTCCAAAAAAGATATAGAAATGGCTAACAAGTATTTTTAAAAAAGATGCCCAACCTCACTAATCATTAGAGAAACACAAATCAAAACACAATGTGATACCACCTCACACCCATTAGGATGGCTACTATCAAAAAAACAAAACTCCTAGAAGATGTGTTGTTGAGGATATGGAGACAATGGAATCCTTGTGGGAATGTAAAAGGGTCCAGCCACTATGGAAAATGTTACAGAGGTTTCTCAAAAAATTAAAAATACAGTTATACCATATTATCCAGCAATCCCACTTCTGGGTATTTACCCAAAAGAATTAAAGCCGAGTCTTGGAGAGATATTAGTACTCTTGGGTTCACTGAAGCATTGTTCACAATAGTCAAGAGGTAGAAGCCACCCAAATATTCACTGAGGGATACATGAATAAATAATGAATATATGTGGTATATACATGCAGTGAAATATTATTCGGCCTTTAAAAAGAAAGAAATCTTGTCATATGGCACAAGGATGGAGGTTAGAGACATTACGCTAAATGAAAAATGCCACTTACAAAGAGAAATATTGTACGACTCTACTTACATGAAGTATCTAAAGTAGTCAAAGTCACAGAAACAGATTAGAATGATGGTTTCCAAGGGCTGGGAGAAGGGAGAATAGGAGTTGTTGTTCAGTGGGTATAGACTTTATTTTATAAGATGGGAAACTTCTGGAAATCTGTTGCATAGCAACATGAACATAACACTATTACACTGAAAAAAAAAAGTAATAAATGAGTCCTTATCTTTTCAATTTAGACACTGAAAAATGTGTGTATAAAATATCATTATGTCTGGGATTAACTTCAAAATAATCTTGGGCAGCCTGGGTGGCTCAGCGGTTTAGCACCACCTTCAGCCCAGGGCATGATCCTGGAGACCCGGGATCCAGTCCCACGTCCGGCTCCCCTGCATGGAGCCTGCTTCTCCCTCTGCCTTTGTCTCTGCCTCTCTCTCTCTCCCTATCTCTCTGTCTCTCATGAATAAATACAATCTTAAAAAAAAATAATCTGAAGGTTGCTTGGAGGAGAGGGTGAAAGTATACACGAAGACTGGCATCAGTTGACAGTTCTTATTAAAGCTGAGTGGGTTCATTATACCATTCCCTCTACCCCATGTAGGTTTGAAATTTTCCAGAATGGAGGAGTTAAAAAACAAACAAACAAACAAACAAACAAACAAACAAACATTATCAAAATGAAAAATTAATCAATAAAAGTGCTAGATAAGAAAGTCAAGGAAATATCCCACATTGTATAATGAAAAAAGATTAAAAGAACAGGGAAAGAAAGCTAAGAGACATACAGGACCTCCAGAAGGTCATCCAATCATAGGAGCACCAGAAAGAGAAAATAAACAATGGAAGACAGGAGAAAATGGTGTATTTTTTTGTTCATCAGCTGGATGTTATTGCACTTCTATTGGTAGGAGTATAAATGGGCAGTCATGTGAGGGCATCAATCTGATTATATCTTAAAATGAAAATATCTGATATCTTGCAACTGAAACCTCTTTTATCTACCCTAGAAAAAGTCATACCTGCACATAGTAAATATTCTTAAATAAATGACTAATTATTTTAATTAATTAATAATTTTATTATTTAAATAAATTCTGGTTATTTAGATTGGCTCCTCCTCCTCTCATTATCTAGGAGCAAAGATTACTTCCTGGACCTAATACCACTCACCCTAGAACCTCAAATTTTGTATTGAAATGATCGTGTGGCTGACTCTCCTTTGGGAAGTAACAAAACATTTTGTAGGAGTATTAATTTGAAAAAATAAAATAATCCATTCAATCAAAAAAACCTGGTTATTTAATTAAATTCAGGTGTATCCATATAATGCAAAATTCACGGAAAGAAATGAAGTATGTGCAGATATAATCTCCCATATACATAATTGATAAAAATAATTTACAGAACAATGTTTAATATTGTTTTTTAAAAAGATATAAATTTTATACAGCTAAAGAGAAAACAGATTATAATTACTTTTTATGTACATGAAGTTTCAAGTAATACATTAACAATACCTCTTTGGGGGGCAGCCCGGGTGGCTCAGCGGGTTTAGCACCGCCTTCAGCCCAGGGCGTGATCTTGGAGTCCCAGAATAGAGTCCCATGTAGGGATCCCTGCATGGAGCCTGCTTCTCCCTCTTCCTGTGTCTCTGCCCCTCTCTCTCTGGGTCTCCCATGAATAAATAAATAAAATCTTAAAAAACAAACACACACAACGTTGGCTTTGCCAGGTTCTCCAGTATAGTTAGATCTACGTGGTTACTTTTTGGTTGAAGGACACATTTAGAAAGGTCATGCATGCCCCTGAGGATTCACATATATTTCTCCAAGTGTCATTTGACCTAATACCATTGGCTAGCAGCAGTGTACCCTACACTGTGGGAATGGAGGTCCTAGTGTGAAAAATATATGCCCTTAGCCAGCCAGTCTTGGTTTGGTCAGAAAATGTCTTCCAGAGACAAAGGAACATACATATATATTCTCGAGATAGATACTCTAAGTATTTTACACATGAGAACTGAGGCCCAAAGAAATCTCTTACCAAGCCCACATATCCAAAATAACCATGTTTTGAGTTGATGGTACAGCCAGGAATCTCCTTCTACGTTCTCTGGCCTCTTCACTTTATATCCAGAGTTTACACATTTGCACTTAAGGATGCCAGGTAAGATGTGATCCAGCAAATGCACAGCCATGGTGGTTTCTGCTGCCTTATGTTTAGCTCACGTTTGTAAAACAGCAGCAGTACTCTGAATCCAAGGGAAATGAGGTAAGGACTGGAGAGGCCCCCCATTTCCAACATTTCTTTACATGCCTAATCCATACAAGTTGGCCTCTCTCAGAATCATTGGCACCATTAGCACTACTTAACCTACCTTTAGTTGGTTTCTATATATTCCAAGGTCCTGCAGGTGGTTTGTTTCCAAGTAGTTCTTAAATGTTTGAGGAATTGAAGGCAATAGCAGTTCCCAAAACTTTAAATGCTGTATTCTGGCTGTATTACAGGCTCTCAATATTACCTATTAGCTTAAATACAACTCCCAACAATCTGAGTGGGAAGAATTACAATTGCTTATGTATTAGTTACTTTGGAGTACATCACTTAAAATTCAGAACTGTTATGAAGGCCACAGAGCTATTCTTTCAACAACATCTCCTGATTTACTGAGGCATACTTTTCCCTATTCTGTAGTCCTAAGTGGCTGTTTTCACAGAATTGATTATTTTCTCAACCAGTTCTCGGGGTATTAAGTATATTCCAAGACTTCTACGTTGCAGTATATTTAGATCATCAAAACAAACTTGCAAGTACCTGCATAGAAGTCACACATTACCAGGCACTTGTTTTAAAATGATTTTAACTGCTAACTAAAGAGCTCTCTTAGCAGTCCTCAATGTAAAGCTTAAAATTGGCTGGAAAAACAGGCCAGTAGCTCACCATCTGGCTTCTGATTAATAATTCCTTCACTTCCTTTTTAAAAATATTTTGAGAGAGAACACAAGAGGGCTGGTATAGAAAGGCTGAGGGAGAAGCAGACTCCCCATTGAGCAGGGACCCCAATGAAGGGCTCCATCCTGGGATTCCAGGATCATGACCTGAGCCCAAAGCACACTTTGGGCTGACCTGAGCCACCCAGGCACCCCAATAATTCCTTCACTTCTAAACCACGAACACCAGTTTCTTAGGATGAATCACTGCTCACCTCAGGAGACCTACCTAGACTCATATTGTGGAATTCTTCAAACACTATGCTTTTGGCCCAATGTTTACTGAACAGTTAATAAGTAAAATCTTTTACCAAGCTTATTAGTCAAAAAATACCTGGGATTGAGTTTATCAACTTGGCGTATTTCTAGATTCAGTTCCACTCAAATCTCTTAAGTCCGAATTTTCTGAAATCTGAGAAAAAAAAAAAGGTGAATCCAAAGGACTTGGATGTTGAAAGTAGTGAGATAGGGGATGTGGATTCAATTTTTGAGTGACCCATGTGGTTGCATGGTGAACATGGATTGAGCACACACGTTTTGGGGAGGGAAGAGGATTTGCATTTTAGACGTCAGGTTTGAGCTATGTGAGATGCAGGTCGTCTAGTACACAACTGGATGTACAGAGCAATCTCAGCTGAAGTTCAATTTGAACACACACGGTAACTGAGGACAGTGGACAACAGTCTAGAGTATGGTTTAAGCCCAAATCCGGAGAAAGGCATGAACTTCAGGACTATAATCTTATTCTAGCATAGCAAATGTGATCACAACATTATCTATTATCGTGCCAATAGGGGATGGCACGGAACATGCTTTCCTCTCCTAAAGTTAACATAAATATATTATTATTTATAGACCATGTTAGTATAATTCCGTATTGGATTTAAATTCCAAGGACCGTCTATAAAACAGTGTTCTTTTTTTTTTTTAAATTTTTTATTTATTTATGATAGGCACACAGTGAAAGAGAGAGAGGCAGAGACACAGGCAGAGGGAGAAGCAGGCTCCATGCACCGGGAGCCCGACGTGGGATTCGATCCGGGGTCTCCAGGATCAGGCCCTGGGCCAAAGGCAGGCGCCAAACCGCTGCGCCACCCAGGGATCCCAAAACAGTGTTCTATAGATATAACCAAAATGTTAACAAATACTGGATCTATTTTAAAACCTATTAATTTGGGACACCTGGGTAGCTCAGTGGTTGAGCATCTCTGCCTTTGGCTCAGGGCGGGATCCTGGAGTCCTCCACCGGGCTCCCCATATGGAACCTGCTTTTCCCTCTGCCTCTCATGGGGAAAAAAACAAAACTATTAATCTAAAATACAATCTGAACATTTCTCAGCAAAATTGCTTAATATAAGGGCCAGTATTTCCAGAACATTTTAAAACTTGCAAGGCTTACTCTGGCCCAAAGAGGAAGGACTATTAATTGGCAGAAACCACTATTTCCCATGTTAGTTACCTGCCCATGTAAGCAGCACCCTGTATCTACTAAGTCAGAATTTTGGGGGTAGAACTCAGATGTCTTTTGGAAAAGCTCCAATATGCAGCCAGTTATGAACCACACCATACACCTTTATCAATACTAAGATCACCATGTATTTTAATACAATTCAGTTTTTAAGTGATGTCAGGTGTCAACTGCTTTAGTGGCCTCTATGACATACGATGAAAACAGGATAGATCACCCACCTTAGGACCTTCATCTAACTTTGACTACTCCAAAGATAGACTATAGATTTCACAGCACAACTCTGTATTCCTAAAATTCGTTGGTATGATGAATGTCAACAAGACTTAACAACAACAAAAAGACTTAACAACAGATAATCAATTTATTAAAAAAGGTTGATTTAAGCATCTGCGATGGTGACTTCAACCTCGACTCCAGGCTCAATACTGATGGAGGTAATCTGCTTAACAATCTCAGAAGGACTGTGCAGATCAATGAGTCGCTTGTGGATCCTCATCTGAAAACGATCCCAAGTCTTAGAACCTTCACCACAAGGAGTCTTTCTCGTAGTGATTCTCAGAGTCTGCGACAAAAGAAACCAACCATTTATGGTTTTATACTCATCCCCACGACATCTGGAAAATCATCAGTCTCACATATTTCATTTGAATACTTCCCTAAAAGTTCTCAGACACCACTGATAACGGCCAGTGCGTTTTTTCCCTCAGCCTGGACAGCGCTCTTAAAAAACACCCCACCCCACCCCACCCAAGGGACAACAAGTTACCTGTGAAAACCAGCTACCTAACATGAACTCAGTCCTACCCACAATTTTTCTTTCAGCGTCTGTGTTCTCTGCACCCCGGCTCACCTTGGTAGGCATCCGCACTGGTCCTTTCACTTTGAGATTCTTTTCCTTTGCACCTCTGATCAAGTCGGCACACACTACAGGAAAATAAAACCGTCTTTCAGTTCGTTCGGAACAGTCCAAGGCGGCGTTAGGAAACTTTAACTCCTGCTGGCTCAGAATAGCGTACAGAACTATCATCGTTATTCAACACAGTAATGGTCTCCTCATCGCCAACAAAGATCTAAAAGACACGGTAGCGGTTACGGATAAATCATGCTTCCCTTCCCTTTTAGGTTAAGCAACTTGTCGCTGGACTGGAGTCAGGAGCGTGCAGCGATAAAGCCAAACTCCTTATTTTGGGGGTTTTTCTGCGCCAACGTCTCACCCTGAAGGTATCGTACTGACCCTTTTCCAAAGATTTTACGTTGCGGCTGGTTAGAGTGATTCTAATTCGGTGAATCGCCACCTCTGGTTCTACGGGCGTCTTCCCAGTGTCTTTAAATGCCTGTAATCACACAAACGAAACACATTCTCTTAAAAGCCTGGACGCGGCCTTCATCAAGAGACCTCTCAGGCTGCTCCACCATCCCATGAGCCCCTCTACTAGGCAAGTGAGGCTCGGACTCCCGCCGCCGCCTCCTCCCATCCCGGAATCCGTCCCCAGAAGGGACCAAGTCCCGCCGCGTCACGGACCCCGCGGCGCCGCCGCCCGCCTCACCATGGCTGCGGCGCGGCTTCCTGACCGACTTGTTCCTCAGCGAACAGCGGTGAGTCAGGAGCAGGAGCGGGGCGCCGGGAGCTCCGCTCTCGATGCGACCGCGTCTTCCTCAAAGAGAAAGGCCGGAGGCCTGCGTAGCGCTTATATAGCTGCGCTCTCGTCCGCATCCGGGTCGCGCACGCGTCTCCGCGCTGCCCCGGAAGAGGAATCGCCCAGACGGCTCGGGAGGCGGCTGCGCGAGCCGGGGCTGGAGTACCCGTGGAGCTGGCGGGAAACGCGCGGCTGCGGCCGCCCCCTTTCGGTCCGGCGGAGACAGAGCCCCGCGAGGTGGCGTCGCCGCCGGGCCGGTTTCCGTGGTCCTCGGGCCACCCGGGAGGGAGGGATGACGGGGAGACTGCGACCCGAAGCCTGAGAAGCTCCTCTGCCTGCTGCGCCTACCCCGGGCGTCTGCGAAGTCAAACTGACTCCTGCGGCTTTTACAGTGCAGGTGTTGCCTCCTCTACAAGCCGAGTGGCTCGTTCTCTGAGCAGGTGGGTAACTTAGTTCCGAGTTCAACTCACGTGGATATTAGGGAAAATGACTGACAACCTGGGCGTGCTGCCCTAAGCTCCAGCAGGCAGTTACTGTTCACAGCCTGAAACACAACGGCCGTGATGCTCTGCCTTCTGGCTTCCCAGAGCGGCAGCAGCTTCCAGTCGGTTTTCAGGAAGCACCTGACCTTGGGTTCGTTCCCTCCGCGAAGGCTGCTGGGTTGTGCTGGAGCAGGTGGTGCATCGGGGGCCCCTCCTGGACACCCGCGCCGGCTCCCTAACTCCCCTGTCTGTTGGGATAAGACCCTACAAGGTCCCCCTGATTGATACCGAGTGTAGGAGACAGAGCACAGTGGAAAACCCAAGAGTAGTCCACTGACTTGGGTCTCGACAGGAGCGAGAGCATAAGGAGGACACGAACAACTTAAAGGTGACGGAGTGGTCAGAAGAGGCTGGCTTTGGTTCAGGTTCAGGGCAGAAGGAAGAGTAAATAACCTCATTATTTTGCAGGCGAACGTTAATGCAGAAGACTTAATGTGCTCAGACACACAAAACTCGTGAATGAAAGAGATCTGACCTCCCCCATGAGGGCTCCTCTCCCATTAGGGAGCCTCTCTCTTCTGTTCCGCGAAGGGAGATTATACTTGAAACTTTTATCAAATAGTAGCACTAACCTATTTGGTCATAATTGGGCTTAGCTAATCGCTGGCCTTCTTTGGCTCACCAAAATAGGTATACTAGATTTTTCTGCCACTTAACGATTAATTGAAATGTTAGAATGGTTCTATTTTTAGTTCAGTTATTCTAAGTGTCTGTCATCTGGCTGTAAAAACCCTGTTAGTAGAATTTGCAGCAAAGAACTGAAAGCCTGCATTCTTGGTTTACTAGCTATAACCCAGGTGAGACGTTGTAACTTAGGGCTTTAACTTATTGCCATGGCTACCAGGGAATGCTTGGGAAATATATTTGTGATTTTTTTTTTTTTTTTAGGAATAAATCTGGTACAGCTACTCTTAGGTTTCCCTTTCCTTTCAAGTACTTGAGAAAATGGTGGACAAATTAACTTCCTTGACTATAGAAAAGAATTTCAGTATAGAAAAAGGCTAAATGTAGCCCAGTATGTATGGGAAGAAATTGTGGATGTGACTAGAATGAAGGAAACAGCTGGTTGAGATAATGTTAGAAAAATGTAATGAAAGCATCACTATTTTCAAATTTATGTTTGGTTCAGACAGTTTGTTATATTTCTCTCTTAAATTAAAACTTAACTGCCTCTGTAGTCCCCACATTTTCATTAAAAGTGTAATGTTCCTACATAATGTAAGATATTGGAGAAAAAGTAAAAATTAACAATTTATCCAAAAGAAGAAGAAAATACAGTATGCCTTAGGTCCTTAATGCCTTAGATCAATTACTAGGTATACATATCCTTTGATGGCTTATCAAGGGATATGCATATTATAAAATTGTAAGTACTTTTGGTGTTAAGTAAGTTGGCCTCTGGCAAAGTTATACCCAAAAAGATACTTCCTCCAGCAGTGTAATGAAGATCTTACTGTGAAAGATGGACTTAAATATCTGTTTTATTTTAAAATTAAAAAATATTCTTAAGACCATTGCAAACTTTATGTTTTCAACATCTCCATTCATAGCCTTCCTTTTCTGATTTTTGTAGGTCTTTTAAAACCATCTCATAAAAACTTTTACTGTAGGTATTTGTTCCTTTCTGTGGACAGCCATCTACTGGTCTTTTGCTGCAATGACAGTGTCATCATATTCCTTACAAAAGGAAATTAACAGCTTAAAAACTACTTAATTCGTGGTACACATTAGTGAAATAAAAAGAGCAAAATTTCAAGTGAATGTGTCAAATGTCTGTTTAGACATTATTTTATTTGCAGAATTTTTATCTAAATAAATTTGTGTTGAAATTTAAGAATAAAGTCTGAAATTTAACAATAAAAACCAGAGAGTTTAAAACTTTCTCTTGTGGTTACCCATGTTGTATTGATAGGGGAGTGAAATGTGGAGGCAATTCCTTGTGGTTTACAAGGATTACGTGTGAGGACTTGAACAATACTGGGTACATGACAGCATTAATTAATTACTATTACTGTATTAATTAATATTACTGTATTAATATCCATTTGTTTGATCCTCACATCAACCCTGGAGCGTAAGTGCTGTTATTCATATTTTATGCATGAGAAAGCTGAGGTTAGGTGACCTGCCCAAGGTCACAGGAAAAGCCGGTGTTTGAACCTATGCAGTCTAACTCCAAAGTTTGTGCTCTTAGCCACTATGCTATGGTGTCTCTTACTGTTTGTCTCTTACTGTATATTAGCTCTTACTGTTATCATTAGTAGCTGTACGTATCTGTGAGGTGTAAAATCCTATTATGTTGGATAAAGTAGCATAGCAAGGCTGTCTCTATTTTACCTTAGTTGAGGTTAGAAATTTTATTGAGCTACTAATATGTGTCCTTTGTAAGGTTGAATCCTTATTTTTTTTAACTCTTCATTTTTTTGGTTTGAAGTCCTATAGATACCCAAGGCCAGTTAATTCGATTTGCTCATTAAAATCATTTCACTAAAGTGAGCAGTGGAACAGAACTAGGGACACAGATCTTTTCATTGAGAATGATTCATATGGAACATGCATTGGGTTGATAATTTTTTGATCACATTTAACTGCAGAGCTCAAACAGTTCTCTGTAGGGGTAGAAATGTTCTATTCACCAGGCCTTGTAGTACTTCTTTCCCCTCTTCCTTTCTCATGTTCCCAGGCCTGCAGGCCTAGAGATTCTAATGTTTCTTGAAATGCAATTTGAAAAGTTGGTCTACTCCTGTCACATAGTGCCATTTCCTAGTTTTAGCAGAGAACCTGCAGAGGACTCCCATGGTCACATTTTTGGGATCCTGATATCATGCAGGGGAGCCAGGGATAGATTTACCCATCAATCATTTCCCCCTGAGGTTGTGCTTTTCATGATGTATAGAATTGGTACAACTTTTTAGAAAATGCCATTTGCCTCCCTTTATGAGAAGATTGAAACCTCTGGCTTTCATGACACAATTCTGCTGCATTGCTGTGTGGTGGACAGCCTCAAATGTAACCCCACAGAGATCTCCACCACCTGTTACTCATGCCCCTGTGGAATCTCCTCCTCTTGAATGTGGAAATGTGTAAGATGCTCTAAATGCTGGAATATGGCAAAAGTGCTGGGATGTCACTTCTGTGAATAGATTGAGTAGGGTTCTGACTTCCATCTTCCTGGCAGACTTTCTCTCTTGCTAGCTTTGTTAAAAGCAAGCTGACATGTTGGGAGGTGCTATAGGGAGAGGACCCCAGGCAAGGGAATGAGGGTAGTCTGTGGTCAACAGCCAGCATGAATTGAAGCTTTCAGTCCAATAGCCCCCAAAGAACTGAATAATTGTGTGACTTTGGAAGCAGGTATCTCCTTGGTCGAGCTTTCAGATGAGACCTCAGCACTGGCACCCCTTAAGTATTAAGGTACCTCCCAAGGCCTGGTTCTGGGTCTGATGAACACATGTAGGAGAGGCAGCTGCAGTGCAGCAAAGGGGACACTGATAGGAGTTTTGAGGACATGCTTAAGTCCACTGCTAGGGCAGCCATCTCTCATGAGTCATCTTATCTACATGGGCCTCAGTTTTCTCATTGTAAAAGGAGGGTGCTGGACTATGTGATCTTCCAACTTTAAAAGGCTATTGCATGGAAATAAACAGATCCGAGAATATCTCTTCATCACCAACATATTGCCAGACATTCAAGATGGCTTCTGTCCTTTGTCCCTCCTTTGGGCTACCCAACACCAGAGGGAGGAGGCTTGAAATAGCAGAGGAGACTCCCTCTCCTCATTTCAAGTCCTTTGGTCTCAGGTGGCCATTCATCTGCTATGGCCAGGATAGCCTCAGTACATCATGACCAAGATGTTACTATTACTATTACTAGTGCTAACTTTCACTCAAGAGTGCTCCTATCTGGAATATAGATGTTATAGTTTCCTTACTCAAGTACAAGTCTAATTGGTGATAGCAAGGACAAAGCTTTGAATTAGATCAGTTTAGGGTTTCAAACTGAATTTGACTGCGTTCAATAACCTGAAGTTACCAGAAAGTCATTGATTCTTTCCTAGATTTTAATTAAGGGGTGGGAAAAGATGAGTGACACAATGCAGTTGAAACCAATAATTAGAAGAGAAAACATTTCCATGTTTATACCCCACTTGATGGGACTCCTCAAGAAATTAATTGACTGCTAAGAAAGACCCTCCATGTTCGGAGATAATTTTTTAAAATTATCCCATAGTTTCTTTATTTCTTTCTTTTCTTTCTTTCTTTCTTTCTTTTCTTTCTTTCTTTCTCTTTCTTCATGAGAAACACACACACACAGAGGCAGAGACACAGGCAGAGGGAGAAGCAGGCTCCATGCAGGGATCCTGATGTGGGACTCGATCCTGGGATCTCAGGATCACGCCCTGGGCCAAAGGCAGGCACCAAACTGCTGAGCCACCCAGGGATCCCAGGTTTTCATAGATCTTAAAAATCTATTAACATGGTGAATAAGTTTCTTAATATTGAGCCTTTTTTGCATTCCTGGAAAGAATCTCTCTTAAACATATTACAAGTGAGATTGTTTTTAAATTATGTGTGTCTGTATGTGTATTAATATGCTGGCATCAAAGAAACAAATTTGGAAGCTTCTCTTCATGCTGTGGAAAGTTTATATAGTAGTGTGGTAATGTGTAAGACTTGGTAGAATGCATGTTTTATTGAGAGGTGACTATAAAGTATAATTTCTTCTATGGTGATTAATTTTCCCTGATACCTCTGTTCCAGCATCAATTTTAGTGATTTATAATTTTCTGGAACAGTGCTTCTCAAACTTTTCATTCTTAGTAACTCTTTATATGCTTAAAAATTATTGAAGACCCCAAAGAGCTTTTGTTTAAGTGGCCCTATGTCTATTGGTATTTGTTATATTGAGGCTAAAAATGAGGAAGTCCACAAACATTTGTTAATCTCTTAAAAAATAATAACAAACTTATTCATTGTTAACATATTTTTTGAAAAATAACTATTTTCATTGTTTTTCTATTTTTGTTCAACTCTTTAATGTCTGACTTCATAGAAGAAACTCAATTTTCATATCTGCCTCTGCATTTAGTCTGTCACAATATGTTGCTGTGGTTGAAGTATGTGTAGAAATTCTGGTGAGCACAGATAAGAAGTTGGAAAAGGGAAAGGATTTTAATAACCTACTTAGATATTTGTAGATATTCTTCTTTGATGCACTTACACTGGCCAAGTGGTAGTTTCTTAAGGATTAGGTACAATGAAAATCTGAAACCATATCAGTAGCCTTTTTTGTTCCCTCTGATAATAGAATCTATTTATCTCTCTTGTGCTTTGAAGGGATCTTTTACCCCTACTCTTGCAATATTTTATAACATCATGCACTGGTCACTTAGAAAATATTGGCTCACTGACTTACACAGATCTTCTAAATGTTGACATATTTTACTATATAATATTTTAAAAATTATATTTCTTATCATTACTACTCAGCTTGTCAGAAAATTAAGTATTAGGATCGTGTGCAGTCCATGGTGGCAGATACAAGTTATTTATTACACTGTATCACTAGAATAAAGGACAAAAACCACATGATCATTTCAACAGACATGAAAGAAAAATTTGACAAAGTTCAACATAGCTTAATGATAAAAACACTTAACAAAACTAGGACTAGAATGTAACTTATTCAACATGATAAAGGTTTCTATGGAAAACCCACAGTCAACATTGTACCTAATGGTGAAAGACAAGCAAGATTGCAGGATACAAGATTAATATATGAAAGTCAACTGTATTTCTAAACTGAAGCAATGGACAATCCAAAAATGAAATTTATAAAAAGACTCCATTTCTAATAATATCAAAAAAGATAAAATACTTTGGAATAAATATAACAAAAGAAGTAAAAAATTTATAATCTTTAAATTCTAAAACATTGTTGAAGGAAATTAAAGAAGACCTAAGTAAGTGTAAATACATTCCATGTTCATGAATTGGAATACTTCTTATTGTTGAGACATCAATACTTCTCAAATCAATATACAGATTCAGTGCAATCCCTCTCAAAATCCTAGATGGCTTCTTTGCAGAAATTGTCAAGCTGATCCTGTCACTCATATGGAAATTTGAAAATAATCTTGAAAAAGCAAAACAAAGTTGGAAGACTCACACTTCTTTGATTTAAAAACTTGCTACAAAGTTGTAATCAAGACAGTGTAATCCTGGCATAAGGATGGACATATAACCCAATGGAATAGAATTGAGAATCTGGAAATAAGTTTCACATTATAGACAATTGAGTTTTGAAAAGGGTGCTAAGACAATTCAATGGGGAGAAGGAATAATTTTCAGCAAATAATGTGGGGACAACTGGATACTCAAAAGCAAAAGAATGAAATTGGACCCCTACTTGTATTATATACAAAAATTAATTCAAAATGTATATAAGGCCCAAAGTAAGAGATAAAACTTTAAAACTCTTAGTAGAAAACACAAATCTTTATGACCCTGGATTTGACAATGGTTTCAGAGCTGTGGCAGGAAAAGCACATTCAACCAAAGAGAAAAAAAGATAAATTAGACCTCATCAAAATTAAAGACTCTTGTACAGTGAAAGACACTATCAGAAAGTGCAAAGACAACCTATATGATATGAGGAAATATTTGCCAATCATATGTCTGATAGTGGATGTATATATAGAATATATAAAGAACTCTTACAATTTAATGATACAAGACAAATAACCCAAGTGAAATATGAGCCAAGAATCTGAATAGAAACTTCTTGAAGATATACAAATGGCCAATAAAAATATAAAAAGATGTTCAACATAATTAACCATCAATGAAATGACAAGAATTAAGAAGACAGTTGATAACAAATATTGGTGAAGATGTGGAGAAATTGGGAGCCCTCTTACGTTACACCTTGGGAGTGTGAAATAGTTCATTTGCTTTGGAGGACAGTTTGTCATTCGTCAAAAGGTTATTTATTGACTTAGCAATTATACTCCTAGATATAGACCCTAGATACAGACCTTAGATAAATGAAAACTATCCATGCAAAAACTTGCATGTGAATGTCCATAGCAGGATTATTCATAAGAGCCAGTAAGTGGAAACAACTGATGAACAGATACATAAAATGTGGTGTGTATGTGTATAATGTTATTCTAATATAATATAGAATAGTATATGTATAATATATATATTATGTTATTTGGCAATAAAATGGAATTAAGTGCTGTTACATATTACAAAGGAATTAACCTTGAAAACATGAGGCCAAGTGAAAGAACCCAGTCAAAAAGACCACATCGTACATGATTCCACTTACATAAAATGTCAAGACTAAGCAAGCATGTAGGAAAGTAGATTAGTGGGAGGGGAAGGAAAGTGGAGTGACTGCTAATGGGTACAGAGATTTTTCTGGGGATGAAGAAATATTCTCACATCGATTGTGATGATGGTTGTACAATGGTGAGTGTATTCAAAACCATTTAACTGTGTGCTTTAAATGGAATTGTATGTGTGAATTGTATCTTAATAAAGATGTTCTTAAAAAACAATATAGAGAATGGACCATTGATTTCACAAAGTGGATGCAGTGGAGTGATCTTGATATGAGATGTTTCAAGACAGTATCAGCGTGGTTTGAAGTGGGAACTACTCTTTGAAAAACTTAGTTTAAATGGAAGCATGTGGGTACATAAGCCATTTATTTAATTTTATTATGTTTTTTAACTTATTTTTAAAGATTATTTATTTATTAACGAGAGAGACACACACAGAGAGAGAGAGAGGCAGACACACACACACACACACACAGAGGCAGAGAGAGAGAGAGAGAGAGAGAGAGAGAGAGGCAGAGCCTGATGTGGGACTCAATCCTGGGATTCTAGGATCACGCCCTAGGCCACAGGCAGGCACGAAACCACTGAGCTACCCAGGGATCCCCGACACATACACAAAATTCTTAATGCTAATGAAATTACAGAATCTTCCATACATTGCCGGTGACAATATAGATTACTACAATTTTTTGGAATGCCCTTGCAGTTTGGCAAAATACATCAAGAACCTCAACAATATTTTTATTCACTGGCTCAGTAATTATACTTATGGAACTCTATCCTAGGAAATGCTACAAAATAAGAATTGTAATTAACAAAATGTTCACTAAGACCCATTTATTTTGAGCAAAATTTGAAACAAGGTAAGTGCCCCCAAATGGTCAAATAAATTACAATACAACAGGATTTTAAAATGTTATGATGATTATAACAACACAGAAATTACATTGTTATGTGTATGGGACAGGATACATAATTATCAGTTTGTTTACAACTTTTTAAAATAAACAAATTGTTTTCAAAATGTGTAGAAAAAGAGTGAAATTTTTGTTTGGGGCTGATTGTCTAGGGAACTGTGGATGTCTTTTTTTTATTTTTCAAAAGCTTTTCTTATTTTCCAATTTTAAAATATTCTTTATAATGTAAATACTAATTTAAAAATAACTGGCCACCAAAATCACTTGCATTTGTACACATTAACAATGAACAATCTGGAAAGGAAATTAAGAAAACAATTTCAATTTATAATAGCATCAACAAGAAGAAAACAGGAATAAACCTAACTAAGGAAGTGAAAGACTTATATACTGAAAATGATAAAATATTGCTAAAGGAAATTAAGGAATAAATAAATGGAAAGACATTTTATGTTCATTAATTGGAAGACTTTAATATTTTTAAAATGCCCATACTACCCAAAGCAATCTACACATTCAACACAATCCCTATCAAAATCCCAATGACAATTTTCAGAAATGGAAAAAGTCATCCTAAAATTCATACGGAATTTCAAGAGGCCCCAAATAACCCAAAAAATTTGGTTAAAGTAGAACAAAGTTGAAGGTTTCACACTTCCAGATTCAAAATATACTACAAAGCCACAGTAATCAGCAGTGTGCTACTGGCATAGATGGACAAGCAGACCAATAGATTAAAATAAAGAGCCCAGAAATAAACTCTCAAATATACAGTCAAATGATCTTTAACAAGAGTGCCAATTAGAAAAGAACAGTCTCTTCAACAAATGGTTCTGAGCAAAGAAGATATGCAAAAGAATGAAGTTAGACTCTTACCTTACTCTTATGCAAATATTAACTCAAAATGGATTAAAGACCTAAACATAAGACCTAGATCTATAAAACTTCGAGGATTAAAAATAGGGGGAAAGCTTCCCCCTATTTTTTGAACTTGGCAATGATTTCTTGGATATGACAGCAAAGGTACAAGCAATAAAAGTAACAACAGACAAATGGGACTATATTAAACTTAAAAACATTTGCACTCAATGGAAACAGAGTGAAAAGACAACCTAGAGAATGGAAGAAAATATTTACAAATCATATATCTGACAATGGGTTGATATGTAGAATATGTAACAACTCATACAACTCAAAGACTAAAATCAAATAACCTGACTTAAACATGGACAGAGGACTTAAATGGATGCTTGCTCCAAAGAAGACATACAGATGGACAAAAGCATATGAGAAGATTGCTCAGTGTCACTAATCATCAGAGAAATGTAAACTAAGATCAAAATGAGATATCACCTAACATCCATAGGAGGGCTATTATCAAAAATAAATAGATAGATAGATAGATACATTTTAAAAGTTGAGGATTTAAAAAGTGGAGAAATTAGAACCCTTGTGCACTGCTGGTGGGATTGAAAATAGTGCAGGCTTTATGGGAAAGAGTATGGATGAGTCTCATAATTTTAAAAGTAGAAGTACCTACCCTACAATACAGCAATCCCACTTTTGGGTATATATTCAAAAAAATTAAAAGGAGGGTCTGAAAGACATACTGCACAATGATGTTCATCGCAACATTAGTCACAATAGCCAAGAAGTGGAAACAACCCAAAGGTCCATAAACAGATGAATGGATAAATAAATATATACACAAAATGTGGCATATATATATGCAGTGAAATATTATTCAGCCTTAAAAAGGAAGGAAATCTGGCAATATGCTATGACAATGATGAAGTTTAAGAACATTATGGCAACAGCCAGCCATAAAAAAGATGAATACTGTACAATTACACTTACATGAGGTATCTCAAATTGTCAAATTCATAGAAACAGAAATTAGAATGTGATTAACAGGGGCTGGGAAAGGAGGAAAAGGAGTTGTTAATAAATACAGAGTTTCAAATTTTCAAGATAAAAAAGTTCTGGAGATCCTTTCATAACAATATGAATACACCTAACACTACTGAACTCTACGCTTAATGCTTTACGTGGTAAATTTTATGGTTTTTTTACCACAATAAAAAATGAAGCCGGAACGCCTGGGTGGCTCAGCAGTTGAGCACCTGCCTTTGGCTCAGGGCGTGATCCCGCGGTCCCAGGATCGAGTCTCACATCGAGCTCCCTGCATGGAGCCTGCTTCTCCCTCTGCCTGTGTCTACTTCTCTCTCTCTCTATCTCTCATGAATAAATAAATAAAATTTTAAAAAAAGAATTTTGTGTGTCAATTTTTAAAAACCCTATTTTTAATTTGCATCTCTTCAAGCACTTGTGAGATTAACATTTTCCCATTTTTCGTATTTGTCTCCTAAATGTGTTTTTTTTTTTTTTTTTGTGAATTGACTTTTCAAGATTTGTGCATTATTCTATTAGAGCATAGTGATATTTCATGTTTATTTGTATGTGTTTATTATAGAAAAAGTATTAACCTGATGTCATATTTTAACCAAATATTTTCTCAGCTCATGGTCTGCATTTTATTTGTTTTATTTTAATATCTAGAAATTATCATTTGTATGTAATTAAATGTGGTAATGTTTATGGTTTTTTACCTTGCTTTTAGAAAAGTTTAGAAATTGCTCCCTCCTTCAAATTTATATTAACTATTCAATTCTGTCTTCCTTCAGTTTTACAGATGCTCCTCTAATCCATCTGGAAATGATTTTGATGTGTGGTATGTAAAGTATTTATTTTTAAAAAAACCTATAGTTTTAGTAAAACTATTGGTGGTAGGCTAAAAGCTCTTTTAAAACAAGAAGCATGACTTACTCACTCTTTGGTTTCCTCCACTTTCCCAGACAGAAGACTCACTAAACAGCCTCTGTTTCCTTGGGCTGCAGCATCCAAGCCAGAGGCAGGAAAGATGGGTGGCCCCCTCCTTCCCTCTTCTCAGAGATAGGAGCTTGTTCCCGTGCTGGTGTCCTAACAACTCCCCAGGGGCTGCTGCCCCTGTGGACCCCTGCAACCTCTACCGTGGTAGAATCAGGAAGATTACCCTAGCTGTTGGCTAGCAGCATCCCAGGCGCCTCTTTTTATTTTAATTGTTCTGATTTCAGTTCAAAGGACCCGTCTACCCTCCCCACTGGTAGCCCCTAAGGTAGCTTAACCTCCTTGTCCTGATACTCTTTTCAGAGTAAATTTCCTTTCCATTTGAATAACTCCTCCTCAGTTATGGAACTGCCATTATTTCCTGGTTGTCTTTTTATATTTTTGATGGGGAGAGGTGGAGGGATGGTGTGTATGTGGGGGGCAACCATTGGCCCCAACTTCTCAGTGACCTCTTCCATAAAGTCCTTGAGGCTCTGTACAAACAACATCCCAAGCTGGCCATCCTGCTACCTCCACCGATGCCTGCAGTTGTGAGTTCCCACTATAGGTCTCACTCCAGGATCTCATTAAAGAGTTAAAAAAAAAAAATCCAACTGTTTAAAATTGAATTTTTATTGCCTAAGGAGGAATCTATAAAATAAGGAGGTGGAGAGGATACAAATGAACTCTAAAACTATTCTTCAAATCTAATTAAAGCCAATACTGAAAAACAGACCTGTTAGAAAATAAACCATTGAATGTCTCTTAACATCCTAGTAAGAGTGCTGAGTGCCAGAATGGCCAAAATAGGGACAGCAAGAAATCCAGAAGACAGATCCTGAACAATCCATGAATTACATACTCAAGCCTGAGTTCAGTCGATTTTGTCATAGAAACAGAATTGTCCTTGTGATTGATAATTCTAGCTCAAGTTAATAGCAGGAAATTCTGAAAGAATTTTGGAAAGATACACAGTAGACAATTAATGGTAGTTATATGATCGACCTATAGTAGACCAGTGTGGCCCTGTCATGACATTTGTTTGAGAAATAGGGGAGAAAACAGGTTATTTTCCTGTCTTTTTTTTTTTTTCCCAATAGTTTATTCTTCAGACTGTGGCAGAATCACCATTTCTTAAGGACTTCAGTAAAGATTACTCAATGTTTGACAAATGTTTGGTCAGACTGACTGTACAGTGTGTTCTAATATGATTCACCGTTCCTGAAAAGGGGAAAATCGACTTCCTGTTCTGAAGTCAGGGAAATTCTGTAACTTGACTCCTCTGTAAAGGGACTTGCTTCTGGCGTTGGCTGCCATTATTCTGTCAAGTTTTTCTCTCCTTTCCCTTTAAATTTCTTCTGGCTGTACTCTATTATTCCATAGACCTTTAGGTTTTCCTCTTTGTAATTTGATGCCCTATTCAGCAGTGTTCAGGAAGCTGTCTTGCTTTACTTCAGTCTGCTGCTTCTGCTTTCCTTAGCTGAATGGGTGGCTTGTTCCTTCTTTTAGGCTTTTCCCCTTTTGAGGGAGCCTGTACTATTTCATCAAGCTATTATAAAGTAAGTATGGATTTCACATAGTGAGTTGATTTACATGTATCTAAGTAATCAAAGAGAATATTTAGTTACTTTGATTTTGTTTCTTAAAATTCATGTCAGAGAGGAAGCACATTAAAATATTTCTTTATCATCCACCTTTTCCTGAGACACACCCACAGACTCATTTTCTTTTTCTTTCTCAAATTTAGTTTTACTCTTCATCAGTTACACATGAACATCATGAGTCAAACAGTTGCAAAAAAATTTGAAAAGGTCTCTAGGATGCTACACCAACTCTTCGAGTCTTGCAACCATTTTCAACTCCCTTTTGCTATTGGTTTTGATATCTGTGCCTGTGCCTGGAAGTAGTATACTTATGTAGACATTTCTTGATTTTTTTCCCCTTAGTTTGGGAATTACCTATTGACTTCTGTCTTCAGAAGACTAGGATTTTGTTTTTTTTCCACTCCTATCTCCAGTACATATATTCAAAATTCCCCTCCATTGGCCCCTCCTTCATTGTTATAACTCTGGCTAGATCAACATACAGTATTGTATTGTTATAGCTACATAAGGCTATTTTGAACTGAATCATTGGTTTTGCTATATTTGCTATTCTTGTATTGCCCAACTATTTTTGTCTCCTGAAGTAAATAAATTTTTTGTTTCATTTGCTTTGTTTTCTCTTGCACCCATCACTTAAACCCAAACTCTCCTCAAATTGTGGGAATGTTCTTTCAATGTATTCAAACACAGATATTCATTAGTTTTATCTTCTTGAGTCTTCAGATCTGCTGTAATATGTCACTGCATGATTGACAGCTTGTGATCTTCAGTCACCATCATCCTTGGAGTTTCCCTGTGTCTCTCTATTGAGTTGTATCTATTTCTTGGATCATATATGTGTGTGTGTGTGTGTGTGTGTGTGTGTGTGTGTGTGTATACTTTTGCTTTGGTGGAATACCTCCACAAGTAGTTTCCTGAAAAAGGGTACACAGAAGTAAATTTTTGAGATGTTTCATGTTTGGAAAGGATTTCAGTCAATACACATCACCCGATAGTTTGGCTGGGTATAGAATCGTAAGTTGGAGATGGGTTTCCCTCAGAATTTTGGAGGTGGCAGCCTGGGATCCCTGGGTGGCGCAGCGGTTTGGCGCCTGCCTTTGGCCCAAGGCGCGATCCTGGAGACCCGGGATCGAATCCCACGTCAGGCTCCCGGTGCATGGAGCCTGCTTCTCCCTCTGCCTATGTCTCTGCCTCTCTCTCTCTGTGTGTGACTATCATAAATAAATAAAAATTAAAAAAAATTTTTTGGAGGTGGCAGCCTTTATTGTCTTTTAGGATCTTTATCTTTTGTATGTGACTTTTTTTGGGGGGGGAGGAGCTTTTAGGATTTTCTCATTGTCCCTACTGTTATAAAATTTTATGGTAATATGCCTTCATGGAGTTTGTTTTCATTTTTTTGTCTGGGCAGTCAATTCTGCATCTTTTCAGTCTGAAAACTCTTTTTTTGTAAATTGTCTGTTGATAATCTTCTGTTTTCCATATTTCCTCTTCTTGGAACTTCTATTATTTGGATATTAGACTTCTCAGACTGACTATTCATTGTCTGGTCTTGCTATTTTTAATTTGTTTTACTCTTTCTCTATTTTCTGAGAGATTTACTTCTCTTCATGTATTAGTTTTTTGAATGAATTTTTCATTTATGTTATCATAGCTCTAATTTCCAAGAGCTCTTTATTATTTTTTAGGCTTTTAAAAAAATAAAACCCTTTTTTTTTCCATGTTGCTGATAGCTCCTTTTATACATCTGTGAAGATAGGTAAGGTTTTTTTTATCTTATTCTTTCATATTCAAGACATTCTTTAAAAATAAGCTGAGCTTCAAAAAAAATAAGCTGAACTGTCTGCTCCTATTTAATAGTAGGGCACTAAAAAGCTGATTGGTAACTTTGTATATGTGGATGGAACCTTAAAAATAAAAGACTCACTGTAGGTTATTCTGGCTGTTTTACTGGGGAACCTCTACTGTCAGTATCTTGGGGTTTATTTTCTTGAACTATTCATTCTTCTTTACCTACAGAGTATTAGCTCAGTTGCCAGACTCTGTGAACTTAAATAACCAACACTAAGACCTTTTGGCATTTTATGGTACTACTCAGGTTGTATCTAATTTTCCCTATTGCTACTCAGGCATACTGAACTTGCCAGCTTCTAAGATTTTGTTCCTCTTACTCCTCTTATTTGTTCATCTCTTATTCTCTTTGCCCTTGTGAGTTAATGCTTTAAAAAATTAATCTGTCACATATGGAGCTTTAGGAAGGAAAAGAGAGAGATAAATGACTATGCTTTGCCCTTCATCATTCACTGGAAGTTCCAAAATTTTCAAGGATGGTCAGGCAATTTTAAATTTTGGAAATGTATTTAGTATACCAATAATGAAATCATTATCCACAAAATTTTAAATATAGTATTACATGACCTCTTCAACTAGAATGTAATATCAAATCCTGGGTCTCTGTTTGTGCCTTGGGCTTTCTCATGCTGTTCCTGCCATGGTGCTGAGGATATATTGAATTATGAAATACAGCCTTGATGAAAGTGTGAATACATGGATAAGAATGGTTTTTATTATCATATTTATATGAAGGAAAGCAGATTTATATGAAGGAAAGGAGTAAGTACAGACCATAACTATTTTTTTCCAGCCTTGGGCACCATATAGTTCTCAGATATCTTTTCTATTTCCTTTTAAAAATCATTCTCAACTGCACTGTTCTACTATTTGTATAAAGAAATGCCTTAAATAGTAATTTTATTGGTTGATTTTTATGAATTAGATAAAATAAATTCTTTAAACATTTGAAATAACAAAGCTACGAGTAGCTATTCCCTGCCACTACCACCATCCTAGGTGCTGCAGTGAAATGGTTAAGGACATGGGTTTTGGCCCTGTCATTTAGCAATATGACCCTAGGTAAGTTCTTAATCTCCTTGTCTGTCTCCTCAATATTTAACAAGGAAATAGCAATAAATATAGGAATAATAATAATAATAATAATAATTTAATAATTTAAGATTAGTTGTAAGGATTTAATTTGATATCTATGTAAAACACTTTCAGTTCCTGGTACATAGTGCTCTCAACAGAGTTTAGCTCTGATGTTGATGATTTTTCTAAGCAGTAAAGATAGTAATTACAAGAATGATGGATGCTGTGGAGATGCAGTGTGATGGAAATGTTTATCAGAGGATGTAACTTAACCTAAGTGAGCTTTAGTCTTCCTTCTGAGGCCATGGCCCTGGCAGCTGCTCTCTGCTTTGAGTCTGAGAAAGATCAGAAAGAAATGAATTTCCTGGCACACTTAAAAGCATGTTTGCCAGAATTTCATTGGCTTGAGGGAAGCTGGATGAAGAGAGGGGATTAGGTGAGGGGATTCAAGGTGGTTTAAGACAAACTTGTACAGATTGAGATTTGATTTTATTTTTAAATATTGTTATTGAATGTTACTATTTTTGAATAGGCAATGCATTGATATGGTTCAAATATCAAATTAACAGAAAAGATATACAGCAAATCTCTCATTACCATTCCTGTTCCATCCATCTCTTTTCCTTCTACAGATAATAGCTCTTATTTTATTTTTCCTTCTAGAATTCCTGTACAAATGCAAAGAAATATTAATATTAAATTCTTACTTGCTTTCTTTCTTTCACAAAAGAAAGTATAGTGCGGAATACTGCATTTGTTACTTACACCTTGCTTTGAATTTAAAAATACACTATGCAGATTTCTCAGTAACAGTAAAAGGTTTGTTCTTTTTGTTCACATGCATAGTATTTTATTATATGGATGTATCATAATCTAACCTGTTCTTATTGAAAGGTGCTTGACTTGATTCTAAACTTTTGCTACTAGAGAAATGCTACAATGAATAAGCTTGTTCATATACCTATGAGTATATCAAGAGGATACATTTCCAGAAATAGGATTACTGGATCACAGGGGAAATGATTTTGTAATTTTAATAGTTGCAACCAAATTACTTTCCATGAAATTTATTACAATTTGTACTTCCACTAGCAATATCTGAGAGGACCTATTTCCCTGTACCTCACCAATGATATCTGTCAATCTTATCATTTTGGTGATTTATTTTCAATTTCTATAATGGAAAATGGTATCACAGAGTAGCTTTAATTAGGAATTCTCATATATTTAAGGACTGTTCATGTTTCTGTTGCAATGAACTGATCATTCATCCTTTGTTTTTTTTCCTTATTAAATTCTGAGAGCTCTTTTTCTGTTAGGGAGATTAGCTCTTTGCTGTGGTTTGAAGTACAAATACTTTCCTCCCAGTTTGTTATTTCTCTTTTGACCTTCTCTATATTGTTAATTTTCCCGCATGTTTAAGAATTTGCCTTTTATTACTATTATTGTTTTGTAATAAAAACAGATAGCTATGCTCTCAGCAAAACAAAACCAATTTTTTAAAAAATCACAGAAATCTATTAACAGCATTGCAAAGTAAGGTTTTTGAAAGATTTATTCAAATAAATTATCTTGGCCTAAACGTTTACTCATCACTCCTTTCAATGACTTGTCAAACAACTGGCACTGAGGGGGGCACTTAACGGGATGAGCACTGGGTATTATGCTATATGTTGGCAAATTGAACTCCAATAAAAAATATACAAAAAAAAGTCTTGTCAAACATTCCAAAAACTTTCAATTATGTAAAATACATTTAACTTTGCCAATAATTTTAGATATTATGGGATTCTTCCCCAAAGGACTACTATAATGCTATGCTTTAAAACATTAAAAAAAAACTTAATCCAATAGGACATAAAACTGAAATGTATAGCCTGTGATTGTGTGTTTCAAATCCTGGAAGTTAAACGTAGAAGAATTTGAAGAACAGGTTCAGGACCTGGGTCGGCTCCGAGGCAGGTGTTCCTTCTTTTTGTAGTTGAGAATACCAATTATTCCTTTCATGGCTTTGGAAAGACTTCCTCATTCTAATGTTATAACGGAATTTACTCTTTTTTTTTTCTTTTTTTTACCCCTGGTAGCTCTCATTAGTTCATTTTTTACTCTTAAATCTTAGACTCATCGAGAATATATCCGTATAGTGTGAGATCTAGACCTAATTAATTTTGGTTCCAGTCGGCCACATAGGTGTCCCAACATAAAATCATTGAAAAGTCCATCTTTTCTCCACTGATTTAAGGAACCATCTTTACTGTATACCAAATTCCCATATGTGTTTGAGTCTTCTTTGGACATTTTTTCTGTTTGAATGGTCTGTGTATTCATACATCATACCACAGTATTTTTATTACTTAGATTTTATACTACATATTAATGTTTAATAGGGTTAGTACTTCCTTATTGCTCATCTTCTTCTGGAATTTTCTGACTCTTTTTTTTCCATATAAATTTTAGAGTCAGCTTGTCTGATTTTCAGTTGGAGATATACACACACATATACTGAAAATTGGAATCATTTTAGTTATTAATTAATTTAGGAAGAATAGTCACCTTCATAGTAGGTCTTCATTTTGTTTGATGCTTTGTAAGTACTTTTTAAAGTCTTCCCCATAAAGATTTTGCACGTTTTTACTAAGCTTATACCTACCTGTTTTCTTTTTATTTTATTTGTTTTATTTTGAAATAATTCTAAACGTACAGAAGAGTTGCAAGAATGACACAAAAGTCCCCCAAATTCTCATCAACAAAGATTTTTTTAATCAACAAAGATTCTAATAGTTAAATTTGACCACATTTACCTTATCATTGTCTTTATATATATTTATAATTATTTTTAATTTTGAACCAATTGAGAGTAAGTTACAGACATTGACAACTCATTGCCCTTTTAGTATTTCAATGAGTATTTTCTAAAGGACATGCTGCAACATAGCTGCGGTATAACTATGGAAAATCAAGAAATTGATATAATACTATCATCTAATATAGAGACTCTATTCAAATTTTGCCAGTCATCCATTTTAATGCTCAAATAGTCTTAGGTTTGGCCAGTGGAGACCTATCTATCCTGTGTCCTTTTGACATGTCCCTCTCATTCCTAGAGTACTTTCTTAATTTGGGGCAGATGGTGTTTTGGGTCTATTTTAAGTTTTCCCTGCTTGGGAATCAGTCATTTCTCTAAGAAGCCCTCCCTGGCTTCCTTCTCTCTTGAATAATTAAGAATTTAGTAACTAAAAATTCAGAATTCACAAACTAAAATCTGATGCTAAAGTCTGCTTCAAAACAGACCCTCTCAGAGGATAGACCTAGGAAATACATATATGTGCATATATACATACCTGTATCTCTCTAGCCATCTGTCTCTGTTAAAAACTGAGTTCACACTGATACCTCCTACTTTAATCCAACAGAATATAATTTATTATAGATTTCCTTCATTCTGTACTCTAGCCCCTTCTCCAACATTTGCAAGACATGATTCCCATTATCTTCAATATATTTACTGCTTCAACCCCCATGTATACAGCTAATATTCTGCCCACACTGGCCAAATATCCCATCTTCTGGCCATAGTATCACCAACCCAGCAGGTCATGGATGTGTGAGGGAGAATATTTTCTTTTTTTCATTGCTATTGTAAAAGGAATCCTATTTTATAAATTCAGGATTTTAAAAAATTGTTTACATATTTGAAGTCTATTGACTCATATTAATTTTATTATTGAAATATAGTTCATATGCCTCATGTTAATTTTATATAGTGCTACTTTACATAGTCTTTTCATTACTCATTAGTTTTTCTATTCTTTTTATTTTCAGTTATACATCCTGAAAATGGAATCTGTAAACAGTTAGTTTTTCCTGTTTTTCCAATTATTAGACCCTAAATTTCCTGCTTTTTTTCTAATTTCATTGACAAAGTGTTAAGTAGTAGGACAGTAGTGTACTACTTAGGTTATGCTTGGTTTTAGTGGGAATGTCTCCAGTGACTACCTATTGAGATGGTGGCTATTAATGGGTTGAAATGTGTGCAATTTACGATGTTTAACTTTTTATTTTGAAAAAATTTTAGATATGTAGAAAAGTTGCAAAGATAGTACAGATAATTCTTGTATGCCTTTCACCCAGCTTCCCTTAATGTTAACATATAAACATGATACATTTATAAAAACTAAGAAATTGATATTGGTATGTAGAATGTTTTAAAAAATATTAAGGTTTCTTTTTTTAGCCTCTTTTTAAGAATTGGGAATGAATATCTAATTTTATCAAATATATTCTTAGTATATATTCTTATTTTTTCTTTTGACAAATTAATATGATGAATTAATAGGTTTTTAAATCTTGAACCATCCTTGCATCTTGGGATAAATCCACATTTATTTATCATTCGTGTTTGCTGACCATCCATTTGTGAATGATTTTTAAAATTAACTCTTGGTGGGGCACCTTGGTGGCTCAACAGGTTAAGTGTCCACTCTTGATTTTGACTCAGGTCATTATCTCAGGATTGTGAGATTGAGCTCCATATCAGGCTCTGTGCTAGGTGTGGAGCCTGCATAAGATTTTCTCTTTCCTTTTCCCTCTGCCTCTCCCTGCCTCTCTCCCTCTCTAATAAATAGATGGATGGATGGATGGATGGGTGGATGGATGGATGGATGGATGGATGGATGGATACATAGATACATAGATAGATGGGTATTGGATTCTGCTTGCTGATGTTTTATTTAGAACCTCTACACTGATAGTTATAAATAAGGCTAGTCTGTAGTTTCTTTTTAAAGCAGTCTTCATCAGGCTTCAATGTGTTATTCTCAAAAAGTATTTTTTTAAGAAAAACTTTTAGAATTTTTTTTAGAAAAACTTTTAGAAGTTTTTCTTCTAATTTAAGTAGCACTGAGATTACCTAGTCCTTAAGGTTTGCCAGAAGTCAGTGGAACTTTGTGTCTTATGCCTCATAGGGTGGGAGGGGGAAGGATTGGACAACCTTCTTTATTCTGTAGAAATTGGCCTGTTTAGATTTTCTATCTTCATTGGTGCCAGATTCTGTAAATTATAGTTTCCTAAAATATTATATATTCTTCTAGTTGTTATAACTACTTGAGACTACAAATTTTCTTTGTATTGTTTTCCTTTGTGTTCTAATATATGTGCTTTCATTATTGTTTGCTCTCTGGAGTTCTTGCAATTTTGACTAGCATTTCTTTTGATACACGGTTACTTCAAAGTCATAAAATTTCTAGAAAAAGGAGCTTTTTAAATTTTGTTAAAATTTCAAATTTATATCTCTTTACTATTTTTTAGGTTTGGGAATTTAAGGTTTTCTTCATGGTATAGATCAGTTTTCCACAGGTACTTGAAAAGAAGCTATATTTATTTTTTACAGTCTTGAATGTGTTACAAGTAGATGTAGTCTATTAATTTTGTCAATGTCTTCTACATCATACCTTATTTTGTGCCCATCTAATCTGTTAGTCTCCTATGGATAGTGTTTCAATTTGTTCTTATACTGCTTGTTATTTCTGGTCCATGAAAATTGTTACTGTGTTTTTGGGTTCACAGTCATTTCTAACTTTTGTTTCTTTCATGTGAGTTATATTCTTTGACATTGTTCAGTATCCTTTGGCTTCAATTCCATTTTCTCTTATCATAAAATTGTGGCTTCTATTTTTGGTTTGCACTTAGTTGGTATATTTTTGTCTGTGCTTTTAACAAAGAACTATGTCTTACAAAGATTTTCTTTTAATGGGTGAATTAAGCCACTTACGTTTATTGATAATGACAGATAAGTTTGATCTTAATTCTCACATTTTATGTTATTTTGTTTCTATAGTTTACGTTGCTGTCTTGCATTCTGTGCTTGGTTCTTTTCTCCTTTGTGTATTGTTTTGGTGGTTCTGATTTTGAGGAAGAGTGTTTATTATATTTTTGTTCAATTATTTAACTGTATATAATTTCTTTAATCCTAGATGATATCTGTAAGCTTATTTCTGTGAAAATAATAACATTGACAGCTTATATCCGTTTCCCTCTCTCCTTCTCTGCCCCAATTTAAGTTAATAGTATATATTTAATACATTGTACTGTTGAATATGCCTTTACCTCTGACTTGGTTCGTCTAGTTCGTCTAATTTCCTATGACTGTTAATATTATGGGTGAAGCAGTCTTCATGCTTACTCTGCCTCCCATCAGAGCAGTCTTCCCACAGCTCAAAGACTTCCTTTCTCTGTGACCCCAAAGACCGTATTTGTTTCCTTCAAGTATAGCATTTCTGTGGGTTTCTCCAGGCAACCTCACCTTTTTCTCTCTCCAAACAAACCAGGCTTAGGAGGCTCCTGTCCTGTCTTATATTGCCTGATCCCACCCCCAGAATGACCCTCTCATGGGCAGAAGGGGATTTTTGCTTCCACTTTTCTGAGCTCTGCCGTGGCTAGACCCTCCTCAACACATTCTCTTCCTTCTTTCTCTATCAATTCCTGTAAGCTCAGCTCAGTTTGACCTCAGCCCTGTCTGCAGTTCTTTCCTCACCTTTTGCACTTGAGTGTGTATCTGCTCATTAGGACATCTGTGTTTGCCAGGACTTTCACTGCCACTGATAGGTCCTCCCCTGAACTATTCCCCGCTGTTCCCTGCACTTTTTTCCTATGGGCTCTGTCCAGTCATCTGGCCTCACTGCATTCATTTCGGCATCTGTACATTTTCTGTGTCTCCTAGTGTCACTGATTGTGGAGTTTACAAAGCACCTCCCTCTTTGGTTTCCAGGAGAAGGAAAGATATTTGAATCTAAGCTGCAGCCGTGTTCATTCTGGAAGTGAATTCCGGGCCTTAATGCTTTTAATAGGGGATTCTCATGCAGCTCACAGTCTGTTAATGAGATATTCAGCATACTTAGAATTTTAGCACACTTGGTGGAACAAACTGATTTGTAATTTTGTTTTTGAGCTATTGTATTTTAAACTTTCCAACATGAACTCCTGTTGCTACAATGAACAGAGGAGGAAATTATTCATTGGTATATGGGTGTTTTGTTCTCTAAGCTACATGGACAGAGCTAGCAACACTGAACCAATATTTTATGTAGTCATGGACAGCTCCCTTTTGCTTCCCTCAATAACAGTTCCAAACCATGATCTCCTTGTAGACCTCCTACTCTTAGTCACTCTTAATGGAACAAAATAGAAATTCACAGATGTGAATCTCCCCAGTGTCTCTTTTTCTTATGTAAAAACTTATCTTCAATGGCAGTTGTCCCACCCTCCTTTGCTCACTTGCTCTTTCTCTCCAAGCTCTAGTCTTTCCCTAGGTACTACTTTTCATTTTATAACTTTTAAATTTTATCAATTATCTTTGTCTTTTCTTGCTTCATTTACAAATAAACTCAGTTTCTTCATCTTAAGACAACTAAACCAAACCCCAAATCAAAAAACATATATCTTATCCCTTTTCAAAGTTTCTGCTACCTCCATTTATCCTCTACAGCCCAAGTACAGGTTCTACATCAAGTCCTTGCCATACTTGTCTGGTCCATTGCAATGGCCTTACCCTCCCCATTCACAGAAACTACTGTTGCTAAATGGAAGTCAAAGTGGTCCTAATGACAAAACTCAGTCACTTCATTCTCTTAAATCTTAGGTACTGGCAACCATTGTCTTGATTTTCTAGAATGGGCAGTCTGGTTTTACTTGTCTGGTCTCTTCCATCCAAATGTTAAATTTTACTGTCCCTCGGGATCATCATTTTTCCCTCATGTAATGTAAGTCTTTGCTTTATCATCTACTTCTGAGTCCAAAAAATAGATAAAAGAGATCCAGTTTGGAAGAATATTAGCACAATGTTTCTACTCATGGCATGTACAAGTTCAAAATATCATAAGAAATCATTTGAGATATTATTCCTTTAAAAATAGATTTGCCTCAGTTGGTGAATTTTATGTGTGAAGGTCATTACAAATGAGAAGTTTTGGGGGGAGGAGCAGGAAAAAATTAGTATCTTTCAAAAGTTTTTACTTGTTTGGTGTGGGAGCAAGTAAAATGTTAATACTTTAAATTTAGGTAGGAGTTACAGAGCATATTATTTGAATTTATAGAACATTTTGGCACTTTACAGCGCAGTTCTATTTTGGACAGGCTGGCTCCATCAATAGCAAATTTGAATAAGTACAATACTAGAGAACTATAGCACTAAGCACACTTGCAATGAAAACAAAGCATATCTCTATAAGGGAATAGGTTTAGTTACTAACAATATTCAGCTGACTACCAAACTTGTAGCTGTGCTATTTGTCTTAGAAAGAGCATCTGAGACCAAAAGGGGTTTTAAATAACTTTATTTTCTAAAAATCCGTTCTGCAAATATGTTTTTTTTCTACATGGTCACTTCTTTAAAAATGAATAGAAACACAGGCAAAGCTTATCTTGATGGTACAGGATGGAGTCAGTCAAATTCAGCTCTTAAAGAGTTAAGGTCAACCAGGAGGAGTTCTGCACTTGGCCGCTGTAGAGTGCTGGCCCTCCAGCAGCACTGGATGATCTTCTCAAGTCTTTTCCCAGAGATGGAGTCAGTGAAGACAGCTGCTGACAGAGATGGACGAAGATTATAGGCCACCACAGCGTAGAGCACGTACTGCCGCTCCCCTGAGTAGGGCACCTCCTTGGTAGCCATTTGCCAAAGAGTGATGGCAAAGGAGTAGATGTCAGCTTTTGGCGTTATCATCTCTCCTTTCAGGAGCTCTGGAGCTCGGTGGGTGTAGGTGCCCCCCAGGGGGTAGGGAGGAGCCTGGAAGCACAGCACGTCTTCCAGCTTCTCTGAGCAACCGAAGTCCCCAATTTTGCAGACATCCTGCTCACTGATCAGAATGTTAGCCGGCTTCAGGTCCAAGTGTACAATGTTTTGTGAGTGAAGGAAAAGCAGGCCTTTCACAATATCTAGGGAATACTTCAGACACTTTCCCAGATTTAATTGCTCTCCGGCACAGCAGTGAGGCTGCACATCCTTCTCAGAGCAGCTCGTGGCACCGTATATGACTTGGTGTAAGGTGACATTGCCACCAAACTCCATGATTATGGTGCCTAGGCTGTTAAATCCCGCAGGTGTGCGTGTGCTTGCAGCCACGACCTGCACGATGTTATCATGGCGAAGCCTTGCGATGTTGAGCTCAGCCCAGAAACTGCGCTGGGATGCCAGTCGGTTCTTGGTGCACTTGTTCACTTGTTTTATGGCCACCAGAACACCATGGTAAGTCGCCTTGTACACGGAGCCAAACCCGCCAGCTCCCAGCCTCTGCAGGAAGCACACCTGTTCCCAGTCGATGGAGCACCAGGCCAGCCGACGTGGTAGCCTTGGAGCCCTGGGAGGAGTGCCACCCAGGAAGAGCTTCCCTGCTTTACTTGGGAGCTCGGAAGGGCTGCTGCAGGGCCGCGAGTCCACCAAGGGAGAAAACTCACTGGGGAGGTAACTGTGCCGGGAAAGTGGTGAGGGCATGGCACTTTCAAAGTGGACCCCAAAGTGGCTCAGGTAAACCAAAAGAAGAGGGTCCCACGAGTTTGGAAGCATCTCTGACTACTCCTTTGCTCCGCCCTGCGCTTTTCTCCTCTTCCTTCATTTTCTCCAAATGAGCTGTGTCTGTGCTGTTACTCACAAGGGTTTTTATCAGAGGAGCGGAAGCAGTCTGAATGAAGTACAATCCTTTTTAGATGAAAATATTTCCCTTCAACACTTAAAGTGACTTTTTATAAAAATAAGCTCTCCACCCAGAAGAGTTAGCCAGATAAACAGCAGTGAGCTGCCTGTGGACTCACCCCCTTTTTCCATTATTTCCTTAATTATAAAAAAACAGCTTTTTTTTTTTAAGTGTCATCCACTGAACATGATCAGTGTTCAGACTAAAGAGACTATATAGTGTGATGAAATTATTTCACATTTTGCAGGCTATAATGATTGTCAGTGTTATTCTCCAGCTGCATTAAATCACTTCCAGCAGTTATTGGCAGAAATATTTGAAATACGAACAGCTGACATTTGTTTAGCCGATTATGGGGATAATTAGGTGCAACATTCATATATGGATAAAAAATTGTAACCTTAAAGTAATTGATCCAAATACAATCACTAATACAGGTCAAAACATACACCTCCTAAGGTCATCAGGGGAAAGGAAAATTCTCTGACACTCCATTCAGCTCATATAGCAAATTAGCAAGATTTCTTAGCAACATATCGACTTCCTAACAGTCCTGTTCCATGGCAGTTTGGCCCACCCAGTAAGCTCACTTGCAAGAGAGATCTTAGACTTCACGGCAAATGAGTTACAGAAGTTTTGAAACAGAGTTGGGGGAGAAAAAAAAATTCAGATTCAGAACCACAATCAGAGCTTCAAATAATAACAAATATGAGAGAATCCTAGAAGAGGAAAAATCCGAATAAAAATGGCACAGAATCACCACTGCCTATATATAATGTGGAAACCCAGATGTTAAAAATAAATGAGTCTTGCTACTCAACCATAAGTTCTTTCTTTCTAGTTTTTATAACAACAAACTCCCCACCTCCCACTAATTTGCATTCCATATCTTTGAGGAAAAGACCAATAATACTAACCTGTTGATTAAAAAACATAGGAAGGTGTTAGGATCCATGTTTTTAAAAAATTGAATGGTAAAATTCTGTTTTAACTTATTGTACTTAGCATGTAGGTGATGTTTAACCACATTCTTATAAAAGAGGTCTGTTTCTGAGATATATTGATTCTGAGAAGATATGTGAATAAACACAAGCCATTTACATAAACCATTTGAAGTCTGTTGGGCCCTAGGGTAGGATTTCTAGTCTTTACTACCCATCTGCCTTAGATATTGTGTGTAATATTTAATCTGTTTGAGCCTTGTTTTTTTTTTCTCAGTTAAGAAATTAGGATAATAATAAACTTTTTAATTTTGGAATAAAAGTTCGGGAGCCCTGTACAAATAAAAAAAAGTCTAAAAATGTATATTATAAAATATATTAGTAGAAAGGCAGTTGAATCAAAACCAAAATATAAAAGAATGACAGTGAAGAGAGTAAAATAAGAAAGTAATAAAATTATATTCTACAGTAAGTCTATTACAAAATTTATTTAATAGTCATCACATAGTTGGCATTATAATTTAGGTCTCCGGAACTTTTATGGTATTAGGAATGCTATATTGATAGAAAAAGTGTCATAACCTTCTTTGCAAAATGATGTGACTTGTTATGTAATCTTTATTTTTAAGCTAAGAGCATAGGTAATTCATTCTACAAAGGTTGATTTTATTACTTATATAAGATACAAGGTATTAATGAAAATGTGGTACTCTACATTCACAAGCCTCAAGTTCATTATATCTACCATCTGCCAATCTGCTCAAGAGTATTTCATTGAATATCTATTTTAAAACAGCCTCTGGGGCCAGATTGCCTGGGTTTCTTACTATCCTTCAGTTTCCTTATCTGTAAGATGAGGAAAATCTGCCTGAGGACTGCTGTCAGTATTCACAGCAAATACTTAGATCCGGACATGATAAGTAATACCTAATTGCTAATTATCATTTATGAAACTCATAAAGTGTATATGGGCTCACGCTGTAAGAAACAGATTTGTTAAGACGGTGTTAAAGCGTACCCTGCTGGGCAGCCCCGGTGGCGCAGCGGTTTAGCGCCGCCTGCAGCCCGGGGTGTGATCCTGGAGACCTGGGATCGAGTCCCACATCAGGCTTGTTGCGTGGAGCCTGCTTCTCCCTCTGCCTCTCTCTCTCTGTCTCTATGAATAAATAAATAGAAAATCTTAAAAAAAAAAAAAAAGCGTACCCTGCTAGGGCTGAAGTAACTCATTACTTAAACTAAACCGATCTGAGGTTTGACTGGCTTTCCCAACTTAGATCTTATTTGAGGTCACATATGTCAAGAGTATATTGCCTTACTGTCACATACTAGAAATGCAGAGGGTCAACGTTTATCTGATCAAATGCAATAATCTTGTCATAGCAAATAAAGGCAAAGAATATCCGTTAATAACAGGGTAGGCACTGTCTCTCCTAGAAGTGCAAATGAAACAGACTGGGCGCCCCCGGTGAGGGGCAGGGGGCAGAGGCGCTCGGGTTCTTAAAGGCTTTCCGTTTTCCCTCCGCCTGGCAGCACTTCTGTGAGGAGCTCCGTGGGTATCGGGCAAGTAACCGTGACGGCGGACAGAGTGAAGAGCGCGCTGAATCCCACTTCAGCGGGAGGCAGGGAGGAGCGCGGCTCGCGCGAGGCTTTCCTCGGGCTCCGGGGCTCGGGAGGGCGCCGGCCCCGCGGCCCGTGCGCAGGCGGCGGGCACCACGACGCCTGGGCGAGCTGCCCCGAGGCCTCCCGGCCCTGGAGTGGGCGCGCGGCCTCCCGGGTGCGGGGAAGCACGTGGGCCGGCGGTCCCGGCCGAGGCGGCCTGCGCCGGGGTCGGCGTGCGCCCGCTGCCGCGTGTCCGTGCCCTTCTGCGCGCACACAACTGCCTCTTCGTTCGCGCTCAGTCATCACGTAGCCTTCCGGGAGACGTTTTTAAAAGGCCGCGCAACTCCGGCTCGTACCGACGACGACCACGTCGCACGGCTCGGGCCGCGTCTGCGCGTGCGCGCCGAGGGACCGGGCTTCCCGGGGTCTCCGGCTGCAGCCGGATCCCAGAAAGCCCGAATGCGAGGGAACGGGCGCCCTGGGGTCCTTGAAGGGTTGTATTGCTGCTGTTTGCAAGCATGAGTCGAAGTCGAAAATAAACTTTTGCTTTTTTTTTTTTTTTGGAGCTAAAATAATAAGTGAAGACGTGCTTTGCTAAAAATAAAGACTATGAAGTTGAAAAACTTTAATTTTTTTTTTTACTTAAGTGGAATTATTATTAATATTATGGAGTTTGAATTTTATGGTCAGCAAGAATTACGTATGTTCCCATGTCAGTACAGAAGCATGGAGAGCTACTTTGGTTTTTCTAAGATAATATGCTCAGGGGCAGATCCAGGTTTTGTGGGGGCTTAAAGCTCAGACAAACGAAAGGAACCCTTTGAAGGCGGAGGAAGGAGAACCAGACCACCGCTGAGCCTGAGGCGGGGCTCCATCCCCGGACCCTGGGATCAGGACCTGAGCCCAAGGCGTAGCTTAACCTATTCAGCCACCCAGGCAGCCTTAATTTTACTTTACGTATATTTCCATTCATATACATGACTTTGGCCAATAGTCGTATTTATCAGCTCGCATGTTTTTTTGTTAATAAAATTGCTTTCTTGAAACAGATAGGGGTTGATTATGATACAGCCTCTTATAATTTGGGCCAGTGGCAAAAGTTCACTGGCTTTATTTAATATATGCTAAGCTGTCACTAAGTTCTCCCTAATCTATCCTGAATATTAAATACTTAATAAGTTTACTGAATTAAACAATGAATGTGACGAATCTCAAGCTTTTTTTTATAGTAGGTTGAATATTGTACATAGTCATATCTTAATTTAGAATCACCAATCTAAACAAATTATTGAATTATACATTTTAAATTAGAGATACAGGCCATCACTCTAATAGGCCAAATTCTCCCACATGTTACAAGTGTCTAAAATCTGAAATACACACAGGTTCCCGCTTGCCAGACAGTAATGCTGTGGATTGCGTGGATCATGTCTCTGGGTGTTATCTGCACACGCTACCTGCTTCTTCTGTGCATTCACAGAGGTTGGTGGCTCTTACCTGGGCTGTTTACTTGGATTTTGTATTTCGGCTCTTAAGTATATTTTTACTTCTGTAGTGTTTAACTTCTAATTTCTCTACCTTTCAACTTAACAGGATATTAAGACCTTAGCAAATGCCTTTCAAATCAGTTTTAAAGATCTTTGAGTTTAATGGTATCTTGCAATTTTTCCATATTCTTAAGACCATAAAATGCTTATGGATACTTGAAATGATATTTGATTGAAATTTGGTGATCTTGAATATCTTTGTTCAACATACAGTTACACCTTATTGGGATCATTATATTGGCATCCTCCTTTAAACCAGAAAACACTTTTTAATTATGTTTTTAATATTTACTGAGTTCTATATTTTTTCACTGATAAAGTAAATGAATCAAAATAACATCATATTGGAATAAAGGATTCAGAAGTAATATAGGCTATTAAATTCACCACCTTTATTCAGCTGTATGCCAATTTTTTCTTGTATATCAGTATGGACTCATGGCTTTTCAGACATTCAGTGTGATTTAACCAAATGTAACACTCATTGTCTCTTATTGCTCAAATTAATGCACCCCTGGGTATTAAGACACTTGTGTTCTTTTGACACAGTCTCATTAATCTGTATTATTTCTCATCTACTGATACAACAAATTGACCCAGGCTTTTAACCCACCATACCCTAGACATGGAATCAGCCATTTCTTTTTTCTTTTCTTTTTCTTTCTTTTCTTTTCTTTTCTTTTCTTTTCTTTTCTTTTCTTTTCTTTTCTTTTCTTTCCTTTCCTTTCCTTTCCTTTCCTTTCCTTTTCTTTTTTTTTTATGATTTTATTTATTTATTTGACAGAGAAAGAGCATAAATAGGGAGAGTGCCAGGCAGAGGGAGAGGGAGATTCATGCTTCCTGCAGATCAGGGAGCCCAAAGTGGGGCTCCATCCTGGGACCCTGAGATCATGACTGAGCATAATAAGCCTCTGGCCTCTGAGCCACCCAGGTACCCCAGAATCAGCCATTTCTCCAGGGTATCCTGGAGATACAGGATTAGAAATCATAATAGTAAAGTTTACACATTAGGTTCATTCTCTTAGGCCCTTGACCCTAGCTCATTTTAGCTCATGGAATTAGAAAACATACTTTTTTAAAAAACGTGTTCATATTGATATTTCTAATTCAGTTCTAACATTATAGTTCCTAGTTAAAACATTTTTATTTCATAATTTCCTTCTTATATTTAAAATCTTGATTCCAAACAAAATTAACATAATTACTAATGTTGTCTGACAATTATTAAATAAAGATTAAGATTTCTTTGCAGTTATTTTTATCCTTATGTTTAATGCCTACACTTAAGGATGTGTAGTCCAATTATTGTCTGGTAGAGTCACTCATAATAATTTGTTGTGAGTCTTTGTAATAATATATAGCATGTCCATATATGTATATGCCATTTGTAATTAGTATGATTTAATTTGTTTTCAATTCTGAGAGGTTATCAGCAATTTTCTTAGAAGGTGGTGACTTTCAGCCAAGATGTTTTCTTTTTATGTGATATTCAGACCCTGGAGGATGGTAGAAATCAATTAACAGTCTATCTTATGAGATGAAGAGTAAAGCACAAATCAAGCAAATTAATTTCCCAAATTCTGTATGAAAGTTTCATTTAGCTACCAGCTGGTCTTTTTGTGATGACCAAATGTAATATTATATGCATACGATTCATATATACAAGTTCTGGTTGGGCAACTAATTCTGTCTTCTATTCAATTTCTGGCAATAGTAGAACCTACATCTGTTTATATGTTCCGTAAATATGAGATGATATTAAAAACTTTACAATTAATTATTCCCTTTTTTAGCTTCCTTATGTAGTACGTGACATTTTTCTACCAACTTAATAATATCACATTATACCGAAATTTAAAATGTGTAAAATCCAAGTGATTCTCTAAGTTTGTTTGTTTTTTATTCATGAGAGACACAGAGAGAGGAGGCAGAGACATAGGCAGAGGGAAAAACAGGCTCCCTGGGGGAGGGAAGCCTGATGCAGGATTCGATATGAGGGCCCGGGATCATGACCTGAGCTAAAGGCAGATGTTTGACCACTGAGCCACCCAGGTGCCCCCTCTAAGTTGGTTTTATCACAGTCCAGTGCCAAAAATCTTTAATTTTTTTTTCCAAGAAGATTTTAAGGAAGTATGTAGTATCTTAGGATTCTGTATTATTAAGAAAGGATGCCGTGTTAGTCCCGTGCTTCTGAGGAACAGCAAGGCAAGATTAGATGCGCAAGAGACTTGCTAGAGGAACATCTCTGAGGGGGAAACGAGGAGGGTGCTGGTGGTATCTGGAGAGCTTTCAGCCTGTGATGCAGTCCTGACCCTTGGGAAGGACGGGGAGAAAAGGAAGGTGAGGTGGGAGAGTTTTAGTCCATAGTGTAGTTCCCTATAGTGTGTCCTAAGAATGTTGAGGATGATGGATGAGACATCCTAAAGTCAAAGTTGCCCTTTAGAGGAATCCCGTGTCTCCTGGGAATGGGCTGGCTTTTGCGTCCCTGCACACAGAGGCACTGGCTGGGAGCAGTGCTGGGAAGCATGGCTTCAGTACAGACATTATGGTCAATTTCAGATGAAGGACAGCTTACTCTGGGGCTATTGGCCAGGAATACTTTCTGCATTCATTGATCTGAGAGACACATTTTCATGGCCACCACAGATAAAATTTTATAAGCTTTAAAGATTTTGTCTGAGAGTCGCTCTACTTGGGTCAAAGTTATTATTATCCTAATTTTTAATTACAGTGTACAATTCCAGTTTTTAAGAAGCCTTTTGATAAGTTGTATTTCTTTTTGAGGTTAAGACTAGGCTTTTAAAAAATAGCTGTATTTGCTTAAAACCCATTCTTGTTTTAGCTTTATACATTTATATTTACACACATTCAACCAAAGGAGTAAACACAAAGTTGTATATATAATCAAAGCAACAGAACCTTAGAAGTTTCCAAGCAGACCACTCTTGACAATCGCAGTACCCCAAGGGCTTTTTGGAAGTAAGGCATTTGTACAAAGAGAATTGTTTTATGTGTGTGTCTGTATAGGTAGGTTGTATATAAAATTGTAAGTAGTTCTCTTTTTATTGATTAAAAAATTGCCTTACTCAATGACTCTTATTTGACTAAGACTTATAAAATATAAGACTTAAATCTATGTTTATATAAAATATGTAATGTATCTTCCCAATGCCTCTTGTTAGACTAAGACTTTTTAAATTTGAAATACAAACAACTCATTTCTCACCTGGCCTTCTGCAGGCTGGACTTATCAAAGGAGAGATACACATTATTTTCATCTATTCTGAAGTACTCAAATGTTCTACCTTTAACAGACAAAAAAAAATTATAATTATTTCTAGAGTGTGCCTCCTTGCCAGCTTGAGGATTTGGGGCTAATGCCTTAAGGCTTAATCTTGCATGAAACTAAAAAGCACTTTATAGTAAAGCTCTTGGCATCCTTGGCTCACATCTCTGGAAACAGAACATCAGGAAACTTGGAACCCCACACACGCTGATTTTGGATGTTTCTGGAGGAGGAAGAACCCATTATTAGAAGGTCTTTAACTCTCATTGAGATGGGAGGCTGGGGTATAGTCTCAGTAGGTCATACTTGGGCAGGCAATGGAAAGAGAACCTTCTGGAAGGCTTCCCTTTGGTTTTTCTCTCAACATCTTTAATGAGGTTTTGCCATTTTCTTGGCAACTTGTGTCAGATTCTCATCTCCTCTTCCGTGCACACCATGAATCAGTCTCATTGGCATGGTGATTACTCTGGCTTTCCTTCAGATGTTTCAAGATACCATAGTCCCAGTAGAAATTGAAATTTGGAGTCATCTCTAACATACCTATTGCAGAGCTTGCAGACCATGTGCTATAAATGGTCCAGAGCTATCTGAGGAAAGCGGGACATGCCTTCCTGACATTTAGACATGGTGGTAGCCATGTTTTGTCCATGCAGCCTAGGAAAGAAAGCAGGATATTAAATCCTTTTATTTGCTGTTACAGGAAAGATACAAGGTGTGTGTGTTTGTGTGTGTGTGTGTGTGTGTGTGTGTGTGTGTGTGAGAGAGAGAGAGAGAGAGAGAGAGGCTAGGCAAAAATTTAATATATGATTCTTACCTGAGACTAGAGGTTGCTGAAACAGAGTTGTGTATTGGAGTCCAAACATGCCACCCTGGGATAGCAAAGGGCAATTGAAGAGGGGGAGACAAGAGGCTCATGAACATTAAGTGAATGCAGCTTTCCTTGCTGAGCTGAAGTTCCCTGTTGCTACAGATTCCGCTGACCATGCCAAATTCTTATGGAGATAAAAATTGTGATCTCAAACTTTAAATTGACCCTGTAATTTACTACTAATCTGTACGCAGAAGGAAGAAATAGAGAAGCATACATATATCAATGGTTTAACCCCCTGGTTGTCTTTGAATCTCTAAGTTTTGTTTGCTCTTTCCATCATTTTTTATAGAACAAATAGGAGGAACTTAATTTAGCAACATCAGCAACCCATTTACCTAGGCAACTTGAGAACATCTTTGAGAATGTGTGTGTGTGTGTGTGTGTGTGTGTGTGCGCGCGCGCGCGCATACGGGTGCGTACATACACAGAAGTTGCCTATGAAACAGTGAAGTGTGTGGGAAAAGGCACCTGTGTCATATGGGAGCTGCAGGTGCTTCTGGGAGGGATGAGTAGAATGTTTGATTCCCTGGAGCATAAACTTAGGATACCAGTGAACACTTGTGAAATATATATTCCCTCAATTTAGGCTTTTGTACTTACTAAATTACTACTGTATAATTTTAACTATGTCCATAGACATATCAACTGGAGGCTGATTTAGGGTTCATATATCCCAATTATTGACACATTTGAAAAATGTTTAATTTAATAATTACCAAAAAAGAACAGCTTAACAGCTTAGTCCCTTCCATAATTGAGTATAATCCCATATGACCCAGCTCTCCCCTACAGACAATGTTTAATTATGTGGCCAGATGTTATTAATCACTTGAGTCCATATTGGTCCCTGCATGCAGCCCAACCCAAGGAAGGGGGTTGGTTACACAGTAATTTGTCCCAGATGACCCCATAGAAGACATTCTGTAGCTTGTGTCATTTTTTCCCCCAGAAGGAGTAGTGTTGATTTAGCACATTAGCAAGAGCGTTGATCCAGGTGAAGCAGAATCACAGCTCCAACTTTGGACAACAGCAGCTCCAGTGAGAAAGCAGGGTCAGGGAAGAGTACTAGAAGACCTGAGATTATAATACATTTTCATTTTGAATGGGTTCGTTCGGGTTCCCAGTGCTCTCAACTTATACTTCTTTATTGTTTGGTTTGTATCTTGCATAATTAGTCTACAGGCTGTCGTCCAGGTTTGCATCCTCCCCCCACCTCAATCAATATATTATCAATGCAATAGGTGATTATACATTTATCTAGTTTAGGCAACAGGCTTAAATTCCATTGCACTGCAGTATGGCACAAACTGGGGAGTGTATAAATCAAATTATTATTGCTTGTCAGAGGTGTTACACAGAGAAGACTATACTAGCTCGATTCATAAAAGCTTATAAAAATTAGGGGGATTTAAGATGATCTTTAGATATGGAAACAAAATTAGGTATAGCATTGACACAGCAGGAGCAGCCTCATTCAGTTTACTATAATCCACAGTATCCATAGTATTAGGGTTCTTAGTTTCAAAAAAAATGGTAGAAGCCATTTTTAAGCCAAGTTTAAGCAAAGAGAAATTTATTGGAAAGATTTTACAGGGGATGCCTGGGTGGCTTAGTGGTTAAGCGTGTCTGCCTTTGACGCAGGACATGATCCTGGAGTCCCAGGATTGAGTCCCACATTGGGCTCCCTGCATGGAGCCTGCTTCCCTCTCTGCCTATGTCTCTGCCTCTCTCTTTCTGGGTCTCTCATGAATAAATAAATACAATCTTTTTTTTTTTTTTAAAGAAAGATTTTATAGGATCACAGACTCTGTGGGAGCCTGAAGAACCATGCTCAGAAGTGAGCAAGAACCAAGACATTTGTACAGAGCTAGGAAGCATGAACCAATGTAATGGGATGGATAGAAAAGTATGACGAGGACATGACTACTGGACTGTAATCTTGAGCCTTAGGATGGAGCAGCCCAGGTCAATTTTGTTCACTTTTCTGTCCTCCTGGTTGTACCAGCATGGGGGAAAGAACATAAATAACCCTTTGGCTTCCCTTGTGGGAAGCAGGTAGACACCTGGATGTACTCTTTCAACCAGACCATGAAACACTGGGGGAGAAGTAATTTTTCAAAAAGAAGCCAAAGTGTGTTGGGAAGGACTGGGTATTTTGTAACCAAAAGGTGACAAATATCCCCTACGCTCACCAGAGGACCTATCTCTGGCAAAAACCAGAGAATTAAGGAGGACATGGAGGTGTGAACTACCATGGTGCATCTAGTTCCTATATTCAGCTGTGATGACTTTTCATCCTCAAGAGCCCTTGTGCTATTTCAGGTTTATAGTTTAGGTTGTGGTACAGGATTCCAAAGACTCCTGCTTTGCATGTCCTCATAATAGTCCCTTTCAAATGTGTTCTCCACACATTCAGACTTTTCAAGGGTAGTTTCCTTTTTTAAGGAACACAATAAATCCATTCTCATGCTAATCTTGAGAAGGGTAAAACTAGCACAGTATCACCAGGCCTGCCTGGCCCACTTGAGATGTTTGCACACTTAAGTCATTTTGGACTCTCACTTTTCCATAAGTTCCAGTGGTGAAGGGTGGTCATTTAATTTATTAGGGCCTTCAGGCTTAGCTAATCATCATATCCTCTTTCTCATGGCCCAAATGATTGGTTCAGTGAGTCCCAGTTTCAGGAGTTGTCTAGACCAAGTGCCTAGCTGAGAGAAGTGAACACAGAATAAAGCAGAGCCAAATTGTGGTCATACAGAGCTGGGGGCTCAAATAACAACATTTGAATTCTTAGAACTAATTCTGCATGAAGCAAGATACTGGGGACACATCAATTATGTGATGCAGTAAATAAATTACCTTTGGGGAAATGGTGGATGTAAGGGAGTCCCCATGGTGAGTGAGATATAGAATTTCCCCACAAGTTGGTGAAATAGGAGCCGTGCTCACTAGTCTCCCTTTCTCACTTGTTACCCAGAGACAACCCTTTCCAACTTTGCAAGCTGTGTATTTGGGTATTTACCTATTCTGGCACACTTCTGCCATGCTCCTATGGGAGAACAAGTGGGTGGTTTTTCTAGTCTCTTATATAGCTATCATCCTGGGTTTGCCTTTTATTTTTTACTCTTGGAATTCTTTTTGCCTCTCCCTTGGTTTGGATCCATTTTCTTGCATTCCGCACCTTCCTCTTGTCTGGTTTTGGTGGAACACCATCTTCCTGAGAAACAGTATACAGGAGATCCATTTTTTCCCCAATCCCTACATGTCTGATAATGTATTTTATCCTGACACTTCATTAATTTGGCTGGTCCAAATTGTATATTGAAATCAATTTTCCCAGTTTTGAAAGCAGCTGATGAGATGTTTAGTGCTTTTTTTTCTGGGTGCCTTGCATGTGACTAATTTTTCATTTGTGGAAGTCTTTAGGATAGCCTCTGAATGAGCTATCTCTTGTTGTCTAACAAATTGCCCCAGGACTTAGTTGGGGCTTATATCTCATGTGTATTATCTCACAGTTTTTATGTGGTCAGGAATCTAAGTGCAGTTTAGCTGGGCTCTCCTAGCTTGGAGGCTTCCAGAACAGTACAATCAAGCAAGCTTTCAGCTGGGGTCTCAGTAAGGTTTGTTATTCCGTTCTTCTGTTTCCACAGACTTCTGATCAGAAACTATATGATCTAGGAGATAATGGAACAGGCTCTACACTATGGAGAGAAAGAAAACTAGTCCTCTATCTAGGAATCATTAGCAGAAATATCACTCATGGAGACATAATAGACTTCTTCAGACAACCAGACATGGAAAAAATTTGTTCTCTGTAGACATTCTCTGCACAATCCAAGTGATGAAGGACATACATTAGAGTGAGAGGAAGATGATAGTGGATGGAAACCTGGACAAATGCAAAGGGATAAAGATGATTGGAAATGGTAAATGTGTAGCTACATGTTCTCACTTTAGAAAGAGACTTTAAGAGGGGCACCTGGAGGGCTCAGTTGGTTAAGCATCTAATTTCAGCTCAGGTCATGATCTAAGAGTGCTGGGATCAAGCCCCATGTTGGGCACCCTGCTCAGCAGAGTCTGCTTCTCCCTCTCTTTCTGCCCCTCCCCCTGCTCTTGCTTTCTCTGTCTCTGTCAAATAAATAATAAAATCTTTTTCAAAATTTTAAAATAAAAAATTATTTAAAATGCAATCAAGTACTTAAACCAATATTAATAATGTCTTGTTGGGTTTAAGACATGTAGAAGTAGAAAGCATAACAACAGTTGCGCAAAAGGAGGAAGGGAAGATGGAAACCTGTTGTTGTAAGGTTCACATGATGACTGAAGTCACATGTGATATGCAGGTAGACTGTAATCAGGATGTATATTGAAACCTTAGAGAAACCACTGAAACAATATGACAAGCTATCAACAAGCCAATAGAGGAGATTTTTTTTTAAGTCTTAAAAACCCAAAAAAGAAGGCAGGAAAAATGGGACAAATTGTAGATATGAAATGGAGAGCAAATAGTAAAACGACCAAATTAAGCTTAATTCTATCAATGATTACATTAAAAGCAAATGGTCCAATTAAAAGGCACAGATTGTCAGACTGGATAAAGTACTAAGGCCAAACTCTGTGTTATCTATAAGAAACCTAATTTAACTGTCAAGATACATATAATATAAAAGTGAAAAAATGGAAAATGAAATATGGTGGAAGGGCTAATGAATACCAGCATGCCTATATTAAGAATAGGAAAAAGTTGACTTTAGATGAAGGAATTATTAACAGGAATTACCAACTACACTTCAAAATGATAAAGGAATGAAGAGAACATGATAGTCCTAAATGGAAATGATAGAGCTTCAAAATTAATAAAGCAAAAAAGACAAAACTGAAAGGAGTACCCATAATTGAAGAGATCAACACTCTTTTCTCAGTGATTGGTAATACAAGTAGATAAAAAATGATCAGGAATACAGAAGAACTGAACAATGGTTCTCCAGAGAAACAGAACAAATAGGATGTCTGCTTGTCTGTCTGTCTATCTATCTAGAGATTTATTTTAAGAAACTTGTTCATGCAATTATACAGGCGTTAGCAAGTCCCAAATCTGCAGAGTAGGTTGGCTGGTTGAAGACTCAGGTAAGATTTGCAATTCTAATCCAAAGGGAATGTGTTGGAAGAATCCTTCTTGCTTGCAAGAGGTCAGTCTTTGTTCTGTTAAAGACTTCAACTGATTTTATGAAGCCCACCCACATTATGGAGAGTAATCTGCTTTATTCAAAGTCCATCAACTTAAATGTTAGCCTCATTCAAAAAACACCTCACACGAACATCCAGAATAATGAATGGCATAAAATGAAATCTCAATATATCACTTTTTTCTTATTTGCAGCTAATGCAGTGTTTAGAGGAAACATTACTGTTTTAAAATGTTTATGTTAGAAAAAAGAAAGGTCTAAAATTACTGATTTACCCTTTTATCTTGACCTAGAAATAGCAAGAAATAATAAAGAGAAGATTGTAAATCAGAACAAAACAACAGAAAAAAATCACAATCTTTGACTAAGCAAAGATTTTTTTTTTTTTAAATTTTTATTTATTTATGATAGTCACACACAGAGAGAGAGAGGTAGAGACACAGGCAGAGGGAGAAGCAGGCTCCATGCACCGGGAGCCCGACGTGGGATTCGATCCCGGGTCTCCAGGATCGCGCCCTGGGCCAAAGGCAGGCGCCAAACCGCTGCGCCACCCAGGGATCCCTAAGCAAAGATTTTTTAAATGGGATGTGGAAATTATGAATCAATTCAAAGGATACCGTTAAGAAGGAAGGGGCAGCTGGGTGGCTTGGTCAGTTAAGCATCTGCCTTCATCTCAGATCATGATCCCAGGCTCCTGGGATCAAGCCTTGCATCAGGCTCCCTTCTCAGTGGGGAGCCGGCTTCTCTCTCTCCCTCTACCCCTCCTGTTCATGTGTTCTCTCTTAAATAAATAAATAAAATCTTTTAAAAAAGAAAAGAAGGCAAGGCATAGTGTGAAAAAAAAAAGGTATTTTCAAATAAATATATTTGATACTCTTCTAGCTCTAGGAGGTGTCTTTTTTTTATGCCACCAAGAAAGCCCTCTGGCTTTCACACTTAATTTGCTGATTAATCACTCCCAAACTTTATTCAGCTTTTGTCACAGAGTCTACTGCATTTAGCAAATTTCCACCTGATTCTACTATTTCTATACCTACTGTTTACTCCATATTTTTGACAGGATGACTAGAAAGATAAACTAGACCTATCCCATCTCAGTTCACCACAGCTATAGTTACAATGGTTGCTTTGCTACTTTGTATCAGAACCCATCTATCTCATACCAAGAGCCCTAACTATCAGCAAGTAGGAGGGGTTCAGTGCCAGTAGACCACTACTGACTCAACTGTAGCAGGTTGGATTCCCTGGGAAAAAAACTGTGACATGGAGATTTTTGTGCAAGGTGTTTGTTATGGACTGTTCTTGGGATCAATGGAAGTGGGGCTGTGCAGAGATACACAGTAGGAGCTATGAGGGAAGTCCTGTGATTGCTCCAGAACTAGGATGGTCATACAGAGGTGTCCCAAATGAGGGCAAGGGGGTGAGGAATTTGTACACATACACTGACCAGTTATTGAATGTGGACTGCCCCGTGGAAGGGGCTTCTGACAGTAGCCAAGGTGGTGCTTCTGCACTGAGGCCATTCTGAAAGGAGGGTGATGATGGAGGATTCTGTTGGCAGCACCTGACATCTGGAAAAAGTCTTGAGTCCTATAGAAGGCTATGGGAAGTCCCTCACAGTGTCCCCTGGACACCGTGCATGGCAGATTCACTCCTTGGAGGACACTTGTTCCTCCACCCTGGTAGCCAGGTCATTCCATCAAGTCTTCTGGAAGTGGAGGGATTCTTCAGCCCTGCTTTGGCTTCTGTGTTATCTGAATTCTGTTCATTCATTCAAAGCATCATAGAGTCCATAAAATCTATAATTAGGCAATGTCTTGAAGACATCCATTTCACCAATGATTTCTTATGTTTCTTTAACCTTTTGATATATATTTCCACCATAATTTTGACATGCTAGTTCTCTAACTCTAAAATATGAACTCCTGATTTGGATACTGCAAATTCTAACTGTCCCTATGGAGAAAATTGGTATTTATCTATGTCTGTATCATGTATCTATCCCTAGGTATGGAAAACAGTGTATGCACTAGTAATGAATTCCCCCCACAACAACATGACAGCAAAGCTATTGGCCTTTAGGAAATAGAGTGGGAGAGACTTCTCCACGGTGCCCTTGCCCCCAGCAGGAGCTAATTGCCCTGAGTTCTTACGGGATTCTGCTGAGTGGGGCTCTACTCCTACCTGTAAGGTTGAAGCCACAAGGAATAGGTGGGGAAATGGCCCAGGTGTCCAAGAGCCAAGTTTTCTCATGGTGGTGACATAGTAGGATTAGCTAGGTTGCTTAGGCCAGTGTCCACTCACAATGTCTGCTGGGGCTCTTGAAGGAGATGGCTGGGAAAACAGGAAGTTTGAAACTCAGTGATTATAGAAGGTTTTATTTTTAAAAAATATTTTATTTATTTATTTTAGAGGGAGAGAGCACAAGCGAGAGAGCAGGAGAGGGAGAGAGAGAATCTTAATAAGCTTCCATGTCCAGCATGGAGTCTAACGCAGGGCTTGATCTCATAACCGTGAGATCATGACCTGAGCCAAAATCAAGAGTTGGACATTTAATTGACTGAGCCACCCAGGCGCCCCTGTAGAAGGTGTTCTTAAGAGAATGGTGGGGCACCTGGGTGGCTCAGTGGTTGAGGGTCTGCCTTTGGCTCAGGTCATGATCCTGGGGTTCCTGGGATCGAGTCTTGCATCAGGCTCCCCACAGGGAGCCTGCTTCTGCCTCTGTCTATGTCTCTGCCTCTCTCGGTGTCTCTCATGAATAAATAAATAAAAATTTCTTTTTAAAAAAGAGAGAAAGTGATGTTCATTTTATAAGAAGTATCTCAGCACCTCTCACTATATAAAGATTGGAAGTGTTGGATCTCATGGCTTAACTTCTGGATTATGTGATTAGATTGGAATCTCCCAAAGGGATAATAGGGATTAGTGAGGAGATATTGCCACAATTGCTTATCCAGCTGGGGAGGCATTTCAACAGTGCTGGCACCAATTGGAACAATTCTTAACCTTTTAATAGTGGTAGTTCAATAATGTGGCCAGCAGGCAGGTGCCAAATATCTGGCAATCCAGACTCTTTCTGTTCTGAAAGCAAATACCTATGGGATGTTATGGGCTGAGCAGAAGTCCAAATCTAAGAGCTATGATTTTAGAAAAATCTCTGGTTCTGAGGAGTAGCTGGAGACTGTAAAGGAAACTCTTAAACCAGGAGCATTGCCTTCTCCCTTATGAATAGGATGCATGTTTTCTCCATGTTGCTCAACAGTTGTTTGAATTGAATTTCTATAGGTTTTTTGAAAAGTCTAGGAAAGCATATTCAGCTAGGACTCATGAAATCTTATTAAAAGGTGATCAATTAATGATACAACGTAAAATTTAAAAACCTTTATCCATCTCCTTCACCCTGTACTGTAGTGATGGGGAAGAAATCAGGAGAATGATAAATATATGTAGACCCTTGGGCTCAGAATAGGAACCTAAGATAGATTAATCCATTGTACCTATTCATTAGTTCTCAGTACTGGATAAGTGGATACTAACATATACGCAGGGCTAGAGAGGCCAGAGCTGGAGTCGCCTTCATGTATCCTCTGTGGTTTTAAATTTTGACTGAATATCTCAAGATATTTCTGGGGCACCTGCCAAATTCCAGCAGTTAATGGGAAAGTAATTGGGGCTATTCATTATCTAGAATTGTTGGTTTGGCTTGATCCCTGGAGGTGGGTGGAGTAGGCACTCAGAGTTCCCTAGACCACCAGCTAGTCTGTCAGACATCTATCGAATGCACAGGTGTTAGGACTACTCTACTGACTTGAAAAATGCCGCCATCACTGACTGGTCCTTTCATTCTGCTAATTGCAGGAAATTTATGATTTAATAGCAATCATAAGAGGTCTAAAAAGGATCACTCCCCAATTTTTAAACCACTCAGAAATTCACTCCAAATCATGGCGTGAAGGCTGCACAGCAGAACACCCTCCTGGTGGCTACCTCTGTTCCACCCTGTGGCCTCAGGGACATGATGAAATTTGCATTTTTACTAAGTTTCTTTTGGTAGTTACTGGAAAATGAATTGGATCCAAGCAAGCCTGGAGGAAGGGAGCCAACTGGGAGGGCATTCTAGTAACACTGACCTTCGAATTAGAGGAGCCCCCCCTGCCCCTTGCCCAGGGCTGCTGGCCCATAAGGCACTCCCAGAGGTTCAGGATCATTTTAGAACTTTGTGGTTTTAGGTCCAGCTGGAAAAGAGTGGGGCTGAAGGAAAGATGTGGACCGTGATCACAGAGGCAGGCTTCCCGTCCACTAAGCACACCAGCAGATGGGACATGCAGAAGGCCGAGAACGAAGTGCAAGCAATGCCCTGGGAATGCTCAGGAAGGTGATGTGACTTGGGTAAGACGGTCAGGGAGGCTCCACCAGCCAAAAGACCAGGTGGTGGTTCACAGTTTTGGACACAACTGGCATTCCCTGACCCCAGCTGACCGGGTACTTTCCTGTCCTGTGCCACGCCAAAGTTAGGGCTGGGGAGTTCTGTCCTATTCTTTTTTAAAAAGGATTTATGTATTTACTTGAGAGAGAGAAAAAGAGAGCGGGTGTGGGGGGGCAGAGGGAGAGGGAGAGAGAGAGAAGCCCAGACTCCCGGCTCAGCACAGAGCCCAGTGGGGCTGGATCCCAGGACCCTGAAGATCATGACCTGAGCCAAAATCAACAGTCTGAGAGTCCGAGGTTTAACTGACTGAGCCACCCAGGCAGCCCAGGGCCAGGGATTTCTAGACTAGTTTGTGCCAGATGGGGCAAAAAAGGAAAAGTTGCTGGGAGGATAGGAGGAGAAGGAAGGACCTGGATTCAAGAGGAAGAGCTGAAACATAATGCCTGTTTATATTCATTGAGGGGTTTAGGGCTTGCAAAGGTTGTTATAATAGTGGTCCCTTGTAACCGCCTGGTCGGTATTTTGCTATTTTGTTGTGGTTATTGATGAGGATATGTACCTAGTCCACTGTGCTTTCCTTAAGGACATCACCCTAAAGGGTAAGAGTTTTCTCATCATAATGTGAATAGAATTCTTTCACTTTTGTTACGTGAGATTATGGCAAACTGGTTCTGGAACCATCCCCGGGTTCACCGGGGATTTGTGTGAGATCAGAGGTTCTCAAACTTTTTGGGCTCAGAATCTATCTTTTATATTCTGCACCCTCCACAATGTAAAAGGTGTATTTATTTAATTTTCCAATAGGTAATATTTCTGTAAGTATAAAATGATAGACACGGAAAAGTCTGCCTCTTCCTGCTTGCGTCTCTGTCCTCACCATGGAAACCATTGTTACTAGATTCTATGTATCTTTTAAGAGTTGATGCATATCCAAGTGGACACTGATACAGAGCCTCATTATTATTATTTTTTATTATTTTTCTCTATTTTTACACGAAAGGTGGTACAATATGCATCTTGTTCTGAATGTTACTTTCTACTTACATTATATCTTGGAGGAATTTCCATGTCAGTGCACAGAGATCTACCGATTGGTTTTTATCTATATATTACCCATTATATTGATGTGTTACAATCTATTTAAGCTCACTTTCCTTTTTCCAGTATGTACTGCCCCCACCATTTTATTGAGACATAATTGGCATACAGCACTATATAAGTGTAAGGTGTACAGTGTAATGATTCAACTTACATATATTGTGAAATGATTACCAAAATAAGTTTAGTTAACATCCATCATCTCATATAGATCCCCCCCAAAAAAAGAAAAAGAAAAAATATTTTTTTCCTTGTGGTGAGAACTCTTAAGATTTTTTCTAATGACTTTCACATACCACCCAGCAGTGGCATAGCTCTAGTCAGCATGTTGTATATTACAACCCTCATACTTATTTTTTACCTTATACTTGGAAGTATACTTGACCACCTTCCTCCAATTCTCCCTTCCCTATCCTGTACCTCCTGCCTCCGGGAACCACAGATCTGGTCTCTTTTTCTATGAGTTTTTTTTCCCTTTGGATTCCACAAATAAGTGAGATCATACAATATGTATCTTTCTTTGCCTGATGTATTTCATTAGCAGAATGCTCACAAGGTCCATCCAATGATGTCTAAAATGGCAGACAGGATTACTTTCTTAAGTATCCATCAATGAATGACTGGGTAATGATGAATATATAGATATAGACACAGGTATAGATAATTAGGCTATTAAAAGGTAGTAATTCAAGATGCCTGGGTGGCTCAGGGATTAAGCATCTGCCTTCAGCTGAGGGCATGACTCTGGAGTCCCGGGATCGAGTCCCACATCGGGCTCCCTGCATGGAGCCTGCTTCTCTCTCTGGCTATGTCTCAGCCTCCCTCCCTCTCTCTCTGGGTCTCTCATGAATAAATAAATAAAATATTTAAAAAAATAAATAAAAGGTAGTAATTCTAAAAAATAAATAAGTAAAAGGAAGCAAAGTTTCCTATTTAATCACACAGATTATTAACATATTGAGATTTCATATAAGTGAAACTTTTTAGTACCATATTGGAGATATTTGTAAGTGAAACTGCCTCTTTTGTTGTTTTTATTGTGAGTGTTAGGCAATGAAGAAAGAATACCTACTAGCAGGTTTGGCACTATTGCCTTGACTCATGCTAAGGTACCAGCACTTTTGCCCGCCTTTCCTTTTGCATCATAGGCACAAATACCAACTGAGTGAAACAGGAAATTCAGTTCTCATTTCATGGAGTTCCTGAGGGGGGACCTCTCAGAGACCACAGGGGTCCATGTAGCATGCCTTATGAGGACTGGTGAAGACAGAAATGAGAAGAGCATTAAACTTTGGGGCTATTTATGAAGATTGAAGGTTGGGCTGAGGAGGAAGATCCACCAGAGGAAAGTGAGGAGTGGCCATTGAGGTAAGAAAAACATCCAGGAGGATTAAGGTGTTATTACCAGAATGTAGAAGCCAATAGTAGTAGGAAGAAAGCCTGACTGTGTTTTTTACATGCTGTTGCTTGGCATCTGGGACCTTACTGATCTTGGATGGTCTGCTCAGGGTTACCGGTTCCTAGAGATACTAAACAATGCGCTCCTGAGCATACTTTTCAAGTATAAGCCAACTGGTCCAGAGCCCATATCCCCACCTCTCACATTCTGGGCCATTATCCTCTCTCCAGATCACCCAGGGCCAAGTACCAGACAACCAGGGATACTTTGAGCCCCAGAGCCCACTGGAGCAATCCTAAGCCTGCTTATCCTGCCTGCCCTGTTCCTTCCTGAGGAAGCCACAATAAGGCTCTGGTCCATAGTGGCTCCCTCTCTCTCTGCCTCCTTACCTCCCAGTGCTTCCCCAGGGGCCCCTGATGGCGTAACATTCATCTGCCTTTAGGAACTATGAGTAACAAACTATCTTTTCAATGGTAGTCATTTTCTGATCTGTTGGCCTTACCATACCTCAAATTTCCTATTAATGTGCTATATTTTAAAACACTAGTGATGGTGAATATAGATAATTCCTTTAGAGCCCTTTGCTGTAAAGAATAGAAAAGTAGGGGGTAGGCAGGAGGGAAATATGGGATCAAGATAGTGCACCACATTTACACGACACATTGTTGGTGGTAACGATCCTATACAAAGGGGGACAAGAATGATTTTACTTTAATGAAGTGTGTGTGTTGGGGGGCGGGTAGATGGGATCCAGTGCAGAAATGGAGTAACTGGTCTTAGGTGTATGGACAGTTCATTTATTTTAACAGGAGGGAAGGCAGAGTGCAGATGAGGTAGATGGTTAGATTCAGTGGTCAAAACATGTGGAAATTCTCTTCTGTTTGTTCCTATTTTCTTGGTAAAACACGAAGCAGGACCACTAGCTGGGACTGGGCTGGGGAGCAGTATGGAAGAGATGTGAGCAGTGAGGAAATGTGGCTTGGAGAAAGGCAGAGAAATTTGTTCAGGACAAGATAGTAAGACTGCCAGACATCACGGAGTACCCATTTGAGGCTTGGAGTCACAAGTTTTAGGAGACATGAGTTAGCCTGAATATGTGGTTTTCATAAGGAAGAGATGCAGAGTATACAGAGAGCTTAAAATTCTACTTAACTTTAGACTTTTAATTTTAGAACAGTTTTACATTTATAGAAAAATTGTAAAATAGTACAGAGAGTTCCCATATAATCCACACTTGGTTTCCCCTATTACTAACAGCATACACATTTAATGACAAGTATGGGTACATTATTAACAATAGTCCATACTTTATTCAGATGACCCTATTTGTTTTTTTATCTGATGTCTGTTTTCTGTTCTAGGATCCCATCTAGGATACATTACATTTACTTATCATGTCTACTTAGGCTCCTCTTGCCTAGGGCAGTTTCTTAGACTTTCCTTGTATTTGATGACCCTGACAGTTGTTTTTTTTTTTTTTTTTTTTTTGAAGATTTTTTTCATTTATTCATGAGAGACACAGAGAGAGAGAGGCAGAGACACAGGCAGAGGGAGAAGCAGGCTCCATGCAGGGAGCCTGACATAGGACTGGATCCCGGGACTCCAGGATCATGTCCTGGGTGGAAGGCAGGTGCTAAACCACTGAGCTACCCAGGGATCCCCTGATCCTGACAGTTTTAAAGAGTGTTGTGTAACATATCCCCCATTTGGGATTTGTCTTATGTTTTCTTCATGATTAGACTGGGGTTATGGATTTTTGGAAGGAAGACTACGAAGTAAAGTGCCATTTTCATCATATCATACCAAAGATGTAAAATATCAACATGACTTATCTCTGTTGATGTTGACCTTGTTCACATAGCTGAGGTAGTGTTTATGTTTCTCTACTGCGAAGTCACTATTTTAAGTGCCCCTCCTTTTCCGTACTGTACTCATTGGAAAGAAGTTACTATGTGCAGCCTTTCCTTAAGAGGCAGGAATTATGTGGTTGCATATATACATAAATTATTTGGATTCTTCTGCACAACAGATGTATCTGTTCTCCCCCATATTCAATCATTTATTTATATCAGTATGCAGTCATGGATATTTACTTTACACTTTGGGTTATTATCCAATACTACTTTATCTTGTTGCTCAAATCATTCCAGCTTTGACCATTGGGAACCTTTTAAATTGATTACTGTATCCCTTTGACATACCCCTATCATTACAGGTTCTTTATTTCTATTTTGAGCACTTCCTTTCTTTCTGACACTAAAAGATGGTCAAGGCTCATTTTGCATATTTCCTGTTCCATCCTAGCATCTAGTGCTATTGTTTTAAATTTATCTTTTTATCTTTTTAGCTTTAAAATGTTAAAAAAATAAATGTACAGCTCAGTGAGTTATTACAAGGAACACAGCCTCCCAGTGCTGTGCTGGAGCTGGTTCACAGTCCCCACAGAGATGTTTGTGCAATTTCTTCCCAGCTCCTCATACAATGACATCATGTTGGTAGCTTGAAAATTGGCCATGGTGGTAGTGTTTACATGATGGAAATCAGGAAATGCTACAAGTCCAGACTTTCTTTTCCCCTTGGAGAGCCAGTTGTTAAACACCAACACATCACTGCTTGTAACTACCACCCAAGTCAAGAAATAAAACTACCAGCTAATGTATAAAATGTTGCCAGCCATCCCAGTAACCCCTCCGTGTATCCCATTATAACCCTCTCTATTCCAAAGTAACCACTACCCTGACTTTTATAGTAATCACTTCCATGGTATATGTGTGTGTGTGTGTGTGTGTGTGTGTGTGTGTGTGTGTGTGTGTATTTAATGGTTTTTATCACCCATAGTGTCCATTCCCAGACCCTATGGATAATATCACACATTATTTTTATTTACCCTGTTATGTATTTTAAGGTCTTTAATCTGCAGATTCCCTCTCTATCCCATTTTTTTCTTTACAAATTATCCTTTGAAGCATGTGGGCCATTTTATCTATAGACTTTCACTAGCCTGGATTTTACTGATTGCATACTCACGGTATAGTTCAACATATTTCTTTGTACTCCATTATTTCAAATGGACATAGATAGAATATTCTACCTAACAAAAACAGAATACACATTCTCTTCAAGTGTCTGTGGAATATGTCAAGAAGATTAAATCCAGAAAACAAACCCCAACAAATGTAAAAAAATTGAAACCAATCAGAGTCTGTTCTCTTATCATAATATAATTAAACTAGAATAGAATAACAAAAAGATAACAGGAAAACCTCCAAACACTTGGCAACTAAATTACACACTTGAAAATAATCCATGTTTCAAAGGAAAAATCTCAAAGGAAATTTAAAAAAAAAAACACATTGAACTGGTATGCATACAGCATATTCAAAATTTGTGGAACATGGCTAAAACAGTGCTAAGAAAGAATTTGTAACACTAAATGTTCACATTATAAAATAAGAAAAATCTCAGATTAATGGTCTACATCAAGAACTTAGAAAAAGGGATCCCGGGTGGCTCAGCGGTTTGGCGCCTGCCTTCAGCCCAGCGTGTGATCCTGGAGTCCTGGGATCGAGTCCCACATTGGGCTCCCTGCATGGAGCCTGCTTCTCCCTCTGCCTGTGTCTCTGCTTCTCTCTCTCTCTCTCTCTCTCTCTCTCTGTGTGTCTCTCATGAATAAATAAATAAAATCTTAAAAAAGAAAGAACTTAGAAAAAGAAGAGCAATGAACCCAAGAGATGCTTAGGAAGGAAATAAAAGAGATCACAAAACAATGAAATTATAAGCAGAAAAACAATAGAGAAAATTAACTGAACAAAACTTAGCTCTCTGAGAAGATCAAAAAAGTGGACAAACTTCAAGTAAAACTGACGTATAAGAAAAAGACACGAATTACCAATATCAAGATTGAAATAGGAAATGTTACTACAGATCTTACAAACATAAAAAAGATGAGAGATATTACAAACAATTCTCTATATATAAATTTCACAAATTAAATGAAGTAGACCAATTCCTCAAAAAATGAATTACCATAATTTACCCAATATGAAATGCATAATTTGAATTGCTCTGTAAGTATTAAGGAAATTAAATTCTGAATTTTAAAACTTTCCCAGAAGAATTCTTGAGTCACAGATGGCTTCTTTGGAGAATTCTTTCAAAGGTTTAAAGAAAAATTGTATGAAACTCTGCATAATCTATACCAGAAGATACAAGAGGAGGGAACATTTTCTAATTCATTTATGAAGTGAGTATTGCATTGATACCAAAACCAAGGACAGTATAAGAAAAGTAAACTATAGACCAATATTCCTCATGGACATTGATACAAAAATCCTTAACAAAATATTAACAAATAGAATTCAGCAACTTACAAAAAGAATTGTACACCATGACCAAGTGATATTTATATAAGGAATGCAAGGCTAGTTCAATATTTGAAAATCAAACAATATTGTCCACCACATCAACAGGCTGAATAAGAAGTCACATTCATACATTAATTGATGCAGAAAAAATTTGAAATATTCAAGATTTATTCATAATAAAACTCTTCACATATTAGGAATAGAAGGAACTTCCTCAACTTAATAAAGTACGTTTATAAAAATCTACACTTAATAGTATACTTAGTGGTGAAAGACTAGAGGTATTTCTCTTAAGATTGGGAATAAGGTATAAGACATGATCCTTATGACTGCTCTTCCACCCTTATTTAACAAAATGCTGAAAGTTCTAGCCCATATAATAAGGTAAGAAGAGTAAAGGAAAGGTCACAGAGATTGGAAAGGAAGAAATAAAATTGCTCCTATATGTTGACGACATGTTTATTATCTATATAGAAAAACCTCAAAAATCTACTCAAAACTCTTAGAATTAATGAGTTTGGCAAGTTCATAGGATACAAGATAAACATACAAAAATCAGTTGTATTTCTACATACTAGCAATGAACACATGCACACCAAAATTAAAAATACAGTCCCATTTACAGTCTCTCAAAAAAACCAGAAATATTTACATGTAAATCTAACAAAACATGTACAGGATTTGTTTGTTAGAAACTATAAAATATTGATGGAAGAAATCAAAGAAGGCCTAAATAAATGGAGACATATACTATGTTCAGGGATTGGAATATTACATTGTAAAGATGTCATTTCTCCCCAAACTGATAGGTTTAATACAATTCTTATCAAATTTCCAGCAAGATCATTTTGTACATATAAAGAATGTTCAAAAATGTATATAGAAATGTACAGAAGCCAGAAGAGCTAAAACAGTTTTGGTAAGGAAGAATGAAATCAGAAGAATTAGTCTACTCCATTTCAAGACTGATCATATAGCTATAGAAATTAAGACCCTGTAGTATTGGAGGAATAAACACACAGATCAATTGAACAGAACAGAGAACACAAAAATAGATCCACACAAATATGCCCAATTTTTGACAAAGACTCAAGATAAATTCAAAAGAGCAAAGATAACCTTTTCAATAAATGAATGCTGGAGCAATTGGACATCTAAGAGCAAAAAACTAAAAGCAAACAAATAAAAATAATATTTTGCTAAGTCTCACAGTTTATACAAAATTTAACTAAAAATGAATCAAGGACTTATATGGAAAACATAAAGTGAAAAGACTTTTAGGGAAAAGACCTATGAAAAATCTTCAAGATCTAAAGTAATGCCAACAATTCAATTCAAAATTTACATGTTAGGATGATGGCTAAATTTTTGGAGCAGGGTATGATCCCAAGACTTCTTTGTTATTCTCTTTCATGGAATAATCTCAGGTGGGTAAGTGGCCTATTCCAAAAAGTCATTCAGGAACATAAGCAAATGGGAAAACTCTGCCATTCTCTGGGGCGGGGGCCAGCATACCACATGAAGGACGTTCCTTACTGTTACCTGTTTTTAGGAGTAAAGTTTTATTGCAATGCAACCGCACTGCTTTGTTTACCTTCTGCCTATATTTTACTTTTGAGCTTCAACAGCAGAACTGAGTAGTCATGAGAGACCAGATGGCCCACAAAACTAGAATATTTTCTCTTTGGCCTTTTTCAGAAAAACATGGCTGATACTGCTTTAAGGCAGTGTTCTGTATACACAATCAAAAGTGGGTGACCACCATGCCTTCTTCCAGCTGGTGGGGAGGGGAAAGAAAATGGGGGAGAGGCATGCTCCCTGTTCCTAGAAGTGGAACATAACACTTCCACTCACATTTGAAAATTTAGTCACATGGCCACATCTAACTGCAAGGGACTCATGAGAAGGTAGTGTACTTGGGCACCAGCTAGACGTGCCACATGCCCAGCTACTCTTTTACTGTGGTAAGAGGAGAGAATTGATTTTGAAGGACAACTACCAGTTTCGCCCATAGATAAACACGAAGTTTCTTTATTTTCTGTCTTTATCTTTTAATAATGAAGGAATTACAAGTGTCAAATATTTTTCAGGACAACTTAAACTGTGACTCAGAGGTTTTGCTATGACAAATTCTCCTTTTCTTAACTTTTTTTTTTTTTAAGGTAGGTTGCGATTTCAGTTTGGATTTCTTCATTAGTCCAACAAATATTTGGGATATTTTTTAGTTTTGAAGGAATTACAGATTTTCTAAAGTTTTACTTTTATTATTTATTTCTAATTTTATTACGAAATTGTGGCCCTAACAATTATACTTTTAAAAATGTGTTTTCTGGGCAGCCCCGGTGGCGCAGTGGTTTAGCACTGCCTGCAGCCCGGGGTGTGATCCTGGAGACCCAGGATCGAGTCCCAAGTTGGGCTCCCTGCATGGCGCCTGCTTCTCTCTCTGCCTGTGTCTCTGCCTCTCTTTCACGATCTCTGAATAAATAAATAAATCTTTAAAAAAATAAAATAAAAATGTGTTTTCTTTTTGACCAAATGCATAAAAGATTCTGTGATTTCTGGACACACACATATGTGTGTGTGTATTCCTTTTTCAAATGATAAAGTTTTTTTTTTTTTTAAAGATTTTATTTGCTTATTCATGAGAAACACAGAGAGAGACAAAGGCAGAGACACAGGCAGAGGGAGAAACAGGCTCCTTGCAGGGAGCCCGATGCGGGACTCTATCCCTGAACTCCAGGATTACGCCTTGGGCCGAAGGCAGGCACCAAATCACTGAGCCACCCAGGGATCCCCTCAAATGATAGAGTTTCATTTAATATCACATCCAGTTCGATTATGTTATTTGATGTTGTGTCCTTTCTTATTTTTATCTTTTGTATCTAATTCTGAGAGAATTATTGCACTCATTTTAATATAATTTTTAGAATGAAGTTCTTGCATTTCTAACTGCCATTTACATATTTAGCTACCATGCCTTTTTGGTGCAACAAAATTATAACTATTCTATCTTGTTTAAAAAATTATGCATTGTTACTTTATGTTTTTCCTTTTTGAAGATTTTAATATTAAATCTATGTCTTCTGATAATAATAATGCCACTTATGATGACTTTTTTGTTTGTACTCAGTATCTATTTCTCATTTTTTTTATCTGACAGTTATCTATAATCTGTAAAATGAAGATAATACATGCCCTACCTTTTGTCAGGATGAAGGAAGGTAATGACTGTGGAAGTGTTTGTAAACCATAAAGAATGCCACATACTACATATAAATGGTATCATTCCTCCTGGTGTTGGGCCTACTAATACACTTAATTTGTTATTGTCTGACTTTGAAGGTACATTACTGGGAGGATCAGATCCACTTTATCATTTATCATCTGTCTATTTCTGTTCCTACCTACTTGTCTTTTTATCTGTCCATCCTGATTATCTTTCTAACCAATTTAATCATTAAACATTGGACTGTTGCTACTATTCTCACATATATAGATAACTGTAATGTGTACTTGCCAATTTTCATTCCCAATACCAGGAAGAATATTTATAGCATTGTTACTATGGAACCCATAAATAATTAAATAAAAAAATATGTTGACTTAATTTTTATTTTCCTCCTATTGTCCAAAAATAGATACAGAGTTAAAAAAAAAAACACCAGCTACTGTGAAACATCAAATAAAAAATACTCAGGTAAGGAGTTAAATGTGAGAAATTACAATAAAGTTATAAGCAGCATATGATGAAACACTTTTGAGCACAACTTCCATTGGCACCCCCCTGTAGTTGGAAATGGGTAAAATTATAGACTCAGAAAATTTGTCTTTTGTTCTTGTTGTTTTTCTATCTTATCAAGAGCCACTTCTTGCTGTATCATCAATATAGGTCCTTCTTAGTTTCCTTACATCCTCCTGGATATTAAAAAAGGAGAAGTTTGGGGCTTCTGGGTGACACAGTCTGTTAAACGTCTGACTCTTGATTTCAGCTAAGTGCATGATCTCAGGATTGTGAGATTGAGCCACATGTCAAGCTCCACACTCAACAGGGAGTCTGCTTGAGTTTCTCCCTCCCCTCCCTTTGCCTCTCCTCTACTGCTCTCTCTCTCTCTAAAATAAATAAGTCTTAAAAAAAAAAGGAAAATTCGTTTATTTTTAATCTTACTTTATCCCTTGGCTTTAAGTGTGTTTCTTGTAAACAGCATTTATAAGTTTTAAAAGTTCCCTTGTGACAGTGTGTATCTTTTTATAGGAGAAAGTAACCCACTTACTACATTTGCATTCACAACTGATGTTCTAAATTTATATTTAGTATACATTTAACTTTGGGGTTTGTTCTTAACTAATTTTCTCATGTTTGCAGGTTTTATGAACTTACAATTAATTCTCTTTTTTCACTTATTAATTTGTTTCATTTCCATTAACTAGTTCCATTTAGCCAGTCTTTTCCCAATATTTATAAGCAAACTCAGATTTCACCACTATTCTATGACAAGAAGCTTTAGCTGTTTTTCTCTTAGGTTTGTTTCTTTTTTAAAAGATTTTATTTATTTATTCATGAGAGACACACACAGAGAGAGAGAGAGAGGCAGAGACACAGGCAGAGGGAGAAGCAGGCTCCATGCAGGAAGCCCGACGTGGGACTCAATCCCGGGACTCCAGTATTACGCCCTGGGCCGAAGGCAGGCGCCAAACTGCTGAGCCACCCAGGGATTCCCTCTCTCAGGTTTTAATAGAAAATATATTCCTTTTTAAAAAGTCTTTTGTTTAGGGATTCATACAATTTGCATTTGATGTCATAACTGGATAAAAATCAAATTTTCTAGCTTATTTTAATATTTTATATTTGTCTTTCTTTTCTTTTTCCCTTCCTTATTTATTTATTTATTTATTTATTTATTTATTTATTTAGATTTTATTTATTTATTCATGAGAGACACAGAGAGAGTACGAGAGAGGCAGAGACACAGGCAGAGGGAGAAGCAGGCTCCACACAGGGACTCGATCCCAGTCTCGAGGATCACACCCTGGGTTGAAGGTGGCGCTAAACCGCTGAGCCGCCCGGGCTGCCCCTTACTCTTTTTTTAAAAAAAGATTTGGTTTATTTGAGAGAGTGAGAGAGAGCCCAAGTGGGCAGAGGGGCAGAGGAACAGACTGCCCGCTGAGCAGGGAGCCTGATGTGGGGCTCGATCGATCGCAGGACCCTCGATCCTAGGACTGTGACCTGAGCTGAAGACAGACACTTAACCAACCAACTGAGCTACCCAGGCGCCCCTCCCTTCCTTATTCTCACTGACTTGGTCAACTTTCTCCCTCATTAGTTTCAGAGTTCTGCTGTCCTTTCTAGTGCTCCTAGCAATTACCATTGTGATCTTGAAATCACAATTATTTTCCCATTATGACATTAGAACAAAATAATAAATGTACTCTTCTCACCCTAAGACACTTTCCTACCTCTTCCCACCAACGAAGCCTTTCCAGTGCTTATCTCTGCCTAGCTGCTGGCCTTGCTGAAATAGTTTAAGATGTCTAGGCACAGTCTAAAATTATTCTTCTATTTCAAGAATACTTACTTGACTTACATTATGAGCTCCAAGTGACGTTCTTGTCATCTATAATAGAGTCTAGTGCTCACCACGTTTTGCTCTGCCTCTCATCTCATGTACTGGTTTGAAACTAGAGTTTGAAGATTCTCCAAGTGTTTACCTCAGAGAGGTTACATGGTTCTTATATTTTCTGAATCCTTGCACATCTGAACAAGGCTGGAGAATGTGTCAAGCTAGCAAGGGAAGTGCCAGAATCTTCAAAAAGTGCCTTCCTGGCTGTTCCCTCTAAGCCAAAAATTCTAGTACAAGATGGGGCAGGTGAAGTGGGCTCTGCAATGTCAGTAGTGATAAGTGATCAAGGTCATAGCTTGTATTTCCCATAACCGATGGCAGGGCAGAGACAGTAATCAGAAATCTTTGTCTGACAGATACATTGGGCTGTGTTAATATTCATGCAGTTCTCAAGTATGAACTATATGAGTCAAGTAAAGCCTTTATTTAATTTCTGTAGCAACTAGTGTCCTCATGTGATGAACAAGTGCCTGACTTGAACCACCCCAATGGCAAACGATGGCCTAGCTCTCCTTGAAGGAACAGGAAGGGAACCACAAGTCACTATGGGGCAATGATGTCATGCTTCAATGCCCTCTGTCTGCCCTAAACACATAATGATAATAGACAACACATAAATATAGGAAAAAAGACATGATCTGGCTGAAAGACAAAATAACATCCCTAGAAACCACACACAGTACAGAAATGCAAAGCAGTGTGTAGCACTGAAACCACATGTTACCTGGGTTTTGGATTTACAGGTTGGCAGTGGCTGCCAGCCGTTTGGATCCTAGGTAAATTGGGTACTTCTATGAAAGTTTTATACCTAAATGAGGGGGACAAAAGCCAGGATCCTGCTTGAGGTCAGGAGCTAGAGGGGAGATGCCTCGTTCTCCCTAAAGGCAGCTGTTGTCTACCATGTAGGGCTATGGGTTTATGGAAGTGGGGAGCCTGGAGGGATGACAGACACAACCATCTCTGAGACTAGGAACCAAATCATGCCTAAGGGATGAACCTGTAATGTGACCAATTAATCATCATGTGACAGTAGCCCAATCAAATATTATAAGAACTATTGTGAACTAGGGGTCATAGGGAAGGGACCTTGAATGGAGACAACTGTAAAACAGGCAGACAGTGAGGGGCCAAAAACGGAGAAGATGGGGTACCTGGGTGGCTCAGTCATTTAAGCATCTGTCTGCCTTCGGCTCAGGTCATGATCCCAGGGTCCTGGGATGGAGCCAAGTCCCGCATGGGGCTCTCTGTTCAGCAGGGAGCCTGCTTCTCCCTCTCTCTCTGCCACTCCCCCTGCTTGTGCTCTCAACCTCTTAAATAAATAAATAAATAAATAAATAAATAAATAAATAAAACAGGGAGAAGAGAAAAACAAACCTCAAATATCTCACTCAAAATGAGACTGTTAGTCAAATTACAAAACATATGAAGAGATCTAACACCGAGAAAGAAAGAAAATTATTTTTATGTAACAATGTGGCAAGAAACTTCAAATGTATTTGATGATCAATAGTTAATTGTTCTGGTTATTTATTGCATCCCCAAATGTAGTGGCTGAAAACAGCAGCAGCATTGATGTTCTCTCTTTTCTTCATGAGTCTGCAATAGTGCAGGGCTCAAAGGGGCCAGTTTGTGGTTGGAAAACCGAGGAATGGTACCACGTGGAGGTTCACTCACCTTCAAGTATCTGGGTTGGGAATAAATAGTTGGGACTGGGGCTCCTTGTGCTCCTGTTTGTTCATGTAGTTTTTCTTCAGGGTACCTTTTAGGCAGATGGACTTCTAAAAGCCAGCTCAGGGCACTTAAGGTGTGTGACTTAAGGACTTGTACTTCAAGTCCTTAAGGTGTGTATCTTAAGAGACTGAGCCAAAAGAAGGCTGTATCATTTTTATGACCTAGCCCTACAGTTCTCAGACAGCATTTATGCTGCATTCTTTTTCTTAGAACTGAGTCACTAAGGTCATTACAGTTTAAGTAAAGGGGATCTCATCATTTGATAGAAGGAATATCAAAGATTTTGTGGGCATGTTTTAAATGTGCCACAGTTGACTCTCTGCTTCAAATTATGTACTTATATGCAAATTACATACAATCTTCCCAATATCCCTAAAAGTGTCATCTGTTACAGAACAGACTCAGGTTTGAGGTCCAGAATCTTGTTTTCTAAATTTGGTTCAGATGTGGAGTATGCTCCAGGGGATGCTGGCCTCAATGCTACTCCTTTTTTTTTTTTTAAGATTTTATTTATTTATTCATGAGAGACACACACACAGAGGCAGAGACACAGGCAGAGGGAGAAGCAGGCTCCACGCAGGGAGCCTGACGTGGGACTCTATCCCAGGTCTCCAGGATCACGTCGTGGGCTGACGGCGGCGCTAAACCGCTGAGCCACCCTGGCTGCCCTCAATGCTGCTCTTGATGACAGCATCCCAAGTACAGCCTCTCTCAATCTGAGACCTGAAAACTAAACATCCAACAAACAAGGTGGGACAAGTATAGAATAACTGCCCTATGGGAGAATAATTCTCATTCATAAAAGGGAACAATAGGAAGGAAGCACACAGGAATCACTAGTCCGTACAGTTCTGAAGCCCAGTGAGGCACCTGTTGCCTCGACTAAGCTCAGTCCAGCATGTGGGATGATTCACCCTAGGTCTGGGTCCTGGTTCTGCCTTCTGAGTTAGCCTTTCTTTTCCATAAAATGCAGCCCTGTTGGCAGCTAAGAAATTGTGGCAGCTTGCTTCTTGCCCAAAGAGTCTTGAGAGTAAAAAGTCCTCTTCATTTTGTACTGCCTCTGTTCCGTTCAGTCCATGTTGATCAAATGCCTTTAAATATTTTGTGGGGTTTTTAGACAAATCAACTTCTAGAAATACACACCCAGAAATCTCATTGATTGGGCTTCAAATGAAGCGACTGAGGGACAACAGACTCAAGATTCTTAGAAGTCCTACCATTTAATGGAGAGGATCTGTGAGACACACACTTAAGGATTCTTCTTCCTTTGGCACTGCCTCCTAACCCTTCATTTCATGCTGATATGATCCCTTTAAAAACATTACGAGTTCCCTGTGAATCAATTTACAAAATCCAGTCCATTAAAAAAATTATTTCCACAAGTGTCATTGAGTGGGCTTCCACTTAGGCTGCTGAGGGACAACAAACTGAAGATTCTTAGAAACGCTGTTGTTTAAAGCAGTAAGGATCTCAAGATCCTTAGAAGGCATTTTGTCTGGTTGAGCATATTAACAAGGGACTGAAATATTAACAAGGGACTTACAGTCCTTCCTTTACATTTGATCTTTTCTTTGCAGTCTTTTTCTCAAATTGGATATCTTAGAAATCATGGGAATAAGAACAGTTTGATTTTGAAGCCAGCAAGTCCTGGATCTGTGTAGGTCTTTCTCGAGTTTATCTCTCATTTTGTGGTAATTTGTTACAGCACCAATGGAAAACTAACCCAGCTATCAAGTCTCTTTAGTTTTTCTTAATCTGAGACAGTTTCGTAACGTTTCTTCATCTTTCATGGCTTTGACACATCTGAAGAGTATTTTGTTGAATATCCCTCAGTTTGGGATTGTCCGATATTTCCCCTTGACTAAATTCAGGTTATAAAATTGTGGTGGGAATATCAGTGAAGGAAAATGCTATCGCATTCTTCTCATTGTAGTCTATTGATTTGTCCCATTCCTGATGAGCTTAAATTTGGTCAGTTACAGGCTATTGATTTGTTCCATTACTGATGAGGTTAACTCAGAACAGTTGTTTAAATTGCTGTCCACTTGGTTTCCCTATTGCAAAGTTATTCTTTTTTGTAATTAATAAATATTTTGTGGGAAGGTATTTTTTTAATTTTCTTTTTTTTAATAAATTAATTTTTATTGGTGTTCAATTTACCAACATACAGAATAACACCCAGTGCTCATCCTGTCAAGTGTCCCCCTCAGTGCCCGTCACCCATTCACCCCCACCCCCCACCCTCCTCCCCTTCCACCACCCCTAGTTCGTTTCCCAGAGTCAGGAGTCTTTATGTTCTGTCTCCCTTTCTGATATTTCCCACACATTTCTTCTCCCTTCCCTTATATTCCCTTTCACTATTATTCATATTCCCCAAATGAATGAGAACATACACTGTTTGTCCTTCTCCGGTTGACTTACTTCACTCAGCATAATACCCTCCAGTTCCATCCACGTTGAAGCAAATGGTGGGTATTTGTCGTTTCTAATGGCTGAGTAATATTCCATTGTATACATAAACCACATCTTCTTTATCCATTCATCTTTCGATGGGCATCGAGGTTCCTTCCACAGTTTGGCTATTGTGGACATGGCTGCTAGAAACATCGGGGTGCAGGTGTCCCGGCGTTTCATTGCATCTGAATCTCTGGGGTAAATCCCCAACAGTGCAATTGCTGGGTTGTAGGGCAGGTCTATTTTTAACTCTTTGAGGAACCTCCACACAGTTTTCCAGAGTGGCTGCACCAGTTCACATTCCCACCAACAGTGTAAGAGGGTTCCCTTTTCTCCGCATCCTCTCCAACATTTGTTGTTTCCTGCCTTGTTAATTTTCCCCATTCTCACTGGTGTGAGGTGGTATCTCATTGTGGTTTTGATTTGTATTTCCCTGATGGCAAGTGATGCCAGCACAATTTATTGAAGAGACTGTCTTTCTTCCAGTGGATAGTCTTTCCTCCTTTATCGAATATTAGTTGACCATAAAGTTCAGGGTCCACTTCTGGGTTCTCTATTCTGTTCCATTGATCTATGTGTCTGTTTTTGTGCCAGTACCACACTGTCTTGATGACCACAGCTTTGTAGTACAACCTGAAATCTGGCATTGTGATGCCCCCAGATATGGTTTTCTTTTTTAAGATTCCCCTGGCTATTCGGGGTCTTTTCTGATTCCACACAAATCTTAAAATAATTTGTTCTAAGTCTCTGAAGAAAGTCCATGGTATTTTGATAGGGATTGCATTAAACGTGTAAATTGCCCTGGGTAACATTGACATTTTCACAATATTCTGCCAATCCATGAGCATGGAATATTTTTCCATCTCCTTGTGTCTTCCTCAATTTCTTTCAGAAGTGTTCTATAGTTTTTAGGGTATAGATCCTTGACCTCTTTGGTTAGGTTTATTCCTAGGTATCTTATGCTTTTGGGTGCAATTGTAAATGGGATTGACTCCTTAATTTCTCTTTCTTCAGTCTTATTGTTAGTGTATAGAAATGCCATTGATTTCTGGGCATTGATTTTGTATCCTGCCACGCTACCAAATTGCTGTATGAGTTCTAGCAATCTTGGGGTGGAGGCTTTTGAGTTTTCTATGTAGAGTATCATGTCATCGGCGAAGAGGGAGAGTTTGATTTCTTCTTTGCCAATTTGAATGCCTTTAATGTCTTTTTGTTGTCTGATTGCTGAGGCTAGGACTTCCAATACTATGTTGAATAGCAGTGGTGAGAGTGGACATCCCTGTCCTGTTCCTGATCTTAGGGGAAAGACTCCCAGTGCTTCCCCATTGAGAATGATATTTGCTGTGGGCTTTTCGTAGATGGCTTTTAAGATGTCGAGGAAAGTTCCCTCTATCCCTACACTCTGAAGAGTTTTGATCAGGAATGGATGCTGTATTTTGTCAAATGCTTTCTCTGCATCTAATGAGAGGATCATATGGTTCTTGGTTTTTCTCTTGCTGATATGATGAATCACATTGATTGTTTTATGAGTGTTGAACCAGCCTTGTGTCCCGGGGATAAATCCTACTTGGTCATGGTGAATAATATGTTGTTGGATCCTATTGGCTAGTATCTTGTTGAGAATTTTTGCATCCATGTTCATCAGGGATATTGGTCTGTAATTCTCCTTTTTGGTGGGGTCTTTGTCTGGTTTTGGAATTAAGGTGATGCTTGCCTCATAGAATGAATTTGGAAGTACTCCATCTCTTTCTATCTTTCCAAACAGCTTTAGTAGAATAGGTATTATTTCTTCTTTAAACGTTTGATAGAATTCCCCTGGGAAGCCATCTGGCCCTGGACTCTTGTGTCTTGGGAGGTTTTTGATGACTTCTTCAATTTCCTCCCTGGTTATTGGCCTGTTCAGGTTTTCTCTTTCTTCCTGTTCCAGTTTTGGTAGTTTGTGGTTTTCCAGGAATGCGTCCATTTCTTCTAGATTGCCTAATTTATTGGTGTAGAGCTGTTCATAATATGTTTTTAAAATCGTTTGTATTTCCTTGGTGTTGGTAGTGATCTCTCCTTTCTCATTCATGATTTTATTAATTTGAGTCTTCTCTCTCTTCTTTTTAATAAGGTTGGCTAATGGTTTATCTATCTTATTAATTCTTTCAAAGAACCAACTCCTGGTTCTATTGATCTGTTCCACAGTTCTTCTGGTCTCAATTTCATTGAGTTCTGCTAGAATTTTAATTAACTATCTTCTTCTGCTGGGTGTAGGATCTATTTGCTGTTTTTTCTCTAGCTCCTTTATCTGTAAGGTTAGCTTTTGTATTTGAGTTCTTTCCAGTTTTTGAATGGATGCTTGTATTGCGATGTATTTCCCCCTCAGTACTGCTTTTGCTGCATCCCAAAGATTTTGAACAGTTGTATCTTCATTCTCATTAGTTTCCATGAATCTTTTTAATTCTTCCTTAATTTCCTGGCTGACCCTTTTATCTTTTAGCAGGATGGTCCTTAACCTCCACGTGTTTGAGGTCCTTCCAAACTTCTTCTTGTGATTTAGTTCTAATTTCAAGGCGTTATGGTCTGAGAATATGCAGGGGACGATCCCAATCTTTTGGTATCGATTCAGACCCGATTTGTGACCCAGTATGTGGTCTATTCTGGAAAAAGTTCCATGTGCACTTGAGAAGAATGTGTATTCAGTTGAGTTTGGATGTAAAGTTCTGTAGATATCTGTGAAATCCATCTGGCCCAGTGTATCATTTAAAGCTCCCGTTTCTTTGGAGATGTTGTGCTTAGAAGCCCTATCGAGGGTAGAAAGAGCTAGATTGAAGTCACCAAGTATAAGTGTATTATTACCTAAGTATTTCTTCACTTTGGTTAATAATTCGTTTAAGTATTTGGCAGCTCCCACATTTAGGGCATATATATTGAGGATTGTTAAGTCCTCTTGCTGGATAGATCCTTTAAGTATGATATAGTGTCCCTCTTCATCTCTCACTACAGTCTTCGGGGTAAATTTTAGTTTATCTGATATAAGGATGGCTACCCCTGCTTTCTTTTGAGGACCATTCGAATGGTAAATGGTTCTCCAACCTTTTATTTTCAGGCTGTAGGTGTCCTTCTGTCTCAAATGAGTCTCTTGTAGACAGCAAATAGATGGGTTCTGCTTTTTTATCCAGTCTGAAACCCTGCACCTTTTGATGGGGTCATTGAGCCCGTTCACGTTCAGAGTTACTATTGACAGATATGAGTTTAGTGTCATCATGATATCTATTCAGTCCTTGTTTTTGTGGATTGTTCCACTGAACTTCTTCTTAAAGGGGAATTTTAAGAGTCCCCCTTAAAATTTCTTGCAGAGCTGGTTTGGAGGTCACATATTCTTTCAGTTCCTGGCTGTCTTGGAAGCTCTTTATCTCTCCTTCCATTTTGAATGAGACCCTTGCTGGATAAAGTATTCTTGGTTGCATGTTCTTCTCATTTAGGACCCTGAATATATCCTGCCAGCCCTTTCTGGCCTGCCATGTCTCTGTGGAGAGGTCTGCTGTTACCCTAATATTCCTCCCCACGAAAGTCAGGGACTTCTTGTCTCTTGCTGCTTTAAGGATCTTCTCCTTATCTTTGGAATTTGCAAGCTTCACTATTAAATGTCGAGGTGTTGAACGGTTTTTATTGATTTTAGGGGGGGATCTCTCTATTTCCTGGATCTGAATGCCTGTTTCCCTTCCCAGATTGGGAAAGTTTTCAGCTAGGATTTGTTCAAATACATATTCTGGCCCTCTGGCCCTTTAGGCGCCCTCGGGAACCCCAATTAAACGTAGGTTTTTCTTCCTTAGGCTGTCATTTATTTCCCTTAATCTGTCTTCATGGTCTTTTAATTGTCTGTCTCTTTTTTCCTCAGTTTCCCTCTTTGCCATTAAGTTGTCTTCTATGTCACTCACTCGTTCTTCCACCTCGTTAACCCTCATCGTTAGGACTTCTAGTTTGGATTGCATCTCATTCAATTGATTTTTAATTTCTGCCTGATTGGATCTAAATTCTTCAGTCATGAAGTCTCGTGAGTCCTTAATGCTTTTTTCTAGAGCCACCAGTAGCTGTATAATAGTGCTTCTGAATGGGCTTTCTGACATTGAATTGTAATCCAGATTTTGTAACTCTGTGGGAGAGAGGACTGTTTCTGATTCTTTCTTTTGAGGTGAGGCTTTCCTTCTAGTCATTTTGCTCAGTGCAGAGTGGCCAAAAACAAGTTGTATTGGGAAAAGGAGAGAAAGAGAGAGAAGGAAAGAAAAGAGAAAAAGAAAAAAGAAAAAAAAGGAAAAAAGAGAAGAAAAAGAGAAAGAAAAAGAAAGAAAGGTGAAAAAAGGGGTGGGGTGGGGGAAGCAATCAGAAATCAAAAAGAAAAGAAAAAAGAAAACAAAAACAAAAAACACGGGGGAGTATCTTCTGATTCTGTATACTTTAAGTCCCTTGACTTCCCCTGGAACTGGTCCGTCTAGCTGGTCTTCTGGGGGAGGGGCCTGCTGTGCTGATTTTCAGGTGTTAGCACTTGGGGGAGCTGCTCTGCCCCTGCCTGGTGCAGGGCTCAGTGGGGGTTGTTCACCCCGTGAGGCCCCAGGAGGAACAACCGCAGTGGCGGGGCCAGCTCTGCAGCCCTGGAGTCAGCTCCCGCAGTCACCACGGGGCTCCCCGTCTGCAGGGCCTGGAGGCTCCGGGGCGGGGCCGCTGATCTGCTCAGCTCGGGGCAGGAGCGTCCTTGCTGTCCTGGGCCCTCCCGGCCTCTGCCTGTCCCGGGGGGAGGCCGGATCCTGGGCTGTGTCCCGGCGCCCTGTGCTCCGGGGCCTGCGCTGTGGGATTCGCGCTCCCGCCCCGCAGCCCCCTCCGCGGAGCCGCCGCCCGAGCCCCTCCGAGCTGCTCCGGCCCCGCCGTGCGCGCTGCAGCCCTTAGGGAGCTCGGCGCACTCTCCCGGGGCGCAGGTGTCTGTTAGTGTCCCCGGGAGCCCGAGGGCATCCCCGCCCTCCTGGGTCCTGCTCCAACTCCCTGCGGGCCCCTTTCCGCCCGGGAAGGTTGGTGCAGCTCCTGCTCCTCCGGGACGGGGTTTCCTGTCCTGGGGACACTCGCCCCGGCCTCAGCCCGGCTCCTCGCGGGGCCCCTCCTCCTCGGAGGCCTTTTGTTTCTTTATTTCTTTTTCCCTGTCTTCCTACCTTGACAGAAGCGCGAACTCTTCTCACTGTAGCGTTCCAGCTGTTCTCTCCTTAAATCTCAGGTCGAATTCGTAGATTTTCAGGATGATTTGAAGGTTATCTAGGTAATTTGGTGGGGACAGGTGACTTGGGGACCCTACTCTTCCGCCATCTTGCCAAATATGCTGCTTCTCATCAATGCTTATCTCACTAGTTTATACCCATTGATGTTTCACTGTGAATTACTCAGCACTATGGGAGTTGCCAGTTCATAGTTTTTGAATTTTATCATTCTTTTTCTCCAATAATTAGCTGGAATCCCATTTCTCTACTTATTTATATTTATTCATTTAATTTTTATCATTGAGATGCCTGCCTTTGGCTCAGGTCGTGATCCCAGAGTCCTGGGATCAAGTTCCACATCAGGCTTCCTGTGTGGAGCCTGTTTCTCCCTCTGCCTGTGTCTCTGCCTCTCTCTTTCTGTGTCTCTCATGAATAAATAAATTAAATATTTAAAAAAATAATTCTATCATCATGACCTTTTATGTTCCCTTATTCCATGGATTCCAAATGTTACTGTTTGTTTATTTTTGCCCCAATTTCCCCAAATTAGGCCAATGGGTGCCACTTTAAGGTGGCTCCTATGTCATTTTTCACATGTTCCATATCATCCTATGAACATTTCCTTACTTTCTGGTACAAGATGTTCCAGGAATGTCTTGTACTTTTCTTGCTTCAAGTCCTAGAAGCAGTCCAAAGACCTCTGAACTGATTAGTGGAGAATGGTACTTAGAAACCAAGATCTGGGGATCCCTGGGTGGCGCAGCGGTTTAGCGCCTGCCTTTGGCCCAGGGCCCGATCCTAGAGACCCGGGATTGAGTCCCACGTCAGGCTCCCCGTGTATGGAGCCTGCTTCTCCCTCTGCCTGTGTCTCTGCCTCTCTCTCTCTCACTGTGTGCCTATCATAAATAAATTAAAAAAAAAAAAAAAAGAAACCAAGATCTGGTTATTAGTGTGATCACTGCTAGTAAGTATCACTGCTTCTAAGCCCTCTCAGAGGTAGAGTTAGGAAATACACATGAATATGTGTGTGTGTCTGTGTGTGTGTGTATGTGTACTTACATACACGTATAACTGTCTTTATATTACTCATATATACACACACTGTTTTTTTATGTCTTTTGTGAAAAAAATATACTCCTGAGAATATTAATTAAAGGATTAAAAATTATTTTCTGTTCCTCATTGCCTTTGTTTCACATGAGTTTCTTTTCTTTTCTTTCTTTCTTTTTTTTTTTTTTTTTGCCATTTTGGTCTCTGTGTCTTCCATGTGGGGTGTTGCCTGAAATGTCCAATGGTCACTAACTGTCATCCCATATTTAAGATTGATGCTCAAGCAATTTCTTGTTTTCTATAATAATGAGATACTTAATTCAGGCCAAACTTTCCAGGAAAACAACTATATATATTGGAGAAAAGTATAAAAATAACTTCTTAGAAGCAACATAAATGGGAATACACTTTGATACAACTGTTTTGGAGAGGAATTTACAAAATCAAAAAAGCTACACATGTGCTTACATTCTGACCCATCAATCCAACTTCTGTAATTACCTTGGTAGATAAAACTCCGCAATATGAAAATGTATATGAACAAAGTCATTAAAATACATGATTATTTGTAATTGTAAAATATGGAAAACAATCTAAGTGCCCAGACATAGGAGAGAGGTTAAATAAGCTATGCCACATCCACACAAAGTACTACAAGTAAAATAAATAATAAGGGTGATTTCTATCAACTGACATGGAGTGATATCCCATTGAAAATGCAAAATGTAGATCAGTGAAGGAAGGGAGATAAGAAAATATACATGTGTCTGATTATTCATGGAAAAAAAAAGGGAAAGAAACAAAACTTAGAAATAATAGACCAGAAACTAATGAGACTGTTTCCCAAGGCTAATGGGTGAAAATTGGGTGGAAAGCATGAGGGCACTGGAATAGAAGTGATGACAAAGGGGCATTTCTTTGATTTACTTTTTAATATGTTCTGAATTTTAGAACTATGTTAATGTTTCACATACTTAAAGAAAATATTAACAAGAGTGGGAAATAACAAAAAACTAGAATACAGAAACAAATGAACTTAAATATATTCTAAATGGATAACATGACCACACTGAAAGGCCATGAGGGATAACTTTGAACACAGTATTTTGAATATATGCCCACAGGCTAAAGACCACAAGAACTGTAAACAAATATTGTGCTCTAGTTAGTAAGTGTGGGTGAGCAATTATGAAACTACTTTATGTGTATTCCATAACTGGATAAGTAAATATATTGTGGATAATGAGAGCCAGGTTTCTTACTGTTGAAGAAAGCAGTTAATGTATGAAAAATGCTAGGCTGAATTCTGAGTTGTTTGGTTGAAATTTTTGGATGCATAACTGTAAACTGATGGAGAATATCTATCTATCTATCATCTATCTATCTATCTGTCTATCATCTATCTATCATCATCATCTATCTATCATCTATCATCTATGTATACACACACACACACACACACACACACACTTTTTCTCATATATCCAGAGGAAAGAAAACTTCAAGACAACATCTCTCACGAACACAGACACAAAAATCCCCAACAAAATATTAGCAAATCAAATCCAGCAATATATAACAAAAGGATACTATCTCACATCTAGTATGGTTCATCCTAGGAATGCAAGGCTGGTTTAACATTCAAAATCAATCACTGTGACTCACCATATTAGTATACTGAATAAGAAAAAACATCATCATATCAGTAAATGCAAAACAGGCATTAACAGCATCTATTCATGATTTTTTAAAAAATTATACAAACTACGAATAGACAGAACTTCCTTAACCCAATAAAAAGTATTCATGAAAGCCCTACAACTAATATTATATTTAATGGTAAGAGTCTGAATGTTTTCCTCTTAAGATCTAGAACAAGGCAAAGATGTTCTCAATTACTGCTTCTATTCAATATCATACTGGAAGTCCTAGTTTCTACAAGAAAAAGAAAAGACATAGAGACTGGAAAGCAAGAAATAAAACTGTCTATTCACAGATGATTATTTGTGTGGAAAGTCCCACCAAATATACACACACACAAAATCCCTTGGAATTAATAAATGAGTTTAGCAAGGTCACAGGAGACAAAGTTAATATTTTGTGTATTCTTACACACCACCAATGAACAACTGGAATTTGAAATTCTAAAAAAATACCATTTACAATAATAGCAAAGAAAGTAGTGACAAAATATGTGCAGGATTTGTATGCAGAAAACTACAAAGTACCAATAAAAAAATCAAAGATGATCTGGATGATTAGATCTATACCCTGGTTCATATATTACAAGACTCAGTATTTGAAAGGTATCTACTCTTCCTAATTTGAGTTATATATTCAAAAATCTTAATCAAAATCCAAGCAAGCTTTTTAGTAGATATTAATAAGCCGATTCTAAAATGTATACAATCTACACAATGTATGTAAAAACAAAAGGAATGTTAAGCCAATTCTGAAAAAGAAAAATATACTTGGAAGACTCACATTTTCTGATTTTGAGACTTTTACAATAATTGTAACAATGTGATGCTGGTGAAAAGAAAGAGACAGGTCAACAGAACAGAATAGAGAGGCCAGAAATAAACAAGTGGTGCTAAAATAACTGGATGTCCATATGCCAAACAAACAAAATGGAAGAAAAGGATCTCAATACATAACCTCACATCTTATACAAAAATTAAATAGAAATGGAACATAGACCTACATGTAAAACATAACACTAAACAAGTTTTAAAAGAAATCTTGGAGGAAATCTGCACAGCCTTAGGTTGGGTTTTTAGATACTACCCCCCCAAAAGTACAATTCATGAAGGAAAAAGACATATAAATTGGATTTTACAAAAGTTTTAAGTTTCTCTTTCAAAGACATACTTAATTAAAAGACAAGTCACAGACTGAGAGAAAATCTATGCAAAATACCTGTCTGATAAAGGATTTAAATCTAAAATACATAAAGAACTCTTAAAATTCAACCATAAGAAAATAATCACTTTAATAAAAAACATAAAGTCCGGTTTAAAAAATGGGCAAAGGATTTAAACAGATATTTCTACTATACATGATACATAATTGCCAGTAAGCATATGAAAAGGTTCTCGACATCATTATCATTGGGAAATGCAAATCAAAACAATGAAATTCCAGTTAACATTCAAACATCCTATAATATCAAACCCTGGGAGGATGTGGGGCAACAAGACCTCTTTATTCATGGAGATGAAAAATATGGTACAGCCATTTTGAATGATGGTATAAAACTTGGTTATTATATTAATCATATGCTTATCATATGATCTAGTAATCATACAAAATATTTGCTATCCAGGCAGTTTACATAGAAAAAAAGAACAACCCTTCATATTGTAGGCAAAGGCCATACACAATAAACCAAGGAAACACATAATATTGAGGAACTTTTTCTAAGGTCTAACAGATTTCATAGCATTTTCAGATGCAGGTATTATAAACCAAAGCAAATAAAATTCACTTTCCAAGTTTATTACATTCCCAGGGACTACTAAGACTCAGATAAAACTCTGCTTCTTACTGAGTTGAAAAACCAGACACAGAGTTTGAAGGGAATACAGAAGCTGAAAAGGTGAACAAGGAGAATCCCAGAAAAGAGTGTTATCAAGCAAGAGCCAAATTCTGTGTATAAACTGGCCCAAATTTCTAATCCTTGAAATAGCCATCTATTTATTATTGGGCAGACCCCAAAGAGCCCCATTTAAGCTAAAAGAACCTCTATATCAGTTGCAGCCCACCCTAGAGGAGATAAGTCTCAAACAAACAAACAAACAAACCCAAAGCTCTTTAGAGAAACATACCAAAATCACACAATTACTAGAAATACAAAGAAGAAATCTGTGAGCCATACACAAGAAAAAGGGTGATTGATGGAGGCTGACCCTAAGAAGGAGCTGTGGCTAGAATTAGAAGAAAAGAGGTTGAAATCTGTGCTCAAAGGAATAAGAATAAATATACTCCCTAAACAAACAAATAGAAAATCTCCACAGAGAAAGAAAAATCATAGAAAAGAACCAAATGAAAATCACAGAATGTAAAAAGGAACTATTCGAACGAACCATTTCACTAGATAGTCACATAGAGTTACAGAAAATAATAAATCCTATCTCGTTACTGCCATCAGGCAAGCAAAACTAAAAGGAAACCAAATGCTTATTACTTACTGGTTGGGGCGGTAGGAGATAGTGTTTTTGCATATTGCTGTAGGAATGTGAAGTGTTAACAGCAACTGAACAATATAACGTTTTTGAAAAGCAATTTGGCAACATCTCTTAAAATTAAGATTTCAAATAGTCTTCAACCCCTTCTGAGAGTTTGTCCCATAGATTGATTAATAAGGACTTATGATCATGAATGCTTACTAAAGCATTGCTCATACTGATCAAGATCAGGAAACAAAAACATTGCCCAACATTCGCATTCTTATGAAATAATGCTTAAGCAAAAATTCATTTAAATATCATTGTAAGCAATGATTAATATTAATGCATTAGATATAATTAATAAGTTTTGATGAGTTGTGTTAGTAATGTTTGTTTGGAAAATTTTGCTAATGATACTTACAAATTTTATAGTTAGCTGAGAACTTGCACCAATAGTAATATGCATTCCTCTTATGCCCCCAAATCCTTGGGTACATTTCAAGCTCCTAATGAAGAAAGTGACATTATGGTAGTAACATCCATCTGGAGAAATAAGCACATATAAATAGCAACTTAGAGAAGAATAAATTCCTTTTTTAAAAATTTTTTAAAGACTTTATTTATTTATTCATAGAGACACACACACAGAGAGAGAGAGAGAGAGAGAGAGAGAGAGAGAGAGAGAGGCAGAGGGAGAAGCAGGCTCCATGCAGGGAGCCCGACGTGGGACTCGATCCAGGATCTCCAGGATCACGCCCTGGGCTGCAGGCGGCGCTAAACCGCTGAGCCACCGGGGCTGCCTGAAGAATAAATTCCTATTTAAAAATGTTCACCTTCATCAACAGTTAGAAAAAAAAACAAAACACATGTAAGTTGGTGTTACTGTTTTGGAGGGCGATCTGGCAATATTTATCAGAATTTAAGAATTTGGGGAGAATTCAAAATTCTCCCATGCCTGTTGAAATATCTTAGCATCAGGGAGGGTGTATTGTGTGTTGTCAGTGGCTCAGTACGGACCCATTCTGAAGTCTCATGAAAGTCTCAAAACTACATATTTGACCTTCACGGGCTCCTAATTCCCCGACCTGCGTGCTGCCTGTGTCAGCACGTCCTCCTTCCCTGAGGGGCCTCTGCCGCTGTCCCGCAGGCAGCAGGCACGCGGCCTCCAGGTTGCTCCTGACACTGGCACCCTGGGCTGGCTGGCCGTGCCCGGCCCCGTTAGCGGGCGATCTCTCTCACAGCCGCGCTGGCACCAAGCACTTCAGGAGGCTGGAAGCTGGAACCCCATCAAGATGGAGTGCTCCAGGTTGGATGGGCACCAGCGAGGGAGGGGTATAAAGTGGGCTAGTCCCCTTCCCAGGTCATCCCCCAGTTGTCATTATGAGTGTGATCTCTTCACCACCATCGCTTCTCCTTTTCAGCCATTCCAAGTGGATCTGCAAACTCTGAAGAGGCGGTGGTGGGTGTCAGTGGACACTGAGCTGTGGCTTGGTGGACACAATGTCCACTTCTGAGATGCAGGCCCACATGCTGGCAGCAAACAAGGAGGTGTAGTTTCTTAGCATGATCCTGAGTGTATTTGGGGAGCATTGTGGCCAGCAGCAGGGAAGCCTGGCTTTCACTCCTTGGGAACTCACTCTAGTGAATGTGGGCTCATGGAAATAGAACTTGGTGTCCAATACTGTATTGCCAGCACGTGGAGTAATGCCTGATGCATAGTAGGTGCCCAGTCAACTATTATAGGGTGAATGGATCCTGTTTGTCAGGAATCAAACTTGGGAAGGGGGTGCTGGTCATACATACGTAGGGCAAATCCAGTCTCCCCAAATCTGAATTACTGCGTTGGGATTTATTTAATTTTGATGCCTGAAGGATAGCTATCATCTTGTCCTGCCTTCTTCTTCCTAACAGTGAGAATTTGGGGTTCTCTATAGGTTTCTGTAAAAAGTTGAGCTTCTCCAGTATTGTTATGGCACCAAATCGCTCCCTACCAAACTGGATTGTTCCATATCTCACTCCATAGTACTTGTTATATAGCTTCATGTAGAAGTCTCCCAAGATTTCTTTCCAAGTGTGATCAGACCTTGATATGTAAGCCTAGTTACGTGAGTGGTGACTACATTCCCACTTGAAGGCATCTGATTTACAGTCATATTTCTCTTTCAAAAATGCTTGCTCCCCAGCAAACAATCATACTTCAGATTTAACCAAATTGTTAGCATTATTGTTCACCACTTATGTAGCTTCTGCTTTCTTGAGATGTCCATATTGATTTCATTATTGCTTTTCTGGGTTATTTGTAGCTTCTTCCCCTTTAAATAAAGAGAACAATTTACTTTTTAAAAGCCTCCACGTCAGAAGTCTTATTTTGCTTGAACAGTCTGACAACTTGGTTGGCTCCACTGGCTTCTATCATATAATTTTTTAGGTAAGTCTGATGTCAGTTTTGATTTTTTTTCAAATTGTAGGTATCTGGAACCTTTTTTTTTTTCATTTGTTCTCATAATTCCCCATATTTTCTTAAGTAAGACTGTGGCTTAACCAAAGTCTCCTAGCATTTCTAAAAATGTTTCATCTATTTTGTTGCTAGGTTGTTTGTTGTGAAAATATTCAGTATACTTTCCTTGACTTGGTGGAACAGACTTTTTTTTTTTTTTTTTTTTAATCTCACATGTTGGATCTTCCTTCAGCTCAGGGTGGGGTGGGGGGATTCTCAGTGTATTTTGAGAGTGCTGTCTCCCCAATGCTCAATCTCCACTTTCCTCTCTCCTTCTGGATGCCTGGGTATTGGCTGTCCTGAAACTTGAGTAGTTAAGGACACAAGACCTGGGGTCAAAAAACCTGGTTTAAGTCCCACCACTTCCAAGTCACTATCTCTCCAAGCCTTGGTTTCTTCGTGTAAAATGAAGATAGTAATAAGCCCTGACAAGGGAAGCAAAGCCATGTGGTTTTTGTTATCTTCCCAGAATTTGAAACTTGAAGGCAAAGCACAAGACTTTTAAGAGATTTCTGCTTGTGGCCTTGCAGGTGGTGACACCTCTCCCCTAAGTGGCGTTATCTCCCAAACAAGGCTGGCTGGGGTGGGGAAATTTAGCCACCTGCAAGCAGAAGGAGCTCGGGGCTGTGTGGGGAGACCCCAGGGCCCTGCCTCGTGTAGCTGTGTGGCCCTGGGCAGCAGCCTTCACTCCCTGGACTAATATGTAAAGGCAAGGGGAGAACTTCCAAGGTCAGCTTTAGGTTTAGAGTTTGACTTTTTTTTTTTTAAAGGAAAATTGATTTTCATTGTTTGTGCAGCATAAGCGAACAAGAAGTTTCCCCTTCAGTGGTGGCTTTTTATTCAGTGGTCTAATTGTGAAGGAGAAAAAGCAAATTAAAGTTTGAGTAACATCGAAGGAGATTTCAAAGAGAGAGAATTTCTGTTACGAGCACTTATTGGAGTACTTGATGAAAAAGATCTTAAGAACTCCAGCTACTGATGCCTGTTACCTGGTCACTCACCTTCCAGAAATCTTAAATAGAGCCAAAGACTCCATGGTGAGAGCTTTTGAAGGATAAATGTATAAGAATTAGAGTTCTCAGAGGTTCTTAGTTTTGGTTCATTGTAGTGAAAGCACTTAGAGCAGTTTACTTCTGAAGAAATCATACGTTATTGTGGGATGTGCTCGGTTTGGTGCAAGAGGGAAGAACAAAATGGAAGTTTTAAGTGTGATCACACAATCTCTAGTGTATCAAATAAACTTCTCTATACCACAAAGGTAACTCAAGTGATGAAATTAACACAAAGTTTTCTAGGCTCATATTTTGAAAGAGTATTTCCTTCAAAAAACAGGTCCTAATTACTAAGATGGTTGATTACCCTTCAGCCAATAAATATGTGTGCAGGGGACGGTGTGAACAGGGTTTTGCCCTTAACTGCTTAGAAGAGTTAAAAAGATATACCTATTATCGAGAAGATCTCATATGCTGTAATAAACATTCAGAGAAAAAGTTACTTTTCTGTGGGTGAGGCCAGAGAAGAAATGGAAGAGCCATCATTTAAAAAGGGGGTGGAAGATGATGAGGTTTTTCGCATGTGGATTCATAAGCAGGAGCAAAGAAAGGAAGCGGTGAAGGCAGAGGGATGGAGGGGCCCAGGGAGTAACTTCACATGAAAATAAGAGAAAGAGGAGGAGGAGGCGACAGGCAGACTGCTAAGAATGGACAAGAATTTTCAGGGTCATTCAGATCACTGACTGGTACTGACTTACTAGAAGTAAATAGGGAAATACCACACGAAAGAATTCACAAAAGCAAATACCACAGTAGGTAGCACTTTATTCCTGCGAAAGGTAATTTAGAGAATGGGATGAATTGAACTCATTTGCCTGAAGTCTTTCAGCAACATAGTCTTTGTGACCTTTCAAAGGGCGTGTATCTGTGACAGCCACTAAGCACCACTAATTCTGGGGTGGGAAAAGCTGACATACCTTGAAATGTGAAATAGGGCATGGCTTAGGCTATTAACCTACTAACACAATGAACGTTCCTAGGGCATGAAAATCTGGTTACAGGAGCCTTCTTAGAAATGTCGTCAGGGGTGTGTGAATGTTAATAACAGATTATGTATTTTTAGAAACAGGGCAGTTTACCAACATCATTCCAACAATACTGAATGCACTGACGCTTTGAAAGCCCCCCCCACCCCACCCACCGCCCTGCCAAAAGATTAGAGTTCTCTAATTACAAATGAAATAAACCAAAAGGTAAACCTTTGCAAAAATTCCAGTATCATAAAACAGAAAATTCCATAGTTTATGTGAGGAACCATTATACTTTTCTCATTTCCTCAGAACCCTAATTCTTATTCTGTAAGTGGTTTTTATTATAAATGGACTGTCTGCCTGTTTTCAAAAAAAGATTCAATTTACAAACATTCCCATATGTGCATGTATATAAATACTGGTCTTCATTTCAAGTATGCTTCTACTGAGTGGAGCAACATTAGCCTGTTCACATTTTTAAGAAACTTGTTCATTGGGAGAGAATCCTTTTCATCTACAGTAATAGGAACCCAAATAACAGTACAGAAAAGGAGATTCTGAGGACTTCTTTATGGACACAATCTCTATTAAGCACTGTGCTCTTTTGTGTGTGTGTCTTTTCTAAAGCAGCCAGAACCTGGGAATTTATATTCTCTGGCATAAGCATATCAGAGAGGAAAATATTTCTACTACTTTCAAGGTAAAATCATCACAACTAAAGAATGAAAGTTGAAACTAGTTGTATTAAACAGGGTTCCTCAGAGAAACCAAACCAATCGGATGTGTGTAAACATATTCACATATGTATATGTATTATTTGAAGAAATTGTGATGATGGAGGTTGGCCAAGTCCAAAATCTGCAGGCAGGCCAGCAGCCTGCAGACCCAGAGAAGAGTTGATGTTGCAGCCTGAGTCCAAAGGCAGTCTGGGGGCCGAAATCCCTCTTGCTGGGGAACCTGTCTTTTCTTCTTAAGGCCTTCAACCGATTGGATGAGGCCCATCTGCATTATGGAGGGTAGTGTTTTAAGGATTTATTTATTTGAGAGAGACAGAGTGGGGTGGAGGGGGCAGAGGGAATCTTCAAGCAGACTCCCCGCTAAGCCTGGAGCCCCACCCAGGACTCCATCTCACGACCCTGAGATCATGACCTGGGCTGAAACCAAGTCAGACACTTAACAGACTTAACCAGCCAGGCGCCCCCATTAAGTCAACTGATTATAAGTGTTAATCACACCTAAAAAAATACCTCGCAGCAACGTCTAATCTGGGTACCCAGGCCCGTCCAAGTTGACGCATAAAATTAACCATCCACACTAGCCAAGAGTCAAACATCTTCAGAGTAGAAAAATTTATTATTGACCTCTGTGTTGAAAAGAATGCAAGTGAAGTCAAGACATCTTGGGTTTTGTTTTAGTTTTAGGCTGACATTGCCAATATTTGACCATTTTTGATCTGCAAAAAGAGTAACTGGGTATGGCTCAATACAATATTTTGGCTTTCCGGCAGTTGCAGTAACACTGCAATATAAAGCCAATTTCTTTTGGAATACCCCGAGGACTTAGCACAAAGTGGTGCCTGTTGCTGAGGACATGTCTGATTGAGGAAAAATGGCAGCCAAACCCAAGCTGTCTGTAGCCAGACTTGAAATTTTGTCTCCCCTCAATGGTAAACCATCAGTATGAACTTTCTCGTTTAACAGTGACACAAGTGAAAAAGTCTTTTAGCCCCGTTGGGTCTGATACAAAAGACAAACTGCATTTCGAACTACTTTTCCGTAAGGGAGATTATACCTTAAGTGAATTAATCCCAAACGTCCTTTTTTAAAGTATTGTAACTAAGCATCTTATTTTGATAAAGTCCTCGAAATATTTCACATGCATGAATTTTAATAAAATAAAATGTATTTAGTGTTAACCTTAAGAATTAACAAAGGGATGCTTCTCGATTTTCTGAAAGTTAGCACGTGAAGAGAGGAACTGCTGATACTGGAAATCACTGGTTCCTCTCTCTCTGAAAGCAGGAGAGCCTTACACAGGACAGCCAAAGGTAAAGAGGCAATTTTCCTATCACACTGAAAGAGGTGCTGTTAGATATACAAGGAATCATTTCTGCAATTGACTCCCGCTCAGATTATTAACCGAATCTCTGGGTAATGTCGCTCTTTCTGAAGCTGCATCACTGTTTCTCTGATGACTTTTAGACGAAGTGGTGTGTGTGTTTTGGTACAGATAACTGTCAAAGGAGGGTTTTCAGCAAAATTTTAGACAAAGAGCCCAAAGGGAACCTCTCCAAGGATCATTTATAGCACTGGCAGACAGTAAGTGTTAAAGGAATACTGAATGCCAATCTTATCTCGTATGAACAAGAAACACTGATTTATACATTCTAATTGCCTTTTGGAAGTCTTTTTGGATGCTCATCTGGATTACAATTCTGATGCATGATCTTTTGACTTTTATTATTATTATTTACAGTTTCTATCCTTCCTTTAAAGGTACAAAAGTTTTAAAACAAAACAAAAGAAACCCTGGAACTTTACATTTTGTTTCAACAACAAAGTATTGTCCTAGAGCCAGCTATTAGAATCGTATATTTACGAATGAGAAAATATTTAAAATTCAAAGTGAAGAGAAAAAGTTATACCAAATAGAAATATATCATCTATTAAAATTTCAGGAAGATCTACATTATCTAAAGCCATTCTATAATTTTATTCATATATTTTGTGGAGTTCACATATCTTTTTCTTACAGCAAACATAACACTGTAGGCCACAAGAAGCTGCAGTACTATTGTTTCATTAGCAGCAAGTTAATATTTTATATCTGGGTAACTGGACAATAAATAGCCTGCTTCTTTGGATGTGGATGTTTAAAATGTAGTATCACTGCAGCTTCATAATGTGATTGCTATTTTACAGAGCTTATACACACAAAAAAAATACGATCTTTGTCTATATTTTATACAAATACAACAGTAGTTTGTGAATACATTTTAAGTACATGATATACATGATAAGCCACTTGATTTCCCAATATCACAGAATAGCGATTTTAAATGCAATAAAAATATACAAAATTCAGCCTGGAATGCAGATTTTTCTATTTTGACTCAAAACTTTATCATTAGAACATTTTTTAGAGTACTAGTCCAAAAACTTTTTCATCAGCTAAAAATACAATTTCAGCAGTCCAGCTTATGTTCAGGCATGACGCAATCCATCTCCTAATGGATTCCCAGTTTTTGTTAAATTCAAAGGGCTGTTAGTAACATACAGCATGTTCTTCACTCCACACCATATTATGAAGCCCACTTTTCATTCTGAGTTATAGTCACCTTGTGGACAAAAGCTGGGTTTGTTCTGATAACATTTGCACGTCCAAGATTTCCTTTTGCAAGTGCACGTGAATACATTGTGGTGGGTGGTGTAAAAGTCTGTTAATGACAAGTCACAGTATAAAAATATATTGTACACCTTTACGCCTACTGGAGTCCTTTTTTTCCTATGGCTAAAAAAATATGACTGAATGAGACAGAGAAGTTTGTAGCACCATGAAGAGTTGTATCCCAAGTTACGTTAGCAGCATGATCCAACATGATATTGAAGGAGTGTTTCTGAGAAGATAAACATTCATTCTGGTTCATCTGTACCATTGAAGCTTATACAAGGAAGTGTTTTATACATTAGCAATAGTTCTGTCATTTCTAGAGCTAGATAAGCTTATCAAAGACACTGCCTTTCCATCCTCAAAGGGGTGATAACAGAGAAGGGCCTAAGGGTGATGATCTAAGTGTGCCTTTACCAACGCTGGTGGGATTGCTTTGTTTTATGTGATCCAAAAGGCGCTTTGTAGGGGTAATTTTTAGCACAAAACTACACAAGGCGACTTCTGTGGATCTACATAATCACGACAGACTGTGCTGTAGACATGGCTTCTGACACAGTGTGAGAAAAGACGTAAAGTCAACGTAGGCACTATTTGTCAGAGATAACAGTCTGCTATTGCTAATGAAGAATACTCGACATTTAAAAGACCTCCTCCAATGTCACATGGATCTCAGTAGGCTAGAAGCAACTTGGGGGAACTGGTAATTTTTAATTTACATACTGGGAAGACAGTGTGTTTTGAAACACGTAAACCTTGTAAAAAAATAAACCATTGTAAAACCTTATGAAAAGACACACACTGATTCTGTGCAATATAGCAAATTGATAAGAAAACACTGTAAAAATGTACCTGTTTAATATACATCTACCATTTTTGAACACAAAGCATTATATATCAAAGGCCTACATATATATCATCTAATGGCACTTGAAACAAATTATAATAAGTCTTAAAATAAAAGGCATAACCTATAAGAAAGTTTCTGTAAAGGTTTAGATTCGTTTTGAAAGTGCTATATCTTGTAATATGTGTAGTATAGAGGTTGACCAAGCTCTATTTTTTAAAAAAATATTGGCCTATATATGTGTATTGCTTACTAGATGAATGATCCTGAAATATGTACTCTTTAACATTCATTATTAGCTTAATAAAGCAATCAGCTCTGGCTCATGTTTCAGTCAGTATATGGTTTTTAAAAACCGCTACTGTCCAAATTAACACAATATATCACTCTATTCCACAAATGACTAAGAATAATAAAGCACAAGTAACAAATAGGCAAAAATACATAGCTTGGAAGAAACACTAATTAAAAAGTTGCACAAAGAGTGGCGTGCGATCAGCCAGGAGAACTGAAACTTTGAAAACTGCACTTGGTAAATAAGAGGATTTGAAAATGCGAATTTTAACAGTGGCCAATAACTAAAGATGTTATCTGCATGTATCAGTGGATAATATTGCTTACAGCGCAAGGCCCTTCCACACTCATGCTTTTGTGCCTGGTGACTTTGTACACACGTGTGGAAGTTCAAACTGAATGAGGTTCAATATCTTGTCTGAGGTCCAAATTCTAAACTGAAATATTTTTACTTAATGATAATCCCTTTTTTTTTTTTTTTAATCAAGCAAAGGCACTACTAGAAATTTCAAGGATGATGATTCTGGCCATGGGGAGAATGAAAACAGCATTGGCAATTTTTAATCACATCCAGTTGATGTAAAAACACATCTTTTTCTAGAAAAAAAAAAGAGCTGGTTCTGCATCACATCCTTGTTAGAGCACTGTGCAATTAAAATAAGTGAATCTGCCTCGTCTTGAACAGAAATTCTCTCAAAAAGGGTTTAGTGACCAGTATATAGTCAATTTGAAAAACATGAGCTGAATTCTCTCTTCCTTGGAAAGTGTTATTTCAAGTCTATGAGGCGGCAACAGGCAAAGAGGGGTTCACATGAAGATTAGTAAGACTCTACAATATTAACCCTGGTGCCCTGAAAGATGTGCCTCCACGTATTTTAATTCCAGGCAGGGTGACAATTAGGCTAAAAATATACATACATGTATGGTGCCACTCCCCATTTCCAAAATGCTTTATTAAATAAATCCTGGTACTCCCTTTTTAATTGTTTATTAGCAGTGAAATACAGCCTACTAAGGCCAACGTCTCAGGTCATTAATTTGACTTCTCCTTAAACACATTTTAGACAAAGTAAAGTAGTGCTTCCACACTTGTATTTGTGACTTCTATGTAAAAATAGGTTTTCTATTTATTTGTGCTGTCACCAATTTCTTTTTCCTTTTTTTTTAAATGGTGATTAAAGCAATATTGAACACTAATCATTCAACTAATGATTTAAGTAAGCAATCTGTTTCATAGAAACTAGAGGAAGCAGTAATAAAGCAGAGCTAAAAGCCTACTTTCAGAGCAAATATTCTCCTAATCAAAAGCTTAGGAGCAGTTTGAAAAATTTTAAATGTATTTCCTTATTAAAACATATATAATTTTAATGCCTTTGGAACACACTTTTTTTATAAAATGTAATTTTTTATAATAAAATTTAAATACATAAGTATAAAAACTACTGCTCCTAGAATTTAAAAAAAAAAAATAGGAGCATGATAGAGTATCAGGGAGTCACAGCTCCCTTAAGAGAGCAATTCTGATTCTATGAAGTGCGATATATGTGTGTGTGTGTGTGTATAATATATATAGTGAAACCCCCATTTACATTATTACAATTTACATTTCTCCACAAATTATACTACTCCCAAATATTTTAAATAATGTATTATATTCAGTAATCTGCACTCATTTTTAGAAATTCTTGGTAAACATCGCAATCTGCAGTGATAATTGGCCCTATAAACAAAGAAGCTTCCATATAGGGCTAATGAGTGCTCAGAAATATTTTTTTAAGAGATATATACTCTTCTATAAACCCTCCCCCTCACACCCACCCCAACAGACAGGTCCCAAAATAAGGTGTTAACAAGTGCTTAATAGATATGTTTCGTAGGCTGATGTTGCAACCAATATTCTGAAAAGTATAATCTGACCTTCAAACAGATGATGGTGGTTGTCTACTCTGAGGAAAGCCCGTACTACTTTATTTAGTGAACACAATATTCTTGATTGTTGCTTTCACGTTAACTAAGACAGTGCTTGTTCTGCTCTGGTTTCCTCCCCCTTCTACAGATTCAACTGATTCGCAACACTCCCCTGATTTCCCAGAGACGTGTAAAAGTGGGGTTTTACTGTATATATTTTTAGCCACTTAAGACTTTGTGGTCATTCCTCGAAGAGTTTTCTAATGCATTTAACTTTAAATTCTCCCTCCAAAAATAGCAAGGAGAGAGAAATCGATACTGAATAAGAAAGATACCATGAGGGTAGGGCTGTTTTATTTTCTGCTTTTGGCTCTTCTGGGAAAGAAAACTGTATTAAATTCAGCAAGGAGTGATGTAAGCGACATGCTTCTCCTTTACACCTAAAGAGTCTAGTTTTTAAGCCTGGCAACAAGGGACAGGATCCCTAGACAAGTTCGCAAGTTGAACTAAGTGCTTCACATCTTCCTTCTTAGGAGACCATCACCATTGGAGAGAAGACAGGCCACTCTGGGATAAAGACCCCTCACATCTGTGCTCCACGATGGCTCTCGGTTCTGGATTAGCTGCGAACTGACAATTAAGATAGAGTTGCTGGCTGCACCTGACCCACCCTTTGGCCCTACAAGGCAGAAAAGATTAAAGAGATCTAGCCACACACTGACTCTGAAGACTCCCAAGCCATAACACGATGCATGCTGTTAAGTTGGAACAAGAACAACTTTGATATGTTGCCAACATCCCGTGTGCTAGTTTAAGGTCAACTACTGAATACCATGGAATGCCACTGTCACCTCACCAGGAGTCTCTTTTTGCTAGAAATACTGGTGCTTTGTGTTTAGGTTTTGTTTTCCTTATACGTGTATAATAAAGACGGCAAATATTTGAGCCAGACAATAGCAAAGTCTTCAAAATATACTGACCTGAAATTACGGTGTATCTAAGAAACATCTATTATCTCTCCAAACTGGATTAATTCCTTTGAAACATTTACTTATGAATCCATTCAGAGACTGGTAAAAATTTAAAAGCTCTCAGGTTATTCATCCACGTTTTAGAAACTGTACATTCTATTGTAAAGATCTTTAGTGAGCCAAAATGTCAAAAGGTAGAGCCACTGTTGCTAGACAGAAAATTTTAAGATCTTAAAGTAATTTGAACATGGGACTCATAAGACTTTACTGCTAATAATGGCTTTCCTAGAAGAAAAAATCATCTTAAACTATGACAATTGGCAGTGAGTGTGGACAAAAATACCCAGGTAAACATAACTGAACACAAATGGTTCTGAAGCTCATTTATAAAGCTTGTTTCTATTTCATACTGGCTTAATGAAAACTGGTACTGTACAAAAGCAGAAAGTTTTATGCTGTTTTAAAGTAGGCACTAAAATAAAAATGGTCATCTAAGTCAGGGCTACATATAGATTGCTGTCAGCAGTCCACGTCTTGGACTTCTACTGAAAAGCTTGATGGAAACGTGGCAGTGTGGTGCTTGTGCTGAAGCTACTGGTGAATGCTGCTGACAGAGAGTGCAGGGAGCTGAGACCTAGGGTGTTTGCAGGATCCTGAAGATCCTGTGTCTGGGGGGGCAGCTGAGACACAGAAGAATGGGCTTCTTCTTGGGAATAGCTCATTCCGAGGCTCCCCACCGATATAGGATTATAGGGAGGGCCATTGAGGGGTATGAAATTGAACAACTGGGAAAAATCCAAGGCTGGTGTGTTTAGGGGGTCACTGATAGAGATAGAGCTTTTTGACAGGGAAAGGTCCCCTGCACCATCATCGAGGGACCCGACCTGAGGATCCAACCCTAGCTTAGATGACGATGCTTGGGAATCCTGGGACGAAGAGGGCACGCCACCTTGTAGCTCCATCAGATAACTCTCAATCTCCCCCTTTAGTGGCTGTTCTTTCTCAGGAATAGAAATGGCATATGAGGTAGAGCTGAATGGGTATTTGAAAGAAAGGTGGTGAGAAGGATGGACAGCATCCATATCTATGGGGCATGTCATTCCCAAGGGTAAAGTCGTGATCATCTGGTGAGCAGGTCCCGAGCTCTGCATGGACTGAAACGGAGTGTTATAGAGGTTTAGCTGCAAAGTGTTTGTGAATGGCTTTGACAACAGTTCACTGGAAGGTAAGGACATCACCGGGAGGAGCTCATCTTTTATAGGCACAGAAACGTTGCAGGTAAATGGATCCAGAAAGTCCACTGGTTCTGTTTTGACCTTCAGAAGTTCTTGATTGTGACTCTTCTTCATGTGTCGTGTCAGGTGATCCTTCCGCCCGAATCTCTGTGCACAGTACTGACAGAGGAAGTCCTTCCTTCCTGTGTGCACCACCATGTGTCTCCGGACATCCTTCCGGGTGTAGAAGCGGCGATCACAGTGCTCGCACTGGTGCTTCTTCTCCTTCGCCCCACCAGATGACTTGCCCGCATGAGATTTAAGGTGCTCTAGCAGCACTCCCGTGCTTTCAAAAGTCTGCAGACAGACCTTGCAGGTGAGGTCACCACTGGTCGCGGCATGCAGGGCCAGGTGACGTTTGAACCCGAGTTTAGTGTTGTAGTTCTTGCCGCATTCTTCACACTTAAACGTCTCTTTGTTAGGGTCGTGCGTATGGAGGTGATTCTTCAGGTGATCTTTCCGGTGAAACATTTTTTCACAATAATTACACTTGTGGGTTTTCTCAGGAGAGTGAGTAGCCATGTGCCTTTAAACACAGACATATTCTGTAAGTATCACAACACAAATGGCACGTATTCACTTTTCAAATGGAAGCTAAACTGCTATGCTACAACAGAGGCTCCCTGATAATGGACACACTTTAACTTAACATGCGCTACAAGGACAGTCAGTACCCCTAAACACTGCATGAGCCACTGAAGTTGCCACTTCAGTATTCGCTGTTTCTTAGCTATTACTACACAAACAAATGAGCGAGACTGAACATACTCACGTAAACGTCCAGACCCTTTCCTTGTAATTTCTTTGAACAAACGGAAATTCTACTCTCATTAAGCATTTCATTAAAAAAAACAAACAAACAAAAAACCCAAAGACAACTAACACATCAAAGTATGTGACTTAGAATACGAAAACTAGCCGTCTAATCTACGTAACATTTCCTCTCTGCAAAGCAGCTAAAGAAGGTGTATACAAATATATACGTTTACAACGGCTTCACATGGCCAACATAATAGAAAATATAATCTGAAAGACAAATAGAGTGTAATACCTTTGTAATTTGTACTTAGAAACAAAGGCCTTGGTGCAGTCTTGTTGTATGCACTTGTAGGGCCTCTCTCCTGTGTGAGAGTAGGAGTGAACCTTTAATTTCTCAACACTGTTAAAGGCCTTGTCACACAGTTGGCAAGGAAAGTTTTTTCTTGGTTTGGTTTCACCACGCTTACGTTTCCCTGAAGGGACTTTCTGGGTATCTCTTACTTCTGACAAATCACCAGGAATGACAGTGGCCATCGCAGCCTAAAGCAGGCCTTCTTGTTGGACACTTGGGAACTGCCCAACTCCACTAAATGATTTAGCTTTAGGTGGCTTCTCAAGTTTCATGTGGTCGTAAAAGAAAGCAAAAAGGGACTGGAAAAAAAAATAAGAAACAACTAGTTTGTAACTAAATTTAATTTTTAAAAATTTTATTTGCTATGTGATGCTTTTGAATTCAAAAAGGAACCATAAAATGGATTCAGCTGGTCTAATGTAATATCTGTAGGTTTCTTTATATGTGCCAAAATACACATTAATGCATTGCTCAGAATGAACAGTTCACACACCCCAGAAATTCCACCTAACAAATGTCGTACTTGGGGAAAGTAGTAGTGATTTCAGGAACTCTCAGGAAGCGTCAAAACATGACACTCAAAGTGGCATTATTAATCTTCAGTTTTGACAAGGGATCAGACAACAGAAATCTAAGGACAGAAAAATGTTTCTGCAAATATTTTAACGTCAGAAAATCATTTAAACTTGTGTGAGTCAATTCTAGTCAGGCTCCATGTGATAGAAAAATATAGATTAAGAGACTGAAAACTCTTTTAGGCACCCTGTGAACCACTTGGTCCATGGAGGAAGTCCTTAATGCAGACACGGGAGGCCTGAAAGAGTTGAAGGCACCACGTACCCAGAGTAGAAATTTACTCTTTATATCAGTGTCATCACCCACACAGGGATTTCCGAGTCAAGAGCAGAAATGACTTCTCTTCGTAACAATACACATTCTTGAAATGGTAACACCTTGTGAAGTTATCTGAGGTGAGGATCATGGCTTATCATTTGGAGGGGAAAGGAAGATCTGGTTGAGGTAATTTTCCTCACCTTTTTGCACATCACAGAAAATGATTCTGTTCATGGGGCACACTGAGGTTAGCGGATGAGCCAGAGTCATCAGGCCGCCCCAGGAGCTGAGGGGATCAGTCTTTGGCACACCTGTAACCCGTGTGCGGCACACCAGTGCGACTTTTGGCATGGAGCACAATACTTGTGCGTGGACACATCATTATGGAGGCGTTTCAGGTAAAAGGTGTGTCAGAGTTTCAATTCATTAGGGGTGCTGTGAGGAAGAATGGAATGCACATATCGTATGGTAAAGAGTACATCTACTTGAACAAAAATTTTTCAATTGATTGAAGCCTTTGAAAATTCATGGGTAAGAGATAGTAAATATTATCAGCTGTATTTCTCAAAGTAAGAAACCTACTCCCCAAAGATCCACCTGACATGAATGACTCAAGGTTCCTGAGTGCCAATCTAGCAACATACTTTTAAGCGACATAGAGATGAGGAGACCTACAGTCTCTCTTAAAAAAGATCTGCTGTTTGAAGTGAAAATGCATGTGGCTAAATGACTGTTATCAACTACTACTCAGTTGGATTTTTTTTATCCTATAATGTATTTAGAAAAGAAAACAAAAGTCAGTTTCTTTATATATTCCTTGTTTTGGCATCATACTGATACTCGGTTGCCTTTACGAGCTAGACATGTCATGCTGACTCCTGCAGATTCCAGGTATACTTTTGCAGGGGCTCTAAATTTAACCTAATTTCTGTAAAACTAAGTGTATGCTACAACAGATCCCACTGTGATTCAATGTAGAGGCTGTCACTCAACAGGCAAAATAGGGCAATTATCCACTCATTTGATTAAAATATAAGGCCTTAGGGTAAGTTAACCATGTTGGCTTCATGTACCCTTTCATCAGTAGGCAGACGCAGACAAGGCCTTCCTGCAAGCTGTGCAAATCGTATCTCCTCTGCAGTTTAAAAGTGACGTTAACACAGTTGACACACCTGACATTACTAATGCTAACACAATATGCTCCCCTGGTTTTAGATTTCATGAATCTCAGGGACTTGTACTTTTCCTATTATATTCCCATTCAAGAGATAGCTTCTCTCTCTCTCTCAGAAATATCTATACATAGCTCTCCTGCTGTGTCCGGCAATGACACCACAAACTGCTAGAAAGTACCTTGCCAAAGCAGGAAAAAACAGTAATTTTGACTATATGATTTCCTAACATGATGCTTTTATGTACCTCTTTAGAGCACTGTGGGAAATAAGCTGATGAATTTGTCAACTGTAAAAATCAACAAGGAATGCCAAGCGTCTAAGTCCCTGAATATACCTAGTATTGGGAGATATTTCAAAGATTGGTTGTATTTGTCATTGTTGTGTTAAGAGATCCAAGCATAAGGGGCAGAGAATTCCAGTTGAGAAAAAAAGAAAAAAGGTAACTTCTGAGTTAATGAAAAAAAAAGTATTGAAAGTATACCATGAAACAATACATAAACATTTGACTGTATTAAAGTTGGTGATCCTCAATATGGAGTAACAAATGAATTGTGCCATCTTTGCATGTACATACTGAGCAATGAAGGACTACAAATTTCAAATATTACACTTTTCTAAGACCAGCTGAAATTTTTTCATGGCTAATAGTATCTTTTCAACTCAATATATTACAAAACTCAAATTAGTTATAGGAGCATTTAAAATTATAGGATAATATAAGGTAGTGAGCTCAACATTGAATAAAAGTCAACATTCATAATATACATATCATATATTTTAAAGACACATGCATAGAATTTTAGTAATTCTTGTTCAATGCATACCTGATGACCGATGGAAAAAGCCTCAGACCTTGATCTTAGCCAGTCCCATTGACTCTTCGTGGAAGAGAGCGGAATCCAGTCCTTCCCATTTTGGCTAATCTGTGAAACAAAAAATAAGAATGGACTACACGCTAAATGGAATCAGTATGTAAATGATGGAAAATAAAGAATGAAAGAATTGCAATTTCATGGCACATGCTTACATTCCATACTCTGCTGACAAGTCATGCATTAATTTTCACCAGTTGCAAATTTTTATTAGTTCTAAGCACATTTACATGACCAAATGAAATGCGGAAATGAAAAGTAAAGTAGTGTTACCTATATAAATGGCATTTTGTGATGCTGAATGACTCCCCACTTCTGTCCCAAATTCAATTTTTAAATTTTTAAATCTAACTTGCCTACTGAGAGAAATGGATATTAGGGTTACTGTTTGTAAACCAAAAGGATCAAAACTTCATTAAGCTTACTAATATTATGGAAGACACAAACTTGGTGCATCTGGAACCTCACCGAAGAATAGCTGACTCCCGAAGAAAGTACCTCCTATGCCCACATTGCACATACTTGTGCAAGGTGGGCTTCTCTGAGCTGCCCTTTTGTTTCTGCAATACCTGCCAATTTAATTCTCAGAATGCTGCAAGGATTGCTGAAATGTAGCAATAACTCTGTGCTCTTTAGATTTCAAAGCATGCAAGGGAAGTTATATACGGGTTTGCTGCAGAGGTATCCAGAACAAAGCATCATTGGGTTTTAAAAGATCATTGTTGAAAAATCTTAAAATATCTGTAAAAAAAAAATGCCTATTGGCAGGATCTTCAGTAAACTGAAAACATGCATAGAGAAAATAATCTGCTAATAATTCTTGATTATATCAGTCAATGTGAAAAGAATGGTCAAAGGCAACCCCCCAAGCCCCCCAAAAAACCCCTAGGATTATCTACTATAGAGACTACAAGGCACAGAGAAATTAGTAAGCTCTGAATATTTTAAAGGATGAACGTTCAGAAATCACGATTGTAAGAACATGAGAGTTATATAACATAAGTCAAATGGTTAAAATGTAATAATAAAAGGATTCGCCAATGACAAGTGAAAAAATTTTACTTAACGTTCCAAACACAAATCTAATTAATTTCTCCTGAAATCACATTTTCACATACTTTTTAAGAATTTGATGTGTAAATAAAATATTTGCCAGAGGACATTCAAGCATCATTACAAAAATACTAAAGGTATATTTGAAAGCAGCATTATTCTCACAGTTTAAAAAACTAGAAACATTAAAAATCAGACTAATAAAAGATATTTAAAAAGTTAAAGCAAAAGCTTTATTCTTTGGTAAAGCACAGGACATGCATAAATGGAAGAACTGAATTCTGCACATCAAAATTGCAAAATAATAAAATTAACTTTGTAAATACTTACTTGCCCAGGGTACATACTGAGGTTTTGGTAGGGTAGTTAAGAACATGAGAGTGTGTATTGTGTTATTTTAATTATATAAATACCTTGCAAGTGTACTGTGTTTTCAGCTCTATGACCTCCCTGGATTTCAATGGACCTGAGAAGTGGATGCATTTATCATCATTGCCATTTTAAGGTAAGAGGCTCACAGAGGATGAATATCCTGATAGCATGCATGTGGTCAAGAAGGGGCATAAGCCCTAAAATTCCGATTTCACTCTTACATGACTGCATTCTAGGAGAAGGGTAGGTTGGCAAACCAATATGCAAGTGGATAAATCCTGTCATTACATTTAAAAGACAAGAATAGGGAATAGTGCCATTATCTCTAGGAGAGCTGCCAATAGGATCCCCAAAAAGAAACAAATATAAGACTTTGCTTCTTTTAATAAAGGCAGTTTGCAAAGTAAATTTTCAGTAATTTATGTAACAGTTAAAATAACAACTAGTATATCTGAATGGACGGTGATTTGGGTAGAAACAAATGCAAACCAAAGTTGACTAGTCAACAATACATTTTTGTATTTTTCCTAATATAAATTTTATTGCATCTCAAATACATTCATAAAAGTTTCATTGATGCTGACTCTTCAATGGCATAATAAAAAGTTGAAGTATTTCAATATAGTTTAAAATTTGTACCTTCATTTGAAATATTACTACAGTCTACAAATTACCCATTTCATATTTTAGCCTGAAATAAAATAAAGCCATCATTTTCATTCATTTTATCACAAAACGTTAATTCCAAACTCACAGTTAATTTCCCTAACTTCAATTGAACTATTTTGAGTTCTTATGAGTGATCCAATAATTTCAAAGGACTGCTAACTATTTCCCCAAACCAAGGAAACTAGGAGCCAGAGTTCATTATTATTTGGCTTGATAAAATAAACATTAAAAAATATACCGTCTGCATTTATGTAATCCTAACTAAGATGTCAATTAAAATGATGTATTCCTTTTTATAGAAATAAGAAAGACTTTTAAAAAGTATTGTTAGCTATTCTTCTGGAAAGTCTACAACAAAATGCGTACTCCTAGCTTTCTTTTTTATGTGTCAAAGAGCGGTTATTATGCTTTCCAAAGGATTAAAATTCTTCTTTGCCTTTATCTAAGAATTGTGAAACAATATACCCCTATACCCATTTCATTTCGCCCTAAGAAATTAACACTTCAGAATGCCCTTCCAGTTTTTGCTGGTATGAGAACATACTTTTTTTTCCCCCTAGGGCAACTCTGCAAACATAAAAACAGTAAGTAAAGAGAACAGTGTGTGTGCATGCACACACACATGTTCATCATCCTATGTTTTACATTCTACAACAGTGACTCACACAAAAAAACAAGCAAAAATGAATCATACATCAGAGGGTCTACTAAAACAAATTCCTATGAGAATGCTGGCATAAGAACAGCCCTGTACTGGAAACTGTTTCAATACTTTAAATTCCACAGTTCTGATTGTCATTTGTCTAACAGCTGTGAATTTTTACAACACTTACCTGCATCAATAATTCTTTCATATTTAAATTAAAAGTCAAACATACACTTCGATAATTAGGGGCAAACGCCATCGATAATCAAAGCACTGTTCATTCTCCCATATGCTAATCATAAAACACCGTTAGCAAACAATGCAGAAAATGTCAACATTTGCTTAAAACATGTTTTTCATATAAAAAGGTAGCTTGCAAAAGGAAACTTACCAACAGTTAATATTTTAATTCACAAGTACAAAACACAACAGAGCTTTGAATAACATAAACTGAGGACCAATACTGAAGTAAGGGTAATGGCATAGTTGGCACATTTTTTCTGGTCATGAATGTTATGTGGAAATCTTTACATCATTCAATTTCTGTAGGTCTGTAAAATCCCTTATTAATGGATAATAAAAAGGAGAAGTAGATCTTGCAACTATAAAAATCTAAGACTATTAAAAATAGTCTGCAGCATTGGGGCAGGAGCTGTGTCAGTTTTATTCACTGCTGTTTCCCATAAAAATTTTTTGTTTTTTTGAATGAATGAAAATAAAGCAGGGCAAGTACTTTCTAGCATCAAAATGAATGATAGGCTTGTTCAATCACCATAAAAGACATAGGATGGAATATACTTATCTATGTTCAAGTAAAAAATATTAAGGCATAGATACAAATTTGGTCCAACAAACTAAGCCACTAGAAAGGTATTTTGAAACTTACCCACTATTTGTAAAGTCTTATATTAAAACAACAGCAACTGTAGTACAATCTAAAATATTTGTTTTGTTTCAGAAAACAAGCCTTCTCTGATTGATCCATTGCTAAGGAATCCGTATAAGTAGATAATATTGATACAGTCCCCGCTCCTAATAAAAATTTTTTTTAAAGATTTTATTAATTTATTCGAGAGAGAGACAGACAGAGAGACAGAGAGAGAGAGGCAGAGACACAGGCAGAGGGAGAAGCAGGCTCCATGCAGGGAGCCTGATGTGGGACTGGATCCTGGGACTCCAGGATCACGCCCTGGGCCAAAGGCAGGCGCCCAACTGCTGAGCCACCCAGGGATCTCCTCCTAATAAAAATTTCTAAAGTGCAAACATGCCTGGAACCTGCACCCATGGCTGGCATGGAGCAGGAAGCATGGCTGGATGGTTAGATGGTGAGATGGGCTGCATCATGATGCCTCAAGAGGACAAAGAAGCAGGAGATAGTGCAGAGAACTGGGATTGTGCTGGACCCACCCACGTTGTAATAAGGTACCTGATTAACACATATCATACCACCAATACTGAAAATCAGAGCTTATTTTCCTATAGTAGAAGACACAGCCTGTTTTGGATGACTGTACTTCATGTTTTCAACTTTTGAGCAATTTGTTAAAAGGTAGCTCTAGCACAACTCTTTTGAAACTTAGCATAAAATTTAGCCTTAATCATAGGTAGAAAGCCTCATGTTTCATATACAAATAATAAAAACCAACAGACAAGTGAAGGGACAAAGCAGACCTATTTGTTCTTAAGAACCGACAGGAAGGGGATCCCTGGGTGGCGCAGCGGTTTAGCGCCTGCCTTTGGCCCAGGGCGCGATCCTGGAGACCCGGGATCAAATCCCACGTCGGGCTCCCGGTGCATGGAGCCTGCTTCTCCCTCTGCCTGTGTCTCTGCTTCTCTCTCTCTCTCTCTCTCTGTGACTATCATAAATAAATAAATTAAAAAAAAAAAAAAGGAACCGACAGGAAAAAAAATCAATGGATTCCAAAGTGGAACCAACAAATCCAACATCAGTTCTCTCTCTGTACAATTAGGATGTTCCCCTTTGGGCCACCTGGAACCTGGGTATGGCTGTTTATTACAATTTCTAGCCTTAAGAGAGAAGGAAGAGACAATCTGATGGAGTATTCAAATAAATTTTACCTTCCAAATATGAAATATTTTCATTGGTTATTTATTTTGTAGAACATAAATGTCATGGTAAGTTACATTTTTTTCTTCTCTTTTAAAAGCTCTTGTTTAATGATCCATAATTTAGAAATCAGCATTTCATTTTAAAAAAACTACATGGGGGCAGCCCTGGTGGTGCAGTGGTTTGGCGCCGCCTGCAGCCTGGGGTGTGATCCCGGAGACTCAGGATCGAGTCCCACATCAGGCTCCCTGCATGGAGCCTGCTTCTCCCTCTGCCTGTGTCTCTGCCTCTCTCTCTCTGTGTCTATGAATAAATAAATAAAATCTTAAAAAAAAAAAAACAACTACATGGAGGATTCTTTCCCCTAAGGCCATACATTCTCATCAAAATAAAAAGCTAAAAAAAATACACATGGGTGGTACACTGGGTATTTCATTTTCTTCACATAGGGCACTTTTAGTCAGTATTTGCAAACAGGATGTGTGAAGGGATTTGTGCACAGGGAAGCGATGGTGCTTGGGAGAGAGCGAAGAATCAATTATATCTGAATACCAAGTAAGCTTGCTTAATCAAAATTTTAACTATTTTTAGAGGGTTTTTTTGGCTTTGGTTTTCTTTCTTTCTTTCTTTCTTTTCTTTTTTTTTTTTTTTTTTTTTTTTTTGGTATGAAACATTTCCGAAATTTTGGTGTTCTGGCTAGGTATAAAGTAGGCAACTCACAGATCAGCCCAATCTGAAAATTGCCTATTTCCCAAATTGTGAGGGGTTGTTTTTATGACCAATGATTCCTTACATTCCTGGGGCTACAACAAAAGTGCCTGCCATCAACTCTAAAAGTATTCACACAGATGGACCTCAGACATCTGGAGAATGCTTCCATTCATTTAGGTTGATACTACAAGGGCCTGATACTACTAAAATGACAAACACAGCATCATCTAGGTTTCATGTCTGAACTCTCTAAGCACTCCTACTGAATCTCCTAGAAATGCCAATGGGAAGGCAGAAACAGTACATATTCAAACAAAAGTGATGAGGAGAGAAAGTTTTATGTAGTTACAAAAGCTCATGCAGAGAATTAGTTTTAAGTCATCTCAAAGTAAGATGCACTTGAACAAACAGGCTGGCATTATGGTATACAAGGAGATATAAACATTAAGTGTGTTTTTTCAAAATTTTGAGCTGCATTAATGGTATCATGAAAAACAGCCTCCATCCAGGTAAGGTTCTCTATGCGTCATTACTCTGTCCTCCTTAAGTTATGCCTGTGTGACCATCCAGGACACAACGACTTCTGGAAACCACCCTTTCTATATATTCCTATAACGGAGTAAAGAGGATCAGCTCTAGGCAAAATTGTCACATGAGGGGCGGCCGCTCCCTCCTCCACCTGCAGAGGACATCACACTGCCCGGGCTGACACAATCAGAAGAGATTTGATGATTACATTCCTCAACTGATTTTACTTGAGCCAGAATGAGCTTCACATCTTTACCTCTCGGGGTGTCTTTTACCACTAATAGACTGTAAAAGCTCTTCTTGAGATTACCTGTCTCTCCCCAGGGGATTCTAAATTCATCTGCAGGGAGACTATTATTTATCCTTATACCCCAAGCACCCAGTCAGTGTCCTGGCATGTAGCAGATGTTTGATAAACATTTATTGAACATAACTATGGTCCTGATAAGGGATTTCAGGAATCAGGACAAGCAGGTAAACATGTTTTGACGTTTCTGCCATTTCAAATCAGCATAAAGCAAGCTCAGAAGACAAACCCTGAAGGATAAAGCTGTTAGTTTGCTTTGGCAGAGCAGTAGATCTGAGGGAAGCATTACAACCACCTGGGGGTCCCTCCTGTTTCCATCAGGGGGTGCCAAAAGCTAGGAACACATGGGCAGGTACTACTCAGAGGCTAGAGGGTGACCCACACTTGGGATGCACTCAGCCAGCCTGGATTCTCAGAACATGTCTGCTTTCAAATACTCTGTTCCATAGCTCCTTAAGCACATGCAACCTGCATCAATTACCACCTATCATTTGGAAATTGCCAGTGAAGTTTCAAAGGAAAGAAAAAGGAACAAAGTGACATTCAAATATTGAAAGACGATGTTCTTCATGTGAAATTCAAATGTGAGGATGATGTTGAAAATATTAGAGAAAATGTCTGAGGGATTACTGATATGAGAGGAATCAAAAGAGAAAAAATCTACTTAAATGTCGTTGGCTACATAAAAGTAGTGAAAAACTTTTGTCTTTTTTCCAGCTGCTAAAATAGTTTCATCAAAAACAGGTTCAAAAACAACAGTGAGGTAGAAAAGGAAAAACATTCAGAATATGTAACACTAAAAAAACCATTAACATCTCTTCATATGTTTAAAAACTGACCAAATATAAAAATGACTAGAAGTTTATGCTAAGTAGATTTTAGTGCTTAATCTTCATAGAATACTGTGATTAGGAATTTTAGCCAGATTAATTTCTGTACCTTTTGTTTAATTATAAAAGCTCTGCTGGTGTATTATACTGTGAGATCCTGCCTTGACTCTTGGGCCATGACCTCCTGTCCCCAGGGCTGGGCCCTTCCCAGCCTGCCCTCAGTGGAGTTTATGACCTTTAGACTATCCTCTGGTACTTGGCACTGCGATATTTGTTTTTATCATTCTTCCTTTCTTAGTGCTGAGGGTCCTGACCTCTAAACCTCAATCCTGTGTGTGAGGTCCTGCTGACAGACTTACCTGGTATCACATCCATGGGTGCCTGGACTTCCAGTATTGCTACACCTTGGTTCTGTGCCACTGAGCTGCACCTACAGGCTGGGAAGTCTAGATGCCAGAGTGTTCCCTGTGTCCCCTTTCCAACAAGGCTAGCAAACTGTACTTGTCCCACGGAGCTCCTTATTCTAGTATCTGCCCCATCCCAGCAAGCAGAGTGAGCAGCCCTCCCCACCTGCCCATAGTCAATCAGATTCCTCCCAGGAGACAGAAAGAAGACACAGTGGTAACATGGGATAGTCTATTACTCTGAGCAAGATTTGGAGAAAGAAGAGCTTAAGAGTTCATCTGCAGGCTATCTGGGGGAATGTGAACAAATAAGCTTTTATGGTAGGTAGGCATTTTGTGCACTACTGCTCATTGCCAGTCTTCTAATCCTTCCATTAGACTAAAACTCTTAATAAAGTCCTGCTGAACACAATACATATTGATAGACCTTAAAATAGTAAGTGGCATGCTTATTATGTGGCATGCTTTTCAAAGCTTTTAATACGATATCTTAAATTATTTGGAAACTGAAATAATGGATCACTTTGAAAGCCATGCCATATAATGATAAAAGCCACCTACCTGAGGCCCTGCTCCAAACTCTACAAGGCACCCTTATTAATAGACCATCACAGAATGAAGCATTCTGGGTGCCAAATAACGGCCAATGCAGCACCAAGGGGCAACCTAAAAAGAAAAGAAGAATTAGTTTGAAATTCCAAAAGTGTGACCCAATCTGGTTAATGGCACATGAGTCAAATTGGTTTTTATTCATCATATTTTTTACTTTATTGGAAAACCTATCTCAATTCCCATTAGAAACAAATGTGAAACAATACATTTACAGTACACTGAGAAGTGAAAAGTAAATTAATCAATATCCCTAGGTTTATATATTTCCCCCCCTGAATCACCAGTTATCTAGATTGTTCATATTTTTATTCAAATACTACTCTCAGTTTACTGTCACTCCTCAAAATTGCTGCTTATATCCTTCATTTATATTTGAAACACATGGACTATTTTCTCTATAATAATTTTCAGAAAAACCTTTTGAGGTGTATATCTTGTTCTAAACAATAGCGGATGGAGAAACCCTTCCTGATGAGTGTTTCCCTTTAGCCATGTGTTCACAGGCAAGGGTGTGTCTTTATGATGAAGCTATTACTTGTTTCAAAGAGAATTCACAGGTGGCACGTCCATCTTCAACAACACACAAAGAAACACCAACATGTATTCCAAAGTACTCAAGGTTTGGGATTACTCACAGCTTCATTCTGTTGGTACAGGTAAGGAACGCCTACCACTACAGGCGTTAATCGAGAGACAAAAAGGATGCCGGGAGCTCTATGCAGAAGTCATCTGCTTCATTTTCCCAGACCAGAGAATCAATGCCCAATGATACATGGCTACTGCTCTATTAAGATAAGTAGCTGACACCAATGTGATGCATCTTACCAACACTTATTACATATGGCATCAATCTGAAGTTCCTGAGGATGCAAACATACAAGGTGTCTGTTCTCTAGGAGCCTACAAGATAGTTGTGGCCACAAGACAGATAGATACCTTATGTCCAAGTGACTGCTAATTAAAATAAAAGTTGCCCTTGTAAGGCAGTACTAGGGGGACAAATCAACAGTAAAGAACACTATTATATGGTATAAACAAGTACCTGAGAAGGTCAGAAAAGGAAAAGAATACAATGGAGTTTTGGTGATTTTTATCTTGAAGAATGTACAATAAAGAAAGGGGGGGCATAGGGGTGTGGTGGGGGCACACCAGTTAGCCAGAAGAACTCACAGATGAGCACCACAGATTATTACAGATTCTTTTTTTTTTTTTTATGATAGTCACAGAGAGAGAGAGAGAGAGAGAGTCAGAGACACAGGAAGAGGGAGAAGCAGGCTCCATGCACCGGGAGCCCGACGTGGGATTCGATCCCGGGTCCCCAGGATCGCGCCCTGGGCCAAAGGCAGGCGCCAAACCGCTGCGCCACCCAGGGATCCCTATTACAGATTCTAAGATGATGCTTTGGCTGGAGTGCGGTGTAGTGTATAGACATTGTAAAGATTCAAATGAGAAAAGTTCACTGAATCCCAAGTGGCTGGGACTTGTATCCTCATGTACTAATGACAAGAAGTGGGCCGATTACGAAGCCCTGAGAACAAGCACTCAGGGCGGTGGGAGGGGTATGGGGGAGGGAAGAAGGTATAGGGCATGCTTGTGCAAATGAGATACAGAAGTTGGGTGCTGGAGTAGCATACAGCAGAGAGCTGAAAACCAGCAAAAATGGGCATTTCCTAGAGGAAAGTGGATGGTCCTTAAGTGTCTGACCAGAGTGACAAGGGAGATACAAAGAAGGGAGACAGGGTTGTGTGGCTCACTTTTAAACAGAGAGACTCAAGCCAAATTACTAGTTAACTCATGTTGGTGCCTAGTGACTGCCATTTTAATTTAAAGAGGGGATAGGCAGGAATAGAGCTTCAAAGAGAAGGAAGAAAAAGATGGCGAGACCCACAAAAAGACAAAGCTTCTATGAGTTTTAGAACCACCCTGCAATTCTTGCCTAGAGCTCACCACTTAGGCATGAAGACAATACACTTCAATAAGAAAGATGGTGGGGTGAGGTGGGGTGGGAGGGCAAGAATGGGGAAGGAGGAGGTGGGAGAAATACCCCCATGTGAATTGCCAATTGAGCAAGAAGGAAGTGACTTCCAACAAAAGGGTGCTTTCTTCCAAAGAGCTGTGTACTGGAAGAGAAGAAAAAGACAGGCTGGCAGCTAAGGGGGATCTCAGGATGCCAGGTGGGGAAGACCTGGGACAGCTTCGGTGCTGAGTGAGGGTAAAGAGGCAGCGAAGAAAAATGGAGCATTCTGGGAGACAGGGCAAAATGGGAGCCTAAGTAAGGGGAGAAGTTTTCATCTTAGATGAAAGAGGGGCTTCTTTATGGACTTGGAAGAAATGTATATTCAACTTCGTAAATGTCTTGGTAAAAGAGGCAAGAGATGCAAGAAGTTTGCTTAACTTTGCCAGGGCCACGTAGAAGGGTCATGTGAGGAGAATGAAGGGGAGTGGGACACTTGGCCGGGGCCAGAGCAAAGGTGAAAAAGACACCATGGAGAACATGAGAGGGTGTCCAGGAGCATCCCTGATGCTTTTTAAAAAACAAACAAAATTTGCCATAAGAATTAAGTTTGTTAGTCATTGTTGGTGGGTGTATAAACCATTAAAACTTTCTGGACTACTCTGTGGAAACATGTAATCAAAGCCTTTTAAATGGTCATATATGTTGACCTGATAAATTTCTAAATGTAAGCCAAAAAAAAAAAAAAGTGAGAAACAAAGATTTTAAGTAAAAGCAGGTTCAAAGTATATTTTAAGAATAAAAATTGATAATGTCTAATAAAAGGGGTATATACGTCTATATGACAGAATTACTATGTAGTCATTAAAAACCATGCATTTAAAGAATATTAATTCACACAGGAAAACACTGATATAATGCTAAAATTTTAAAAAGCAAGACAGGATATACTGAGTACAATTTTGTAAAGTACACACTTAGAACTACTCTTCCTACAATACCCTCATCTAGGTAAGTTATTTTTAAAGACTAGCAAGATGTAGGCTTTTTATTCCTCTGTATTTTACAAATGTCCAACTTTTATATTAAAAAAATAGTTTACCAAAAAAAAGGCTTTTCAAATAATGGTGCTGTAAAAGTTTTCTATTAACAACAAAAATAACTTGAATCCATACCTCACACAATATATATACATAACTCCAAATGGATCATAGACACAACTGTAAAATCTAAAACTATAAAAATTCTGGAAGCAAATAGACAAAAATCTTGTGACATTCAGTTACTCAAAAACTGCCTGTCTACAACACTGAAAGCAAAACCCATAAATTATAAACTGGATATCATCAAAATTTGAAAATGCTCTTCAAAGGACCATGTTTAAAGAATGAAAAGACAAGCCCCTCGAAGAAAATCTCTGCAAAGCACAGATTTGATAAAGAGCTTGTACCCAGAAAATATTAAGAACTTCCAAAACTCAACAATAAGAAAACAACCCAGTTGAAAAATGGGAAAAATATGTGAATAGACACTTTACCAAAGAAAGTACATGGATGGCAAATAGGCACATTAAAAGATGCTCAACATCATAGGTCATTACAGAAATGCAGTGAGATCTCGCCGTCTACCTCCTAGAATGACTACAATGAAGTACTGTATCAGTACGGGTGAGGATGTAAAGCAAATGGAACTCTTAGCACTGGCAAGAAGGTAAAAATACTAACGTCACTTTTTAAAAGTCTGTCGGTTTCTTAAAACGTTAAACATGTGCCTATCGTATGACACAGCCATTTCACACCTTTGTGTTTACTGAAGAGATATGAACACGAATCTATACAAAGACTTGTACATGAATATTCATGTCAGCTTTATTTGTAATAGTAAAAAAACCAGATACAACCCAAATGCCCATTAGGATGTGAATGGATAAACAAGCTGTAGTAGAGTCATAGGATGGATTACAAATCAGCAGTCAAAAGGAATGCGCATACACACAGTAACATGCAGGAACCTTAGAATCATGACGCTGAATGAAAGAAGTCAGACAGAAAAAGAGTACATATAAAATGATTCTGTTTATATAGAATTCTAGGAAATGCAAACTAATCTATAATGACAGGAAGCAGCTCAGCGGTTATCTGGGGACTGGAGGGAGGGTGGGCTGGGAAGGACAACTCACCAAAGGACATGAGTAAACTTCTGGGAATGATGGTTATGTTCACTATGTCGGTTGTGGTGAAGGTTTTAAGGATGTGGATACAGGTCACAACTTGGCACATTATAAACGTTAAATGTGTGCAGTTCATTTAGCATCAGTTGTATCTCAGTAAAGCTAGAGAAGAAAAGCCCAAGTTTTCACATTGAGAAAAAACAAAACTAATGAGGATGACAAACAGATACTCAGGAATTTACCGAAGTGTGCCAAAAAAAAAAAAAAAAAAAAAAAAAGATGAAACAAAACCCAAACCACTTTCTGTGAACTGATACACTAACATCCTTTATGGGGGCAATGACTCAAAATGACTACAATCTTTCCTTCCAATTCACAGGGGCAAAAAAGGAAAAGAGGAATACTGGCTTCAATGTAAGAGTCACATTCAGTCCTTGCTAGAAAGGCTCTGTCTAGGCAGTTTTGAGAGTCACATTCTCAGCTGTCACCCATGGAGGAAGCCAGTGCAGTTCACCTGTTGCTTTACAGACTTGCACATCGTGCTGCATTATTTAAAGCCTCCAGGAATACATACTAGCTGGAACGGAGACTTACAAATAATAAATAGTTCTGGGATAAGTTCCATTTATCAAATACCAAAGGAAGTACCCACTGAAGCAATTCAATGCAGCCTCTGTATAGACCTTTTAAATATGTTAATTAGCGGTAGCCTTAAAAAGAAAGGAGTGCTGAGCTAATTGGTAGGCCTGCCTTTGATTAAAAAAAGAAAAAAAAAAAGAATAAATGAAGTAACACTCCAGCCAAGATAACAAAAGAATAAGTACTAGCCAGCTTGGGCAGGTATTCAGGTAGAGGGAGTCAGAAACTGTAGAGGGGGTCTAGGTAACCTGAGGCAATTTGTTATTTTTGGAGCCAGAGTGAAAGACTGAGCAAAGAGACTGGTGGAAGAGCTTCACAGGAGTCACGTTACCAAGGGCTGAAATTTTTTAAGATTTATTTATTTATGATAGACCTAGAGAGAGAGAGAGAGAGAGGCAGAGACACAGGAGGAGGGAGAAGCAGGCTCCATGCCAGGAGCCCGACGTGGGACTCGATCCCAGGACTCCAGGATCGTGCCCTGGGCCAAAGGCAGGCACTAAACCGCTGAGCCACCCAGGGATCCCCCAAGGGCTGAAAATTTTTAAATGATACCATTAATTTATGAAGTATCCTAAATGTTGGTACCTGTACAACTTGCTCCCGCCACTCCCGTCCCCAGCCACATTTTTAGATAATTCAGAAAATGACCAATCTTGGTGTGCTTTTGTTGCTTTCTGAAACAGAACTAAGTGGGGATTTTCCTTTTCAGTTTTTATTTAGGATAACATTTTTTTCAAAGAAAGCTGACCTTCCTTAATTATAAATTCACTTAGGCCTTTGGGGTGTTTACTGATGGGTAATTAACAAAAGGGGGTTTAAATTTGTCACTGTGAGGCCTCAGGGTCTTCTTTCTTGAAGCCTCCACCAGGATCTGGTGCAGCCCCTTCTCCACTGCAGGACACACCCCCGCTTGCTCCCCTCACCCCACTCTGATAGGGACACATATTACAGAAAGGTTGCCTGCCCATAGAGCAGTACACATAGAGTTGCACGAGTACGGTTCTGGCAACTGTCTTTATGGAGCTCTTTTGCAACTCAGAGAGGGCATCGCCCCACAAACCTTACACGGAATCACAGAGTCTAGGGTGTTACAGGTAACAGTGCATGGAGACAATGGGCTTGTTGGGAATCACAACAGTGTCTGAATCCCGCCTGAGCCTTACCATAAGTGTAACTGGACAACTTAATCTCTGGTCAGCATTTTCCTCTGCAAGATGGGAATAAACATTCACCTTGTGGTGAAAATCATGCATGTCCAGTCCCTGCCATAGTTCTGAGGGTTCGAAATGCAAAGCTACTATACTCAGTGTGTTACTCAGAAATAAGTGCTACCCCAAAATGGCTTGATGTGCACTTAAAAATAAGGGATTTGGGTTTGTTTGTTTCCTCCCTGGCACAACCTCCTTAGAATCATAGCCAACAGAATCTTTGAAGGACAACGGCAATACTCCACGTAAAGGAGACTCCACACGTGTGATGCAAGATGACTATTAAGAATGATGTTTGGTTAGTAGTTTACTTTTGATCTTCTCATCTCTGCAACATAGGTGGATATAGTCACATATAACCCCAAATCAGCTAAAACAAAACTGATCCATGTGGACCCAACAGTCATTCTGCATGTTGAGCTAAATGGTAATTTGGTAATATGTGATCATGACGATCCAGGGATGGAATGCCCCTTGCCTGTGGCTTAACTGTGGGAAAAAATTATATTGCACCTCCAAAAATATTTAATTACTAAAAAATCAGAGAAAAAAGCTATATATTAGGGAAAAATGTATTCTGTTGAAGTACATGAAAAGTAAACCAAAATTCTACACTAATAACAACAATGGAATGTCTCTTTCACACAGCATCTCAGATTAATCCCCTAACCTCATCCTCCTGAAATTGAAGCAAGGGTTGGCAACAGGAGTGCGAAAATGAATCCTGTCTTGCAGAGCCAGGCTGGTAGAGAGATTAAGTAGAGAGGAAAGGCACAGCGAGAAGACAGGGATCCAATACTGGGGGGAAAAAATCAGTGTTTGACTACGACACACCACAAAGAAGGTTGCTCTAGTAGATAGGATTTCTCACAGTTTTAAGGTAAGCAGTGTGTGATTTCTGAGATCTCCAAATGATTATACATGTATGACTTTTGCATTCTTGCTTTCCTCTTGCAGAAGAAATGTTTCTCAACACTAGACACAATTTGAACTGAATAAATTTATACTAGGTCCACCTTGGCAGTTACCTTTGGCCATATCACAGTTTATGTCAAATATATCTACAGGTACCTGCCACAATACTGGACTTGCTTTTGTTTTTTTCTTTTGTTTTGAAGAATGCTACTGGCATTGATCTTGGTCATGAGGTAATGAATGATACAGAGACCTGAGTATGTATTTTCCCATGTACCTAACCTATGCAATATACATGTTTTGACCTTTCTGAGCCTCGGTATCTTGAGGTGCAAAGAAAACACAATCAAGTGGGATACCCGGAAAGTAAGGGAGAAGATTATGGTTAACACAAAATTGATCATAACAATACACTGATTGGTGGTCCTTTTGCATTTTATTTATTTATTTTTCCTTTTGCATTTTAAACTGAAACTCATTTGGTAATATAAAGCTACAGATAATTGTGTCGGGCAAAAGGGGGCAAAGTGACTCCAAGGGAAAAAAAAAAAAAAAGCAAAGAAACTCTTGGGCCTGTCTTGAATATTGTCCACTGAGTTTCAGCGGAGGATAGAGAATAAGCTCTACCACAGCAGAGATCTTGCTTTTTACTGTCCCTTTCTGTATCCCTAATATCAAGAACAGTGGATGCACAAGGAGGTACTCAAATATGTGTTGAATGAATAGGAGAAGGAAGAGAAAAGAGGGAGGGCAGGAAGGTTTCTATCCTCTTGCCACACAGATCTGGGGAACAAAACAGTTGCCCAACCTACTTGATTACCTTTGTGAATGATTAGGAATTGCCTGAATACTTTAAATTTGAAAATCCTCTTTGATTTCCCTTGAGGATCCAGCAATCAGAACACCTCGTTCTCTTTCCTCTCTTGGCCCACCCTCAACAGATACCAGGACGCTGCAGTCACTGTGCCATCTTGTGGTCATGTCTAGCAAGTTCGTCTTCCTCCATACACCATTACAGTCTCCCTATCTGCACAGAGGCTCTTGGGACGGGCTGTAAGAATAAAGTTTTGGAAAAATAGATCTCCATTATTTCATTCAACTATCATGGAAAATAAAAAGATGAATCAGTCACCAGTCTTACCACCAAGATGTGTGTAATCTAGAAGGGGCGCTATCTCAAAAGAATATTTGCAATTAATAGCAACACAAAATAGAAGGTAGAAAATGTCCTCAAATAAGTGTAGATTAAGAATAAGGGGAATTCCTAGAGATAAATGATTCATTCAAGCTTTGGAGATCAAAGTTAGGAAAGGAAGAGCCACGCGAATGGCAAGTGGAGAGAGATAAGACATGGACCTGTGGGGGGCAGCTGGGAGGTAGGGTGCAGCCCCTGTGGAGGAACAGGGACAAAGGTAGGGCTTGCAGAGCCTGTGGACACTATGGCAGGTGCAGTTATTTCTTCCTTGACTGCAGCCTACAGTGGCTTTCAAGAAGGGAGTGGGAAATGAGGTTGTAGAAACGGCAGGCTGAGAGGGACCAGGAGGCTAAAGGAAGTGCTCACTGAGGAAAAAGGCACTTCGGTGGGCAAGTTCAGACTCACTTGTGCCTGTCTGTGGAAGCAATATTGCCTGGTGGTTATGGGGACCAAGCAGACCAGCTGTGATGCTGTGGTTAAAAAATGATTTACCTTTCTGCAGCTTGGGTTTTCTTGGCCAAAAAGTGAGATAATTAAGCCTTACAGGTTGCACAAGGGATAGATGGTATCTGATAATCACATGCAAAGCATATGCCACAGCCGTTGGCACTCAAAAGAGTTTTACTAAAGTTGAGGAACACCAATAATATGAAGACCTTGAATGGCAGCATCTTTAACAGATGAGGGAGAACCAGCAGAGGTTCTGAAGAGTGGGGGGAAAAGCAGGGGAAGGATGAGAGCAGACTATGGCCTGTGACAGAGACACAGGAGCCAGACGGCTCATGACACACAGGTGTTTAGGGGAAAGAGTGCGGAGAGGGGCAAAAGGAGGAACTCTACTACTTGCAGAATGGACAGATCAGACTGGCCAGTGTAAGGCTAGAAGGACCGCCGCTGAATGGGGGCGGGACCAGGTAGCTGTGCTGTCATAATAGCAAAAGAAAGAAGGAAGTTCATGGAGACGGTGGTCATGATAGGAACTAAATTCTACTCCCTTTTGATTTGGAGACATGTAGGCTTTTGGTAATCCTGGAAAGAACTGTGTCAGGGGATGGAGGAACCAGCACGGGACGCCGAGGTTGAGGAAGGAGTGCCATGTGAGAAATCAGAGGCTCTAAGCTCTTTGGAGAAATGGAATCAGCTGAAGGGGAAGGTAGAGAAAAGACAGAGCTTTCTGTCCCTGTGTTTTTAAGATGGCAGAGGTTTGGCATGTTTACATGCTGACAGGATCAGGTTGAGAAAGGAAAATGGATTAGTGAGGATGCAACCCAGAGCACAAGAGTAGGTTCAGGAAAATGGGCCATGTGCAGATGCTGACCAAAGACCGGACAACACACAGGCGGAGGGCAGAGAAGACAGAAATGAACATTGCCTCAGAGGGGAGGGAACATCTGAGCATAATTTTCAAGGATGAACAGGCATTGGCCAAGTGGGCAAAAGGAGGTAAGAACATTCCAGCAGAGGAAATGTTGTGAACGAGGGCAGGCAAATGAAACCCAGACTGATGAGCCTGAGGAACTTCAAGTTGGTGCTGTGGGGGCATAACCCAGGACCAAATCACACCAGGCCTTGGACTCTAGCTGTCCTTTCAGGACCACTTTATGTATGCTGCTTCTAAAGCACCTGGTGATGGGACTGTCCCAGTCACCTGAAAGCCCAAGAAAAGGAAAAACAAGGGGAGAGGATTCTTCCAGGGTTGGGAATACTAAGGTGGGAGAGGGCAGTTGATGCAGTGGAATATTCTCGAGCACTAGCAAGAGCATGACGGGGTGGCAGAGAGCACACGAAAACCCATTAGGAGAAAAGGAGAGGCTGAGGGCATCAAGAGTGCGAGGAGACCACCTCCAGCAGAGCAGGGCAGTTAAGTGGAATGAAGGACACAAGTTGTGGTTAGCAAGACCCACTGGGGTTCAGAGGCACAGAGGTGAGCACACTGAGGTGACGACGACACTCTGGAAAGTGTAATGTAAGCATGAGGTGGTTTTAGTTTATATGATATTGTCAGAGAATCTTATGACATTTGAACCTTCCAAATATTTAATTTTCTCAACCAACATCTGCCCCCCAAGTTGCTACCTAGAGGTACCAAAAAGGGTGCCGATTTGAATCTTTTTACTTTTTTTTATTTTTTTTGATTTTTTTTTAAAAAAAGAACTAGGTAATGTGAATAATTACTTCTTTAGTTTATTTGCTTTGAAAATTCCAATTATTTCAGAATTTGGCAGGTGAGTTTTTTCTCCCTCACCACAGCATGAACTTGTAGTATGTTTACACAGTGATGTTTCATTTGTCTTGTAATGTCTGAAACAGGGAGAAAAAACAGAAAGGAGGAACAAGGGTCTGAACAGCCAAAGCAGATGTTACAAGTGCATACATTTCATGCATTTTTATGATGGGAGCAGAGCCATGTGCCCTCCCTCACCGGTGCCAATCTCTCAGGCAAAATGATGCTGAGTTTTCACACAGGGAAGATGAGTAGCCTTAGGCGTCAAAGGCAAATGTAATGATGGCAGTAGGAGGTGACAGCTTAGGATGGGAAACATACGAAAGGGAAATATGTACAAGAGAAATAAAGCATAGCCAGTAGCATGGTTTCTTTAAGTGGTCATGGCCCACTTGGGGGAGGGTTAAGGAAATGGGCACTCCCACCTGCTACTAGTGACTCAAGTCCTCCTGGGGGTCAAACTGCCCATGCAATTGCCAAGCTAGAGAAAGCATTTATCATTTTCACCATCCATTTCACACATAAGAATTTATCTGGAACAAAAAACCCGAGATGCACTAAAGCTTTATGTACAAGGCCATTCATCACTGCTTATGTAATGACCAGAAATATGCTACATGGCCAGTAAAGGGAGAAGGCTAAATAAATAAATCGTGGTGCCCATTCACCAGTAGTCTAGCTTTTGAGGAATATGAAGAAGTACCATAAAAGTACATGGCAAATAACATTTACACAGTGTTAGGCTTTCAAAAAGTAGGATACAAAACAAAGGAGATTTCGATTTAGTTTACAAAGGTATTGCCTAAGTCGTTAATTTAATTTAAATCCAATTAACATATAGTGTATTATTAGTTTCAGAAGTACAATTCAGTGATTCATCAGTTGCATATAACACCCAGTGCTCATTACACCAAGTGCCTTCCTTAATGCCCATCACCCAGTTACCCCACCGGTCACACCACCCTGCGCTCCACCAATGCTCAGTTTGTTTCCTAGAGTTAAGAGTCTCTTATGGTTTGTCTCCCTCTCTGATTGTGTCTTATTTTATTTTTCCCTCCCTTTCCCTGTGATCCTCTGTTTCTTAAATTTCGCATAAGTGAAATCATATGATGATTGACTGACTTATTTCGCTTAGCATAATATCCTCTAGTTCCATCCATGTCATTGTAAATGGTAAAATTTCATTTTTTGATGGCTGAGTAATATTCTATTGGGTACTACCTAGGTAGTTTAAAGGGGGAAAAAAAGCCTGTTTGTATTTAACATAGTTTTGATGATGTGAACTTAAATATTACACCAGAAATATTTCATATATCTATATTTACTATATGCATATCGATGTCATTCTTCTAGCTTACAGCACTTAACTCATTATTCACTTCTTCCACAAATTCAACCTTTCCAACATTTTTTTCTAGGAAACTCTAACATGTTTGGAGGTAAGAGCAGAACCTGAATCTTCCATCAAATGAGGGGCCACAGAAACATGTCAAACAATCCTACAGGGATGCAATTAGCAAGAAACAGACTTGGGGAAACTCTACAGAACCAAACTAAACCAAACCAAAAAGATTCCACTTCTTAAATAAATTTTAAGGAGGAACAAAAGGAAAGGTAACCAGTAGGTCAGAAAAAATGAAATGCCCTTAGTATGTTATACTAAGGAAAAACCCCCATCTGTGTGCACATACAATAACTTTTAGTATTTTAATTGGGGTAAAAGGAGTAAGGTGTGACCTTTCTGGAGCTGTGTGACCTGAAGGGTATAGACTGGAGTTTCGGGTGCCCTCAGTGGTCAAGTGATAACATCTTCCTCTGGGAAAACCCAGCGTGGGCATCAGAACACATTACTCCCCAGGACTGAGGGGCATAGTGAATACTTCCCAACTCTGAGTCTCTGGTGTGGTTGTGCAAACACCAATAGCGTGGGTGAGCTGTGTGTCTCGTGACTTCTCAGGCACCATGGGCATCTCCCTCACCATGTCTCCTCTCACTGCCCTGTGTACCATCATCCCCCCTGGGTGTGGACCTCCCTTCCTCCTGCATGTCTGCCTCTTTGCCCTCCTGGTAGGTAGGTGTGGCTTCCCCTAGGCGTGTGTGTGCGCGCGCGTGTGTGAACACACATGCATTGTGTGCACACGTGTGCCCACTCTCTCCTGGATTTTTCTATTGTTCTGCTTTCCCAGTTGGGGGTATACTATTACTCCCTCTCCCTCTGGTTATGTATATTTGTGTGTCCCTAGGTGGGTGTGTGTCCTTCTCTTCCCTCTAGGAGTCTGTCTCTCCTACTAAAGGTAAGAGGATATGGTGTCTCTCCTCTGACTCTGGGGAGTGTCCCTCCTACTCTCCAGATGCCTGTTGTGTGTCTAGCTCCTTCTGGGTATAAGGGTGCCTCCCCCTCCACATCCCAGTATGAGTGTGTCTCTCACAACCTGCTGGGTAAGTGCATGTGCAAGTATCTCCCTTCACATCCTGGCCTGAGTTATTGTTCTCTCCCACCTTCTGGAGGTATGTGTGTCTTTCCTGCCCCCCCATAGCGAGCGTCTCCACCTCATCCTGGTATGACTATGTCTACCATCCCCCAACCTTTCTAGGTATGCATATCTCCCCCTCCCCATCCTGGAATCTGTCTCTTTCTCCCCCATGCTTCCACCTTCTAGTTGTGTGCCACTCCCTGCCCCTCACCCAGTTATCGGTGTCCCCAAGGTAGAGGAGAGACAAACACAGAGTTTCTGTACTTCTCCCCTCTCTGGCTAGGAGCTGAGTGTGCTGCTTTCTCTCCCTCCCCTGAAGAGTAAACCTTAACTCACATATACATACATAGAAAGACAGAGTATCCCTGGGTGTACAGGTCTCCCATCCCCACTGTGTTTAGTTTGTGTGTCTGTGTGTCCTCTCCCCCCATACACATGTCTGTCTTTGGGGTGTGCGTGTACTTGTCTCCACAGCCCCACCACAAGGCTTGCTGAGGGTGAGGAAGGGGCTTCTATATGTCTTGGAAGGAGGGCTCAGGCTGCGAAGGGAAGGGTCTAAGGGGGGGTAGAGAGGGGGGCAGCAGAGATGCAACAAGCCACCTTGCTACCTCCCAAACTTGCTGTCCTGCACTTCACAGTTGAGAGGCTGGCTGCCACTCCTGAGGGCAACACTCAGGCCTCTTCTTGCTGCCCTTCCCCTCCTTGATGCTGTCCTAGGACACTCCTGTAACAAAGCGCCTAGCCATTGCTCTCAGCTTCCTCCAGCTTCCCTCCACTATGGCCCTCCAGTCTGGCCCCAAGGGCACAGCATACCTTCCCAGATATTTACTGGAGTATTTACCAGGCAGTTCCAGAGAGAGAAAGGAGGAGAAGGTTGGGGTTCAGTCTAGTGAGGAAGCTGGACATGCACAGGATGGGAACAGTGTCTGAGAACAAGGAATGGAATAGGCTATGCAAGCACAGAAGTGTCACCCAACAAGAGCTAGGCAAGCACAGAAGTGTCACCCCAACCAAGAGCTAGGCAGGCTGGGAACCTTGCTCTGGGTCATACCCAGCAACCAAGTTCCAGAGGAGGAACAGAGGGAGGAGGCGAGGAAGGTGTGAACTGGGAGTCACTAGTTCCAGGGAGCTGCACTCTCAAAGATGCCAGGGAGGGGATGACTTCACTGCATCCCGGGCCCTCTGGTTACATGGAAAATAGTCATGAATGAGAATGAGGCCCGAGGTGTTAACCAGCTGGCAAACGGCAACCCATGCAGTACTCAGAGGAATTCTAAGCACTGTGTGGGCCAGCTGTCCCCAAAGAGGGCACAAGACAGTCCAGTCCTGCAGAGTGGCTCTCTGGCCTCACCCCCTACCTCGCTGCCTCTGCCTGGCTGGGCTCCTCTGTCAGGGTCTTCTCTGGAAGTGCCCCTCTCAGGTTGTTCCTGGTTTGCTCCCTTTTATTATTTGGGCCTCTATACAAAGGTTCCTTTAACAACATGTCTTCTCTGAGCACTTTCTCTAAAGGTCCCTTCTCCCCCAGTCCCCCAACTCTTCATCCTCGTATGCTTTATTTCCTTCATACCACCTGCCACGAGCTGAGAGAACTGTTTCTACTATCTGTCTCCTTTGTCCCATCTGGCTTAGCATCTGGCATACTACCCGGCCCAAGAGAGGCCCTCTGTAAAGTCCTCTGACCAGGAGATATGAGGAAAGGTGTCCTGGACACAGGTCTGGAGATGTTTGTGGAAACAGAAACACAGTCATGGAGGCCCAGGAAGGGGGGCAGAGACTGAGGCTTTCTTAGTACAAAGCTGCCAGCAAAGGTACGGTGTGAGTGGAAACCGGTGCTCAGGAATGGGGTAGTGTATGCTGAGAGGAGAAGCGCACCCAGGAACCCTAGGAAATGCCGAAATGTTAGGAGAATGGGCCTGGGGGATCCCTGGGTGGCTCAGCTGTTTAGCGCCTGCCTTCCACTTAGGGCGTGATCCTGGAGTCTCAGGATCGAGTCCCGCATCAGGCTCCCTGCATGGAGCCTGCTTCTCCCTCTGCCTGTGTCTCTGCCTCTCTCTTTCTCTCTCTCTCTCTCTCTGTGCCTCTCATGAATAAATAAAATCTTAAAAAAAAAAAAAAAGAAAAGAATGGGCCTCATCAGAGGAAAGTACACTGGACATGTTAGAGCAGGAGCAGCAAGGCCAGAAGAGCAGGAGAGGAGGGAGTTTTCAGAAACCTGTCAAGTCCTGCAGAAAAGCCAGTGGGAACAAAATGGAAAGATGCTACTACTGATGGGATATGGATGTTCTCTTCAGACACAGACTCAAAATACTGGGACAGGATCATGTAAACAGAAAGAGATGAAGGAAACAGACTGGATGGAGACCTCTCTTTCAGTGAGTTTGGCACTTATGGAAAGCAAGATAAGACACATGGTGGGGGGATGAAGGCAAAGATCTACAATATTTTGCCTCTGACAGGGGGAGACTGGAGCATACTTTGCAGGTGGTTGCAGGTGGACAGGAAGGGATGGGAAATAACAGAATGGGAGTAATTCAGTTGGCTCTAGCCAACTCATACATGCCTCACAAGGCCATTAGGCCCAGCCTCCCTAGGCAGACTCCCCAGGCCCCTCTGAAGCCTAGTCCTACCCACAGGAGATTGCCCACTATTCTGGAAGAGCAAGAGGCAGAGCAAGCGGCAAAGGGGAGACTGTGCTGATGGCCCCAGTTCTTCTCCGTGGCCGGGTCACTGGGTGCGAGGATGGGGGAACAAGGTCTGAGGGCTAAGAATCAGTGAGGAAGAGACTGAACAAAGGAATGAGGAACAGATACACAGCCAAAAGACTGGCTCTGTATCACTAAGGACCCAACTGTGAACCTTGGGAGGTCTCATTTGCAACAGCATAAACACCCTTCGGTGTGGCATTCAAGCTCTGCGACATGCTGGTCCCAGTCTCCCTTTTCAGCGTCATCTACCATCTTTCCGTTCACCCCTGACACGGGAGACTCTAGTTACAGGTGAGGGCACAGTGTGTGCCACATGTCCAGAAAGGTCACCCCTCCCTTATTCTTAGTTCTCCCTTTCCACTCGCTGCCCTAGGACCACCTCCTCGGTGGAGAGAATAACCTACTGGTATCAAACTCCTTCTTCCTCTGTATGTCCACCCTGTTTTATGGCTCTGCAATGGAAGTACTAGACCTACGTCTGAAGTTCCAACTGAATGTAGGAAAGGTGGCCAGGGGCCTGGAGGAAGGGTAGGGCCGTTAATAAACTACTGAAATCTGAACTGCTAGTTTAGAGATGTTGAGAGTTTGAGATGCCAGCTTTCCATTTGGGCAAAAGAGTCCCTTGAGAATGTACATCTAGAACTTGCCAGTGAGGGAGGGACTAGCAGTGATAAGCTGCTGAGTCACTGCACAGCAGTGGACCACTGCTTCAGTGTTACCGGATGACGGTAACATTTCTGTAACTTTCGTCACATGTCCAAGAACTCCACTTACTCTGGATTCTGAGTTGACTTTACTTTCCTAACTCATCCTCCCCTGCTCAAAAAGCTACAGTGCCTTCCACAGTGTAGAGTGGGAACTCCTTGGGATGGCAATCAAGGCTGCTCCCAGTCAGGCCTCTGCATACCTTGCTAGTCTCACCTTATACTGCCCCCAACAAACCATCCTACCCAGTCAGACTGGTATTCCCGGTGGCCCAGGACAACAAGCACATTTCTGCCTCCTCACTTCTGGGGAAACCATTCACCTGAAGGCCCTCCCTGCTTTCTGCCCATTCTTAACTCACACTTGTTCAAAGTCCACCTCAAGTACCACCTCTTCCTCCCTGGAATACCTATAATTTTTACTGTCTGGACCATTTGTTTCGCATTTTAAGATATACTGCTTTGTGTTCTCTTTCATAATTAACCTATCACCCACAAAGCATAAAAGAAAGGCAAGAAAAAGGTAGAAGGCAAATATAAGTACCCTAATAGGGTGAGGAAGTACTTCTGGCTCCCATTTGGAGAATAAAGAAACATCAAAAAGAAGATGGCTTGAGATGGGACTTACTGGGCAGGTAAGATGTGGAGAGGTATGTGAGAAAAGCTTTGCAGGGACCGGCCAAAGTAAAAAACATGGGCACAGTCAAATGCGGGGTGTGTCTCTAGATTCCCTAAATCTGTGGAGGTAAGTGCATGAATTACTAAAATAGGGATTTGGAGCTTAACTTGGAATTTTGGAGAACTTGGAATGATACCATATACTGCATTAAATTCTTTCAATTCTCCAGAGTGGTAAGATCATCAGTGACATTTCTATCTCAAAAGTCCAATATCTGAAATCAACTAAACACTATTTTTAATTGTCACAATAAAGAATGACATTGTTTACTGAGCTAAAACCACTCAAAAATTCAAAAAGAGACACTCATTATTCTGAAGCTGGAGCGCTTCGCCATAAATGTGTTTTAAAGCAAAAACTGAGAAAACTACCCCTAGTGAGATCATTAAATCCTATAAAACAAAGTTTGGATTTATATTTTAAAAAACCTCCTTTAACTTAGCAAATTTATAATTTCCCTCCTATTCCTAATACATGGCTTAAAAATAAATAGACATACAGTACTTTCTAACTTGAGTTAGTGTCAACGTTATGACTGAAAGTTTTCTTTTTACAAATTGTTTTTAAATAAATACATAAATTCCAATCTGGATAAAATTTAGGTTTACACTAGCAAACTGATGTATCAATAACTAGCTCACATGGTCTGTCCATTCTAAAGACTTACTTACACAAAATTACAGAATTCCAGTTTCTGAAATCACGAGTGCTCCTTGCATACACATAATACCTGCACTTCCTATCTCACAACACTGTGGTTAAGAATGAAATGAGAGACTGTAGGTAAGAGCACAAAGACTGTTATCCAGCCAAAGTCCTTTATAACGGACGCATGGCATTAATACTCAAAATATTTTGGGTGATATAATTTAAAAGTCATGTTGGCTAATGATTCAGGGAATAATTTAACCAATCAAGTTAAGTTTCTTTTTCTTTTAAACAGAAACAGTCTCTTTTTTGTGCTCATTTTGGTTTTGCTTTTAGTAGGAAGAACTTTTAACTAAAACTTGGCTAAAACAAAAAAAAAATTTAGAATAGCTCTCATTTTTAAAGGATCAAAACCTCTGCTTTCTTATTTGATCAGTTCCAAGCTATCTTAAAAATACTAGTACAATCTCACCTTATTTTAGTGAAGTAAGTGATGGACCAGATAAAGGTGTTTACCTTTAAAAATTCCCAAATTTCCTTTTTTGGCAGCTGAATACTATCCTTCTGAACTGTGTCATTTCAAACATCGAGCTTAGTACAGCCTTAGACACAGAAGCAGAGGATACTAAAACGTCTTTAAAATTTATAGTAATATGGATGCTTATTTTTCAGAAGTGGTTCAGGACATGATCGCTTGATACAAAGCACAGGAAAAGTACGTCCGGCACAGAGGCAGTGCCATACACAGGGTGGCAGCACTGAGAGCTACGGGTGGCCGGCAGACTGCCTGAATGGCCAATGCAGCCTCACAAGTGTGTCTGGAATCTGATTATGAAAACACTTCGTAGATACACGGGTATTTTGGTTTTAATTAAGAAATTCCTTTTAATTCTGGCAGAGGTATCCTGAATTTTAGAAAAGCTCTTCTGAGTCGGCCTCTGAATGTGATCGATTGCAGTTTTCTCAAAACAAACTTTCTCTTCCTCTTCTGCACTGATAAAAGGTAAACTGAGTAGGATTAAATTTAAGCACCACATCATACTCAATGTTTAAGTAGAGTCATTATATCTCAAGTGTGTGTGTGTGTATATGTATGTGTGTACAAACACGCACACACATACACACTTTTGTTATTGTTGTTTTGGGGGGGCTTTTCCCCCCCAAATTTATTTAAGCTAAAAACAAAAACAGTTCACCTATTTCTCCCTCCCTCACCTCACTCCCTGCCTCTGGTAACTACCAATCTGTTCTTCATATATGGGTGCTTGGCTTTGTTCTTGTTTTTAATTTCCCACATGTAAGAGAGATCATAGGGTTTTGTCTTTCTCTGTCTTAACTTCAGTTAGCATAATAACTTCAAAGTCCATCCAAATGGTCACAAGTGGTGAGATTCATTCTTTTTTATGATTCAGTAATATTCCATTATATACAACATACATTATATTAATTTGATTTTATAATAATATATAATTATATATTACATATTCTACACAAATACCACATTTTATCCATGTATCTATCCATGGGCACTTTGATTGTTCCCATATCCTGGTTATTATAAATAATGCTACGATGAATACAGACAGGGGTGCACATATCCTTTCAAGTTACTGTGTTTTCATTTTCTTTGGATAAATATCCAGAGGTGGAATTGCAGGATCACAGGATAGTTCCATTTTTAATTTTTTAAGGAACCTCCACACTATTTTCCACAGTGTCTGTACCAATTTACATTTGCACCGACAGTGCACAGGGTTCTCTTTTCTCCACAACGTTGCCAACACTTGTTATTTCTAGCCTTTGAAATAGCCACCCTAACAGGTGTGAGGTGATTAGCTCATGGTAATTTTGATTTGCATTTCTCTGATGACGATTGATGCTGAGCATCTTTCCATGTGTCTGCTAGCCATCTGGGTATCTTCTCCGCAAAAATGTCTATTCAGATCCTCTCTTCATTTTTTTAACTTGAATTGTCTGTTTTTTTTACAAATGAGTTGTATGTGTTTATATATTTTGGAGAATAGTACTTTATCAGATAAATGATTTGCAAATATTTCCTTCAATTCAGTAGGTTGTTTTTTCATTTTGTTGATGTAAACAAGCTTTTTAGTTTGATGTAGTACCACTTGTTTATTTTTTTCCTGTTGCTTTTAATATATTTTAAAAATCATCACCAAAGACCTACGTCAAGGAGCTTACTGCCTATGATTTCTTCTAATGTTATGGTTTCAGATCTTACGTTCAAGACTTTAACTGATTTTTACTTAATCTTTGTATGTGGTAAAAGGTAGTGGTCCAGTTTCATTCTTTTGCATGTGGCTGCCCAATTTTTCCAGTACCATTTATTGAAGAGTGTCCTTTCCTCATTGTATATTCTTGGCTCCTCTCTCTGTCATAAATTAATTGGCTATATATGTGGGTTTATTTCTGGGGTCTCTATTCTTTTCCATTGATCTATGTGTATGTGTTTATGCCAACATCATACTGTTTTGACTACTATAGCTTTGTAATATAGCTTGAAATCAGGGAATGTGATGTCTCTAGTTCTGTTCTTCTCAAGATTGTTTCGGCTATCTGCTGTCTTTTGTGGTTCCACACAAATTTTAGGTTTGTTCCATTTCTGTGAGAAATACCATTGGAATTTTGATAGAGAGTGTACTGCATATAGATTACTTTGGGTAATATGCACATTTGAATGATATTAACTTTTCTAATCCATGAGCATGGAATATCTTTCCATTTATTTGTATCTTCTTTAATTTATTTCATATTTTCTAGTTTTCAAAATAAAGGTCTTTTACCTCCTTGGTTAAATTTATTCCTAGGTATTCTCTTTAATGCAATTGTAAATGGCAATGTTTTTTCTTTTTGATAGGTCATTATTAACGTATAGAAATGCAAAAGATTTCTATATATTGATTTTATAACCTGAACCTTCACTGAATTTCATTATTAAATTTAACAGCTTTTTGATGGAATCTTTTGTATCATACATACATACACACACACACATCATCTGCAAATAGTGGATGGTTTTACTTCTTCCTTTCAAATTTAGATGTCTTTTATTTCTTCTTCTTGCCTAATTTGTCTGGCTAAAACTTTCAATACTATGCTGCATAAAAGCGGCAAGAACAGGCATCCTTATCTTATTCCTGACCTTAGAGGAAAAGTTTTCAGCTTTTCAGCATTGAGTATGCTATCAGCTGTGGGCTTGTCCTACATGGCTTTTTATTATGTTGAAGCGTGTTACCTCTATATCCACTCTGCTGAGAGTTTTTATCATAAATGGATGTTGAATTTTTTCATATGCTTTTTCTGCATCTACTGAGATGACTGTATGACTTTTATCCTTCATTTTGTTAATAGGATTATTGACTGATTTGTAGCTATTGAGCTATTCTTACCTCCCTGGAATAAATCCCACTTGATCATCATTCTTTTAATGTATTATTGAAGTCAGTTTGCTAATATTTTGTTGGACATTTTTATAATATGTTCATCAAGGATATTAGCCTGTAATTTTCTTTTCTTATGGCATTCTATTTGGTTTTGGTATCAGGGTAATGCTGGCTTCATAAAGTGAGTTTGAAAGAATTCCCCCCTCTTCTATTTTTTGGAAGAGTTTGAGAAAGAGTAGTATTAATTCTTCCTTGACTGGTAGAATTCACCAGTGAAGCCATCTGGTCCTGGACTTTTGTTTGCTGGAAAATTTTTGATTAGTGACTCAATCCCCTTACGAGTAATCGGTCTGTTAGTAATGGATCTGTTCAGATTTTCTATTTCATCATGAATCAGTTTTGAGGTCTGTAAGTTTCAGGAATTTATCTGTTTTATTCTCAAGTTATCCAATTTGTTGGTGTATAACTGTTCATGGTAGTCTCTCATGATCTTTTGTATTCCTGTGGTATCAGTTTTAACATCTCCTTTTTTTACTTCTGATTTTATCTGAGTCCTCTTTTTTTTCTTGGTGAGTCTAGCTAATGGCTTGTCAATTTTATCCTTTCAAAGAATCAGCTCTTAGTTTCATTGATCTTTCCTGTTGTCTTTTTAGTCTAGTTAGTCTCTATTTCATTTATTTCTGCTTTAATATATGTTATTTCCTCCCTTCTACTAACTCTGGGCTTCGTTTGTTCTTTTTCTAGTTCTTTGAGGTATAAATTTAGGCTGTTCATTTGAACAAGAAGATATAGCATTTGTAAATATTTATGCACCCAAAATAGGAGCACCTAAATATGTAAAACAAATATTAACAGACATAAAGGAAGAAATAAACAGCAATACAACAGTGGGGGATTTTAATACCTCACTAACATCAATGGATAGATAATCCAGACAGAAAATCTGTAAATTAACATTGGCCTTAAAAACGATACAGTAGACCAGACGGACTTAACAGATATTCACAGAACATTCCACCAAAAACAACAGAATACACACTCTTCTCAAGTGCACATGTACATTTTCCAAGATATATCATATGTTGGAACACACAAAAAAATGTCGTAAGATGATTAAAATCATATCAGGCATCTTTTCCAACCACAGTAGTATGAAATTAGAAATTAATTACATGAAGAAAACTGGAAAAATTCACAAACACGTGGAGATTAAGCAACATGCTACTGCACAACCAACCGGTCAAAGAAATCAAAAGAGAAATAAAAGAGACAAATGAAAATGGAAATGTAACCTACCAAAATTTATGGGATGCAGCAAAAGCAGTTCTAAGAGGGAAGTTCATAGCGATAAATGCCTACCTCAAGAAACAAGAGCAGCCTCGTGCATATTTAAAAAGATTACTTGAGCTGTAATTAAAAGTGCTTCAAGGTAGAAACTTCTTTTAAGAATAATCTGATCTTGGGAACAAAACTGCTATTAAATAAAAGCAGTTGAAGATTTAAAGTGATTGTCTTAATTATAATATCCAAAAAGAGACTTTTAAGGAAAACATCTGTAATGCTACTTAAAATGAACTAAAATATCCCTAAGAATCTTAAATGCTTAATGATTAAAAAATTTCAACTACAGTGGATATTCAAGTGACATAGATAAAAACAGTTCTAACCCACTTGTCACCATTCTTCCTTCAAAAAAAACCTACAATAATCGAATATTTTAAATTCTCTAAGTAGTTTTGTGCCTGTATTTGAAAAATATACTCTCACTGTGTCAAAAGATAGACCTTTATAAACTTCTACAAACTGTCAATTATATGTATTCACCTTGTTTACAAACTTCTAGGCATATAAAAATAAATTCAGGTACAAAAACAACTTTCAATTAAAATTCCCTAATTTTAGCAATACATCAAGTTATCCAAATACTTATAACCTTCATTCTTTGTCTAATTAAATCTGTTACTTGATAGTTACTTTCATTTTGATTTATGATGATGTATTTTACATGTATTATCTTTTAAAATGTATGTATGCCAAATTATTGCTAAGGAATATTTGTCTTCTATTTTTTCCTTAAAAAGAAACTAAAGCAAATTACCTTAAAAGTTAAGCCTGATACATACACTTTACACAAGGCATAGTTAAATCAGTTATTTGTTTATAAGACAGGAGCTCTGAAGATGCTCAAATTTTATGAAGCATTAAAAGAGAAGGATAAAATATCACCAAATGCTGTTCAAAGAGTGCCTGTATTTGCAGGCACCTTCCTTCTTTCAAACACTTTAAACTCTTCCAAATAAGAACTACTAGAGCTGCTTCCACCACTCTTGATATAATTAACCTATTTTCTTTTAGATCTAATTCTATTTTAGAGCTGAAACGCTAAGCATCTGAATAGTAATTTGCAGATAAACTACTACTAATATTAGAAAAGTAACATAACAAAGGTTGAAACTCTATACAATTAAATGAACTCCGTAACAAATTAGAAAAACACATTAAAAACATTTTATCAGATTTACTTTAAAAATAAGTTTAGAAATACAAGGAAAGTAAATTCATGTTTGAGATGGAGTTTATAATCAGATATACTGGTAGTATTTAAGGTTATAATAGATCCTATTCAGCTATATAAAGAGACAACTCTCATAAACTGCAAATTTAGAACAAATTCGATTGAAAGTAAAGGAGCTAATATCTCTTCTTTGCGATGGAACAGTTATAGAAATTATAGTTAGGAAATGCAAAAAGCTTAGAAAAGGTAATATACTCTTAAATAAAATTGTATTTTCATTTCATTTACTAAAGTTGATTTAAAAAAACAACAACCCTGTTATTCTAACTCTTTTAGGGCATGATGAAAAGTGATGTGGGCTCTATGTAATTCCAGCTTTAAGACAATACAAGAAAATAAAATCAAATTACTGAGAAAATGTAGCAGACTAAAATTCAACTTGTATTATTTTTTAGCCTGAACGTTTGAACTACCTTAATCTTCCAGGTTCAGTTTCTTAAAATTCTCCTGATGGAGAACAATTCGATCAACTTTTTACTAATATACCTTCAAGTTAACAAAACTGATTAAAACATATTTTTATTTTGCCTTTTAGCCAAAGGAACTAAATCCCTCATTATCTGATTGATTTCTAGTTTAACAGTCTCTAAAAATGTTTCTCAAAATTAAAGGCTCTAAAGTCTAAATACAAATTAAAATGATAGAATATATTTAAAAACCTGATGGCAGCCCTTTGGCTGTAGCACTTAATCTGAGAAGTAATATTCTCATATTCAAAAACCAAAAGATAGGTTATAAGTAATCAATATGCACATGTGCAATTTCAATATTGGCTTGAGACAATCATTCAAATATTCGATAATTACAAGTCTAAAATGAGTCTCTCATTCTCAAAAAAGGAAGAGTTCAAGACTCTGCCAAGGGCAGATCATCATTCACAATCTATGGAGAATTCGGTCGTCCTTTAGGAAAAGGTGCCTCCTCTACCCTCAAAATATTTTCTCACACCAAAGGAAACCTCTACACTGGAACATAACACTATAATAAGTCTAGATCCTCCTTCAGAAAATCAATTGCTAATTAATAAATAGAAAAGAAAATTTTCCTTTTACTGTCAGCATACACTTAAAAACATTCCAAAAGTTAAGAACTATGCTTAATGTTCTTATCATTACCTTGTGAAAAGCTTTTCAAATGTTATTAAGTCTGTAGAAAATTATTGAAATGGCCCTAAAAAAGTCCACAAGGTACCCTGTTCTTAGACTAAGTTTTTAAAATCTATTTCACTAACCTAAGAGAAAGCTTTAAACTTTCTGATGAAGAATGAAGAAAATAATTCTCAATATTTTCTAAGGTTTCTCAGAACACTTCACTTAGGTACACATTTAAAATAATCTCTAAAATCATTTAAACATAGCAAAAAATAATTTTCCTTACTTAAAAATAAAGATTTGCAAATAACCATGACAAATTATTCTTAGAATTTAATTTAGTTTAATTCATAAGCTAAGAAGATATGGAGGAAAGGCTTTGGGGGAATCTATTTTTAAAAGGCTATCAAAAGTCAGCAATTTGTATCAGAAATACTCTCCTATAGATACCCCCCCAATTATCTCTCCCCTTCTGGGGGGTAAATTTATCATTTTTGCTTTGTAGTTAGTTATTCTTGATTCACATAGGTCAATTTTTCAATTTACCATGACTTTTATTTTATTCAAAAATTTTCATCTCCCTACTTCTTTCCCATTAATTTTGGACATTTTAGTTCATTCTTATGTTCCCATTACACACTTTCATTATTTAAACTCTTGTTTTTAAAAGGCATCAAAAAGACTTTCTAACACCTTCATAGTTCTAGATTTTCTGTTTTTAGGTTAGGAAAAAATTTCACTTAAAAAATACTGCAAGGAAACATTTCAAGCAAATTGCTTATCCTATTAACCTAGGACCTAATTGCCTAATTTCACTCATTTTACATATGGACACACATCTCTTAGGCAGTCATCTCAAATTCCCAACACACACTGTGGTTAGTTTTAATACCATGATCCTGCAGTAACTCTGTTTACAAGACATCCTGGGACTTTTAAACACTAACAATTTTAATGCAATATCACACCACTTCACTTTTTTAAAATAAGAAATTATTTGTTTTATAAAACTGGATTTCTGTTTTCTGATAAACATTAAAAAAAAAAAAAAAAGCAAAAGCCCTAACACCTTAAGGACAACAAACAATAATACATACAGAAAACAAAAATACCAAACATACAGAAAACAAAAATACCAAAGCACCCTTGGTAATTCCCCAACACTCTATCCTTGTCAATATCACTCTGGGAAGTGGAGGCAGGGACAGGTGTACAAACTGAATAGAATGCAAACCACTGGACAGCAGGCCAAGTGATTTAAAAGTAAAAATCAACTTATGCCTCTGTTATAATTTCTAGAAGGCTTTCATACATGTATATTTCTTATAACATCAAATGTTAATAACTACACACCAATACTTTTATAAAATATTATGACCTAAACATTTTCATTTAATTTCTCTTAATTAAGCTTGAAAATTAAATTTGCTAAGGAAATATCAAAGTTGTCCTGTTATAAATGAGAAGTAGTAATACAGTAGATGTCAGGTTCAGGCATTTCAAAAAAATTAGGCATTGAAATAAATGCAAAAAGTAAAAATTAGTTACCTCCCAAGTGATCTTATTATAAAATGGAAAAGAATTCCCACACATGAATCCTAAAATCATAGTTAACTTTGCAGTTTATCAATCTGATGTACCCTGCCTTCACATTTAACTTATTTGTAAATACTTTCACAAGGCTACCTAAACACTTACTAATTGGTTAAATATGCTGCCTACATTAATTCCTGTTAAAATTAAAGAAATTAAAGGTCCCCTTTTGTTTTTTCACAGTGGCTGATATACATTCAAAGTATCTGATGTTTCAGAAAAGGTGTTTATCAGGTTCTTAAAACATTTAAAACACAGCTCAAGGGACAATTTATATAGCCCTTTTACCTTTAACATATTCACTATCTTGGATTCTGTTGAATACATTCAGTTGCTTTTTCCTTCTTCTGAAACTTTTCCCTTACTCAAATAACTAAAGAATCTAAGATGTTATCAATACAAAGAGAAAAAAAATATATTTATTCCTTATACATTTGGAAACACATCAAAAAGAACAAATATTCCAGGCAGTGTAAGTAAACTCATTCAGTAAAACTTTTTTCTTGGGTTTTTGTGTGTGTGTACGTAAATGTTTGTGTAACAGGTAATTTTTTGTATATCTTAATTTTCCAAAGAACAAGATTCCAAATAAAAAATATTAAAACATTCCTGGAAGGAGTCAATATTTTGATTACACAGCTCAAGAGGCAAATGATCATTGAAACAAAATTTACAAGATGACTATAGGTATATGTTTCAGTTATCTGGCTTTTTAAATGTCAAAGACAGGGAAGCATTACATTTCATTTAGCAAACAACAATTTAATCCTTAGAAAGGAAAATTTCCAGAATGCAACCAAAATGTGTATAGTAACAACCAGGATTATGTTAAAAATGAAGGAAAAAATTCCCACCTTTGTGGGATATTAAATCAAAGGATATTAAAATCAAAGAGTACTCTTAAAAATTTTAAACTATATTGATAAAAGCAAATTCACTAATTTATTTAGCTGTAAGATGTCTGCTTATTAAAATATTTTGATTATAATAATCACACATATAGGGAATTTTATCAGTATTAGCCCATATTTATAAATTATCTTCCACAACAGCTAAACTCCTTATAGAATTTTGAATAGCAGAATTAGGCATATAAATTTCAAGTAAGAATTCAAAGTAGGAGGCTTCGCTAACTGAAATAAAGATTTTGAGTATTCTATATCCTTGTGTTATTTCTGTAAATTGGTACAATTTAGTAGTAGCTTCAGAAAAGCTATGTTCAATAGGCAGTATATCTGAGACATTAAAAAAGCTCAACATAACCAATTTAAATTAGAGATTGTGCTGTGTCCTATCTAAATAAGACTCTCCAAGGAATTACAGATTTTATACTTTGTGCACTCTCAGTGCATTTTCTAATTCACATAAGTAGCTGTGTAAAAACCCAAACACGAAGAAACTTTTATACCACCCTTTGTGAGAGAGGGGGGGAAAAATCACAATATCAGCACTTTTATTTAGGTTGACAAACTAATCATAACTTTAAGTGTCCAAACAGACTAAATAACTCAATGGTCTAATGTACCTGGAAGAAATATTTTTCCTTCACTTTCACAGAAACTGAATTTATTGATAGTTGCATCTAGTTTGTCAAAGTGGCAACTATTCAAGATCCAAACGTCTCATTTATTTCAAACACAGAGGCTAATTCTGACTACTTATAGTTAATATAAGTTTCTTCAGCCAAAATACAATAAAAATGTAAGAGAAATTTCAAATTTCAAATATTAATGGCATTCTGAAACTTCTGGAGAGATGATTATTTTGGGGAAGGGGAAGTTTCTCTTTCCCATTGATAGTTTAATCACTTTCCAATCAGTTTTGATTTAACAGTGGTTCATAGGAATAGGTTTTAAAGAGTTCTTAGAAAGTTATAATTGCTTCCAAAATCAGAAACCACAGGATGATGTACTCAAACACTACACCAATGTAATGCTGTTAGGGAGGTATTTACAGAAACGTGCAGATAGGAGCTCAGTTGTGAACACATGTTAACATACAATGGGCTTCAAAACAATAATCTGTTTGTACAGTTTGGGAAGTAAAAAATATTCTATATAAGACGTCTAAAAATCTAGCTCTAATTTAAATCCATTTCTCTAACTCATAAAAACAAAGGAAAAGAGGCATTTATTTCAGAACTCCATATACCTGTGGAAAACAGAACACAAGTAAATTCTACTTGAGATGAACCTTAATCTTAAAACAGAATTCATCTAACAATTGGCGTATTTTAAATTTTGAAAATACTGTGAAAATGTAAACCATTAGAGTCAAGAGTAGTTTATGGTCAGTAAACATTTCTTGTTAAGTAACACAAATAAATTCAACTTAAAAGATGCAAACTGATAGGTCTCAGAATTTTAAAACCTTTTAATTTCAAAGTAGCAGAGTTACAGCACATGTATAGGATGGGTATAAGTAAACTTTTCCATGGTGTTGGTGTATGTGCTTTTTTTTCCCCCTTAAAGAAATGCCTACTGCTTACAGGGTAAAAGAATCTCCACCACTCTGCCTGCAGTTTTCAACCAGAAGTCCTCAATGTACCTTAAGCCAAATTGAATATTAGGTATTTTACAGCTTTTACAAAATGGCTGTAAAATCACATTATGGGCATACACAGCTCTTTGATCTTACTGCACAGAATTCATAACTGTTCAATAATGCTATACCATTACACCACACACCTTAAACTATTTCCATTTTTCCACAAATCCTTCCAAAATCAGCTTCCAAAGCAAAGAAATGTAACATGAAAAGTTCCTGGGAGGTGTGTTACACAAAAGAACAGCTTGGATACAAACTAATCTACGCAATATCCATCTTCTGTTGAGACTGTTTATCCCTCCTTTTCCCTCCATCACTCCTAAAGGTGGGTGCACTTGAGTAATGGAAAGAAAAGGCTCTTCCATCACCACACCCTCCCAGCACCTCTGCCTTTGGTCCTCAGACAGTGATTCTGTGCAGGTGATGAAAATCATAAGAAAAGAGAAGCTGTCCCTTTAAAATGCCCTGCTCTGTCCCATATCCCACGTGGAACCAACATCAGCAGCACTTTCCCATTAACTTCAATGTGATGCAAGAGGCACCATCCTTTTATACACGTAAAACCAGAAAACTTCAGCTTAATATTCTTTACTGAGGACGAACAGGTGAAGCAAACGGGTCAGGAAGGGAGAAACCAAGCAACTCCCCACCCCTCCCCAAAAGGTGCTCCAGTCCTGCACTCCAGTCTCTCTGTGCAACATCACCTCTCTACCCCTCCTCTGTAGAGCCCAGTTTAAAGAAAGGAGGGAGCCACTAACAAAACCTGAAACATAAATGCGACGAAAATGCAATCTAGAGCCGGAAAGGTTTATTCTTCCAATCACACATATTAACTCTATTAAGAAAATGGCATCACATTTTTTTCCACCAAAAAAAAAAAAAACCCACCCCACAAAGATCATTAAAAGAGAGTTATAAAACAGCAAATATAGTGTTTATCTTATCTCAGATCAGTCCACATTACCAATAAGTTTAGCAGTTTCTGCACTACCACCTCCCCCCTCCCTCCCCTCCTTCTCTTGCATCGGATTTTCACGTTTTCTCATTGTCGGTTGAGTTATAAAAGGCTTTTGCCCTTCGAAAGTTTTAAAAAATAAATAAATATTAACTCCTTGGTCCCTGCAAAGTCAAAATGGACTTCAGGGGAAAGGCGGTTCATACTTTTACCTTTAGCGAGAAAAGGGGGAGCATCCCGGATTTTTAGGGATTTTTTTGCGATTTTTAAAAAATTTTTATTTGGTTATATGCCTGAGTTCTCCCTCCATTTTGGTTGTTTATGATACTGACAACAAGCTGTCCCTGCTCTGTGCAGATCTCCTGCTTTCATTTAGCACCCCCTCCCCCTACCCCCCCTCGCAGCCACACATCCAGGGCTCACACCTCCCCGCAGACCCCGCACCCCGACCCCGACTCGCCCACCTGAGGAAAGGGCAAAAACAAATTCATTTCTCCAAAAAAGAAAAACCTCTTTTGAAAAAGGGGCAAAGTTACCCCAAGTCACTCAAAGTGCCCCCCAAATATTGCCGACTGCGGGTTTCCGCCAGGCCCTTTGGGAAGCGACCTTCCCCGGGATGTTTTGGTGGAAAATGCGGAGAGTTTACTCTCAAAACTGAATTTATATTAATTTTTCCCTTATTTTTCGGGTCTCTAATGTCTTCCGCTCTCGCTGCTGCCGCTGCCGCTGTCACAATATTCACAGCACCAGAGAGGAGGAGGAGGAGGAGGAGGAAAACTTTTCAAACTTTCCAGACCCTGAATAAAGGGTTTTTTTTTTTTCCCACCGACCTCACCTTTGGGTCTACAGCCGCATCGCCCCCTGCCCTGTCAGAAGCGACTTCGGGAATCCTCACACCCCCGCTTAATTATTTTATTTTATTTTTTATTATTATTTTTCTCTCTGGGGTCCTGAGCAGGGGCTGAGAGTAGCACAAACTTTTCCTCCTCCTGCCGCCGCTGCTGCTCCTCTGCCCCCTCGGCTAGTCCCATAATTTAAATAACCCTGATATTTCTCCCGCTAAACGCCTCTCCGCCGCCCCGGACCCCGGGAGAACTCACCGCGGGGCTTTAACATCCTCCCTCCGGCCCGTCCGCCGCCTTTACACCGCCCGCGGAATTTCTAATAATTTTTTTCTCATATTTCGGGCTGGACGCGGCGGGCCTGGAAATTGTTTCCTTACGCCTCTTTCCAGCAGCCATTGTAGTGTATGCGCTGCCCCTGCAGCCCAACTTGCAGCTGCCGCTGCCGCCGCCGCCGCCGCCGCCGCCGACGTCGCGCCCACCGCCGCCTCCCCGGGCCTGCTCGGCCGCCGCCCCCGCCTCCCGCCGGCCCGCCCCCGGCCCCCGCCCGCCGCTGTGCCCGCCCCCCGCGCGCGCTCCGCCCCGGGGCCCGCCACTAGGCGCCGCCGCCGCCACGGACGGGCCCGCCGATTGGGCCGCGGCGCCGTCCGTCAAACCAAAGTGTTAAGAGGCGGGCCGCCGCGCGGGGGGCGCGGCGGGGCGGGGGAAGGGGGCGGGGCCGCGCGTTCGGCCCCGCCCACTCCCCCCGCCTCGGCCCTCCTCCCGCCAGCTGGGGGCGGGGCGAGACCCGCCCGCCCCCGCCCGGCACGGCCCCGGACGGCTGTCAGTCAGGCGGCGGCGCGCGTTGATTGGGCCGGCGGCCGCCGGGGAGCGGGGGCAGCACGTTGGGATGCGCGCTACTTAAGGTCCAGCTGCGTGAGCCATTGACGTGTTTGGAGCTGGAGACGGCCTGGGCGCTGGGGAAGCGGCCGCCCGAGGTGAGTGGTCCCCCGCCCCTCCTTCCGCGGCGGCTGCAGGGACGCGAGAAGAGACGGGTGCTCCTGGGCCACGGCGGGGCCCGAGTCCCCTTCTTCGGCGTGGAGCCGCTGCAGCCAGGCCTCGCCTCAGCGCGGGCCCTTTCCTGTCGCTCCTCCTCTCCACGACACGGGCTTATTCGGGCTGGGGACGAGGAAGGTGACCCCCGCCCTGCCTGGGCACCCCTAGCTCTTCCTTCACGCCGCTTCTCAGCCTCTGGGACCTGATTGCCGACCCCCACTTCCAATTTCCTGCGTACCCCTCTCCCCTTGCCCGACTCGGCTCCGTTGAAGGTCAGAGCAAGGTGTGTTCACCTGTGCCGGTTGTCCACCGTTAGACGGGCCGGCAGCAGCGCGGAGGACAGCGAGGCCGCGGACTCCCAGCTCCAGTTTCTCCCCGGGCTGCCCCGCCCCGCCGGGCCATGCCGACTTCCTGACCCTGCCTTTCTGCACCCAGCAGTGGGTTAGGGGCTTCAGGTTCTCGCGTAACGTGCTGCAGCTTCCTGCTAGTTGCATCTGCGTTTTATCAGAGCCACTGACCCTGCCTTGGCTCGGACCAGCATGTGGGCATGGACGTGTCCAATAACGTTCCCTTCCCCTCACCTTTCAAAGCTAGTTGGAGAGTGGGGATGTGAACTGGATGGGAAATCAAGACATACTTTTTAAAGCAGTTCGCCTTTTGGAAGAGACGTTAGAGTTATTCCTCAAATGTGCCGGGCTTTTGCGGCCCTCCCTCAAATCTTTGGTTTTCTTTCTGGCTGTCCTTTGCAAGTAGAGAGCTCTAGAATATTTGTTTAGTGCCTTCAGAAAGTAAGCAGATAAGTCCTCTCCAGCAGATCTTCCCTTTCGCCCCTCCCCTCACTGTAAATTGACATTTCCTCTTCATTTCCAGTTGATGTGTGAGGATTCTCGTGCAAAGGTGACGTTTAGAAATCCGAATTTCTATTGACCTGTATTTAGAATCCGGAAGGGAAAGGAAAGGAAGTCAGAATAAATTCGTGCTGCAAGCCTGATTTGCCTATATGTGATGCTACCTACATGTTATTTTTAAAGAATTCTTGGCTGATGATGATAACAACAATGCAGCGAAAGTGTACTTTCATGTAAGGCACGCAACCTGATTTTGTCTGTGAATGATCATTGTTGAGATTATATATAAGGAATGTGAACAGCTAAGCCGAGTTCTGTGTGCTCACATCATAGGATGGATGAAAAAAGGAGGGTGTAAGTTACTTAGTATCATCATCTCTTAGTAAGAAGTCAAGCCTCCAAAAGAATTGTGTTTAGGAGAGGAAGAAGCTTCTAGATATAATTGAATAGCACCTTGAATTTCCCTTTTACCTAGATGTTTCTGTTAGCTAGATATACACATGTATTGTTCAACAAAAATCATAAAATGTTAGGATTACTTGGAGGATTCCTGAAAGTTAAAGGATCCTGGAATGACTAAACTTTTCTCCATCCTTCTTTGCAAAGATTAATCTCGTTTAGCCTGGACATCCTGGTCTCTTAACTAGGTGAGTCTTGATTGGAAGTACCTCCACTTTTTAGGAGCTCATGGGGTTTGATTGATTTTCCTGAATATGCCTTGTTTCTTTAAACATGACTGATATTGTTTGATGGTGTCATCTAGGGCAAGAAAAGTAGAAACCGTTTCATACAAAAATTCTGACCTTTGTCTGGTTATACAGACTGACACAGTTTTTTATTGGATGGTGTTATGTAGGTCATACTACATTATTGCTTGTTTTCCCCAATTTAGGTGGAAGATGATGAAGCTAGAACAGGATTCAAGAGTTCAAGTTAACTCAGCCCCTTAAACTTAGTGCAGAGCATTTAAAAATATTTGTGGGTGGCTCATCAATAGTATACCGATATATTGAAATGAAAAAATCACTTGGCAGTAACAGTTTGTCGATTATTGTTTTTTAATTTTTCTCTTTTAGTTCCTTTCTATGACATGTCTTGAAGATAATAGGCATACCAATTTCAGTTAAACTCCATTATAGAGAGCAGTTATCCTGGAATATAGTTGATGTATATGAGTACTGTGTGACTTCGAATCACTAGTTGGCTCTTAGAGAACTGTGATAATCTTTAATTGATAAAGACTTCTGCAGAGTTGCATGTGTAAGACTTGAGTTGGAAGATGAATGGACCAGCACTCTGTGACTTCCTTTAACCCAGGGATGTATCGGTTAAATAGAAGATGCCACTAGAAGTAAAGTTTCAGTTTTTCTTTTTTAGCTTTTTAGAATGCCAGCTAAGCCATAAGTTGGGTTTTTTGTTTTGTTTTGTTTTGTTTTTTTTGGTATATTGGCCACCCCTGGTGCTGGCTACAGAGTATACACTGTAAGTTTAGTAAAAAAATGTTTCTGCTAAAGTTGGGTTGTACCAATTACTCCACACTTATTTTGTATAATGATCAAATATATAATAAGTAATCGTTAGAATGCATGCTGTGTTTGGGGCACCTGGGGGACTCAATCAGTTAAGCATTTCAACTCAGGTCATGATGTCAGGGTCCTGGAATCTAGCACCTGAGCCCCCAAGCAAGCCTCCCACTCAGCAGAGAATCTGCTTGTTTCCTTCTCCCTCTGTACTCTCCACTGTGCTTTTGTGCACGTGCTGTCTCTCTTGCAAATAAATAAATCTAAAAAAAAAAAAAAAAAAAAGAATGCATGCTATATTCTTAGGTTTTGTTAGTATACTTAACAGTTTAACATTTAGAAATAAAGATAAACTAAAACTTAATTATAGCTGAACTATCTTCCTGGACATTATAATCAAGTTTCAGTGGATGAATTTAAATATGGCCTGAGGCACCATGGCAATGCAAAGGAAAAACCCATTCAAATATTTATTCTCATGATATAGAGGATGTATGAAGTTCCTTACTGGATAATCATTATACCAAAATTAATTTTTAAGTACTCATGGTTCTAATGAGATGTACTGATTTATTTTCTGTCATTCACTGTGTAACTCTTTTCTCCAACATCTGCCTGCAGTAAGAAAACTGTTAGGATGCCCATGGTAGCACGGAGGCTGAGAGATCCTGACATAAACCCTTGCTTGTTGGTAAGATGGTTTGCTTTCACTTTTCATGAGTATTAACTTGGAAAAACAGGCTTGTTCTATTTTTGTGGGCATCTGTTTTCTGGAGTTCTTGAATAAAGTTATTTCTATTCAAAAAATATTCCTGGCCAGTGTATCCTTATTTCACTAGAGCATTTTTAGGTATTGATAATTTAGCTAACAAAAATCCATCCCTTCTAGGTTTGCATTTACATAATGTGCAAGCATTTACTTGCTGCTGTAGTATCAGACAGACATATGTAAACACCAAGGAAAATGTTTAGTCCAAAAGTAGAAAGTTGCACAGCATATTTTCAACTGCCACTGAAATTTATGTGTTAATGGCAATAATTTCATCTTGTCCTTGAGAGAGCCTGGCTGCAATAAGGGGTACCATAGAATTTGCCTATTTAAAGCCTGAAGGTTTCTACAAAGGTATCTCATGCACAAAATGTTTTGCGGTAGTAATAAGGTTTTATTGGCATTTCTTTGGTATGACTAGCAATATAGACTTGTGGCTTTGTCACCCTGGAATAATGCAGTCATCAGGCTGTGCTATTCCCTGAAGCTACATGCATTTTCCAAATATGCACATTTTCGTTAAATATTTGGCATAGAAATTTAGCTTTGTTTCATATGTTAGATCTGTTTTCAACAGCTTTATTAAGTCTCTGTAGATAGACCGTGTTTCTTAGATCTGTGAAGCAAATTACCTACCCCTTTAAAGCTTTCCTTTAGATGACCTCTCAGAATCATACTTTTCACTTTGAAGTTTGTTATCCAATCTACTTTCCGTTTAGACAGCTTAATTTTAATTCCCCAATGGCTCCTACCTTCCTTTGAACTCACAGCCCTGTGTTGCTCACTTAGGTTTTGAAGTCATATTAATGATATCTATTAAAACTGCGTACATAATAGTATATGTACTTACGTAATGGAGGGAGAGATAGCCAAAAATACATTGAGATGAGTGGTGTTAATTTAAGTTGCCTTGATGTAGACCAGTTATTAGTGACTTACTTAGGATCTTGAAACCAGCTTAACATCAAACAGTCAAGTCAGAGTGAGAACTTGGAAAAGCAGGACAGCTGCGCTCTGCGTCTGGAGACTGGGTTTTGATTCTCCCTGTGCAGTAGTGATTTTCAGCACCCTGCACCTTGCCTCAGCTTCTTTGTTAAATGGTTACTGGGATAAATGATCTCAGTCACTGCTCCAGCTCAAGTTCCCGTGATCAGATACTCAGAAAACTGACCCAGACTATGAAAAGGAAGATGTCTGCTCTGGGCAGAAGGAGTGCTGGGATGGTTGGAAAGATAATTCAGTTTCTGTTCATTATATGTTCATTAAAACAAACTGAAGGGAATGAGTTCATATGCCTGCTTTGGGGGAAGTGGCTTCAGAAGTTTGGAGTTTTGGGGTTTTAAGATCCCATTCCACTCTCTTAAATGATGCCTATCTTACATCTTGAAGGAATCTGATGCTTCTACCAGATGTATGGATGAAAATAACCATGACAGGGAAAGGTGTTCCACTTACTTCTTGAAGTACAAAAACTGCCGGAAATTCTGGGTAAGCCTCACTTGGTTGGCTTTGTGTTAAAACTCACCTCTTAGGCCTGAAACTGAAGCCCAAACTGAGTCAGTACCCACAATACCTTCGTAGTGATGACTGGGGAAACTTAACTGTTTGACCCTCCTCTTGTGTGTCCTGAGGATCCTGGAGAGCTCTTATTGGCTCCCTCCCCCTGCTTCCCCTCCCTCCTCCAGGCTGTAAGAATGCAGTTCTCCTATAGGTGGGTCTTCCTATGCATATTTAAGAGCTGCAGCCCTAAAATAATAACCTTATTATAACTTTAGTTCTCCTGGAGATGAACAGAATGGATAGCTTGCTCTGTCATAACCATTTTAGCCTTCCGTTTCTGCCTTCTCCTTTCCCAACACCACCCTTGGTTGGTAAAAAGGTGCCATTTTTCTTGAGATGCTGGTATATGATTTCTGTTTCTTTGAGCACTGGATCCAGCTACTTCCTTTCCCTTTTCTATATTAACTGTTGCTTTCACATAGCAATTACTTAGTAGAGCCTCTTGATGGACCGCACTTTTGTGCTCTTATACTTAAAAGTATATTCCCTTCCCAATTAGCATCAATGTATTCTTAGGGCAATAATCACTTCTGTTTGTTAGTTTGAAAACATTATCTGAAGTACTAGAATTAGTTTTTTGGCTCTTCTTTACACTTGATTTTTAGAATTTCCTTTTTGAGGTGGCCAATTACTGGCAAATGATGAGCACTTAGTATATGATTGATTTTGGTTTCTTCTTCTTTTTATACCTTCATGCAGAATTCTATCATGGTCCAGAGAAGACAGAAAGGAGTGAAGCCATCTATGCCTACAGCAGCAGAAAGAGACGAGATCTTGGGGGCAATGGGAAAGATGCCTTACTGACTACATTAAATTTTTTAATTTAATTTAGAAGCAGATGAATATTTTAAGCAAATGATTACTGTAATCTTTTAACACTTTCTAGGCCTTGCCCAGACAGATCTTAAATTCTGCAAAGAGAGATTAGGTTAGCCCTGTGTCCTCTGTGTTTGCTCTCAGTGCCATGACGATTGTCCGGCATGGCTGGCTGTGCCATGCTGCTGAGTTCACATTACTTCCTGAAGGTAGGGAGCATTAGGAAAGGTCTGGACACAAGGAGGGGAGCTTTTTTGCTGGGTAATGAACACTGGCCATGAAAGGAAGGTGGTGTTCCCAAGGATGGGAAATGATGCCAGCAACAACATAGTGGAAAGGAAGCTCAAGATAACTTTGGAGACCGGTCTGTAGACTGTCTTACCTAGAGTTTAAGGTGGTCGATGGAATGGCAGAACAGAAACTGGGAAGGTAAGTTGAGAGTGGATGTGTGGTGGCCCTCAAATCTCAGGCTCGGTACTAAGTAAGACCTCTAACCTCACTCCCTTATCTTTGTTTAAATAAGGTTAGCACAATGACTGGGTAGGGAAGCAGAGATGCAGGAGGATTATCTTAAATAAATGGCATGCAAAAGAACTGGTTTTCTTTTCTTTTCTTTTTTTTAGGCAAAGGCTTAGTTAAAAGATTCTGTGACTAAAATCCATATATATTGGATAACCTGAAAGCATGGTATTCCTGCAGCACAGTAATGGAAAAAAGGGTGATTCTCTTAGAAATGGGGATTTCTATTCGCTGGAAGAGATGGGCAAGGAAGGGTATGGGGGTTCATAGGTGATACACTGGGATGAGACTGGAGCTTCAATTCATTTTATACTATAAACAAGAATATTCAGACTGAGGTGGGTTGTGTGGCAGCTCTCATAGCCACTACCTTTTAATCCAGTCTATCATATACTGAACAGTTTTATAACATTATTTAATAAAGTTTAACATTTACTAAAAAATCAACGAAAGAAATAGCCTGTGTCCCTTCTGTTTTTCTGGTGCTGGATCAAGTGTATTATTTTAAAGGCAGCTGACAACAAACTATCTCGTTGGTCTCTGTCCAAAACCCAGGTCAGATGTTTTTAAGGCATATGACCCTGATTGTTAAATGTGATTCTATTTGAATAAAAGATGGATTGTTTGAGAAATTCCTTGATTTGTATTGATTGCTCTAAAAGTGATGGATTAAAATAGGAACTGACAAGAAACTAATACTTGTGTGACAAGCATTTCAGTATCTAAGAGTGCTGTTTAAGGGTTTGGAATTTTAATGTCGCTTCTTTAAATGCACATACCAATGTCAACATTGCTCCCAGAGATATTTGTCCTGGCCTACCTCTTTTTCTTTTAATAGCAACTTTATTGAGATACAATTCAGATACCGTATAAATTATCCATTTAAAGTGTACAGTGCAATGGTTTTTAGTATTTGACAAAGTTGGGTAGCCATCACAGAAAGAAACCATAAGCACACATTTTTTTGTTTCCTTTTAACACCTCCCTTTTCATCTCTCCCAACACCTGTGCAACTATTTTTCTATCTCTAGAATGGCCTGTTCTGGTAATTTATATGAATGGAATCATATGATATGTGGTCTTTTGTGACTGGCTTCTTTCACTTTTTTTTTTTTCCCCAAGACTCATTCATGTTACCTGTATCAGTACTTCATTCCTCTTTGTTGCTGAATAACATTCCATTGTATGGATTTACCACATTTTATGTATCCATTCATCATTTGGTGGGTACTTGGGTTGTTTCTATTTTGGGGATACTATGAGTCATGCTGTTTCTTGGACATTTGTGTACAAATTTTTATGTGGGCATTCATTTCTTTTTGTATATGTCCCTAGGAGTTGGATTGCTAAGTCATATGGTAACTGTGTTCAACGTTTGGGAGAACTAACAAACTATTCTTCAAAGTGGCAGCACCATTTTACCATGTGTGAGGGTTCCAATTTCTCCACATCCTCATTAACACTTATACTAGTGGGTGTGAGCTGGCATCTCAATGTGGTTTTGATTTGCATTTTCCTGAAAGCTAGTGATGCTGAGCATCTTTTTATGTGCTTATTGGCTAGTCAAATATCTTCTTGGAGAAGTGTTCATGTAGATAGATCCTTTACCTATTTTAAAGTTGGGTAGTGTATCTTTATTAGTGAATTGTGAGAGTTCTTTACTAAATACAAATCCCTTATCAGATAAAGGTTTACAAATGATTTCTTCCCTTCTCTGGGTTGTATTTTCACTTCATGGTGTCCTTTGAAACATGAAAGTTTTTAATTTTGATAAACTCCAATTTATTTTTTCTTTTGTTGCTTTCGGTGACATATCTAAGAAAGCATTGCCTAATCAAGCTCAGAAAGTTTTACATGTTTTTTTTTTCTAAGAGGTTTTGTAGTTTTAGCTCTTTAGGTCTTCAATCCATTTTGAGTTAATTTTTGTATATGGTATGAAGTGGGAATCAGCTTCTTTTTTTTTTTTTTTTTTTCATGTGGCTGCCCAGGTCCCCAGAACCTTTGGTTGAAAAGGCTATGCTTTCTCCTGTTGAATTGTCTGGGCACTCCTGCAAATCGATTGTATATGTCAGAATTTATTTCTGGATTTTGAATTCTATTCCATTGATCTGTATGTCTGTCTTTAGCCACAGTCTCTTGATTACTGTAGCTTTGTGGTAAGGGCATAGCTCTTTGATGAATGGTTTCTGGAAGTGTGTTTTCTTTTTTTTTTTTTTAATTTATGATAGTCACACACACAGAGAGAGAGAGAGGCAGAGACACAGGCAGAGGGAGAAGCAGGCTCCATGCACCGGGAGCCCGACGTGGGATTCGATCCCGGGTCTCCAGGATCGCACCCTGGGCCAAAGGCAGGCGCCAAACCGCCGTGCCACCCAGGGATCCCTGGAAGTGTGTTTTCTATGCAGTACTCCTGGTGACAAACTAGTTGGAGACTTTTGACCAGCAAATCTTTAATGTATGTAATCATAATGTGGCTCCACTTAGGCAAAGATGTTCAATTCTCAATTTGTCCTCACTAATTCCCTAATTCTTTGTTTGCATCTTTACACATACCCTGATAACTTCAGCAAACTCTTCTTGTAACCGGATTGTGCAAGACCTTGCTGCACCACTCTGGAGGGGCAGAGTCCCATCACCACTGTCAAATTTGCCACTATTGTAGTTCTCTTTCCAAGACACTACAGGAGAAGTGAATCTAATTACCCTGATAAATCAGTTGTATCAGGATGTTTGTTGGTGCAGTGAGAGAATTTTCAAATCTGACAAGCCTTTGATATCAACTATCAACTAGCAGAATATGTAGAAGGAGAATTACTTGTTCACATGCATCTCTGAGGAAGCATCTCATTGCAGGTTCTCTATGCAGTGGGAGAGAGTGGCACACTGAGTGCAATATGTAAAAGTAATCCTTTTGAGAATCACTACCTACTCGAAAGTATAAGCAGTATCATTCATAGTTACATATAAGTCATATATATATACATATATATATAGTTATAAGTAATATTACTCATGGTTATATCCCTAATACCTGGCAAGCTTCAAGTGTGGGTAATTGACTAAAAAATGTGTATGTATTGGGGGAAGGATGGCTTTTTAAACTGAACACATTGAAGAACATGCTCTAATGACGCAAAAAGGTATGTAATGTTCAAAGGTCCAAATAATGCAAAGGGTATACAGTGTAAATAAATCTGCCTAGAAACAGCCCATGTCAAAAAGTTTTCAAGGTTTTTATGCATATGAAGGATACCTCTAAATTTGTTTTGCACAAAAGGAACAGCATAGTGCATAAACTGGAGGTACCTTACTTTTTTTACTTAGTGATAGACTTTGGAGTAATTCTCCACCAGTGATTATAGATTTACTCCATTTCTTCTGATGGCTGCGGTTTTCCTTGTGTAGTTATACTGTCATTGAACCAGTCTCCCACTGATGGATTCGCTGTTAAAGACGAGGTAGCAACAACAATCACTGTGTATGGTTCTTTGCCTGTTCTGTTTTTATCTCTATAATACATGCCAGGGATAGAATTTCTATCCAAAAGGCTAATGCATTTTAAATATTGTAGGTATCCACAACCCCACCCCACCCCACCACCCCCTCCGGCAAAATGAACAAAGCCTGTGAGTGTTTCTTTTCTCACACTCTCAATCCTACTAGGTACTTTATGATTATTTTTTCTTAAGATTTATTTAGGGATCCCTGGGTGGCTCAGCGGTTTAGTGCCTGCCTTCGGCGCAGGGCATGATCCTGGAGACCCGGGATAGAGTCCCACGTCGGGCTCCCTACATGGAGCCTGCTTCTCCCTCTGCCTGTGTCTCTGCCTCTCTCTCTCTCTCTCTCTCTCTCTCTCTCTCTGTCTCTCATAAATAAATACGATCTTTAAAAAAAATATTTATTCATTTGAGAGTGAGAGAAGGGAGAGAAACTTAGGTAAACTCCACACTGGCGGAGTGCAGAGCCCATCACCGGGCTGGATCTCAAGACCCTGAGCCCAAACCAAGAGTCTGATGCTTAAAGGACTGCGCCACCCAGCTGCCCCCCCATTTGGGTACTTTAAAAACCCTTTCATCCTTACAATCATTGAATGAAAAATGGAATGGGTGTATTTATTTCCTTTACCCAATTTTTTTTTTTTTTTTTAGGTTGTCAGTGTGAATGATTTGGGGAACTCTTGATGTTGTAAGGAAACTACCTCTTTGTCATTTGTATTCTGTGTCTTTCGACTTTGAACTTAAAATTTCTGTGAAGTGATTTACATTTTAATGTAATTAAATGGACCGATCTTCTTATTTATGGTTTCTGGTGCTCAATAAATATTAAAAGAATCCAAGTACAAGTACTGCTATTACAGTTCAGTTCTGCTCCACAAATATTTGCCAAGTGCCTATAATGTGCAAAGTGCTAGGCTAAACGGGGTGGAGGAGCATGCATGAATAAGTCACCATCTGGCCCTCAAAGAACTTGACGATACTGAGTGGAAGAAGGAAATGAAAGCCACCGCAGGAGCAAGAACAAACTTCTAAGAGGGTAAGTGCCTTCATAAACACGAAGGGAAAAAATAAATAAACACAAAGGGACACATACATGTGGGGTATTTGGAGATTAGTCTTTACTGACTGAGACCAGAGTAGGTGAAGGAAGAAATGTAGACAAGAGTAGGTTCACATTATGAGGGGCCATGAATGCTATGCTTGGGACTTTAAACCTTATTCGACTCATAAAGGAAAGCTATAAAGTGTTTTGTGATGGAGAGGGTCCAATCCAGTTTGTGTGCAGAATAATTCAGGAGGTGCTGAGACAGGGTTTAAAACAATCTTAGATCACTACAACTTGTCTCAACTGTTTTCCTCCATAAATTTTTGCCTGACTCCGGTTCTTTTTTTAATGCTGCAGCCAGGAGAGTCTTCCCAAAATGCAAATACCATAATTCCCACTTAAAATTCCAAGACCTGTCCATTGCCTCAGGATACTTGTCCCAATTCCTTCCCTTGGTTTACAAGGTCCTCTAAGATCTGGGGACATTTGTGAAGGGCACAGGCTTGTGGCAGTTGGGAACAGGTCTGCTTTTAGACACACATGACCAAGACTGTGTCTTCAAGGACCTTGGATTTCAGTGAGGGAGGCAGACATGGAAATGTCCGACTGTGTCCTTTCCCTGTGGGGTGTCCTGCTGCCACCTTCTCCATTGCCCGAAGACACCCGATTTTCCCAATTTGAATGGCCATCTCTCAAGAGCTGCAGTTAAGTGCTGCTTTTATGTTCAGCTCACATGTATTGTCTCTAGTACCCATCTCTAGCACCGCTAGTCAGAATTAATGTCACCTCCTCTTCAGTCCCCTCCCACCTCTATGGTGACACTGTGTATTCCCTGGGTAGCCACTTACGTAATCAGACATGGTAACATGAGACAAAGTCACCTAAACGCTCTTTTAATTTCTCACTTTCTGTTTTTATTTTGCAGAAGAAAATAAGAAATGTTCCTTAAGTTTCAAATGCATTATTCTGAAAAGGAGCTAAAAAGAGGTGGGCTTGGTTTGCCTTTCAGTTGCAAACACAGGACAAAATTTTCCTTGACAGGTGGAAGATTACCAGTGGTTTCTACTGGTGGTGGTTGAACATGCAGAGTGGTCAGTGTGAGGTCTGCCTCCCTCCCAGACTTCCCAAGCCTGCTGGATGTCTCTCAGAATGCTGAGCTTTTCTTTGGTCAGCTGGGTGGAGCACGCCAAAATGCAAAGTCTGTTTCACAGCGCCTGCTTTCTTCCAGGAAAACTTGTAAATTGACATTTAAAAATCTGCTTATCTCAAAAACTGTCACCTAGGTCCAGGGGCTTAATTTTTCGGTTTCTTTTATCACTGTGTTTAGAATCCACAAATAAATAGGCTTGGGACCAACACAGATTCCTCCACCAACACCAACAGCCCTCCAGAGAAATGAAAAGAAAGTGAGGGTCATTTCACAGCATCATATTCCAGTATTGGCAGGATGAGGGAAAGATGGCAGGTTGCAGGGAAGTTTGCGGGGGTGGAGGGGACTGGTGGCTGATGGGACAGATGAGCAGCAGAGAGAAAAGATGGGAGTGATTTAATAGGTGCAGGGCGCTGGCTCTGGATTGCAATGAGCATTGAAGAATAAAAAAATAAAAGATTAGTAATGATGAAAATAAAGCTTCCAATGCCAGAACCTAAACCAAAAAATCCCGCTTAATACACAGAAGTAAAACATGACATGATTGGAAACAGCATTGCATCTGGAGTCAAAATATCTGGGTTTGATTCTGGCTCTGCCACTTATTGCCTGTACAGTAAATTGCTTCAGCTTTTAGAGCTTTTCCTACCATGAAGATGTATTTTTTAAATGCCCTAATAGGTTATTGTGAAACCCAAAGAAGATTTCAGATTATTATTCAGATTACTATAAAAAATAGACATACTGAATTTATTTGTAATAAGTGAAAGCCTAGCTAATTCTTGGTCTACTTGGTAAAGCTATGATCTCAATTGCTATAACCTTCTTACTTGATCCCTTCTCAAAATCCCCCCTAGAATAACTCCCCAAACTTCATCTATGCTAGAAGCCGTTACAAAAAGCCAAATTGATTGTTGTTTTATTTCACTCCTTCACTTTTACAATTTCACAGTATAATTTGGCTCAGAATGTTTTCTCCTTATAATTTTTTTTCTCACTCACCCCCTCACACTACCCTAGATGCTTCATATACATCTGAAGTCCCCAATCAGCAAGAACAAGACAATCCATTTTGGAAGAGGGAGATTATAAAAAGAACTGGAAATATTTACCAAGTCACTCAGAAGAAAATATTGTCCATCTATGTTCAGGGCATGACATGCATGAATAAAACTGCCTATTTGCTTGATTGTCCCTCTACCCATGATCAAGAGCCCTCTCCTTTCTCTTCCCTTCAAAAACTGTCCTCCATTCTCTTTAGGGATCACCTCTAGTTTTTCGGACACCCTGAAATCTTTGTGCGTGTCAGCTGTACTCCACACTCCAATTCCCCCAGGTAACTCCCTAACCTCACATGCAGTGTCCCCTCTTTGCACCTTCCCTGTGCCTTGGCACTGTGTGCAGCTCTAGCTGACTCCGTCCCCGATTATATGTTGGTGCCTATTGTGTTGTCCCTGCATCATACACACAGGTTGTATCAGTCACGCCCTGGTCTGCAAAAGCAGAGACTGCTATGGTCCTCCATGCTGGCGCAGCACCCTGCAGTTGGGGTGGGGGGATGTAAACCCCACCCCAACCCTGTGAAACCGGCATTCTCCGTGGCTTGCAGACAGGAGACTCTTGGAGCCTAAGGAACTGCGATGCAGTGCAGGGCTCCGCGGCCTGGCCCCACGCACCCCCGTTTTCCCTGTGCTGGACCCTGTCTCGTCAATGCCCTTCCATTTTTTGTGGCTCCTGACTGTGGCTATTATTCAGATTACTATTCATTTTGCCATTTAGCACTTACTGAGTCTGCACGCAGATAAAAGGCTTCTCTAGGGGATGTAAAAGTGAATGAGAAAATTTATAATCTAGGAGAAAATTTACAGATTAATCAGCATCATGGACTGTATAGCAGATTCTCTACCAAACCTTTCATTGATTCGAACGAGTTCTTTTAAAATGTCTGATTCTGTGTGCGCTGTCAACCCTGTCTCCCTCTCTGCTCTTGAGGTGATAGTGAGATGTGACATTAGTGAGAGAGGACAGTGCTCTTTGTCAGGAAATAGCAAGGAAGAGGAACACAAAGGGTCCGGGTGATCTGCAGAGTGGATTTTTTTTTTCCTGGATAAAAAGGCTGGTTTTGTCATTTTGTTGTACTAAAGAGCTTCCTGACACATACATAGGCTCCTTAAAGACTCAGGGAATAGTGGATTGGGGTGGGGTGTTTTCAATTTATAGTTCATATACTTGGCAACTAGAGTGTCATCTTGTCTTTCTGTTTCTTTCATTTCAGATGTATATGTCATCTTGTATAACAGCATTCCAAACCCTTGACAGCTTCTGTGCATAATTCCCACTTTTGAAAAATGTCTTACACAACCTCAGTAGACTGCATTTCTTTACCTCTTGGGAAAACAACACTGAACAATGATGACACTACAGTGAAACTTGGACTGGTTACTTCTGCAGTCCTGTCAACCACAGGGGCTAAGGTCCCAGCCCTTCACAACTCTGTGACCCCTAACATCTAGCACAAGAGTATTTAGTGTTAGGGTTACACTCTTTAAAAAAATCCTTTATTTATAATTTATAATCCTTTATTTATAATTTTGGTATGAGGAAGTGGAGAGAAGATGTGAAAAGCTGCGGAAACGAGGTACGGAATAGGATGTATATAGCTGGTGGTTGAAGATGTGTGCTTTGCTTTGTGCTGAGCAGATTTAGAACCCCACTTCTTCCTAACTATCCTAAGCTATCCTAGCCATGAGCTTTGGACAAATTGCTCAACGCAAAAGTATCTAATTCTGCAGCTGTAAAATACCAACCTCGGTGACTGAAACATAGGAAGCCCCAATAAATATTATTTATTTTATTCTCTATCCCTACTTTTTCAAGAGAAGGAAAAGTAAAAAAAAAAAAATGAAATCTCCATTCAAATAATGGGGTTTTAATTTCAAAACCCCCAAAATTTCAAAAATTTCAAAAAAATTTAATTTCAAAAATCAGGAATCTTATACTTCGTCTTTTATCTGCTCAAATAGTAGATCAATACTATCTACTTCCATGTTGTTGAACTCCTCATACTCTCAAATAGAGCTCTTGAGTAAGAGTTTTTAGTGCTGAGTGATTACCAAACTAATTATAGTGATTTTACTATCTGGATATCTTTAAGGGAGAAGGCCAGATGCGTAAGATTGTATGGTTTGGCAACTCAGTAATCTTCAAGAAGACAGTAGTGTATTTACAAAGCATAGAGCATTATGTTAATTTTAATAGAGACCTTTCTCCTGAAATGTGATGGCTCTGAGGTTCTGAATGTTTCCCTAAACAATAAAACAAAGGATGGATTTACTTAGAAGGGGTGAATAACCAAGAGTAAATGAATTATATATTGAAACATAAGGTACTCAGGGGAATATGGGTTAGAATGGATCAAAGAAATAGGTGTGTTTAGATTAGGAAAGAGTTCTGGGCCACAGGGAATTGTACAAGAATGACATGGACAGTGTTTAAAATTTTGCCGGAGTTCAGCACCTAGGGATGAGGAAAGTAAGCAAGGAAAAGATTTAGCAATCAGTAAGGAAGTTTTTATGAACCAAGCATTAGAGGAGTACCTAACTTCTGGCAACTTATTCGTTTGTACAGCAAATATTTATCGAATTCCTTAAAGAGTTTCAAAGCAAATGAGATTTATTACTGCACAAAGTAGGCAACGCCCCCTACTCCCCTGGGACTTATTTGATTAGAGAAAGAGAATTAGCAATGAACACAATCAATGAACTAGATAGCATATTAGAAAGTTTTAAGCCCTGTGAATGAAAGGACCCTGAAGGCAAGAGAAGGAGGAGGAGCCCTGGGATGTGGGGGTGGGGCAAGGGCTTACTGGGTATGGCTGGGGGGATGGGTAACAGAGCTCAGTCCTCCCTGGCAGTTCAGGCCACCACACAAATGGATGAGCTTGCTTCTTGCTATTTTGTCTGACTTTGCTTTTCTAATGAACATCTGGGTTTTAGGATGTGAAAGTAAAATCTTAAAAAAAATTTTCTGGGATCCAGGCAGCAAAGGAAACAGTGGGATCAGGACAATGGGTAAGTGCAATGAACTTTAAAACTGTCACAGCAAGGAGTGAATAGGGGCTGTTGTCATACATAAAATGAGCAAAGACTTCATATCAAATCAATGTCTTATTATAAACTCTTTGGATACTCATACTGCTCAATGTATAATTTTGTTCTTGTTTATTTATTTAAAAAGATTTATTTATTTATTCATGAGAGAGAGAGTGAGAGAGGGAGGCAGAGACACAGGCAGAGGGAGAAGTAGGCTCCATTCAGGGAGCCCAATGTGGGACTCGATCTGGGATCCTGGGATCATGCCCTGAGCCAAGGGCAGACACTCAACCAATGAGCCACCCAGGAGTCCCTAATTTTATTCTTGTTTAGATTCAAATTCTAGAAAATGGATTTTTGCTTCACAATAAAAAAAAAAAAAGCCTATGAAGTTAAAAAAATAAAGACTGTGCATGAAGTTTTGGAATTCAAAAGCACTTCCCATTTTGAATCTACAGAATGCTAACCACCTCTGAAGAAAATCTCTCCCCATGGGGATCCTAAGATCTTAGGTGAAAAATTCAGTTAGTTGGTCCATGGCCATCTTGTCAAGCCCCTTGATAATTGCCTCAGTTTCTCACTTTTCTCCAGGACATTACACTGTGTACTCATAGTCAAGCTTGGAACTGTGATCAGAAGGCTACTATAAAATACTTAAGATGCTGATTTGATATTGGAGTAATGTAACCTCAGGTAGGAGGAAGAAACACTTTTTCCCCTTTTTGGAAATATGCTATTTGTTGTCCTGGCTGCCGGAGGCCCTGCTGTGCTAAACACATGGTATTTTGGACCTTCAACTCTGACGGAGGTGAGCAACCTAAGGAATCCACATCTCACTATGTGGAGGGACCTGGTAAGCCACAGGAGAATTTGACAGCTTCTGATCTATTGCTGTACATTCAGGCCACAGTGGGGTCCTTCTTTTCAACTCCTAGCCCTGGACCAGAGGACCAATTCAGGAGAAGCGGAAGAACAAGAGCCTTTGTGGCAAACTCTGAGACCTTCTCAGTTACCTGCATTATGGTCACACTGAACGTCTTCAAATTGTAGGACATGACAGGGAGCAAGAGTTCTCTGAACTGCTTTTCTATTTAAACAGAGTTTTCCCCCTCTGATGCTCCAAGCTAGGGCTTGAAATCTCACAAAATAATAAAATAATGTATCACTCCTTAGAATATGCTGGAGGTGGTGTAGTGTCCCTGAATGAACTGAATGAATAAGACAAAATCACCTGTACCCTTCGGAACACCCTAGATATCCCACCCACACAAGAAGTGGCTCAAGTCAAAATATTTCACAATATTCCACCCAAATTAAAACAATGGAGGGGCAGACTGGGTGGCTCAGCAGTTTAGCGCCTGCCTTCGGCCTAGGGCGTGATCTTGGAGACCCGGGATCAAGTCCCACATTGGGCTCCCTGCATGGAGCCTGCTTTTCCCTCTTCCTGTGTCTCTGCCTCTTTCTCTCTCTCTCTCTCTCTCTCTCTCTCTCTCTCTGTCTCTCATGAATAAATAAATATAATCTTAAAAAAAAAAGACCAATGGAGACAACTGAAAAGTGTAATGGGAACTGTATATACCAAAGGAAGAGAAAAGAAAGTCTGGATGCCTCCATTTTTCTTTTAAGATTTTATTTATTTATTTGACAGAGAGAGAGAGAGCACAGCAGGGGGAGAGGAAGAAGCAGGCTCCCCACTGAATAGGGAGCCCAATGCTGGGCTCCATCCCAGGACCCCAGGATCATGACCTGAGCTGAAGGCAGACGCTTAACTGACTAAGCCACCCAGGTGCCCCTGGATGGTTCCATTTCTAACACCAACAGGCAAACACAGAACATAGAGGTGAAAAAATAGGCACCTGTCATTTTCAGCAATTTTTTTCAAGTTTGGGGGATTCTTTTGTAGTAGAGTTTTTGGACTTTAGAAAAGGGATAACAGGAGGTAGAAGTCTCAAATGTGAGACAGAAATAAGCAGACAGAGCCACGGGCATAGGAAGCCTATTTAATTTTAATTTGAACCTAAATATTTTTACAGAGATGTCAGAGTTTGTTGGCTTAGCTGTGTAACTCTGCTACGAGGTGCAATTGTTCCATAATGTAGAAATGAGGAAACGTTTCATGGAATTGTGTTTCTCGCCTTTGGTTTTCCTTGCTTCAGTGAAAAATGTTGAGAAAAAGTTTACTCTGTGGTTTATTCTAAACAAATTCAATTCAGCATCCAGGTATTATTGCTCAATCAGCCAACTTAAGTACTTATTTTTAAAAGTGTATTTTTGACTTTAAACACTTAAATCCATTGTGGTTTATCATGTCAATATATGTTTTGGCGCACGCACAGCTCTGAGAAGGCCTGGTAAAATTCCTTAAAGGAGTCTTTGAAAAGCTCTTGCAGCAGGAACAGTCCTCTCTGTTCTCCAAGAAGATAGATCTGCATCTGAATACCTTAAAGCATATTCTGCAACTGCCTGTCCTTCCTTTTCCAGAGCCAAATCCAGGCCCCGATGATGGGGTAAATGTACCAACCAAATAAGTTGTTTTTCAGTTAGTACAAACAAAATCCAAGAATTAGTGTTTGTGTGGCTGAGTGAGCTCACATTTTGAAATAAGAACAAATTCAATTTGTACAAGGACTTCAATGACAATTCAATCCAAGTTTTCCCTCATCTGATCTCCAATAACAACCTTAGAAGACAGGCAGGGCAGCTATGAGGGTTCCTATTTTCACAGATGAGGAAACAGATTAAAAAAAAAAATTCAGCAATAGGCCAGGGCCACAGTATTCTGTCCAAGGCAGTAGATGGAGGAGTAGGTTAATATATGATGTATCTGGTTTTGTTTCAACTTCAAATCCAGTGCACATCTATTATATAATAGTACTTTCTGAGAATCAATTGACTGAAGGTAAATACTTAAAATAGTCATAATATCAGATCAGTGAAGATTGTTATATTAGAAGTATTGGCAGGAATTGTTATTGTTTTTATCGGTGTCCCGACTATTAAAGTGGCACAAGAAAGCTTTTTAATAAAATCAGAAAAAACAGATGGTCTCAGGAGGGAAAAATGTTTCCTTATCTAGAATATTACTGGATAATGTGTATTTCCAGATCCTCTAGAATGTTCTTTCAAAGGTCCTTGCCCCATTCAGAGAAGATGGGTATTTGTAATGAACCCTAGTCAAAGATGGAAACACTCGTTCTGCCAAGAACATTTTTTTGGGAGATATTCCACTGTTAATAACTACAAGTTGTCTCCATAATAAAGCAATGTTATTACCACTGCTGCTCCTCTTACTGATGCTACATTTCTATCAGTAATAACAATAACTAATATTTTTAAATGCTTACTATGCACCAACCCCTGTGCCATGTACTTTCTGTGGATACATTGTTTTCTTTCCCATTTATTCTTCATGACAACCTTCAACCTTACATGATAGAAGAAACACCTATAAATGCCTTCTGGGCAGCTGCTAGTAATAATAATAATAATAATAGAAATCTGTTGTTTATTATCAAACTTGTTAACACACTTTTTTTAACCAATGATTTAAATGAGCTTTCAAGAGGTGAAGTGATTTCCCATATTCCCGTGCTAGTAAGTTAAGAAATACGTATTTGGATTCAGATAATCTGATTTCCGACAAAGAGAAATTGAATCCCCTGATTCTACTATTCCCCCTTCCTGTGAATGATCTCACAAATTGAATTGTACATCTAGATTCTCTAGAACAAGGGACTCAGAACTTAATGTCCTTCTAAATCCAAAGTTCCTAGGTTAGGAATTCTCAAACTTTTGAATTGATGAAGAATCACTTTCATTCTTCTAGAATGCTATGCATTACAAAAGAGCTCGAGAGACCTGGCAAAGTGTAGAGTCACATTAAAAACACACACACACACAACAAAACAGACTTCTAGATGATTGGGGAGGTTTTTATCAAGTGTCAAACCCAAGACCTGGAGATGCAGGAAATTACATATTTGTTTGTCTTGAAGATGCTTCCTACTTGATAAAAAATTTGTTTTTTTCATGAAAAAATATTGCAAGGGAATATGTAATAGCAGGTTCTGTTAGATCCTAAGGCTTTGGAGAGAGTAGTCTCTGCACAGAGCAAGGGGAGCTGCAAAAGCATGGGTCTAAGGATTAACCCAAGAGGTGCGGGAGAAGGCTCACTGCAGAGCTGGCATGAGGCATGTCAGGTTTTTTGTTCTCTCCCATGGTAAAATGGAAGTGACCATCACCTTATCAGGTGACAAAGTCTATCTTTATTATTGCCAATGCCTGTAATGGAGAGAATTATTTTCTATTATGGAGTTCCCTTTAACTTGAGCTTCTCTTTCCAGACAAATCCAGAGAAGCGATGTTGAGTATTCCTTTAAATGAATTGGCTTTTTTTTCTTTGATTCATTAGTGTGAATTCAGAATATGCACAAGGTGCTATAGTGCAATGGCTTTCCAACACTTTCCAAATTTCTAGAGGCACTTTGATAGAGATCTAAGTCCCTGGGGCAATAAGTAGCCCTATTCTCTTACTGACATCGCAAAAAAGAAAATGCCTGGGTGGTTGCATCTGAAGAGTTGCCTGTGATTATATTCACTGGGTCCACTTTAGAGAGGGACCCACAGTAGGGGGTATGCATGTTGAACCCCTTCCCGAAGGGGTGGAATGACTCCAATCCCGCAAAAGATGGTCTTGTACATCATTTACTGAGGCTGGCATGCAGTTCCAGAGGCATGGATACGCTGAAATGTGTGAATCAATGCCAGAAGTCAAGGATGGTCGTGGCTTCAGTAAGAGCACCAGAGACCAGCCTCATACTGACTGTTTGATTAGAAGCGTTTCATGAATGAGAACATGTGGCAGTGACACACGCAGTCAGATATTCTGGGAGTGAGCCACCATTCTGTGGGACTTCTGAAAAGTCATTCAACCAGTCTGGTCTTTACTTTCCCCACGTACTTAATAAAAAGTTAGACTTGCTGTTCAGCAACCCTTCCTTTCTCACTGAAATGCTCTCATCTCTAGTCTAGACTTGAAGACCGTGTTTTGAGAACCATCTATCTAGTGACCTAAAAAATGGACTGGACTTCTCAACCTGTTGAAAGTATAAAGGAAGAAAAGCCTACTCACTAGTAGAATTTGGTTTCAGAGATATTTAATTACAGCATTTGGAGATGTGTCATTCATCCATAGCTGGTCAGAGATATGGTCAACTGTTTTGCTAAGTCATTTATTATCTCATTCTATAATTGCTAGTCTCTAATCACCTAATTCTATTCTACCAGTTTGTGTGAGGGGAGCCTTACTCTTCTATCCTCTGTATCGAAGCCCTACAATAAAGCCATGATGCTCGTGATCATCTTTCATTCTGTTGCATTTCAAAATTTTTCTTCTCCTGAGTTTCTGATTATTTCTGTTTTTCCTGGCTATTGAATCATAGAATTATAGTTTTTCAAAACTAAAAGCGATTTTAGAAATTATTTAATCCTCTGTTTTACTTAATTGAAATTTGAGAACAGGAAAGATTATACAATTTGCCAAATGCCTGCAGCTGGTTAGTGGCAGTTACGCTTAGTATCAGGTGCCTGACCCTTGACCTGCAGATTTCAGGGAGACCCAGGAGGCTCTGGCTCCACCAGTGGGTAGAGCCCAACCTGACCTGATCTGAGAGATTACGATACAGCTGCCTGGCTTCAGCGATGCCCGGGTGGAGAGAGCCATGGCATAAGGTCGAATTTGGGCAACCCGCTAAAAACAGGGTGGAGAGAAGAGCATGAAATTAGAGTTGAGGGCATTTGGCAGAAGGTGAACTCTAGGGATAATCAAGACTAGAAGGGAGTTTACTGATTATAAACAAAGTTCAATGTCTTCAAATGCCAAAATACTCATCCAGACACTACGTATTTTGCCCAAATCTCTACTTTGGTGAGTTTCATTTGTTTGTTTTTGGCGAATGTGTACAACTTGGCTGAAAGTGCTGAACACAAAAGGACGGACGTTGGCCGCTGTTGAGAATGGATGGGGAGGGGACAAGCGGAGGCAGGGAGCCCAATCTCCAGTCAAGGGATGATGGAGGCTTGGCAGGGAGCCCAATCTCCAGTCAAGGGATGGTGGAGGCTTGGGTAGAGGCTTTGAGCAACCACAGAGAGGGTACAAAAGACACAAGGCAACAAAAACAGGGGAGGAAATACTGGAGACATGGGAGCACCTGCAGAAGAGAGATGTGAGTTATCTTAATTTTCTTTTTAGATTTTCCTTTTTTTTTCTTGGTACATGTTTTATTAAGAAAAGAATATAGTACAAAATTGCTTTACTGGATCTGAGTCTGGAATGACTTTCTGCCTACTATTTTTTCATGGATCACCTTTTTTTTTTTTTAAAAAAAAAAAAAAAGAACAATTTCGGGGATCCCTGGGTGGCTCAGTGGTTTGGCACCTGCCTTTGGCCCGGGGCGCGATCCTGGAGTCCTGGGATGGAGTCCCACATCGGGCTCCCTGCATGGAGCCTGCTTCTCCCTCCTCCTGTGTCTCTGCCTCTTTCTCTCTCTCTGTGTCTATCATAAATAAATAAATAAATAAATAAATAAATAAATAAATAAATAAATAAATATTAAAAAAAAACAATTTCAAATTTATAGGAAAGTTACAGAAATAGTGCAAAGGACCTTGATATACTCTTCACTCAGATTCACCAACTGTTAACATTTGCTATGCTTTCCCTTTCTCTCTTATGTGTATTTTATACACTTAAAAATTATATATTCTTTCTGCGTCATTCAAGAGTTCATAGCTCTTTTACTCCTAAATGCTTTAATTGTATATTTCCTAAGAACAGGACATCCACTTATGCAACCATGTATGAGTCTCAAAATCAGGAAATTTACATTGATACATGATTAATATCCCATCTATAGACCTTGTGTGAATTTCACATGATCGTCCCATCCCAGGACTGTTCCAGACTGTGATTTTTTTCTTCTGGTCTGAGATCCAACCCAGGATCACCTGTTGCATTTAGTTTTCATGTCTCTGGTTTTCTTTGATCTGAATCAGTTTTTCCTTCTTCTCTTGCCTTCTGTGAGTAACATTTTTAAAGGGTACAGCCCAATTATGTGTAGAATGTTTCTCAGTTGGGGCTTACCCATGATTTCCTCCTGACTGGACTCAGGTCGTGTTTTTTGCAAGGGGTCCCACCTGAGAACAATTGCAGTCTTCTCAAGGCATCATATTAGGAGATACATTTTGTGTTTTGTTACTATTGCTGAAAAAATTAATTACTGGTGATCTTAACTTTAGAGAAAGAACACATATTTCAAACAGTGTATTTTTTTTTGTCTTCAGCTTAGTGTAGTGTCATTATTGAAAAACAATTCTGGAAATATTTTTTAAATCAACATGGGCTCACATTTTAACCATATTAAAGTTGGGCATACCTACAGAAACGGGATGTGAACATACTGCCGTTATCAGGCTAAGTCCTATCACAGTGAAAATTTAGATAAGGTAAAGTTTCATGCATAAGGAAATGTTGACCTAAGCAGGAATAATGTTCTTAGCTTCTGCATGTGTATAGTTTCTAGGGAATCATTTTGGATACATTTTTCAGATCTGTTGACTACATCTAAGCACCAAATATAAATCATAGCATTCGGGGGACATTATATATGGACATTATATATACCTGCGAACTTCTCCTTGGATGACTTCCTTGGTCCCAATTAAAAATGAACAGACTTAGAATAATGGTCCTACAATATTTTGATCTGTGGTGGAGGTGGATCACTCATTGTTATTCCTAATTGTGGCTGTTAAGGAAAAGGACCTATTTCTCTAGATCAACAATGAAAATTCATAAAGATTTTGGGTTTGTGGATGAAATAGGCTTTATTTGTAGGAATCCACTGAGAAACTATTCAGTATCAGAAAATTGGTCTTAAAAGACGTTGATGGAATAATGGTTGACTTTTCTACAAAAAAGCAATTGGATTTCTTTGGCATCTTTGTTTTTGAACTGCTTTTGTCAGAATGTGGTTTGCCTGTCACTGGTGGTGCTGTTAGACATGGCAACGGGTGATTTGTTTTAATAAAAGTTTTAGCCATAGATGAAGTACTATGGATTTAGAAAGAACAGCTAAAATGCTTACTGCAGAGCAGAACTTGCAATTCTTTTTTTTTTTTGAGTGTAGATTGATTCTTTTTTGAATAAATGACTTACTAGTCATTCCGTATTCCCAAGAACGGCAAGAATAAAAAGATAGAGGAGGGAAAGTGGATGGGGAGAGGATTTCAGGGACACTAGCACTCAGGGCTCAGATGGTGCATTAGAGAGTCTGGCTGGGATAATTCTGATTTCCACTGCTGTGAACCCAATTCTCTGGAACGTCACACACAGCTCAGCAGGATGAAGCTGCAATGCTGCTGGAGGGGGACAATGGTAGTAGCTCTATGCTGCCATCTGGTGGTAGATCGCTGCACTGCCTCCCCCAGTGAGTCTTAGACTTCGCTGCCCTTGAGCCCCTGGCTGGCCCACCCCCCCCCCCCAAGTGTAAAAATCGGGAAGTTTGGCCTGTTGGTCCATTATGTGCCACAGTAACGTCTCTATTCTTCTGGTGTTCTTTTCTCCTTTGTGGAGTAGATTTCTTCTCCCCTCAGAAACCTTGGTGCCCTTTGCACTGTCTCTCCTTTCCCCGTGAGTCCAAAAACAAGAGCAAGAACAGCTAACACTTATGGAATCCTTTCTAGCTACCAGGCTCACTAAGTGCTTTGTAAATATTATTTTATTTAATCATAGGAAAAAAAGCTACAGGAAGTAGAGAGAATTATCATTCCATTTTACAGATGGGGAAACATAATAATGGCCTAGCTCATGTTGAATCATTGGCTTATCTGCCTAGAGCCTGAACCCATCTGTGCATAGCCTTCACACCTGTGTATGAAACTGAATAGAATGTTACCTGTCCCACGGACATTTTGCTTGGTCTTATTTCTAATTGTGTAATGAAAGACTCATCTCTTATGAAAATATGTCAAGCATTAGTGAACAGGTTGCAAAAATATTTGGTGGGGGTAGGGAGCTGTTAACTAGTGCCCCTTACATTTGGATTCATGTTTCTGAGGTGGCTGATCCAGTCTGGAGAAAATGGAGTGATTTAATAATTGTGAAAGTCAAATGAGATAATGTATATGGATTGAATTTGAATACTCTATGCCAAAATTTATTATTATGTTATAATGTTGGACAGATTCTTAGTGTCACATGTGACCAAATGAATATATTTAATAAAGGTGTAAATATTTATTTTGTGATGCATCTGAGTTGAGTACAGCTTCTTTAACTTAGAGAATAAAACTCTATCTGATTGATTTTAAAGCAGATTAATTTTCTTAGAATATACAATATATATTACATATTTTGTATTTTTTTTTTTTAGTATAGACTTTAACGGAACATTTTAGTCAACCAACCAGCCATTCATCCACTCTCTCAGTACAGATTCTTATCAAATTTAAGAACATGATATTGTACTAGTCACCATGTTGCTAAAATTTTCTGTCTGGTCTGGTTTTTAAAAAGGCAAAATAGGGATGCCTGGGTGGCTCAGCGGTTGAGCATCTGCCTTCGGCTCAGGGCATGATCCCAGTCCTGGGATTGAATCCCACATCAGGCTCCCTGCATGGAGCCTGCTTCTCCCTTTGCCTATGTCTCTGCCTCCTCTCTCTCTCTGTGTCTCTCATGAATAAATAAAATCTTTAAAAAAATAAAATAAAAAAAGGCAAAATATCTATGATTAAAATATTGAGTTTAATATTTGACATTATATTAAATATTCACCAGTTCATGATTAAAATGTAGACTGTAAACTTGTCCAAACAGTAGCTATTTTGTAATTATTTGCTTCCATGGCCCCTTCCAAGCCACTTTTGATTTGTGAGGATTTGTGAGGATCACAGAGTGGGATCCTGAGCTATATACAACCTGTAGATCAGCCTTGCTTGGAGATATCTGGAAGACCTTCCAGAGATTAACTAACATGAGATTCTAGGCAGGACATTAAAGAGTTTTCTTGAAGAGACCTGGTACACATACAAGATTCTTTCAAGCTGTAGAATGAGAAAGGAAGGGAGATAATGGCAACGTCAATATAGTGAGGAATTCCTCGGTAAGGTATTGCCCAGGATCTCCCATAGTGAACTACCTTCCGTGCCTAACGCTATGAGGAATGGAGGCTGTGACACACACACAAGGCCTCAGCCTATATGCCTCTGTAAGCTGCTGAGCACCCCTGACAGGACTGTGTGGGGCCCACACCGTTGTGGGGCAGCCAACAAGAGTGCGAGGCATTGTCTTCCCTTGGACAGCAATGGTGAGAACGTGTTGGAGGACGGAACAAAGCAAAGAATTGAGCCAGATACTGTAAAGTCTGGGTACTCTCAGGGCCATCCCCAGTTTCCTCTCCCTTCCTCTACTCTATGGGTTGGAAAGCTTACACACTCATCTTCCCAGATTCCCTTGCAGGGAGAGGTTCCCATATGAGCTAGTTCTGAGTAACAAGGTGTTAGTGCAAGCCATTAGGTTGGGATACCAGAAAATCTTGGGAAAAGACAATTTGGGTTGGAATGCTCCCTCAGCCCTTTGCCATTCTTCCTACTTTATCTTTCCTGGTTGGAACTAGCCCTGGGTGTGTAGGACTAGATTTTTTTTTTTTTTAATGTATAAGCATTTTTTTTTTTTTTTGCCAGCTATGTGTAGAAGGACTTTCTTATTTGCTACCAAATGCATTCCTAACTGATAGAGCCTCCAGGAAGCACCAAGGTGGTGTTTGTTAGTAGCTATCTGGACCAGCCTGCTAGGGCGACTGGGAGCCAGGGAGGGGGGTAGTGGCAGGAATGGTGGTGGGAGAGCTGGCAAATGCCAAGTGTATGCAAGCCTTGGTAAGTATGTGCTGGGCTGGAGATCCTGAATTTCTGCAAGCAGGGTGGGAAGCTGGTCCAGAGAACCACACTTTGGATTTCTGCATTGTGATTTCTTTGTACTCATCAGCTGGTGTAGCCTGAGGAGGTGGGTTGCAAATGTATTGGTGTTCATATTCTTGGATTTCAATGTATCAATGTGCTGATTTATTACAAGTGTCTCCAGTGTGCTTCACAATTCGCTGGCTCAAGGTTTCACAAACTTTTATGTTTGGGGGCATATGGTAAATATTTTAAACTCTGCAGGCCACTCAGTCTCTGTGACACCTACTCAATGTCCCCATTGTTGCATGAAAGTGGCCACTGACAATATATAAATGGAAGAGTACAGCTATGTTCCAATAAAACTTTATTTACACAAATAGGCGGTGTGCTGGATTTGACCTGAGAGCTATAGTTTGCCAATCCTTTGCTCTAGATCTCAGAGTGGCAGAAAAGATAAAGGGTATTCTCTAAAGTTAGATTTATATGTCACTAAATTATTTTTGCACTATTAATTTATATTACAAAATTCATTTGTTTCAATAGATTTTTTTCTCAAGATTTCCCCTCTGAAAGTTGGGTAATGTCGAGCAGATTTTCTGGGCCAGTTACCTTTCTGATGCAAGTGTGTTCTGCAGGAGATCAGTTCCATTGGATACCCCAAATCCAAAAATAAATAGAAACGTTAGATTTAAATACATTTGGAAAGCACTGAATTTAAAAGTTGAAGCAGTTTCTCTCTCTCATATGCTACATCTACTCAGTCACCCAAGCTGGAAATCTGCAGATTATTTCATTATTTTTTATTTTCCTGTATCAAGTCTATCTTCAAGTCCTATTGATTTGACTTCCTAAATATTCTTCCATTTTTCATTCTCTCTCTTTCTCTCTCTCTCTGTCTCCCCTTTTTCCCCCAGATATTGTATTTCAGGTTCTGTCTGCTTCTCATATTCAGAATCCACCCCCCCCCCCCACCACTCCAGTCTCAAACCCCCTCTGCCAGAATCCTGTGTCAAAATGCAAATCTGACCATGTGAATGTCCTGCTTAAAACCCATTAATGACCTCTCACAGTGACTGGCCAGGACAACACTTTCTAACTCCTGTTCACTAGGTGTTAGATGTGCTACAAGAAAAATTCTGTAGGAAGCATTAGATAAATCAATAAATGGAGTCCTTTACCTCTCAGAGCTCTTAATATAAAATGAATTTTGACTCTTCAAGAAGGGATACAGGTTGCAGCAATTTCCAAATCCAACTGAATGTACAGCGTCCTTTTCTCCTGGGAACTAGAGAATGATTAGTTTTCCTATCAAGCCTTTTGAGAAACACTTCCCCCACAGATACAACAAAGAATTAAAATTAATGGGGGTTTGCTGAACTCTATAGCCCCAGTCTAAGAATTAATGTCTCTTTGATGCTGCCCACAACTGTTTTTCCTTGGGGAGATTGTCTCCTTTTCCCTGGCAATACAGGCTCAGCATCTGGGGGAAAGTTAGGTCTGAGGTCAAAGAGATTCGCCTTGGAATTTCAACTACTCACCAGATGTGTGAGTTTGGGTAAGTTTCTTCAGTTTCCCTGAGTCTCTTGTTGCTGCTTATGCTTGACCTGCCAGGGAAGCACAGCAGGAACGCCACGAAGCCACTCTGGTTTAGCCTCCCATCTGAGTAAGAACTAAGTGTCCTGGGTACAAGGAGGGGCCCTGAGAAATCTTGTGCAACTAACAGAGCATTAGCCATACTATGCCAATAGGAACTAAAAAGCAGGTTTCAGGTGGCTCTTCCTTCAAGTGAGATCCAGGTGGTTTCCTCTGCTGTACTATGCACACTACAATGTCAGAGATGCCCTCTTGCAAAGCCTCCAATGATGCATTTCGTTGAGCATCATTTACCTTTTGTATGAAATAATGTGACCATACCTGGTCCTTGCCTTGTGTCAAAAATTCTTCCCCTCTCCTGAATTTATTCACAGAACAAATGGCAGTGTTTTTGTTTGTTAATGAATAACAGCCTGGACCTTGGAGCTGTGCTATCCACTGATTTTTATTCTTTAAAATCTTAATTAAAGACATTTAGGAAAAAATAATGCAAATTTTAAGGAAAATATGAACAAAATGTGGTGTATTTAAAAATGGGTATGAAGGGGCGCCTGAGTGGCTCAGCTGGTTAAGGAGCTGCCTTTGGATCAGGTCACGATCCCAGGGTCCAGGGATTGAGCTCTACATCGGGTTCCCTGCTCATTGGTGTGTCTACTTCTCCCTCTTTCCCTGCCCCTCTCCCCCACTCATGCTTTTTCTGTCTCAAAGAAATAAAAAAAAATTTAAAAATGGGCATGGAATATTTATTGAGGAGATGTAAGGTTTTCCTGAATTTGGATATGTTTAAAATGGTCTTGAAAAATACTATAAAATACGTGATGGACAGAGCAAGAAATTAGGTAAGACAATTTCTGGAAACAATTTATAAATGAGAAATCTCTGAAGCTTTCAGGTCTCTGTTATGCTCCATTTTCTCAGTAGATGGCGCCCTTCCACCTTCAAAACTTTTATTTACACTAAGGTGTAAAAGGCTGACAATCCATTACAACAGTAGTCAAATCCTCTTTGGGTCTTTCCTAATTACATACATACAGCCCTATGGCACCTGCAATACCTTCCACAGAGAAAGGATTGCATAGTTAAGCCAAGATTTCGAATACAGTAAAATTTATTTCCACACTTTAATATATTTGCAAGATTCAATTCTTTCACTCATCTACTGGTAATTCACAACTACATTCTCACATATTGTCTTCTTCCCAATATTTCTAACCTCACGCTAGGACTCTTACTCCAGATAGGCCACCCAGCTACCGTTTTATCAAGAAGAGCAAGCCATTCCTTTTATCATTAACTCAGTTCTTCAGTCAACAATTACTTATTCAGTACCCACTATATGCCAGACACCACAAAGCTCAAAGGAGGCAAAGACACATGAACAAAGGTCTTTGCCTTTAAAGAGCCCGAACTTCTTTGAAGGATATAGAAACAATTATATTGTGTACACAATTGTACTTATCATAATGTTAAGAGAAAGACATGTGGTGTTATAGGATCCCAGAGAAAGGGGACCAAACCCAGTCTGCAGGAGGGAGTGTGGGAGAGCTCCCAGGGATTACTAAGGTTAGCTAAGCCAAGTCTTAAGGGTCATTAGTTTAGCAAGTATCAGGGTAGAGCTATGTTCTAGGTAGGCAGTGTTACAGAATGGGGGTAAGGTGCGTCATACCTGTGTAGTTACTTTTCAGAGCAGCTCAACCTTAAATACAGCCAGCAGGTCACCATTCTGGCTGCATATTAAATGCACTCCGGGCTTTCAAAATACCAATTTCTGGTCTTCATTCCTAGATAGCCTTCTCTAATTCATCTAGAGATACCTGAGTACTGCTGCTAAAAAAAAAATTGTCGTAGATGAGTTTAACAGGTGTCTGGGGTTGGGAAACTTTTTGTTGGTGAGTGAGTGAGTGATGAGAATCGAGCTTGGGGTGGTAGACAGGTCTTCACATTTTACACTTGGGAGGCTTGATAAATATGTAGATCCTGGGCCCCCTTCCAGGAAATTCAACACTTTCCAAATGCATCTGATAAAACTAGTCAGAAAGTCACATTTGAGAAACACCAGAACACACCTGGGAAACCTTGTCCTGTTGTCCATGTTATACCTACTAATGAAGTTTTGTTTTGTTTTGTTCTATCTTGTTGATTTGTTGCAAGGGACTGAGATGGTTTTGGAATTGCTTTTGAGAGGAGCCAGACCAGCGGTCCTATGGGAAGGATGGTATGACCCAGGCAGGGAGATAATTAAGAATACTTTTGTAAAACCTCAGGTGAGTGGATGGAAGCCTGACCTTGGGTGGTGGCAGTTAAGGACAACGGTGTGGGCAGTGTGGGAGACAGCAGGGATGCCAGAGATACTCAGAATGCTAAACTGCCAGGACGTGGAGATTAGTAGGGGCTAAAGAGAAGGATAGGGCTAGATTAAGATCTTTAGGAGCTCTAAGTATTAAAAATGGTTATGTTGCCTCACTGTACATATTTTTAAAAAAATCCATGGTGAACCATATAATGTACACAAGAAAATTCAGCAAAGTTCTTCTTTTAAATTTTTCCTACAGTAAGGTTTTTTGTTTTGTGCAGTTTCAAATATTGAATTCTTTCCAAATTTTTTTTCTGATGTCCCTCAGTTGTTGACACCTTGAACACTTAGTAGATCTGACTATTGGGAAATTCAGTGACTACTATCAGGGAGAGAGGGAGGCAGAGGGGGGAAACAGGGACTGGAAAGGGACAGAAAGGAGGAGAGGGGGAGGATGTCTCTTACTCCTCTTATAAGGACACCAATCCTGGGACACCCAGGTGGCTCAGCAGTTGAGCATCTGCCGTCAGATCAAGCGCATGATCCCCGGTCTGGGAAGCCTGCTTCTCCCTCTGTCTCTCCTTCTCTCTCTGTGTCTCTCATGAATAAATAACTTTTAAAAAAATCTTAAAAAAAAATAAGGACACCAATCCTATCATGGGGGCTCTGCCCTCTAGACCAGCTCACCTCCCACAGGCCCCACCTCTGAATACTATGGCATTGGGGATTAGGATTTCAAAGTATGGATTTTGGAAGGACTCACACTATGTCCAAAAGACCTGAGTAGTAGGGCTGCTAATGCCACAGCCAGTACAGCTTTGCTGCAGAACCCTTCCTTTATTCTGGGCCACTTTAAAACTCCCAGCCTTCCATTGCACTCAGTAAATGGGCTGGTTGCTAAAAACCTGCGAGGCAGTGAGGGAAGCTTCATAGAGATGGAGAAAGAGCTAGGTGAGTTTGTGGGTAAATAAAGCTGTACCTTGCCTGGATCCACGTTGATGGAGGGGGCACTCTGGAGCTTAAACCTTAACACTGCATTGTCTCCCGTGTATTCTGAATCAAACAAACACAAGCCCTGAGGTGAGTGATTGGCTTTGCCCAGTCAGGGAGGGAGGAGTCCGGGGAGAAGATAACAGGTTCGAGCTGTTGGTAATCACTTGTAGCAGCTGGGATGGCATGGGGGTGGAGGGGTGGCAGGGGGAAGGGAGATCTGAATGGACATCAAAACATCTAGGACATTCTCATTACAATTTGAAAGACACAGGAAAGAGAAGTAAAAAACAACAAAAAATCACCCTGTCACATTACCCATTGAGGCCACACCTAAGATATGTTTGGTACATGTCCATCCATAAGGTCTTCTCCAAATGATTCTAAATGGTTTCAAATTTTATTTTATATGTTCGGATTATACACCATTTGTTATCCTATTTTTTAAAGCCTCGTATCAGGTGTTAGAAGCATTTCTCACTTATCATCCTAAGAGTTTTACAAACATAATCTTTAATCAATACATTTAGACATTTCTCATCACAATGAAAAGTTAAGTTTAAGGTCAAGAAGCAAGCTCTGATTTTATATGATATTTGCAAAACTAAGGGTCTGGATAGGGCTGGTTATGAGTTGAGAACTGTCACTGGCCAGGTGTGGACAGAAAACATGGATCCTGTGTTAGTAGGTACATAAACGGCAGGACATGGTGGGTCTGTCTGTGCACAGAGAACCTTATATTCTCGGGCGATGAGTCTGTAATGACTGTAAAAGGATGATATTCACAGACCTATTATACCAGGATCCAAAACCTAGAATGGCAGATAACACAAATAGATGAGCAGTGGGCCAAGAGAAAAGGCACATGCCCAAGGGGGGAATACTGCCCAAGCTCATTGCCACACAACAGGTTCTGATTAATTTAGTTAAAATCCAGAATTGTGTGTGTGTGTGTGTGTGTGTGTGTGTGTGAGAGAGAGAGAGAGAGAGAGAGAGAGAGAGAGAGAGAGAGTTTTAAAGATGGTCCCATTTTCTCCAGTCAGAATTTAGGTCAAAATCAGTAATAAGTCATGATTTCTCTTTGTAATGTTTGTGCTAAGTTTTGTGCTACTTGGGAATAGTCAGACAACAGAATGCAGTTCTCACACTCAGAGGCCTCAGGGGACACATTACCTCTGACACATTAGTAATACAATGACAACCTCTAGCTGCCTGATCTCTTAATCTCACTCCTCCTTTCTGAATTTCAAATCTTTCTCACTCCTGTTTCTACCTTCATCCCAGCTTCAAATAAGCCTCATGGCCTGGCCTTGCCTTGGGAGCCTCAATAAGGAACTTCTCTATTAAAAAAAGGCAGACTCTGGCCAATTCCAAGCTTCATAGATTTTTTTTCTAAAAAAATTAGGTAGACGTTAGATACAAAAGCCTCAACTTCTAATAAAGGTAATATGGGTGTGGAAAAAAGAGTTGGATTCAGTATCATTTAAAATACAGAAGAAGGAAAAGCAATTACAGAAATGAAGAGATTTAGAATTAATAAAAGAGTATTATTGAAGTATATGCTTTATGAGAATGGAAAACTTGAATAAAATAGCTGCATTCCTAGAAAGAAATACAAGGGCAAAATTGATACAAGATGAACTTGGATCAACCAATACGAATTAAATATATGGAAATGATGGTTAAAGATCCTCCATCTCAAAACCTGCTAGCCCATCCAGTTTTATGGGTATAGTTTATAGAATTTTCAAGGAAGAGCTAATTCTGGTTTTATGCAAGTTTATATTAGAAAATTGAAAAAACATTTATGATCTTAGTAAAAGAAATGTTGGAAAATTAGGAATGCAAGGAAACTTTCTTCATTTGATAAATTTTATGTACCAAAAGACTTCACACTGAAGTGTAAGTATATAAACTTTATACTTATCAAAAAAGCTTTATACACATTCCTTTTATTTTTTTTACACATTCCTTTTAAAGGCATAGAAAGTTTTTTTTTCTTTTCTTTTCTTTTTGCTATAAGGAAGGTTTTTATATTTATCTACTTGGTTGGACTTATTAGCCTTTTAGTCTTAATTAGATTTTTAGTCTTAATTAGAATGGCTTTTCTTAGTATAAGGCTTTATTTGAATTTTCTCATTTTTTTCTAGTACTTTTATGTGTTTTTAATGAAATTTTCTCGTTTTTCTTAATGAATTGAATTTGTGAATTGAATTTTCTCATATTTTTCTTCTAGTACATATAATTCTTTTATTTATTTGGAATTTAGTGTAAGATATCCTATTTGTTTTCCTCCTGCTCCAATGAAATTAATTAAGAAGCCCATCTTTCCACCACTCTGCTGGAGAGCCATTTCTTTCTGAACCACTTAAAACTACTAGTCTTCACATTTCTCAATAAATGAGTTGGTCAATATCAAAATAAAATCCAGTTAGATTTTTTAAAAAAATACTTTATTTATTTATTCGTGAGAATCCCAGAGAGAGAGGCAGAGACACAGGCAGAGGGAGAAGCAGGTTCCCTGCAGAGAGCTTGATGCAGGACTCAATCCCAGGACCCCAGGATCATGACCTGAGCCAAAGGCATATGCTCAACCATTGAGATACCCGGGTGTCACAGTTATATTTTTAAATGAGCTTTGATACATTGGCTCTAAAAATTTTATGAAGGAATTAAGGTTTAAGTTCCATGAGAATCTAAGTCAACCTTAAAAAGAATTTATCAAGGACTTTCCAACCAGATATGAGGACAACTAGAGACTGAGCAACTTTGCTGATTTCTTTTTCTTCCTTTTCTGATTGCAAGTATTTTATGTTCTGTTTTATCTTCTTTAAGTTTATTTATTTATTTTTTATTTTATTTATTCATGATAGTCACAGAGAGAGAGAGAGAGAGAGAGAGAGAGAGAGAGAGAGAAGCAGAGACACAGGCAGAGGGAGAAGCAGGCTCCATGCACCGGGAGCCTGACGTGGGATCCGATCCCGGGTCTCCAGGATCGCGCCCTGGGCCAAAGGCAGGCGCTAAACTGCTGTGCCACCCAGGGATCCCCTATCTTCTTTAAGCTTTAGATTTAAAATGCTTTTCTCTTTTCTGGCTTCTTTCTTTCTTTTTTAAAAAGATTTTATTTATTTATTCACGAGAACACAGAGAGAACAGAGACATGGGCAGAGGGAGAAGCAGGCTCCCCACGGGGAGCCCAATGTGGGACTTGATCCCAGGACCCTGGGATCACGAACTGAGCCAAAGGCAGATGCTCAACTACTGAGCCACCCACGTGCCTCTCTTTTCTGATTTCTTGAGGTAGAAGCTCAGCTTTCTTCTTTTTCTAATGGATACATTTAATGATGTAAATTTTCCTTTAAGCATTGCTTTTGCTACATGCCATACATTTTGGTAAGTTTATTTTCATTTTCATTTAGTTAACAATATTTTTAAGTTTCTCTTGAGACTGCCTTGACTCATGGCTTATTTAGAAGTGTGTTGTTTAATTTTCAAATATTTCGGGAGACTTTGAAGATATTTTTCGGTTATTGATTTCTAGTTTAGTTCCATTTTGGTCAGAGTATATACTTTATACGTTTTCCATCCCTGTAAATTTTTTATGATGTGTTTGATAGCCCAGTATGTGGTCTATCTTGGTGGATGTTCCAAGACACAGATGGGCTTGAGAAGAAAATATATTCTGCTGTTGTTGGTTGGTGTATTTTGTAAATGCCAATTAGATTGGTTGACAGTACTATCCAGATGATAGGTATCCTACTATTTTCTATTTGCTTTGTCTATGTACTTATTGATGAAGGTATATTGAAGCCCTAACTATAATAGTAGATTTCTCTATCTTTCAGTTCTATCAGTTTTTGCTTTATGTATTTTGATTCTCTGTTGTTAGATGCATACATATTTAAGACTGCTACATCTTCAGAGAGAATTGACCCCTTTATCATTAGGTAGTGCTTCTGATAAACCTCCTTGCTCTGAAGTCTGCTTTATCTGAAATTAATAAAGATACTCCAGCTTTCTTTTGATTAGTGTTAATATGGTGTATCTTTCTCTATTGCTTTGCTTTTATCCTGAGTCTTTATACTTGAAGTGAATTCCTTGGGATATATTGTAGAATCCTGTGGTGTGTTTTTATCCATCTGATAATCTCTGTCTTTTAATTGGTGCATTTAGCCACACATATTTAAAGTGATTATTTATGTAGATGAATAAAGCATTTTCTACTTGTTGCATTTGTCATTTGTTTTTTATTTCTTCCATCTTTTTTCTGCCTTGCCTCGTTTAGTTCAACATTTTATATAATTCTATTTGTCTCCTCTTAGTGTGTCAATTACTTCTTAAAAAATTTTAATGGTTGTTTGTTCTAGAGTTCACAATATATAGTTTCGATTAATTGATTAATATATAGTTGTGATTACTCTTAAATAATACTACACAGTTTCATGTGGCATGCAGCCCCTCCCAACTCTCTTTCTTTCTCAACTCTCCTTTGATCTCCATATTTGCCTCTCGTTTGCCATAGCTTGCATGTCCTGGATTGCAATTCCTTTGCTATTCCCAAGTAAATCCATTTGGTTGGTAAAATAAGAAGCTGTTCTGCTTTTAAGGTTGACATTACTAGGTGTGAGAGAAATAGGATCCAGTAAAGACCTCAATAGCTCCAAGGCTGGTGATCAAATATTTGCCAGTACCTACTGAGGCCGTTGAGCTCACTGCTTTGTCGTTAACCCTGGAGTTTGAGGGTATGTTTTCTCCAGTATTCAAGTTCTATTCTCTTTGTGTTTTGAGCTCTCACAGCTGTATTTAGGGATCTGTTCAAAGGCTCTGTCCTTTTTGTTTTCATTAAGCCTTTGTCCTTTCTGGTGAGTACTTTTTGTTTTTGTGAACCTCTGGTTTTGAGTAATGGGAGCCCAATCCTCTAAATACTTTGTGGAGAGCCCCCACTTTCTGCAGGGGGCCCAGTTGGTTTTATGTTTGAAAACTATGGTCCTTCCTCATGTGTATTTTTAACTAAATGGTCCAACTTAACTAAAGATAATTTAAATTTTCAGTGGCCATTATGGGGAGCTTTCTATTTTTTTTCAAGATTTTATTTATTTGAGAGAGAGAGAGCATGCGAGAGAAAGCAGAGTGAGAGCGTGAGAGAGGAACACAAGGGAGAAGTAGGCTCCCTGTTGAGTAGGGAGCCTGATGTGGGGCTCAATCCCAGGACTCTGGGATCATGGCCTGAGCCAAAGGCAGACGCTTAACCAACTAAGCCACCCATATACCCCAGGGAACTTTCTATCTTGTCAAACTTGTTTTTTAAAAACTATATCAGAAAGCTACATCTCCAAAATTGAAAGACAAAGAGAATGGGATACCTATTTTAAAAGGCATGCAGAAGCCTCCAAAAGATTTCAAAATAGTTTCATTGAAAGATTCACGGCAAAAGACCTATGAAAAATCAAAGAGATAAAGGGTATCTCAAACAAGACTATAAGACTGACCTATAAGATTGATATAATTCCCCTTTACTTTCTTTATTTGAGTGCTTGGTCTAGTACTGAGTATTGTCTAGAACTGCTTTTCCATTCTAAAGAGACTATTAAATGGTTACCTTTTGAAATAAGACCCCCCCCCCAAAAAAAAATGAAATAAGACCACCCAACTCTATGAGTGATCCTCTTCAGATATTTTTCAATCCTTGGTCAAAAGCCAAAGTAGGAGCCATAGTTAAAGAATTTCTTAAACCAGGAAGGATCCTTGAAAGTTTTTGTAAACAGATTACCATCTGGGTCTAGTCCAGAGAGGAAAATAAACTTTCATATTTTTCCTTCCTTTCCAAATCCAGAACAATTTATTATTGATATTCTCCCTCCCACAGATAACTTCTGCCTTCTTGCAAGCAGCCTCATTTTACAAACTTGGTTTTCTGCCTGCCTGGGACATGCAGGTTGTCTGTCCTTTTAGCTATCTATGGGAGTGACTCTAGATCTTGTGAAGATAATATCTTTTATACTCTCCTTGAGTATGTTTCTTAGATCCATGAAGTTGTTTAATGCTGCCTGAAATATGTACTGTTTGTCCCAGGTACAACCTGGCAAGACATTTCGAAGGATTAAATAACTTTGTGATCAGAAATTCGGTCAAATTGGAAGCTGGTATTCAGGGCCTGATAGAATTTTTTTTAGGCCTTCTCCCTAAGCTAAATGTAGTCAGAGGGAAAGACAAACATTCTAGCAGGTGAGTGGAGATGGGTGTGCCAGTCCTTTGATATCATTTAGGTGGCAACTGAATTTTTCTATGAATTGAAAATGGCTGTATTTGCACATATTTAGTCTTTGCAAGACCAGAGGTGTGGCTCCAGAAACAATTTGAAGTCTACAAATCCTATTTACCAATCCTCAAACCTCTACCATTCATCATACATATTGTCCTGAGGGAACCAAAATCTTGCATTTTTCCCCATGTGCCATTGAGATGCCAAGTTTCTACTCAGAGTCTTCTCCAGAACTCATATTTGGACCATCTCTTCGATATGAAAACTTAAAGGAGGTAATTTTTATCAGAAGGGGAAGGAAAGAGGAAAGGTTATTTGAGTAGATCCAATTTCTCTTATAACTAGTGAGTTTTGTATTATTATACCTAATTCATAGCAGTAATTTTTACATGGGAGCTTTAAGGTCTCTGTTTGCATTTGTCTGTGTGTTCATGTGTGTCTTTATATATGTGGGTGTGTAGATATGTGGTATTTTTCCTCCAGATGGCATTACCAAAATTAATTTTTAAAAGAGATCTATGTAATTGGTTTAAAGAACAGTAAGCACTTAAATAAATTGAATTCTTAGAAATATAGTAGAAACTTAATCCAAATGAATTTTAGGTTCACATGATTTAGGAAAAAAGTTAAGTATTAAAGCTACTTTAAGCTCATTGGTTTAATTAAAACAGGCATGTTTTTAGAGTTTCCAGCAGTTAATATAATACTTTTATTCTACTCAGGCTTACTGAAGGTCAGATGAGTTCCTGTTATCTCTCAGAAATTTCTCAGTAAAAAGGATAATGTAAGATGACAGTTAGCTATTTAATATCTCATGAAATTTTCATAACTAATCTAAACGTAATTAAGAACATTTATTATTAAATAGATGTGAGATAAAAGTTTACAAAGGAACTTTTCAGCAATACTTATGTTTACTTAGTTTATCCAAATCTTTTCAGTAACTTAAAAACTTAGAATTTTGCTAAGTTAAATTAGATGACAGTCATTAAATATCTAGATCATTTCCAAATAAAATAAAATAATGAAACATAAATACAAATAGAGTTTTATCTACTTTTGGCTTCTCATAGCACAGAAACTAAAAGTTGGAAATGTTAGTGCTACATTGAAAGTTGAAGAAGGCATATACTTTAAGAAATTATAAAATGTGTTTAACAAATTTGCCAATCTAAAGAAGAATGATGAAACAGAAAGAAAGTTTATCATTGCTTACCTGTTAGTTTTCACTAGAAATTAAGGTTTCAAAGGGTTAAGAATTCTAATAAATGAAGCATACTTGGTGAACCTTTCTGAGTCATTGGCTGTGCATATTGGGGCAGTCTGAACCAGGGTCCTGCATCAAGATGCTTCAAAGCCTTGTTAAAGATGGTGCCTTACTATACTCAAATTTACCAGGAAATTTGGGTAAGAATGGGGTTGATGGGCTTCATCTTTTATAAAATCAGAAGTGCTGATAAAAGAAGTAAAGCTTTGAAACCTTGGCGTTTTGCACCCGCTGGAGGTCATCATTAACCAGCTTTACTTGGAGTACACGTCAGATGGACCATCACTCTGGCTGTAAATCTCAGCAAGCTCTGTTAGATGGCAACATGGAGCATCGCTGTACACTTGTAGTTGTGTTGTTTTCTTTCTGGCATGAATAGATGTACCTGTGAGGTGCAAAAAAAAAATTCTAATAAATGTAATTAAGGGCACTGTGAATAATAGGGGACATCTTTTTTTTTTTAAATATTTTATTTATTTATTCCTAAGAGACACACAGAGAGAGGCAGAGACATAGACAGAGGGAGAAGCAGACTCCTCATGGGGAGCCGGATGCGAGACTGGATCCCCAGATCCAGGATCATGCCCTGAGCTGACAGCAGACGCTCAACCACTGAGCCACCCAGGCGTCCCACTGGGGAAAGATCTTATGCAAGGAAAGCAGGAGGTGTGTTATCAGTAGGAGATGATATGAAGACTAGAGATGCATTCCTGTTGAGAGAAAAGAGAGTGATTTTGTCCTAAAGCAAGACTGTTTAGAGAGGAAAAACATAGGACAAAATCTGAATAAAAAAACGAAACAAACAAACAAAAAAACCCAAAAAAGCTTGTAGAAGATTTGTGGAAAGGAATCTTGGGACAGGAATTTCATGTGTGGCCAAGCTAAAGAACACAGTCGAGATAAAAAAAAAAAAAAAGCCTTTGATATCAATAGTGAATTTATTAAAACTAAACCTTAATTTTCTTTCATCTACTGAGAGGACAAGTTTTCTTGAATTGTTGGTCACCTTTTAATAAGAAATTGTATACAAAGGGTTTTCCTTACCTTTTAAGTGATCTTTTTATCAAAATAGTTCTCTGTTTTTTTTTTTTTTTGTCTGAATCGGGTCTATGGTTGCCTTAAATCTAGTAGAACTCACAATATTGAAAGTCAAGCTAAGTTTGCTCAGAGCTATGTAATCTATATTTGCCCAAGAAGTCTTTAATTGTCACTATGGTTAAATGGATAAGTAAGTATTGTTTCACAGTGACCTATGATGCTTTTGACCAGATGTTTTAAGACTTTGATATTTTTGACAAACTTCCTCCAAATTAAATTCTAAAACAGTCTTTTCTAGTGAAATCGATGTTTGGGTTTTCCAGAGAGTTCCTAGAGCATCTCAAAAGATTTGTTCTCTTTTCTTGTAAAAAGGGAGATATTAAGCTAATTAGGCTAATTTACTATGTTAAATTATATGGGAAGCATTGTCAAATAAGACATAATAATAAACCTTCTATATGTTTTATTTGCATAGCTATATGTTATAAACATTTCAGAAATTGTGAAATTTTTGGAAATCTGCTATGTCCTAGTATAATGTTATCAGTCATAATTCTAATTATTATCTTCAAATATTGCATGTTACAGAGATAACCAAATTTCCTTGTCAATTCCATTATAACAAACTCTCATCAGATGTTTAAAAATAAGCATCTTTAAGTCTTTTCATGGGTAGTTACTGTTTTACTGTGAAGGTTTTATACGTGTTCCTATGAATTACTGATTTTTGAGGAGATTCACGGAGAGCAATTTTGACAAATGTAGGTTTTATTTTTTTAAAAGATTTTTATTTATTTATTTAAGACAGGGAGAGAGGGAGAGAATGAATTGGAGAAGGGGCAGAAGGAGAAGTAGATTCCCTGTGGAGCAGGAAGCCTGACACAAGACTCCATCTCAGGACCTGGGATCATGACCTGAACCAAAGGCAGCAGCTTAACTGAGCCATCCAGGCACCTACAAATGACAATTTCTGATAACATCATTATTTTTATTTAAAAATTTATTTATTTATTTATTTATTTATTTATTTATTTATTTATTTGAGAGAGAGAGAGAGAGAATGAGGGAGAAACAAGGGGAAAAGAAGCAGACTCCTCGTTGAGCAGGGGGCCTGACACAGGGCTCCATCCCAGGACAGTGAGATCATGACCTAAGATGTAATCAGCTGCCCAACCGACTAAGCCACCCAGGCACTCTCCTGATAACTTTAAGATCATAAAATTGGAGTAGGTAAGAATTTCCAGAACTAGTGGACAAACTAGATTCAAGCAGGACAAGTACTAATTATATGAATTAAGGAGGGTGACTATAACTATTATGACTGCTGGTCATAATACTGCTGGTCCCATGTTACTTTGTTTTTTTCAAAGGAATTTTTTCCTAAGCTATCTATGACATACAGCAATTTGATAAAGTATACCTTTGTAAACAAATATGAAAACGTTAATTTTGTTTCTCCCTATCTGATCCCATCAGAATTTGGAAACTCTTGAGTATTCTTTTCATGACATTATAGTTATTTGCGTAAGTTCAGGAAAAATCTGTTATCCTTGCAAACTGGACACAGGTGGGGACACTGGCTATATTGCCAAGGCCTTGGTGTTGTAGGTAAATCTGATGGACAGTCCTTGGCTTGGCTTCTTGACCTCAGGGGCTAAGATATTTCAGTCTGAGACTCCTTATGAAAAGTTCTAGTAAAGCAGTCTGAAAAACACACAGGCAGTCATTATTTTTGCTATACATATGTGAATAACCAGGCCAAGTTTAACCCAGGTGAATTAGTTTTACTGTGATTATCTTTGGTTAAAAAAATGGGGATACTTACAGAGAGAAAAATTATGTTTGCATCTTTGTCTCTATTTGATTCTAGTCATGTTAATTGCCTTTGAGATTTTGTTCTACACCTATAAACTGGACTGGATCCTAAATTCTAGTTTCCTCAGATATCTGTGACTCTCCAAACTGAAGTTTCCAGTTTTGTCCGACTCTTCTGATTTGGAATCATTAAGAACAAAGATGGCTCCTAAATCTCCTTGGAAGGGACTATACTGGGTCTTTCTTTCTCATTACTGAGATGGTGGCTAAGCTTTGGGGACTTGAGACTTGACTACAGATCTCACACCTGAAGAAGGCTCTGCCTGACATCCAGTCCTGCACAAATGCTGGAAGCCTCCTAATCAAACTGATGAGGAAGGCAATAATCTGCCTCAAGGTAGACTGCTTCCTCCCGATTCAAAGGATCAGCATTTCCTACTTTAAACATAAAATCCTTTATTCTTTTCTTTCTGTCCTTTACTCTGGCATTGGCCTGGGAAGAGAACACCAATATCCGTATCTCCCAGGCCATTGTTAAGCGGGGTAACTCTTCTGACTGTTGGATTTGTCACCAGCAACTCTGATGTGTTCATGATACCAAAGATCCCTGGGCCTTACCTGTAACCAATTTCTCTTACGATTTGTTCCCCTGCACTAAAAGGAAATACAAAAGGGCTAACTTCTCATCGCAAGGTTTTTCAAAAAGACCCCTTTAGGGTGGAATGGTACCTCACAGAATATCATCCAAATTCCTCTAATCCATAGCTTGAAAAGGCCGATCAGGAAATCCCAGCTAATGGATCAATAACCAGACCTTAGCTGGAGTCCCCTGCACTCCACCTGGTTTCAGTTTTTGTCTGTGGTGGACAGCATTACCTGTGGGCATATGAATGTTTAATTTAGATGGCTGGTGAGTTGAAGGTCAATATAGCTGGTGAGTTGAAGGTCAATACTTATTGGGATGTTTAACTAACTGTCCTTGTTGGCATCCATAATAAATCAGATGTCTCCAGTTGATTTCCCTCACTAAACCTTCATAGCTGTCTTTAACAGGAGCTTCTGGGAAGTATGCATGACTGCAGGTTTTCCTCTACAGGGAGAGCCATTCTCCCCTAGCTTGGAGTAAGTGCCAATGAAGGATGATCAGAAATCTGTCCCTAACAATGAATGCTAGTCGATTCCACAGCCAAAGCAGTAGCAGCCGAAAAGTGATCACTCGACTCATTGGCTAAAGCAGTCTTAGATAACAGTATAGTCCTTGATTACCTACTTGCTAAATAAGAAGGTGTTTATGCAAGAGCAAATAGTACCTGTTGCACCTAGATAAATGACGCTGGAGAGGTAGAAATTCAATTACATAAGATCAGGGAACAAGGTCATTGGTTACAACAAATTTCCCCTAATGACCCCTGTTCTTATAACCTATTTAGTTAGTTCCTGTCAGGTTTGGGCTCCTGGCTAGAACCATCATACAAGGTGCATTTGTCATAGTACTTTTGATTCTGCTTTACATACTTATTTTAAAATCTTGTACTTGCTCCCTATCTAATCTTTGTAGAAATGACATACCCAATAGTGTGATGCTAGCCCACTGTTTCCAGATGATCTCTAACATTCACAACCTTGATAGATATAGACTTTAATAGGAAACACCTGAAAATTCTCTTTCCTAACCTTCCTTGTTACTCAAATGTGATCTTATGTGTTTTCCGACTGCTATGTACTTTCCCTCCAACATGGGACATGACAAGGAAATGACTTTCCTGGCACAGAGGGGCAAAACCACTAAATATGGAAAATCTGACTCCTAACAAGAATGCCTTCAGAGAGGCACCTGGGTGGCTCTGTGGTTGAGCATCTGCCTTTGGCTCAGGCCGTGATCCCGGGGTCCTGAGATCGAGTCCCGCATCAGACTCCCCTGCAGGGAGCCTGTTTCTCCCTCTGCCTATGTCTCTGCCTCTCTCTCTGTGTTTCTCATGAATAAATAAATAAAATATTTTTTTAAAAAAGAGTGCTTTTAGAGAACAGTCTTGATCAAAAGGAGGAAACGTGAAACTGAACAAAGGAAATCTCATTTAAAATGGAGTCAGGAGGCCAGAAAGGGGAGCTCTCATGCCCTACCATTTGTCAGTCACAAACCTCAATGGGAAAAGATGTACCTTGCATTACCAGCAGGAAGAAGCCCACTTTACTACTCCAGCGGGAGGACTCCAGACCCAGCAAGAGGTTCGACCACTAAGAAGATACTACAACTCAGCCAATGAGAAACCATCAGAGCCTAGACCTCTCATTTCCCTCCTGCTTTCATTCAAAGCAGCCCCTTCCAACTTCCTCCTTTTTTTCTAGAAAATAACCTTCTTCTCCTTGGATCTCTGGACTTTATAGTTTGCTATAGCATGTCCTAAATTGCAATTTCTCTGCTATGCCTGAATAAGCAAGCCCATTTTGCTGGTAAAGTAACTGGCTGTTTTACTTTCAAGTTCAACAGGCCTTAATCCCATAAGACTTCCCCCACTGTACAAGGCAATTTTAAGTCTAGGTTGTTACCTATGCTTCTGTGCCACTGGCTATAAATTGGATGTTCCCAAGACCCTTTCCTTTAGTTTGATTAATATGCTAGAATGGCTTGAAGAACTCAGAGAATCATTTACTCATGTTTACCAGTTTATTATAAAAGATATTATAAAGGTTATAGATGAATAGCTAGATGAAGAGATACATAAAACCCAGAAGAGTCCCAAGTACAGGAGCTTCTGTGCCCATGGAATTGGAGTGCACTATCCTTTAGGCAACATAGAAGCATTCACCAACATGGAAAATCTCTGAGGCCTGTCGTCTTCTGTTTTAAAGGAGGCTTCATTACTAGGCATGATTGATTACATCATTGGCCATTAGCAAGTGAATAAACCTCCAGCCCCTCTTTATTCCCTGGAGGTTGGGGTGGGGGTCTGAAAGTTCTAACCCCGTGGTCATGGTTAGTACCCCTGGAAACCAGGCCCCATTCCTAGGGGCTTTCCAAAAGTCTCTTTATTAACATAACTCAGGTCTGGTGGAAAGAGAAAAAAGGCCTGTTAGGTGGATAACAAGCACATCATCTACTTTTCCCATCAGAGCCCTTAATATAGGAATTATAGTTTCCAAAAATTCTCTGACTGATAATTTGAACATCTCTGTCCTACCTGAGTGTGGGTCTAATGGTACTTTGTCTCTTCAGACTGTTTTACTCTTGATTTTTGGCATGCTCTGTAAGTTTCTGTTGAAAGCTGGGCATATTTTATTGGGTCATAGGAACTGGGGTAAATAGGCTTTGGTGTGAGGGTTGATGTTCATCTGGCTGGGAGCTGGACTGTGTTCAATGTTCTCTATGGCTGTAAGTGCCAAAGTCTTCAAATCCCTCTAGGGTCCTTGTCTCTGTCTCCCCTGTAATCTTTGGGGTTTCCCTAAGTATTTCTTTTCAGAGTGCTGCCTGTATCTTGCAGCACTGTAATCTGCTGTTATGCTGGAGATCTGTTGGTGTGTGGTATGGAGTGAGGAGAAGGGTAGCATTCTATAAACTTCTGATTAGACCTCAGCCTTTTAATGGACTTGTTTCTCAACACTGTAACCTTCACAAATGTTAGTCCAGAGGTAATAAATCCACTTCTCAAGTGAAATACTAAAATACTTTTCACATACAGGCTTAAAAATACCAGTATAAACGTAAGATAAAGAGATTTCAAGTGGTACCACACATATTGCCACAAACTGGAAGTTTGAGGTTAGAATTTAGTTAGGGGACATAGTAGAGAGAGGTGTTTATTGAGTGTATAACAAACCCTACATTAGGCATTTTGTAATTGCCACCTCAATCCCTACAACAGTCGTATGAGGAATTATAGTCATTTGCAGAATTGGAAAAGGGCTTCAGAAAGTTCAAATCACAACCTGAGTTGCATAGCTAAACTTCTTTGAATCCCCAGCCGTGACTTGGGAGAGCCTGTGACCAAGGTGATGAATGCCCATTTTCCCACTCTTAACGGTTGGTTATTAGATGGAGTCATGGCTGCTGTAGGAAAAACTACAGGCGTCGGTCTCATTTGCATCTGACTCATAATGTTTGAAGGCAATGTTGTGTGGCTGCTTCTAGAAATATTCTTAAAAGGCAAATTGGTGCTTTTGTTTCTTTTGTCTTTGTCCCTTCTTATATCTGCAGCCTGAAAAGTGGCTACAAAAGTGGCCATCTTACTGATAATCACGGTGGCCACGTTCCCGGGGTCAGCTGAGTGAGGGCTGTCAGTAGTCCAGGCCCCTGGAACTTTACAGAGCAGAAACAACATAGCAGACATGGTTAACATAGTTCTGGACTTCCACACAACAGAGAGTACACATTTATAGTTCTTTTTTTAAATAAATTTATTTTTTATTGTTGTTCAATTTGTCAACATACAGAATAACACCCAGTGCTCATCCTGTCAAGTGCCCACCTCAGTGCCTGACACCCATTCACCCCCACCCCCCACCTACCTCCCCTTCCACCACCCCTAGTTCGTTTCCCAGAGTTAGGAGTCTTTTATGTTCTGTCCCTTTCTGATATTTCCCACTTATTTTTTCTCCTTTCCCCTTTATTCCCTTTCGCTATTTTTTATATTCCCCAAATGAATGAGACCATATAATGTTTGTCCTTCTCTGAATGACTTATTTCACTCAGCATAATACCCTCCAGTTCCATCCACGTCAAAGCAAATGGTGGGTATTTGTCGTTTCTAATGGCTGAGGAATATTCCATTGTATACATAAACCACATCTTCTTTATCCATTCATTTATAGTTCTTAAATCACTGTTCTTTATTTTATTTTTTTAATTTTTTTAATTTTTATTTATTTATGATAGTCACAGAGAGAGAAAGAGAGAGAGGCAGAGACATAGGCAGATGGAGAAGCAGGCTCCATGCACCGGGAGCCCGATGTGGGATTCGATCCGGGTCTCCAGGATCGCGCCCTGGGCCAAAGGCAGGCGCCAAACCGCTGCGCCACCCAGGGATCCCTTAAATCACTGTTCTTAAATCTAATCTGTAATACAGACTAGAAATCTGCTAATAGCTATTTGGCAGTGGAGACATTTGGTTCAAATGACCTTATTTTACCCTAAAAACTCATCTACTGAAGAAGATTGTGGCATGAGGGGAAAAGATAGATTCAGAATTTTGCTTGGCTTGGATATATCTGCTGCTTAAGAATAATCTCATGGATTTGAACTCAGGTTGGAGAGTGCCCGTGTGCAAGCAGAGATGTTGGGAGACACTCTCCATCTGCAATCTTGGCTGAGAGGGTGGCAATCTGGAGTCTTGGATGGTTGGAACGGCCAACACCCTTTGTGATAGGAAGCCCTCGACAGTGTGGGTAAAAGGCAATGGCTTTAGCAGAGGTAAAACTGTGGTCCCAAGCCTGTTGCTAGCCCTTTCTGGCAAGGGTTGTCTGCCAACCATGCATGGGATCCAGCACAACAACAAATGTCAAACGATGTACCAGAAGCCCACGGGTTATTTAACAAATTGTATTATCAAAGCAAACAAAGGCTGGGCTTGAAACAGTTTATAATTCTTCACATCTCCAGTTTGAGGCTATATCAGCTGTACAGTCTTGAGAAAAGGGTATAGTCTGCAAAGGTTACCATGGATGTGGCCTTGGAAAAAATTAAACAACAAAGAGCCCTCTCAGGCCTTGCAGGGCAAGGGCTGGGACAGGGACAGGGAAGCACGTCATAGAGCAGAATCAGGCAGCACCACTTGATAAAAGGAGCCCTGCTGATTCCTGCTCAGCAGGATTCCACCATTAGGGACCACCACGGTGTTTCCTCTGTCCACCCTTCCCTCCACTTTTAAATGGAAGATTCTTCTTTTCTCTTTTTTCTTTTGTTTCCTTTCTTTTCTCTTGCTCTCTTTCTAATCATGGCTATCCTGCTTCTCAGGCACCTGTATATTGAGTGTGATGGGGTAAATGGCTTGCCTTTTATTGTGTTGGTCATCAAACCAAGAAGAGGCATATCTGGATTTGATGGAGAGGACTGCTTGGCACTAGAAATTCTGGACTTTGCGAGGCATTCAGCGACCCGGCAGGGCAGTTGAGGTGGACCTGATCTGTGGGTCCTGTCTGATAAGAAGAGTATACATACATACTTGGGAAAGTAGACTCTGGCAGAAACCGTAAGTTGACACCTGCCATCTGTTCTTCTTTATGATAATAGAACCCCTGATCTTTGGCTGGCTCATGGCAGCACAAAATAGAGACCATGTTCAGGCTCCTTTGCAGGTTGGCCTTAGTCATTTGACTAATTCTGGCTAAAAGGATGTGGGGTTTGCGAGGTGTGCGATGTCCATGGATTGTTTTTAAAAGATGTAGAGGTGGCTTCTGTCCCCTGAATTCTTGTGGGCTGGAATCTAGGCATAATGGTCAAAGTTTAGTGGTCACTGTAGACTGTGCTCATTAATGACATGTGGGCTGTAAGCCATGCATAGCAAATGCACCCAGGAGCTTGGGTCCCTGGTACATGGATCACCCTACTAACCTGAACAACTACCTGAAACAACAGAGAGAAATACATTGCCACTTTCCATCCTTCTCACATCAGATTTTCAGTTACCCCAGCTGTAGGCAATCCTTACTAATAGGCTGAGCCAGCCTCGATGTAAAGAGTAGTGGTAAGAGCCTGAACTAAGGTGGGAGTACTAAGGACCAAGAGGAAAACCTGCTGGTGATGGTGGAGAGGCAGAGTAGCCTGGATTTGATTACTAATTGCATGGAGAGGTGAGAGATAAAGAAAAGGAGAACATTGTGCCCAGGGTTTCTGGTCTGGACGGCTTGGACAGAGCCCAGGAGGAGGAGGAATGGGCATGGTTAGATGTCCTGGGCAGGGGGTGAGGAGTCATCTACACATTAAGGAATCTAAGGACAGAAGCTTGAAGAACACTGATAATTTGAGGAGTGGGCAGTGGAAGAGGCCAGTAGGTAGATAATGCCGAACAAGGGCAGACAGGTTAACAACGTCAGTCATAAGAAGTAAAATAAGATGAGGAGCAAAATCCTCAGGGATCTTTTCATAGAAATAGCCATCACCTGTTGGATGTGGAGGCTGGATGGCTTAGGAACCAATGTGAGGAGAGGAGATGGACACATTCCTCTAGGCTGCATTTTAAATGATGTTACTAATAAAGAGGAGAGAGTGTTACTGACACTGTGGAATGGAGGTTTTCGGAAAGTTAATTTTTTATTAGTTTTAAGTTTCGCATGGTGTTTAGTGTACTTACAGGATGCAGGGAGCAATGCAAGGTGGAGAGGTTGAGTTGTAGGATAGGGTGCCTCAAAAGCCTCGGAAGGCCCTGGGAGGGCACATGCCATAGGGTTAACCAAGTAGGTGCATTGCTTCCTGAGGCTGATGAGGTGGAGGCAGAAAGAAATGCCTCTGAAGAAATTGGATTGGGTTGCTGCAGAGTTTGTATTTCTCAGCTTCAATATTCTTGGTGAGGTAGGAGAGGTGAGGTTTCCCTTGGGAAAGGTGATGGGATTCTGGTGAACTTGAGAAGAAAGGAGCACAGAAAGACCACCATGGGGGAGAGAAGGAGCCAAGGGGGACAGGTCTATCTACCTGGCTTTGAGTAGAGGCCCCGTGTGATAGCAAGGCTAGCCTCTGGAAATTGCAAGGGTGAAGACAATGTGAGGCAAACCGATGAAGCTCAGGCCTTGAAGCAGAAGCTGAGGACGCTGAGCTGAGGGGTCTTACCTCTACCATCACTGCTGTAGTTAGTGCTGGCCCACAGAAGGGAGGTCCAGGTGCTAGCACACTCACGGTTACCGTCCTACAAGCAGCCTTCAAGGGCTGAGCACCAACGACTGGTGCACTTGTCACTGGTTTGGATTCCAAGTTGACAGCAAACTTGTGAGGGGAAAAAAAAAAAAAGGAATCCAGGCAATGAATGGGAATCGCAGGCACTCAGCCGTGGCCTGCTCACCGGCAGCACAGGGAAATTATTGAGGAGCTTCGGAGGGAAGTGAGCTGGAGATGCCTGGATAAACTCCAGAGAGGTCACCATCCTGGAAATGGAGGTGCCTAGATGCTGCCATAAGAGCTCTTCACAGAACAGGCCTGCATGGGACATCTTGCCTCACATCAGCTCTTGTTTGCTGGACCAAATTCTTGGTCATGTTTCTCTCCAGTGCTGATTCTCAACGGTTGGAATTAGGGTTTTCGTTTATTTTTTTTCCCCAAGCACTTAATTCACTGTACCTCCAAGATTCTAAATGATTTCATTGGACAAATCATGACCACCTCACCATTAGGACAGTGGGGGGTGGGTGGGGTGGGGTGTAAAGATCATTCATGCCCTGGATTTCCTTTTCTATCTCAGGCTCTTTGGATCTCCCCAAATTCATACATTGAAGCCCTAAGCCCACAGGGTGGTGGTGTTTGGAGATGGGGCCTTGGGGAGATAATTAGGCATAGATCCAATTGTGGGGATAGGGCCTTCATGACGGGATTAGCAGCCTTACAGGAAGAGGAGCCAGATCTCCCTCTCCATGCCCATACCCAGAGAAGGGCCGCATGAGGATACAGGGAGATGAGGTGGTTGGTGAGCCAGGATGAGAGTTCTCACCAGAAACCAAATGAGCTGGCACCTTGATCTTGGACTTCCCAGCCTCCAAAACTGTGAGACAATAAATTTCTGTTGTTTCAGCCGCCCAGTCTGTGGTATTTTCTTATGGCAGCCTGAGCAGACTAATATTGCATCCCAATGTAAAAACCAAATGAACAGAAAAAGAAAAGGGCATGGCCACACATTTGTACCCAGCCAAACTCCTAATACCAAGAATTCTTCTCAGTTCTTGAGCAGCATGGTGACTCCTGGATGCTAGATCATGTCATAATGGATGGCAGAGGGCTCAGTCCTGAGGTATAGCTCTTGCCCTCAAGCCTCACTTAGGTGTCAGGGTCTTGATTATGGCTTTATTAGGACTAAATTTCTAATGGAAACTGGTACGAAACAGATGCTGAGAGCACTTGCCCCCCTTGTATTAAGTCACCTTGTTGTAGATTACCCTCTAGAACCCTGTAATTTACATGTGGTGTCTTCTCATAGGAGCTCTTCAAGTAAATCCGAATTTGTTTAGACAATTTTATGGGTACTGTAAAACCACAATTGAACTTCAGGCCTTTGTAGCAGTACAGCCAAGATGCACTCTAATTAGAAAAAATTGCTGTTAATGTTGTTACGATGTGGTGGCTGCCCACTGCACCCCAGACCTTTGTTCTCCTAAATCCCTCGAGTCTCTTCTTTATTCTTCAGCTAAATAGACAGGCCCCTAGATTCTACGCTTTTGGAATTGTAATAGAGGAGCAATATTGTGCCTCTCTCTTAATTAACCTTGTTAACCAAGGATTTGGAACATTAGCTGGTTAGGCTAAGAGGGCCTTTTGAGCTGCTCAGTACACATCTGTAGTTGAGTAGGATGTCACTCTTGTGAAATAAGATGCCTTTTCTTCTTTGGCATACACCAAATACCTTTATTATTCTTTGAGTAATGGTGTGATACTCTTGTTTAGTGAAATAATGTGTGTAAAGGGCAGAGCTTCATGCCAGGCATAATAAAACCTTAGTTATTGCTTTTATCATTATAAAACAAGGTTGGTTTTTTTCCTCCCTCCCTCTTTTTAAAAGTTTTCTGTATGGAAAGGAAATACAGGGGCAGAATTGTCAGAACCATGCAGGCAAGCTCAAGATAAATCAGTCTGCGGTAGATTCCAGCTTCCACATTCCCTGAGACCTTTGCCTTTCTAAGAGCATCTTACCCCCACGATATTCATGACTTGTTTCTTTGACTCTCACTGAGTCTCCTGAGGTACTTCCCATCCTTTCCTGCTTCCCACACAAAAGAAGGTAAGAGACAAAGGCTGCTGTTTTTCTCCGAAGGCAGATACCCCTCCCAGCCTGGGAAGGAGTTCCAGGGATATGGCAATTAACGTATTTTTCTTAATCTTCTTTTTATAGTTAATCTCCAAATCATGAAAGCAGTTGGCCAGTTCATTAAACTGTAGGAATACAATAGGTCTGAAATGAAGGCAGCCCAGATGAATGCCAATGCATAAAACTGTCCCATTCGGTGGAAAAATACAACATGAATCCCAACCTGAAATACTAAATTAAACATTTGAAACTAACCACATGAATATGTTTTCAGACTAATAGGCAGCAGTTCATCTAACGCAGTGGAATGTCATCTTCAGAGTAAGAAGTAGCCATTCTTTGATCTCTTCTAGGAAAAAAAAATGCTCCTGTTTAGAATTTGGCATAAAATCACCTCCTACTAAGTTCATTCAGTGAATGTGCAGGAAGACTCCCTGACGCAGTGGCACCTGATGTGCCCTGAGTGGGACTGGCACTGAGTCTGGGAGTACCCAAGGCATGTAGAATTAAGCATTTGTATGGCCGCTTTGGGAAGAAGGCCATGGGACGCTGGCATATCCTACGCCAGGTGGCACAGTTTCAAAAAGGCCAAAGCTGAGAAGAAAAGTGATGGGGAACCCAGAGCTATGGAGTGCATTCTAGCAAAATACTCATCCATGCTCTTCACCTCTCACTGTTCCCTGCTGCAAGTCAGGCAAAGCCACCTGCTCCATTTGAGCCACCTCCCCAATGGCCAAAGTATAGGGCAGCTCATGAGACAGGATTCTTTTTCTCACACATCTGTTGCAAGCAGAAGTGACAAAAGCAGGCTATTTTTTTTTTAATTAAACAAAACAAAACCCAACCAAAAAGCAGATACCAACATTATTTTCAAAGGCATTGGTTGAAAATACTAGTCCAGAGAGCAGAAAAAGAATGGTACATGTAGTTTCCAGATATATTGTTGGACAAAAATGCTTTTCTTCATTGAAATAAGAATTATGGAATGCTGGCTATCAGATGACATCAGCCATTGAGTTGGTCTCTACTCTTTCTTGTTCTTGCCAACAAAGCCATCCATTATATTCAAGGCACCCATATAGTCAGCCACAAGCAGTGATACCTTGACAGGCAGGATACTAAAGAGAAACAAGAGAAGTTTTCTTGGTTATTATTATTATCATGAAAGCATCTTACCAACTCGGTGGAAATGCAGTGTCCCTGACCTGTTGCAGATGAAGTCATTGGCATACCCACACAGTAGTAGGGGGCTTGTCCACTATCGGGGGAGGGCACTGGCCTGGGGTCTCTCTATATGTCTTCTTGCTTTCTTTACGTTTACTCAACTCACTTCTCACATCAGTTTCCAGAGCCTCCCTGCACTATGTGATTATTGATGGGAAGCAGTGAAGTCTTGTGGAGTGGGAGGAGCCCGGCTTGAGTCCTAGCTTCATCACCTACAATACCATCCCAGGTACATTACTTAGTTCTCTTGAGTCTGTTTCTTCTGCTGTAAAATGAAGCCATCAAATCTCATTTTCTGGGACTCCTGTGAGGAATAGATAGGTCCCTAGACCTTTGGCAAGACCCAACTAGGACCACTCATCTTCTCTATCCCTGCTCACCCTTCGCAACAGAGGGCAGACCCCATTAATCCTGACATTCACACTGCAGAGCAAAGGGAGGCATGGTAAACCTAAGACTTGTCCTCAGGGTAGGATCAAGGAAAGGACACTGAGCTCACATCCATCTGCAGGCACCACAGGATGTCACATGTTACTTTTTCCATGGTATTTCCCCTGAGCAACACACTGAAACATCAGAGCTCAACTCGCATCACACCCATGCCTCCCACTCTGGGATTTCTCTTTCTTGCTTTGTTTCTTCCTAGCACTTAAGACTACCTGGCATACCTTTTCTTTAACTTAATTTTTTTGTCTGTTTGTTCTCTGTCACCCACCCCACAAGAAGAAAATCTCCATGAGGGCAGGGACTCTGGTCTTTCTTGTTCTTTGTTGTAACCCCAGATCCTAGGACTGGGTTAGCAATTCGTGGGGCTCACTGGGTGCTCTATCATGCTTACTGAATGAGTATTTGAAGGAATGTGTGATGTCATCCTCTTTATTGAAACTTCATGTTTCTAAATGGTTCTCAGGAACTATGTAGATCTCTCATTAACCAGGGTCCAGAACTAATATCTTATAAAAGTAAATATAACCTCTATGATCATTCAAAAACATTAGAAAAATTAAGTCTCATGTTCTTTACTGTTGGCATTACTATATCACACACTTCTATCTATTAGGCAATAATAGATGGCCACTGTCCTGTGCACATGCAGGCCGTCCCATAAACTGTGTGACCCTCACTAATCTACAAGCTTTTACAAGCACTGACTTTGAGGTTGTAAATGAGATAAGTGGCCAGGAGAATAAACGGCATGCTCAGACTTAAGAAACAGCTGGATCATAACCCCAGATTTCAAAGTGCTTGTCAGAGATCCTTTACCCTGCCTCCCACAGCCTGCCGGCTGTATCACTCCTGTGCTAGGTGAAGCCTGACCCATGAAAGGACACATGCAGAATTCTGTACCAAGTACAAAAAGAATACTTGTGCCAAGTAGATACAATTAACTGAAGAGAAGAAGGCATTTCCTTATGCAAGAAGGACAGTGGCTACCAGCCATAATATCTACCTTTAAATAACTGAAGAATTGTTGTCAAGAGGAATGGAATTAGACACAGTGCTAGAGGGCAGAGCTAGAACTGGTGAACATTTAAAGGAGACAGATTTCAGAGCCACGGAGGGAAGTGGGTTGATAATGGAATGTGCTTCCTTGCAAAGCAGAAGCCCTGATTGGGCAGAGGGTAGGGAGGTATGGTATAATTAGATGACCTCTTACAGTCCAGAAAATGAATTGAGATAGTGGATATATGCAGCTGCTCAGCAATCTGGCATTACCATTCCTATAGCTGGATCCCATGTTCACAGACTGCAGCTGATGGGTCTCAGCACTAAAATCCAATGGGGAGCAGAGAGGGTAAGCAAAGTTGCCCTCTGGTACTTTCACGAGGTGGTTATTATTTTAGTCTCCTGCCTCCAGCTTTTTAAGCCATCTTATGCTTCAAATTTATCCTCCACTGCCAGTTTTACCCATACCAGGGCTTCCTGAAATGTTTGGCTTTACTGTCTGCCCTTGACTTGGGGGATCTGTACTCAAGGAAGCGTGGACACAGTATCTGTTCCAACATGATTATTCTATGATGCCCACAAGAAAGACCATCTGGGGGGGAGGGGCAAGATGGCGGAAGAGCAGGGTCCCCAAATCACCTGTCCCCACCAAATTACCTAGATAACCTTCAAACCATCCTGAAAATTTACGAATTCGGCCTAAGATGTAAAGAGAGACCAGCTGGAACGCTACAGTGAGAAGAGTTCGCGCTTCTATCAAGGTAGGAAGACGGGGAAAAAGAAATAAAGGAACAAAAGGCCTCCGAGGGGGAGGGGCCCCGCGAGGAGCCGGGCTGAGGCCGGGGCGAGTGTCCCCAGGACAGGAGAGCCCCGTCCCGGAGGAGCAGGAGCTGCACCAACCTTCCCGGGCGGGCGGAAAGGGGCTCGCAGGGAGTTGGAGCAGGACCCAGGAGGGCGGGGATGCCCTCGGGCTCCCGGGGACACTAACAGACACCTGCGCCCCGGGAGAGTGCGCCGAGCTCCCTAAGGGCTGCAGCGCGCACGGGGGACCGGAGCAGCTCGGAGGGGCTCGGGAGCGGCTCCGCGGAGGGGGCTGCGGGGCGGGAGCGCGAATCCAACAGCGCAGGCCCCGGAGCACAGGGCGCCGGGACACAGCCCAGGATCCGGCCTCCCCCGGGACAGGCAGAGGCCGGGAGGGCCCAGGACAGCAAGGACGCTCCTGCCCCGAGCTGAGCAGATCAGCGGCCCCGCCCCGGAGCCTCCAAGCCCTGCGGACGGAGAACCGGAGCCCGGAGCCCCGTAGTTCCTGCGGAGGCTAAATCCAGGCTTCCAGAGTTGCCATAGCAACTGCTGCTGTTCCTCCTGGGGCCCCACGGGGTAAACAACCCCCGCTGAGCCCTGCAGCAGGCAGGGGCAGAGCAGCTCCCCCAAGTGCTAACACCTGAAAATCAGCACAGCAGGCCCCTCCCCCAGAAGACCAGCTGGACGGACCAGTGATACTCCCCCGTGTTCCAATACAACTTGTTTTTGGCCACTCTGCACTGAGCAAAATGACTAGAAGGAAAACCTCACCTCAAAAGAAAGAATCAGAAACAGCCCTCTCTCCCACAGAGTTACAAAATCTGGATTACACTTCAATGTCAGAAAGCCAATTCAGAAGCACTATTCTACAGCTACTGGTGGCTCTAGAAAAAAGCATTAAAGACTCACGAGACTTCATGACTGCAGAATTTAGATCCAATCAGGCAGAAATTAAAAATCAATTGAATGAGATGCAATCCAAACTAGAAGTCCTAACGACGAGGGTTAACGAGGTGGAAGAACGAGTGAGTGACATAGAAGACAAGTTAATGGCAAAGAGGGAAACTGAGGAAAAAAGAGACAAACAATTAAGGGACCATGAAGACAGATTAAGGCAAATAAATGACAGTCTAAGGAAGAAAAACCTACGTTTAATTGGGGTTCCCGAGGGCACCGAAAGGGCCAGAGGGCCAGAATATGTATTTGAACAAATCCTAGCTGAAAACTTTCCCAATCTGGGAAGGGAAATGTACTACAAAGCTGTGTTCATCAAGACAGTGTGGTACTGGCACAAAAACAGACATATAGATCAATGGAACAGAACAGAGAACCCAGAAGTGGACCCTGAACTTTATGGTCAACTAATATACGATAAAGGAGGAAAGACGATCCACTGGAAGAAAGACACTCTCTTCAATAAATGGTGCTGGGAAAATTGGACATCCACATGCAGAAGAATGAAACTGGACCACTTTCTTGCACCATACACAAAGACAAACTCAAAATAGATGAAAGATCTAAATGTGAGACAAGATTCCATCAAAATCCCAGAGGAGAACTCAGGCAACACCCTTTTTGAACTTGGCCACAGTAACCGGAGAAGGACAAACAGTGTATGTTCTCATTCATTTGGGGAATATGAATAATAGTGAAAGGGAATATAAGGGAAGGGAGAAGAAATGTGTGAGAAATATCAGAAAGGGAGACCGAACATAAAGACTTCTAACTCTGGGAAATGAACTAGGGGTGGTGGAGGGGGAGGAGGGCGGGGGGTGGGGGTGAATGGGTGACGGGCACTGAGGGGGACACTTGACGGGATGAGCACTGGGTGTTATTCTGTATGTTGGTAAATTGAACACCAATAAAAATTAATTTATAAAAAAAAAAAAAGACCATCTGTCAGGGAAAAAAAAAATCACTTCAATCTGTCCACAGATCATTCACTAAACCCACTTGTCTCCAACAATAATGCAATAGTAAGAAGGCTGGAAGGATCCAATTCCATCTTCTAGACTCATGGGAAGCACTGCAACTATGCAAATTTGAGACTGCGTCAGCAAACTCCCACAGGAAGGGATCAAAGTTCATTCATTTGACAGATATTTTTAAAGGGGTTCCTCCTGGTAGAAGACTAAGCTATTGACTGGCTCATTGGAGAAGTAACAGGAAGTTGATATTGTTACCTTTTCAAAAACATCACAAACGATATAAACCTTGGTACATATAAGTACACTTTCTCTTGCAGGATGGCATCTACTATCTTGTCAACTACATATTCTGGTTCCAGAACTGGTAACAGAAAAGGACGGCTAAGGAGTAAAAACAAAAACAAAAACCCAAGTTAATAAATTACTAAAAAAAAAAAAATCTTACAAATTAGGGATAAAAGAGGCTTAAGAAATTATCACTTACTTGCTTCTTTGACCTATTTCTATATATACTCCTTTATCATCAACATGCTAATAACAACTTTCCTCTGAAATGGCACCTGATGATTCTAATTAATAAACTGGTGTTACAATATGCGTATACGTGAAACCATAGCAAGCAACTTCCTGTCATCTCTGTGAGAGGCAGACTTGGGCATTCGTGCCCTTTCAGGGATTTTTCAGTCCTTCCATGGAGTCGGCCAGGGAAGGGGGCAGAATGTAGTTTGGTGGCAGAGAGAGAACACCACAACCAGGGATGCTGGGGAGGTGGTCAGCACATCTGGCCTTGGGGTGGTAGGAGCTGGACCCAGCCTTGATAAACCCATCCACATTAAAATCAGTATCTTAAACACAAACACATCTGAAGAAGGAAAAAAATCTGAGATCTCTTATAAATCAGGCTAAGAAATGTAAAAAAAAAATACAACAAAATAAAACAGGTGGTTAGTCATTTCTAAAAATGCAGTTTCTCTGAGATCAAAGGACATACTTACACAGTTGAACAACCTTCAAACATGCCAGTGTTAATAAAAAATGGGCATACAATAGTGGTTTTGATGCCGTTTAGTTTCTGGACTACTGTTTCTGCAAATATAGATTCAGCAAATCCAAGGGCTGCAAATTTACTTGCACAGTAATCTGAAAAAGGCAAACAACGCTAATGTATATTCTAGAGCTTTTAAAATGGCATTACATCAAAGTTTCCTCATGACACTAATACAAATGGAGAATGAGACAATGATTCCAGAGTTATTTTGTAGATCTTGGTCTCTGTGCCAAGAGGAACAAGTGGAGAGGAACAGTATCACGTAAAGGTTGGTTGACAAAAAGGGCCAAGTGCCCTCCAGGAGACACCAGGCTTCCGGGCGCCTCCTGCAGGTCACATTGCTAGACATCACTTCCACTCTGACAAGTGATCAGACACTGTGCCAGCTGTTACACAGGGCACAACGTGGGCGTCCAGTCCTTGTCCCGCAGACTTTCCAAAGTATCAGGGCAGAGAGATACACAGAAGAAGAAATCCATTAATAAAGGCCTGTAGGAGTCCAGGCAAGAGAGATCTACATGGGCTGTGATACTCAGATCAAATTTTCTTCTAACTCTGACTCTCTTCTGCTTGCTGGAGAAAACGAGACTGAGGAACACCGAGCTCTATCTCTTACACGTCTTGAAAATGCAGGGGGAGTGGGAAGCGGCGTCGATGTCAGTTTTGAGCTTTCTGCCTACAATCATACATCAACTAAACAGCTGCATATTGGGCTCAAAAAATGGGGACATTTGGGGGAAGAAAAGGCATTTAGGTGGCCCCTGACTTTCCTTTTCCTCACACCATCCGAAGAGGCAAAGGGGCTGTCCTTGCTCTGGCAAGAAGCAGCCACTACAACTGGCAAGAGTCAGGTCCCTAGGTTGTGGTGGGTTAGACAGTAGAGGACAGGATCTGAGCAGCTTCTAGGATCACCTGAGTCATTTGGTACGAACGCAGGTCAGTGAGTCCCTGCATTTCTGAGATTCCCATGAGCAGATGTGGTCCAGGACTCTAGTAATCTGCATTCTAAATAGCACCCTCGCTGATTCTGATGCAGGGGAGCCAAGATCCACACCGAGGGAATTACAAAAATCTTACACGTTTCTAGGGTGAACAGGGCATGGGAGAGTCTTATATCCTAAGATAGAGACATTGTGCCAGGAAAAGGATTCAGAGGAGCTGCAAATAGACCTGTAGGAGTTCAGAGACCCATGAGGTAACAATAATACCTGGTGAATTCTAAGAAGGATGGAGGAAAGGAAGTTCCATGCACGGGGAGATGTGTATAGATGGGTAACTGTATAGATTTGGGGTGACTGGTGGTTCTGAAAACCCTATTCCTGTAACTGAGGTGAACTGTGCCAAGACCACTGCTATGCACCTTGAGCTTCGAGTCTTCAACCAGTGGACAAGCAGCGAGGATAATTTTAGATTTCTTGGGCTTGAGAAACTTTCTCCAAACCCACACCAGAAAGAATCTATTTAATGGAAATTTCAGAAGCCAGAATGCTCCTCCTTACCATCCTGATAACAGCACCAGGGAAATTCTGGGGGACGGTGCCTATGCTCATCACTTGTGTAAAAATAATTTATCAGTAAGGTCTCTTTCTTTCTTTTTTTAAAGCCCAGGGAACTGCACTGACCCAGTGATTCCAAAGTGCATAGTTCAACCTTGTATAAGCAAATCTGATGGGCAGTTTTGCTGTACCATGTTCTCAACCACTTACCTTATTGAGTATGGCTCTTAATTTATAACCCTTTATCATTTGTACATCAAATCAACGCTGATTATTCAGAGCTAAGTAAGATAAAGTTATAAAACTTTTTGCAACTACTAAATTTCTCTTACCTGCCAGTTTATTTATTCCAACTAATCCAGCTGAACTTGAAATGCAAACCAAATGTCCATGGTTATTAGCGATCATAGCAGGTAGAAAGGACTTATAAGTCTAAGAAGAACAAGGAAGAACTGTTAACATTTTGTACTTTTTTTCAGAAGGTTATATGACCATTCTGATGAAAAGAGAGTCCTTCAAGTTCATAAAAATACCTGAAGGCACTGGGGTATAAAAATGTAAACATCTGGAAAGTAAGCCTCATAGTTTGTTCAATCAGTATTTTCCTGGTGGCAGTTCCAGAATTATAAAAAAGTATTTATTAAGACTTATATTTAGCTCATATTTGACTTTGAAAAACAATATTCAGACAATAATCGAAGCAGTATTGGAGAATCTTAACTGTGGCAGACACAATCCACAAACCAGTAAGAGTACTTGGAGAGGTATGATTATTTAGATTTACATTGCCTTTCCCACACTCCTGTTTGGATCATATTTGGATTTCAAATTTTTCTGAACATTGTTCATAGGACACACTGATGTTGGCTTCAGTTTAAAAACATCACTTTGTTTTGAAATTCACCTCTACTTTGAATAATGGTTTCTAATTTTTATTCCACGCCAGTAGAGAGGATAGAAGATAGAGAGAAAGAAAGGATGTGTGTTGTGTCTCAGTACTCTAGAGCACCTTCACCTTTGATGTGGGGCCTGGAAAAAGAAGGTAAAGGAGGGAGAAATGAGCTTTGATAGAAGATATATTCTGCAACACAGAAATAAGTCTTAAATAGAAATACTTAAAAAAAAAAGAAAAAAGAAATACTTGCTTATTTATGTGAATTTGTATTCATGCTTATTTTCAAATTTGAATCATATGAATAAATATGAGAAAAGGGATCTCTTATAAAAGTCAAACAACCTTTGTGTGCATCACAATGACTTTCAGAGAGAAACTAACGCTTAGAGAGAGGTGGAAAATCACAACAGCACAGCATAATAAAGAGCTCCCTGAGTTGTGAAGGCCTGAGATGAGTCTTCTTACTTCTCCCTGGGGATGCGTCCCTTAGGAGCACGGTCACCAGGAGCCCTCTGACCCACTAGCAAGTGCCTACTCTATGCAGGGGCTCAAAGAACGTATGTGGATTTGACCAGGAAGAGTGTCCAGAGTGAGGATGATGGGGGCCAGGGACACACCAGCATTTTGGGGACAACTAGAGGAAGAGGGAGACAAAGGAGAGAGAGAGAGGAGAACCAGGGGAAAAAAGAACACAGCAGGAGTGGAGACTTTCAAAGATTATGGTTTTATCTTCATTCTGGCTGAAGACTCTAACTTCATCCTAATGAAGGAGAGGGATATTTGGGACAAGACACCATAAATCACTTGCAGTAGCTCCTGAAGGTAGGTAGTGGCCACTTAGTTCTGGATCTTTTCATCTTTCTCCTGGAAATAATACGAACACCAATAATACCACCAATGCCAGGACACTTTTGGTGAAAGTAGGGGACAGAAACCTATAAAGTCCAAATAACATTGGACTTCAGTTGCCAAATGAGATTTGGGCAGGGAGTCCAAGTGAGGAGACATAAGGAGCATGGGGGGAAGCTCAGACATCCAGGAGAGTCGAAGAAGAGATGTCTCCTTCATTCCAGAGAGAACCACCCAGGGCAGTGGGAGCAGGGAAAGGCAAGGGAGGGTATGCCCGTGGGTGAGGAGGCATGGCAAGACTGGTTTTAGCTAAAGCCAGGAAAACCCAACATCTGCAAGGGGCAGATCACCTTGGAGGTCAGGGGCTGTGCCCTTTAATGCCCACAGCTCCTGTCCTGTGCCTTTTGATGTCACCAAGCATACTGGTACAAATTCTCCTTTCCCTGGTTAGATACTTAGGGAGGTGACTGCATGTCTTGGTTTGCCCAGAAGAGACGTGATTAATGATTATTTAATAATGTTCACTTTCACTTTATATATATATATATTATTTATTTTTTTAAATCTATTCCATTTTCAAAAGAGTTCTGGCTCAGGCAAATTATAAGGTCACCCTGGTCACGTCTATGTGTCTATGTGCTGTCATTTCTGTGTAGCCTTGAGCAAATCTTTTAACTCCCCTGATCCCTTATTTCACTGAGCTATTTCAAGGATTATACAGGAGGTGCCAAGGAAAGTATCCGACATAAACTGGCGATCAATAAGTGACAGTAAGGCCTTGGGACAGTTGTGTCTTTGCAGGATTCCTGAGCAGAGGCTCAGACAGGTGCAGGTTACGTCAGATCAAGGGGGGACAACTGGGTAGACTGAGACGAATCTAAAATCAAGACGTCTGTGCTTTAGTTAGGGGCAAATAAAATTTTAAGAGAACGAGAGGAGGGTTCTTCTAAATTCAGAGTAACTTTATATTTGTTACAAGAAGAAAGAAATAATTACCCATAAGTGTGCTTTGAAATTCACATCTAAAGCTTTTTCCATCAGCTCATCTGGGCAGTCGAGGAAATTTTTGCCTGTCACGACTCCGGCATTGTTGATTAGGATGGAGATATCACCAACTTCTTTTTAACCTGAATTGAATGAGACAGGAGCAACAGCACCAATGGAGTAATTCTTTACATGATCTAAGTCTCGTTTTCCCATAGCTTTCTATGTTTCTTTTCCTTGTTAACTCAGATGGAGTGTACGCACCCGGCAAATAAAGTATCCTTTATTTTCTTTGCTGAGTTTATAGTGTGTCAGACATCCACGTCTGATGCTCTTCTTATTTTTCCCCCTGTCTCAGGACCATTCCAACATTGCAGGGCTACTACCTTCCTTAACAATTAGAGCAGTCAGAGCTCTTCTTATACTAGGTGATCAGTCACATTGTTTCAGGCTCCGTGTAAGTGGTAGGTCATTTCAATTATTGCAATAGGGCATAAGGCCTTAGAGCCAAGTCATAGAAATCAAGACCCAGCACACACTGAGATGAGGTGGAGTAGGAAGACACAGAAAGAACACGAAGTTCCTAAACAGGTTTGACATGGCACAGCTCAGAACCTGTCTGTCCTGCTGTACCAGCTAGCTGGTTTTCTTCTCCCTACCACGCGCTTCTAGGTGTTAAGATATGTGAAGGGGCTGCTGCAACACTGGCCAGAGCAGGTACTCAATGACTTGTAGTTAAGAGACAAGATTTCTGGGTGTGACCTTGGAGCATTTCGTTTATGGTAAATCTTTAGCTTATAATCTTGGCTCTTATGGTAGAAGTGAGCACAGGATTTTCCAGGATTGGTGACAGGAGATGGTGGTGTCCCTTTGCCTCTTTCTGTGTTTTGAATTTCATTACTGTAATTTGTATCCTACGGCAGGGGCTCTGTCCCCAGATCAGTGAGAACCACTGGTTGTACTTGCCCTGTGCTCAACAACAGGAAGCTCACGGCAGTACCCTAACATCTCCCGTTCTCTGTGTGTGTGTGTATATGTGTGTGCACGTGTGCGTGCATGAGCGCACCTCCCTATATGAATGGCACAGGCTGGCACAGAGCAGGCTGTATTACTGAAGCTGGGTAGAAGCAGCCACCTCTCTCATCTATGTTGTGGAAGGCCTGGGTCCCAGCAACGAGGGTGATGTGTAAGGTATTTATTAGCCAACTAGATCCGTAGCCTAGGGAAAATTCAGGATGAAATAGAGCCTACAGAAACCCCACATTTTATGACAAAGCTTTCTACAGAAACCCCACATTTTATGATAGAGCTTTCAGATAAAAGCACTGGAAACACTCTGACTTCAAGTTTTATTTGGAGAGGGGCTAAAACATTGAAGTCAAATTCAAGCTGAACAGCAGTCGAGGCTAGAAACAACTAGCCTTACCTGGGGTTAAAATCAGGTCCAGGCTTCCAGGTCATTCCAGGTACGTCATGAACGAATCAAGGGAATAAAAGGCACAGTACGAAGCATATAGTCAGGGAACTGTAATAGTGTTGTATGGTGCCAGTTGGTACCAGCACCTGTTGTGAGCGTAACATAACACATGGAACTGCTGAATCACTGTGTTGTACACCTAAAGCTAATATAACATTGTCTATAAACTATACTCCAAAAAAAAAAAAGAAAGAAAGAAAAGAAAAGAAAAGCAAAGCTGGACAGGGCTGTGGAATGGAAGACAGTACTAGCATCAGAGGCTGATGTCCTAGCTCAGTCATGGATGGCAAAGCTGGAAGTTACATCTCAGAGAAATAAATAGGTGTGTGTATCCACTGGTGCTTCCTTCATGAACAAAGCATGTTATCATGTCCTTGACAGAATAAACACCAGAATTTCAAAATGGCATCTGGTTTTATTAGCCATGGCTTGTATCTTTGCAGTATGTGAAAATTCTATCTTTATGAATCATACTTTAAATGTACTGGGCTAAGTATTTGTGATAAGATTTTTCATGTGAATAATCTTCCTATTGCTTTATCTGTTTTGTACATAGGTTTATCTTTTTTTTTTTTTTTAAGGATTATCTTGCTCCAAAGTCTGCTTTTTCCTTTTATGTAAAGCTTTGAAAGACATCATGAGTATTCAGCCTCTGCCCTGTTGGGGAAAAAAGGGATCAAGTTCAACTGTACTTCACTTATATATTTAACTATTACTGACCAGATAACACAATAAAGCTCATCCATGGGATGAACTTATGCTCATAATTGTTTGCAATTATGCTTTTTTATAAGAGACACGGGGTACCATCTAAGGGAAATGATACAGACTAGTTTTTAACTAGTTTTCTTTTTTTGCATCCATTATTCTCCTCATTGTAAGAATGTGGCAACAGTCTGTTCAACCCTGGATAACAGGTCTAGTGAGATTCCCACAGAAACTGTCCCTGCCTAATGGTAGGGATTCCTCTACAAACATCCACGCTGTAAGAAAAGCAAGAAGACAGCAAATCAGTGTCTAACTTTAAACTGTCCAAGATACTGGGATGCCTGGGTGGCCCAGTGGTTGAGCATCTGCCTTTGGATCAGGGTGTGATCGTGGAGTCCTGGGATCGAGTCCCACATCAGACTCCCTGCATGGAGCCTGCTTCTCCCTCTGCCTGTGTCTCTGTCTCTGTCTCTCTCTCTCTCTCGGTGTCTCTCATAAATAAATAAATAAATAAATAAATAAATAAATAAATAAATAAAAATAAACTGTCCAAGATACTAATTTGAACTTCCCAACCACAACTTATTAGTGGTGATGGGCAATAAAGAAAGGTCTGCTAGTGACCACGTGGTTTAAAAAAAATGAAACATTCCTGAAATTTGACCTTGCACATCAGGAAGCAGAAATAAACCTTAAGGTGTTCTCATAGATGTCACAAATAAGGCTTTTTTTTTTCTATTGAATCAATGCAGTCAATTGGAGGTATGCCAAGTAAAATTGATTCTGATTTGGACTAAGGGATGTCATTAAATGTACTCAGACACTTCCACATGCCATGGTAAAAGGTATGCCACTACACAGCTCTAGTCTGGTCTTGTGTTCATTGCTCAAAATAATTGCTTACCTAGGATGCCAAGTTCTGAACTTGGGGCCAAACTATGATCTGGGGACACAAGCGTTCAAAGTTCTTGGTGTCTGTGGAGATGGCACACTGTCATACCACCCTGAAAAGTTTCACCTTGATCACTGCTCTATGGAATACTTAAAACAAAAAAAAAATCCCCGGTACCTTCTCTCTATCCAGAATAAGAAGGGCAAATGGCTGGTTTATGAGCAGAGTTGAGTTTGCTTCCCCTGAATTGAGAAGAGCACGTAATCAATTCTTTTCAAGACCCATAAGTAAGAAAAGCTGAATAATAAGCTGGTAATATTCAATGTTTGACCATTTCTGAGCTAAGAATCTTGGCCAGAACTAAATCACAGATATAGGGAAGAGGCAATTATTTATTTATAGAGTGTCTCATATTAGCTTGCTCAATATTGGAAGGTCATCAGGACTTGAACATGAACCAATTATTGCTTAACAGTGGCTAGAGAAGTTGTTTGCCGTCATCATGAGTGAACACATCAGGTGATCAATGCTTCAAGTGCACAGGGATTAATCTGTGAGGTTGGCAAAGGCAAAGACACACCTGCACCTTGAGGGAGGTGCTAGCTTGTCAGGTTTGGGTCTCCAGACTGTACTGGGCTGCTGGTGATTGGAGATGGTAGTTACAGATATATAGCATTTAAAGACAAATTTAAACAGAAGCTACACAATCACCCACCAATGACCTGCCAACCTTACCACTAGGAAGTGAGGTGGGAAGGAGATTTGAGGTAGGGTCTACAAGCTGTGAAAGAGCTTTCCAATGTGGCTGACCTGCTCTTTGCAGGCCAGTCTGGTTCCTTCCTTCTTACTGAATTGGGGGATTCTGGGTGCCACCAAAAAAGTGGCCCAGGATAGTGATGTGTGGAGTACTCATGACAATGAGGGGGGGGAGGGGATAAGAAAACTCTTTCCACTGCATAGTGGGGTTATGACTTCCTGGAAGCCTTCTTTACTCGTGCAGCTGTATCATCACCAAAGAAGCCACAGCAGTTAAGAGTCTTTAGGATGAATAAAATATTCTGATTTTCTTATGACTATTTTAAAAGAAATACACATTCAAATGAAAGGCACTGTGGTATGGTGGAAACAGCTGGATTTAAACTCAGACTGAAATGGGTTCAAGCCTTCACTTAGTTATGTGCTAGCTCTGGGACCCTGAATAGATTATTCCATATCTCTATGTCTCCTTTCTCCTCCAAGAAGGGGGCTACCCTCTACCTCTTATACTGTAACAGGGGCCGCACAGTCCCTACCGTCCACTGGGCAGGGAAGAGTAGGTCCTCTGTAGTCAACAGACTCAAGGCTGAGCTGGATCTTCGCTCCTTAGTAGCTGTTTCTTAGGGGAGCTACTTACCTCCTTAAGTCTTGGTTTCCTTATTTGTGAAATGGGCCTCATAATGGACCTCACTTTATAGGACTATGATATAATATAGATGGGGTGCTTAGTATGGTATATTGTATACAGTGACAATTCAAAAACCCTAATTTTCACTCCCCAATTCTTTTTTTTTTTTTTTGAGAGAGACAGAGACAGAGATAGCGAGAGAGAGTGTGAATGGAGAGGAGAGGGAGAAGCAGGCTCTATCCCAGGACCCTGGGATCATGACCTGAGCCTCCCAGGTGGCCCTCCCTAACAGTTTTTAAGTTAAAGGGATGCTGGAGACAGGCAAATCTGCACTGAGCAAAGCAAAGAGACAAAGGAGGCACGTGTGTGAGCGTATCTTAGAGTGCTCACTACCCACGGGGAAGAGCGAGACACAAGAACTACCTGCTCGGCCACTCTGTATATGTCTTCCCTTTGGCTGCAGTCGCAAGTGTAGGCATAAACTCTTGTGGCTCCGGCTTCCCGGGCCATCCTGCACGTGTCCTCATTCCCCTCCTTGTTGATATCCCAGAAAACCAGCACCGATCCAAGGCGGGCAAATCTGAGGGCCAAGAGCCTTCCCAGTCCGCTCCCGGCGCCAGTGATGAGCACGATTTCACCAGCAACGTTCTTCCGTGGTTTGGGGATGATGGTGAAAACCATAGATTCCAGACACGCAATCACTGATTTTCCTAAGAAAACGACCAAGTCCTTGGCTGACTTCAGGTTAGAAGCCATGTTGTGGCTGAGACCTATGAGAAAAAGAGACTCACATAAAGACCTCGGTGACTATTCCCTCTGACTGTGCAGACGACCCAGAGCTCATGTTTTCTGAGATAGTAGGAGAAACTGGGACATGTAATTTAAACTTCCCTCTTGGTAGCAGACTTTGAACTTAAGACACAGAGACTGTGTCTTGGCCAGCTTTCATTCACAGCACCAAGCGGGGCTCACATCTGAGTGTTGTACAGGACAGAAATGTTCCCTAACTAGGAGCTGTAACCATGCCAAAGTTTAACACAAAGGAGAAGTTAATTATTTCTCATAGTTAACCTTTCTTCATAATAATCTCAAGTCCTGTTGACTGCTTTTATTATATTGTAATATTTGTATGATAATTGCTACCTCTCTGGTTTTACTTTTGTCTCCTTTTAGGTTTGTGGTTATTGTTGTTGTTGTTTTTAAGATTTATTTATTTGAGAGAGAGAGAGAGTGAGCATGAGCAGGGGAAGGGGGCAGAGGGAGAGGTTGCGGGAGAGAAGCAGACTTCCTGCTGAGAACAGAGCCCTATGCAGGGTTCTATCCCATGACCCTGCGATTATGACCTGAGCCAAAACCAAGAGTCCAACTCTTAACCAACTGAGTCACCCAGGCGCCTCTGGGTTTGTGTTTTTTAATTTGCACAGTTCTTCTTTAATTCTGTGTCACTATTTCAAATCTGACATTCAATAGATAAAGAAGATGTAGGGTACACACGCACGCGCACACGCGTGCACACACACAGATACCACACAAAGGAATGTTATGCAGCCTTAAAAAAGAATGAGATCATGCTATTTTCAACAACATGGATAGAACCAGCGAGTATAATGCTAAGTAAAATGAGTCAAACTGTGAAAGACAAGTACCATATGGTTTCACTCATACATGGAATCTAAAAAAAAAAAAAAGAATACACAAGTAAACAAAAAGAAGAATCAGACCTATAAATACAGAGAAAAATGGAGGGAGGATGGGGAAAATAACTGAAGGGGAGTGGGAGATATAGGCTGCCTTCCAGTTATAGAATGTGTAAGTCATGAGGATAAAAGGCACAGCACAGGGAGTATAGTTAATGACACTGTAACAGTGCTGTGTGGTGACAGATGGTAGCTACACTGTGTGCACAGCATGACATCTAGACTTGTTAAATCACTATATTATACACCTGAAACTAATGTAATATGGCATGTCAACTATACTCAAGTAACAAACTTTAAAAAAGAATCTGAGATTCAAGAAAAAAATGTAAAATCCTATTTGTAGAACATATTAAAAAAGGAGTCATTGATATTCTAAACCTTTTCACAGTTTCACTGTGAGCGTGGGATACCCATTCCCCAGATTCTGGGAACTCCATCCCACGTCACTGACCCTTCAGCCTTGGGACTGTAGAATATAGGTGAGAGACAGATGAGACCGCTGTCCTGCCCTGCCCCTGCCTACCTGTGAAACCTAGGGCAGGCTACTTGCCTATCTGGGCCACAATCTCCACGTATCTACTGGTCCTGTGACATAGGGTGGTTTTGCAGATGAAATAGGAATGAATGTTATGTGTAGGACCACAATGCTAGCTCACAGTAAGTGCTTTATGAATGTTAGCATGTTTCTCAGATTTAGAGTCCTGCTCACCAAGAAATCACCCAATAGGTTTGCTGAATGAATAAAAGGCCTCCCTTTGACAAACTCATACAGGGCTATAGTTTACATCCTGTTATCAGTTGCTCAACCTTTGGTGAGAATGAGTTTATAAGATGCTTTACTAAAAGCCAGCTGGGAAAGGGAAGGTCTTATTTCCTACAGGATGAGAAGACATGTTTAGCAGGAGCATCCTGTGCTGGAGGTGGGAGGCTTCTCTGAATGGGGTGTCCAATTGAGAGGCACAGATGAGGGCAGGAGATGTCCTTCATTAAAGAACCAGCAGATTCACTTACTTGGCAGTTTGGTTGAGGACAGACTAGTCACTATTTATGATGATGGGTGGATAGATTCATCAACAGCAGGGCTTGGAGCATGGTGAGACCCTTAGAAGTCACTGTGACCTAAATTGTTGTTTCTTGGCTCATTGTACAGATGGGACTGAAGATCAGTAAGACTATGTATATAGTTTACCCCAGGTCCTGGTGCTAGGTAGTGCAGGGCCAGCTGAGTTCATTTATTATATTTACTGAGCCCTGATGCTGTGCAGGTCTGATGCTGGACATTGGGACTGAGGGAGTGAGCAGCCTCCCATGATCACTGTCTTTGTGAACCAAGGGTCTAGTTGAAGAAACAGACACTGAGCAAATAAATACATCACTACAAACTGTTATATTACAAATAAAACTACAGGGTGCTATAGAGAATAGATGGGAGATCTGGTTTAGATCGGGTGCTGGGGAAGAAGCAACAAAAGAGATTTGGTGGAAGGTGACATTTGAGCAAATGAGGAATGGTCAGAGGTACACAGAGAGAGAGATCTGGGAGTGGCCTGACCAACAGATGGAAGGAAGAGTTTGAGGCTCGAGGTAGTTAAAGCCTGAGAATTAGAATCCTGGTGGTAGGAGGCATGGATGTTTTGGTTAAAGAGAGTTCTTGTTGTGGAGCACTGGGTTTCACCATACTTTGGATGAAATGGCCCTCAAACTCTCTGCCATTTTTGCTTGGATTTATTTTCATATAGTAGCTTTGGATGATTGATTTGAATGATTTGCTGAATGTAAAAAAAAGGCCTCCCCTTTTAGAAAAGAGCCTCTCAGGCTCTGCACAATTTGGAAGGAAGGTGCCTTAAAGGGAAAACCGTGGTTTTCAGACTTTCATTTTAAGCACAGTCGAGGGGACTGTGTCTTTAGACTGGCAAGGGTGATGGCCAGACTTGCCACAGTAATGGGGCACCGTGGGCACCTTCTCCAGGCAGCAGCCTGGGTGACTCCCAACAGTCCTTCCACGAGAAAACCTACACCAGCTCATCCATGCCCCCTTTCAGGCACACCACTATGCAAGTCCATGCCAGAGGGACAGAGGTCTGTTTCTCTCCTCAGTGGGTTCCAACACCATGTGGATGGCTACGACTCTCACCACTGACCTGGGAGAAGGTTCTTAATGCCAGAGGCCCTAAACTCCAGCAGTCCACTGTCTCAGTGCTGGCACGATGTAAGACCTAGAGCAACGTCTTACTGCTTATTGCTGTCTCGGCCAATGCTTACTAGGTTCTTAAGAGCTTGGCATCCTGAGATCACCCTCACTTGGGGTTTAGGGTGTCTGTTGGGTATCTGCACAGGTAGTCAGGTGTAGAGATTAAAGTTTGCGCTGGAATTCTGGATCTGCCACTGATTTCTCTGCAACGTTGGTTAAAGTTTTCTTTTGTACCTCTTCTAATAAGAGGATTCCACACTATGCACTGACGGAGGAAATGTGGAAGTGAAAAGATTTAATATGCCCCTCTCTCTGTCTCTCATGAATAAATAGACAAAATCTTTTTTAAAAAAGATTTAATACAGTCAAGTATTAAGGCATGTAATATGGTCCCTATGTTCCCTTATGAAATTTCTGAGCACATTGGGCGAAGAAAAAGGTCTTCACTGCCCTGCGCACAGCTCCCTCCAGGATGTACTGGGTGGGGGCAGGGGTGGGACAGGAGGAGCTGGGCTGGATTTCAGCACCTGCCAGGTGACACCTCATCTCCATCTCCACCCCTCATGCCCAAAATGTGTAGGCCTTGCTAGAACCATGCCAGGCACAATGACTATGCATTGGCTAGAGTTATGATTGGTGCTCCTGCATATGAATGATGATCCCTGCCCATAGGAAGGAAAGATGGTTCTAGTAAGCACACTTACAAACACCTTGTAAATAAATGTAAGGTTTCATTTTAGTGCAAAGACTCTGTCTTAGGAAGTTACAGAATATATTAAATTTAATCAGTTTATACACCTCTTTGGGGTCTGCATCCCATTCCCTGACTAGTTCAAAAACTGAACCAACTTGAGGCATCTGGCCAGCTCAGTCCAGAGGGCAGCGACTCTTGATCGCAGAGTCGTGAGTTCAAGCCCCACGCTGGGCACAGAGCTCACTTTGGAAAAAAAAAAAAAAGGAAGAAGAAGAAGAAGAAGAAGAAGAAGAAGAAGAAGAAGAAGAAGCAGCAGCTAAACTACCCTGTGCAGTGTAAACACGTGCCTTCTTCCCAGGCCAGGGCGCACGCAGCAAGTTAGGGGGACGTGATGAATTGGGGGCGGCGAGGGGTGCAGACGCGCCGGGCAGCGGAGAGCAGGTGCCGCTCCCTCCCGCTCACCCCAGTCCGCCCGCCCCGGCTCGCGCGCGCCCGCCCGTGGGCCCCCACCCCGGGCCCCCACCACCCACCACCCCGGGCCCCCTCGTACCCCGCCCCGTGCCCCCCCCCCCCCAGCCCCAGCAGTGCCGCCCGGGCGGGGCACCGAGCTACCGGCGCCTCCGGCCGCCCAGCGCCACTCCCCGCCCAGGGCTTCGCGCGCCGGGTCCGACCGGGGGTCACTCACCGAGCGCACGCAGCCGTCGCCGCCGGCCCAGGAGCCGAGTCTGCCGGGCGAGGTTCCGGGGTTTATCTCGGAGGCGGCCCGAGGCCAAGTCCACGGCGGCAGGCTCCGCCCGCGTGGGTGGAGCCGCCCCGGGGCCGCAGCCACGTGGGCCCGCGCTCGCTCGCTCCCTTTCCTTTTCTTTCTCCCTGCTCCTTCCTTCTCCTTCTCTTTCCTTCCTCCCTCCTTCCCTCCCTCCCTTCCCTCCTTCCCTCCCTCCCTCCCTCCCTTCCTTTCCCTCCCTCCCTCCCTCCCCCATTCCTTCCTTCCCTCCTTCCCTCCTTCCCTCCTTCCTTCCTTCCTTCCTTCCTTCCTTCCTTCCTTCCTTCCTTCCTTTTCCTTCCTTTTTTCTCCAGGCCACTAGCCCGGGGATATCCTATCGTTATGGCTGGACACAGGCGCTGGGATTTCAGTTTGAAGAATCATCCCTGGAGTGTGAAAGTTTCTGGTATCCAGGCTGCATCCCACATAATTAAATCAGAATTTCTGAGTTGGAAGGGGCGCAGGCATCAGCATTTAAAAAGTTTCCAAAGCGGGCAGCCCGGGTGGCTCAGCGGTTTAGCGCCGCCTTCAGCCCAGGGCGTGACCCTGGAGACCTGGGATCGAGTCCCGCGTTGTGCTCCCTGCATGGAGCCTGCTTCTCCGTCTGCCTGTCTCTGCCTCTCTCTCTCTCTCTCTCTCTCTCTCATGAATAAATAAATAAAACCTCTAAAAAAATTTTTTTTTTAAAATAAAAAGTTTCTAAAGCACAGCCCAGGAGGAGGGGTAGGAAAGGAGGCAGGTGCAGGAGTCCTTGGCTGGGGGACAGGGAGCACGCTCTGGGAACCAGGTCAGTTCTCTGCAGCTTGCAGAGCAGGGCAGAAAGGAGGAATTCCCCAGCAGAATCAGATTCCTGCAGTTGAGATCAAGGTCAACAGCTTCCCTGGCCCCTTGCCTGTAAGGAGTGTGGGTGTGGGAACACAGCTTGGAAGGCGGGCGGGGTGCTGGGTCCAAGTGGGTGCGGCACTGGCAGGAGGCCTAGAAGTAGGGGAGGGCGAAGCTTGTTCCAAGGAGATGAGGTTGAGAAAAAGTCAACACTGTACTCTGGTCCAACCAGAGTGTGCACTGAACACCTGTGTACAAAGATCTAGAAGATACAGCAATGCCGCATTTGTCCAGATAAAAAAAAAGTTCGGTTTATTAGCTGAGCCTCTAACCCTCTAGTAGGGTAAATCACTGCTGAAATGCTTATAATACAGGGTGGGGTGTGTTGGATGGCATAAGGAGCTGGAATATTAATAAATGATGGAGTGTTGAAGGAAACCCAGGGAGTCAGGACAAGACTGTGTTTGGAATTCACCAAAGGTTGGGAAGGACACAGAAGTGGTAAAAGCTCAAAGGAGAGCAGATTAGCCAACTGGTATGTGAGGAATGTGAATTTGTTTTTTACTTGGCTGTGAGAAGGAACAGGTAGGTTGTATAGGCCTTGAAAAGTGGGTGGAGGGAAGAGCCTTGAGTGTCATTTCAGCGTGTTACTGGTGTTCTGCAAGCTGTGGTGAGTAGAGCAAAGTGCATAGCTGTGCTATCTGAAGGTGAAAGGGACAGGTGAGCAATCATTGCCTAGAGGCGTGTGCTGTGCAGGGCTGGGTGTATGGCTCTGGAGAACTGCAGAGCTTTTGGGAGCCAGGGGGAGACTCACTCATGAACTGCACATGTGTGAATGTCAGTGCCAAAAGTTCAGAAATAATAGACATCAAACCAATGTATCACTGAACTAGTAATTAGTAAAAGTTTATTGCACACACACACCAGGAAGTTTGCAGACTGGGAGCACTCAACCCAAAACATAGAACGAGTCTCAAGGTAAAGCGGCTTATATAGTGACAAAGCAGTGACCGGTTATTTTTCACTGTGACTGGTTGTAATATTAGAGGTTTCTTAAATGATAGGAAATTGGCCAGTGGGTACCACATATCAACCTTAAGAAGCAGTTTAAGCTTCGAGGTATAAGCGGGAAACAACCCAGGTCAAGTTAGCCTTACAAAATAAGCTAAATTAAATTTTGCTCCTATGACTAAACTGGTTTTGTCTACTTGGGGAGTTTTCAACGCTGGCCCCTATTGTTCCCCCCCCCCCCCCCCGTTGGTTTTTTAACAACAGACATGCACTGCTTGCTCCTGGTGCATAGAATTGCACCTAGGACCTAACTAGTTTTCACAAGGAGAGGTCACTGGAAGGGCCTTCCAGACTTCGGAGTCAGAATGGGCCAAAGTGGGGAGGTGGGCACCACCTAGGTGTGGCGAGAACTCTGGCGCAGACTAGTCAATCATGGGCTCCTGCTCACACCATGTGCCTGCAAGAGGTCACATGGGCAGCCAGTGGAAAACACCAGCCTCTGAACCCTTCATGTTTTCTCTGAGCAATATTCTGAGCTGTCACTCTTTTTCTGGTGAGAAGTTCAGGGCAGAGCTCAGGAAAGAAATCTCGAGCATTATCAGAAATCCCATTAAAACAAAATATGAATGTAAAGCAGTGGCAGTTTCACAAATGATGTGATTAAGGGAAATAGAAATCTTTGGGTTTGGAGAAGACCCCAATTTGACTCAAAGTGAGGACTCAGTGGATTGACTATGATCCTGAAAGATAAAGTATTTTTAAAAGGTCCTTTGTGGTAAAGGCTAGGGAAAGCCATGAAATGATGGAAGATGTAGACTAGGCTAATGAACAGAGGAAAACAGGCTCTAACTTCATTCTTAGCAAAATGAGTAGTAAAATGTGTCTTGCTTTCCAAAGTGACAAATATTAGAAAAAAAGAGCATGTCTTCCTAAGGGGGTGGTGTTATTTATACATTGCTGGAGAGCAAGTATGTATCAAGAGCTAGAAAGGTTTATACCTCACACCTAGTTCTACCAATAGGATTTTATCTTTACCAAATAATCAGGTCTCATTTGTTGAGTCCAGGAAGGGAAATTGGCCAATGGAGTCATGGGCTGGAAGGGAGACTTTTGGTTGTATTGAAGCCTGTATTACTCTTTCTGGAAATAAGTAGGTTATTAAAAAACAATTGTCAGTTTCTGACAAGTATACACAGATGGCATGCTCTACAACCATTCCTTATAAAACCATGTGTTTTAAGAGCATAGGAAAATACTCTTTACATAATGTTAGTTTAGAAAGCATAGTGTAAGACTAAATGTGATTCAATTTTTCTGGCAATTTTCATTATAATGCATTAGAAATGCTGGAAGTGAGTTCACCAATATCTTAGCATTCTTTTATTTTCAAATAGTGGAATTTTTTTTTCTTTCTGTCTTTTTGTATTTTCCAAAGTTTCCATTACATACATATTTGTATTTCCCAATAAAAATGTTTCTTAGAGCATACAGACACAAGAAGATTTCCATGTAAGATGGTAGACTGAGTATATGCATTTATATCCTATTTTCTTCCAAAATTCCACTGAAAAAGAAAAGGGAAGATATAAAAATGTGAATAAAAACATAGCAGTGCTTAGAGAAAGAAAGGGACTACAAGTGAGCATGAACTAGAGGTTAGTAAGCAGATGGGTCTGATTTTTAAAAACCAGAGCAAAAGATAGCTTAACCTAAAACACACCTGGGTAAGGCATTGCAGAAAAGAATCCTTCTTCCCAACAGAAACCCTGAGCAACTCCAAGTCAGTAAACAAACAGACCATGGAAATAGGACATGGGGCATCCAGGTGGACAAAGAGTCTTGACACAAAAACAAAACAATGACAGTATTGAAAGGTAATATAGGACAACTATTTTGTAGTTTGGGGCTAGACAAGGGAACCGCTTCAATTCTTCATTTGACTACATACATCAAAACTGTAAATTGTAAAGAGGACTGGCAAAGTGGTGGAAGGGTAGGGTCCTCAGCTCACCCGGCCCCACCAACTCACCTGGATAACTTTTTTTTTTTTTAATTTATTTATGATAGTCACACAGAGAGAGAGAGAGAGAGAGGCAGAGACACAGACAGAGGGAGAAGCAGGCTCCATGCACCGGGAGCCTGATGTGGGATTTGATCCTGGGTCTCCAGGATCGCACCCTGGGCCAAAGGCAGGTGCTAAACCGCTGTGCCACCCAGGGTTCCCCTGGATGACTTTCAAAACATTCTGCACACCTATGAACCCAACCTGAGATTTAAAGAGAGAACAGCTGGAAGCTACAGGGGAAGGGTTTTCACTTCTAACAAGGTAGGAAGGCAGAAAAAGAAAAAAAGGAAAAGAAAAAGAAATAAAGTGGGGGAGGGGCCCCATGACTAGCAGGCGAAAGGGGATGGGCCAGAGGCGGCTGTCCTTTACCCCAGAGGCTGCTAACAGCCAGAGGTGGCTGTCCTCCGTTCTTACGGAGCGGTGGTCCCCGGGGAGCGCAGGTCCAAAGGGCCTGGATCCCAGGGCGCTGGGCAGACACAGCTGTGGATCCTGCGCTCCCCCCCGGGACAGGCGGAGGTGGGGAGGGCACAGGACAGCCAGGACGGTCCTGCCTCCGGGTACCCCCAAGCTGTGCAGATCAGCGCTCCCCGCCCCTGGAGCATACAGGCCAGTGTGCACTGGGAGCTGCAGTGGTTACTGCGGGAGCTGACTCCAGGGCTGGAGACTGGCCGCCGCCAGTGGTGTCCCTCTTGGTGTCACCCTGTGCCTGGAAGGGGCGGGGCCGCCAGGGAACAGAGGCCTCCCCAGGTAAACATCTCCCACTGAGCTGTGCACCTGGCAGGGGGCGGGGCAGCTTCCCCAGGTGCACACACCTGAGAATCAGCACAGCAGGCCCCTCCCCCAGAAGCCCAGCTGGAAGGACAGGGAAGAGCAAGTTCTTGACCAAGCAGTGCTGGAAAGCTCCAGGACTGAGGGGAAATAGTATTTAGAACTAGAGGGTCCCTTTTTTCCCCTTTTCATTATAACTCATTTTTATATCAGCTTAAAAATTTCCAATATTTTTTCTCTTTTCCCACCTAAACTATAATATTTTACCAACTCTTCATTTTTAAGTTTTTTCCTTTTTGATTTTCATATTTCTACAATTACATGTCTTTTTTTTAAGATTTTATTTATTCGTGAGACACACACATACACAGAGAGAGAGAGAGAGAGAGAGAGAGAGAGAGAGAGAGAGAAACACAGGCAGAGGGAGAAGCAGGCTCCATGCAGAGAGCCTGATGCGGGACTCGATCCCAGGACTCCAGGATCATGCCCTGGATCGAAGGCAGGCGCTACACTGCTGAGCCACTCAGGGATCCCCTACATCCTCTACATGTCTTAGATATACTTTTCACTTCTGGATTTCCTTCAACGTATTCAGGTTAATTTTGGTAGATATACAAGATATGGATTTTTGCTTTTTGTTTTCTCTGTCTCATTTTGTTTTGCAATGGTGGAAGTTAGTACCTTCTAACACATGATCAATATACACCCAGAATCAGGTGGAACACTGTATTGATTAATTCTGTGAGATTATATTCTCTCTTCCTTTTCATTCTGCCTCCCCCCCTTTATCTTGTTTATGTTTTTGTGGTCGATGTTGGGTCTTTATATATAAGTATTGCTGGTTTATATAAATTTGGAATTGAGCATCTTCTAACATACAGAACAAAATACACTCAGAACCAACAAGATCACCCTCTAGGTCCCCTCATGGAGACTACATTCTCCCTCCACTACCACTTCCTCACCACCACCATTCTCCCCCCAACTCTTCTTCTCTTCTCTTTTTTTTCCTTCTTTGATTTTGGTTTTTGGCTTTTTATTTTTACTACTTTGTTTTAAAATTTGTTTTTCACTTTAGTGGTCCTTTTGTTTTACTTTGTTCTTTTCTTCTTTTTCTTTCTTTTTAAAAATATTTATTTATTCATGAGAGAGAGAGAGAGAGAGAGGCAGAGACATAGGCAGAGGAAGAAGCGGGCCCCTTGCAGGAGCCTGATGTGGGACTTGGTCCTGGATCTCAGGATCACGACCTGAGCTGAAGGCAGCCACCCATCTGCTGAGCCACCAAGGCGTCCCTGTTCTTTTTCTTTTATTTTCTGGTCTCTGACCTCTTCAGAATCATCTAGAGTGTATTTTATTTAGGTCATGGTTGATATTTTTGACTCAGCTCACTCACATAGCCACTTTGCACTGGTCAAAATGGCTAGAAGGAAGAATTCACCACAAAAGAAAGAACCAGAAGCAATACTCTCTGCCACAGAGTTATGGAATGTAGATTTAAATATGATGTCAGAAATTCAATTCAGAAGAAAATTGCAAAATTACTGGTGGCTCTGGAAAAAACGTAAAGGACTCTAGAGACTTCGTTACTGCATAATTGAGATTTAATCAGGCAGAAATTAAAATTTTTTTGAGCTGAAATCCAAACTGGATGCCCTAAATGCTAGGGTTAATGAGGTGGAAGACAGAGTGAGTGACATAGAATACAAGTTGATGGAAAGGAAGGAAGCTGAGGGGGAAAAAAAGAGAGAAAAACAATTAAGAGACCACAAGGAAAGGCTTAGAGAAATAAATGATAGCTTGAGAAGGAAGAATATACATCTAATTGGGATTCCAGAAGAAGCTGAGAAAGAGAGAGGACCACAAAGTATATTTGAACAAATCACGGCTGAGAATTTCCCTAATCTGAGGAAGGAAACAGGTATTCAGATCCAACAGGTAGAGAGGTTTACCGCCCCCCCCCCAAAATCAATGAAAACAATTAACACCCTGACATATAATAGTGAAACTTGCAAATTCCAAAGATAAAGAGATTAAGGCAGTAAGAGACAAGAGATCCCTAATTTATATGGGGAGAAATATCAGATTAATAGCAGACCTCTCCACAGAGACCTGGCAGGCCAGAAAGAGCTGGAAGGATATATTCAGTGTCCTAAATGAGAAGACCATGCAGCCAAGAATACTTTATCCAACAAGGTTGTTATTCAGAATAGAAGGATAGATAAAGAGCTTCTAAGATAGGCAGAAACTGAACGAATATGTGACCACCAAACTGACTCTGCAAGAAATATTAAGGGAGAGCCTGTAAAGAAAGAGGGAGCAATCCACAAAACAGGAACTGTATAGGTAATTTGATAACACTATATTCATATCTTTCAATTGGTACTCTGAACGTGAATGGGCTAAATGATCTCATCAAAAGACACAGTGTATTGGACTGGATAAAAAAGCAAGACCCATCTATGTGCTGTCTACAAGAGACTCATTTTAGACCTAAGGAGACCTACAACCTGAAAATGAAGGGGCAGAGAACCATTTACCAATCAAATGGTCCTCAAAAGAAAGCTAGGGTAGCAATCCTCATATCAGTTAGAGTTTATACCAAGGACTGTAGTAAGAGATGAAGAGGGGCACTATATCATACTCAAAGGGTCTATCCAACAAGAGGACCTAACAATCATGAATATTTATGCCTCTAATGTGGGAGCTGCCAAGTATATCACTAAATTAATAAACAAAGTAAAGAGATACTTAGATAATACACTAATAGTAGGAGACTTCAACATAGCACTCTCAGCAAATGACAGATAGATCTTCTAAGCAGAACATAATCAAAACAACAAGGGCCTTGAATATACACTGGACCAAACAGATTTCATGGATATATACACAACTGAATACACATTCTTCTCAAGTGCACATGGAACTTTCTCCAGAATAGACTACATACTGGGTCACAAATCAGGTCTCAACTGATACCAAAAGATTGGAATTGTCTCCTGCATATTTTCAGACCACAGTGCTTTGTAACTAGAACTCAATCCCAAGAAGAAATTTGAAAGAAACTCAAACACATGGAAGTTAAAGAGCATCCTACTAAAAGATGAATGGGTCAACCAGGAAATTAGAGAAGAATTAAAAAGATTCATGGAAACTAATGAAAATGAAAATGCAACCATTCAAAATCTTTGGGATAGAGCAAAAGTGGTCCTAAGAGGGAAATACATCACAATACAAGCCTCCCTCAAAAAATTGGAAAAAACTCAAACAACAAGCTAACCTTGCACCTAAAGGAAGTGGAGAAAGAACAGCAAATAAAGCCTAAACCAAGCAGAAGAGAGATAATAAAGATTAGAGCAGAACTCAATGAAATAGAGACCAGACAAACTGTAGAACAGATCAACAAAACCAGGAGCTGGTTCTTTGAAAGAACTAATAAGGTAGATACACCCCTAGCCAGCCTTATTGAAAAGAAAAAAGACTCAAATTAGTAAAATCAAAAATCAAAGAGGAGAGATCACAACCAATACAAAGGAAATAAAAATGAGCTTAAAAACATCTTATGAGCAACTATATGCCAACAAATTAGGCAATCTAGAAGAAATGGATGCATTTCTGGAAAACTAAAAATTACCAAAACTGTAACAGGAAGAAATAGGAAACCTGAACAGGCTAATAACCCATGAGTAAATTGAAGTAGTCATTCAAACCCTCTCAAGACACAGAAGTCCAGGGCCAAATGGCTTCCCAGGGGAATTCTATCAAATACTTAAAGAAGAAATTATGCCTATTCTACTAAAGCTGTTTTGAAGGATAGAAAGGGAGTGAATATTTCCAAACTCGTTTTATGAGGCCAGCATTCCCTTGATTCCAAAACCAGACAAAGACCCCACCAAAAAGAATTATAGACCAATACCCCTGATGAACACGGATGCAAAAATTCTCACTAAGATACTAGCCAATAGGATCCAATAGTACATTAAGAGGATTATGCACCATGACCAAGTGGGATTTATCCCTGGAATGCAAGGGTGGTTCAACACTTGTAAAACAACCAACATGATAGATCACATCAACAAAAGAAGAAACAAGAACCATAGGATTCTCTCAATAGATGCAGAGAAAGCATTTGACAAAATACAGCATCCATTCCTGATTAAAACTCTTCAAAGGGTAGGGATAGAGGGAACATTCTTCAATATCTTAAAAGCCATTTATGAAAAGCCCACAGTGAATCTCATTCTCAATGGGGAAAAACTCAACAGGAATGTCCACTCTCACCACTATTATTCAACATAGTACTAGAAGTCCTTGCCTCAGCAATCAGAAAACCTAAAGAAATAAAAGGCATTCAGATTGGCCAAGAAGACGTCAATCTCTCTTTGCAGACAACATGATATTGTACGTAGAAAACCCAAAAGACTCCATCCTAAGATTGCTCCAAGATTGCTAGAGCTCATACAGCAATTCAGCAATGTGACAGGATAGAAAACCAATGCACATAAATCAGTGGTATTTCTATACACTAACAATGAGACTGAAGAAAGAGAAATTTAGGAATCAATCCCATTTACAATTGCACCCAAAAGCATAAGATATCTAGGAATAAACCTAACCAAAGAGGTAAAGGATCTATACCCTAAAAACTACAGATCACTTCTGAAAGAAATTGAGGAAGACACAAAGAGATGGAAAAACATTCCATGTTCATGGATTGGAAGAATAAATATTGTGAAAATATCATGCTACCCAGGGCAATTTGCATTTTCAGTACAATTGCTATCAAAATACCATGGACTTTCTTCACAGAGTTGAGACAAATAATCTCAAGATTTGTGTGGAATCAGAGAAGACCCTGAATAGCTCGAGGAATATTGAAAAAAAAATGCCAGGGGAATCACAATGCCTGACTTCAAACCGCACTACAAAGCTGTGATCATCAAGACAGTGTGGTACTGGCACAAAAACAGACACATAGGTCAATAGAACAGAATAGAGAATCTGCAAATGGGCCCTCAACTCTGTGGTCAACTGATATTCGAGAAAGCAGGAAAGGATATCCACTGGAAAAAGGACCGTCTCTTCAATAAATGGTGCTGGGAAAATTGAACAGCCACGTACAAAAGAATGAAACTGGACCATTCTCTTACACCATACACAAAGATAAACTCAAAATGGTTGGAAGATCTAAATGTGAGACAAGAATCCATCCAAATCCTAGAGGAGAACACAGGCAACACGCTTTTTGAACCTGGCCACAGCAACTTTTTGCAAGATACATCTATGAAGGCAAGGGAAACAAAAGCAAAAATGAACTATTTGGACTGCATCAAGATAAAAAGCTTCTGCACAGCAAAAGAAACAGTCAATAAAACTGAAAGACAACCAACAGAATGGGAGAAGATATTTGCAAATGACATATCAGATAAAGGACCTAGTATCCAAGATCTATAAAGAACTTATCAAACTCAACACCCAAGAAACAAACAATCCAATCACGAAGTGGGCAGAAGACATGAACAGATATTTCTCTGAAGAAGACCTACACAAGACCAACAAGCACAGGAGAAAATGGTCCACATCACTTGCCATCAGGGAAATACAAATCCAAACCACAATGAAATCCCACCTCACGCCAGTGAGAATGGTGAAAATTAACAAGACAGGAAGTGACAAATGTTGGAGAGAATGTGGAGAAAAGGGAACCCTCTTGCACTGTTGGTGGGAATGTGAACTGGTACAACCACTCTGGAAAACTGTGTGGAGGTTCCTCAAAGAGTTAAAAATAGAGCTACCCTACATCCCAGCAATTGCTCTACTGGGGATTTACCCCAAAGAGATGATATAGTGAAGCAGTGGAATACCTGTACCCCAATGTTTATAGCAGCAATGTCCACGATAGCAAAAATGTGGAAGGAGCCTCGGTGTCCATTGAAATATGAGTGGATAAAGAAGATGTGGTTTATGTATACAATGGAATATTACTCAGCCATCAGAAGAGATGAATACCCACTATTTGCTTAGACGTGGATGGAACTGGAGAGTATTATGCTGAGTGAAGTAAGTCAATCAGAGAAGGACAATCATCATATGGTTTCACTCATATGGGGAATATAAGAAATAGTGAAAGGAATTATAAGGGAAAGGAAGGGAAATGAGTGGGAAATATTAGAGAGGGAGACAACCCATGAGAGACTCCTAACACCAGGAAACAGAGGGTTGTGGAACGGGAGGTGGATGGGGGGTGGATAGGGTAACTGGGTGATGGACACTGAGGAGGGCACTTAATGGGATGAGCACTGGGTGTTATACTATATGTTGGCAAATTGAATTTGAATAAAAAAATTTAAAAAACCCTGTAAATTGTATAGCAAAGTAAAATGACACACTATAGAGTAGGAGAAAATATTTTCACCTAAAGAATTGATAATGAAGCTGACTTTATAGCATTTCTATAAACCCATGTGAGTCAAGAAGTAACAGAAAGGAGTAAAAAAATGCAGAGGCAATATACACAATGGAATATTATTCATCCATAAAAAAGAATGAAATCTGGCCATTGGCAATGACCTGGATGGATCTAGGGAGTATAATGCTAAGTGAAGTAAGTCAGTCGAAAAAAGACAAGTGCCATGTGATTTCACTCATATGTGGAATTTAAGAAACAATACAAATGAGCAGAGGGGGGAAAAAGAGGGAGAGACAAATAAAGAAACAGATTCTTTAAAAAAAAAGTTTTTTTAATTCATTTATTTATTTTTATTTATTTATGATAGTCACAGAGAGAGAGAGAGAGAGAGAGAGAGAGGCAGAGACACAGGCAGAGGGAGAAGCAGGCTCCATGCACCGGGAGCCCGATGTGGGATTCGATCCCTGGTCTCCAGGATCGCACCCTGGGCCAAAGGCAGGCGCCAAACCGCTGCGCCACCCAGGGATCCCTTTAATTCATTTATTTACAGAGCATGTGCATGGGTGGGGGGAGGGGTGGAGGAGGGGGAGAGAGAACCTCAAGCAGACTCCTTTCCAAGCATGGAGCCCAATGCAGGGCTTGATCTCATGACCCCAAGATCATAACCTAAGACAAAATAGAGAGTTAGGAGCTCAACTGACTGAGCCACCCAGGAACCCCAGATTCTTAACTGTAGAGAGCAAACAGATGGTTACCAGAGGGGAGATGAGTGGGAGGATGGGCTAAGTAGGTGATGGGAATTAAAGAGGACACTTTTTGTCATGCGTACCAAGTGGTATATGGAATTGTTGAATTACTATATTGTACACCTGAAACTAACATTACACTATATGTTAATTATTGAAATTAAAATTAAAACTTAAAAATGAAATATATAGGCATGCATAAATGCATAGACAGATAAATACAAATGACTGAAAACTTCTGAAAACATCCTAAATTTCCCTGATATTCAGGAAAATGCAAATTGAAGAGGAATATTCTTTTATTTATCCATCAATATCATGACATTGAAAAGTTAGATTAAAATCTGGGAATGCTGAGCACATGAGAACACAGGCATTCTCAGGTATTGTGTGTGGAGGTATAAACTGGCACATCCTTTATGGAAGGCAACTGGGCAGTAACCATCATGCCTTGTGATGCTTCTCCTCCAAGCGTAAGAATCACTGAAACTTGTTTACAATAGCAAAAAATTAGAAACTACTCAAATGCCCATCTATTTCATTAATCATGGGTAGTCACATAATATAATTCCCAGAAGTAGACAAAAAGAGAATGAACTGAGAACTATATTTACTGGCAGGAAAAGATCTCCACGGTGTGTTAAGTGAACAAGAAAGTACAAAATTACTCCGTTGAAGTTAAATTTATGAGTACATTGTGGGTGTGTGGCCATGTGAACTATGTACATGTATAAATACAGATGGAGCCATTCCCAATGGTTACCCCAGCAAGAAACAGAATTGAGAGGCATGAAGGGAGGTTTCTTTTGTTATGATGTAAGTTTCTTTATTATTACATTTTTTTACAAATGTCATGCATTATTTTATAATATCAAAAATCAAAATAATGATTAAGATGTACATACTTTCTGTTTAAAAAGGACTCTTTTTTTTTAAAAGATTTTATTTATTTGACAGAGAGAGAGAGAAAGAGAGATTACAAGTAGGGGAGCAGCAGGCAGAGGGAGAGAGAGAAGCAGACTCCCTGCTGAGCAGGGTGTGGGATGCAGGGCTCCATCCCAGGACCCTGACATCATGACCTGAGCCGAAGGGCACACGGTTACCGGTTACCGACTGAGCCGCCCAGGAGCCCCAGGGCTCTATGTTAAGGACATACTGTCTTTGGGGATTACTTTGCAAAGTAGTGGAAGAGATCTTGCCTCCAGATGACATGTTCAAAATATAGTAGTGTTACTAAAATGTATTATTTGGGGATACTGTCTTGATTTTGGTAGAAGGAGATTCTAAAAATTTTCAGGAAAGCACAGAATTAGCTTAAAGGTAGATCTGTATTTTCTATGACAAGAAGAAAGCAGTGGAAACTGGACAGGAAGGAGGACACAGGTACATTTGACTCACGCCAAAGATTAGAAAACCAACACCTAGGAATAAGTAATCCAAGAATTAGTAGAGGCAGGGAACACTTGTACTGCCACCTTATTGGGAAAGTAACCATATTCCAAAGAAACTAAGAAGAGTCAGAAAGCTAAGGTTCAGGGAAGGTGGGGACGGGAGGGACTCCCAGGGCATTAGGCTTCCCCAGGCCACCCGCAGCCAAATTCCCTATTATTCTCCCAGTCCTGGAAACGTACAAAAGGAAGTGGTGTTATAGTTTACTTTTGCTCCTCTATTTCTTCCAAGATCATTATCACTACTAACAAGCTTTAAAAAAAAATTTTCTGAGCAACCATGAATTTACGGTAATGAACTTCGGCAGGTTTGACCTGGTTTGTTCTTCCTAGGATGCATAATCACGCTGGAAGGCAATTCAAACAGAGCCAGTGTCTCCTGGCACAGATAAGGCTTTTCCTCTTTTTATTTTGCTTTTGTCTTCTTGAGCTTCTTTTCGCTTTTGATTCTCTTTCATCGGTGGAAATACTACTATGAAAATCATTAATAGCCTATTAATTACTTAAATAATTAGTTTCCAGAGCATTATTAGCTCTAGAAAAGGTTGCTGGTGGATGGATAGATGACAGGTGGAGCAAGACAGGAAATCTGCCCCCTCTGTAATCCCCACCCTATAAAGTTTTATTGAGGTGTAATTGGCATATTAGAAAGTTCACTTATTTTCAAGGTGCTGTTTGGTTTTAATAGATTTACATAGTTGTGCATTATTAGGGTGCATTCTGTCACCCCAATATATTCTGTTAGGAGCTCTTTAAACCCACTATTTGGCTAGATTTACTGAGGAGTGGATGTAACACATATGGTATAAGTTCTGGTCCCAAAACACTGTCTCTAGGGCGTCCCCCCTCCCTCCGCAGTTCAACAGCCTGGGCAGTGTAACCTTTCTGGAATTCTGGGCACGTGTGGATGGTTCTCAGCCAATTGTCTTGCCTTTTAGAAACTTCGTGGTTTTGTCTCTTCTCCCCATTATAGGGGTCCCCCAGGATAGACAGATATATTCCTCTTCCCCATCTCTTGACAAGCACCAGCACAACATAGGCTTAACCCTCAGGAATTTTACTTTATTACCTAGCTACTTTTCTGAACTGATGATTTTAAAAGATTAAAACAATTTTTTACCCAGAATTTTTCAAATCAAAGTTAGATACCTCCCCAATAGTTAAGCAAGTGTCATTTTGCTTTGCATTAGTTTCACACAGAGGACTGGCTCTGTCATTTACATGGCAGACATAAAATATCTGAAAAATATACTCTAAGTACATAAAATATACAGTACTTAAGAAATTCCATCTTTTCAATGACTTACATTTATAAGCATTAAAAACATTAAAAAAATTACAGATGCCAAATTAAAAATGTGTGAGATTTATGATTTCAAAAGTTGTTTTAGGGGCTCTTCAAATAAGTTTGAAGACTATTGACATATACCAAGTTTTCTTTCTTTAATATTTTTGTATTGCCTTTACAAAATGACCGTTTTAGTAAAATACTATCATGTTAGTAATAGATTTTGTAATTAATAGTTAGTTATTTGTAAAACTTTTAAAACTTGCTTCATGTAGCCAGAAATAATGGAATAGAGTAAGCAGTATGTCCAATTATCAAATATAAATTGCTAGGGGTAGAATTTAGTTTTGAGTTGAAAGAGCCCTTTGGTGATTTAGGTTAATCTCATTCTAATGACATATACAAAGTACTTATTTTAGCATTATTTATAACGGCCCAGATGTCCAGATAATTTATGGCCTATTCATACAGTGCAATATTACTGCCTACCCCCACACATCCTTCCACCCACCGCACCCACCGTTGCAGTGCTTGCAGGTGAGTCCTGTACATGCAGCAGGAGCCTCCTGCCTGAAGCCAGGCAGTCTCTTTTGGATTCCTCAAAAGTTTAACAGTAGGAATGCATGGGGGGGGGGCACTGGTCATGATCCCGGGGTCCTGGAACCAGCCCTGCCTGGGGCTCCCTGCTTAGTGGGGAGTCTCCTTCTCCCTCTTCTTCTGTGGTTCCCCCTGCTTGTACTCTTTCTCTCTCTCTCTTTTAAATATTTTATCCATTTATTCATGAGAGACACACACACAGAGAGGCAGAGATACAGGCAGAGGGAGAAGCAGGCTCCATTCAGGGAGCCTGACGTGGGACTCAATCCTGGGTCTCCAGGATCACACCCTGGGCTGAAAGCAGGTGCTAAACCACTCAGCCACCCAGGGATTCCCTCTCTCTCTCTTTCAAATAAATACATAAAACCTTAAAAAAAGTTTAATGGTAGATTCATATTCATTAAGAGATTAATTCAGAAAGAGCTTCCATATTGCCCAATTCCTAATGATGGGTTTCTGCACATTCTATGCCATGATTTTATCTTTACAGTTTGAAAAGTGGCCCTAGTAAAACCTGCTGGATAAGCAGCTCTTTGGGTTTGCCTTTCCCTGGGAGGGACACATGCCTGTCCCCCTGTGAGGATCAGCCTTTGCAGTAGCAGACTTCTCTCCCATTCTATAGGGCCTTCCCTTGTCCTTTCTTGGCTCCCAGCCTAGGACCTCTCCTGGATAAGGAGGGAAGCCAAGGTGGCCTGTGTGTAACAGGGCTGTGCCTGAAGAGAGGGGCTCTAGGGATGGCGGAACTGTGATGAAAATTGCACTGGACCCTGGCTCAGCAGAAACCCAGGAGGTAACTGAGCAGCTGGCTTGCAGTCAGAGTTAGTACAATCCGGTGGTAACAGTATGTGGTCATCGTTTGTCTGTTGACCTCCTCCATCTGCCAAGGGTAGTTCAGGTTTATCAGCGTATACTGTGGAGGCTGCAGGTGAGTGAAATTCATATGTAGAAAAGTCAAAAGGTGACGTGATCTGATTCTGATTTGGGTTTGTTTATAGGGTGTTAGAGCAGCAAGGGTTTTGGAGATCTGTTAAACCCAGATGTTTTCAACCCAGATATTTTCTGAGGTTTTGCAGAAGTAACTCGGGCAATGTGAGACCCTCATTGCCCAGTTAACTGCACCGGTTCTGCTTTGAATGTCTATTTGGGGGAATAGCGAGTGGTTATGAATCTAGGCTCTAGGGCTGTGGTGGAGTAGCCTGTGTTTGAGAGCTGGTGCTACCCCTTATTGTCTGTGTGACAGACACTTGACCTTTCAGAGCTTTGGTCTCTTACATGTAAAGTGAGTGTCACAACACACATGTGTTCTGGTTGTTGTGTGAATAAATTGTGATACTGACAAATAGGAATAGCCAGTACCAAGTACTTGCAAGGTGCCAGGCATTTTCCTAAATTCTTTACCTGCATTCATCGGTGAGTTTTATTACAGATGAGACACCTGAAGCACAGACCTATGGACTTGCCCAGAATCACAGTTGGCAATGGGTGGCGCCAGGACTGGATTCTAGTCAGGACCACAATCTTGACCCCAGTGCTATCGGCTTCTCATGATGGGCCATAAAATGGCGAGAACGCTAATTTATTGAGCATTTACTCTATGCCAGGCACCATGTTAAGAGCTTTACATGACTTATTGTAAAGCAGTCCCCCCTGCCACTAATCCCACCCCATGTCCATTATGTCCTTACTCCTCTGAGTTGTGGCATGTTATTACTCTCATTTTACATGTTAGAAAACCAGGGCTGAGCAACCTTGGTGAAGGTCAGCTAGTTCTTACTTTGGCAGCTGAATTTGAACCGGCCATTATGTGGTCTCTCTTGCAGGAGATCCAGCGTGGTGAGTGACACGTAGGGGCAGGGCCCACTTTAAAGACCTTTGATAAGTGGGACTGCTCAAGGTCCTGTGCTCAGGAGGGCCTTATACTCAGTGTAGTGTCTGCCTTTGCTGTCTTAGAATTTGTCACCATTTGTCTTTGAACTTGGCTTTTGTAAATGGAGTTGGACAGCACAGTGCAGCATGTGAGAGAATCCAGACAGTAAAGTGCATTGCCATGTGAACATGGGTGTGTGGTCCAGCAGGAGCCCACCTACAGAGTGGATAGTGCACATATAACAGTTGGCTCTGCATACATGTGCATGCCTTGGGGCTTGGGGGGTACCACAAAGCTCCCAGGAGGTGGCTAGGCCTGAAACTGTGCCCAGATTAGCGGCAGCAGCAGAAGTGGAAGTTGGCAGAGGCGGTGGGACAGGACGTCCCACATGGGGGGCAGTGTCAAGACCAGGAGTGGAAGGCTGACTTGCTCATTTTCCCCACAACCGGGCCCTGACACCTCTGTACGAATATTTTTTTTAATTTTTATTTATTTATGATAGTCACAGAGAGAGAGAGAGAGAGAGAGAGAGAGAGAGAGAGAGAGAGAGGCAGAGACATAGGCAGAGGGAGAGGGAGAGGGAGAGGGAGAGGGAGAGGGAGAAGCAGGCTCCATGCACCGGGAGCCCGACATGGGATTCCATCCCGGGTCTCCAGGATCGCGCCCTGGGCCAAAGGCAAGCGCTAAACCGCTGCGCCACCCAGGGATCCCCCTCTGTACGAATATTAAATCTCCCATCTGAGCACCAGAACAGAAATGGCCAGTTCTCAGGCAGTATGCTTAGTGGGCATATCATTAGAAAATAAAAGTTTGTGACACTGTAATAAAGTGCATCAAAGAGGTATTAGAATTCCTCAAAGATTTAGAATTTCTGGTTGTGAAAACTGCTGTATGTTGCAAAGCAAAGATTCACAGGCTTAGAAGTAGAAATTAGAGATTTAAAGTTTAAATATTAAACTTCATAAAAAAATTAAAGTTTAAGGATTGTTGCATTGGATGGAAAAAAACACGTTTCTGTTGACGTTTCACGTGAACCAATTATTAGTAAGGAAAACAACTTAAAAATTAATTTTTGCCTTGTAATTGAAGATACACTGAGAGAATGGATCAACAGGCATTTTGAATTATAAACAAATCATGAAGTACATCTTAGTTTCTTGTACAACATCCACAAGATGCCAGAGAAAACATTAAAATGCCATTGTACACATTTACATTTAAAATTAAATATAGACTTACACGCATCTGGATTATATCAGGAGTTAATATTTTTAGAAACATTGTTCCTTGAGATTTATCAGCTCTAGATATAATAAAATTTATGTTTCAAAATAATTTATCAGAAATATAGCCTAACGAAAAAGAAAGAAATGTATTGTAGTTTTGTTATAGTCTCTAAAATATTCTTATAAGCTCCAGGAACAATTGCATCAGCAGAAATTTCCTCTTCAAAGTTAAAAAATATTATTATCAGACCTGCCCTACGACCCAGCAATTGCACTGTTAGGGATTTACCCCAAAGATTCAGATGCAGTGAAACGCCGGGACACCTGCACCCCGAAGTTTCTAGCAGCCATGTCCACAATAGCCAAACTGTGGAAGGAGCCTCAGTGTCCATCGAAAGATGAATGGATAAAGAAGATGTGGTTTATGTATACAATGGAATATTCCTCAGCCATTAGAAATGACAGATACCCACCATTTGCTTCGATGTGGATGAAACTGGAGGGTATTATGCTGAGTGAAGTAAGTCAGTTGGAGAAGGACAAACATTATAAGGTCTCATTCATTTGGGGAATATAAAAAATAGTAGAAGGGAATAAGGGGAAAGGAGAAAAAATGAGTGGGAAATATCAGGGAGGGAGACAGAACATGAGAGACTCCTAACTCTGGGAAACGAACTAGGGGTGGTGGAGGGGGAGGAGGGCGGGGGGTGGTGGTGAATGGGTGACGGGCACTGAGGGGGGCACTTGACGGGATGAGCACTGGGTGTTATTCTGTATGTTGGTAAATTGAACACCAATAAAAAAATATTATTATCTGCAGTCTTTTACTTGCCTAGAGTAACAAACAGATGTCACTTTCAATTATGCTGATTGAAAATTAAGTTGCAAACAGTATGGATTGTGAAGGTTTAAGAAATGAATCTGACAAAAAGTGAGTTGGGAAAATCTTATGATCAATTAAGTTATCATAACAAGGTAATATTATTAATAAAATATTATATAATAAACAATAATATAATATTTATTATTTATTAATATTTATTATATAAATTATGAGACAAAACTTTTGTAAGTTTGTACATTTATCAGAATTATCATTTCCCCCTGTTTTTTGAACAGAAAGCCTCACATTTTTATCTTGCACTGGGCCTTGCACCTTCTGTTCCAGCCTTGCACAGCCATTCTTCACACTTGGAACCCTCTTCACTGAAGCGCCAAGAAGCTACTCGGACCATAGCAATCCAGGAGCCAACTTTCTGCTCTTGAGTCTGGGATAATTGCTGGAGAAATCTTTTCATTTTAAGAGGGAATGGTGTATTTTCCTCACTTTTCTTTGATTCACCATATATACATTATATATATACAATTCTTTTTCTTATCATCCTTGTAACCCAAGTATGGCAGACTTTCCTGAACCAATTCTGCTTCCATCCTGAATGCACTTGAAGGCCATACTTAGCATTTTATGTTAACAGCATTAGCTAAGACAGATCCAGCTCTGTGGGGACTAAGTGAAGCATGATGTGAATGGATGGGAAAGATAATCCTTATCACATAACATACAAGAGAAACACAATAAAATTGTCCATTTCAGGAGTTTGTTCTCACCCTGAAAGTTCCACTGCTCTCCAGTTAGCATATCACAGTTTTCTTTCTCTTCATCATTTCTCAAGAACCCAAATATCCTAGACAATTCAGACCTAAACCAAAGCTTCCATACCCAAGTGACTCAACGGTGAGTAGGGAGCCTTACTTGAAGAACCTGCTGTTCTCCCTCTAGCCTCTTGGTTCATGGGGGTGGATGGGGCTCATTCCTCATTTTAAGAAGTGTCCAAAAAAAAATTTCTAATATGCCTTCCAGAAAAAGCATGTTCCATCCTAAGGTATAATTCTTCAAAAAAAAAAAGATATTCTTTTTTTCTTTTTGGATTTTCCACTTACTTTTTATTGTTCTGTCAAATTCTGCAGTTACCTGACTCTCCTACTTCCTTTTTGTCTTCCTGAGTTCTGTTTGAGTCACAAGTACATTCAGTAATTTCACAAATATTTATATATTTCCTACATAGGTCTTCAATAAAGATTTATTGCAAGAATGAGGTCTCAATAGAGATTTTTCAGGATAGGAAGGGATTCAAATAATTTAGTCATTAACCCTTGATTTTCAGAAATGGAAAAGTCAATTTTCAAGAGTCAAACTCAAGAGTCACTTGGTCTAAGGAAGCTGTTAATATTAGAAAGTTCTTTATTATGTTAAGCCAAAATTTGCATCTTTTCCAGTATCAAGGAAAAGAAAGGCTTACTTTAGAAAATGACTTTTGTAAGAGAAAGTGCTCTTTTTTTCCTAAAGCCTGTGGAAGATTCTAGTCATCTATTTCAGAGTCATCAAAAACTTCTCCCATCTCCTCAGCCTTTAAATGTTTTTCAAGTATTTGGTTTAAAAATGGCTAATTCAGGGTGCCTGGGTGGCTCAGCAGTTGAGCGTCTGCCTTTGGCTAAGGGCATGATTCTGGGGTCCTGGAATCAAGTCCCGCATCAGGCTCCCTGGGAGGAGCCTGCTTCTCCCTCTGCCTCTCTCTGTGTGTCTCTCATGAATAAATGAATAAAATCTTAAAAAGATAAAAATGGTTAATTTATTATTAAATACCATCTCCACATATTAATATTTTGACTATTTTTTATTGCATTAGATTATGAAAACCTGTAGGAGGAGAGTAACCATCCATTATAATATTATTCTGGTGCAAAAATCAATCTTCATTTCTAAAGACCGACAGGCCCAATGAATCTCCACTTCACCAAAATGACATGCCTATGAAGTGCTTTAAGTACCATAATCACACAAGATGAGACCTCACATGGAAAGTGTTATAGCAACTGGGCTGCTTTTTGAAAACTTGGTGGAAGAAAAGAATAGACATGACTAAATTTTAGACACAGTCAGTTTAGTTCTGTAGCTTTTATTGGGCAGATTTCATGAGTATATGTGAAGATATGAAAGAGTCACATGGACAGCTATTATATATTTCAAAAGTTTCAACTTACTGAAATAGGAAGGAAAAGTGCAGTGTGCACTAGGGAGTCTTTTTAGGTTCAACTCAACATTCAGATTCAGAAGATAGCCATGGGCAGGAGTCTACTCAGGGGGTATGAGAGAAGCTTCAGGTGCCAATGGGCAGTGGCAGGCACTCCTCTTGTTTGCATGAGGGGTAGGCCTTTCAGCATTCAACACACATGCCCAGGAAACTTCTCAGATGCCAGAAATGATGCAAGGAGAATCAGATAGGGCAAGTGCAGGATTTGCCCAGGCATTAGAGCCTTATGCTCCAAAGACCCACAACTTCATGGGCATAGACTCTGTGAACCCTGGTATCAGGATCCCCAACTCCAGGAAGCCCAAAGAATAGTGTCCCTCCCCATCAAGTATCTATAAACCATTTACAATTTCTCTTGGTCTGATGCAAGTTACCAATTGGTGATCCTTTTTATTCTAAGCAATGTTGCTTAGGAACATATTTGACATTTGGTTTTTGTTTGTTTTTTTTTTAAAAGATTTTATTTATTTATTCATGAGAGAGAAAGAGAGAGAGAGGGAGAGACACAGGCAGAGGGAGAAGCAGGCTCCATGCAGAAAGCCCAATATGGGACTTGATCCCGGGACCCCAAGATCAGGCCCTGGGCTGAAGGCAAGCGCCAAACCGCTGAGCCACCCGGGTTGCCCAACATTCAGTTTTTACCAAGTTACTAGAGGAACAGAGCTAGGAAGTTAACCTAAGAGGAAATTCTCTTGCAGAAAAGTAAAAGGTTTTGTTAACCTTTTATCCATGATACCTAAATACAACTGAAAGATAACAGAGGAGCGGACTATGCAGTTTCTAAATATTATAAATCTCATAGATAAGAAGCAGAGTGAACTTCCAACAATATTAACCAGGAAGGAGGCAAAATCTAACCAAATCAAAGCCGCTGTGTGGCTAACAGCTGTCACAAAGGTCTTGTACCTTATTTGGTGACTATCTTATTCACTATTTCTAGTGCCATACATAGTAGCTACACAGGAAATATGTGTTCAGTTAAGTGAATGCATAAGTGAATAAATAAAAGACTCTATTTAGGCCCAACTTAGAAGCAGAAGGATATATTCTTGGCTCAATCAAGTCAAAGCTGACAGGACAGGTCTTCTGATAGCACAGTGAGGAGGTGTGGACCACTTTACTTGGAGATAAATGGCCCTTCAAAAGCCATTGCTAGATGTCAACCCAGCTAGACAAAAATGTGTGAATGCTCCTGAGGTATTAAGGCAAGGTTGAATAATCCTTTGAATACTTGGTTTGAGAAGGCAGAGAGGTGTCAAAATTTTAAAAGATAACTGAGAGATAATTATAAGTTTTAAGATAGTTAAAAGATAATTTGTTTTTCTAAAATATTGCATTTTGGAATTCTTTTTTTTTAAAGTTTTTTTTGTTTTTTTTTAATTTTTTTTGTTTTTTATTTATTTATGATAGGCACACAGTGAGAGAGAGAGAGGCAGAGACATAGGCAGAGGGAGAAGCAGGCTCCATACACTGGGAGCCCGACGTGGGATTCGATCCTGGGTCTCCAGGATCGCGCCCTGGGCCAAAGGCAGGCGCTAAACCACTGCGCCACCCAGGGATCCTGCATTTTGGAATTCTTTATTCCTTTGTTAGTCGCAGAATTTTTCTCTAGTTTGTTCATACCATGTTAAACTGCTTCCTTTATATAAATGTAGAAATTATAGTTCTCACATAATGGGATAAATCTTATCTATTGCATGCTCCCTCTTTGATTAACAGAATATATACTTTAATGTATTTGAAATCTCATGTTTTGGTTTCAACAAGACTCCCCAGCTCTTGAACCTGGTACAGGCAAAGCTAGATTGATGTTTAGTGATTATGAATCGAGAACCATTCCACACCCAGAAGATGTTAAAAATATTCACCAAATGGCATGCATGTGTGCTGCACATGCAAGTCAGTATAGACTTTTTAAAAAGGGAGTTTATATTGTGTATTCAAATACATCAGTGTTGAGATTATCTTATTGACTTAATTATGAAGATAAGTTTCCTTTTCAAATTGGTAGTATATAATAGCCATCTAGTATATATTTTTTTCCTTATGGAGTAAAGTACTTAGGAATTGTTTGGAATACCCAGATGCAAACTAAAGTGATGAATTATAAGTTTATTTTATCGAATAAGCAGATTCAGTCCCACTATGGACCTTGTTATGATCATCCAGCAAGAGCAGGAATTAATAGATAACACAAATAAGCCTTCACTTTGTGAGGTAAACAGTATTTTTCTTCATTACAAAACTAATATGTTGCTTTAAATCTGATGTTGAAAAATTATCAGCCTAAAACGCTGATTTACAAGGTCATCATTTTTAATTACCCCTCTTCTAAAAATATCATATGCTATCTATTTAAAAATTAAATTTGGGTCAGTTTGCATTAGAATTCAGATTTATAATCAGATTTGAATCTCTGGTTTGAAACTTTGTTCCAGCGTTTTTAGCTGTTTAACCCTTTAAAAATTACTTATTCTCCTTAAGTCATACATGTTTTAAGTGTGGTAAAATGCATGCAAATCTGCTAAACAGAATCTGGCCCAGGCAGGCACTCAATAAATGTTACTTTGTTCTGTCTGCTTTCTAGAGAAGACAGTGCACCTGGGCTGAATCTATCCATAAATACTCCGGAACTCATAGAGAATTGCCTTGCATAAAGTTACAGGTATTTTTTCACTAAATTAAATGAGGAATTTGCCAAATATTCTTAATATTCTTCTGGCAACGCACCTAGGTTTTTTTAAATCCTTCATTCTCCAAAATTCTCCATTACTTGAACTAAAATAATTCATAAAAAAAGTTGAGGGAGTGTTATTCATTTCATTTCATATTCATAGTTGAAGTAAATAATTTATATTCTGTAAGGCTTCATAGTCACTAAATTTTCTCAGTGTCAGGGTGAACTAAGACACAGCTAGCAATAGTCCAAAAAATTGTCCTTGTGCTATTAAAGTACTTGTTCTTGGGGCACCTGGGTGGCTCAGTGGTTGAGTGTCTGCCCTTGGCTTGGGTCGTGATCCTGGGGTCCTGGAATCGAGTTCCACACCAGGCTCCCTGCAAGGAGCCTGTCTCTCCCTCTGTCTATGTCTCTGCCTCTCTCTCTGTGTCTCTCATGAATAAATAAATAAAATCTTAAAAATAAATAAAAATTAAAAAAGTAAAAAGTAAAAAAAAATTTAAAAAATTAAATAGTTGCTCTTATCTTTAAAAAATATGTATATAGTTGTTTTCTGGCAAAAGAGGTAGCAATGATGGGGTATTTTGTTCAAAAATAACCAAAATGTACATCATATACTTACACAAAATTAAATTATATATCCATTGTATCTCAATAAATCTGGAAAAAAATTAATCTACACACACCAGTGTTTCTTTCACCCCCTATAGTTTTAGTATTATTAATCTTTCCTTTTCTGGAGACATTGTTTTTAACTTTTATGTACACAGGGACTCCGAGTTTACAAAAACCATCATTTAACATCACTGACTTCTTTGCTACTAGGCCACTCCCTCTGAGTAGTAGGTCACATTCATTGTGTGATCTTGACAATATACAATCTAGCTTTAGTCCTCCCCATTCAAGAGAAGCTAACATTATATATATATATATATATATATATATAATGTTACTTTATATTCAGTTGTCAGAAAAAGTTTCTTGGCAAATGTGGAAGTCTTATTTCTGCTTTCTTCATTCGAAACTTCCTGCCATTCAAGGCTGTTATATATATAATATATATATATATATAATATATATATATAAGTTACATTATATTCAGTTGTCAGAAAAAGTTTCTTGGCAAATGCAGAAGTCTTATTTCTGCTTTCTTCATTCGAAACTTCCTGCCATTCAAGGCTGTTCTCACCATTTAGACATACTTTCTTATCTGCTTTATTTTCTTATCTACTTATCTGTAAAGGAGATAAGAGGGGGGAAATGATTAAATAAAGTATAGTGCATTCCTACTAATGACAGTATATAGCCAACCAAATTCACACCTTGGAACATTATGTAGCCTGAGAAAATCTCATTATGTATAAAAATGTTAAAGGTGGAAGGGGAGGTGGGCGGGGGTTGGGGATGACTGGGTGACGGGCACTGAGGTGGGCACTTGATGGGATGAGCACTGGGTGTTATTCTATATGTTGGCAAATTGAACACCAATAAAAAATAAATTTATAAAAAACAAGAATTAAAAAAAAAGGCAGAAGCTCAACCGCTGGACCACCTAGGCATCCCCTTATTCTTGCTCTTAAAGGCGCTATAGTTTCACAAGTATTAACATTTTTGCTAGTAGCTCTTGAAGTTATGTGCACTGTAGTCAAAGAAAGGAGAAGTTGGCATAGGCGTGAGTGGGCATAAATGTTCCATGCAGTAGGGTATACATCATCAGGACCTGGAAGGACTCCTAGAGTCCCAGTAAACAAAATGAAGAGAAATAAATGTTACAGTTCTTTTTTTTTATTTTTTATTTATGATAGGCACACAGTGAGAGAGAGAGAGAGAGAGAGGCAGAGACACAGGCAGAGGGAGAAGCAGGCTCCATGCACCGGGAGCCCGACGTGGGATTTGATCCCCGGTCTCCAGGATCGCGCCCTGGGCCAAAGGCAGGTGCTAAACTGCTGCGCCACCCAGGGACCCCAAATGTTACAGTTCTTAAGGTTCTACATCACACAGTTCCTGCCATCCTCTTGCTCATTCAGGACCAGCAAATGCCTCCAGAACAGAGCTTGCTAAGATGCGGGTCCTTGCATCCGGAATGTGGTCCCCATTCTTTCAACTGGTGAGCCCACTGCACGGGACTCACCTTTAATGTTACTTCCTCCATAAAGACTTCTCTTGAGAGCGCTGGTTCCCAAAATCCCTTTTTTACATACTCAAAACCTGTGTTATTTTCCTCTAATAGCCTAATACACCTTATATTTATCCATGTGACAATCTCTTCATGACATATTCTCAATTCAGGGATTCTATCTGTTGTGTTCACTTGTGCTGTCTATCCTGAGCACCCCGAACAATCCCTAGAATATTGGAGGCATCTGATATTTTTTAATGAAAAGGAACAAAAGAGAACTAGAAAGAGTACAGCAATAAACCTTGTCAATCTTACCAAACATATTACAGTGTCAAAGACAGAAAGACTATGTAGTTTGGATCCAGGCCACCTTTGATATAGATTCTCACTCTGTGACATGCTGTGTGGTCATGTTAACTATATGAGCTTCCATCTCCTCATAGGTAAAATGGGCTTTGTAACCCTATCTTGTAGGTTTGTAGTAAAAGAAACAATGGGTATGACATGCCTAGTACATTGCTTGGAATACAATAAAGGTTTCATTAATCATATAGTGATATATTTGTAATACTTACTAATTCTAGTACTTTGAAGTAAATTTAAGATACAATCCAGGGCAGCCCAGGTGGCTCAGTGGTTTAGCACTGCCTTAGGCCCAGGGCATGATCCTGGAGACCCAGGATCAAGTCCCATGCTTCCCTGCATGGGGTCTGCTTCTCCCTCTGCCTCTCTCTCTCTCTCTCTCTCATATCTCTCATGAATAAATAAACAAAATAAAAAAAACAATTGGTAATAAATATTCCCAGTTGTAACAAATGTTCTGTATACCATATAGCTCCTTTAATTCAGCTGCATGTGTCTCTAGTCTGATGCAGTGCCACATAGTAGTCTATAAATATTTCCTGAAAAATTTGAGTGACTAAATATTCCACCTTGCTGACATACTATAATACATTTAACCATTTCAATACTATTAATATTTATAAAGCTGCTGTTTTTCTCTGTTAAAAATATTCTGTAATGGACCGTTTACATATATAAAAAAGCAGCTACTTCTATGCCAATATACATTTACCAGAAGAGCTAAAATTAAAAAGACTGACAACACCAAATGTTGACAAAGTTGGGGAGTAATAGGAATATGGCATGGGAATCTTCTTAACAGCAAAGGAAAACCATCAACAAAATGAAAAAGTAACCTCTGGAATGGGAGAAAATATCTGTAAATCATATATTCGGTGAAGGGATATCCAAAATATGTAAAGAACTCATACAACTCAATAGCCAAAGAACAAACCATTCAATTAATAAATGGGCAGAGGAACTGAATAGACTTTTCCAAAGAAGACATATAGATGGCCAGCAGGTACATGTTGAAAAAGTGGCCAACATCACTAAGCGTCAGGGAAATGCAAAGCAAAACCACAATGAGATACCACCTAATGCTATTATAAGACAGGAGGTAACAAGTGTGGGTAAGGATTAGGCGATAAGGGAATCTTGTGCATTGCGTGTGGGAATGTAAATTGGTGCAGCCACATATAATGGAATGTTATTTAGCCACACAAAGAAGGAAATCTTGCCATTTGTGTCAATATGAATGGACCTTGAGGGCATTATGTTAAATGAAATAAGTCAGGCAGAGAAAGACAACTACTGTATGACTACACTTATATCTAGAATCTAAAAAAAGTAATCCAGGAACATAAAATAGATTGAGGTTGTCAGAGGTGGGGCTTGGAGGAAATGAGTGAAGGTGGTCCAAAGGCACAAACTTCCAGGTAAAATTAAATAATTTCTGGGGAAGTAATGTATAGCATGGTGACTATAGTTAACAACATGGTTTTGCATGGTTGAAAGTTGTTTAAAGAGAAAATCTTAAAAAGCCTCATCACAAGAAAACAAAATTGTAACTATGAACGTTAACTAACCTTATTATGGTAAACATTTTGCAAATGAACACATATCAAATCATTATTTTGTACACCTTAAATTAATAACAGTGTTATATGTTACTTATATCTCAATAAAACAAGAGTGGAAGATGTAATATTGTAATGATGATCCCTGTAGATAGGCTCAATACACATCCATGATTATTTCCTTGGGATAAAACTCTTAATTATAAAGTTGCTGGGGCAAAAGATAGGCAATTTCTAAGGCTGAATCTTTTCCCCAAATGAGGAAAACTTATTGTTCTTTTGGTTTATGAATGTTGTTATATTTTTTAATACTTTATACCAACACTATTACTGCTTTAAAAAGTTTTCCCAATATACTTGGTAAACTTTATATATACTGATATTTTAAATATAAGTTTTCATATAAATTATATCTTTTATACAGTTTCTTTACTCTTTTAGGTAGACATTTTGGATGTTAGCTTTAATAATTCTATCATGAGTGGCCTGTTCCTATCCTTTGTATCTCTTTATGTACTAAGGCTGATAATTCTGTTATATATATTGGAAATATTGTCTCTCCATTTGTTATTTCATTTTATTTTTAACATATTACATATTTAACACAGTATTTAAGAGTATAGACTATATTCAGACTGCCTAGGTGAAGATCTGGATTTCAGCTGTTTCGGGCTTTGAGTGAGTTACTGAATTGCTCCATGTCTCAGTTCATTCACCTATGAAATGGAGGTAACAATGGTATGTACTTCCTATGGTTCTCAGAATTAACTGGGATGGCTCTTGGAAAGTGCTTGTTCCAATCTCTGAGAAGTCATAAGTACTCAACCATTTTGAGAAAAAATATTGCCATTTGCTGATTCATGTTACTGATTAGTCAAAAGGGTGCAAAATGGGCCAGAAACTTCACCTTCTGACTTACTTGGGCATATATTGAGGTCAGAAATCACAGATGTGGGAGGATGGGCATGTATTGCCAGACAACTTGGGAAGCTGTGCTCATATCCTTTTTAGCCTCAAGTCTGTGCCAAAGATAAGCTAAGTACATTGTTACCACAAGGCCCCTGATGAAGAGTTCAGACAGGCTCTGTGGCAAGATCTGGAGGAGCAGATGAATCCGCAAGTCCTTTGACTCTGTGCTGTCAAGTGTTGAGGCTTAATTGCTTTGCATGTTTTATGATTAAAGGTGTGGACCCTTGCATGGAGATGTAATCAAGATTTGGAAATTATTGTGACAGTTAAAAGAAGGGAGTTGATTACGAATAATACAATATATGGTCTAAGCAATTGGTCTGGCCAATTGGCAACATTGATGCAGAGATATCAAGTCAAAGGCACATTAGTTCCATAAATGAGGGAATTAGCATAATTTAGATTTAAGAAAGGTATATGCACACTTACATTATGTTTATATATACACATAAATGTGTACATTTTTATATATAGAAATTTATTATAAATTTTACTGATATAAAACATGTATATTATATTCTTTGAAAAAATGTCCATATGTTTTGTCAATTTTTAAATTGAGTTATTTGTCTTCTTATTGTTAAGGTAAAGACTTCTTTAAATATTCTGGATACAAGTATCTTATTGGTCATAAATGATTTGCAAAAAATTTCTAGCATTCTGTGAATTGTATTTTCACTTTCTTCATGTCCTTTGAAGTGCGAAGTCCTAAATTTTGTTTAAACCAAATTTATTTAACTTTAATTGTTGCTTGTATTTAGTGTTGTAGCTAATAAACCATTGTGTAATCCAAGGTCATGAATATTTAATCATTTCTTCTAAGAATTTTGTGGTTTTATCTCTTACATTTAGGTCTATGATTAATTTTGAGTTAATTTTTGTATACGGTGGGAGGTAGGAGTTCAATCTCAGTCTTTTGCTTGTAGCTGTCCAGTTGTCTCAGCACTATATGTTGAAAAGACTATTAATTTCTCATTGAATTGTCTTGGAATATTTGTTGAAAATCAACTGAACCTAATTTTAAGGATTTGCTCTGGACTTTCAATTCTATTCCATTGTTCTATATGTCTAGCCTTATGCCAGTATCACAGTATCTTGATTAGTGTAGCTTTGTAGTAAGCTTTGATTTGGGGAAGTGTGATTCACTACAATTCATTCTTTTTCAGGATAGTTTTGGCTTTCTGGATCCCTTGTATTTATATATAAATTTTAGAATTAGCTCATCAATTCCTGCAACATAAACAAATAAATAAAAGGCAGCTAGGTTTCTCATAGGAATTCCATTGAATCTGTAGATCAATTTGGAGAGTATAGACATCTTAACAGTAGTATGTCTTTTAATCCATGAACATGGAATGTATTTCCACTTACTCAAAGTCTTTTAAAGTCTCTTTCAAGTGTGTTTTGTAATTTTCAAGGTATGTTTTGCACTTCTCTTGTTAAATTTATTCCTAAGTATTTTATTACTTTTTATGCTATTGTAAGTGGAATTGTTTAATAATTTAATTCAGGGTTTGGCATTATAAGTGTATAGAAACACAATTATTTTTTGTATATTGATCTTGTATTTTGATCCTATAACCTTGCTTAATTCATTTCTTAGATCTAATAATTTGGGTATGTATGCATATTCTTTAGGATTTTTTATATATACAAGATCATGTCATCCGACAGTAAAAATAGTTTTACTTCTTCCTTTCCAATCTGAATATCTTTCTTTCATATTCTTGCCTAATTGTCCTGTTGAGCAGAAATTGAATCAGAGTAGTGAAAGCAGACATCGTTGTCTTGGTCTTGATCTTGGGGTACAAGCATTCAGTGTTTCACCATTAAATAAAATGTTAGCTATAGGTTTTCATAGATGCTGCTTATCAGGTTATAGAAGCTCCCTTCTATTCCTAGTTCATGTGTTTTTATCATGAAAGTGTTAGATTTTGTCATATACTTATACTGTGTTTATTGAGATGATTATGGAGCATTTATTTGTCTTTGCTAGTCTTTTATTGAAATTTTTGTATTTGAATTCATGAGGGGTATTGATCTTCAGTTTTATGTTCTTGTGGTGTCTTTGTCAAGTTTGGTGTCAAGGTAATACTAGCATCATAAAGTGAGTTGGGAAGTGTTCAGTTCTTTTTTATTTTATTGGAGGAGTTTTGGTTTTTTTATTTCCTTTCGAGTCACTTTTGTTAGTTTATGTCTCTAGGAATTTGTCTATTTCATCTAAGTTATCTAATTTGTCGGCATATAGTTTTTCATAGTATTTCTTTTATTATCTTTTTTCTGTCTGTAGTTTCTTCTTTCATTCCGGATTTAAGTACTTTGAGTCTTCTCTCTCTCTTTTTTTTCTTGGTCAGTTCAGCCAAAGTTTTATTAATTTTGTTGATCTTTTCAAAGAGCCAATTTTGGGTTTCTTTGATTTTAGTTAGTTTTCTAATCTCTATGTCACTTACCTCTGCTAACATTTCTTATCATTTCTGCTTGCTTTGCATTTAATGTGCTTTTTTTTTGTAGTTTCTTAAGGTGAAAGATTCCTCACTTAAAATCTTTCTTCTTTTCTAATGTAGTCATTTATAGCTATAAACTTGTCTCTAAGCACCGCTTTAGCTGCATCTCATAAGTTTTGGTATCTTGTATTTCCACGCATTTATAAACTTCTCAAAATTTTTCCTGGCGTTTTCTAATTTTATTCCATTTTGGTGGGAGAACAAATTTTGTGTGATTTCATTCTTTTCAGGTTTATGTATGATTGTCATATGGCCTAACACATCGTTTATCCTGGAGAATGTTCTATGTGTGTGTGAGAAGAAAGTAAATTTTGCTCTTGTTGGTGGAATGTTCCATAGCTGTCTATTAGGTTCACTTAGTTTATAGTGTTCTGGTGTTCCGTGCCCTTTTGATAATAGGTGCATTCTTTAATGATTTTTAAACTGTATTTTTGAGTTATTTTCTTAGAGATTTTTCCAGGACATATAATGTCTTAATTTATCAGATTTATGTTACTTTAATTCCAATGAGATAGAGAAATTTTACTCCTATATGGCTATATTATCTCATCCATTTGGTGCTATTCTCATTATATAGATTATGTCTGTATATGTTATAAGCCAAACAAAACCTTATAAATTTTATGTTTTAAAGAAGCTTAGAGAGGAAAGGAGAACAAGTATATATTTATAGAGTTTGCCACATCAGTCTTCTCTATTTTTTAGTTCTCTTCATTCCTTCCTGTAGATTGGAGTTACTATCTGATGTCATTTCCTTACTACTATAGTTTTGTCTTCATTCACCTCTTTTGTGCTCTTATTGTCAAAAATACCACATTTCTATATTACATAGGACCTACAATACTATTATGTCCATATTGTTTACATATTTGCTTTTAGAATCTGTTAAGGGAAGAAATATGCATTTATGTTGTCTTTTTAAAATTGCCCACTTTATTATTTGGCACTCAGTTTTTAAATTTTTTTCAACTGGATTCAAATTATTCGCTGGTGTCACTTACTTTCAGCCTAAGAACATTAGCATTTCTTGTAAGGTAGGTGCTAGCAACAGTTCTTTCAGTTTTTGTTTTGCTTTTGTTTTGAGCTGTTTATTTTGTTTTGCCTTTTTTAGTTTTTTAAAGATTTTTATTTATTTATTCATGAGAGACACACACACACACACAGAGAGAGACAGAGACAGAGACACAGGCAGAGACACAGGCAGAGACACAGGCAGAGGGAGAAGCAGGCTTCATGCAGGGAGTCTGATGTGGGACTCAATCCTGGGTCTCCAGGATCACACCCTAGGCTGAATGTGACGCTAAACCACTGAGCCACCCAGGCTGCCCCCACTTTCTGTTTTAAAAATATGTATTCCATTAGATGTTTGAATGTATTTTATAATAACTGCTTTGATGTTTTTCTGTTAAGTTCAAAATCTGAGTCTCCTTCAAGACAATTCCTATTGCCTACATTTTTTTTTTCTATGAATGGGTCATGCTTTCTTGTATCTTTGCTTATCTTATACTTTCCTGTTTGAAAGTAGGCATTTAAAATTTTTTATATATTTATTCATGAGAGACACAAAAGGAGGCAGAGAGAGAGGCAGAGACAGGAGAATCAGGCTTCATGCAGGAAGCCTCTTAGGACTTGATCCTGGGACTCTGGGATCACACCCTGAGCCAAAGGCCAATGCTCAACCACTGAGCCACCCAGGGGTGCATGAAAGTAGAAATTTTAGGCAATATATTGTAGCAGCTCTGGATAAAAATTTCCTCATGGGGCTTATTATGGTTGTTTGCTTGTTGATTTATTTAGTGACTTGACTGGACTGGTTCAGTGAAGTCTATTTCTCCTGCAATATGTCATTGATGCCATTCCTTCAAAGATTCCATTTTTGGCATGCAAATAATCTTCCTTTCTGTCAGGGATAATTATCATTTTAGCCAGGCAATTTTTTGCTCTTTCTCCCTCTTAAGTTTCTAGCAGGTCTGCCTCTAGTCGTATCACATCAAGTTCTTAACCTCTACAACTTGCTGATGGTTGAATTTCTTTTTCTTTCTTTCCTTCTTTCTTTCTTTCTTTCTTTCTTTCTTTCTTTCTTTCTTTCTTCTTTCTTTCTTTCTTCTTCTTTCTTTCTATTTCAACAATTCTCTGATCTACAGTCTTATCTAATTGAAGTTAAGTTCCTTGAGAGAAGCAGAGAGATGCCAATCTTTGAGGCTAAATTTGACCCTTACCTAGCAGAACCTCTGAGTTATGAAGCAAGAATTGGGTGTGATAGGTAACTCTCTCCACTTACTGACCTATTAGAATTATCCCTATTGAGTAGGATATGAGGGCTGAGGAGATGTCAGGAAGTAAGACTGCCACCCTGCTGCTGCTGCCACCATGTGCAGATCTTCCACAACCCAGAGCCTGGGAAGTTGGGATTTCCAAATATTTACTGTCTGGTGACTCTACTTAAGATCAAAAACAGATCTTGTCTTAAGAAGATGGAAGAGAGGGGTGCCTGGGTGGCTCAGTCAGTTAAGCATCTGACTCGGCTCAGATCATGAGCTCAGTGTCCTGGGATCCAGCTCCGAATAGGGCTCCATGCTTAGTGGTGAGTCTGCTTCTCCCTTTCCCCTTTGTCCCTCCTCTTGCTTGTTCTCTCTTTCCCTCTCTCTCAAATAAATAAAAACTTAAAAAAAAATAAGAAGATGGAAGAGTTGGGACCTGCTACTTGACTGCTGAAACCACTGGTATGTGTCTCCAACAATAAAGAGTTGTTCTTTAAAGAATTGCTTTCTTCAGCAACAGCCTCTCCAGATCTTTCCTGCATAGTGGGAACTAGGAGTGGAGGAACAGCACTGTCTGGCTGAGTCTTTCCACTCAATATTGGTCTTCCACAGAAGATGGGATCTTGTGATATTCATCTGCTGCCAAACTACCCAGAATGGCAATTCCATCCCAGAGATCTGGGGGAGATGGAAAAGACCTTGGTTGTCAAGCCCACTGGAACAGTTATTCTACAAGACAGAGCTGTAGGTGGATGGGTGTGGTCCCCATCCCCAAGGCCATGGCCTCCCTGTGTTCTTACTGAATTTCTGTCGATTTTATTGAATAAATGCTTTTCAGTTTACTGCATGCCCTTTGATCTAGCTCCAAAGATTTTGAATGATTGTCTTCTAAATTTGACCAGCTTAATATATACCTCTTTGTGAGTTATCTTTCCCATCTATATTCTGTCAATCTTTACCATCTGCTTTGGTACTTTTTATTTAATTTTAGTCCCACTAGACTTTAAATAGCCTCATTGCTTTTTAGTCAGCCTTTTTGTTGGCTGTGTCTCTTTCCTACAAATACGGCTGATTAATGTCATTGGGATCATGTCAATCCTCTTTTTAGCAATTGTAATAACTGTGCTTGCCCTAAATCATGTTTATGCTTTTCAATATACTCTACTGATTGGCTCCTTTGTGTAAAAGCCCTCATATTTCATTTGCATACTCATTTGGACCTTTCTTCCAAATGTAACCTTTTTCTCAAAATATCACCCTCTGACACTTTCCCATGTATATTAATCAGTCTCATGAAATATTTTATCTTTTGGATCATTTTTACTTCATATTATTTTTGGGAAAGAAATTATCTTCTCAACACTACAGTGCTATTTAATAACTTCTCACCAACAATTTTTCTGTCATGTTGTATATTCAGATTAGCAATTTAGCTATACGTTTTCACCATGCCATTAACTTGTTAGCATATTATTATCTTGAAATTGAATAAATTCATTAATTCAAAGCATATTGATGTTTTTACCAAATTAGACATTCCAATTATTTCTTTTGTTTGACTGTCCATATTTCAAAACTTCAGAATAAAAAGATGATAATTGACATATATTAGAAGATTATTATAAGAACAAAGATTATTATTAAGAGTTTACATACTTGGTTGTACAGCCATCAAACATTCCAGTTTTGATGAATTTCAAGGAAATTATGATGGTTTAAATTGTACTTTTTTTGTATTCTTAATTCATTTTTTTTAGAATTCTTACTTGCAAAGCCAAAAGCTGTGAATTTGCTTGCACAATCATCTGAAACAAAAGGAAAAGCGATTCATAATAGAATTGGAAAAGTTAATTCTTGGAATTATTTTAAAAATTGAAACTCCCTTTCCTTTCTCTAGCTTATCCTTGGGGACAAAATATCACTGTTAAAGTAATTTTTGTGACCACTCTACTATACCTTCACTATCTACCCAACAGCAAAGTGGAAATTATTTCAATTTCTCTTAACCCAAGAAACTAATGAGCCAATAAATGCATTCTTCTCTTTGTTTTGTTATTTTGCTTTTTTAAAGAAGAGAATATCTCCCCTATCACTGCCATTTAAAATAGAACCACTTGTCTTGATGAACACAGCTTTGTAGTACAACCTGAAATCTGGCATTGTGATGCCCCCAGATATGGTTTTCTTTTTTTAAAATTCCCCTGGCTGTTTGGGGTCTTTTCTGATTCCACACGAATCTTAAAATAATTTGTTCTAAGTCTCTGAAGAAAGTCCATGGTACTCTGCGCCTTTTGATGGGGTCATTAAGCCCATTCACGTTCAGAGTTACTATTGACAGATATGAGTTTAGTGTCATCATGATATCTATTTAGTCCTTGTTTTTGTGGATTGTTCCACTGACCTTCTTCTTAAAGGGGAGTTTTAAGAGTCCCCCTTAAAATTTCTTGCAGAGCTGGTATTCTGTATGTTGGTAAATTGAACACCAATAAAAATTAATTTATAAAAAAAAAAATAAAATAAAATAGAACCACTTGTACCAGGGATTTTCCTTTGGTGCAGAAAGAGTTTTCTGTATCTTAGAAGAGTCCTCATTTGAGGGTGCCATGACTAGGGAATACAAAGACACTTGGTGAAGTAAAGTATTCATCTGATAGTCCACTTATGCCAACTACTCCTGCTACAGTTGAAATACAGACCAACTGACCGTGGTTAGATTTAATCATGGCAGGAAGGAAGGCATTACACATCTGGAAAATATAAACACACTGTCAATGTTTCAGTCACTTCTTATTTTATATGCTCACTAAATATTTGATGATATTTATGTGAAATTCTGTGGCAGTACAAAATAGTTACTGGTGCCATGTAGTCACTTCTCAAGAATCTTAAAATTTATTATGTGTTAATCTATATGAAATATTATTTGGCTTGTTTTTTCTTTTAGGGAAACTATACCAATTGAATTAAATCAATATTTTACATTTACAGTTTGTTAATAATCCTAAAAACTACTTTTTCTAGTATGCTTAATTTTTCCAGTTTTTAGCAATTTGTATTAAAATTTAATTACATTAACCTTCCTGGCTTTATTGTAAACTAGAATTGCCCTCATTCCAATAAATTGGCAGGATGGCAAAAACTGTTTGGGGAAAGGTAGATTTTTAAAAAATTCAAAATCAATTAATTAACATATACTGTATTATTAGTTTCAAAGGTAAAGTTAAGTGATTCATCAGTTGCATATAACACCCAGTGACCATTACATCAGGTGCCCTCCTTAATGCCCATCACCCAGTTACCCTAATCCCCCCATGCACTTCCCCCACAGCAACCCTCAGTTTGTTTTCCATATTGAGTCTCTTATGGTTTGTCTTCCTCTCTGATTTTGTTCTATTTTATTTTTCCTTCCCTTCTCCTATGTTCATCTGTTTTGTTTCTTAAATTTCACATATGAGTGAAATAATGTAATAATTGTCTTTCCCTGATTGAGTTACTTTGCTTAACATAATATCCTCTAGTTCCATCCATGTTGTTGCAAACGGTAAGATTTTTTTGATTGCTGAGTAATATTCCATTATATATATAATATTTATGTGTTTAAATATTGTATATATATATATCACATCACATCTTCTTTACCCATTCATCTATTGATAGACATCTGTACTCTTTCCATATTTTGGACATTGTTGCTATATACATTGGAGTGCAGGTGCCCCTTTGAATCACTCTATTTGTATTTTTTGGATAAATACCTAGTAGTGCAATTGCTGGGTTGTAGGGTAGCTCTATATCTAATGTTTTGAGGAAACTCTATACTGTTTTCCAGAGAGGCTGTACCAGTTTGCATTCCTATCAACAGTGTAAGAGGGTTCCCCTTTCTCTACTTCCTTGCCAACACTTGTTTCCCGACTTGTTCATTTTAGCCATTCTGACATGTGAGGTGGTATCTCATTTTTGTTTTGATTTGTATTTCCCTGATGCTGAGTGATGTTGAGCATTTTTTCATGTGTCTGTTGGCCATTTGTATGTCTTCTTTGGAGAAATGTCTGTTCATGTGTTCTGCCCATTTCTTTACTGGATTATTTGTTATTTGGGTGTCGAGTTTGGTAAGTTATTTATAGATTTTTGGATACCAGCTCTTTATCTGATAAGACATTTGTAAATATTTCTCCCACTCTGTAGGTTGTCTTTTAGTTTTGTCGACTGTTCCCTTTCCTGTGCAAAAGCTTTTTATCTTGATGAAGTTCTAATAGTTCATTTTTGCTTTCGTTTCACTTGACTTTGAAGATGTGTCTAGCAAGAGGTTGCTGTGACCGAAGTTGCTGCCTGTATTGTCCACTAGGATTTTGGTGAATTCCTGTCTCACATTTATGTCTTTTATCCATTTTTTTCTTTTATCCATTTTGAATTTATTTTAGTGAATAGTGTAATAACAGCCAAGTTTCACTTTTCTGCATGAGGTTGTCCAGTTTTTTGTGCCAGTACCATACTGTCTTGATGATTAGAGCTTTGTAATATTGCTTGAAGTCCAGAACTGTGATGTCACTAGCTTTGTGTTTTTTTCCTCAACATTCCTTTGGCTATTTGAAGTCTTTTCTGATTCCACACAAATTTTAGGATTGCTTTTTCCAGCTCTGTGAAAAATGTTGATGGTATAAGTATTGTGATAGAGATTGCATGAATGTATAGATTGTTTTGGGTAGCATAGACATTTTAACAATATTTGTTCTTCTAATCTGTGATCATGGAATGTTCTTCCATTTCTTTGTGTCTTCCTCAATTTCTTTCATAAATGTTCTACAGTTTTCAGAGTACAGATCCTTTTATGTCTTTGGTTTGGTATATTCCTAGGTATCTTATGGCTTCTGGTGCAATTGTAAATGGGATTGATTCCTTGATTTCTCTTTCTTCTGTCTCATTATTAGTGTATAGAAATGCAACTGACTTCTGTGCGTTGATTTTATAGCCTGCAACTTTTTGGAATTCCTGTATAAGTTCTAGAAATTTTGGAGTGGAGTCTTTTGGGTTTTTACCATAGCATATCATGTCATCTATGAAGAGTGAAAGTTTGATATCTTCTTTGCCAGTGTGAATGTCTTTTATTTCTTTTTGTTGTCTGATTGCTATAGCTAGGACTTCAGTACTATGTTGAATATCAGTGGTGAGAGGGGACATCCCTGTCTTGTTCCTTACCTTACGGGAAAATTTTTCAGTTTTTCCCCATTGAGGATGATATTTGCTATGAGTTTTTATATATGGCTTTTATTATATTATACTATATTCCCTCTATCCCTACACTGCAGAGAGTTTTAATCAAGAAAGGATGCTATATTTTGTTGAATGCCTTTTCTGCATCTATTAAGAGCATCATATAATTCTTGTCCTTTCTTTTATTAATGTGATGTATCACATTGATTGATTTGTGGATGTCAAACCACCCTTGCAGCCCAGGAATAAAGCCCATGTGATCTTGGTGAATAATCATTTTAATGTACTGTTGGTTCGATTAGCTATATCTTGGTGAGAATTTTTGCATCCATGTTCATCGAGGATATTAATCTGTAATTCTTTTTGGTGGGGTTTTTGGCTTTGGGATCAAGATGATACTGGCCTCATAGAATGACTTTGCAAGTTTTCCTTCCATTTCTATTTTTTGAAACAGCTTCAGAAGAATAGAGTTCTTTAAATGTTTGGTAGAATTCCACTGGGAGGTCATCTGGTCCTGGAATCTTGTTTGTTGGGAGATTTTTGATGACTGCTTCAATTTCTTTGCTGCTTATGGGTCTGTTCAGGTTTTCTATTTCTTCCTGTTTCAGTTTTGGTAGTTTATATATCTTTGAAATAGAAATGCATCCATTTATTCCAGATTTAATTTGTTGGCATATAGGTGCTCAGAATATGCTCTTATAATTGTATTTCTTCAGTGTTGGTTGTGATCTCTCCTCTTTCATTTATGATTTTATTTATTTATTTGGATCCTTTCTCTTTTCTTTGTGATAGATCTACCTCACAGTTTATCAATCTTTTTAATTCTTTTAAAGAATCAGGTCTTAGCTTCATTGAACTGTTCTTTTGAGTTCTATTTCATTGTTTTCTGCTCTAATCTTTATTATTTCTCTTCCCCTGCTGGATTTAGGCTTTCTTTGGTTTTCTTTCTCCAGCTTGTTTTTTGAGAAATGCCTGTATTTCTATATCCTTCCTTCTTAGGACTGCCTTTACTACATCCTGAAGGTTCTGAATTTTTTTATTTTCATTTGTTTCCATGATTAAAAAAATGTTAATTAATTTCCTGGTTGACTCATTCATTCTTTAGTAGGATGCTATTTATTATTTATTTATTTAATTTATTATTTTTATTTATTGGAGTTCAATTTGCCAAAATATAGCATAATACCCAGTGCTCATCCTGCCAAGTGCCCTCCCCCAGTACCCATCACCCAGTCACCCCATGCCCCGCCCACTCCCCCCTCCACTACCCCTTGTTCATTTCCCAGAGTTAGGTGTCTCTCAAGTTTTGTCACCCTCACTGATATTTTCACTCATTTTCTCTCCTTTCCCTTTATTCCCTTTCACTAATTTTTATAGTCCCCAAATCAATGAGACCATATAATGTTTGTCCTTTTCTGATTGACTTATTTCACTCAGCACAATACCCTCCAGGTCCCTCCATGTTGAAACAAATAGTGGGTATTTGTCGTTTCTAATGGCTGAGTAATATTCCATTGTATACATAGACTACATCTTCTTCATCCATTCATCTTTCGATGGACACCGAGGCTCCTTCCACAGTTTGGCTATTGTGGACATTGCTGCTATAAACATTGGGGTGCAGGTGTCCCAGCATTTCACTGCATCTGTGTCTTTGGGGTAAATCCCCAGCAGTGCAATTTCTGGGTTGTAGGGCACATCTATTTTTAACTCTTTGAGGAACCTCCACACAGTTTTCCAGAGTGGCTGCACCAGTTCACATTCCCCCAACAGTGCAAGAGTGTTCCCTTTTCTCCACATCCTCTCCAACATTTGTTGTTTCCTATCTTGTTAATTTTCCCCATTCTCACTAGTGTGAGGTGGTATCTCATTGTGGTTTTGATTTGTATTTCCCTGATGGCCAGTGATGCGGACCATTTTCTCATGTGCTTGTTGGCCATGTCTATGTCTTCCTCTGTGAAATTTCTGTTCATGTATTTTGCCCATTTTATGATTGGATTGTTTGTTTCTTTGCTGTTGAACTTAATAAGTTCTTTATAGATCTTGGATACTAGCCCTTTATCTGATAGGTCATTTGCAAATATCTTCTCCCATTCTGTAGGTTATCTTTTAGTTTTATTGACTGCTTCTTTTGCTGTGCAGAAGCTTTTTATCTTGATGAAGTCCCAATAATTCATTTTTGCTTTCGTTTCTCTTGCCTTCATGGATATATCTTGCAAGAAGTTACTGTGGCCAAGTTCCAAAAGGGTGTTGCCTGTGTTCTCCTCTAGGATTTTGATGGAATCTTGTCTCACATTTAGATCTTTCATCCATTTTGAGTCTATCTTTGTGTATGGTGCAAGAGAGTGGTCTAGTTTCATTCTTCTGCATGTGGATGTCCAATTTTCCCAGCACCATTATTGAAGACACTGTCTTTTTTCCAGTGGATAGTCTTTCCTGCTTTGTCGAATATTAGTTGACCATAAAGTTGAGGGTCCACTTTTGTATTCTCTATTCTGTTCCATTGATCTATGTGTCTGTTTTTGTGCCAGTACCACACTGTCTTGATGACCACAGCTTTGTAGTACAGCCTGAAATCTGGAATTGTGATGCCCCCAGCTATAGTTTTCTTTTTTAATAATCCCCTGGCTATTCGGGGTCTTTTCTGATTCCACACAAATATTAAGATGATTTGTTCCAACTCTCTGAAGAAAGTCCCTGGTATTTTGATAGGGATTGCATTAAACGTGTAAATTGCCCTGGGTAACATTGACATTTTCACAATATTAATTCTTCCAATCCATGAGCATGGAATATTTTTCCATCTCTCTGTGTCTTCCTCAATTTCTTTCAGAAGCGTTCTGTAGTTTTTAGGGTATAGCTCCTTTACCTCTTTGGTTAGGTTTATTCCTAGGTATCTTATGCTTTTGGGTGCAATTGTAAATGGGATTGACTCCTTAATTTCTCTTTCTTCAGTCTCATTGTTAGTGTATAGAAATGCCACTGATTTCTGGCCATTGATTTTGCATCCTGCCACACTGCCGAATTGCTGTATGAGTTCTAGCAATCTTGGGGTGGAGTCTTTTGGGTTTTCTAAGTACAGCATCTTGTCATCTGCAAAGAGGGAGAGTTTGACTTCTTCTTTGCCAATTTGAATGCCTTTTATTTGTTTTTGTTGCCTGGTTGCTGAGGCTAGGACTTCTAGTACTATGGTGAATAGGAGTGGTGAGAGTGGACATCCCTTTCCTATTCCTGATCTTAGGGGAAAGGCTCCCAGTGTTTCCGCATTGAGAATGATATTTGCTGTGGGCTTTATGTAGATGGCTTTTAAGATGCCGAGGAATGTTCCCTCTATCCCTACACTCTGAAGAGTTTTCATCAGGAATGGATGCTGTATTTTGTCAAATGCTTTCTCTGCATCTATTGAGAGGATCATATGGTTCTTGTTTTTTCTCTTGCTGATATGATCAATCACATTGATTGCTTTACTACTGTTGAACCCGCCTTGCATCCTGGGGATAAATCCTACTTGGTCATGATGAATAATCTTCTTAATGTATTATTGGATCCTATTGGTTAGTATCTTGTTGAGAATTTTTGCATCCATGTTCATCAAGGATATTGGTCTATAATTCTCCTTTTTGGTTGGGTCTTTGTCTGGTTTTGGAATTAAGGTGATGCTGGCCTCATAGAATGAGTTTGGAAGTACTCTATCTCTTTCTATCTTTCCGAACAGCTTTAGTAGAATAGGTATGGTTTCTTCTTTAAACATTTGATAGAATTCCCCTGGGAAGCCATCTGGCCCTGAACTTCTGTGTCTTGGGAGGTTTTTTATGACTACTTCAATTTCCTCCCTGGTTATTGGCCTGTTCAGGGTTTCTTTTTCTTCTTGTTCCAGTTTTGGTAGTTTGTGGTTAGTAGGATGCTCTTTAACCTCTATGTACTTGTGTTTTTCCAAATATTCTCTTGTGATTGAGTTCAAGTTTCAAAGCATTGTGGTCTGAAAATATGCAGGAAATAATCCCAATCTTTTGGTACCAGTTAAGACATGATTTGTGACCCAGTATGTAATCTATGTTCCACGTCCACTCGAGAAGAATGTATGTTCTTTACAATGGAATGTTCTGAATATATCTGTGAAGTCCATCTGGTCCAGTGACATTCAAAGCCTTTTGTTTCCTTGTTGCTCTTTTGCTTAGATAATCTGTCCATTGCTTTGAGTGGGATGTTAAAGTTCCCTAGTATTATTGTATAATAATCAATGATAATTTTAATTTTGTTATTAATTGGTTTACATATTTGGCTGCTCCCAGGTTAGGCCATAAATATTTACAATTGCTACATCTTATTGTTGGATAGATCCTTTTATTATGTATAGTGTCCTTCTTCATCTCTTATTACAGTCTTTGGTTTAAAATCTATTTTGTCTGCTATGCCAGCTTTTTTTTTTTTGATGTCTTTTATCATGGTAAATTGTTCTCTACCCCCTCACTTTCAATCTGGAGGTAGCTTGGGTCTAAAAATGAGTGTCTTATTGACAGCATATCTATGGGTCTTATGTGTTTTTTTTAATCCAGTCTGATACCTTATGTCTTTTGATTGGAGCATTTAGTCCATTTACATTCAGAGTAATTATTGAAAGATATGAATTTAGTACCACTGTATTACATGGAAGGTCACTATTTCTGCAGATTATCTCTCTTCCTTTCTAGTCATTGTTACTTTGGGGCTCTCTCTTTGCTTAACAGATCCTCTTTAATATTTCTTGCAGGGATGTTTTAGTGATCACAAATTCTTTTAGTTTTTTTTTTTTTTTTTTGTCCTGAAAACTCCTTATCTAGCCTTCCATTCTGAATTACAGCCTTACTGGATAAAGTGTTCTTGGCTGCATATTTTTTCTCATTTAGCACCTTGAATTTATCATGCCAGTCTTTTCTGGCTTGCCATGTCACTGTGGACAGGTCTGCTGTCAGCCTTATGTTTCTACCCTTGTAGGTTAAGGAGCTCTGCAAAAGATGGATTTTAATGTAAGGAAAATATGTTCTGGTAAGTAAACACTTTGGAGTTGTCTAGTATGACTTAGGTATATTCTTAGCTATTTTGGTAAAATTTACTCATTCATCCAAGTAAGATATTAACTCAGTGTTCTAAGTCCCCATGCCATGAAAAAGTTCCAGTTCCCTCACCCTTGCATCTCTTATGTTCTGTCAAGGAACCATTCCATTCTCCCCAAAATCTCCCCCCAAAGAGCTGTGCTCTTTTATCTGATTGTTTCTTTTAAAATTTTTTTATATAAATTCAATTAGCCAAGTTAAAGTTCATCATTAGTTTCAGATGTAATGTTCAATAATTTATCAGTTGTACATAACACCCAGTGCTCATCACATCAGGTGCCCTCCTTAAAGCCGATAATCCAATTACCCTATCCCTTGTCTGATTATTTCTGAAGAGAGATTAGTTTTTATTTATTTATTTATTTAATGTATGTATGTTTACTTTTTTTTAAATAGATGAATGAGTTTATTTATCCATTTATGTATCTGCCTTGGTCTAGAAAGACTAGAAGGGGTATCTTAAAAGGGGGATCATAGTAACATTTTGAAAAATATTCAAGATCTTAAATATATTACTCTCCCCAGAAGCTGGCTGCTTCCAAACTTGACTTAATATTTTGCATGTTTTCTCTCCGTTGTTTTGTAAATATATTTGCTTCTCTTTTTTGCAATCGACGTCTTACAGCTGATTTTTGCTGTTTTGTCAACTGACGTTTCACCTTCTGTTTCACCAATTCTGGAGGAATTGTTGAACAGCTTAAAACACTGCCCACAGATGTAACACTCAGAGTTCTTGTTCTGTACTGTTTAATATCTTCTGTATTTTCTTCATTTCTGAAAGGCGTGATTTCTTTGTTTAAGGACAAAGCAATCAGATGAGGGCATGCATCTTCATACTCTTCATAGCCCATGGGCATTCCTCCTTGACTTGCTTTACCATCTTGCCTGGTGTCATTTTTAGTTTTGTTTTTTTTCCTCAGAATACTCAGTTATAGAACTGTTGTCAATGACCTGTTCTTCTATTTCTTCTAAAGCCTGACTGAGTTCAGGTAATTCAAAATTGTGTGCATCAGCACTCTCCTCTGACAAATCATCTTCCTTTATTTGTTCAAGGTCTCCAGACAATACACAACAGTCAGTTGACTTATCTGTAGAGTTTTGATCACTCTGATTTTCTAAACTACAAACACTTGCTTTTTCTGACATCTCTTCATCAGAATGTGAGAATTCAGACTCATCTTCTGTTTCAATATTTCTATCAGTTGGACCTACTGGATGAAGTAGTTCATCATCTGCCTGCATTTCCTTTGTGTAGCCGCTGGCGGAAACATCTACATCAAGGGAGTGCTCCCTCCTGATATCACTAAAAGTTGGATAAAGCTCACTTTCATAGCTGAAACGTTTCATGAAGAAATCTCTAATGCATTTAAAATCTCTGTCAAAATACCATTCAGCATTGTGATGAGAGGTTGAAACCATCTGTGGAAAATCAATCATGGTGATGTGGTCATCTTTATCTAAAATGAGATTGAATTCATTAAAATCTCCGTGAATCAGTCCATGATTTGCAAGTCTGACAATTAGTTCCATAGCTTCATCACATGCTGACGCAGGATCTTCCACATGGTGTATCTGACATAGAGGATAGCCATTTACGAGTTCCATGACCACTGCATGGCGGTTATAATCAATTGGTTTTGGGACCGGGAATTTCCGGTCATACAATGCCTTCATATAGGCAAATTCTTTCATGGCAGAGAGACGAGATAAATAAAGCCAGGGCATGTTATGCCTGTGTTTATGATAATCACGCTTGTTTTTCAGATTTCGAAAGGAGGTTCTTCCCAGTCTGTGAAGCTTTAACGCAAACTGCTGTCCTTCTTCATTTGCAACGATGTAAATATCTGATTCTTTGCCAACACCCATCTGGTTTCCAACGGACTCAACTACCTGTCTAGAAGAAAGTGTTTTCAAAGCTATAGGTAGTCATAGCCTGCATTTGTCAACCGGTAGCCCCGGACAGTTTTGGTACGCTCCCAAGCTATGAGTTTATGTTTCACTAATTCTCTTAAAAATTTATTACAGTCACTATGTTTAAGGCTGGCTATAGAAGCAACTAAACTGCAGGGAACTATTTCATGGTTCTTCATGCCCATTTCAATCGCGGTCAGGACCCTGAAGTCATCCCAGCTCAGGTAACGTAACTTGGCCACGTTCACCTTCCCCATCGCGTTGCAAAGACGAAGCCAGGAGCCTCCTCCTCTGCAGCCGCAGACTCGCCTCTGCGGGCGCCTCCCTGTATGTTTACTTTTGAACTAGGACCAAAATCGCTACAAGTTTTCTGTGTTTCCACTTGAGAAAACTTTTCCTTCCAGAGGGGAAGTGACTAGGTACTTTAGGGATCTTTTGTGTTTGTGGCCTTACGTATCAGTGGAGGATTTTTTGAACACATTCTAGAAGACGAATTAATTACAGAAACTCATGATTTGTTCTCACTATATAGGTATTTACCTTTAAAAATAAGAAAAAGGAATAGAAATAAGTGTTGCATGAGCAATTATCAAAAATGTATTAATAAAACCTGTATAAAGCATTTTTAGCTAGGGAACTCAATATAGAATTATATATAAATCCAAATTTACACATTACTCTTAGCCAAGGTAATCTGTGAAGTGATGAGACTTGTTTGATAAATAGCTTTATTTTCCCTGATTTTACCATGTGTGGAATGCAAGTAAGCATCAGAATTGCTCGATTTTATTTTATTGCATCTGATGTAAGACTTGATTTTTCCCCCTAAAGATTTATTTATTTATTTTAAAGAGAGAGAGCATGAACAGGAGGTATAAAGGGAGAGGGAGAGAGAATTGCAAGTAGACTCCATGCTGATCTTGGAGTCTGATGTGGGGCTTGATCCCAGGATGCTGAGATCATGACCTGAGCTGAAACCAAGAGTCAGATCCTTAACCACTGTGCCACCCCAGCAACCCAAGACTTGGCTTTTCTCATGGAAAATCCTAGTTAATAAATATCCTAATTTTTTCACATTGGTAATGAGTCAGATAAGTTATCATTATTTCCACAAAATATTTCAGGTTATGAAGAATGCAAATGTTTTCAGTTAAGTTGAATTACAACAAATGATGACTTTATTGTACTTTTTGGCAATTGTTTGGACTTAGCTACCCTACTTGCGTTGTCTTTTATAATTCATTCATATTATCTTTTTGATAACCTTTTAATATCACTAGTGATTGTGCTACTTTGTATTGTCAATTTAAATGACTTAAAGACTTTAGGATTAATATTTAGTAGGGTAAATTTATGAGAAATCTTTGGTTTTCTACAAAATTTTTAAAGAAACTAAAATTCATAGAGCAAAGGGGTAGAGTTACCTAGTATGGTTTTGACTTATTTTTTTCTAAGGCTGGAATTGAGAAGATAAGGTCAACGTGGTATATACCTAATTTTTTAATATGATGATTAAGTAAATTATATTTTAAAGTTAAGGTTGAAAGCTAATCATGATATTGTTATGTAGCTATATGTTTAAGATCATATGCACATATTACTGTATATTTTCAAATTAAGAAGCAAAATAAATGCATGTATAATAAAGATGAGGGACCTGGTAACTTAAAATTGGCCTTAGAATATTGAGTCTGCTGTAAACAAAAACTATTCTCTACCTTACTGTAATCCATCCAGAGACTGGGAATTCTTACCTTGTCAGGTACTCTAAGCCCTTTGGCTAACTTCTGTCATGCTACTGAATTGTTAAAACAAAGAATAAAAATTCATCACATCTGAAAGCTATTAAGTCTCTTGTTAATTGTCCCCTAATTAATTAATATTATTAGTTTTCTCTGTTTTTAATTTTTAAAAAGATTTTATATACTTATTTGAGAGAGAGAGAGAGAGAGAGAGAGAGAGAGAGGTGGAGGAGCAGAGGGAGAAGGACAAAAAGACTCTGTACTGAACACAGAGCCCCATGCAGGGCTTGATCCCAGAACCCTGAGGTCATGACTTGAGCCAAAACCAAGAATCAGATGCTTAATTGGCTGAGCCACCCAGGCACCCCTTTCTGTTATTTGGGGGGGAAAAACTGTATTGTAGCTGTAGCTATTAAGGTATCCAATGCAACCATTCAGCTATGTTTTTGTTTAGAAAAATAAAGCTGAGGTGTTATTATACTCAGAGCCATCTTTGGCACTTCTTAGGGGATGAAACCACCTAAGGCTTGTTCTTTTAGCTGAAATCCATGGCATGGCAATCAGTGGCAACAGGGATGCTGAGAACAATGTGGTATAGTTGGTATACTCTACATTTCTTCATTTCTACATTAGTTTAGCCCCATTAGAGGATTTGCCCTGAGAAAATGTGGGTAAAAGCTATCAGGTCAAAAAAGGGCAACTAGACCTTTCCTGAGAAAATTTATTAATACATATTTGCTTCATCACAGATTGTACAATCATCAGGATGGAAAGAAGGGCTCTGGGGATTGTTATGCTTTCACTGTAATAATTAACCAAATTCATGTAAAGTGGTTATGTCTTACACCAAAATGTAGAGGTTTCTCTTTCTTCCAGTTGATACTTTTGGTTACCAAAATAATTGAATTAGGTCCATTCAATTTTGTAGTCAATAGGAAGTTTCTGAACTCCTCTCATCTGCCTGAAGGCTCTGGTGCTACAAGCTAGAAATTGTATCTTGTGAAAAACACATATAGCAGGAAACACTAAAAAGTCACTTTGCAAAGGGCTGTTCCAAGAAATTGACTCATTGGTATGGGCCTCCCACCATGAACTGCTGACATTGCCACACTTATAAGGCCATAGCAGGGGGTGAATCTGGTCCCTTGGGCCTCTTTAGTCTAGAAGTAGTTGACAATATAAAAACAGACTCAGACCAAGATCCAGTAGAATGAAATAATTTCATAGGGCTGGATGATGGACTCAATGAGAGAAATTTAAAGGTGATTAATGTTCTATTTTCTGATGAACATATGAAGTCTTTTCCTTTCCTCCTGATCTGTTTCTGATCCACAGTGAAGGAAGTTATGCATATGCATATAAGTTGCCATAAAACTCTTTTTGAAAGATCTCATTCCAACCAATACTCTCAGAATTCTAGAAAATGTCTTATGGGGAATCTTTTTTTTTTTTTTTAAATTTAAATTCTAGTTAGTTAACATACGGTGCAATATTGGTTTCTGGAGTAGAATTCAGTGATTCACTGAATTCATACAACCCCCAGGGCTCATCACAAGTGCCTTCCGTAAGGCCCATCACCCATCTAGCCCATCCTCCACCCAATCTCCCTCCATCAACCCTCAGTTTGTTCTCTATCATTAAGAGTTTCTAATGGCTTTTTTCCTTCCCTCCTTTTTTTCTTTTCTCTATTCTCTTATAGGGAATCTTAGTGTAGATTGTAAAATAACAAGTGTTCAGTAGACTAATTCTAATTCTGAAGTGGATTTCAGATGAATGTCTTAATATGGGTTAAGCTTAGACAAATATATGGAATGAAATTTACTCTAACCACTGTATATCTATAAACAATCAAACCATTTTATTGACAACATGAAAGATATTAATTTCTTTTATCCATGAACCTATTTAGAGCAGAAGACTGATTCTATCAAAGTGGCTATTACTGAGATCCTTCCTCTTTTATGGCCACGTATTTATTTTTATAGGTTCAATAAGAACCAAGTCTTCGGGCTGCCTGGGTGGCTCAACAGTTAAGCGTCTGCCTTTGACCCAAGGGGTGATTCCAGAGTTCTGGGATCGAGTTCTACATCAGGATCCCTGCAAGGAGGCTGAGTATGTCTCTACCTTCTCTCTGTGTCTCTCATGAATGAATAAATAAAATCTTTTAAAAAAAGGAAAGCCTGAATTCAACAAGATTCTGGATCTTCCATTAAAAAAAAAAAAAGAACCAAGTCTTCTTTTTAGCAGGATGTAATTGGAGAGATTGATAGTGTAACCACAGCATAGGAGTGCCATATTTAAGAAAAAGTATCATTTGGAGCACCTGGACGGCTCAGTCAGGTAAACATCTGCTTTCAGCTCAGGCTGTGATTCCAGGGTCCTGGGATGGAGCCCCACATTGAGCTCTCTGCTCAGCAGGGAGTCTACTTCTCCCTCCTCTTCTGCCTGCCATTCCCCCTGCTTGTGCTCTCTCTCTCCTCTCTCTGTCAAATAAATAAAATCTTTAAAAAAGAAGAAAAAGTGTCATTTAATCATTTACAACAAGCTCATTTTTTAGGGACAATAGTTATAGTTCATATGTGGAACCAGTGCCTACTAAGCTTCTTTCCCGGGAAGCTGTACTGATACCTGTTTTATCAATAACAGGACTCCTCACAGTCTTATAGTTATCAAGAAAGGTCTTTTCGTGGAGGCTAGGAACCTTGGCAAGATGGGAGGATCTCAAGAAAAGGGAAGCTGTCATAATTCGAAATACTGCAGGCAAAACTTGGTAGAGACATTTCTTTGTTTTGTTTTCCTAGTCTTGGAACACAGGAGCTAATAGCTGCAATAAAAAATTGAAAAAAAAACCAGCTTTGGAATTTTACAGAAGCGAATGAAGATTCTTTTCCTGTCACATGGAAGTGGATTTCTCTGGTTTTAGTGGTTGTTCAGCATCATCTCTCCCAAAGTTTGCTGACATTTATCAAGAAGGCTATCAATACCTTTGGCTGTAACTATGTAAATGAACGAAGCCAAAGAGAATAGAACACACAGTGTTAAAGGTACAAGTTACAGCTTACTGAGGTCTGAAGGATGGGAAGGGGCAACTATGCAAAAATCAGGAGAAAGTATATATTCTTGTTAGAGAGAACTATTGTGCAAAGGCCCTCCTATACGAAAGAGCTTGATGTGTTCTGGGGTCTCATCAAGGTCCTTGAAGTAGAGAAAGTGTGCAGAAGGTAGAGAAAGTGAGAGATGGGAAGCAGATGAAGGAGGAGATTGCTGCATCATGGAGGGGCTTATAGGCCTTGATAGGTTAACTGTACATTATTTTAAGTACATTTGGAATCCTCTGGATATTTTTGATCAAGGGGGGTGAGATGGTTTGATTAATGTGTTTAAAAGATCACTTGGGTGGAAGCACCTGTGTGGCTGAGTCCGTTAAGCATCTGTCTTCTGCTCAGGTCATGGTCAGTGGGGAGTCTCCTTCTCCCTCTTACTCTGGCCCTCCCTCCACTCATGCACACATGCTCTCTCTCTCTCTTCTCTCAAATAAATAATTAAAATCTTAAAAAATAGTCACTTGGTTCCTGTATGAAGACAAGTGAGAAAGCACAAGCATGGTGCACATAACGCATTTAATGCTAGGAGATTTACCTTTGAGACTTTAATCCCCCAAATACATATTTTAGCAACAACAACTACAATCACTGAATTTCTAAATTATATAAGTAATGAGTATGAAAATATTTTATCCTAGCAAGAATATTTCCAATTCACAGGGCACTTTCCTACACATAATCTAATTTGACCCACAGGGAGATCACAGATTAGTAGGATAGCTTTATAGTTAAAGAAATAAGGTCTTTGAACCTTGACTCAATGCCCAACATTATGTAACTAGTAAAACAAGGATCTGAATTCTCAGTCTAGTCATTTTTCTATTATATGAATTCACTTGATGATCTCATATCTACTAGAAATATGCTTTTCATTAGGCAGTTGTTCAATAATATAGAAATAGTATTGTAATACAAATAAGGTCTTGATATATTTTACCTGATACTCACAATATGCCTCTGAAAGTCACACCAAGTAGTTATTTTATTTTATAGTGAGGATCTGAGGTGGGGGGTGTGTGGATGTGTGGAGATGGAGTAGCTTTATTCAAGGTCACATAGCTAGTCAATAAAATAGGTAACATCAGGATTAGGTTAGAGGTCTCCTGAACAGAGTCCATGCCTTTACCATCAGAGCAGGCTTTTCTTGGAGCTAATGCATTCTTTTCTCAGATTCACCTTTTAAAAAAACAACAGAAGCTTTTTTGTTTGTTTGATTTGTTTTGGTGACAGATTTTTGACAATCATATTGTGCTACACTTGAACATTCTTACACAATTATTTTCATGTAGAAATTAGATATGTACACCTACAAAACCCATGTTAGAACAGACTACAGTTGCTCAAGGAAATAACCACTAGCATTGTGATCATCATCATCATCATCATCATCATAATAGAAATAATGCTTTCGGAATCTTCCTACGTATTATACGACTTCTAAGTGTTTTGCACATCTCAATTCATTTAACTCTTGCAAGAGTTGCTTGGTTGATGTGTCCTATTTGTTTGTTTTTTATTTTGTTGCTTGTACTTTAGGTGTCATAGCCAAAAAATCATCAGCAAGACCCATGTCACGCAGGTTTTTCCCTATGTTTTCTTCTAGAAGTTTCATGGTTTCAGGTCTTACATTTAAGTCTTTAATCCATTTTGAGTTAATATTTGTAAATGGTGTAAAATATGGGTACAGTTTCATTTTTTTCACGTAGCAATGATGTGGAAAAAAAGGAACGCTTATGCACTGTTTCTGGGAATGGAAATTGCTGAAGCAGTTATAGAAAGCAGTATTGAGGTTCCTCAAAAAATGAAAAATAAAATTATCATACGTTCCAGCAATTCCACTTGTGGGAATATATCCAAAGGAAACAAAACACTAATTCAAAACGATACCTACACCTCCCACATTGGTTGCAATATTACTTACAATAGCGAAGTGTGTGTGTGTGTGTGTGTATATATATATATATATATATATATATATATATATATAATTTAGCCACAAAAATGAAGAAATTCTACCATTTGCAACAACATGGATGGATCTTGAAGGCATTATGCTGAGTGCAATAAGTCAGACAAAGACAAATCCTATACGATCTCATTCACATGTGGAAACTAAAAAAGAACAAAAGATACAAATTCATAGAAAAAGAAGTCAGACTTGTGGTTACTAGAGGTTGAGGGTGGCAGGAAGGGGAATTAGAGGAAGGTAGTCAAGGGCACAAGTTTCTAATTAGAAGATTAAAAAATCCTATGATTTTTTATGATCTTATCGCAAGGAGATTTTCTTTGTTTTTATCGTATCTGTATGAGAAAAATGAATGTTAGTTGAATGTTTTACAATCATTTCACAATATATGTAAGTAAAAACATCCTGCATATGCCTAAAACTTACACAGTGAAGTATATCAACTATTTTTCAATAAAATTGGGGGGAACCCTCCCAAAACAAATCCAAGTGTGATGAAGAAAGCATTCTGGGTCACAGGATTTTTATGTGGAGAACAAGGGAAGATTATGACTTTCCCTATACGTTTTGTGTAGGAAAAAATTTGCTCCCAAAGTATATGATTTATCTTGAAAGAAGTTCATGCAGCTTTCTGTAAAAATTATTAATTTTCAGCAACATATTGTTACCCTTTGTGACCATTCCGAGGACAAGAGTTTTTTTTTTTTTAAAGATTTTATTTATTTATTCATGGGACACACACACACAGAGGCAGAGATACAGGCAGAGGGAGAAGCAGGCTCCATGCCGGGGAGCCTGATGGAGGACTTGATCCCAGGACCCCGGGATCACACCCTGAGCCAAAGGCAGATGCTCAACTGCTGAGCCACCCAGGCGTCCCAGGACAAAAGTTTTGACATTTCTCCATCATTCACTAATTGAAGAGACCTCACTCTAAACTAAGAGACCACACTCTCAGGCATGTGAAGTATTCATTTTTTTTTAAAGATTTTGTTTATATATTCATGAGAGATGGAGACAGAGAGAGAGAGAGAGAGAGAGAGGCAGAGACACAGGCAGAGGGAGAAGAAGGCTCCATGCAGGGAGCCTGATGTGGGACTTGATCCGGCAACTCCAGGATCGCCCTGGGTCAATGGCAGACGCTCAACTGTTGAGCCACCCAGGCATTCCCCCCCCCCCGCCTTTTTTTTTTTAAGGATTTTGTTTATTTATTCATGAGAGACACACAGAGAGAGAGGCAGAGACACAGGCAGAGGGGAAGCAGACTCCATGCAGGGAGCCCGATGAGTATTCTTTTTTTTTTTTTTTTTTTTGCTTTTGAAGTAAAAAGTACAGGCAAGCCCTGGATGTAGGAAACACTGACTGGAAGACATACCACTCCCAGGTAGGTCCTTGGGCACTGTGGCAACCAGACAACTAGAAAAAAATCATGAAGCATTCTGATGAGAAATACTTATCACGTACTAAACACTGTGTGCTTTCAATGGCCTATTTTATGTAATCCTCAAAACAGCCCTGTCAGGTAAGTATGAGACTCAGGTAGGTACATAACTCACCAAGGGGTATACCTTTCACAAGTAGAAGTGGGTTTTGAGCCCAGACTATGATTCCAAAGCTCCTGTTCCTCTGACCACACTACACATGTAACTTTCCTAAATAATCTGCAATAAACTGCACTTGAATCCCAAGATTTTCTTTTATTTTTCTGGCATGTACTGAGCTCTTCAGGTTAGAGGATAGACTGTGAGAATTCCTATCTGACTCTCAAGAAGGTTAAAAATATGGAAATAATAAATATAACAAAGCATTTTGTAAAATGCCATGCAAATTTTGATTTTTATCATTTGCACAAGAGACTCTGATAATGCACTCAGTTTGCAGTCTATCACCCCAAAGATTCCCATCATTGAGACATAGAAAGCTTTCTTTTCCTTTTCTTAAAAGTTTTTATTTAAATTCCAGTTAACATACAGTGTAATGTTAGTTTCGGGTATACAATATAGTGACTCAACACTTTTATAGAGCACCCGTTGCTCATGACAGCAAGTGTACTTCTTCATTCCCATCACCAACTTCAACCATCCCCCACTGCCCTCCCCTTTGGTAACTGCTCTCTAGAGTTAAGAGTCTCTTATGGTTTGCCTCTCTCTCTTCCCCCCTTTGCTCATTCATTTTGTTTCCTAAATTCCACATACAAGTGAAATAAATGGTATTTTTCTTTCTCTCATTGACTTATTTCACTTAGCATAATACTCTCTAGTCCTATCCACATCAGTGAAAATGGCAAAATTTTATTCTTTATGGCTTAGTATTCCATTGTATGTATAGTTCCATTCTAGTATATTCCATTGTGTGATATATATAGGTGATATGTTAATTTCAAATGCTAATTTGAAGCCATACATACATACATTTTGATATTTTGATATTTATAAGCAGCTAAATCATGGAGAGACCCCAAATGCCCATCAACTGATGAGTAGATAAAGAATAGGGGATATATATATATCACCTGTATAAAGATAAAGAATAGCCTATATTCTTATATAAAGAATATATTCTCTTTATATAAAGAACATATTCATATATATATATATATATATATATATATATATTTACTGTGCAGAAACTTTATATTTTGATGAAGTCCCAATAGCCCATTTTTGCTTTTGTTTCCCTTGCCTCTGGAGATGTGTCTAATAAGAAGTTGCTACAGCTGATGTCAAAGAGGTTACTGCCTGTGTTCTCTTCTAGAATTTTAATGATTTCCTGTCTTACATTTAGGTCTTTCATCCATTTTGAATTTATGTTTGTGTACAGTGTAAGACAGTGGGTCAGTTTTTCCATTGCATGTTCTCCCCCAGTTTTTCCAACACCATTCATTGAAGAGATAGTATTTTTCCCATTGCATACATTTTCCTGCTTTGTCCAAGATTAACTGATCATATAGTTGTGGGCTCATTTCTGTTTTTTTTTTAAATTCTGTTCCATTGATTTATGTGTCTATTTTTGTGCCAGTATCCTATCATCTATCTATCTATCTATCTATCTATCTATCTATCATCTATCATCTATTTATTTATTTATTTATTATTGTGCCTCCACTGTGAAATTGCTGAGGGCTTGGGAGAAGGATTTGCATAAGAGTTCATGTGAGCCACATTCTTCCTCTTGGCTGTTAGTGAATGTGGGACCTTGTCTCCAGGCCAAAAACAGCCATAGAAGAAGAATAACAGAAAAATATTGTAGATGACAATACCCCTACTTGGGAACTGTACTATGCTGTGTCCACAGAAGACTAACCTTGGAAGTAGGCACCTAGCATTTTCTCTTGAAAGGCCAAGGGACCTAAGTCTTACCTGCAGAAATGCTGCACCACAGTGGCACAAGAGTCTAGCAATCTAGAAACTGGAAGCTGTCTCTTAAATTATTTTGGTTTTACGTGTCCTTCTGTGCCTTTCACTATTTCTATAGCTGTCAGATAAAGGAGTGTCAACCGTAAGAATTTACCTGTGTCTAAGCCATGTTGGCATAACTGCAGTGTGTGACATACCTCCAATGCTTTCAGTTTCCACAGTGGCCTGGAGTGAAGGGGTGACCTGTGAAGGCACATGCTTAAGGTCATTTACAGATGGAACACTGCCATGTGGTCAGCCCTCCAATGGCTACATTGAAGTCGTTCCTTCTACATTAAGAGACTAGAACTAGTTCCATAGTTCAGCTAGGAAAGTGAAACTCAGTTGCTGATTTCGAAACAATTTGATGATCAAGACACATTATTTTCCCCACATATTTATTGAGAAAAGTTTCCAACACACTCTACAATTTAAAGAAATAGTACGTAAGTGTTCCAAAAACCTACACTTAGACTGAAGAGTTGTTAACATTTTACCCAATTTGCTTCTTATATCCTCTTCTCTTTTGGTGAATGATTTCAAAGTAAGTTGCAGAGAAGCCACAAACGTAGGTAACCAGTGGTTACTGACAGAGCAGGAGATTGTCACATGTAACTATGATAAAATGATCATACCTAATAAAACTAATATTAATTCTACAATACCATCTAATATTAAGCCATATCCATATTTCTCCACTTCTCCTAAAGATCCAATCAAGTTTCAGACATTGCATTTGGCTGCTCTATCTCTTTTATAACTCTATCTTTGAAAATAACTCTATCTTAAAAAAAATATATGTATGTCACTGATGTTTTGAAAAGACCAGGCCAGGTGTCTCAAAAAATGTCCTGTATTCTCTATTTGTCTGACTTACTTTTTTCATGATGTCATTTAACTGGACATCTATCCCCTCTATCTTCTGCAAACTTCAATTTAAATTTATAGATGATTCAACTCAGATTAAACATTTTTAGCCAGAAATATCATATACTATTTAATACTTCATACTTCACCCTGTTGTAATATCTGGGCTCTTCCACTACTAGAGAGGCTAAATTTAGTCCCCAGGAGAAGGTGGAAACTACAAGCTTTCTCCATTGTAATGACAAACTAATTATAATTACTAATAGACTGTGGGATGGTACTTGGGCACCATGTGACTATATTGCTTCCGACAATCTTTTATCTTATGCATATGTGATATATATATATATATATATATATATATATATATATATATCAGTATATATATAAGTTCCCGTATACTCCCTCACCTCCCACTTGCACAACCCCTCCCACTATTAACATCAGCACCAGAGTGGTACATTTGTTAAAATTGGTGAGCATGCACTGATTCATCATCATTTTTTTAAAAGATTTTATTTATTTATTCATGAGAGACAGAGAAAGCGACAGAGAGAGAGAGAGGCAGAGACACAGGCAGAGAGAGAAGGAGGCTCCATGCAGGGAGCCTGACGTGGGACTCCATCTTAGGATTCCAGAATCACGCCCTGGGCTGAAGGCTGCGCCAAACTGCTGAGCTACTTAGGTGTCCCCTGATTCATCATTACTACCCCAAATTCATAGTTTACATTAGGGTTCACTCTATTCTTGGGTTTTGACATATATCCACTGTTACAGTCTCATATGGTATCCTATCACATACTTTTCACTGCCCTAAAAATCCTGTCCTACCTAGTCATCTTTCTCACCCCAAAACCCTGATCTTTTCACTGTATCTCTAGTTTCACCTTTTTCCAGAATGGTATATAGCTGGAATTAAATAGTATGTGATCTTTTTGGTTTGGATCTTTTCAATCTGTAAAATGCACTTTAAGTTTCCTCCATGTCTTTTCATGGCTTGGAAGTTCATTTCTTTTCATAGCCAAATAATATTCCATTGTCTGTACCAAGTTTATTTACTCATTCAGCTGTTGAAGGGCATCTTGCATGTATCTTAGTTGATAATTATAAGTGAAGCTACTGAAAACACCTGTGTTTATCAAGGAGAGTGATCACTGGATTGTATGGTAAGAGTATGTTGAGTTTTGTGGGAAACTGTCAATCTTTCAAAGTGGCTGTAACATTTTATGCCCTCATCAGCTGTGAATGGGGCATCCTGTTGCACCACACCCTGGGCAGGACTGGATGTTGTCAGTGCTGCATGCTGTAGTCATTCTGATAGGCATGTGGCACACTTGGAAATATTAACAACCACTCCTGACCCTTGCCTGAATTGATGATTACACTGGGGATTGCAAAATGGTGATTTTCTAAGTTAGCTTCCCTTCCCGCCCCCGTATTTATTAATTGACCTTCTTCTGGAACAGGAAACATTTTGCTGTGTTTTTCAGAAGACACCTCTTTTGCAATAAGGATTTCTAACGAGCTTGGAGCCTGACATGGAGCTCCATCCCAGGACCTTGAGATCATGACTTGAGCTGAAATCAAGAGTCAAATGATTAACTGACTGAGCTACCCAGGTGCCCCTTGGCATTTTTTTAATTGAATTAAATTCAACAATGATCTTCAAATGTTATTATGGATATAGTTAATAAACTCTCAATGTATTTTCAAGGTCTTCAAAAATAGAAAATGATATGAATTAAATATATTATGTCAGAAGAGAAATATTTTGAAGTATAATAACTATAAAGCTCAGAGTTTGCTACATCATCTTTTAGATTATTTATCAAATTGTGATTACTGTTTTACATGCCTCTTTCCTCCACAAAGCTATGGATTTCTAAAGGGAAAAGACTGGCCCAATTCACTTTGGTACCATGCATCCAACAAGATGTATAAATCATAGTCTGTTCTTCATAAATATTTGATGAATCCATGAAATAAATACGTAAGATTGGCTCACTGTTGAGCAATTGTTTTTGCAGTAGGCACTGCTGTTTTAATTTAGACACACGGACAGTCGTTTCGTTCCTGTATTAGTGTGATAGCCCTCCAAAGTCATTAGGATTCTAGGTTCCTTCTGGACTTCCAGACTGTCTTTTTAGCCACTTCTTCAGGTGGTGTAATGTGGCTGCTGGTGCTTCAACTATCACATTGGAGTTCCACCCAGGGAGAAGGGGAAAGCAATAGGCCAAAAGGGTATTTCCACAGATACCTGTTTCTGCTATTTCTGTTTACATGTTCATGGCCACTCCTATGTGCCAGACAAGTTGGGAAATGTCATCTTTTAGTTGGGCATATTGCCCCTCCAGTAAAATTAGTGTTTTGCTACCAGGTAAGGAGGGAATGGTATTCTGGCACAATCAATTGGGCACAGAATTTTCCAATTTTTTTATCTTGAAATTTTTAGTAGAGTTGTCTTTTTTTTAATTTTTATTTATTTATGATAGACACACAGTGAGAGAGAGAGAGAGGCAGAGACACAGGCAGAGGGAGAAGCAGGCTCCATGGACCGGGAGCCCGATGTGAGATTCGATCCGGGTCTCCAGGATCGCGCCCTGAGCCAAAGGCAGGCGCCAAACCGCTGCGCCACCCAGGGATCCCAGTAGAGTTGTCTTGACTCTAGTTTAACTCATCCTTCTAATTTCTCTTTTGATATGATTTTGTGGAGACAGTACCTTGTTATACACACACACACACACACACACACATATACACATTTGTCTCTCTCTCTATATATATATACATACATATACATGTCCATGATTGTACATATGTATGCATTTACATTCATTATATATGCACATAGGTATATCACACTTATAGATATGCATAAAACAGACATATATATTTTTATTTTTTTAAGATTTTATTTATTTATTCATGAGAGACACACAGAGAGAGAGAGGAAGAAACACAGGCAGAGGGAGAAGCAGGTTCCATGCAGGGAGTCTGATGTGGGATTCTATCCCGGGTCTCCAGGATCACGTCCTGGGACGAAGGCAGGCGCTAAAGCGCTGAGCCACCCAGGGATCCCGTGTGTATATATATACCCATTATGTAGGTACCTGTTCACATAGATTTATGTATTTTTGTCAGACTTTCCGGGGGTTCTTTTCGACTCTCTGGGATTAATGTTGAGGAGAGGGTGTGAAGGATGAGAAATCATGAATGCAGAATCACTGATTTGACGGAACTCTGTCCTGCAGTGTCTAGGAGTAGTTCCGATTAGCGAGCTACTACACCTTCTTACTCAGGTGGTTTACCTGTTTATTTGGCAGTTACCGAATTCATGCTGTGAGCCGGTATTCATTCATCATCATTTTGTTCTGTAATTACTGTTGTCATTAGAGTTACTAGAGATCATCTGGCTACTCTGTGGGTTTCTATGAGGTGAGGCAGCCCTTGGGGTGCCCACTGCCTAGCTCCGGAGGAGGCCTGAGCCTAGTGAGCAGGCATCTTTTGTGCCTCTGGATGCTACTGACCAGAAGAGGGAGTGCACAGTCTGATGGACTATTTGCTCTTTTCCTTCTGCCTTTCATACCTTTGTCTATGGATGTCTGTTCTCAAAATCCCATTCCTTCAAAGAAACCTCCCCTTTGCCACTGACACCTTAATCATCAATTAACTATGGGTCCACCTATATTCCACACTCTCCATGAGCCATAAGACCCAAGTGCACAACAATTTCTCCTATAATTGATTTATCTTGGTTCTCAAACCTCCATTTTTAATGATGGCAGATAATTAATCTTACCAATTTGAAGTGATTCTTTATTTCTTCTAGGTTAAAGCCTAGTCTTTTTTTTTTTTTGAATACTCAATTCAAAATACTGCACCCTGTTCACATCTTTGGGCTGTGTTACAGTACTGAGACATGGACCCTCTCCATGGGTCCATGGAGACCAGTGGTGACTTTGCCACCAGTGTGACTCTCCTTTTTATTCTTGTGAGCTCTACCCCATGGTGTCTCCTCCTACCTGGCTCTGTTCCCCAGGACTGGGTCACACATGTCACTCTGCCTTTGCCCAACATCCTGCTGAACACTGAGTTCATATTTGAATTTCTCCCTCTGATTCCCAAATAATTTTTTCAGGAGTTTATTCAGATTGAGATCCAATCCAAAAGGATGCAGTGCATCCGTTGCTTTGTCCTTGAGTGTTTTAAAATTCAGCACAGGCCCAATATTGGTGAAGAATACTTAATGCTAGATATTACAGCTGGCAAAGACTGCCATTTAACTTGTTTAATTCAACAAAGGCCCTCTCCTACCTTGCATTTGGCCATCTAGATCTGGATGATGGTCTCCAAGAAAGGAATGGAGAAGAGCCACTGACTCTTAACTGTCTTGGCCCAGAATTGCTGTTCTCCACTGGCTGTGTGGTTCCAACCTAAGGACAAGGGAAGTTTGAAGTATGAGGAAGCACTTGGAATTATAATGAGCATATCCAGGCCATAAGCTTCTCTCCTTTGAAAGGAATATTTTGAAGAGACACAGGTACTAATCTGTGGGTTGCATGTCTTTGAATTTTTCTGGTTGTTTCCTTATGGTGTAATATAGATTGTTCTATCTCTGGCATTTACTATAAACTGGAAGTTAGATATAAAAGCTTAAGGATAAATGTTCAACATTTTTATTGAGACAAATGATGGGTAATGTGTAATTTGCATTGCATCACTTCAGGAAATTTAAATATCTGATTAGTTAAGATTATAATGCTTAGATTGTCTGCTGGATTAGTATAATGAGCATCTGGTTCTGGTTACTTTATTAGACGGTTACATTTTCACATTTATGAGTAGTAAATCATACACTTAATACATTTAATACTGACATATGTAAGTCAATGATCTTATTAGGTGTTACAGAATGATGATATTCTAATTCAATTTTTCCTTCTACATTGTTAGCTCACCTTCTTCTGTAAAGATCTATCTTTATTTGGTTTCCTTCAAATACAGTGTCTACTGAAAATGCTCAGAATTAGTCACATGGTCTTGTCTGCCTGTAGGAGGCTAGGATGTCAAGTTTCCTGCGTGCCACAGAAAAAGGTGAGCAACAGTTATGGGCGAAAAAATGTATTATCTTAGTTGGATCTTCTAACCAGTTGTTTACATATACATTATGATATTAATTTTTTGTCAACTTTCTATCTTATTAGATAGATGGTAAAATTGGTAATTTTCTGACTGTAGCTTTTTAATTGATATTCTTGCATTTATATAATCTGTAAAGAAGCATAGTTTTACCTCTTCTTTTTCAATCCTTAAACTTGTAATTTTTCTTTTCAAATGTATTTGACTGATGCCTCCATGACACTGTGAATAGTGCTGGTAAATAGTGGACATTTTTGCGTTGTTCCTGCCTTCTGTGCTTTCCCATTAGATTGGACATTTATCAACAATCCTTATCTGTTCAGGCATGTCTCTGATCTGAGCCAAGGATCATGGGCAGCCATTCTCTATCCCATGCTCATGATGGACATTGCTAGCCAGTATCTACCAAACTGTGACATGGCATAGATCATTTTCAGCTCTAGCTAGATATTAATCTCAATTGACACCTGGGGTAAAACCTATGTGCCATCCATACCTGAACCAAAAGTATGCCTTTAAAAAATTGTATTTAATGAGTCATATGATATAGTCCAGAAGACAACCAAAGTATACTTTTGACAATGACACAATAACCAGATTTTTTCTAAAAAGTATTAATTCATGGTGTTGTTCATGATGTGCTTTGTAACAAGCATGGTCACCTTTCAGAACTTTGGGTAGAACTTCTATGACTTTAGGTATGTGAGACAGTTATGTCATGCCCAGACCAGGTTTCCTCCCTAGCCTCCCCTGCCCTATCTTGCTTCCACACCAATATCCTGGGATGGGCAGGCCCTCTGTCCAATCAGAGCTGAGATTCCATCTCCTCTATATATCACACAGAAACACTCCTTTTCAAATTATTTTCTGACCCTATAATTTTTCCCATGTGTTGATAATTAACTCCAAATAAAAAATATGCATTTCCCTCCCAACAAATTTGGATGCCATTCATTTACTCAACAAATATTTTTCAGATACCTGTTTTCTTAAGAACTGTATGCTAATCTCCTGGGATACAGCTAGGAAAAGGCACCAAAAATTATTTTTCTTAGAAGTTTAGTGGAACACAGATAGAAAACAACTAATTAAGCAAAACTATTAACTTCAATTATATGTGACAGAGGAAAGATGTAGTGTATCAGGGAATCTAAAATAGAATGTATCTAGTAAGATTTATGTACTTTGTTACCCTGTAGCGTTTTTCACATGATAGGTATACAATAGCTATTTATTAATTATTAATGAGCAAATAAAAATTTATGTCACCCATAAAGCACTTAAAACATAATTCTTACCAAATGGAGGAAAGGTGATGACAGATTAAAGATAAACACTTTGAGTTTCTTATACTTAAAGAAAAATTTAGAGTGTGTAGATATGTGGTTTCCTTTTACCTTTTGAAATTTACTGAAATATGCCCCATGATTCTGAAGTGAGATTGTAGGACAGTTCTAGATCCTTGAGATTATATAGTCTTTTGCCATAAATTTGTCATCAGATTAAAGTTCAATAGTCAAATAAAGCCAAACAGGAAGAAACAGCTAATACATTGCTAATGATTTGCTAATACATTGGCATAGAAGACTTGAAAGGACAACTAACATCTTGGGCTGTTGTGAAATTTTTGTAATTGCACAGGTCATTTTTGAAATTCTTACAACTCAATAGGTAAAAGGTTAATTGCAACAAATGTATTTTCCTGGGGCTAGTTAGACTAAAATAATAGTGGTAGTAGAGAATTAAATAAAACTGATTTTCAAGAAATATTTTTAGCTGACAAAAGAAATGTACATGTGACTTACTTTAATAACATTTACAAAGGAGCCTCTCCCTTATCAGAATATTAGCCTTTGTATTTACATAGTATCCTATTTTATGTCGAGCATGAAGAGTTTGTGAAACTAAAATAAAGACATTGATTGCAAGAATGCTCAAAATGAGACTGATTACTACCACCCCTACTTAATTGACCATAGGTCACATAGGTGACTCAATGCTGGACCCAGTGCTTTCACCCATAGCCTGATATTCTTCCCATCACAATGCACCTGGAAAATTTGCACAATCAAATATCTATAAAATTAAAAACAATACCTAGAGGCCAAAACAACTGTAATAAAACAAAATCTATTTAAGAGAAACAAGCGGCAGGATATGGTGTTCTATAGCAATGCAGATCTTGTAAACTAAGGGCTTCAGGGGCACCAGAGAGTAATGTTTGAATAAAATAACCCACTAAAATTACTGCATGTGCGTTTTTATTCAGAAAATATAATATCTTTCCTGGAGTTGAGTGTTCTTTTCTGTGAGCAGATTCAAATGTTTTAATAATATATTTTGATGTGCTCTGCTTTAGGAATTGGGGGACAGACTCAGAGTGGACTTCCGATGAGTGGCCTTGTTCACTCTAATCACAGTGTATTTTGTATTGGTCACAATTCTGAGCAATTGAGGAATTTCAAATCCCCTCTGACCCACAGTGATCTCACCAGTTACATATTTCTAGATTCCTGACCAGTGTGCCAATGGAAACAGTTAACTTTACAGAATAATCTCGTCTGGCTGCAGGTGCCAGCCCCATCAAGGTTACTGGTTCTCTATTGTCTTTTCTTTTCCTCCAATCTCAGGAATTTCTTTTCTTTTTTTCCCCTTTCCTTTCTTCTCTTTTTCTCTCAATATATGACCTCATTTTAAAATTTAATTTACTTTTGTGTATTAAAGATATCTACTTTCTCATTGTTGTGGGCTGGGTCCCAGCACCTGTATGTTTATAGCTTCAGCAAGAAACACTCAAATTAGAGTAATTCAAGGGGAGTTGAAGAAAGAATATATTTACAGAGGTATGGGCAGGTCTTGAGAAAATAGCAAGGGAGAGTACAGACCAGTGGCTGAAAACAGCATGTGACTTTGCCACCTTAGGTATAAAGAAGCAAAGGAATGCATTACCAGAATTGAAGCCAGAGAGGCTGCATAGAAATGGCTGTCCTTTAAAATCTGAGCCCTAGGGGGACACTTGACGGGATGAGCACTGGGTGTTATTCTGTATGTTGGTAAATTGAACACCAATAAAAATTAATTTATAAAAAAAAATAAATAAAATCTGAGCCCTTTAATCTGGGGGCCCAGTTAGCCTGTGGCAACCCTGCAGGGAGGAACCTGGAGGTATAAATAATCCAACACTTACTTTCTAGTCCCCTAGGACTTCTGCTCAGTGAAACCCAATGGGAAGCCAGAGAGATGCAATCCATTGATGTCATCTATGGCTCTTGGGAGTACAGATCAAAGTGGAGAAGATGGAGGGAGAATGGAAAATACCCAGTATAGAGGCTATTTATCAGACAGTCACTCACAAACCTATAACAAAACCTGGCCACTTTAAGAGAGCCAAGTTGTGGCCATCAATTCAGGTGAAGCTTGAGTGTTTCAATATAATGATTTCTGATTTTTGGTACAGTTCGTTTTGCCTCAATTACCAACTTCCCGCCCTCCCCTAGCCAACACTCTCCTTCTGTATCTGCTGATTGATTTTGGTTTTCTAACCTGGTACTGCCACTTTTAAGAGCCTTTCAGTTAGGCACAATCTAGAAGGATGCCTACTAAGTCTGTTAAAGAAATGAATAGGCTTTACCTTGATCCTCTCTTGACTAAATCTTCTGTTCAACCTGTCACTCTAGTTTGATTAGCTCTCTTGATTCCCATATTCCAGGTTTTTCCTTGGTTGATGGCCCTAATTGTCTTCCTTGGGTTATATATTTTTATTCATTTCCTATCCAGATTGGTTGAAAAGAGATAACTTCTGGGCAAGCTGTACCTGAGAAGTCTAAAGTCCAGACAACACTGACTTTTCTGCCTTTTCCCTATTCCTTTAAGAATTTTTACATCTTATCCTATATTCCCACTTTGGAAGCATATTTTCAGTGTAGTAAAGTTATTATGTTAATAAGTCTTTATGTGAAGATGCCATAGCTTATGTTTAACTCTGTCCTATACATTTTGAGATCATTTTAGTGCTTATCACTTCCTTATCCTGGACAGGAATTCCTTTCTAAGCTTTTAAAGTTGGACAAATGTCAAAATATCTTTAAGAGATATCTTAAGGAAGTGAGAGGATGGGATAAGGATTGTCATGTACAAGGGTCATATCTTTTCTTTTTAAAGATTTATTTATTTATTTTTATTTGAGAGAGTGAGTGCATATGCGAGCAGGGGGAGGACCACATGGAGAGGGAGAGAATCTCAAGCAGACTCTCTGCTGTGCGTGGAGCCCAATGCAGGGCTCCATCTGACAGTCCTGAGATCATGACCTGAGCCAAAATCAAGAGTTGGTTGCTCAATCAAATGAACTACTCAGGCTCCCCAACCCTCACATCTTTTAGTATTGAATTTCTAGTTTTACTGAACTAGATGAAAGGTCTAGAGTTGACTTGGTGGATTGGTTAGTGGACTGAGTCAAGTTCCAGATGTTCTTTCAACTCTTCCTGGGATCTGGGTTAACATCTGGGAAGGGGGACTAGGGAAGGCTTGGAGCTCATGGTTGAAGCCATCTAACATTACACACCCTTAATGCTTCGGGAAGAGCAGTACAAGTATGGAAGAGCCTTGGAAAATGAGCTATGAATTGTGGCAAGATTTTACTACTAAGATGTGTTAAGTTATGTGTCTCTGAGGCAAAAAAGAGAGGGAAATAGTTGGCTTCCACAGCTATGCCTACTTGTGTTATTTTGGTGTGAACAGTGGTAATTACAAAGCCAGAAGTGGACTGCCTAGGTTAGAGTGTTGGTATTCCAATGATTAACTTTGTAATTTGAATAAGTTACCTAACATTTAGTGCTCTAAAAGGGGTGATAATATTACCCAAGTTGTATGTTTTCTGTGAGATAAAATGAGGTAATATAGGTAAAGTGCTTAATAGTGTTTAGCACAGAGATAAAGTCCTGAAAAAAAAGAACAAAATATCAGTGAGCTGTGGGACAGCTTCGAGAAGAAAAATATATGTATATTTGGAGTCTCCAAAGGAGAGGGTAGGAACAAAATAAAATATTTGAAGATGATGTATTGGTCAAAAATCATCCAAATCTTGTGAAAACTATAAACCCATGTGTTCAATGAATGCAGCAAACCCCAATCACAAGAAAAATGAAAAAAATACACCAAAGCACATCCTAATCAAATTATTGAAAACAAATTTTAGAGAGAAATTCTTAAAAACAGCCAGAGGCGGAAAAATACCATCTTACAGAGGAACAGAAATAGAGATGACAGCATATCGACTGCAAGAAGCACATACCCATAAAGGCAATGAAGTAGTATCTTTTAAACACAGAAAGAACCTCTTCCCCAAACTAGAGTTCTACACCCAGTAAAAATATCTTTCAAAAACAAAGGCAAAAGTAGTTTTTCAGATATACAAAAGGTAAAGAATTCATTGCCACCAGACAAGCCCTGGAAAAAATGTAAATTATTAGAGGAAGTCCTGCACACAGGAAGAAAATGATACCACATGGCAATCTGACTCTACACAAAGGAATGAATTCTATGGAAATGAAAATTTTTCCTTCCTTATGTTCTTTAAGAGGTAATTGATAATGTAAAGCAAAAATAGTAACAATATACAATAGAGTTTATATCACACGTAGAAGTAAAATAACAATAACATTGGAGCATAGGAGAGAGGTAGTGAAAGTATATTATTGTAAGGCATGTATTCTATACATGAAATGGTATAATGGTATAATATTACCTAAAGGTAGACCTTAAAACAACCACTAAGAATAAAACAAAGATTAGCTAATAATGTAACAAAGGGAATAAAATAGGATAATTAAAAATAAACTATAAGTAAATAGTGAGAGAGGAAAAGAGAACAAAGAAGACATAACTATCTAACAACTGGCAATGTGGCAAAGACAAACTCCTTCATATTAATAATTACATTAAATGAAATTGCCTAAACATCCCAATTAAAAAGTGATATAAACATTAAATAAAGAAAAGCAAGATCCAAATATCTGCTCAGTCTATAAGAAAAACACTTTAAATATGAAGATACAAATAGGCTAAAAATAAAAGGATGGGTAAAGAAACACAATTTTTCCAGTTTTAAAAAAGCTATAATTTCTATAGTAAAAATCAGACAAAGTAGATGTCAGAGCAAGGAATAAAGAAGGTTGATGACAAAGAAATCAATTAATCAAGAGGATATAACAGCCCTAAATGCTTATATCCCTAATAACAGAACTTCAAAATACATGACATAAAACTCAATAGAAAAAGAAGAAATAGACATTCCACGATTATGGTCAAAAAGTCAATACCCCACATTCTCTGGTTGATAGAAAAAGGAAACAGAAAAATATGGCTATAAAGTTGACAACACTATCAATCAACTTGATCTACATGACATTTAGAGTCATTTTACTCAAGGAGTGTAGAATGCACAAAATATTTATAAGGATATACTCTTTTTTTGGCTGTTAGTTAAGTCTGGGGTAATATAAGAGTTTCAAATCATATAAAGTATGTTCTCTGATCACGATGGAATTAAATTAGCAGTTAGTAACAGAATGATATCTGAAAAATCCCCAAGTATCGGGAAACTAACACAACTCTAAAAAAAAAGTAGGTAAAAAAAAACAAAAACAAAAACAAAAAGAAATTAGAAAGAATTTTGAAATGAATAAAAAGACAATAGGAGATCAAAATTTGTAAGATGCAGATAAAACAGTGCTTAGAAGAGAATGCGAATGATTTTGACAAGGTAAAATACCCATTCATCTTAGAAATTTTCAGCAAATTAGCACTACAAGGAAACCTCAATATGGTAAAATACAACTATGAAAAACCTATAGTTAACATCATACTTAATGCTGAAAGACTAAATGCTTTCCCATCTAAGATATAAGTCAAAGTAAGGATGTCTACTATTACCATTTCTTATAGGTTCTGGCCAATGCAATAAAGCAAGAAAATTGAAATAACCAGCACATGGATTTGAAAAGAAGAGCTCAAAATAACTTTATTTACATATGACATTAATGTTCATGTAGAAAATCAAAAGAAACCTGCAAAAAAAGCTAGTAGAACTGAAAGATGTAAAATGATACAACCGCTCTAGAAAGAGTTTGCAAAAAAGCTTATGTTTGCTAAGACATTAAATACTTGTCTTCCTTACCATCCACTCATTCTTCTTCTAGATATTTATCTAGGAAGAATGAAAGCACATGCCCACACAAAGACTTGTACATGAATGTCAATGATAGCTTTATTTTCAATAGTCAGAAGTTGGAAACAACAAAAAAAATCATCAATAGGTGAATGGAGACATAAATTGTGGTTTATCCATAGAAAGGAAAATAAAAGGAATGAACTATTGATCCATGTAACATCATGGATGAATCTCAAAACAATTATTCTGAGTGGAAAGAGCTAAACAAAATAGAGTACATTAAGTATATTCTGTATTATTCTATATGCATAAAATTCTAAAAAAATCTAAACTAATGTCCAGAAAAAGATGGTAGATAAGGATAGCTAGAGTTGGAAAAAAAAGATGAAATGCAAAGTGCCACTGGAAGACTTTTAAGGAGTAAAATCAAGTTTATTATTTTGATTGTGAGGATAGTTTCACATTTATATACATATTTCAAACTCTGAAGAATTTCCACTTTAAATATGTACAGTTTACTGTATATCAGTTATATACCAATAAGGCTATTATAATTTTTGCTAGGCCTATAAAAAGAATTAGCTAGTTTGTTTTCCTCTCCTGTTATTTTTGAAAACAGTTTTGATTCTATCACTATTTACTCAGTGAATTATCTGCCTCTTTTCTTCCTAGTTATTTTTATCTGGAATTTTTATTTCACTTTAAAAATATAAATGTACTTTTTGAAGCAGTCAATGCTAATTAATATTAACATTCTAAGAGTCTCAATGTTATTTCTTTCCTTTTACTCTTTCCTTCTCTATTCATTATTTTTCTTGCTGAAACATATCCCTTAGTATATCTTTCAGAAAGAGTTATAAATGCTCCTAATGTTTGTACTATTCCAAATGTCTCAATGTGACAGCCTGAACTATTAGTTTAATTAAATATAGGAATTTGGCTTGAATCTCTCCACCTCTCCCCCAACTGTCCTTAGTTTTTAAAAGACATTTTCTAATGTATTATGGCATATATTATGTCAATAGAAAACCTTCACTCTGTCTGTTACTCCTTTGTATGTAATTTGTCTTTTATCTCTGGTAGTTTTTTTTTTATTTCTCTTCACTGGTGATGTTTTAAATTTCATTGTCGTGTAGCTAAAGATGAATTTACTTTTATGTAATCTGCTTGGCACCCTCTTCATGTTTTTTACCTTTTGATGAAAGCCTTTCCTCAGTCTCAAAAAATTTGCAGCCATTGTATTTTTGAATAACAACCTTATTGAGATATAATTGATATGTTACAAAATTCACTTTTTGAAAATGTACAATTCAGTTTTTCTTTTTTTTAAACCAACACAAATTTATTTTTATTTTTTTTATAATAAATTTATTTTTTATTGGTGTTCAATTTACCAACATACAGAATAACACCCAGTGCTCATCCTGTCAAGTGCCCCCCTCAGTGCCTGTCACCCTTTTACCCCCACTCCCCGCCCTCCTCCCCTTCCACCACCCCTAGTTGGTTTCCCAGAGTTAGGAGTCTTTATGTTCTGTCTCCCTTTCTGATATTTCCCACACATTTCTTCTCCTTGCCCTTATATTCCCTTTCCCTATTATTTATATTCCCCAAATGAATGAGACCATATAATGTTTGTCCTTCTCCGCTTGACTTACTTCACTCAGCATAATATCCTCCAGTTCCATCCACGTTGAAGCAAATGGTGGGTATTTGTCATTTCTAATGGCTGAGTAATATTCCATTGTATACATAAACCACATCTTCTTTATCCATTCATCTTTCGATGGACACCGAGGCTCCTTCCACAGTTTGGCTATTGTGGACATTGCTGCTATAAACATCGGGGTGCAGGTGTCTCGGCGTTTCACTGCATCTGACTCTTTGGGGTAAATCCCCAACAGTGCAATTGCTGGGTAGTAGGGCAGGTCTATTTTTAACTCTTTGAGGCTTAATAGATCACCAAATTGTGTAACTATCACCACAATATGATTCCATAACACTTTTATTATTCCCAAAGAAAACCTCAGAACCATCATGAATAGTCAATCCCCATTCAGCCCCTCCCTCATCCCCTGGTAAACACAAATCTACTTTCTACCTCTATAGATTCTATATATTTAACATATATGGAATTATATAATACATGACCTTCAGTGTCTTACCGTTTTCAGTTTGCTAATGTTTGGAAGTTTTATCCATGTTGCAACACATATCTGTATTTCATTCCTTTTATGGTTGAATAATATTTCATTGTATGGATGTACCACATTTTACTTATCCATTCATCTGCTGATAGATATTTGGGTTGTCTCTACTTTTTAACTATTATAAATAGTGTTGCTCTGAACATTTGTGTACACGTTTTTGTGCATACATATTTCTTCAGTTCTCTTGTATATATACTTAGCGGTGGAAATGCTGGGCCATATAGCAACTATATGTTTAACTTTTTGAGGAATTGCCAAACTGTTTTCCGGCAATGTATGAGGATTCCAACTTTTCCACATCCTTGAGAATAATGGCCATTAGTAGCCATTTTTTTCTCTGTCATTTTTGGTAGTCTAAGTTTTTGGAACTTTGAAAAGAAATTTATTGAAGCTATTTAATCTATTCTTGTCACTTAAATACTTTTTCAATTAAAAAATGTTTGTTTTGTTCCAGTGATTTCCTCATTATTAACTTTCTATGAGTTAATGCAGTTGTGAACTGTGTCTAGTCTTGAATTTAACCCGCTTAATTCGTTTTTTCCAAAAGCTCTATATCTCATTTATTGCTAACACATTTTAATTTCACAGTTATTGATCTCTTTTTTACAGAGGGCCTTCCTGTGTTTATTTCTTTGTAAATCTTGAAATGCTTGTTTTAAACTTTCTTTTCAGATGGTCTTAATATTTGCATTTTACCACAAGTGAAGCTGTTACATTTGCTGGCTTTTCTTGAGGTTATTTCCTTACATATTTTAGAATTTTATAGTGCTACTTGTATAAAATGGGAGTATTTCTCTCTCTCCCTCTTTCGCCATCCTTGCTTGTTTATGAGTTTAGGTTCAAAAATTGAATTTATATTGGAGTTTTGGGGATACTTCTCCATAATGAAGATTTGCATAATCATATTGCAAATCTAGTGGCTAAGCTGGTAGGCGGCTTTGCCAGATACTGGTTCTTTAACTGTATCTACTTACTCCTATCTTCCCAAGAAACCAGAGTCTTAGCATTCTTGACTTTTTTCAGCCTTTTGCAATAGATGGGCAAGACCTGCCCCATCTGAGATCCTTGGCAGTGGAACTTGTTCTTCTACTTTGCCCCTTGGTCCCAGTTCTCATGAAAAGCTAAGTATTGGACTGCTTCCACCAGTCCCTAGGCTCAGAGACCAGGAATCCACCATTTCAGCTCCTGCTTAACATGGTGTATTTCTATTTTGCCTAAGCTACATATAAATTTATCTTTTTCTGAGCATGGTTATGTCTTTTAAATTAAAACAACTCACATATCTTCACTATGAATTTAGATGGGAGCATGGACTCAGAATGCTGTTTTATTGAATGCTTATGGCAAAACAAAACAAAACAGTTTCTACTTTACCACTTGTTGAGACAGAAATCAATCACACCAATTAGCAAATAGTTATAAAATGAAACACGTGCTGTGAAGGGAAAAATAAACCAAACAATCAAACAAAAGGAGTGTTTTTTGAGAATTATAATGAAAGGCCATAACGAGTCTGATGACACTAAACAGGGAGGAGTGAAGAAGTGGGCCCATGGAAGTCACTGGTATTAGGATAAATCAGCAAACGGCTTTTTAGTGCAATTGATTTATGATGGTTGCTTGATCTTCAGTGAAATGTTTTGTTTTAGTGGCTTTAAATTCTGATAAAATTCTATAAATTTCTTTTTTTCCCTAGAATATCTTCTAAGGCCCTATGTAGCAAGGATCCAGTCATATAAAATTTAGTTTTGATTTTATTTGAAGTCTTTCAGGTAAAGGAGATGCTCAATGAGGCCAATCTTCCTAAGCAGCTTCAAGGTGGATGTCAGGCTTCAATTTAGAGACTCTTGATTGTCTCAAGCCATTTCTACCTTGTCTTCTTATATGACTCAATATTCTCTGTTCAAAGGCTCTAGGTATATTGCTTGCTATGACAGCCATTACTAGGCTATCCTACGGTCTTGGAAAGCTGGTTGAGTCAATAATTGTCTGCGTGGATTAGTAAATGACTACTTGTTTTGTGAGGTTATTTGTGCACAAAGGAGTTTCCATGAGACACATTCCAACTCCCAAAAGCTTCCACATTTTTAAAAAAGATTTTGTTTATTTACTTATGAGAGACACAGAGAGAGGCAGAGACATAGGCAGAAGGAGAAGCAGGCTCCCTGGGGGGAGCCCCATGTCGGACTCCATCCCAGGACCCTGGTATCATGACTTGAGCCAAAGGCAGATGCTCAACCACTGAGCCACCCAGGCACCCTTCCACATTTTGTGTATGTGTTTTATTTTGCAAAAAATGATTTCACATTAAAGCTATCATCAGGAGACAGACTTAGTTCCTCCTTGGAGTAATGGTCCCATGGAGAACACAACTGTATGATTTCTAGGGCTCTGAGAAAGTTTAATTCCAAAGTTTTCCCAAAAGACTTATAACTTGAGGCATTACAATTACAGCTTAAGGTATACATGATGGAAAGCTTGAACTTTTTAATTATATAATTCAATATATACAGAAAAAGGATTATTTAGTATAACCTGTCAAAAGATTACCCATAAATCAATTCAGACAAAGACCAACAACCAAACAGATAAAAGGATACATACATGTTGTAAGTAGAAATATAAATTGGCATGATATTTTTGGAAACCATGTGTCAATACCATAAAATATTACATATGCATATTCTTTGACCCAGCAATTCCACTTTTAGGAGGTCATTCTATGGAATAGTTGTGATGTACAGTACTGGTAGGAAAGGCAGTCTCATGTGCAGTCTGTATAAGAATGAGCCTTGTCCCTGCACTTCCTTAGCAAGAAATAAAGAACCCGCACAGCCTTTTGGAGGCTTATCAGATTGTGTAGGAATATCTCTTCTTGTTTCATGCTCAGCGAGTTCCTTTCGTCTCTACTTAAAGTGTGGTGTGTGTGAAATGACACCAGGCCAACCCCACTGCAATATCTGTCCTCTGCAGGGAAGGACACAGGTAGGTGAATTGTCCCATGTTGGCCGTGGGTAGAAGCCTGGTGGTAATTGGGGGACCAATGCCCAGTATTGGAGCTGATCTTGCCCTGTCTCTTCTCTATGTGAGTGAAACATTTATCCATCCAATGCTTGACTGTATTGTGTTTTCCTTAGTGACTCTGATATCAATATACAATGGGAAGAAGGGTTTAGAGTCTTACTCTGGGATTATGTAGTACTTTGCTTGACAACTACTGCTGTAACTGCTACTGCTACACACACACACACACACACACATACACACACACACACCCTTTTTTTAAATTTTTATTTATTTATGATAGTCACAGAGAGAGAGAGAGAGAGAGAGAGAGAGAGAGAGAGGCAGAGACATAGGCAGAGGGAGAAGCAGGCTCCATGCACCGGGAGCCCGATGTGAGATTTGATCCCCGGTCTCCAGGATCACGCCCTGGGCCAAAGGCAGGTGCCAAACCGCTGCGCCACCCAGGGATCCCACACCCTTTTTATATAGGATAGGATATGTAGTACATATATATTTGTGAAGTTATCTACTGCAGCATTGTTGGTAAATCTGAAAAAATTGCCAATGGAGTTGTTGTTTTTTTAAAGTACACATGTTACATAAAAACCAGGTAGTAGTTGAAGAGCATCAGGCTGACTTACATGTTGATGTAGAAATATTGCCAAAATATGTTAGGAGAAAAAAACCATGGCAGAATAATATGTACAGAATTATTTTATTCAAGTTGGCAATAAAAACAAAACTGTGTATGTCCATGCAGGCATGTGTGTGTATGCATTAGTGAAAATATACATATACTTAGGATAAGCACCAAACTTTTAATAGTGCTTACTTCTGTGGAAGGTTTGGGAGATGCAAGAGGAAGGTCACTGTAACATTGTAGAGTTCTGCATTTGTTTGAATTTTCTTAGGAAGAACAAGTAGAGACTTAAAACTATCTGAGATTACCTTCTTTGTTTGTTGGTTAGTGTTTCACTCTGTCCAGTAGAACATAAGGGTGAGGAAGCAGAGAATGGGCCAGACTTTTGTTTTCTGGAGCCCCTGGACCTAGAGTAGTGTGCGGCCTATGGTACACGCTCCATAAATATTCACTCAATGAATAACTGGCTCACGGTCTAAGTTCTGTATAAGTTCTGCCCATTCCTAATTCACCTACAGCTCCTGCCCTACTAGACAATTCTTTAACCAGTGAGATGATATGCATGTGTGATATGTGGACTTCTCTGTAGAGAATTTAAAAAAAAAAAACAGAGAAAAAGCATAAGCACGTGACATGGATGGGTATGCGCAAGTTATCGCCAAGATCCCTCTGCTGATGTGGCTGTGTACTCCCTCCTCTGCAAAGACAGGCATTCCTGGTCACTAATATAATTGTATGTTTTGTCAATGACATAATTGCAATGAGTGAGCATTGCAGGTGTGGGCATTTGGTATAGAAAGTGATGAAGAAAATCTCTTCATTGTATTTTTATCATAAAACATGAACAATTGTATACTCCCCCTACCACCACCACCCGCCCAATAAACCAGGATACTTTGAAGGGTACAAAATGATGACATATATAACTGATGTCATTATACATTCTTCTCTCGGGACAACAGGGAGTGAGGAAACTTGTTCTATTTGGCAGAGGGGGAAGTCGAAACACACCAACTTATCTCGCCACTTAACCTGCTCTCAACCTGGAATTGGTGTCTGTCACATCTGGACTACAGCCCAAAGCCTGAAGGCCTCATAAGTCTCATTCCTCCAGTGACTCACGTGTATAAGTGGCGCTGCAATCCTTTCTGCCTCATGAGACATAAACCTCAGAAGAGAAAACGCTCTTGTTGGGTTTTCTCAGGCTCTCACCAGACCAAAGCTCATCCCTGAGAGGCCTGGGTGACAAAGCTCCTGATCCCTGAGTGGCCCCGGATAAGAGAGCAGCACCTGGTGCTGGCGAAGCCCAAGTGAGAGAGTACGTGGTCCCCATAAGCGTCAGGGTGACAGAGCACCTGGTCCTGAGAGGCCCAGAATGAGGCAGGGCCAGGTAGGGAAAAGCCCAATGTCTCCTTGTAAGAACTGGGAGTTATCACAGCCACCTAATGAGGAAAAAGTGGGGACAAGAACTTCAGATCACAAAACTAGTTGGGATTTCAACCCAGGCAGCCTGGCCGGAGTTTACACACAGAGTACACAGCTATCCACTCTCAAAAGGAACCCAGACCAAGACTAGGGTTAAGGTGGAACTGGGGCGGCCTGAGTGCCTGGATGGAGGTGATGGGTGAAGCGGTGCTGGAAAGATACGGATGGAGCAGCAGCGCCCCCTGCAGGGAGTGTGCGCCTCCTCGCTGAGGGCGCGCAGAGTTCTCCAGGCTCTCGCTCAGCAGAGGTTGGGAGCTCCTGGCACAACCAGCCCAGGGAACCCTAAGTCTTCCTCCTAGGCTCGTTCTAACCCCAGTCCCTCTCGTGTTTCTGGACTCCCGAACACCTGTGCTGAGCACACACTGAAGCACAGTCAGAGTTATCTGAGTCAGCAGCTAACTGTCCACAGTTCTCTGCGTTGCAAACAGCATCCCCGGAGACTTGGGCAAAGGCTCCTGAGAACCTAATTAGGACATTCTTGAAAATCAATGACTTTAAGAGTGAAAGGCCCCAAACCCCAATGATGGATTTCAGACTGCAGGCCAGACAACGTGAGAGTTATCTGGGGGCCCAGGAAGACCGCAGAGCATCCCTCAAGTCACATCTGGACAGCGGCGATGCGTACTGTGAAGCTAAGGACTACCTTCAACCTTCCAGCAGGAGCAGGCAGCCTCATAGGCAGCCAAAGAGAAGGAAGCCCCTGCCCTGGCCATCTTTTCCTCTTTCTTCTTTTCTTGTTTCCCTGTCCTCCTTCTCGGCTCTCTCCCTCCCTAAACCTTTGTGGTTCTTCACCTTCTACCAGGCATGAGGAGAGGGGAGGAAATGCAAGAGTGAATGGTACTGTGTGACCCCAGGCACTGCTGGACGCATAGCAGAGGCGCCAGGTGGTGAAAGAGGTGACAGGTCTGTTAGAGTTTCAGTCCGGTCTACACAGCTACCACAAAATAGTAAAGAAGGGGCTCCTACATAAAGAACTGTGCTTGACTTGGAAAATATTGTATTCATTTGATTGTAAAAATTGTGATTTTTCTCAGACCCTATTGTATAAGGTATGTATATATATGTGCAAATATATAATGATACATTGTTGTATTATTATAATGATGATGTTACTATCTTATCATGGAGGGACAAGGGCATTTTACTCTCACCATCTCTAGGAAATAGGCTGGATTCCTGTTTCCAAGGTTTGGGTCCTTTGCTCTAGGGGAGAGAATTAAATGACTTTTTTTTTTCCCTCAAAAGACTAGCCCCATGTCTCTCAAATCTGATCTGCAGATGGGTTTTGTTTGGTCTATGTCTTTTTAAATGGAATCAATGGCCCCAGTTAAAAACTTGGGCTATTACCACAAAACTCTGGGTTTCAGGTTTCTTTGGAAAAGTCTGGCAATATGATGCTAGCATTTCCCAGGGAAACAATTGTCTAAGGATGAACAGAGACCTAATACCCCCAATGTGCTACAGTCTTGCCACTCCCTGTTGCTCACAACACTGGTTTCCAAGGGCCAGCTGTTGTTTATCACCTTTTTCCTGATCTGCTCCAAACACATCACTTCCATTTCTAGTTCAAAAGGAGAGGGCTCTAACCTGGAAGAAAAAGTTAGAGTGCCCGTGATCAAGACGATAGGTGGTGGTGTGGCTCTGAGTGGTGTTGACCTGTGACCCCTTGCAGTGATCAGAAGGACAGGAGTCTTCTAATAGTGCCTGGCCATGTGGATGTCCTGGGGACCCTAGCAGAGTTGGACACAGAGGGACAGACTGCCCAAGACAGCAGAGTTGCCTCATCAGAATGGAGCACACAGGTGGTGGGCTGCAGAGCAGAGATTCTTCCTCTATTTTTCTGAGTTGCTAAACACTGAATTTTGTCAGAAAGAGCACAAAAGAGAAAATGAGTGAGGGTCCTAGGGGATGGGAGTGGAGCAGCAAGTAGTTTCAATTAGAAAAAAAGGAAGAATGTTACAGTTTTGGTGTTTGTTCCTGAATGTTTCCCCAAATGGTTTAATTAATATGAAGTAGCCATAAGCCTCTTGTGTGGTAATTTGCCTTCTAAAGCATCCATAATACCTTTTCCAGTGATCTGGTCACCAAATTCCTTCATTCATTCCTTTATTCACATATGTCCGTTTGTCAGTTACTGGAGAACCCACCATTGCTTGTGGTATAAGGATATACACTACTGAAGAGGATACAGTCCCAAGTTTTTACAATTCTTGGTAGTGACCAGAGTGAGAGAGCAGGAGCTGGAGTGTAAAGGACATTGCTAGGGAGCAAGAAGAAGTTTGGGGTCTTCATTCTATTTTTTATCCTTAAACTGCTGGGCAAACTTGGTTCAACTATTTAACCTTCCTGGACTTCATCTGCATTTGTGACATGGGGCTAAATTATTTTGTATTTCTTACTAACTTCTAAAATACTTTGCTTAAGAAACCAGACATGCACCTCTAGATATAAGTGCAGATCTCCTTCTTTATGAGGGCACAGCTAGTTTCTCACTCAGGCTTTGGTTTTTCTTCCTGTATCTGATTTCCAGAAATGAGACTGGAAATATGCTGTGCTTTGCTCAGTGTGTTCACTCATCTAGGCTATGAGGAATTATTTTTTTAAGATTTTACTTATTTATTCATGAGAGACACACAGAGAGAGGCAGAGACATAGGCAGAGGGAGAAGCCCTGCAGGGACCCCGATGTGGAACTCGATCCCAGGACCCCGGGATCACGCCCTGAGCCAAAGGTAGATGCTCAACCACTGAGCCACCCAGGCGTCCCTATATATGTGGAAGTAAATTTAAAAAATGGTTTTGCAGCCTTGGCTGTTGGAAGAGAAGGAAGCCAGTGATGATGATTCTGTCCAAAGCTTCAGTGTCTTCAACTTTAGGATTTAGGTGGAAACCAGAAGGCGAGTGAAGGCCTGGGAGAAGAAGAAACTTACAAAGATGTCATGCAGCTGGGGTAATGGGTTTATTGGATCTATTTACAAATAAGCAATTATTGGTGCTTTGTCAAAAATAAAGGGACAAGGGAACAACAGCAATTGTAGCATGAAAACGACACAGCTGCAATAGACCAATACTGAGCATAAACACTGTCAAGAGAGCACAGGACCTGAAGTGAGCGCTTTCAGGTTGTATAGTTAAGTTATCCCGACAATACAGTCAACTCTACAATGCAAGCAGTGCGCCATAGTAAGACACGATTGACCAGGGGGCAAAGGAAGGCTGGCTGGGGCCTGGGGTCACTGGCGGCCAATGGGGTTAAAATCTCATAAATCCTCCATATCTTTTCTCCATCTCAGGAACTTCTTTGGAGTAGCTTTCGCCTTCTTCATCAGAGGGCAGAGAGTCGGCAAAGCGCTTGAGGAAACCCCCATACCTTTTCTGGTAGTCCATCCACCACTCGGGGCGACCGACTCTTCTCATGAAGCCCCCATACCGCTTCTGCAGCTCTTTGGCTTCTTCTTCCAGTTGGGGGCTTCTCTTTAAGGCTCTCATGAAGCCCCCATATCTCTTGCTCACATCTTCATCATCACTGCCCTCTTGGTGGGGGCCACCTTCTCGGTTCTCCCCGGTTCCCAGCAGCTCTTTGAGCAGGTCTGAGGAGTTGGCCAGGACATCCTCCTCCTCTCCGCTCTTCTTCATGAAGCCCCCATATCTCTTGGCCAGGACTTCCCCTCCATTGGCCTCTTCGTCTGCCTCCTGAGGATAAAGCTCATCCATTTTTTTCATGAAGCCTCCATATCTTTTCATGAAGCCCCCATACTTTTTGGCCAGTGCGTGGCTCTCCTCCGGCTTGCTGGTCTCCCTGAGGGCGGTGGCACCATCTTGAGGAAGCTCCAGTTTGGACAGCTGCAGGAGCTCCTTGCAGGCTTCCCAGGTTTTGAGAGAGGGTAGTTTCCCTTCGCATTCCAGGGTGCAAGCCTGGGAAAAGAATTCTAGTTAGTGATACCAAGAGGCTTTTCGGATTTCATTAGGTAAAGGCATTTTCCTGAACCATTGAGTGTGTGCTTTGATATGGAAACTCTCATATAATAAAGTAATTGCCATTTTCTTATCACAACTTTTCAGTATACTGAACAGGCAAATCAAAGGAAAGTGGAATCACTGTAGGTAATTAACTGAATTGAATTAGAATTTTCTTTGAATTTTAACAGATTGTATCTCTGCCATGCCATTTCAATATTGTCAAAGACTTTTACCACCCAATTTTAACTTAGATTGGCTGCCTGCACAATCTAATTTCACTGGATAATTTTCCATTGTTGATTGCATTTTGTTTGAGCTTTTTCTAACCAAGAGGGAGAAATTTCTCTTTACCTAATTAGGGACATCAGCCCCAGATTCCTTCCATCTTCTTGTCTCATACATAAAATCAATACTAATAACATAAGTTTTGTTTACTCTCTTGAGTTACTATTCTACCTGGAATGGCATCTAGTATTCCTGCAAACATTTTCATTCTTTTTTTTTTTAAGACTTTATTTATTCATGAAAGACACAGAGAGAGTTGGAGACATAGGCAGAGGAAGAAGCAGTCTCAAGCCTGACGTGGGACTTGATCCCAGGATCCTGGGATCACGACCTGAGCTGAAGGCAGATGCTCAGCCACTGAATCACCCAGGTGCCCTCAAACATTTTCATTCTTTGAAGGAAAACAACAGTTTCAAAGTAAATCGGAAAAGAAAGACATTCTAAAACTCATTTTAAGTCCTATGAATTATTTGGATTATAACATATTGATTTGCTTTCCCTCTCTCTTGATTGAAAACAGATTTAAACAGACTAAAACTGATTTAATCACCTTGAACCAAATGTTTGTAACAATAAGGTCTGATATGAAATTATCATATGCAAATGTTCACACATTATTCATGTTTGTTAGCATTTAGTTACAGGTAATACAAAAAATTTTCCCCCCCAATAGAAATCATATTATTTGATAAAATATATAATTCCTTCTTTTTATTATATAATAATTAAATTCTAATCATTGTAAGATTTAGACTATATGTTCTAATAACCTTGTTAGGTTCTCTTCTACTGACAGATCATTTGGGTATGATAAAAAGAGAACTAATATTACATGATAATTTATAAAATCTATATAATATTTCTGGGCATTTCAGGGCTTTCGATAGTTGCTTGAAGTATACTTGTAGAATTCAGGTTACAGACCCTTGATTTAGAAAAACCAGGTCCTTTCTTGGTATTTAAAATATATTAGTATATTAATTTATATAAAATACACACATGTTATTTTCACAATGCAAAAAAAGCACTCTATTAGTGCAACGAAATTCCTTAGGGATCTTTAACCAGCTCTTAAAAATTATTTAAGAAAATTAAATAGATGCATATATAAAAATCTACAGATGATGCTGTTAAAATGATCCCATGTTATTCTTGATACCGAGGAAATAAAAATATCATTAAAAATGCAAGATGTTCAGATGTCAATAACATTTCCATTCTAAAATGAAATGTAAATGATCTCTTTGTCAAAAATTACCACCGAATATTTTGTACAGTACTACCAAAAGGCTTCTTAATGTTGGGATTCCTTCAAAAAGAAATAATGACAAATAATCAGAATAAAACATTCACCCGAAAGAACTTGTGTTAATTTATAAGCTCCTATGCAGAGAGGCCCCTGGGTAGCTCAGAGGTTGAGCATCTGCCTTTGGCTCAGGTCGTGATCCCCGGGTCCTGGGATTGAGTCCCACATCGGGCTCCCTGCGAGGAGCTTGCTTCTCCCTCTGCCTATATCTCTGCTCTCTCTGACTGTCTCTCACGGATAAATAGAAAATAGAAATAAAAAATAAGCTCCTGTGCATTTTTTGGTAATATTTATCACACTCTGTGTTCTATGGTCAAGATTGTATTACACAGTGAATTCAATATGGGCATCAATCATGGCACGCTTGCTTAGCTTTGCATCCACCACAGAACCAAGTACAAGTGTCTTTCAGATGGTAGAGGCCCAATATTTGTTATGTTGCTTCTACATGGTTTTAGTCAGGCAATCTCATTTCTCACGTCTTCTGCATCTGAGCTGAAGTTCCAGAACTGCTATAATACCAACAACATAATCATTAACAAAGCCTTTTGTCACAGAGAAAATAACAACCCTACATGTAAGCCCCAGAAAAACCAACCAGTTAAACAAATCAGAAAGACAAAAGATAGATGAAGGGAATCATTATCCATAATAAAACTTACGATGCAGCATTTCATCATAGTTTAAATATAAAGCCCTACTATGTGTCCTCTCTTTAGTGCCATGTTAGTACCTGCACAGATGGAATGAAATGGCTCGGGTAACTCAAATGAAACAAGGAAACGTTGAACCAGAAATGTACACCTTGGGTTTTGTGGAATTCTTTCCTTAATTTTCATCCCTATTTTACGCATCTTCTTCACAAAATTTCTTCAAAGGCTCAAATGAGGGGACTTAACTCCTTGGGTTAATACATTATTCTCTACCTAGCCTTTTAAGTTATCATAGAATTTCAACAAATTGACAAGACAGTGCAAAGGAGTCATTGGAGGGGTACGTTAAAATGAAGCTTCCTGGAGTCTCAAATTCAGAGATTCTGATTCAGTAGAGCACCTGGGGCAATTTAAGAGCACAGGGACTCTGATCAGAATATGAGTGTTCTCTTGTTCTCAGCTTCTCTCCCCGCCCTCCCCACAGCCCTGACAGGTACTTTATCTTTGCGTTGTTGTCACCTCCTTGGACACTGGCCACCTCTCCTGTGCCTTTTTCATAGCCGAATTCAACTGCTGTCTTAGTGGCTATTACAAAAGTGCGGCCAGGATAAGACAGAAGTTGAATTTCAGCGTCACTTGCCGGCAGGTGGGACGTGCTGATCTCTTTCTTTCCCGTCTACTGCGCACCCCGCTCCTCTCCCTTCCTCGGGATCCGGACCCTTTGCTCCTTTGCTCTCTCTACCCACAGGTGAGGGTAAGGGCTTGCGTGATCTGAGGGTGAAAGGACTGGGCAAATGAAATCCAAATAAAGGTAACGAAATGTCACTAATATACTCCGACACTAGTTGCAGGAAGGATGGGAGGATGGATTGTCTGGAAGGGGCTCTTGGTATCTTCCTCGGGACAGGTGGGGCGACAAGATGCTGAGGAGAGCACATCTCGGGGCTCCTGCATCCCCGGGGTTAAGGCGAACTTGGTCTGTGTGGCGGCACTGCCGCCCTCCCGGGTCCCTGGATGGTCGGGGGTCCTGAGGCTGGGGGCTAGAGCGGGGCTGTGTCGGCGGCCCGGCAGCAGCGGGACACCTGCGTCACCGGGGGTCCAGGCGGCGTCCCGCGGTGCGCCCCGGCCCGGGCCCAGGCCCCGGCCCGCCCACACTCACCAGGGGGTTGAGGTCGCTCGGGCGCGCCAGGCGGTAGCTGCACGTCGCGCAGTCCTGGCTGCATTCCGCCCTCACGGTCGCCAGGAGCCCGGGGCCGAGCGCCAGCAGCCAAGTGCAGAGTCTCAGGAGCCGCGCCATGGGCTGCGGGGGGAGAAGGGGACGCGAACTCCGAGCGTTCTGGGAGCAAAGCGGGTCCCACCCGGGGGCAGAAAGCTCGCAGGGACGCGCCCTCCTGAGCCGCTTCTGCAGTTGCCAGGAGCCCAGGTGGACGCTGCCCCCCCCCCACCCCGCCCCCGAACCCGGGGATGCCCAGGCGCTCGGCTCGCTCCCTGGGCTTGCACGGCCTCGGGAGCATCTGGAGGGAGTACCCGAGTGCGAGGACCAAATGCGAGGGAACGGGCGCCTTCGGGGCGGGGTTCACCCGACTCACAAACGGACCAGAGAGAGTTGGGACACCCCATGCAATGAAGGGAACTCCGGGGGGGGGCGGGTAAAAACCCACAAAAACACAAAAAGCAAAACCGGAGCAGGCGGACGGCGCCAAACGCATGCGGCAGAGGCGCTGCTCGGGCAAGTTCACTCACGCTGACGGCGACGCGGTGGCGCAGGCTGGTCGGAGACATCGGGTCCCAGGCTGTGCTCTAGGAGGGAGGAGAGAGGGAGGCAGGTGTGAGCCGGCGGGCGCGGGGCCCAGCGGCCAGGTGCGCGGGCAGACCCGGCCTCACCGTCGCGGCCCTCGGCGTCCGCGGGGCTCCGCGCGCCGGCCTCGCCCGCCCGCCGTCCCGGGGCTGGAGACCGCGGGAGCCACTTTATAATTAGCCCCCGAGCCCCGGCGGCGAGCGCGCCCCAATCGCCGAAGGGCTGCGGCTGACGCAGGCCCTACGCCAGCCCCGCCGCCCGCGCGGGAGGGGTCCGCGCCCGCCCCGCACGCGGCCCGGGGTGGGGGGCGCGCGGGGAGCCGTGGGATGACATCAGGTGCCCCGAGTGAGGTCACCGGAATTGCTCTCCCTGGCGTTGCGGACTCGGGGCGAGCGCCAAGGGGGGGTCGTTGGGAGGCGCAGGTGGACGGACTTAGGGGTCTGGAGCGCGCTGGATAGCCCGCGAGCTGGTGAACCTGCGCGTCTCTGCCTCCTCCCCGGCCAGTGGGTGCTCGCGGTGGGGCTCGCGGTGGGGCTCGCGTCCCTCCACCCGCCTGTCCTCACTGGGCCCCGCGTCCCTGCTGCAGGTTCTAAGAGCGCTGCGCGCATCCCAGGCGCTGTGAAGGGTTCAAGGAAAGAATGATGGAAACTTAGGGGGAATCTCAAAATCTCGGGGCTGAGCTTTCCCCTTGCACTTAAGTGAGGCCCCCTGACAAACGTGGATGCGGGCAGCGTTCCCCCGGGGGGGACCAGCCGGTACCCAGCTCCCTAGGCAGGCTTCCAGGTCGGGGACGCTCTGCGGGAAGCGCGCTGCCTGGGGTGTCCTGGGGATGACTGACGAGTGAGAGGGGCGCGGGGCGGGTGCGCTGTCGGCGGGCGGGCCGGGACACAGGGGTGATGGCGAGGGGCAGCGCGGGGACTCTGGGGTCCGGGCTGTCGGTTGAGACCGACTCTGCCACTTCCTAGCTCTGCGGAAGGTTGCCAGGGCGCTGGTTACTTATCCTGTGGAAGGCCTCAGTGTTCCCGTTTGGCAGAGGGACAAGGGGGCAACGCGCCATTCCTAAGACATAACGGACCAAGGCATTTAGCCTGTGTCTGACAGACGCAAAGCCCTGGCCAGGGGTTATCTAATCATCCGTCGTCCATGCACCTTTCGGTTCGTCTACCACCTGCTCATCGCACATCGCACATCTTGTTTATTTGTCCATCCATGTGTCTCTCTGTCCTGGCCCTAGAGGGAAACCACACACAGTCCCAGCCGAGCCGGTAACAGAGGGTCTCGGGTCTTTCTCCGCCGCAGGCGCCCTCTACAAGGACGCGCGGTTCCCGCGCCCTCGCAGTCACCGGCAGCCGCAGGGGCTCCCCGGGCCCGGGCCGCGCTGCATCGCCCGTTTTGGTCGCTAGAGGGCAGCGCTGTCCCGCGTAGGTTTGGGAGCCCCGGGAAGGGGTCTCAGGGCCAGCTCCGCACCCGCACCCGGAGTGACCGCAGAGCTGCAGGGGTGCAAGGGCTGCCTTCGGGCAGGGGTGAGTCTGCAGCTGGGAACATGGAAAGCGGAGCGCTGGGGTGCGGCGGCGGAACGCGCGACCTAGCCCTAGGAAGCCGGTGCTGACGTCTTGCCAGAAAAGCATAACGTGCCCCTTGAACACCTGAGGCTCTTCCCACGAGGGGGCTGCTGGTCTCCTCTCCAGCTGCCTACTCTCTCTCCAACGGAGAGGGGATTTTGCATCTGTAAGTGAGATTTCCCCCAGTGGCCTGGGCTTTGTAAAGGCAGCGGGCCACAGGGCAGTACTCCGTGCATAAGGAGTGCACGAACAAGTCCTACCCCAGAGGAAAGGAATCTCGCTGTACCTGGGCATTGGCGTGCCTGGCGTCACCCGACAACTTTAAATACACGACCGGGGACGAGACATCCGTGTGCGTGGAATGACCGCGCCAGGCGTGGCTTCCTTGGAATGTGCATTGCTAGACACTGGCAAGGCTCCTTAGAATCCTGGAATTAGAATCCTCAGAACCCTAGAGGGTCCAAGTGACATCCAGGTGACCAGCCCAGACAGTGGCAAAAACCAGGTTCTGCCAGAACTTTCGGGGGAAGCCTCCTCCCTGGCATCTACTACAGGTTTGGTTTGTTTCTGATTGGAATAATGAATGTCTGCTGAGTTGGTTTCTCTTGGTGAATCTGCTGCTTTCCCTGTAGCTTTTTAAATATCAGGAAAGAGAGAAAGAGAAGGGGAAAGAGAGAGAGGGATGCCCCTAGGATAGTGCAAGGATACTTAGTGCCCCAGAACCTGGCCAGTGTTTGGGGCGTAGTGGATGCTGAATAAATGTGTGGCCTGACTGTTGGAAGGGGTGAGGGTCGATATCCGCTGTACACCCGAGGAGGATCTCTTTCATCCCCTTCTCCATCTATCCTGGAAGCAGAATGGCATGCATTTCTGTATTCATTTCTTTATATTTGAATAGTGGCAGTGGCTTGCGGGGAATTCATTTTTTCATGGTGTTGTAAATATTTATTTCAAACTAATAGATGTTGCAGTTACCTTCTGGGAAAAAAGGCTGTTCCAGAAATCAGACTCACAAAAGGGAAGAGAATCTTCTCTTAAGGTATCTAATCCAGAGAATTCTGATTTCCATGTCAGGATCAAGTTCACTCCTTCTTCTAATTCTGAGGTCTCAAACTTTAGACAAAAGGGATTTACTACAGAAACCAGAAAAAAAAAAAAAGGTGATTGGTAAACCCTTGGTGATGAGTGGTGTTCTGGGAGCGGTAGGAGGGATTTTAAAAGTCCTTGCAATGTCCTCTTTCATCATTTTCAGGATGGGAGATGCCTAATTTGAATGATGTCTTTCAGGTGCCTGTTCCTCCCCTGCTTCCCTTTCCTCCCACTCAGATACAGATGCTTTATTATGGAACTTGCTGTCTCCCTGCCCCTCGATCCCTAACAAATCAGTAGTAGGAATACAGCAGTTCTGCACTCCGAACTCCATGGATTGTATAATGTTTCAGCAAAAAAAACCCACCACGTTCTAACATGTCAGATATTTGGAGTCATGCCAGAGGCAGGGTAAACTTGCCTGTTTTCCCTTACAATCTAAAGTAACATGCTTTGCAAGCTAGGATTCTGTGAGCTAGGCACGTTACCATAAAGGATCCCTGTGAAGGGATTCTTCTTCAGACTGGCTCAGAACCCAGGTCACGGAGAGACGGTAAGTAGGATTGGTTGGAAGGAGATGCTTTTATGGGGTGATAAATCCCCACTTCAGGGAAAATGATTGCTGGTACATTCTCACTCTCAAAAATGCAGCAAACAAAATAAACCCCTTAGGAGAAAAAGTGAGCTGGTACAAAGTTGTCTGTGAGTGAGTTTAAATAATAGATGATGTATCAGTGGGTCAGACAGAGAGAAGGGGGAGAGAGGTGAACAATAATAAAAACAGCAGGGAAGGGAAACTAAACTCAGCTCATCAAACATAATGTATATGTATGTGTAAACTCAGAATTGAGATAGAGTTCCTAAGGTAGGCCTTCAGCTCTCAGACAGGAAAAAATAAATTTGAGTATTAAGCATGAATAAAGCAAGTTACATGATGACTCACTAGATTAGGAGAAGATATACCTGGGGTTCCAACGAATATATGGATTCTTTTTTTTTTCTTCCAAGAATCTGAATCTTAATTTTATTTCTTACTCTAACAAGGAACAGAAAATTTAATTTTAAACAAGGTTTGTTTTATAATATTGATAAAGAATAGAAAGATTTTAGAATAAATCTTACAAAAGAGGTACAAGGCCTTAACAGAGGACATTAAAAGATGTTGATGAAAAACACTTAGACCTAATAAATGGAAAACATAACCCGTAATTTAATTATTTCCTGTCGTGTCATTTATCTTGTTCCTCTATTGCCTGCATTTTGTAGAAACTGTAATTTACATCTTAAATCCTGATAGATTAAAATTAAATATTTTTAGCTAGATTATGTCATAGGTGATATTGCTACTTTATATACCATCATGTAAACATATCTGGTTATCCCCACTTTGAGTGAAGCTGAGAATAACCACTGAATTAGAGTGATTGACCACTCGATTGGAATGATCTTTAGGTTCTTATTAGTCCTCATTGGTAAGAAATCATTTTTTATGCTCATTATAAAATTTATAACAAAAGTAAAGAATCCAACAACATTTCCCTGTTTTCACTGACAAATGTGGTCCATTTCTTTGGCTAATACAAAAATACTTCAAAGTTGGATTTTTTTTTCATATCATGTTTTTAAGAAATGGTGGTGAAACTCTAATTCACAGATTGCCAACCAATCCCATGCAGCTAGTTTGTAAGTACTAAACCAAATCCTCCATGTAGGAATAAACCTCCCATATTTTCAAGGTAGAGATTTGGGACTGTAGTCTGGCTTTTGCCTATAGGACCCCTGCTCAGCTTATCACCTCCTTCTCGCTCCTGACTGGCATCACTCTGTGTTGTGACACCATGCTCCTTGGGCACAGGTAAACACACCCCTCTAGCAACTCCATGACCCTTTGTCCAACAGAAGAGGCACGCATTGTCCGGCTGCATTTTATGTCCGGATGCATTGTTTTGGCTTCCATGTAATGTTGCAGCGTTGCTCTGAGTTCAGGGCGTCGCTCATCTGGCCCTCTGATTCAGGCATGGGTGGGGCATGCTGTCAGACTCTGCTCAAATCAGGTGGCCTTCTCAGAGCTGTAGATGAACCTGTGCTCAGTCTGAAGTGACCGTCTTGAGGACTGCAATGGCCTCATATCTGGCCTTGCTGCCCCACAGATGGAAGAGAGTAGTGTCTCCTGGCATACAAGCCATTCGTGGTAACCTGTTTGGGAAACTAAGTTTGCACAAAGGCTGCAGTTTGAAAAAGTTTAGATGTTTGAAGGGTTGCCAAGTAGCTTGAGTTCTATTTTATTTGATTTATATTTTTCATTTATTTTTCGAATTTCAATTTAGATTCTAGTTAACATATAGTGCATTGTTGGTTTTAGGAGTAGAATTTAGTGATTCATCACTTACATACAACATCTTGTCATCACAAGTGCCCTCTTTATACCTGTCCTCCATCTAGCTCATCTCCCCACCCACGTCTCTCCATCAACCTCAATTTGTTCTCTATCTTTAAGGGTCTCTTATCGTTTGTTTCCCTCTCTCTTTTTTTCTTTTTCTTCCCCCTCCCATATATTAATCTATTTTGTTTCTTAAATTCCACAGACAAGTAAAATCATATGGTAGTTGTGTTTCTCTGACTGACATGTTTCGCTTAGCATAATGCACCCCTAGTTCCATCCACGTTGTTGCAAATGACAAGATTTCATTCTTTTTGATGGCTGAGTTATATTCTATTGTGCATGTATACCACATTTCCTTATCCATTCATCAGTTGAGCAGCTTAAATTAAAAAAAAAAAGATTTTGGGAATTGCCTTGAAGAAAACCGGAAAACTAGTCATGTTAGAAAATTGTATTGCTCTTTGGACCTAAACCTTATTTAGTGACTTGACTTTGATTTGTTTTTGGTTGTTTCCAAAACCAAATTGCGTATCCTACCTGCAAGATCTGCAGAGAAGGCAAAAAGTATTAATGGAATGAATGAATGAAAACATCCACCAAGCAACCAATTTCTGCAGTTGAGGCAGTGCTAGAGGAGAAGTTCTAAATAGATTTGAGCAACAGTAAATCCCTAGGATAAATGTAAGGACTCCAGTTTACCTGGAATTCTTTTTTTTTTTTTAATGATAGTCACACACACACACACACACACACACAGAGAGAGAGAGAGAGAGAGAGAGAGAGAGAGGCAGAGACACAGACAGAGGGAGAAGCAGGCTCCATTCACCGGGAACCCGACGTGGGATTCGATCCCGGGTCTCCAGGATCGCGCCCTGGGCCAAAGGCAGGCACCAAACCGCTGCGCCACCCAGGGATCCCCTTACCTGGAATTCTTGAGGAAATTCCTTGCATATAATCCACAACACAGAGCTTTTCTTTATACATGTAAGATACACAGTAAAGTTGTTTTTAAGAACTGTGTTCCTACTTGTAGTTACATCTTCCAGTGGCTCCCATGTTAATGGGATGGACTCAACAAGTTAAAATGTCATAAAATTATATAAGGACAAAGCTAAAAGCCTGCAGACATTCATTACTGACTCATCATTCTCTTGATATTTACTTTGTTTTGTGTAGATACTAGAGCTTGGAAAAACATTTTTAAAAAAATTCTTGTGAAAATCAGTCTAGAGAAGGTGGTTTTGGTGGTGCAAAATGTAGTAAGAGAATAGTAAGGTTGAAATAGACACCTTTTTTTTTTTCCAACTCTGAAGCTCTTATCTGATAATACACTTGCTGGAAAAGTAAATCCAGTGAATATCTTAACAGATATCCTAGAAACTAACACATTGCAGATTTTATGAAGAAAAATGATTATGTTTCTATTAAGAGTTTATGATCAGAAAGTGCTCATTTTAATTTCTGTTATCAACTAAATGTATGCACTTGAGAAAATGATTTCTAAACCTCATTTTTCTCATCTGTACAACAGAGATGACAAAACTAACTTCACTAACTTATTGCATGGATTAAGTGAAAAACTAATATACATCCTATGTTAGGTATTGCATTTATATTAATCACCCTTTTTATTGTGCTGTGTATTGAATTTCTGAAGCAAATTATTTTTTCTCAGTTCCTGAATTGTCGTATTCTTGGCTTCTCATTTTCAAAGCTGTGATTTTTTTGCTTTAGTGTAGTGTTCAAATAATAAAAGCAAGTGAATATTTTGATAATGGCTAAAGGAAACAGATTTTTTATTTACCTGGATCCGGTGCTCCAAATTATAAATTACAATGATAGAACAATTTATATTAACTGTAGGTAGCAAGCTGCTTCATAAAATTGGAATACTTATGGAAAAGATGACTTGTGGATAGCACAATATTAACATCTTATTTGATTTCGAATATATTGTGTGACATTAATCTTCAACATTTCTGTGTGTAGCAGGGCAATTTAGGAGAGGTAAAATGTGGTAGAGGCACTTGGCCTAGGGCACTTGGAAGCTTCAAAGGAAAGCAGGGTCGGAACAAGTGGAGATGATAGGAGAGAGAGAACTAGGACAAGGCAGAGAGACAAGAAAGAGCCCATCAATGAAGACAGCTGTCAGGGTGCAATGTGGTGTGACGGGGGAATTGATCTGATATGGAAAGTCTCTGGTAGGGTGGGTCAGGGGAAGTGGAAATGAAGAGGAAGGAAGGAGACTGATAAGCCATGTGAGGTAGTGGGAGTGGTGGGAAAGCTGCTGGTCGCTCAGGGTAGTGTGACACAGGGAGCACTGACTTCTATCTGCCCCCCTTTGCTCTGCAATGTCCACTTCACAGGGAGCTAGATGTCTTCAAGATTTGTGCAGAGATGATGTAAGAAAAGATTTTTTTGTCCTTCATGTATAATGTGTGTTTTTTAAAAAGATTTTATTTATTTATTAATGAGAGATGGAGACATAGGCAGAGGGAGAAGCAGGCTTCCTGTGGGGAGCCTGTTGCGGGACTTGATCCCAGGATCCCCGGATCATGACCTGAGCTAAAGGCAGACGCTGAACCACTGAGCCACTCAGGTGCCCCAATGTGTTTGTTTTTTAACTTCATATCCCCTAGAAAAGATGTGGGAATCAGACAGAAGGAGAACATGTTGGGATCATAACTACCACTTGCCCTATCCATTGTCCTCCCCTAGAGGATGACACACCCTCATTCATTAATTAATGGACTCTCACTTAGGACAAGTTCTTCAGCTCCTTGCTGTAAAACCTCCAAATGGATTTGCTTCTTTCACATCAAATGAGTTTGATTTTGCACTTGACATCCTCCTAAGCCTTTAGGGAAGCTTGTGTCATTGTGACTTCTTTTTCCCATGTATTGTTAGTCTTTGCCTCTCAGCTATTTCTTTGTCCTCATATTGCATTCCTAAGCATGAAAATGTGCTTGTTTTTTTCTCTTATGTTTAAAAGAACACTTTCTTGGGGGCACCAGCGTGTCTCGGTTAAGTATCCGACTCTTGATTTCACCTTAGGTCTTGATCTCAAGGTTGTGAGATTGAGCCCCACATTGGGCTCCATGTTCATCAGGAAGGTTGCTTGAGATTCTCTCCCTCCCCCTCTCTCTGTGCCCCTTCTCCCACCTTTTTCTCTCTCTAAAATAAATAAATAAATTTGGAAAAAAATTAAAAATAAAAGAGCACTCTCTTAAATCTGTAGTAATTCTCCCTGCCCAACTTCTAGCCTAACTTTATCTTATCTTCACAGTTAAGATTGTTGAAGAATGCTTTAACAAGAATGGTCTAGAAAGGCCATTTTCATCTTCCTATGAATTCTTATTCCACTGCCATTTGATTTTGTTCTTATCATTGTAGGGAAATCATACTTGTTAAACTCAGCAATAGCCTCTTAGATGAAAAGCCAAGAAACTCTTTTCAATCCTTATATTATTTGTCATATCCACAGTATTGGACACTGTTGACTGTGTCCTCTTTCTAGGAATTGTCCCTGAAATTTTTTTTCTAACCTTTCCATTTTTCCTTCTAACTGTTTTCTGGGCTTTTCTTTCTCCATCTGTCCCTTAAATGATGATATTCCCTATGGTTTTGTCTTGTGCCTCATCTCATCTCAAGTTACACATTCTGCTTGGGAAAAACTATCCACTTTGGGACTTTACCTTTATTCATATATATTCCTAAATTTTTATCTTTAGTTCAGGTTCCTCCTCTGTCTGCTTGAGCATATCTCAATTTGTATGTGTTCCAGGCACCTCAAACTTAGTCTGTGTTTAACTACTTTAGTCATTTCTTCTTCAAATCTGCCCTTGCTCCTGTATTCAATCTCAGGGAATGACAGACATCTGGAAATCATTCTTTTTAAAATTTAAATTTAGCCATTCTAAGGCTGTGCAGTGGCATTCTCTAATTTAATTTATACTTCCCTGTTGACTTAATGATGTTGAGCTTCTTTTCATGCTTTTTGGTCATTCATATTTTTTTTGTGATGTCAATTTGAATACTTTGCTCATATTTATTTTTTATGATTGAATTGTCAGAGCATTTTGTATGATCTGTTTCTAAATCCTTTGTCATAAATACATTTTGTTTATAGTGAATATTTTCTTCCAGTGTCAGGCTTGTCTTAATATTTTCTTAACTATGTCCTTTGAAGAGCCAAAGATTTGTGTCTTATCTAAGAAATCTTTGCCTACCGCCCCTGGTTGTAAAGACACTCTCTTCTTTTTTTCTAGAAGTTTTATAGTTTTAGTTGTTATATTTGTCTTTGATATATACCAAGTTAATATTTGTGTCTGTGATAAGAGTCAAAGTTAATTTTTTCCCAAAATGAATATCCAGTGTTTTTTGAAAAGACTACACTTTTCCCATTGGATTAACTTGGAAGCTTGGTCAAAAAAATCACTTGACTCTATGTGTGTGGATCTATTTCAAACTCTCTATTTGATTCTTTGTTTTGCTGATCAACATATCTGTGTATATGCTAACATTTCACACTCTCTTGATTACCTTAGCTTTATAGTAAGTCTTGAAATCAAACTGTAAACCCTCCAACTTTGGTCTTCTTTTTTGTAATTGTTTTAGCCATTATGGGGTTTTTACACTTCCATATGAACTTTAGAATCAGTTCATTAGTTTCTACAGAAAAGCCTGCTGGGATTTTGTTTGGGCTTAATTAATTCTGAGATCAGTTTTGGGACAATTGGCATCTTAACATCTGTGTCTTCCAATCCATGTATGTGGTACATCTTCCCATTTATTCAGGTCTTCTTTAGTTTTTATCAGCAGTGTTTTATAGTCTTAAGTGTGTAGGTGTTGCATACATTTTGTGAAATTTACTCCTAAGCATTTCACACATTTTGATTGCTTTCAAATCGTATTATTTAAAGCTTATTTCCCAGTTGTTTGTTACTAGTTCTATTTTGTTTTTAAAAGAGGGATAAACTTGTATAGGTATTAATGCTATTCTATGTTAGTTTGTAATTGATAGTACACTTCTCCTCTCCTAGCCTGTAGGTGACTTTCCATAATTTTTTTATTCTCCTTATGTAGGCACATATACTTGTATGTAACAGGCACCCAATAAAAGTTTTTTGAATGAAGATATCACTTTCAAGTTCATTTTGGTTTAGTTTTCAAAAGACCATTAAAAACACTCAGAATTTAAGACTCTGGGAATTCTCATAGCTTGAGATATATCTGAAAAGCAGAGTGAAGTGATTTGACAATTACTTGACTGATTTGAAAAATGTGGACATTTCTTCCCTTGATTGGCATCCGAATTATCTATTGTTCATCTTAACAAGATAAGTGTCAAATCACTTTTTACTTGTGTTATCTCAGGAGAGAAGCCTAAAAAAGAGTGATTCTAAGTCTACAGCACTGCACACAGATGTAGGGAGTAGGAGCTGTTATAGCTCAAGACCATTACAGCAACTACAGGGTAATAGAATCCCAGGGTTGCCAAGAAATCCTAGAGGTGAAAGGAATTGAAGAATTAGAGGTGTAGCTGTATCCAATGAAAGTAAATTCCTTCTCAATCTTGAGTTTCCACGGTTGTTGGACAAGATGGTAGATTTATCTTGATTTAAGAAATCCATCATCTGGAGAGAGGAATTTCTTATAATTACTAATATAATTACTAAACTCTTTACTAATACATTTTACCTGGTTGGCCTCTAGAGTCATAGGACTTTGCAAGCTCTAATGTCTGGGAATTCAAATCAGAAACTTGCTTGTTATTTGTGACCCCCTCCATCTTCCTAAATCTCTACCTTTCATCCATCATCATGTCCTGGTGTGTCTACCTTTTCAACATCTCATGAATCCCTCACCTCCTCTTTCCCCATCCTCACTGCTTTTATCTGGGCCCTTGCTGCTTCTCAGATGGATCACTGCTATTAGCTCATTATGTGCCACATGCCACTTTGTGATAATATTCGTGAGAAGACCGAAGCAATACAAGAGAACAGAGGTGGGGAGGAAGAAATCTTTCCATGCGAAAAGCAAGAAGGATATTTTGGGAGCAAAATGGAGCAGGAGTACACTTCTCTGAGGACCATGCTTGCATCCCTGGCTCTAGGACCTCACATGGGGAAGTGCTTCATTACTAGAAGGAAAGGAAAATAAAGGTTCTACGTGAGGCTTGCACTTTATTTTTAATTCTCTTCCTGGCTTTCTGCTTTGAATCTCTTTCACCAGTTTATTCATATCAGTCTGCAAGCCATATGCCATGGGAAACTTTATAATTTAGATAGTATAGCTTTTCAAATGTTTTAAATGGATGTATTTTTTTGGGGGGGTGGCTAGACCTTTTAGTTTGACACCTTTGACTGTCTCTTGCTAGAGGAACTGCTTGGCCAAAAGCACCCACGTTCGGAAAATCTTCATTTGCAACGTCAGTGATAATTACTTGTGGAATCCCAGATCCACGATGGCCTATGAGTCAAGCAAAGAGACCTCAAATATATTAACTGTTTCAAATATTTTAAAAGACAGACACCATTTCTTTGACTTATAGGCAGAAAACCCGCAGCTATTGGCAGCACACAGCCACATATATAGAATGGGAACGTCCAGAGTGTTGCTGGGTGATTATAAACCTTGACAAAAGAATCAAAACCTCTCTCATGAAAGGCTTCGCGTACTTGTCAAAATGAAAACAAATTTAGAAACTGAGAACATAAAAGTGCTTTACCTCTGTGCATATGTGTGTGTATGTACGTGGGTGTGTCCTGGGAGTACAGGGTAATATTCTTTTTCTTCCACTTCTTTAGTTAGTACAAGAAAAGTAAGAGAAAATTTGTCTATGCCCAAATTATCTTCCCCTTGTATCATGACTATATGGATACATACAGAGCTGGATATGCATATGTCTAACCATAGCTGGTAGCAATGGCTTTGAATAGGAGTGTATTCACCTTGATGAGGGCATCTATTAAACAAATATGCAAATTCCTAGACCTACACCCAGACAGTGTGATGCTGGTGATCCGTAGAGAGGCCCAGGAGTATACACAATAGCAAGGTCCCCTGCAGTCAGACCATCTGATCATACTTAAGAGAAACGCTATCTACAGGAAAAAACACTCAATGGATGTGGCCTGGGCTAATGGTTTAACCTCTGGACCTTACAGCATGTGGCTACATCGATTGCCCTGAATGGCACCTTGAAAGTCACACATACATCCCCCATACTCACACATACCAAATACACATCCCATACATGTGTATACACACACATACCACACAACCACACATACATATGAACATATACACATATCCCCCCATATATATATATGTATATATGCACTATATTCACACACACACATCACACACATATACATACTCACCACACACATACTTCATTTGTCACACACACATACACCTAGCACACCTGTATGCACACACACACACACGTGCATTTTGCTTTTTCATAAAATACAGGGAAAACACCACTCATCATAAAACAGTAGTATGTTGGAGAATAATGGTCTTTTTCCAAGTCTCTTGAAATCCTTAAAAAAAGTGCAAATCAGGGAGATGAGCTCATCTCTGTGGCCTTCACAGAACCTGATCATTTTTATCATGACGAAGAACAAACTCTTTTTACTATAATGAGGAGAAAGTAGATTTCAAAGCTCCCTTTAAAATGTTAATATATGTCCCACAGGTACATGGTCTCATTTCACATTCACTCTGGGGTTGGGGAAACTGAATGGTATTCTGTAGTGGGCAAATAATAATAATAATAAAAACTTGATGAAATCATGACCAGGAGGTAGGAGTAGGGGTGGTTAAGAGCAGAGCTCTGGGGCTTTGTGTTGGGATCATCTGGATTGGATTTTCATCCTGGCTTTGCTTCTAGAGGCCTTGACGGAATTCATAACCTCTCCCAACTTCATCAGCAAAGGGTCATAATTGTAGTACTTCATAGGATTGTTGTAAAGATTCAAATGGAAAATGCTTATAACAGGGCTGGACACATAGTTAAGAGTAGATAGATTTTTATTAATAAGCAGAATTAATGCTTGGAGCCACTGAAGCTCCCATGGCTTTCTCAGTACCCCCTGACCTCTAATTACAGGTCACTTACTGGAAGAAGATGGGGAAGAGCTGAGAGCAACGTGACTATAGGGAGGACAAGGCAGAGAGACCAGGGGGAGGAAGGAGAAGTGTCTTGGTGTGGAGTGCATTGGGATCCCTGGACGTGGCCTCATGCTGCCCCCTGCTTCAAACCATATCACCTGCAAATAGATCCTGCCAATCATGGTCTTATTGGGGATCCAGGTGGCCAATTTTATTTGCTATAATCTTCAGAGGCACATATTGATCAGTTCTACGACTTCTGCTTTTCATTAAAATAGCAGTGAACATTTAATTTCAGATAGCTCAAGTATTAGAAGCAGCTTTGAACGCAACTTCTTTTCTTTCTTGGAATTTGGGGGCTGTAAAAGCTGGCTAGGAGGAGCCCTCAGATACAGTTCTTTATAGCAGATCTTACAAAATAGTGGCCAGCAGTTGGAAATTGGCTCAGAGACGTTTTGTTTGGCTGATAAGGTATGTTTTAAAATTTTGAGTTGGGGTCCAGTATTTAAGAAAAAGGAAACCTTACATAAAAGTGTGTATTTCCAGCTTATTTTGGAAGTCGGATCTAGCTCTTGTCCAAGCTCCCATTCTTGTTTGGACCTACAGGTAGAGGCCAAGTTGTGGCTGTCCTAGGAGGGATGAGGGTCCTTCAGGTTGCCAGGCCATGCTGGGCCTGCTGTACACATTCTAATCTTCCTGAAGTTTTGAATTCTATTGCTGGCTTTACAAGTTATTTTTTTTCAAATGAGATATAATCGACATATTAGTTTCAGGTATACAGCAACATTCTGATTCAGTGTTTGTATGTATTGGGAAATGATCACCACAATAAGTATGGTTACCATCTGTCACCTTACATTGTCACAAAATAATTTTTTTTCTTGTGATGAGAACTTTTAAGATATATTCTCTTAGCAACTTTCCCACACAAGAGCATTATTAACTGTAGGCACCATGCAGCACATTGCATCCTCATGACTTATGTACTTTATCATTGAAATTTTGCATCTTTTGACCGTCTTTACCCATTTCACCCTTATATCTGCCCACCCCCTTCTGGCAACTACCAGTTTGTTCTCTATCTATGAACGTGGTGTTTTTGTTTTCATTTTTAGATTCCACATGTAAGTGAGATCATACAGTATTTGTCTTTCTTTGACTTATTTCACTCAGCATTTTTATGAACCTTAAAATCCATCTATGTTGTCTCAAATGGCAAGATTTCATTCTTTTTTATGACTGAGTAATGTTCCACTGTGTGTGTGTGTATGTGTGTGTATGAATTTTTTAAATTCATGTATTGATAAACTTGTAAGTTGTTTCCATATCCTGGCTGTGGTAAATAATGCCACAATGAACATGAAAGTACAGATACCTTTTTAAATTAGTTTTTTTTATTGTCTTTGGATAAATACTGAGAAGCAGAATTGCTAGATCACATGGTAGTTCTATTTTTAATTTTTTTGAGGAATCTCGATACTCTTATTCACCATTGGCTGCACAAGTCTATATTTGCACCAATAGCATACAAGGGTTCCTTTTCTCTATATCCTCACCAACACTTATTTGTCTTTTTGATGACAGCCATTTTAATAGGTGTGAAGAGATAGTTCATTGTGGTTTTGATTTGCATATTCCTGGTGATAAGTGATGTTGAATATCTTTTCATGTGTCTGATGGCCATTTGGATGTCTTCTTTGGAGAAATGTCTATTCAGATGCTCTGCCATTTTTTAATCAGATTTTTTTCTTTTGCTATTAAGTTGTACAAATTCTTTATACATTTTGTTTTTTTTCTTTATATATTTTGGATATTAACCTCTATCAGATATGTGATTTGCAAATATTTTCTTCCATTCAGTAGGTTGTCATAGTAATTTCATTGATGTCTCCTTTGCTGAACAGAAGCTTTTTAGTTTGATGGAATACCATTTATTTATTTTTGCTTTTGCTGTAGGATTTAAAAAATCATTACCAAGACCTATGTAAAGGAGCTTACCACCTATGTTTTCTTCTAGAAGTTTTATGGTTTCAGGTCTTATATTTAAACCTTTAATCCATTTTGCGTTAATTTTCATGTAGGATGTGAAACAGTCATCCAGTTTCATACTTTTGAGTGTGGTTGTCCCGTTTCCTCAACTGGCTTTTCTCTGAGACTGTCATTTCTCTATTGTAGGTTCGTAGCTCCTTTGCCATGAATTAATTGAATATATATGCATGGTTTTATTTCTGGAATTTCTATCATGTTCCATTGATCTGTGTGTCTGTTTTAATGCCAATACCATACTGTTTTGATCACTGTAGTTTTTGTAGTGTAGTTTGAGGTCAGGGAGCTTGATGCCTCTAACTTTGTTCTTTCTCAAGATTGCTCTTGCTATTGGGTCTTTTGTGGTCTCATGCAAATTTGGGGATTGTTTATTCTACTTCTGTGGAAAATGATATTAAAATTTTGACAGGAATTTCAGTAAAACCGTAGATTGTTTTGAGTAATATGAACATTTTAACAATATTAATTCTCCCAACACATAAGCATGGAATATTTTTCTATTCACTTTTGTCTTCTTCAATTTCTTTCATTAATGTCTTAAAGTTTTCAGTGTATGGGTCTTTCACTTCCTTGCTTAAATTTATTCCTGGTATTTTATTCTTTTTGATGCAATTGTAAATGTTTTCTTAACTTCTCTTTCTGAGAGTTCATTATTATATATAGAAATGCGACATTTTTGTATATTGATTTTGTGTCTTGCAATAGTACTGAATTATTTATTAGTTATAATAGTTTTTTGGTGCCTATTTGTTTCATTTATACAGTCAGACTTAAAATATTTCTTTACTCTGAAGAAATAGATTTACTTTTGTAAAAATCTCATATTTTATACTTTGAATACTATCCCTTCTCACCCACTCTGTTCTTTACTTGTGCAACTTTAGTTAATTTGTGCTGAAACTTTTAATTCTGCAGAGTGTTTCCAAAGTCAGAAAGCATAGTATACATGAATTTTAAAAAGATAGTAAATTCATTAAAGAATAATTTATATATAGTGTACCCTCTACTGTGTTCCATTTGATGAGTTTTGACAAATATTGCACTTGTGTAATTGCTATGACAATGAAGATGTAAAAAATTCCCAATACTCCAATTATTTTCATGTCCTTTTGTATTTAATCTTTTTCAGTGAGTCTGAGCCCCTGGAAATCACTGATGTGATTTTGTCCTGATAGCTTTACCTTTTCAAGAATGTCATAAAACTGAATCATAGAGGATGTAGCCTTTTGTATTTGGTTTCTTTCATATGCTTTTGAGATTCATCTATGTTGTAGCACATATCTGTAATTAATTTTTTTATATTACTGAGTATATTCCATTGTGTGAGTGTATCTATTCATTTATACACTTACCAATGATGGACATTTCATTTGTTTCTGGTTTTAACAAGTAGGAATAAAGTTGCTGCAGACATCTACACACAGATTTTTTTTTTTATTGCTCTTGGTTAAAAATCTAGGAGTAGGGCTGCTGGAATGTTATAATCCTTTAGGAATGGATTGCTTATGGATGTTATAAGACACCAATAGGCTGTTTTCCAAAGTAGTGATACCATTCTGTTTTCCTATCACCAATGTATGAGGGTTTTAGTTGCTGTATACCTTCGCTTGCATTTTGTATTGTCAGTTCTAAATTTAAAAAAAAGGGATCCCTGGGTGGCGCAGCGGTTTGGCGCCTGCCTTTGGCCCAGGGCGCGATCCTGGAGACTCGGGATCGAATCCCACGTTGGGCTCCCGGTGCATGGAGCCTGCTTCTCCCTCTGCCTGTGTCTCTGCCTCTCTCTCTCTCTCTGTGACTATCATAAAAAAAAAAAAAATTAAAAAAACAAATTAAAAAAAATTCCTTGGTAAATTGTTTAAATCTTTTACTCATTTTTAAAATGAGTTGTTCAGGGGGCACCTGGATGCCTTATTTTGTTGTGTCCCACTCTTGGTTTTGGCTCAGGTCATGATCTCAGGGTTGTGAGATCTAGCCCCACATTGGGCTCCTTGCTCAGTGTGGAGCATGCTTAAGAGTCTCTCCCTCCCTCTCCCTCTGTCCCTTCCTTCTTTCTCTCTCAGATAAATAAATACATAATTTCTCTTTTAAAAAAGTGAAATGAGTTGTTTGTGTTCTTATTACTGAATTGAAAAAGTTCTTTATATAAATTATACACAGGTCTTTTTCTAAGTATGTATTTTAAAAATATTTCTCTCAGTTTGTGACTGATCTTTTAATTTTCTTTACAGCATCTTTTGAAGAGCGTAACTTCTGATTTTAATGGAGTCTAATTTATTTTTTTCTTTTTTTTTTTTTTGTGCTTTTTGTTTCCTAAGAAACCTTTCCCTGGCCTGAACTCATTTTTAAGCAGAGTATTAGTTACATTAAAATATACATGATTGAGGAGGTGGGAAAAATATATGACCAATATGCTTTTCTTCAACCTCCAGACAGACACATTTTCAGGTTAAAAAATATCTCTAAATTTAAAGCAATGTGTCTGATGGTTAGAAAGAATGCAACGCATACACTAATTTTTTTCTGTGTTCCCAGGTTTTTAGGATAGTCAGTCTTGTAATCTTTGTCCAGGTTAGCAATTGGACCTACTGCTTTATATTTAGAGATACATCACGTGTATATTCTGTAGTCTCATAAGCACTCCTTATATTTTCTTTCATTTTATCTCTTTGTGTTCGATCTTTCCTCAGAGTCCTCTCCAAAATTGTCAACTCTCTAGCTGTTTATGATCTGCTGTATTTCATTCATTGGATTTTTTTATGTTAAAGATTATACTTTGTTTCTCATTTGGAGAATTTTTAAGGTTTCCCTATTCATTTTCCCAACTGTTCTGCTTTTTGTTTTCTTTTTTAAGGATTCTGGTCATTTAATTTTATCTTTAATCACTTAAAACATTATGGTTCTGGAATCTCTTTTGGGTTTTTCAATGAATTTGAGTTCTTTGGGGGGGGAAACTTGTGTTTCGTGAAATGTCCCCTACCCCTTTTTGCAACCTGTTTTTTCATATTGTCTGTAGCTTTTTATAGTGAGTTGATTTTTTTTATAGAGATGTTTATTTGTTTATGTATGTTTATTCTGTGGAAGTACTCTAGGCTAGGAAAGTGACACTACACAGCATTTTTTGTGCTAGCTTGCTAATGTGTCCTGGTGGTATTAGTGGCCCCAGAGTGGTGTTTATTTTAATTTATTGACTTATTTTAAAAAATTTCTGTGTATGCAGGGAGCTCATTCCACCTAATATGAACTTGAGGCAACACTTCTTCCTGTGTGGGTGTCAAAATTCCCATATCTAGTCTAAAAACAGTCCTATGCCCCCTGGAAACACCAGGTTCCCCTTAGTGTTTAGACTTTGATTTCATTCTTAGTATCTGACAAGTGGAAAGTTTCCTGTATTTTAAAATTCATTATATGTTTGAAAATACTCTTTAAATACTTATATGGTATTTTATGTGTTTTTAGCAGGAACCAGGGACTCTTTAACGGTTGGTTTGCCACATTGCTAAAAATTCATTCTCCCTAAAGATTCTGTTTTCTAATTAAAACCACTCTTAGAGTTTGATGTCTAGATTTCTTTGTTTGTTTATCTATTGCCTCCAATGTTTTCTTATTTTTTTAAATTTTCTTTTTAATAATAAATTTATTTTTTATTGGTGTTCAATTTGCCAACATAACAGAATAACACCCAGTGCTCATCCCATCAAGTGCCTCCCTCAGTGCCCGCCACCCAGTCACCCCCACACCCCACGCCACCCAGTCACTCCCCTTCCACCGCCCCTAGTTCGTTTCCCAGAGTTAGGCCTCCAATGTTTTCAATCACATGCTGAATTGTTTTCCAGAAGAGTGAAAGATGAATCCTCCTATTTGAAACTTGCAATTTTCATGCAATATGAAAAAATTCTTTGAAAAATTCCCCTCCAGCCACTTGCATCCCCCTCCATGTAAATCTCTGTCCTTCAATTTAGATCTCTTTCCCAGTTAAATAGTTGATGCCCTTTAGGTTTACTTATTAACTCTACCTTTATCTTCTTGTGGAAATATGCCCCTGAGTTATCAGAATCACTAACCCAGCACAGCCTTTCCCTTACGTTGCATATTTTTTCTTCCCTCATCAAATAGGTAGCTTGAAAATATCATGATAATCTGCATATCTGTTCCATTATGCACTTGGAGATTTATGGAGAACAGAGCATTTTTATTTGAGTGCTTCTTGTATCTCTGGTTCCATTTTAGTGGAATGCAGTGTGTAACATACTTTGCAGTAACATGTGGGAAGTGTGTAACGGGCCTCCATCCATGAGCATCTTGCCACCTGGTTGAAGAAGACAGACTTATAAAGCAAAGAATTTTATAACCAACTGAGACAACATATAATTGGTTGCTGCAATGTTGGAGAATAAGCACACAGAGAAAGGGGATGGCCCTGCAGGGGATAAGAGGTTGAGGAAGGCTCTCCAGGAGCTAAGTTAGACCTGACGACACTCAAGAATTTGGGACTGGATGTTCTCCCGGGGAGAGCACCTCATCCAATAGAGCATACATATAGAAAGCTCAGTAAAGGGACCAAATATTCCTCACTCCAGCCACAGAAAGTGAACAATACCCAAGGAAATCACTTCTGCAAACAAAATAACTCTGGTTCTCTTGAGTAAGTCCATAAGGAGTACTTTTACAGAAGGTTTAATTGGCAGCTATATTTTGTTTGGTGAAACAGAAACCAACAGGCAATCATTCTATTTATTGATATTAATTCAGAAACATCTCTAACCACAACATTTTCATTTTGTCTTACACGCTCTAAGGCATGCTAAAGTAGATTTTTTCTTTACAAAAGACTTTAGAATGTACATTTATAAATTCTTTCCCTTCTGGGGTAAAATCTAGCACTTGTTTGGGAAACAAAATGTGAGACACATGCAGGTTGCTGAAAAAGGGAAGAAGGGCCAGGATGTATCAGAATGTTCCAGCTTCCCAGACCTCCCTCCCTCTGAGCTCCTCTTCCAAAAATGATTTCCCTTTTACCAGTCCTTGGGAATTAATTTTTCTCTCAAATAAACTTAGTTCTGTTTGCATTCTTTAAGCCGTCTTAGTCTTGGTAGAAGACGATAGGCATTTAGTAGAGACCAACGTGCTTGGCTATAAGGGGTTATTCTGAGGATTTTCATGTCCATTCCTGTTACCACCATTTATATATCTGTATTTCATGCTGAAGCCAAAGGGAGTTCCACATTCTGCCCTGGATTCTGTATGGGTCTCGTCATTCACGGGCAAGAACAAATTGCTGGCAAGCTGTGATACACATGTTTATAATCACTGACATTTGCAGTTAGAGAACTAAAAGATACATTCTTTCTACACACGTATATTGAGGATGGTTAGAAAAATCTGTTTTGAGTTAGGCTTCCTCCCTTTGATACGTGTTTTCAATTGCTAACCAGATGCTGCCTTAATTTTGTTTGTAGGAAGCTGAACTGACACCAAGGAAAAACAGCCCGCTGTTTGGATTGTCTGCTACATTTGGCTTTCTGGGAGGTTGGTATCACCAATGTTCAGAGATGCAGGGAGAAGCCACCTGTCAGATGTAGGAAAACCGAGCAAAATGCTGCTACTGTGTTTTTCCGGTGTGCTTGCAGGTAGACTTAATTAGCGGATCGAATGAACTTTTGCACGGAAATTAAAGAAAATGTATTGGAATTTTGAGAAAACAGTGGGACTTCTGGCAGCTGTATAGTAATTGTATGGCAAGCCTAATGTAATGGCCTTTTTTGCTTATGGATGGCAGCTTTAAGCAAACTTTCACAGATTTCTTAATTTTCCTCACTCTCTTTTAGTGTATCCTTTTTGCTCATAAGTACCTCACTCTTAGTAACTTTCCCACTCATGGCTTTTATCCTGTTTCTTTGCTCATCTTCCTCCCCTGCATGTTCCCCTCTTCATGTTTTCTTGTCTGCATCTCACATCTACCATCACCTTTTAGAGACCGATCTCCTGATAGCTGCCCATCCCACTGGCCAGGGTTGACTTGGATCTGTGTGCAAGTAATGTCTTACTGACTCTTTCTTTATCATAGCAGAGGCACCCATCCATCGACAGGTTCTGAATTTTGTTTCCTTGTTTTTATTTTTTCACTTTCCATTATTACCCCTTGACTTCCACTCTTGAGGTTTCTCTGGTGGGTTATTCCTTACTACCTTCTGTAAAGAGTGGAGAGATTAACACAGGCAGTACTTGGCATTTTTCTTCCTGCCTTTCCTCGGTGACTTCTTCAGTGTGGAAACATCTTAGTGTTTCTAGCCCTGCCACATAGGCCTTCCTGCCATCCAAAAACAGAGGGAAAGAAGAAAAAGAAAAATGACCATGTCAATTCCTGGGAGTGTGGCAATTTAGGGAATTAAGGCCTCATATGGTATCATTGGTTTTGATCTGTGATTAGGAAAGCAAGTCTCCAGAAGACTTTCTCCGAAGTCATTTGGGTTTTAATGAGGTCAGAATAACTGGGACATGGAAATTGATACCACTGTTATTAATAAAGGATGGAAAGCATTTTTGTCTCTTATCATTAATAAGTAGACAGATGGATTGTTCTTTGTCATAAAACTAAGGACCTTCCTTAAATCTTTTCCTTAATTATATTTTGCCTAAACTGTTTTGTGGCTATTTTTATCTGTAATCTGTATTAGGAAATAAAAACATCTATTTCTATCTCTTAACTAAGACTTATAGTAAAACAAATTTATTTCTTATTAATCTGTTCTTCGATTCATAGTATAGTATTGGAAAGATGACCTACATAGTGAGTCATTCTCTACATGCTCATTTGGGAAGCAGTGTGGAAGAACACTGAACCATTATCAAGAAGGGGCTACAGTTTCTCTTTTTCCAGCCTGATAATCCAATTCTCAACTCTAAGACAAGAGAAAAAAGTGAGAGATCTCTTTCCCCTGCCCCAGCCCCTTGCTATCCAGTCCATAGGTTGTGATAGGGGAAGATAGAAATAAGATGTTGATTTCCAATCTATTTTCATTTACTCATTTATTTATTTGCTTATTATAGGTCAACTGATTATTGTGTGTAGGGTACTGTGTTTTCTATTTATTTATTTATTTATTTATTTATTTATTTATTTATTTATTTATTTTTATTAGTGTTTTCTCTTTAAAACCCAGTTCAGACTCAAGTATTCAGTCATCAGCACGTCTGGATGGCAAGTTCACTGGAAGGATGCTTTGGTGTGTTCCACATGCTTGGAATAGGCTCATAAATAATTGATGCTCATTAAATATTTAATGTTACTGAGGTCACTGAGGTTCATAGCAGGCTAGTAACTAAAGCCCTTTCGCTGCTTACAACACCTCTATTATGGCATCAGCCAAATCCAAGGCTCAGACCTGTAGGTTGGACTGTAATCAGCCTGTTAGGTTGGGTCTGCCCTGTCTCTCCATGTGGCTTGATGCAGGAGAGCAAGCAAGAAGCAGTGGTCAGAGCACCAGTCCTGAAAGCTCAGAGGAGTGAGTGACTATTGGAATGAACTCAGATCCTGGGTTTGCATGGAGTGTTCATGCCAACTCTGAGCCCTGCCTCTGGCCTGCTTTTCTTTTTCTTCACTGGCTTTCTTGGGCTGGGCTCATTGGTTCCTGTCATCGGTGTCTTTCAGCATCTTCTGGACTCTATGATTCAGGCCCTGAAGTTTATTGCCTTTTCTACTTTCTGCCTGAGTTTAAAAATTAAATTTCTTGCTACTTTTTTTTTCAATGTAGCCTGGTTTATTTGGAAGAAAAAGCTGAGAAATCTAATTTATATTCTTGGTTCTGGTATTATATGGGTAACATTAGGAAAATCCTGTTACCATGGACTTTTCTACTCCTGGAATTCATATTTAAAAATACTTTGCTGGTGTTGAATTGTTAATGAGCATGTATAATATGCTGGATACTGCATGGGGAATTTTCATGAAGGATCTCCTATCCTAAACATCTGGAACATCTGGAACACCATGTGAACTTGAATTTAGGGCAGGCTGATCCCTGAGAGCCACACCATATATTGTCTAGTGTAACCTTAGGACACTCTGAGGCTAGCATTGCTAGAGGTCAATTTTTAGTCAAATATTTATTATACAGCTGAGGATATTAAGATGCAGAGAAAGAAAATGACTTGCTCAAGGTTATAGAGATGTTCAGAGGGAGATCAGAAATGGGAACCAGTGCCCAGCTTCCAGCTCAATGTTTTTTCCATTATGCGTCTTTGTTATGATTCTGAATCATTTTGGACATAGTGCAGCCCTGTCAATGCATATATTGTGTAATACATCCCTTTACTCAGGTGCCACATAATCTATGCTTACTTAATTTTTTACTGCAAAAACATTCAATCATATACGAAAGTATAGAATAGAAAAGTAAACTTTCATATGCAGAATACCAGCTTGAATCATTACCAACATTTTGCCTCTTCTTGGTTTCATCTATTTTCCTTTTTTAATTGTTAAGTATTTTTTAAGGCATTTTATTTGCACTTATGTATTACATCCCTAGAAAAGGAACCCCCAGGATCTGCCCTCCTGTGTGTTTTCATCTTGCTTCTTCATGGTCCATGATGCCAGTTGAGGTTGTCAGTACAGTGAAACCAAACTGGTGGGTTGGGAGCAGATTGTTCTGCCATTTTTCTAGATCTTTGAGTCTTAGTCAAATCTGGAGCTGATCACTCTACACTTGTTTAACCTGTCCATGGGGTTCACAACAATTTTCCCAGCTCTGTGATCATCAGTGATTTCAAATTTGCCAATAAAACCATGCTTCATCATCACAGTTGGAAACTGGACAATGACTTTGGAGTGTGGCCTAATGAGAGCCTGGCATTTACCTCTCCTTTCAGCAGTGTTAATGCTCTTGAGAACAGCTGCCAGGACATTCACTCTCAACGTTATGGCATCATAGAAAGATGGCAGAAAGAGATAATTGTTAGGTATTTCAAAATAAATCCCAGACCATATCATTTCTCCTACAAATACTTCTGTATATATTTCTAACAGTTATGAAATACCATCATCATGCTTAATAAATTTAACAATGATATCCCAAAATTACCCTACATATATTCTACATTCAATTTTTCTCTAAAACGTTACTTCTAATGGTTGTTTTTCCTTTTCAAATTAGAGTCAAAATAAGGAGACTGTATTTCATTTGCTGGGCTATGTCCTGAAAGATTTTTTTCTACCGTTTAATAAATCTCCACACTTATTTTTTCTGCTATTTATGGATTAAAAAAAATCAAGTAATTTTTCTGTAAAATTTTTTATACTGTGGACTCAGCTAATTTCAACCTCGAGGTGTTGTTCAATATATATTGTATATACGCCCTATAAATAACAGATGTATATAGAGGCTCAATTTGATTATAAGTTTTTTGGGGGGCTCGAATATGTCATGGAGGGTATTATGAACTTACAAATTGCATCACATCAAGTGATAGTAACACCTTTTTATTCCACTTCTAGTAAGTTAAAATTGGCTGGTGACTTTAGATAATGTAAGTGACCATTATAAAATTCCCCATCAGCTTCTCACCTAAGGGTTTGGACTACCATTGCCCAAATCAATGATGCCAGTAAGGACTCTAAAGTTCTGATTTTTTATTTTGCCATGTTTTTCCTGCATGTACTGATTGGAACTCTTATGTAAATAACTTTTCCTCATCAACTATTCATCTACTCTAAAATACAATGCATATAAGAAAGGCAAGTTAAGTGCCTTCATTTTCAATTTTTTATAATAATAAATCAGTACCCTGGCAATTGTCATTACCATTATGTGGGGCATTATCATTTTGGAATGATAAGAACTCAGGGATTTTACATATTTGATATGTTGCAAACTATGCATTAATAATATTTTTGGTGTTCAATGGCTAGCAGCAGTTTCTTCAAGTTAGTCCTGTGTTTGACACTACCTCCCGTAGCTTCTTTGCCTTCTAGCATAATAGATGTCTCAGACTCTCGTCCATACCCTGCCTTAAACCTGAAACTGACCATTTGTCCAAGAAATCCTAATTCATTTTAGTGATAAATATTATTCAGAAAGCATTATCTGCTTATAAGGGTCATTATTGCCTCTAGATTTTTTAATAAGCATGAATTATAAATGATATTATTAATTTATATAATAAAGCACGTAGTTAAAAAAAGTTAAAAAAATAAAGCATGTAGTTTTTACTTAACTTTTCTGAGTTTATATTTGTATCTCTCTTTCTCTTTTTGCACACGGGGATCTCGATATCTGATGCTTGCATAGCTCATTCCTAGTCCCACCTGGCACTCAACAGAGTGGAGACTGGGAACTTTTGAGACTCCTCTGAACTGTACTCATGCCTCTCCTCTTCAGGGTGCTTAACACTATGTTGCACATGGAACAGGCATTTGATTCTTTGTTGAATTGAACTGAAGTCCAAGTATTTTTTGAAAGACCCTCTGTGCTGAGGCCCAGGGAAGGAGTGGGCATGGAGTTCAGGCATGGAGTTTCTAGTTCAGCCTCTCCTTCGGCACTGAAAAAAACTGAGGCCAACTTGTTGAAGCAATGTGAATAGACCTAAGGGAAGGGAAAACACAGCAAACTGTAAACCACATGCACAGAGTAGTTGACTATTTAGGGCTGTGGAGATTTGAATTCTAAGAAATAGCTGGATTCAAAACTCTTTCATCAACTCTCTTAAGAGATGCTTCTTCTATGTCTAAGAGGGAGGAAAGGAGAGATGGGGAGGTGGCCTTCTGCTCCCAGAAAGGGAGGGTGAGGGGTTGGTGGAGGGAGAAAAGCAGATGCTCAGCTTTTTGACAGGTAAAATGCCTGCAGATTGTTTTTGCCTCAAGACAGCCTTGTTCTTCAATTCTGTAAGTGCAGGAGCAGACTACTCAAGTTTGAGCAGAGAATGGGCACAGGGTGGGGGCAGGAAGCGTTTATTCTCTACCACCCGGAAGTCTCTGGCAAACTGCTGTGCAGGAATATATATCCCTCTACAGTCACGTTTCTAAAAGTCCAAGTTTATTTATTTCTAGTAATAGGTCCTCTGTTGTTGGCTGAAAACTACAGTATTTAAGAAAAAATGTTTGTAGAAGACTGGCCCTGCATTTTTTTCTTTTTTCTTTAGAAAACAATATACTATTTTGTGAAGCATTACTGGTGGCATCCAAAAACTTTTCCTTAGATTTCAACTAATTAAGCTCAATATAACTCAACAAATATTTATTGACTATTATTCGTAAGATGTTTATAATGGAATAGGTATCCTGTGATAAGCAGTTAGTGAGAATTTTCACCTGCAAATAAGCAAATATGTTTAGAAGCATATTGTCTGTACCACTAGAATCATTTTACTCCCTGGGTTTAGGAAACAGCCTGATAAAAACACACCTTGATACACTGTCTTTTGGGCAAGTGCGGGCGTTGCTACTTTGGTCTTGAATAATCTTCTGAGGAGCTGAAACACGTCCTAGCACGTGGCTCTCTGTAAAGCCTCTATTTGAATTTCAGCTTTGTCTTTGAAATAACAGCTTGACCATGTTTCCAAAGAACATGTCTGCAATCAGTGCCAATTCTCCTCTGTACAGTGGATCTCTTCATAAAAAGATAAAGCACTAACATTTTTTAAAATAAGAAGCCACCTTCACAAGGAAACTCACTAAGACATCCATACAGAGAAATACGTGTGGCATCTGCAGATGAGACCTCTGTGCTGTTCACTAAAAATACAACTGGAAAGGATGTTAACTAGACTTACCATGGTGCTCACTTTGTGGAGCACACAGCTATCAAATCATTATGTTGTACGTCTGAAACTGATATAATGTCCTATGTCAATTCCATCTCAATTGAAAAAAATCACATTGGAGATAAAGCTAAAAAGAGGTCCAAAACCAGTTGTAATTTTCTTTCATCTAATGCTGCTTCTCATATTCCTGAATGGGATGGAATTTCCACCACATCAGTGACTTCTTCTTCATTCTGTATCAGTAACAAAGCCCACATCCAGGTAGATCTTTATAGAACTGTTGAATTGCATACATTTGCACTCTGTAGGCAGACCTAAACAGTCCAACACCAGCTTGGGCATAGCAGCACCCTCAAATACTCCTCAATGAGACCTAGAATAATAAGTAAGTAGGAACAAGAAATAAGAATCAGAGATTGATGAAGAGAATGTTACATTAATTCAAAGAAAAGTCCATTTCACCTTTATGAAAACTGCCTTGCTCCTTAGAGGTGAGCAATTTCCTCAGTTACTCAAGGCGCGTGATTACAGCTAATGAAGGAAGGGTGCCTCCATGCACACTGTTTGCAGTAGCGAAGGAGGATGGAAGTGTAATTGTACCTTTCAGTGGTGGGAGTAATAAGGAATTGAGAAATTATATGGCAGATGATACCGCCGAGTGGCTTTGTGAACCACTCTGCTGCATTTTCCCCTGAGTGTGACAATGTTTGTAATGTGACTGTGTTTTGCCTCTTGCTGCACAAAAGCCCTGGAAATGAATTTTTGATGCTTCAGAATGAGCCCTGTGAGGAAAAGTTGTCAAATATGATAGGAAGGGTTCTTACAACACATCTCTTAAAAAGTAAAGTATAGGTTTTGGAAGAAAGGTTTACTTGGGCTTTTCTCACCATAGGTCTGTCTGAGTTTTTACTCCCCACTGGAAAAGCGATGCTGCTTCGTTACGGCAGCTCCTGTAGTTCTGCTGCAACCATCCATCCATAGCACCGCTAACCCTATGGTTTCTGATCACAGATTTCTTTGTTTCTGCCAATGTGGGCTTAAGGCATGTGATGGTGTTTGGAAGGAAGTAATCATGTGTAATAGGCCAAGATGGCGAACTCCAGCTAGTGGGACCTGTCAAAAGTAAACTTGGACAGTGATCAGTGGAGAAAATAAAGACTTTATTCTTGGCTACTAAGAGTGATGCCATCCAGCAAGCTGTTCTTTGATTTTACTGCCGTGAGTCTAAGTGCATGTGACAGCCTGAGGGGATAGCACAGTTGAAAGTCGCCATACTTGAAAACAGAAGAAATCCTAAAGTTACAGATACGTCCAGCTAGGAACCATCAGAGTACTCCATATTTCAGAGGACTTTATTTTCAAGTTTGCCTTCAGTTCAGAGAGAAGCCATACATCTTCTTTCTCTTTCTTTGCCAAAGGATGGGGACCTGGACAGGAGTTCTGGAAAGGCCTATTAAGACCCTGGGAGCTTCCTATTCTGGTGGAGGCAGCTGGTGGAGGCCGGTGATGCTATGCCCGTCTGTTTAATCTCACGGTTCTGGTTCATGGGCACCACGTTGTCCAGTAGTGCTCTTCCTAGAACCGTCTTAATGACTGTGAATATTATTTTGAAAGGCCCAACACCTGATCTTCCATTAACAGAGCTGGCTATTTTGCTTTTAAATGTCCACAAGAGCCAATTATCCTGAAAATCCCCAATTAAGTGCACCAGATTGAATTATAGAAGTGCACATTTTAGGAAATTCCCTTTGCATTCCAACTTTGTCCAGTTGAGGTAAGGTGTTTATGGTGAGAACATTTACTTTTGCCTTTTTATACTTTGTCCCCTTTCAGAGTAATTTCATTACAATGTCACTTGTCCTCAGAGGGGAGGGTCCTGTGTTGGTATTCAGCCTCCTGAAAGGTGGTAAGCCACATCTTCCTACAACTTCATTTGACTTGTAGGATCAAATAAACATGGCAAAATGACACCTGGTTGCTTGCTGTGAAGTTTTATAGTGCCACTGGACTGTAGACAAGGCCTAATGTCAAAATTATTTCTGCTCCATAGAGAGAGCCATATGGGGGGCAGGGTTTTCCTATCCTTGATAGAGACATCAACATTGTGGTTATTGGCAGCATTGGATACCATCAGAAGGAACCAGGAAACTCCAGTTTAGGTTCCGAAAAAAATAAGAAATGTACAGTAATAATCGCAGTTGTGAAGAGGTTGAGGGGCTAAAACACAACTATTGAAGAATTTTAGTAAGAAATTATTCTAGCTTTTGAACTATGTTCAGGAGTATCTGTTGATCAGCCAGTGGGTAGCACTTAAGGAAAACAGTTTAGCCTCACAACTGACTAATTTCTGAATTTATCAGAATTAGGAATTCATCTGGAATGTAAAGAATTTCACATAGATCTTTGTATCCATTTATTTCTCCTTGTACCTGTTGTAGCTACTGGTGGAACATTGGAGGGGTAAGGGAGTGGTGGGTATACTGTGAAGTATTTGGATTTTTGTCCTAGCTGTCAGAAGAGTAGATTTTAATTTACATATATTTTCCATGAACAAGGCTGAACATCTTGTTATATGTTTAAAGGCTATTTGCATTTCTTTTTCTAAGAATTTTTAATTGTTACCTCTTTCTCTAGCTTCTCTACTTTTAGAAGCTCTTTATATATTAGGGACATTAGCTGTTTGTCCATGTCTGTGAAATGTGTTGCAAATCTATTCCCCTAGTTCGTCATTTGTCTTGCACTTTGCTTCTGCAAATGTGTTTTAATTTTATATGGCTAAATTTATCAATACTTTCCCTTGTTGCTTCTGTGCTTTGAGTCATAACTGGGGAAGCTTTGTGCATTTTCAGGTAATGAAGGAATTCGCTCCTTTTCTTCTCATATTTGTATGGTTTTATTTCCTATATTTAAATCTCTAACCTATTTGAATGTAATGAAGAGATTCTATTTTATAATTTCCCATAGAGCTATTCAGTTATTCCAATATTACTTTATGAAGAAGTCCATCCTTTCCCCATTGCTTTGAGGTTTTGCCTTTCTCATATACTAAATTTTCACATGCAACTATGTCTATTCTGTATTTTCTGTTTTATTCTATTAGTCTGCCTTGGTATTCATGAATCAATTTCATTCCATTTTTAGTTATATAGATTTATACTACTCTAACAGTAATTTATAATGTCATTTCATACATAGTAGGAATAGTTTCTCCACTCAATCTGACTCATTGTGTTCCTTTTCCAGGGTGTTTGTAGTTATTCTTGCTTGATTTTTCTTCCAATGAACTTTATATCCATCTTGTCCAGCTCCAGGAAAAAAAATATCTGTTAATATTTTCTGAGATGGCATTAAGCTTATAAATCACCCCAGGGAACACTGATGTCTTTACAGCACAAGTTTTTCTACCAAGACATACTGCCCGTCTTTCCATCTTTCAGTAAACCTTATAGTTTTTAGGAGTCCTTTATGCTTTTTCTCATGTAAGTTTTATATATCTCCTAATCTTGCTCAGTTTATGCGTGATTTTTTTCTGTATCTAAGTAGTCTTCTTTTCCATTATATATTTTAATTGATGCTTGTTTTGTATGTGAGGGCTATTTGAAAAAATAACAACTTAAAATTGTCGTGCTAAATTCTCTTATTGTTAATTTTTTTATTAATTTAGTTTTGGGGGATGTCACAGATGTATAGTTCTATCATATGCATTCTATCATATGCATATTCTTCTTTTTAATTCTTATGTCACAATTTCTTTGTCTTGTTTTATTACTTTGGCCCAAATCACCAACACAGTGGTCCATGTGTAGCTCTACTGCTATTCACATAGAATAAAGTTGATCATTTGGGTGACCCTGTTCTCTTTGTCTTACTTTTGCTTTTCTTCTAGTAGAGATGTTATGACTGTCAGAATTCTCAATGTTAAGCATGAAGAGACAATGGGAATCTAGGAATCTGGATAATTGACGGTTGGGAATTTGGACCTTGGAATGTCTATGGCTCACATTAAATGCATCACTGAACTATAAACATGTAAATGTTTCATTTCTTTGAGAGCTGCTGAGGTAATATCTCCCTTAATTGTCAAGAACCTGTATACTTACAGAGATATTTAACTTGAATCATTTCTTTTGCCATTGTAAGATAAAGGATGAATAAAGATCTTAACTTGGTTAAGAAGGCCTTTTTCTCAAACCTGCCTTTTTGGATAGCCCAAAAGCCAATCCCCTAAAGTGTTCTTAACATTTATTTAGGGCTTGTAAGGTGCCAGGTTCCAATACCACATCCCCCCTGCTTAATATACATATAACACACCAAACTGACTTCTGGGGATGGTATGTAACTTGCTCAAAGTTATACAACTCATAGGAGGTGGAGGTGGGATGAAAACCCAGGACTGTTGGATCCTAGACTGCCTCCTTCATGGTCCAAGTTTCTCGACCATGGCCCTTGGTTTGGATATAAACATGCACTAACAGTGAGTATCTTTGAGCAAGGTCTCCAAGGTGTGTAGGTTTCATGGCTGCTCCTAAAATAATTACCAGTTATCTTCAAGTGACCATTGGCATGAACATTGTTAAATATTCAATCAAGTTTAAGAAGCCATTTGGCCATGTGGCTTTGTCACATTTGCTGACAGCAGAAAATGACTCAGTCTTTTACCTCGAAAAATTGCATTTTAATATTTTGAGGAAGATATTCAAATCAGATAGTTGTTCTCACTTTTGCTCCCATACCACATTTCTGGCTTTACTGCAATCTATTTTTTAAAACTTCCAACAGAACGAAAAGGATTAGCATGTGTTAAATCTTCTCTCTCTGCTTCCACCTGAGAGTAAAGGTTAGAAAATTGGAAAAAAACAAAAAAAGAAAAGAAAAAAGAATAGACTCAAGAATGAGCTGCTACCATTTTTGGAGAATGAACTCCACATGCCTCTCATATTCTCTTCCATATTAAAAGCAAGATTACTTTTTAATACTCTTTATGCTTTTATGAAAATGTTATGTGCTTTTAAAAGTATTATGCATAAAGACAATAAGAAAGTTTAAATAAAATCTTTTTTTCCCATTAGCAGGTATTCAATGATGTGTCAGATCTTGATATAACCTAATTTGTCTTCTGTCAACTTTACTTTTAGATTTCCTGATTCTAATTTTTTGAAAGTTGACAGACGTCGTGTTATTGTCACTAATTTCTCCCACTCGGTTCTCAGAAGTTCATTGTTCTGAGGAAGAAATTGTCATCTTCTTTCTCCCCTCCACTGATTCTGCTTAAGAAAGCAAAGAGCTTTTATATGTACCTCAGTACAAGCTGGCATTTGATTTTAGAGTGCATGAGTCCTGTTCTAGAAAGTTCTGACTTGCTTGGTCTTCAGTACTCATAGCATCTTTGTGGGGAAGGAGAGAAGGTAAAAGGGTGAATTTGCTGTGCCCCAAGAGGAGAAAGCCCATGAGTTTATCTACTGGGAGATACATGTAATTAAGCAAGAGCTTTCACAACTGACAGACCAGCAAGCACACTTCAACATTGCCCATTGCACATACTTATCTAAAGCTTCTTTTTTTAAAAAAAAATATTTATTTACTCATGAGAGACACCACAGACACACACAGAGAGAAAGAGAGAGATAGAGAGAGAGAGGCAGAGACACAGACAGAGGGAGAAGCAGGCTCCATGCAGGGAGCCCGACGTGGGTCGATCCCGGGTCTCCAGGATCAGCCCCTGGACTGAAGGCGGCACTAAACCACTGAGCCACCCAGGCTGCCCTATCTAAAACTTCTGCAACCTTTTCTTTGACATGTAACTTTTTCTCTGAACTACTGTCAGTGACAATGTTGATGGACTCTCTGTTTACTGTCTAATTTGGGGTGCATCACTGGGGAGGGCAGGCTTCTGACCGCTTAGACCACTTGTGATATCATGACCTGAGAAAAAGTAGGAATTTGAAGGAGTAATGTTGGCATGTTGGAAAAGCTTTTTGTTTCTGTGGTCTGAGCCTGGCTCTGTGCCTTGGAGCCTGGTGGCAGCCACGTAGAAGGATCAGCCTTGTGAGTAGGGAAACATTTAGTCCTCATGCTCATGCAACTTTATAGAATTCCTGTCTTACTTTTTCTTCTTTTACAAAATCTAGGGTCATGTGAATTCATTGCTAGGACCTTGAAAGTGGCTTAATGAATTCTCTTTGCTTTTATGGATTTTTTGCAGTAGCTCATCTCTCGCCTCAATTTCCCCAATGTGTGAACTCTCTCTTCTTTCCTAACTTCTCAGTTATATAGACTTTCTTTGGTGTGGCTTTCTCCTCATTCCACATTTTTTACTGTTAGGTGATTGTATGAATGGTTTGTTATGATGGCTCAGTGTAGGATATTCTGACACAGTCATTAATAGTGTCCTTTTTCAATATCTAAACTGACCCAGTTTGGATGATAAGGCTTGTCACTTCCTCATTGCTTTTAGCCACTTTATTATTACATTGCATTACACTTCGTTATTACATGTTGCTCAGATGAAATTGCTTAGGAATTTCCTTTTCCTCCTAACCCAATTTTGACTATCCACACTCCTCCCCACATATAGTTAATATCTGAGTTGGAACCAATCAGGGCTGGCATTGGATGCTTTATTATCAGTTTGACCTACCAATAACATCAGCAAGGTATCCACACTTATTTGTAAAACCAGCAGTGCAAAACGTGAACATCCATCCACATAACAGTTATACTACTATCTCAGGATGAACCTCCCTGGACCCTAAAACTGACCTTCCTTGTGTTCTTTCCTATTTATTATTACATAAAATTGTCCAAGCTAGATACTTCCACTTACTGTGACAGAGTATGTGGTTTGGGGAGAAAAATCTCAATGCTTTGTTTCTTTTGGAGGGGACTGTTTATGGGATGTTTATATGACCTGCATCTTGACAAAATGGTTTGTATAAATGAGGTCTCAGTTTAAACTGCGAGATGTGTGACAAGGCAAATAATAAAGAGATGGCAAAGGCTTCATCCAAAATGGCTAGTGCCCGCTATGCTCATTTTACATTTGACATGGTACAGACCATGTAAGAGGTGGCTGAGAGCCTCAGGCACCCTCGACATAGGGAAATGTGGGTTATTACTGGAATGTCAGGCTTTGGCATCAGACTTGATTTTTAATTTGTTCTTTGCTTCATAAACTTACGGTGGTTTTGAGTTAATGTCTCTGAGCCTGAATGTCCCTCTATAAAATTAGCATAATGATACCACCTACCCGATAGAATTTTGTAAAAATTCAGGGAAACACTGCACATAGCATGAAGCCTGCTCCTAAGTGAGCTGTAGCGGCCGCCACCATTGGCATCACTTGTATAAATAACTGTCCTGTATTCCATTGGCATTTCTGGCATCACTGGGGAAGAGTGGAGATGTGATTTGGGAAGCACTACGGGTAAATATCAGAACCAGTAGGTTTTTTTTTTTATAGGAAAATATGGAACCCAGAAACAAGAGCCTAGGCTCTGCACTGACTGGATCTGTGACCATGGACATGGGGGTTGTGGGAACCAAGTGGAATCATACATATTATATTAGTTTAAAATACAAAGTATTATATGCAAATGTGATGGATCCTTTGCTGTTGTGTGCTATTATGAATATTATGGGCCAAAGGAGCTTTGGTGAGGGTTTCTGCCCAATGAGGCTTCATCAGCAGAGGCTACTTAAATACCACTGTTCACATTTTGCTGTGTTCTGGTTATATTTAAAATTGGTTATGGGTTTGGCCATATTATTATAAGAACATTTATTTTGTATGTTCTGTGTGAATGACACAGTATCCTACCTTACCCTGCCCAACCTCTGGTGTTGGGGTCAGAGGACACAGCTCTTGCACTAGCACTGCCCCATATACATATAGGACTTTGGAGGTCAGTTGACCTCCCTAGAAATCTGTCTGTATTTCCACAGTGAGATGTTGAGAGTAGATCCTCCAATGCAATCCACTGACCACTCTGACACCTACAATCTAAGTGATCATTCACTTGCCTGGAGTTGATGTGGGTTCTAATTGATTTGTCTAATCTTACTGCTTCAATAATCCCTTCCTTCATATCTATTCTTCCATCACAGGTCCATCTTCTCCATTGGCCATATTTAGTGTCTTCCTCTTACCCTTGGGATAAAGAAATCCCAGTCCTCAGGCCTCCAAGACCATCTTGGTCTGCTTGCCTACTTTCACCATACTTTGCCTCATCACACCTCTCTAGCTATGCTAACTTCTTTCAGCCACGCTCCTGTTACTTACTGCCTCTTTGCCTGGTCAACTCCTACACATCCTCCTGCCTCCAGCTCAAGTGCTACTTCCTCAGGCAAGCTTTCCCTGACCTGAGCAAACCCCTTCCTCCCAACTTTACCAGCATTAGGTCTCTTCTCCATAGGTCATGTCAGCCCTGCAAATTTATGTGAGCTCATTGATCGCTTGATTCTTCTCTGTCTTCTCCCACTCTGAACATAGCTCTTTGAGGACAGAAACCATCTTTATCTTTGTTCACTGCATATCCTCATATACCTGGGAGATGGAGGTGCTGAATAACTACTTTCTGAGTAGATGAAATATACATGAACTATGACATACTTTAAAAACTTCCACATATTGTGATTCTGATTTTTTTAATTCATTAATTCAGGGCTGTTCAGTATGATTCTTACATGGAATGTCCCAATAAGTTCCCAGTCTCATTATTTCTAGGTGTCTAATTTCTAAGAATCTAACCCTAGGGATTTAATAAATTAAGTGGGCATAGATATTTTGGAATCCTTTCCAAGATTTGGGATATGAGGCATTTAAGTAAGAGAAACAGAATTCTGGAAGAGTGCCACAGACCTGATGGTAAGCAAGTCTTCTCTGTGGACCTGTCTCTGGTCAAAGCTGCCTGAATTCCCTGCTGTGCTAAAGCTAATGTTATAACTACACAAGAGAGCTTGGCTCTCAATGAGCCCATGGAGTGTAGGTCCTGTGATGCTGTAGTCATCTTAATTCAGTCTTGGTTCTCCTGGCTTCTTTCGCTCCTTCCACACTTCTGAGCTCTGATTCATCTGAAAGTCCACCTGAGCTCCCTTGTGCTTATTAAGTCTGTAGGTTCCAGGGGGCAGCCACTTCCTGATGCATGTCTCTCCTGAGCTCCACTGGGCTTTGGTATTCTGCTCTTTCCTCACATCCTCTTCTCCCAGAAGACATGGCTTCCAATTCTCCAGTGACTCAGCATGACTTTATGATGACCTTCATTTTGAGGTATTCAGTTGGAGTAGACTTTTAAAAAGGCTCCACCTTTATATGCAGTGAGAGAAAACCTCTCTGACTCAATGAATGTATCATCTGAGGTTAAAACTACATTAAGAAACAAAGTTCCTGACATGAAAAGGAACTTGCTTTCTGTAAGAGACAACAGGTGAAAGTCAACAACTTGGGGGAGAATTTCCCATAAAGCAAAATCAGACGAATTTAAAGCAAGAAGACAGCTTCTTAACTGTATGTATGTATATGTATGTATATGTATATGTGCATATACTGTATATGTAGATCACCTGTGAAGAAGGTGAAATATGGACTTCAGGGCTGAGATCCAGCACTGCTGATTTCATTAGGCCCAGAGAGCAGGGGGCAGAAACTTACCTTTTCAAGGACCACTGGTTGTTCAGACACAGACGCTCAGGAACAAAGCTTTAAACTCTTCTGGAAGCAGCAATGCCCACAACCAAAGCCATTTTGCTCAGGAGCCATCCTCAGGGATGAGCAGACATGTTTGAGGGAACTGATGGCTGAAGACTGGGCATATAGGTCTTGATTAGAAACCATAGTGATCCATCTTCCTCGGGTGGATGAAATGTTCATGCAATAGAAATTTAAACACGACAAACTTGGTTCATGATTTAAAGACTATTTTGACTCTACATGTTGCTCATTACTCAAATGCTTCTGATGGCATTATTAGGAGCATAATTTTCCTTTTTAGTTGAGGGAAGGATTCAATGTTGTACCTGTTTTAAGTTTTTGAAGGGAACTCTGGGTCTGTTGCTAGTATTTTTCTGTAGGCGTTTTCCATCTACGCTTTGTGTTTGGGGGATAAAAAGGGTTCCCACTTCCTTAGCCAAAGGCAAATGCATTTTTGTTCTAATATCCGGCGACATTTCAGCCAAACCTATGTTTGTGACAGTACACTATCTCTACCATACTCCAGGGTGGGAGCAGAAAGTGAACTTGTGAGGATGCAGGAGGCTCTGGTTATGTGCACTGGGATTGACGCACATCAGCCTGCACTCCTAGCCAGCTGGCTTCCATGGTCACTAAATCATAGCAAGAGGGACAGCACATTTGCTAGGGAAGCAATGAGTGAAGAGTTATGTCTAGACGGAATGTGATTCTGGGCATCAAATTAACTGGAGGCTTCCTAACTGTTTTTCTAACTATAAACATATACGTGTTTATTGTAGGGAATTAGAAAATATTTAAAAATATGAAGAATAAAATAAAAATTTCTTATAAATCAACTACTCAGAAATAACTTTAGCAACATTTTGCATTTTGCATATATCCTTCCAATATGAAATATATATAAAATATATGTTATTACTAATAGCTATCAGCTATTTATATATGCACACACATATTAACATTTGCATCTTAATATATATTATGTATTTAACAATGGAAAGAAGGTCACAAAATATTGCTAAAATTAATTATGTATTGTATATGTATATACTTCATTATAAATATATACACAGAAACAGATATAAATTGCTTTAAAATTTGGATATTACTAAGTTTTTGTCTAACATTATGCTGTGACATTTTCCTATGGGATTCAATATCCTTCAAGTACATGGTTTTTAATAGCTTATGTGATCCATAATGTTATGATCACAGTGAATTATTAATTTATTTCGGGCCATTGATACTGCTTCTAAATATTTATTATTACAAAGGAATGTTTCAATGAATAATCCCAGGTTTACACTTTTGATCTTTGATCATATTAACTTATGGCTCCTTTAATATAAGCCCAAACCAGGGAAGACTGTTTTAATTTAGTGTCTCACTGGAATTGAGTCAAGAAACAGTTCCAAAATGAACTCACTGAACTGCTTTCCAAATCTCCTGCTCTCCAAGGAAGGAAAGGAACCTGAGAAAGCCCCTTCTCTTCTTAGCTTTATGGGGACAAAGCTCTCTTCTCTATTAAGCACCTGCAGATTCAGTGGGAGCCCTAGTTAACTCTGGCATTCAGGAAAGGGAAACTCTATGGCTACCTTAGTGGCTATTTCCTGAAAGCTTTTCTGTGTGATTTTCATGTATCTCAGAAGACATAACTTTGCTCAGAGTGTTTGATTCCATGTGCAAAATTTTGCTATGCAGAAGCTCTGGTAAAGAAACATATCTATAGGGTTAAGAAAACAATCCACAGAACCTCAGCAGGTAGGAGCTCATGCTTTGAAAGAGTTAAAGAGAAAAAAAAAAAAGAAAGAGTTAAAGACTGATAATGATTGATTAATGAGATGTCATGGGTGCCTGGGTGGCTCTGAGGTTGAGCCTGCCTTTGGCTCAGGTCATGATCCCAGCGTCCTGGGATCGAGTTCCACATCAGGCTCCCCCACAGGGAGCCTGTTTCTCCCTCTGCCTATGTCTCTGCCTCTCTCTCTGTGTCTCTCATGAATAAATAAATAAAATCTTTAAAAAAATAAAAAGAGAGATGTCAGAGTCACCAAAGAGATGAAATCACTAATTACTGCCTAGTCTGTTTTAGATGTAGTAGGCTAGAGTTTGACAATTTCCAGCATCATCATCTGTTTTTAGATATAGTAAGCTAGAGTTTTACAATTTCCAGCATCATCAACCTTAGTTAGACCATGACATGAATACGAAGTGTAATTTCCACGACCAGAAGTTTAGTAAATAGCTCAATAAAAAATGCTCTGGCACACAGAGAAAACATAAGTTTAGTTCAATTTTAATCTTGGGGAATGTGAATTTGGAGTCATGATTTAGAGTTTCTAAGAAAAGGAAATTCAATAGTGATATGATTCAAAGCACACTCCTTCCTTCATCAAGTGCAGATGGGCTAGCTGTTCAAGTGTTGTCTCCTGCCAGCTCATGTTGGGGAGACATGTTCAGTGCCTGTCTCAGAGGCTTGTTTGGGGGAGATCTTTGTGATGGTCCTGGGGTCGACGGGGCACCTTTTGCTATGGTCAGGCACAAATCACCAGTCTGGGATGCCCCCATGCTCATGCCAGCTCTGGACTCTTCTTCTGCTTCCCTCCCCTGCTACTGTCCCTGCTGTATGAGCCATCTACATCTCCTGTCCCTCTGCTGTGTCCTTGGCTTGTCTTCTCATGATGACCTTCTGCACATGGCCCAGTATGGACGTCTCTGCCCTCAGCCAGCCCTCACTCTGTTGTGATCATGTTTTGTGGCTGTTATCACTGGTGGGTCTGCCTGCTTGGGGTTACTGCCTGCCTTTACCCACCTTGTGTCAGATTGAGTGATATGCTTAGTCTCTTTAAGCTCCTATCTCTTCATCTGTAGAATGAAGCTAATGAACCTAATGTTGTAGGTTTTGATAACTAAGTAAATAGTTGGCAAATGGTAAGGATTGAGTGTTAACAGGGCCAAGAACAATAATGTTGGAAAATCAGTTGGGAGCTCTTTAAAAGTCAGGGAACTGACCTTCATCTTCTTGTTTTATAACCACTGGACCCAGCACAGGGTAGAACATTTGCTGATGATCAGTACTTGTTTGACTTATTCCTAGAATTTGGTGGTTATCTATTAGCATTACCTTTTGGGGAGATGTCTGGCTTTCCTGATTGTGACCTGCGTGGTGTCTGGCCATGTAACTCCAAGGTTGCAGCCTCTTTTTCATTTTATCATGACCAGAGATGTGTTCATAAATGTTTCCAACCAGCTCTAAAAGATAAAGCCCTAATTTGAAGTGTTCCTGGATTCCTGTGGTATGAATAATTTCACCAGGGTCAATTTCAAGCTCCCATCATGAGATGAACTTGTTCACAGAAGCCCTAGAAGTTTTGAATTTGACTCTCTAGAGCTGCTGGACACACTGTAATTTGCCATCTGTAGAACTAAAACCTAGGGGACTTACGTGGTGTTTAATTCTGATATCAGAATTCACTGGGGTTGGGCTGGTGTCCTGTGTGCCATTTACCTTTCCTGACACCCTGAATGAAACTCAAATTCACATTTCAAAAATCCATCCTACAAAGCACATGACAGCACTTTGGGTCATGATGGATCTCCCCCACAATTCTGGCAGTCACAATGAGAAATGTCAAAATCACTTGCTTTACAGGCTAACTAACCACTTCATCAACAGGAGACCTCTTGTTTGTCATATGATAAGTAAAATGGGTCTATTTAGCAATATCAACGAATTCCTTGGAATTATTGTCTTTTCCTGCAAAGAAGTTTTCTTTCTCAGCCATCATTCATTTGTTAAAGAACAAGGCAAGTGCCAGTGCCATATGTTCATTGGAATATCCCCCAAAAGGCTGATGCATGGAACCACATTGTTAGTGCATAGCACTGTTCCATTGGTTACAGTGGGAATGATGCTCCCTGCAGTTGGGACATACTACTGCCTTTTCTATTTTTATTTATAGGTGTTCCCTACTGTACTCAGGGAGAAATTAAGACCAAAGAGTTAGAAACTCAGAAATTTTAGAAGGGTCTAATAGAATAGTTTCTCCCACTCAGATCTGTGGAAAATGGGTCAGCCTCTGTTTAATCCTATGGAAGATAAATGGCCTGTATCCAGTTTAGCAAAGATTTATTGAGTGGTTACCACATGAAAGGACTCTGTTAAATGCAATTATTACATTATAGTGCCTCAGTGTACCCAGCACAAATTCACAGCTTCCCATCACCATGCCCTAGAAATCTCTTTTATAAAGTAGCACTTTGTTCACCTTCTATTGGTTAAATCACACACCTCGGTGCATGCTATTATTCACCCTGCTGGGTACAATAGGGATAAAGAAGATGCACAGGACATAGGCCATCTTCAAAGAGCCCCTCTTTTGTGGGGAGGCTACCTGGGCATGTATGAGAATGAAAGAGTAAGCATACCACTCGACAAGGACATATCGACTTTGTTTAAAGCCCAGATATATGAGAAAGCACCTGTGGAGATGAATGCTGTCCACTTTAATTACTTTTAGAAACTGAGTGATATTCCTCCAGGGTTTCTACAATTGTCCAAACTGGTTTACATTTTCCCCTATGAGAACAGCCTGCAGAATCTATGACCTATTCTTTTGGGCAGATATGGTTAATATAATTTTTGAGGGTGGATTTAGGATGAATTCTTTGGTAAACTTAGAGTCTCATGAACCGACTTTACAAATGTGGCAGGTATTATAGGTTGGCTTATTCAATATCTAATCAGCCCCTCTCCCTTTGCCTTCTTTTATTACAGAGGCCAGGAAACCGAAATAGTCAACCTCCTGGCATTTGTGTGCATCTCAGATGGCCAGGAAATATTGCCTTTGCCAATAATATGTAGGTGGAAGTTCTTGGAAAATTTTCTTTTTTTTCCTATTTAACAGGCAAAGTCTTGCATGGAGAAAGATTTTAGCCTTTTGTCTTCTGTGCCTGGGGAATCTTCTAGATCCTTCTACATTTAGGGTTAGTATTATCCCCTTCTAGATGCTGGGGGCAGGGTATTACTTAGTTTACAAACATGAGGACATCTTGAGGACAAAATCCCAAGGATGGTTGGGCAAAATAGGAGGAGGTGAGATCCTGATAGCATCATGGAATGGCCAGTCCAGCCCTGGACTCTGTGCCTCTGGATGTCCTGTTACATGAACAAAATAGACCTGACTTGTTAAAGCATCCGCATGCCTGGTTGCCCATGACTTACAGAGGAGTGGATTTCTGACAGGATACTTAGATAATTCCATAAGAAGAATTCTAAACATGACTTGAACCATAGCAGAATTATTGAAATAAGTTAGGATGATTACGGTTTTGAGGGCAAAGGAGGGAGCTGACATCTACCGAGGCTCTCCTCTGCTCCAGGCACACTTCAAGGAGGTCAGTGAAGTTGGCATCATTCCCACAGCCACCAAATGGGAGGGCTGAAGTTCAGACTGAAGTCTTAATGACTCCCAGGATGAGAGTGTGTGTGTGTGTGTGTGTGTGTGTGTGTGTGTGTGTGTATGCATGTGTTGGGCAGGTTGTGAAGAGGCATTTCAGGTAAGGGACAATATTGATAAGAACAAGTGTAGGTAGGAAAAACAATAAGAGACTTGGCCCAGCTGGAGTTCAGAATTAATTTTGAGAGTACAGAAAGACTAATGTGGGCAGAAAAAAGCAAAGGTAGATTATAGAGAGTCATGAATCTTAATCTAGTGACTAAAGCCACTGGTTAGTAGGAAGCAATTGTGCATTCTTTAGAAACGAAATTATACAGTATGCTCTTGGAAGAGTTATCTGGCACCAGGTCTCACTATAAATAAAAAAGGAAATCGATTTTAATCAAAACCAGATTAGATTACTTTTTAGAAGATGACTTTTGCCAACATGCTATTTCTTAGATTATAATTATTGAATACCAGAAACAATTACCGTGCCTGCTTGGTAAACAATTCCCCTGCTAGAAACTTTAGTCAGGTAAGAATACAAGGGATACACGGAAGAGGAATTTGCATCTTGCCTTGATGCACGTTTAGCAACTTTGCATTTTTAGTGCTATTTCTCAAGACTTGATCAAGGCTAGAAAAGCGTATTATGTCTCAGATAGGAGGAGGGCATTAGAAAAATCTTCGATGATTTGAAATCATGCATGACACAAAATAACAGAAAATTAAGTTAAATATTTGGGCAGCTGTTTTGATAATGTTAAGCTGCCTACATTATATCTAGCATTTAGACACAGTCTCTTTCTGGTCTAGTGATAACCCTTTTAAGAAAAGTTAGCTGCGGGCAGCCCTGGTGGCTCAGTGGTTTAGCACTGTCTGCAGCCCAATGTGTGATCCTGGAGACCCGGGATCGAGTCCCACATCAGGCTCCCTGCATGGAGCCTGCTTCTTCCTCTGCCTGTGTCTCTGCTTCTCTCTCTCCTCTCTGTATATTCTCATGAATAAATAAATAAAATCTTAAAAAAAAAGAAAAGTTAGCTGCTCAGTCTTTAATGAAATAGATAGCTTGATTCAAACTTTTTTATTTTTTATTCTTTTTCTTTCTCTTTTTTTTCCTTTTCTTTTAGTTTAAGAGACTAATTTAGGAATCCACCCAAGTGTTTTTCTGAGGTTTTGTCAGCATTACAGCATTTATGATAATTTAACCATAGCAGGAGGCTACTGAGAGCAGAGATCAAACTTAGAATTAAAATTGATGTTATGTGAATATTATAAAATTACTATCCACAGATACCAATGACTATCTGCCTAATCATTCTACTTTTCCTGAATATAATGTTTCCATTTTCTTTGTCTGCAAATACATTCATTATCTGTCAAGTCTAGACTGTGGACCCTGGGATTATTATACAGAAAACATCATTAATAGATGTCTTTTTTTGAGAGAGAGAGAGTCAGAGAGAGAGAGAGAGAGAGAGAGATCAAGAAGGGGAGGGGCAGAGGGAGAGGAAGAGAGACAATCTTAAGCAGAATTCACGGTCAGTGTGGAGCATGACCTGGGACTTGATCTCATGACCCTGAGCTGAAATCAAGAGTCAAATGTTTAACTGACTGAGCCACCCAGGCACCCCAATAGATGTCTTATATATAATTATGCATGAGTAAAGTTTATTAATTATTAAGATACCTGGGAAGAGATTTGTATCAGTTTGCTTTCTTTTATAGTTAATATCTTACTTAAGTATTAGACCTAGAAGTATCACAAGTGTCTATATGTTGCTGAAATACAAACTACATTAAAGTTCTATTTAGCCCAAGAAGAAGTTTTGACCATTTATTATCTGGAGCTATCCAGTCTGCTAAGGAAGGGAGAGGATTGTATTCGGGGGGCTGATACTTGTTGGGAGCCCTTCAGTAGCCTCGGGGTGAGGCCATACTTCATTCCAAAGCACCACAGGCTTCTCTTTACTCAACCTAAAGAGACATTAAGTGTCCAAGAGGCATGACATGGGACAGTTTTATTGTGATGATTCTGTTTCAGTGGGTGACAATGCTGAAGCTGTTTATTGCTTGTCAGTGGCCACTTTAAATGTTCTTCAAATACTATTATTTCTCTCCCAGCAGGCATTCTGTCTTAGCTCCAATTGCTATAACAGAACGCCACAGAATGAATGGCTTAAACAACAGGCATTCATTTCCCACAGTTACGGACGCTAAGAAGTTCAAGGTCAAGGCACCAGTAGATTGGTTCTTGGTGAGGTATTACTGGCTTGCTGAAGGCCACCATCTTGCTGTAGGCTGCCACCTTGCAATGTGCTCACATGACCTCTTCTCTGTGTGCAGGTGGACAAAGAGCTCTGGTCTCCCTTCTTCTCTGTAGAACCCATTATTAATACAATCCTCATGACTTCATGTAAACACAATTAACTTCCCAAACTCCCTAACATTGGGGATTAGGGCTTCAATATATGAATTTGGGGGAGACACAAATGTTTAATCCACAACACACCATTCCCATTCCTCCAGCCTAAAACCCTCACCTCTTTCTCTTTACTATCCCTGTTCGGGTATTAAGCAATGGGAAATTTCCTGAAATGGCTTCTATTTTATAATCTTACTTTTTTCTTCTATGAAAAAAGACTATTTTAAAGGAGGTGTAGTGCAAAGCCAGCAAATCTTTTTAGAGAACTTTAAAACCAACTTTTCTGAGATGTGCTGTATGGGAGCTCCTCATGATACAGGCAAACACATTTTGCTTGTATTATTTTTTATTAAGGTATTCTGAAATCTTGCCCACATGAATGAATCAGTTGGGAGATAATGGATACAGTTGCCAATAAACCCAATTGTTTAGAATATAAAATGGGGAACTTCAACCAGTTTTGCCAGTAGCTGAAAACAATGCTCCTGATGGCATAAAAGATATCTTGCAGTTAAACAAAGACCAAAAAATAACCGCATTTCCTGAAAGAGTAAAGTCATGGTGGAAATCTTAAGTAACTTAAAAAATTTCCAAAGGACATAGTCATCTCAAGAACAACAGAATTGAAATAGGCACATTGTTAATTTATGTGGGGTTAAAAATACTTTGTATTTTTAATGATAATTTTAGCTTTTAACTTTAGCTCAGGAGTTCTGCAAATACCTGAAGGAATTTCAGTGTTGCTCACCACCTCTCCTACACACCCTTGTCAAACTGTAGGACTGCTATTGTTCTAAGTTTTAGTATTCGTGTTATTTTCTATGTGGAGACAGAATTTAGAAGTATTACTATTTTACTTCCTTGTTTGGATAATTCTTCCTCTTTCTGGAAGGAAGGATGACAATAATCATATTGAATTTATGGTCCAATTTTGTCTCCTTCCCTTAGAAATTTTTCATCCAAAGTGTAAAACACCTGAAATAAAATAAAGTTTCAGTAGAAAAAATGATGGCCTGATGGTGAGTGCTGGTGGTATGACCTATTTCCAAAGAACAAGTTCCTGTTCCAAATGTCTGACTTCTCTGAAGCCCAGATGAGGTGCCTTGATTTATCATGCATTGATGCCTAAGGTATTGATGCTGTAGGAGGGAATGTAACTCACTTGCAGATTGTTAGCCATAGTACTTAGTTCATATAAACCTGGTATCGGTTCCAAAGTTCATGAGACTTTGAAACATGAGAGATTGAATATGTAGTTTGTTGGGAGGGATTAATGCAGCTGTTTCTGGATGGGATAATCAGAGGGCTCCAAACGCAAGCTGATTCTCCAAGGATCTCTTTGGTGGAATGGTGGAAACATGCTACAAACGTGGCATTAAGGCCTTCTTGAGGATACCTCTCTCTTCTTGGCCCCAAACACTGACCCTTTTGAGGCCTTTGTCAGATGTTTTTTTCAGCTCTAAGAGAAACACTGTCTGCTTAGTGGGTTCTGCCTACAGAGAAGAAATGTCCTGAGCAGAAGTCTGGACGTGTAGGGTCTGAGATTGAGTGCAAGAGACATATCTTCTTGGAAAAAGGTATGAAGATGTTCTTTTCTGGAGGTGACTAACACATTTAGTGGAATCTAGAACTTTGTTGAATGCTTGCACACTCTCTGCCAGGCCCCACTCCAGGCCTGAGGGTGCTGAACAAGATGACAGAGCCAGCTACTGTCGTGGATGACCTCGTAACTCATTGAGGAAGCTGATAATATGCAAGGAAACAATGGGTAACAAAATAATTGCAGATGCCGATTAGAGTAGTAGAGACAATAAACAGGATTCTAGAAGAGAGAAGAATCCTGTGTCAGACTCATTTTTGGTAAAGTAATTTGCAATGGCCTCTGTGAGGACCTGATCTGCTTGCAAAGTATGGGAAGGACCCAGAAATGGGTAGAACCAGAGGATAAGCATTTGAGGCCGAAGGAATAGTAGCTACAAAGAGGTTGAGGCCCTTTTCATTCTGGACATGCACTAATTTGGTGCACTATTGAAGAGAGGATATATCTTTTAGCTATTTAGGTGTCTTTTAGAAGTTAGCTCTCATAAGAAAGAATTGGTCCCATTTGCTCTTGATTTAGACATTAGGTGTGGATAAATGAAAGGACTGATTTTCAAATATTATATCCTAGATTGGATGGAGAGAGTGCTAAGTTTTCTGTTTTGTTTTGACATTTGTTGTTTTTTCTCATGGAATTGTTTTTCAACCAGGAGCAAAATATGGCTTTAATGTTAAGATCTGAATAATGAAAAAAAAGCACAAGTGTGCATGGCCTTCCCTTTTTTTCTCTCTGTTCTACTCAAGATCATGAATATGGGCTTATTTTAAAAGTAGCTGTGAAATATAAATTCATATGTCACTGGAAAACACATACTTTTGAAAGGCTATAAGGCTTCCCTCCTCAAAGCCTAGAAGTTGAATACATTTTATAATAAAGAAGTCATTCCTTACATTGTCATTTTTTGATAAGTTCTGAGTAACTTTCAAAATAGTGTGGCATTTTATTCTTTTTGATAAAGACAGAAAACTCATTGCTTTGAGTTTCAAAATATGACAGTATTATTACTCAGACAGACTTCATTCTTTTCTGGAACAGCATAGTTTTTAATCTTTTCCCTAAACTGTTGCAATTGAAATATGGAGTTTCTTTAAAAAAATTAACACGGTTAAAAATATTAAAATTTTAGAAAATATGAGCTAATATGTTAAAGGTAACCTTGTATTTATATTTAAGTTAGAACAATGATTAATACCATATTGTATGTTAACTAACTGAAATTTAAATAAAACTTGGAAAGAATAAATAAATCAGAACATTTAGTCTGTGCTAAACTTATTGTAATATCATTATTATTTGTAATAAATTGATACTTATAATTTTGGAAATATGGTGAAATCGACTTTTCAATACATGGCCACTTTTGTCTGTCATGTTAAGTAGCAAAGAGCTTGAGGACACAGATACACAGTTGTGAAATCTGAGTGGTGACCTGGTAATTCATCTTCCAAATGCTTCTCTTTCAGAAGTGACTTACAAGTTTCTTGGGCCCAAAGGGCCTAAACCATACCTGGTGCATGGGGATCATGCCACCATCATCTTGCTCTTTTGGAGGGCTGGATCATCTTTTTCTATCTTCCTTGCATACTTGGCACTCCCTAATGCCTGATTTCTGCTTGGTGAATAAATGAGTCCCTTATTGGCTCAATGTCTCCCTTAGAACCAAATATACTACTCGCAGTGGTAAATTTACCAACTCTGCGAAGATCCTTAGTCATTAGTACACCAAGGTATCAGGTCACTTTGAAATCTTAGAAAGCAGGACTGAAGAAAAGATCATTTTCCTTCTTCTCCCCCCCCTTTCTTGATTCCTTTTTTCATTCTTCCAGTAGAGAGAAGGGGATTTGCAAAAAACTATTAATGGAGAGGCTGGATATAGTTGCCAGAGGGCTGCCTGAGGAAAGGTGCTAGAAGGTGGGAAGGATGGGATTGGAGACTGAGTCAGTCCAGCCCCCTCCCCCAGGACAAACTGGCTCATCCACATACACTGTTCAGTCACTCATGGTTTCTACTTCATCAGTGAATAGCTTTTTTCAAGATTACACTTTTACAACATGATTTACAGTGCCTACATCATCATCTATGCAGGGATGTCCCGTAATTTACTCATCCGAGTCCCTATTGGGAATTCAGATTGGTCTTTCCAAGAGTTGTTAAAGTAAGGGGACTTCTCCCTCATGAAGTATTTCTCAAGGGCTGGCTCCCTCCTTAGAACAAAGATCCCAGCCATGTCCCCTATTCTTTCCAATGAAGGCTACATCTTAATAGGCCATTGTATCAGCTTGTTCTTTGCTGTCATGCATCCCGGCCTGGACATTCTATTTCCTAACAGAATTTTTTTTTTTTGGCTCTGTAACACATGTCAGTATTTCAAAAGGCACTACTGTTGCTGTCTCTTGCACTATGAAATATTTAAGGACTATAGTTGTCTTAAATGCAGATACTCCCTGTGCTGTTTGGTATACTTTTCTCACATATCTTTGTCATGCAGTTGACCCTTGAACAACAAGAGGTTAGGAGCACTGACCCTTGTGCAGTAAAAAATCCAGGTATAACTTTTGATTCCCCAGAAACATAACTACTAACAGCCTACTGTTGACCAGAAGCCTTACCAATAGCAGTCAATTAATATTTATTTTGTATGTTACATGTGGTATATACTGTATTTTTATAATAGTATCTAACATTGATTGATTGGTTATATTTCTAGGCTATGCATTTCAAAACTGCAAGTTTTTTCAAAGGGTTGTAAATCTCCAAAAATTTTCCAGCATATTTATTAAAAAAATATCCACATATAAGTGGACTTACGCAGTTCAAACCCATGCTATTCAAGGATCAACTGTATATCCCTGACTTATATCCTGGCCTATAATGTGAATCCAAGCAGAGATTTTCAGTGACAATGTGGGAAGACAGAGTTTGTCCAAACTTAGGTACTTTGATCAGGGCCAATAAAGTTAGTTCTGATCATTATAGCTTATTTTCCACCTCAACTGCGTATACTACCCTTCAATTCTAACTACCCAGAGTTAGCCTTAGATTACATGTGTCCTTTACAGACAGCTGTTGAGAAGGAAAAATTTTCCTTTACTATTCAAGATTCATTTAGCTTGTTTAAGGATTAAATCAACATGAGACATTAACAGGAGAAAAGCAAATATAATTAGGTATGTACAAAGGCTATATAAGAATATGAGGCAAAGGGCAATCAGGCAATTGAATCTTATGTGGCATCCAGGGCTAATGATAAGGGGATAGGAGCCTGGGACTTCAAAGGGAAGGGAGAAAGTTTACAGGAAGATGGCAAAGAGTATATGGTCAACAAATGTTTGCTGGGCCATTCAGAAATAATGGGACATGAGGAATTTATTATTTATTTATTTATTTATTTATTTATTTATTTATTTATTTAATTTATTTTTTTAATAAATTTATTTTTTATTGGTGTTCAATTTACCAACATACAGAATAACACCCAGTGCTCATCCCGTCAAGTGCCCCCTCAGTGCCCGTCACCCATTCACCCCAACCCCCCGCCCTCCTCCCCTTCCACCACCCCTAGTTCGTTTCCCAGAGTTAGGAGTCTTTATGTTCTGTCTCCATTTCTGATATTCCCCACACATTTCTTCTCCCTTCCCTTATATTCCCTTTCACTATCATTCATATTCCCCAAATGAATGAGAACATATAATGTTTGTCCTTCTCCGATTGACTTACTTCACTCAGCATAATACCTTCTGGTTCCATCCACGTTGAAGCAAATGGTGGGTATTTGTCGTTTCTAATGGCTGAGGAATATTCCATTGTATACATAAACCACATCTTCTTTATCCATTCATCTTTCGATGGACACCGAGGCTCCTTCCACAGTTTGGCTATTGTGGACATGGCTGCTAGAAACATCGGGGTGCAGGTGTCCCGGCGTTTCATTGCATCTGTATCTTTGGGGTAAATCCCCAACAGTGCAATTGCTGGATTGTAGGGCAGGTCTATTTTTAACTCTTTGAGGAACCTCCACACAGTTTTCCAGAGTGGCTGCACCAGTTCACATTCCCACCAACAGTGTAAGAGTGTTCCCTTTTCTCCGCATCCTCTCCAACATTTGTGGTTTCCTGCCTTGTTAATGTTCCCCATTCTCACTGGTGTGAGGTGGTATCTCATTGTGGTTTTGATTTGTATTTCCCTGATGGCCAGTGATGCAGAGCATTTTCTCATGTGCATGTTGGCCATGTCTATGTCTTCCTCTGTGAGATTTCTCTTCATGTCTTTTGCCCATTTCATGATTGGATTGTTTGTTTCTTTGCTGTTGAGTTTAATAAGTTCTTTATAGATCTTGGAAACTAGCCCTTTATCTGATAGGTCATTTGCAAATATCTTCTCCCATTCTGTAGGTTGTCTTTGAGTTTTGTTGACTGTATCCTTTGCTGTGCAAAAGCTTCTTATCTTGATGAAGTCCCAATAGTTCATTTTTGCTTTTTTTTCTTTTGCCTTCGTGGATGTATCTTGCAAGAAGTTACTGTGGCTGAGTTCAAAAAGGGTGTTGCCTGTGTTCTCCTCTAGGATTTTGATGGAATCTTGTCTCACATTTAGATCTTTCATCCATTTTGAGTTTATCTTTGTGTATGGTGCAAGAGAGTGGTCTAGTTTCATTCTTCTGCATGTGGATGTCCAATTTTCCCAGCACCATTTATTGAAGAGACTGTCTTTCTTCCAGTGGATGGTCTTTCCTCCTTTATTGAATATTAGTTGACCATAAAGTTCAGGGTCCACTTCTGGGTTCTCTATTCTGTTCCATTGATCTATGTGTCTGTTTTTGTGCCAGTCCCACACTGTTTGATGACCACAGCTTTGTAGTACAACCTGAAATCTGGCATTGTGATGCCCCCAGATAAGGTTTTCTTTTTTAAAATTCCCCTGGCTATTCGGGGTCTTTTCTGATTCCACACAAATCTAAAAATAATTTGTTCTAACTCTCTGAAGAAAGTCCATGGTATTTTGATAGGGATTGCATTAAACGTGTAAATTGCCCTGGGTAACATTGACATTTTCACATTATTAATTATTAATTATTAATTCTGCCAATCCAAGAGCATGGAATATTTTTCCATCTCTTTGTGTCTTCCTCAATTTCTTTCAGAAGTGTTCTATAGTTTTTAGGGTATAGATCCTTTACCTCTTTGGTTAGGTTTATTCCTAGGTATCTTATGCTTTTGGGTGTAATTGTAAATGGGATTGACTCCTTAATTTCTCTTTCTTCAGTCTCATTGTTAGTGTATAGAAATGCCACTGACTTCTGGGCATTGATTTTGTATCCTGCCACGCTACCAAATTGCTGTATGAGTTCTAGCAATCTTGGGGTGGAGGCTTTTGGTTTTTCTATGTAGAGTATCATGTCATCGGCGAAGAGGGAGAGTTTGACTTCTTCTTTGCCAATGTGGATGCCTTTAATGTCTTTTTGTTGTCTGATTGCTGAGGCTAGGACTTCCAGTACTATGTTGAATAGCAGTGGTGAGAGTGGACATCCCTGTCTTATTCCTGATCTTAGGGGAAAGGCTCCCAGTACTTCCCCATTGAGAATGATATTTGCTGTAGGCTTTTCGTAGATGGTTTTTAATATGTCGAGGAAAGTTCCCTCTATCCCTACACTCTGAAGAGTTTTGATCAGGAATGGATGCTGTATTTTGTCAAATGCTTTCTCTGCATCTAATGAGAGGATCATATGGTTCTTGGTTTTTCTCTTGCTGATATGATGAATCACATTGATTGTTTTATGAGTGTTGAACCAGCCTTGTGTCCCAGGGATAAATCCTACTTGGTCATGGTGAATAATTTTCTTAATGTGCTGTTGGATCCTATTGGCTAGTATCTTGTTGAGAATTTTTGCATCCATGTTCATCAGGGATATTGGTCTGTAATTCTCCTTTTTGGTGGGGTCTTTGTCTGGTTTTGGAATTAAGGTGATGCTGGCCTCATAGAACGAATTTGGAAGTACTCCATCTCTTTCTATCTTTCCAAACAGCTTTAGTAGAATAGGTATGGTTTCTTCTTTAAACGTTTGATAGAATTCCCCTAGAAGCCATCTGGCCCTGGACTTTTGTGTCTTGGGAAGTTTTTGATGACTGCTCCCTGGTTATTGGCCTGTTCAGGTTTTCTATTTCTTCCTGTTCCAGTTTTGGTAGTTTGTGGCTTTCCAGGAATGCGTCCATTTCTTCTAGATTGCCTAATTTATTGGCGTAAAGCTGTTCATAATATGTTTTTAAAATCATTTGTATTTCCTTGGTGTTGGTAGTGATCTCTCCTTTCTCATTCATGATTTTATTAATTTGAGTCTTCTCTCTCTTCTTTTTAATAAGGTTGGCTAATGGTTTATCTATCTTATTAATTCTTTCAAAGAACCAACTCCTGGTTCTGTTGATCTGTTCCACAGTTCTTCTGGTCTCGATTTCGTTGAGTTCTGCTTGAATCTTTATTAACTGTCTTCTTCTGCTGGGTGTAGGATCTATTTGCTGTTTTTTCTCTAGCTCCTTTATGTGTAAGGTTAGCTCTTGTATTTGAGTTCTTTCCAGTTTTTGAATGGATGCTTGTATTGCGATGTATTTCCCCCTTAGGACTGCTTTTGCTGCATCCCAAAGATTTTGAACGGTTGTATCTTCATTCTCATTAATTTCCATGAATCTTTTTAATTCTTCCTTAATTTCCTGGTTGACCCTTTCATCTTTTAGCAGGATGGTCCTTAACCTCCACGTGTTTGAGGTCCTTCCAAACTTCTTCTTGTGATTTAGTTCTAATTTCAAGGCATTATAGTCTGAGAATATGCAGGGGACAATCCCAATCTTTTTTTTTTTTTTTTTTTTTTTTTTATAAATTAATTTTTATTGGTGTTCAATTTACCAACATACAGAATAACACCCAGTGCTCATCCCGTCAAGTGTACCCCCCAGTGCCCGTCACCCATTCACCCCCACCCCCCACCCTCCTCCCCCTCCACCACCCCTAGTTCATTTCCCAGAGTTAGAAGTCTTTATGTTCTGTCTCCCTTTCTGATATTTCTCACACATTTCTTCTCCCTTCCCTTATATTCCCTTTCGCTATTATTCATATTCCCCAAATGAATGAGAACATACACCGTTTGTCCTTCTCCGGTTACTGTGGCCAAGTTCAAAAAGGGTGTTGCCTGAGTTCTCCTCTGGGATTTTGATGGAATCTTGTCTCACATTTAGATCTTTCATCTATTTTGAGTTTATCTTTGTGTATGGTGCAAGAGAGTGGTCCAGTTTCATTCTTCTGCATGTGGATGTCCAATTTTCCCAGCACCATTTATTGAAGAGACTGTCTTTCTTCTAGTGGATCGTCTTTCCTCCTTTATCGCATATTAGTTGAGCATAAAGTTCAGGGTCCACTTCTGGGTTCTCTGTTCTGTTCCATTGATCTATATGTCTGTTTTTGTGCCAGTACCACACTGCCTTGATGAACACAGCTTTGTAGTACAACCTGAAATCTGGCATTGCGATGCCCCCAGATATGGTTTTCTTTTTTTAAAATTCCCCTGGCTGTTTGGGGTCTTTTCTGATTCCACACAAATCTTAAAATAATTTGTTCTAAGTCTCTGAAGAAAGTCCATGGTATTTTGATAGGGATTGCATTATACGTGTAAATTGCCCTGGGTAACATTGACATTTTCACAATATTAATTCTGCCAATCCATGAGCATGGAATATTTTTCCATCTCTTTGTGTCTTCCTCAATTTCTTTCAGAAGTGTTCTGTAGTTTTTAGGGTATATTTTGAGAACCATTTGAATGGTAAATGGTTCTCCAACCTTTTATTTTCAGGTTGTAGGTGTCCTTCTGTCTAAAATGAGTCTCTTGTAGACAGCAAATAGATGGGTCCTGTTTTTTTATCCAGTCTGAAACTCTGCGCCTTTTGATGGGGTCATTAAGCCCATTCACGTTCAGAGTTACTTGAACTTCTTCTTAAAGGGGAGTTTTAAGAGTCCCCCTTAAAATTTCTTGCAGAGCTGGTTTGGAGGTCACATATTCTTTCAGTTCCTGCCTGTCTTGGAAGCTCTTTATCTCTCCTTCCATTTTGAATGAGAGCCTTGCTGGATAAAGTATTCTTGGTTGCATGTTCTTCTCATTTAGGACCCTGAATATATCCTGCCAGCCCTTTCTGGCCTGCCACGTCTCTGTGGAGAGGTCTGCTGTTACCCTAATATTCCTCCCCATGAAAGTCAGGGACTTCTTGTCTCTTGCTGCTTTAAGGATCTTCTCTTTATCTTTGGAATTTGCAAGCTTCACTATTAGATGTCGAGGTGTTGAACGGTTTTTATTGATTTTAGGGGGGGATCTCTCTATTTCCTGGATCTGAATGCCTGTTTCCCTTCCCAGATTGGGAAAGTTTTCAGCTAGGATTTGTTCAAATACATATTCTGGCCCTCTGTCCCTTTCGGCGCCCTCGGGAACCCCAATTAAACGTAGGTTTTTCTGCCTCAGGCTGTCGTTTATTTGCCTTAATCTGTCTTCATGGTCCTTCAATTGTTTATCTCTTTTTTCCTCAGTTTCCCTCTTTGCCATTAACTTGTCTTCTATGTCACTCACTCGTTCTTCCACCTCGTTAACCCTCGTCGTTAGGACTTCTAGTTTGGATTGCATCTCATTCAATTGATTTTTAATTTCTGCCTGATTGGATCTAAATTCTGCAGTCATGAAGTCTCGTGAGGCCTTAATGCTTTTTTCTAGAGCCACCAGTAGCTGTAGAATAGTGCTTCTGAATTGGCTTTCTGACATTGAAGTGTAATCCAGATTTTGTAACTCTGTGGGAGAGAGGGCTGTTTCTGATTCTTTCTTTTGAGTTGAGGTTTTCCTTCTAGTCATTTTGCTCAGTGCAGAGTGGCCAGAAACAAGTTGTATTGGAACACGGGGGAGTATCACTGGCCCCTCTAGCTGGTCTTCTGGGGGAGGGGCCTGTTGCGTTGATTTTCAGGTGTTAGCACTTGGGGGAGCTGCTCTGCCCCTGCCTGCTGCAGGGCTCTGCGGGGGTTGTTTACCCCGCCAGGCCCCAGGAGGAACAGCAGCAGTTGCTATGGCAACTCTGGAAGCCTGGATTCAGCCTCCGCAGGAACTATGGGGCTCGGGGCTCTCGGCTCTCCGTCCGCAGGGCCTGGAGGCTCCGGGGCGGGGCCGCTGATCTGCTCAGCTCGGGGCAGGAGCGTCCTCGCTGTCTCGGGCCCTCCCGGCCTCTGCCTGTCCCGGGGGAGGCCGGATCCTGGGCTGTGTCCCGGCGCCCTGTGCTCCGGGGCCTGCGCTGTTGGATTCGCGCTCCCGCCCTGCAGCTCCCTCCCTGGAGCCGCTCCCGAGCCCCTCCGAGCTGCTCCGGTCGGTCCCGCCGTGCGCGCTGCAGCCCTTAGGGAGCTCGGAGCACTCCCCTGGCTCGCAGGTGTCTGTTAGTGTCCCCGGGAGCCCGAGGGCATCCCCGCCCTCCTGGGTCCTGCTCCAACTCCCTGCGAGCCCCTTTCCGCCCGCCCGGGAAGGTTGGTGCAGCTCCTGCTCCTCCGGGACGGGGCTCTCCTGTCCTGGGGACACTCGCCCCGGCCTCAGCCCGGCTCCTCGCGGGGCCCCTCCCCCTCGGAGGCCTTTTGTACCTTTCTTTTTCCCCGTCTTCCTACCTTGATAGAAGCGTGAACTCTTCTCACTGTAGCGTTCCAGCTGGTCTCTCTTTACATCTCAGGCCGAATTCGTAGATTTTCAGGATGATTTGAAGGTTATCTAGGTAATTTGGTGGGGACAGGTGATTTGGGGACCCTGCTCTTCCGCCATCTTGCCCCTCCCTCGGACAATCCCAATCTTTCGGTATCAGTTCAGACCCGATTTGTGACCCAGTATGTGGTCTATTCTGGAGAAAGTTCCATGTGCACTTGAGAAGAATGTGTATTCAGTTGAGTTTGGATGTAAAGTTCTGTAGATATCTGTGAAATCCATCTGGTCCAGTGTATCATTTAAAGCTCCCGTTTCTTTGGAGATGTTGTGCTTAGAAGACCTATCGAGGGTAGAAAGAGCTAGATTGAAGTCACCAAGTATAAGTGTATTATTATCTAAATATTTCTTCACTTTGGTTATTAATTGATTGATATATTTGGCAGCTCCCACATTCGGGGCATATATATTGAGGATTGTTAAGTCCTCTTGTTGGATAGATCCTTTAAGTAGGAGATAGTGTCCCTCTTCATCTCTCACTACAGTCTTCGGGATAAACTTTAGTTTATCTGATATAAGGATGGCTACCCCTGCTTTCTTTTGAGGACCATTCGAATGGTAAATGGTTCTCCAACCTTTTATTTTCAGGCTGTAGGTGTCCTTCTGTCTAAAATGGGTCTCTTGTAGACAGCAAATAGATGGGTCCTGCTTTTTTATCCAGTCTGAAACCCTGCGACTTTTGATGGGGTCATTAAGCCCGTTCACGTTCAGAGTTATTGACAGATATGAGTTTAGTGTCATCATGATATCTATTCAGTCCTTGTTTTTGTGGATTGTTCCACTGAACTTCTTCTTAAAGGGGAATTTTAAGAGTCCCCCTTAAAATTTCTTGCAGAGCTGGTTTGGAGGTCACATATTCTTTCAGTTCCTGCCTGTCTTGGAAGCTCTTTATCTCTCCTTCCATTTTGAATGAGAGCCTTGCTGGATAAAGTATTCTTGGTTGCATGTTCTTCTCATTTAGGACCCTGAATATATCCTGCCAGCCCTTTCTGGCCTGCCACGTCTCTGTGGAGAGGTCTGCTGTTACCCTAATATTCCTCCCCATGAAAGTCAGGGATTTCTTGTCTCTTGCTGCTTTAAGGATCTTCTCTTTATCTTTGGAATTTGCAAGCTTAACTATTAGATGTCGAGGTGTTGAACGGTTTTTTATTGATTTTGGGGGGGGATCTCTCTATTTCCTGGATCTGAATGCCTGTTTCCCTTCCCAGATTAGGAAAGTTTTCAGCTAGGATTTGTTCAAATACATATTCTGGCCCTCTGTCCCTTTCGGCGCCCTCTGGGAACCCCAATTAAACGTAGGTTTTTCTTCCTTAGGCTGTCATTTATTTCCCTTAATCTGTCTTCATGGTCTTTTAATTGTCTGTCTCTTTTTTCCTCAGTTTCCCTCTTTGCCATCAACTTGTCTTCTATGTCACTCATTCTTCCACCTCGTTAACCCTCGTCGTTAGGACTTCTAGTTTGGATTGCATCTCATTCAATTGATTTTTAATTTCTGCCTGATTGGATCTAAATTCTGCAGTCATGAAGTCTCGTGAGTCCTTAATGCTTTTTTCTAGAGCCACCAGTAGCTGTATAATAGTGCTTCTGAATTGGCTTTCTGACATTGAATTGTAATCCAGATTTTGTAACTCTGTGGGAGAGAGGACTGTTTCTGATTCTTTCTTTTGAGGTGAGGTTTTCCTTCTAGTCATTTTGCTCAGTGCAGAGTGGCCAAAAACAAGTTAAATTGGGAAAAGGAGAGAAAGAGAGAGAAGGAAAGAAAAGAGAAAAAGAAAAAGAAAAAGAAGAAAAAAAAGAAAAAATGAAGAAAAAGAGACAGAAAAAGAAAGAAAGGTAAAAAAAGGGGGTGGGGGAAGCAATCAGAAATCAAAAAGAAAAGAAAAAGAAAAACAAAACAACAACAAAAAACCACGGGGGAGTATCTTCTGATTCTGTAGACCTTAATCCCTTGACTTCCCCTGGAACTGGTCCGTCCAGCTGGTCTTCTGGGGGAGGGGCCTGCTGTGCTGATTTTCAGGCGTTAGCACTTGGGGGAGCTGCTCTGCCCCTGCCTGCTGCAGGGCTCAGCGGGGGTTGTTTACCCCGTGAGGCCCCAGGAGGAACAGCCGCAGTTGCTATGGCAACTCTGGAAGCCTGGATTCAGCCTCCGCAGGAACTCCAGGGCTCTCCGTCTGCAGGGCCTGGAGGCTCCGGGGCGGGGCCGCTGATCTGCTCAGCTCGGGGCAGGAGCGTCCTTGCTGTCCTGGGCCCTCCCGGCCTCTGCCTGTCCCGGGGGAGGCCGGATCCTGGGCTGTGTCCCGGCGCCCTGTGCTCCGGGGCCTGCGCTGTTGGATTCGCGCTCCCGCCCCGCAGCCCCCTCCGCGGAGCCGCTGCCCGAGCCCCTCCGAGCTGCTCCGGCCCCGCCGTGCGCGCTGCAGCCCTTAGGGAGCTCGGCGCACTCTCCCGGGGCGCAGGTGTCTGTTAGTGTCCCCGGGAGCCCGAGGGCATCCCCGCCCTCCTGGGTCCTGCCCAACTCCCTGCGAGCCCCTTTCCGCCCGGGAAGGTTGGTGCAGCTCCTGCTCCTCCGGGACGGGGCTCTCCTGTCCTGGGGACACTCGCCCCGGCCTCAGCCCGGCTCCTCGCGGGGCCCCTCCCCCTCGGAGGCCTTTTGTTCTTTATTTCTTTTCACCCCGTCTTCCTACCTTGATAGAAGCACGAACTCTTCTCACTGTAGCGTTCCAGCTGGTCTCTCTTTAAATCTCAGGCCGAATTCGTAGATTTTCAGGATGATTTGAAGGTTATCTAGGTAATTTGGTGGGGACAGATGACTTGTGGATCCTACTCTTCTGCCATCTTGCCCCTCCTCCGACACAGAGGAATTTAACAAATAGAATTTGCTAGGTTCTTCCCTATCTACCACACACCTCATTCATATAACACTGTAGTTGTATATGGTGATAGCTCCCTTCCTGGAGCAGGTGTTCTATCTAAACTCTTTCAGGCAGTTTGGGGGAGGCAAAAAGGAAAACCTCAAAAGTCTTATGTTTCTTTTCTTTTTATTTTTTATTTATTTTTTTAATTTATGATAGTCATACAGAGAGAGAGAGGCAGAGACACAGGCAGAGGGAGAAGCAGGATCCATGCACCGGGAGCCTGACGTGGGATTCGATCCCGGGTCTCCAGGATCGTGCCCTGGGCCAAAGGCTGGCGCCAAACCGCTGCGCCACCCAGGGATCCCAAGTCTTATGTTTCTTAAAAATAATCAGCCCTAAATAACCCACAGATGCCAATGAGGCACATTTTGGGGTGGTGAATTCTTGCTCCCCTACACAGCCCTACTTCAGATGTCAGTTCCTGGGTCCCTAGAACCACTCTAACTTCTGATTGATGACCTTCTCAGGTTCACGAATTCACTAGAATGCCTCACAGAGCTCTGAAAATGCCATAGTTATGGTTACAGTGTAGTATGAAGGGTAAACATAGGGCAAGGTCTGGGAAGGAATACAGAGATTTCATGCCTTCTCCTCTGAATTAGGACATCATCCTCAGGGTACAATCACATGTACACCAACTAGGAAGCTTCCTGGAGCCTAGGTGTGCAGAGTTTTTATTGGAGTTTCATTACATGGGCACGATTGATTAAATCATTGGCCACATTATTGAATTTACCTCCAGCTCCCCTTCCTGAAGTTCTGGTGGTTGAAAGTTCCAACCCATTAGTTCTATGTTTGGTCTCTTTGGAGACCAGCCCCCAACCTGAAGCTGTTGAGGGGCCCACCAGCAGTCACCTCATTAGTATAATAAGGCTCTCCTATAATTTAGGAAATCCCAAGGTTTTTTGGAAGCTCTGTACCAGGAAGCAGGAGAAAAGATCAACTATATTCTTTATTATAGCACAGTCCTGAATTAAGTTGCATGGTGATTCTCCTGAATAAACCAAAGTAAACTGGAGGTGGGGAAATACAGACTTCAGTCCACAAGCAGCCCTGTATAGTTACTAATGCGAATACTGGAATAGAGGAATTAAAAGGAAGTTGTTTATAACTACCAGTGTTTGGCACCATTTGGAAATGACACTCACATCTTTTAGAAAGATTAAGATTACCTTAAGGTTCAATAACTGGGTCAGGTTGTTCAGGTTTCCATTATCTGGCAGAGGACAGAATTCTGAGTGTTACAAGATAGTGTAGGTAGGATCCATGAGGAAAGGGTGATGATAGGTATTCAGCTAGTTAGGGAAGGAGCTGGATAACCATTTTACTTGGACCTCAGGTGGCAGGTAGAAGCCCAAGCTTTTTGGGGGAGAGTCACAGGCTATGGGTGCTCAGGGAGAGGGCCATGTACAGCGTGGGGCAGTGTGGGATTGGGCTGGTCTGGGCAGGTTGGCACCAAGTCAGACTCCTCAGCTTCAGTCCTGGCTTCACTCCTTCAGAGCTGGTGATCTTGGGTTAATTTTCACTATTTAGAAGCTGTGCAATCTTCTTAGCATTTCTGTGCCTCAATTGTCTTATCTACAAAATGGAAATAATAATAATACATACTTCATAGTGCTATTATAAGCACTTGATGAGGTAATCTATGTTAGGTGTTTAGAATAGTGGTTGTGCAATAAAAAGCAGTCAGTGTACATTAGCTTATATGGTGCTGACCTGGTGAGGAGCCTCTAAGAATGCAATAAGCCTAAATTTTCTCTTATTTGAAAAATATGTCTATAATTAACATAAAAAATCTATGATTAGGAAAGAAAAGTTACTTAACGTCACACCTTCTAAAGTAAGGAAACCTAATGACTGGGTGTATTTTCCTGGTCATTGTTTCTATGAATTACTTTATTTCGCATGGCTTAAGTAATTTTATTTTATGATTTTTTATTATCAATGGAATGTTATGTTTTCCATCTAATTACAACCTTTATGAACTTATTTTCACGGTTTCACAATGTTACAATGAGTAAATTAAAACATATTTTATCTAATAATAGTAGTAGTAGTAGTAGTAGTAGTAGTAGTAGTAGTAGTAGTAGAAATAACTACCATTACTTGAATGCCATCCAAATATCAGGCGTTAGGTATTTTATAGACATTTTCACAAATCTTTCCACAATTCTGAGCATTTTGTTACACTCCCCACTTAATAGGTGAGCTTAGCACAGCACAGCTCATGCCTACCAGAGCTGAGGCTGAACAGGAGTGTGATTCTGCACAGGGCTCTGACACTGCAGCTTGTCATCTTTCCATTGTATTATGTTATCCCAGTTTTCACCACTTGAAATAACAAGGTGAACTACACTTTTTTATTAAGAATTCTATAACTTTTCATTCTTTCCCACGGGTAATTTTGGCATGTCTTCTTGAAACAACATAATTATTATATCAGAAGAAAGGGTGAGATAATTCAAGGTCTGAAAAAGGGAGACATGAAGAAAGCTGGGATTAATATTTTTTTTTAGGGCCCCAGTTCTAACAGGTATGTCCAAATCATGTTTTTTTCATTCCCTTGTGTCTGTTCTTAACTATTGCTATTGTTATTGTTGTTATTAACCCTTTCCTTCAAGGTGCCTTCAGACCTTAATGTTGATGTCTTGGCAGAATTTCTACTAGAAAGTATTGTTTCCCCTTGTAAGTTGGGTTTTCACCCAAGTCAGTCTACTATGAACTGGTCTGTATAAACAAGTTGTTCTTGAGGCCCCGACACATTTCCAGATGGATCAGGCTGAGAAACCAAACTGTAGGGTCCAGAGAGATGATGGTTGCCAAGTCAGTACCTGCAGTCTAGCAGTAGATATTCCTACTGCATTAAAGTCAGGGAAAGGCAATGGAGTGTGGATTTACCTTTTGGGAAAGTACAAAGTCGGTGACTGTTGCACTATATACAGATAAATGTGTTAAGTGCCAAAGGCAGCTGGTTTTTACTTGAATAATGAAAGAGAGGAAGGGATAATCCTAGACCATTCTCAAGACATTTTTCTCATTAGAGAAAACAATTACTGCTTTTATCTCCAGGGTTATGCTATATTTTCTAAGCTATATGCTTTTCATCTAGCCATTGCACAAGAGAAAATAAGTCAGCTATGGCTGAATCTGTTAAGTTAGGAATTCAAATAATCCACATTGAAAGAGGTAAACCTGAATAAAGGAACTGCAGGTAGAAAAGAAAAATTAAGCTTAAAGAAGTCAATGAATGAACATTGAACTCTCTGTGTATAATTAAAAATTATATCACAAAGAACTCAATTACAGAAACACACTGTACCTGAATCTTCTGAGCCCAATTACATGACGTCATGCAGAAGATTTTAAAAAAAATCTGTTCATTTTTATCCATGTGTCAAGGATTAACCCTCCAATGGTATCATTAAGAGTCCATTTTTATAGTTGCAGAGCAATAATTAAGGCTCTTATAATTAACTGTCCCATAACTTAAAAACTCTGAGTAGGGATCCCTGGGTGGCGCAGCGGTTTAGCACCTGCCTTTGGCCCAGGGCGCGATCCTGGAGACCCGGGATCGAATCCCACGTTGGGCTCCCGGTGCATGGAGCCTGCTTCTCCCTCTGCCTGTGTCTCTGCCTCTCTCTCTCTCTCTCTCTCTCTCTCTCTGTGACTATCATAAATAAATAAAAATTAAAAAAACTCTGAGTAATGTGAGCACTTGCTGATATATAGGAGACACAAAGTAATATACTTCCTTTAAAAATACTGCCAATTTAAAATAATAATTGATAGGATATGAAAGTGCTTAGGAATAAAATTTCTGGAACAAAACTAAGAAAGACTCAGAAATTGCTGAACTTTCATTCACTGGTTTATTTGAGGGATATTCACTGACTGAAAGAGGCTAATTCATAATGATGCTGGTACACATATACATCAAAGTACCCATGGAATATTTAAAAGCAACAGAATCTAGTTCTATAAGCTAGAACCTTGGAGAACCAAGTGAAGTCTACTATCTCCATGACAGCCTTTCGGATAAAAAAAAAAAAGTACTAATGGAATCAGAAAGTAAGAATTGGCAAGACCTTGGAGGCTCTCTTTCCTGACTCCCCTTCAAAGCAGTATCATTTGCACTGTATTCTTGTAATTTTTTCAGTAAAAAGGCATCTGGTGACATACACAACTTTGAACCAGGCTGAGTATACTGCCTTGTTTTATCAAAATGACTGGTTAATTTTTAAATTTGATTTTTCTCAGAGACAACATGTCAAAACCTAGGCTTTGTTTGTAGTCAAAATTTCCAGCCAAATCAACAGGGGAGAAGAATACACTGGTTATTACTGGTGTCATCATTTGATGTGTATATCAGCTCAGGAAGGATTTGGCAGCCCCCTGGTTGGCAATGAGACATTATTGAAGAGACTTACTGGGAAGCAGAACATCTGGACTCTGGTTTCAGCTCTGTTACTCATCTATGGAGGGACTTTGGGCATTGGTTGCTATTGCATAAGCCTTATTTCTTCCTTGTTAAAAGAACAAAATGATGCTGGCTTCAGTGAATAATGCTTAAATTTAGATGACATTTTATTGTGTCTTAAAAATGGTGGAGGTTGGGATCACATGTTTTTTTTTATATATATTAACTGGTAACATCAGCCTCATAATTCTTCTAGGTATTCACCTCATAGCACTTTGCTGGGCAAAATATTTATTAGAGGTCTCTGAGGCGCAAAGCCATAAATATGGAATAAGGTGTCTTAGAAGGAAATAAACTCTCCACTGTAGGAGACTGAGGGATCATCCAGATGCTGCAGAGGAGGCTCAAAGATCAGTCTGGTTATTGATTTGTATTGGCCTGTAAGACCCCGATGTTTCTAGCAGCAATGTCCACAATAGCCAAACTGTGGAAGGAGCCTCGGTGTCCATCGAAAGATGAATGGATAAAGAAGATGTGGTTTATGTATACAATGGAATATTACTCAGCCATTAGAAACGACGAATACCCACCATTTGCTTTGACGTGGATGGAACTGGAGGGTATTATGCTGAGTGAAATAAGTCAATTGGAGAAGGACAAACATTATATGTTCTCATTCATTTGGGGAATATAAAAAATAGTAGAAGGGAATAAAGGGGAAAGGAGAAAAAATGAGTGGGAAATATCAGGGAGGGAGACAGAACATGAGAGACTCCTAACTCTGGGAAATGAACTAGGGGTGGTAGAAGGGGAGGTGGGCGGGGGGTGGGGGGTGACTGGGTGATGGGGGGCACTTGATGGGATGAGCACAGGGTGTTATTCTATATGTTGGCAAATTGAACACCAATAAAAAATAAATTTATATAAAAAAAAGATTGCTGGCAGGCTGGAGGGTTTATGGTAGCATCTTTGAACACCATAAAATGTTGTACGAACTAAGATATCATTGTTAAGGAAGACAAAGATGAAAGTGAAGTCTTCTATTGGAAGAGTTCACACATAGAAATACTAAAAAGAGGACTTATCCTTTTCGTAATCCTCGAGAAAAACATTGTAACTGTTGACTTTGGACAATGCATTTAAATTTTTTTTTTTTACTTTTTTTTCTTATACATTATTTAAAGGACTCAGTTTAAGAGTATAAAGGCAATTATTTCAGTGCTTCTGTTCTTCTGGTTCATATGCCATTTTACGTGCTCTTCATTCGTAATTTGTAGGGCAACCTTTGGACATTTTAGTCATTTCAAGACAAAGGGCAATTATATCAGTCCTCTAAAAAGCCAAAGGCAGACCTGTGATAGATAATCGGTGAAGATACGACTTTAGTCAAGCTGTTCTCATTGGACTCTTTCACAAAGGGTAAATAACAAAAAAAACTCACTACTATAACTCAAAAAGACATTATAACTTAAATAAAGACATTATTTCTTGAAAATCTAGAGAATTAAGTGAATATTTTGGAGGAGATTACATTTTTCAAAAAAGGGCTGTGGCAGAGGGTATGCATTTTACAATCACAGATGGAACTCAGTCTCTTTACGGTGATATTTTATACAAAGTGCATGCTTGAGGAGGTGGACGATAGTCTATGTTAGAACATGTGGAAGAATTAGTTATGGATCCTGCCCTAAGGAAACTACTTATTTGGTTTGGATAACAGAGAGGAGGAGAAAGCCAAAGTCAGATACTCTAGATCATTTGAAATATTTGTTGCAAACCAGCATGTATCAAAGTCACACTCTGTGCCAGGCATCCTACATGTATAATCTTATTTTATCCTTACTATAACACTTATTATTTTCATACTGGAAGAACATTTTGTAAAAGGGAATTGACATTTTGTACTACCTCAGGAAGCAGTAGTAAGAATGTTCGGTGAAAATTACTGGCAGTTATCATGTGGTTCCCCATAATAAAAGACAAGAGTATCCTAGCTGCACCATCTCTCCTTTCACAGCTAGTCTGCTGGTGTGGCTGGTTAGACCATGGCTCCCTCTCTGTGCTCTCCAGTTGGGAGCTCTGCCCTCCATCAGTGACAAAGACCCCTGCCAAAGGAGGACTGATCTGTCAAGAACATTCAGTGGCATTTGTCCTTTGTTTGATGTCCCAATTTAACCCACCATCAGTAGAAAGTTTGAAAAGTTCCCTTTTCCCCAAAGGGAACTTCCTCATGACATAAATAATCTCTGCCATCGGCAGTCTTACCATAGCCTGGGTTCTGACGCAGGATGGAAAGTGGGATTAGATGTCTTTTCCCTCCCTTACTCCCATCTCAGTGTTTCTTGATTATATTCGCTGAAAAGTGAATGGGCTTTGTTATTTTAGAAGTACTCCACTGGCTTCTTGGAAAAAGCCCAGTTACTTTCTGAAATGATCTTAGTTTTGTTCAAGCCTAATCATTTGCTGAGCCAAAGTGGCTCAGAAATTGATGAAAGTCACAATCAGGAAATAGTATTTTCCTGCAACCTCCCAGAAACACAATAGAAAGCAACAGATCTTGTGCTATATATAAATCACACTTGAGAAAGCACAGTAAGTGGATTGTATATTTACTTTCAAGACTTTTTTTTTTTTACAAGTTTTAGTTGTCAGTAAAAGTCACATGTAATATTTCACTTTTATAGTGATTCAGATAAAATGATCAACCATTTATCTAGCACATATTCATTGTCACGAGCCTGACAACCTACATTATCTAAGTGTGAATCTAGAAATAAATTTTTTTATTTTGTGTGTGAGGGCAGCAATAGAGGGATGTGGGATGCTAGCCTGTTTGGAAAATATCTGAGTATTTGCTCAGGAACTGTACTCAGTGGGGCCAACTCCAGGAGCCTGTGAGGAACAGAAGGGGACAGTGAAATTCAACTCCAGTTGACACGGTGCCCAGTGTCAAGATGGTGAGTTAAATCCACAGGACATAGGGTTCAGAGCCATGAATTTGGAACCAAGAAGGGGACAGTAGGTGGAAAGTTGATCGAAAGAAAAGGGTAAAGTGTTTCTGAGTCTACTCCAACATAAGGAATGGTTGCAGATATTTGGTACCCAGGAAATATTTGTTGGATGGATGAATGGATATATGAAGAATGACAGCTTGAGATATTTGCCTCTTGAGGTCCATGGGACATGACAATAGGGGGTATTGGCCAAGATACAAAAGTGAGAGGTAGTAGAGCAGGCCGCAAAGTGACAGAACTGATTCCTACATGCACATGCATAAAAGAGGCATGGATGCAATAACTACAGTAGAGGATTACCGGACATCAGGGAAGTGTTCACAGAGAGGGGTGGAAGATAAGGAAGATTTCCAAGCAGGATTTGGGGGAGAACACATGAAGGTGGAAAGAAAGGAGGGAGTAAAATATGTCAATAGGTAAATAAGGTACCAGAGAGTAGCCTAATGAAGCTGGATCATGTAGTGTGTGCAGAGAAACCACAAAAGCAGTCTGGGACCAGAAAGGGGAGAGCTTGAATTTCTAGGCTAAGAACTTTGAGCAGTAAATGTACCAACCATTCCCTTTCTATCAGAATAGATGTGAAGCCTGGGAAAAATATACAAGTTAGTTCTATGAAGTGTTTAGCACCTGTCCAATATAACAGGACACTCGTATTGATAGTTCTCACTGAAAGAGAGTAGTGAAACATTAGCAAATGAATGAAAGAGCATAAAGGAGGAAAAGTTAAATTATTACATAAAAATTCTGTAAGACTCATCTATTTTCTTAAGTATCAGAAAATATAAAACTGGACAGCAAAGGAATGCAAAACAAATTGATGACTAGTGCTCTGCTAACCTCTTGAGGACCACTTGGGGGACACAAAAGCAAATCAGTCACATGCAAATGGTAATGACATTTTTTTCCCATTTTAAATCCTTTTTGCAACAAGGCAGATGTAAATTTAAAAATGCACAGTTAAAAACTCCTCTAGGTGTAGCATTTAGAATGCAATGCATTGCCATAAAATACTTAATAATAATTAGGTGCTCTACACTGTTTACCAACAAAAATACTTCACAAATGGCTTAGGGAATGCATCTCTCTCCTCCATTCTGTAAAGCAAAATCTGGTTTAGTGGGGAATTTTCTATCACCATTTGGAGCTTTTATTGTAATTAGAAAGCTATTTTTGCTAAAATCATTGTAATTGAAAAATGGTCCTTATTGTTCATATTTTCCTGCTTTCCTTTGCTTGGGTAAGGAGTATAGGGAGCAGAAAAAAATAAGGAAAGGAAAGAGGGGAAATTTATCTAAATAATGATAATGAAAAGGTGAACATGTAGCAAACCACATACCTTTGCCTCATTAAGTGCACATGATGATCTTTAGGAGAAAAAGCAGCAAAGTTGAAAATGTGTGTTGTAACAATCTGGGAGGTAGAGTGCATGAAGGGCCTGGATGGGTCGAACTGGTGGAGATTGCAGATTCTTGTCGGTGCCTTCTTGGGAGAGATTCCTACCTTTGCGTGGAACACATCAGACACTTCTTGCCTGGGGCAGATGGCTCACTCTGTATGCAGCTTTCTAAAATGGGGTGGGGTTTGCCGAGCATTTTGTGCAATCCAGACTCTGCCATCTATTTCTGCCTTTCTTCCTTCCAACTTGCTCATTTTGTGACCTTCTCCTTCAGTTTGTCCTTGGAATTTGTGTTTTCTAGTTCCAGATTACTATTCCACTCTTCCCTACTTCTCTGGCCTGGCTTCCCTAGCGTCTGGTCCACAATGAAGATTTACTATGGCTTTGTCGAACAACTGGACCAAGATGGCACTGATGTTTTTTTTTTGATGTGCCTAATTGTTTGGAGGCCCCAGGCTCCCCCTAGGCTCCCCAGTTTATATCTACTCTTGTCTAGTGGACTGTGCTGAGTGTATACCTTGCCTTGGCCTGATCCCTTTTTGTTTGTTTGTTTTGTTTTCCTTTTATCTACAGTTTATGCCTGGAAATAATGGGGCTGATTATATCTAATTTCAGAGGCAGTCAACCACCTGTGATTTCTGGTCCTCCTTCTCTCACTGGATCTGGGACCAAGGATACATTAGTTAAGCTTGCAGCATTTCACAATTTTCTCATCTACATAATGGAAATGTCCCAAATGCTCTGAAGAATTCTGGAACGTCTGGTTTTAATAACTTGTCACTATAAGAATTTTCCCTAAATCTTCCTGTTCCGTCACAGATTTGATTACCTTAAGTTCAATGACATTGAGGTGAATGGTCATGTTTCCTTTTGCTTTAATAATGGCTCATGACTTTATAGCTTTTTAATTTTTGTTTATTTTATTAATTTTTTGGAGTGGGCAGAAAGCTTGAAGGAAGTATCATGGGAATGATATTTTGGGTTTTCTCTGTCTGCAAGATGTTTTCTCACTCTACTTCATCAGCCAGTATGATTCCAGGTTAGATGTCCCTTTGGCCTGGAGGACCTTATGACACATGTAGCCATCTTCTTGATAGGCTCCTTCTGGCCTATGGATAGACTGTGGGAAGAGGAAGGAAGGCAACCACCAAAATGCATTAATCCTAGGCCTACGCTGTAGAAACCAGAGGTGGTGTTGGATATATGAGATTAAAGCTGAAAGCAAGTGGGTCTTTTCCCCGTTTACCCATTGGGATCTGGGAATGTACCAGAAGTATTGAGTAACTACATGAAAGTAAATATAATATCCAGTGAGAGTATTTACACAGGAGAGAGTCTGCTTTTAGTGACCCTTGGCTGGTTTTCATCAGGGCAGCCTGGAAGGGTCTCAAAGAGAGTGGCTAACATCAGAACCACTAGGTGAACACTCAGGGGTTTGCCATGGGGTACATCATGAACCCATTGTCAAGGGCTGCAGGGAGACAGAATGGGATACCCAGTGCCTGTGAGAGCCAATGCCAGGCCATATCGTCAGCTGAGAAGGATGTCAGGCCTAAGGGAGACAAGCACAACTCTGAGATGCTTGGGCATCGTGAGTTTGCCACCAACCAGGTGCCACTGTGGCGGCACAGTGGGGAAAGGAGCATGCTCCTGAAAAGACAGCTATAACAGGGAAGGAGACAGCTGGGAATCTTGAGACCCCACTAGTGCAGGAACTGGCAGATTTAAAAGGCCTTTCCCCTCCTCACTAACCAGCAAGGCTTATGGGGTGGGAGACTAAGGAAAGAAAAATGCAGAGTAGAAAAAGAACAAGACAGATGTTCTTTGCTCACCTTGGTGGAAGTGAGTCCAATTTCAATTTGGCTATTGAAGGGTATTAGGAGGAAACTGGCCTGCCCTCACATTTCCTATGCAGTGGGGGCACCTGCCTGCTATCTTTCCCTGCAATATCTCCCTGGCAGGTGGCTAGAGCCCCATCATGGTCAGGGAGGAGAGAGAATGACCATGCTCCCTGGGGCCAACAGGGCACAGAAGGGATGGGAGCAGGGCTTGAAGCCTCAGGCAGCAATACTATGGCCCCTGTCACATGTCTAGTTAAGAGGCCCCCTGTCTGCAGAAGCTGTTTGCTGTGTTAGAGTCACATACAAAATAAGAAGAGGAAGCTCTGATGAGCGCCGTTTTCTATTTTGGACGTGCAGACACTCACTAACATTTGCACATAGATTTTCCTAGCTGGAAGTGGGAAAGGGTGACAAATCCATTATTGATTGATTAGGGAGCTGACCTGGTAATAGCAGAATTCTCGTGTGATGGATTTAACACTATGATCTCTTAGAATTAAAATGCATTTGTTTTAAAACATTCCAAAACATAATTAGCAAAACAGAAAGTCTGTTCCTTCCCCACCACATGTACCACACCAGGAAATGACACTGGCAGTCCCCTGCTGAGAAATGACACAGGACAGAGGGGGGTTAGGGATAAGGAGCACCCAGTGAGGACAGGAGAGAGGTGAGGAGGGGAAAAAATTGCAGCCTTTAACATTCCCCTGCATTGGAATATGTTACTTGGCATAACATCACGTTCTAATAACGACAAGAGTAACTGACGTGCTTCTATTCCCCATGAGGCAAAACAGATGCTGTCTCTATGACGAGGCACTTCATCTTCAGCTGAGCAGCCATGTCTATAAGCTAGACACCTCGCCAGCAAACTATTCCTAGGCAAGATTCTTCCTGCGGCGGATGGGGACATCGCACACATGAGGCACGTGGCAGTGCTTGCTTCAGAGCAGCAGCTGGGATGCGAATGTGTTTGCAGGGTGTGTGTGTGTGTGTGTGTGTGTGTGTGTGTGTGTGTAGAGGGAGATTCAAGACAGGGAGGTTAGGGGTAGAGAAAGAGAGACAGGAGGGAGAGATATCCATTCTCCTACTTACTCCAAATTGACCCCACCCAGTGGTACTGGAGATAGAGACTGAGGCGCTGGGATTCAGAGCAGAGGGTCCTTCCAGGGTCGTCTACTGAGAACAGAAGAGAAAGCCTGGTCTTCAACAGTAAAAGGACAACTTGGATAAAAGGAAGGACGTGCTGTCACTGTTGGCCACCCCTGCAGAGGGATCCGGGAATCACATCCTACCAGTCATGTGCTAGAAAGTGCAAAGACAAGGGAAAAGTGTTCCTACATCAGAAACTGTACGTGTGGGTAGGTAAGAGAATGACATCTGAATCACACTCCTGTGTTCCCAAAGCTCTTTCTTGTGTTCTATCGTGCTGCTCCTCATACCCACCCTGTGATGTTGCCCAGACGGGTATTATAGCGATGAGAAAACGCAGCATTTTATAGTCAACCAGCTTGCCCACTTTCCAATCCGTAAGTGGTAGAGAGGAGTTTACCTCAAGTCCGCTAACTCTGCTCTCAGACTCTTTCTACTACACCGCGCAGCCAGTTATGACAGGACCCCAGGGTATATGACTCCACAGAAGCCTACTGGTTTGCAAACCTGGATCCCCATGTAGCTCTAAGAGGCATGATATAGATGGGATGGGCTAGGTTGAGGTGAATGTGTGTTTCTACCCCCCTATGCAGCGGGCCATTGCTTGGACACCCCAAGTACTTCCCTGAGCGTGAGGCTAAGTAGAGCTTAAAACTTCTGGGGAGAGTGGGAAGCATGCAAAAAATAGTCTATTGTCTTGCAAAGTCCGGAGGATGTTCATTTGGTTTTGCCTATTTTTTTAATTTATTATTTTAATTGGAGTCCAATTTGTCAACATATATCATATCACCCAGTGCTCATCCCGTCAAGTGCCCACCTCAGTGCCCATCATCCAGTCACCCCAACCCCCCCCCGCCCACCTCCCTTTCCACCACCCCTTGTTCGTTTCCCAAAGTTAGGAGTCTCTCATGTTCAGTCACCCTCACTGATATTTTCACTCATTTTGTCTACTTTCCCCTTCCCCTTTATTCTCTTTCACTATTATTTATATTCCCCAAATGAATGAAACCATATAATGTTTGTCCTTCTCTGATTCACTTATTTCATTCAGCATAATACCCTCCAGTTCCATCCATGTCGAAGCAAATGGTGGGCATTTGTCGTTTCTAATGGCTGAGGAATATTCCATTGTATACATAAACCACATCTTCTTTATCCATTCATCTTTCGATGGACCCCGAGGCTCCTTCCACAGTTTGGCTATTGTGGACATTGCTGCTAGAAACTATCGGGGTGCAGGTGTCCCGGCGTTTCACTGCATCTGTATCTTTGGGGTAAATCCCCAACAGTGCAATTGCTGGGTTGTAGGGCAGGTCTATTTTTAACTCTTTGAGGAACCTCCACACAGTTTTCCAGAGTGGCTGCACCAGTTCACATTCCCACCAACAGTGCAAGAGGGTTCCCTTTCTCCGCATCCTCTCCAACATTTGTGGTTTCCTGCCTTGTTAATTTTCCCCATTCTCACTGGTGTGAGGTGGTATCTCATTGTGGTTTTGATTTGTATTTCCCTGATGGCCAGTGATGCAGAGCATTTTCTGGTGTGCGTGTTGGCCATGTCTATGTCTTCCTCTGTGAGATTTCTCTTCATGTCTTTTGCCCATTTCATGATTGGATTGTTTGTTTCTTTGGTGTCGAGTTTAATAAGTTCTTTATAGATCTTGGATACTAGGTCCTTTATCTGATACGTCATTTGCAAACATCTTCTGCCATTCTGTAGGTTGTCTTTTAGTTTTGTGGACTGTTTCTTTTGCTGTGCAGAAGCTTTTTATCTTGATGAAGTCTCAATAATTCATTTTTGCTTTTGTTTCCCTGGTTTTGCCTATTTTGTGCAAGTAGAAATCTATCTGAATTTATGCTTATAGCAATGCGTTCTCTAGAACAAAGAAGCAGCACATCGCTCTCCATCTTCTTGCCCTTGCTTTCTGAGGTCCAGTTGAGTTTTACTTATTAAGAAGCCGGATCCAGAGCACTCAGATGTAAGCAGGGCAAAAACAAGTTGCCAGAGGCTAACAATGTCTTTATGATGAACTGTTCTCCTTTCACTCTATATATTATTCTACGGGCTATAAGCATTTTTATCTTAAAGATTTCCACTATTTTTCCTGACCGATCTTTTCTTCCTTGGGGGAATAAATATTAGAAAAAGGAAGAAAAATCAAAAGGGAACCAGCATTTAGCAGATACTTGATTATAGCTGGTTCTGGGGAATCTGCCCTTCTTCCCCATTGTAAGAATGGAGGTGAGCAAGGTAGGCTCCAGACATGAAACAGGTAAAGGCATCCCAACTGCTGGCATCTCTCCTCTGTGCAATCACTTTTGTACTTTAACCTTCTACTTGTAGCACTTTAATATTAAAGACTTCTCTCTTGACTGAGGATTAGGAGTTCTTACTAAGAGGCGGGAAATCTGATTTGACAGACATCGTGATGACGCTGCACTGCTTCAGGACCATGCAGATTGGAGGAATCACGCCTTTCATACCCTTGGCCTGGTCTCCTCCAGCAACAGGGAGATGAAACCTCCCAACAGTCATGAAAATGGACTTTCTGTACAGCAGCCTTGTTGTGGTGGTTTGTTACAGATCGGATTGCCTTTGGGCTGTCCAACCCTCAACACAGAATCTGAGCAGAGAGTTGAGGATGTACAGTAAGAACACAGAGAGAGCACACATGAAAGATAGAGGAACATCTCTGCAGAGAGAGCACCCAAGTTCAGCTTAGGCCTGGTGTGGGTGACAAGATGACCATGAGGAACAGAGGAAGGCAGTCTGTCAATTTTCTGGGCTCCTGGGGCAGGTGGCAATGCTTCTTTAGACAATACCTTTGAGATTATTAGCATACTTGGTGCCATTTCCATTCTAGTTCTCAAATACAGGCAGGAGTGCCTCAATGGGGCTGTTCCTGTGCTCTGTGGGACTAGGTGACAGGAGCCACAGGCGTGGAAAATGGAATGGGTTGACAGATCCAGATTTGCTAGGCTTGATTGGGCCATTGACTGGCTTATTCTTATGGTGTTCTCCTCCTTCAGTTCCAGATATACTATTCCTCCAGCATTGTCCATCATCTGTGTGTAGAGATAAGAAATGCCTCAGGCCTCCAGTGAACTGATTGGAAGTCACTTCCTACCTTGCCCAGCAGGTAGGCTGCTATCCACAGACTGAGCAGTAGACACGTCCCAGTGTTCTGTATGTTTTGGCAAAATGCCTACCTAAATCCATGGCTCACCCCCCTCCCCAACACACACACACACAACATGCTTGTATATCCTGTATCAGAGATTTGCAAGTAGCTGTTTCTCTCATCTGGAAAATTTCCCCTCCTCTGTCTAGACACATTCTTCAAAGTCTAAACTTAGACCCAACCTCTCCAGGAAGCCTTTGTGACGATGCCAGTCTGTGATCACTTCTCCTCCTTCTGTATGTTCCGTACTGATTCACTACAAACCTGCCTTTATCATGGTTCCCTTAGAAATGATGTTTGACTTGTTTTACATTTTTCTGTCTCAAATGCAAGCATGGTGTCTTATGCTTTTTTAGATGCCTCCAGACCAGCATATGGAAGGAGTTCAATATTAGTTCCTTTATAAAGTGACCTTTCTGAGATTTGGGGAGAATCTGGCTTATTGCACAGTTGTCTGTGTGTCTCTGCGTGTATCTTTGTGTGTGCGCTGTATGTGTCTCTGTGTGTCTGTGGGTGTTTTTGTTTGTGTGTATGTGTGTGGTGATGGACAACCACTTCCCCTTCCAGGTCTCAGGAAGTAGGTTGAGACAACTGGGGCTTTCACAAATCTTCTAGAGTATTTATAGCCTTGTTGCTTTTACTATATAGCACAGTGTCTTAGAGTGGTTTGTTTTATGTGCCCCTTCATTCCCCTGCTAGCTTATGAGCATAAAGACAGGAACCTTACCTAATTAATGTCTGCATTCCCAGGACCCAGCTCAGAGTCTGCACACATGAAGTATCAGGTAATGCAATGGAATTAATATACTTGTAGGAAACATCATTCTTTTCCCCTCCTCATCATTCTACAGTAATAAATAGGACCCACAGTAATAAATAGGAAATATTTCCATTTCTGGTATTTTGGAGGACAGTAGCTCTCTCCTTTCCTTGCCCTGCACTTATTATCCTCAACAGTAGGGAGTGAGTCTTCAACTGTGAGCCTGGGAGAAGAGCTGGAATTGAGTGGCTCCCACCTTTGGAGTGGTCTCTTTCCCAAAACAACTTGTCCTTGGGTCATACGTGCTTCTCCTCTCCATGGAAAGGCATGCCAAGGTCAACTCTGTCTCAGGGCGTGTGTGTGTGTGTGTGTGTGTGTGTGTGTAAGCATGCGGGCTGGTGTGTTGATTCTAGGGGAGGCTATGGATGCTCTATTATCCCCAGGTGCAACCTGCATTTCTCCAGTTCAACGTCATTCACATCAAACCTGATATTTTTATCTCCATCTGGCTGCCTCTGCATCTCTCTCAGTGATTTCTGAACTCTGAGCAGGAAGAGGAGCCATTATGAACCATCACACCCAACTCCCCATTGGTGAGGAAATCATGTCTTGAAGAGTGAATCAACTGCTTCCCTTTTTCCTTCATCTAGTCAGCCTGAAGCGTGCACATGGCCTCTGAAGACCTGGGTCTATAGTGGTTGGGGTGCACCCCAGAGAGATTTAATAATTATTTTTTAAAATCTCACACTGGGACTGTCATTCACCAGCTCTGGTTACCCCAGGGCTAGAGACCAGACATCTAGCAACACCTCTTGGTCCAGAGCCACTGAAATGATTTACAATAGTCTGTCTATTGTGTCCCACCTGTTTCTCCCCATGGAAATTACAACACATTTTCTTGTCCCCATCTTCCCTTCGCACCCTCTGTCAACTGCCGATCCCGGTGCTTCTCTGTCCGGCTTCCCACAGCCCTCCTTTTAGGATCTGTGAGTATGACATACTCTCTCTTCAATGCCAGTCATATCCTGATCTGTTGGCCTTGTCATACCTAAGTAATAATAAAACCTACATTCTGAGATACTTTGGGATTATTGAACAGAAAGAAGGCTGGGGATGGAAGAATCACAACACAGCCACTGCTTTAGGAAATTGGCTCCCTGCCAAGCACTGCCATAAGCTGCCCATGCATCAGGTTATCCAGGTCCCCACCTTTGCTCACGGATGCATTTTTCAAGTGAGCAAAATGGCTGGGATCACAGAGGTCAAAAGACCTTCCCACAGTGATGCATCCAGGTAGTGGAAATGACTGAGCTGGCTTCAGAGACAAGGGTTTTGGGTTATAAGACGACGTGGAGATCACTGCAGCTTCATGCAGTGGCTGCAGATAAGCCACCAGGCTCTTGCACCTCGAAGGTCTCTGGCCCTGGGCATCTCATGAATGGCAATGAAAACCAACGGATTGGCTGGACTTCCATCACGAGTCTTCTCTTAACAGCCGAAGGCAGGGCTACACTTTCCCAAATTCCTGCCAATTTCACCCTCCTGCTCCCATGCCTTGGACATCTCGGGAGGTATCTGCAAAGCCCTAATTCCCATCCCATCCTTCCCGAGGAAAGTTTCTTATCGTCTCGCTGTGCTCCCATCACCTAAAAGCTCCAGGGATTGAGCTGTGGAAACTCCAAATCCATCTTATGGCTCAAAGTCGGCTCTAATTCCTTCCTGTTCTCAGGAAGCCCAGAGCTACACTTATAACCGCCACCGACTCCAGCTTTGTTTAAATCATGACAAAACAAGAATTGAGAAGTCAAGTTTAGTCACTGCCCCCTACCTCCATGCCTTTTGCATTTTGCCATTAGAAAACTTTGCAATAGACGGCGCACTTGCTTTTCTGCCAGATTCCTTGTAACTGAAAACCGATTGACTTAAGTCTGATTAATATGTGCAGTGTAGACAGCCAAGGGTTTCTGAATCCATATGAATGAATTACCATACATCAAAAGATACTTCAGAAGAGGAAGTGTCTCCAAAGTCAGTGTGAGTTGTTGGTTAAAATCACATGACAGACCTCGGCTAATAGCCATTTGACTCCGTCTGCTGGTTTTGGCTGGGTTCGCCTGTCTCTCTGATTAAACACTTTTTCCTTCAGAAACTCCAGCTTCAGCTTTTGTTTACCTGGGAAGTTCAGAGACAAATCCCTCCTTCCGACAGACATGTTTGGGGGCTTTGAGTCTAGACAAGAGGATACTTTGCAACGACTCTTAGAATTTTCCCTTGCTATGGATCATTTATCAAGGGTATACATCCTCAAGATCTTCCAGAGGATTCAAATGATGGCACCCATGGGGCACAAGGAATTGACGGTTGTCAATGCTGCCACCAAGGAGGAGCCAACAACCCTGAGGTGGGGGTGTCAGGCTCTGGATCAACCATTTCCGGAGTTAACAATTACTAGACTAGGCTTCTGCCACCAGAAACAAAGATGCCAAACTACTCCTGTTTAGTCTTGGATGGAACTCCTTTGAAGATGCAGGATTGCAGAGCCAGAGCTACATCTCTTCTTGGCAGTTCAGAGGTGCTGTGCTGCCCGCTGGGGTGGCTCCCTCTGTGGGTCAGTGTGTGCAAAGCATGGGCAGAGCCGGACCCATTTATAACGAAACCCTGGTGGCTTATTGGACTCTCATTTATGGGGGAATGTTGTAGGATTGAAGTTCCACTTCCCACTGTCTAGATGGCTTGAAGGCAAGCACCGGCCAAGCCTGCTGGTCACAGCCAGGTGAGATCTCTGAAGGGGAGACCAGGCAGGAGAGTCGGGCACTGATGAGGGCCCACACCCGAAAGTTCTCGATGGGCAAGTGCATTACTCTTTCCTTGGGTTCGCTTCCTATGGCTTGCTGCTTTTCTGAACAGCTTTCCATGGGGGTTACTGGTACTTTATATTTTACTTAAAGAAAAAAACATGTCCGAGCAATAAAGCAATTCTTTCAAAGATAGCCAGTGACCTCCCGATAGGGTTGGCTGTATTCTGCAAACTGGGGTGTGCTGTGTTTTCCCAGCAGACACGAGAACCCACAGAACAAAAAAGGAGCATCTGTGGGGCAAGTTGATTTTATTGGAAGATTTACGGAATTTTTCTCTGTTACCAAAGCAGATTTATAAAGAGGGGGAGTGGAAAATTCTTATAAATGCTTAATAAAAATCATGCAGCCTTCACAATTTTGAAGTTACTTCAGGCTTTACCTCTAGGCTCTCAGAATACAGTTTGAGGAGCACAGGGCCAAACTGAAGCACTAAGTCATAGGAACCTGCCTGTATATGTCACTCAGTTATCCTCTGAACTGGTTTCATCTTAATACTCCCTATAAAAATATATACTTTTTTCTATGTAGGTCATTAAGAATGTGGAATCTATTTTGTGGAGATAAGCTACTTTAAAAGAATTTTTATTTTATTTTATTGATTTTTTTTCATCATAAGTGTACTCTTTAACCTCTGCCCCTATTTCACCCCCTGACCTCCAATTTGGTAACCATCAGTTTGTTGTCTATAATTAAGAGTCTGTTTCTTGGTTTGTCTCTTTCTCTTTTACTCATTTGTTTCTTAAATTCCACATATGAGTGAGATCAGATGGTGCTTGACTTTCTCTGACTTATTTCACTTAGCATTATACTTTTTAGCTCCATCTATATTGTTGCAAACGGCAAGATTGCCTTCTTTTTTTGGTTAAGTAATATTCCATTGTATTTATAAACCACATTTTCTTTATCCATTCATCAATCGATGGATGCTTGGGCTACTTCCATAGTTTGACTATTGTAGACAATGCTGTCATAAACATAGGGGTGCATGTACCCCTTTGGGTTAGTGTTTTTGTAATTTGGGGGTAAATACCCATTTAGTGTGATTTCCAGATTATAGGGTAATTCTATTTTTAATATTTAGAGAAACATCCATACTGTTTTCCACAGTGGTTGCACCAGTTTGCATTCCCATCAATAGTGTATGAGGGTTCCTATTTCTCCTGTCCTTGCCAACACTTGTTTCTTGTGTTTTTGATTTCAGTCATTCTGGAGTGATATCTTATTGTAGTTTTGGTTTGCATTTCACTGATCACAAGTGATGGTGAGCATCTTTTCATGTGTCTCTTGGCCATCTTTGGAGAAATGTCTGTTCATGTCTTCTGCCCATTGTTTAATTGGATTATTTGTATTTTGGCTGTTGGTTTTTAAAGTTCTTTATATACATTAAATACTAACTTTTTATCAGATGTATCATTTGCAAATATCTTCTCCCATTTCATAGATTGCCTTTAAGTTGATTGTTTCCTTTGCAGTGAAGGAACTTTTTATTTTGATGAAGTCCCAATAGTTTATTTTTGCTTTGGTTTCCTTTGTCTCAGGACACATATTTATTAAGATATTGCTACAACCAATGTTAGAGAAATTACTGCCTTGCTTTTTTCAAGGATTTTTATGGTTTCAGATCTCAAATTTAGATTTTTAATCAATTTTGTGTATGATGAAAGAAAGTGGCCTAGTTTCATTCTTTCACATGTACCCAACCAGTTTTCCCAGCACCATTTGTTGAAAAGGCTGACTTTTTCCTAGCACAAGCTATTTTGTTTTTTAAAGATTTTATTTATTCACAAGAGACAGAGAGAGAGAGAGAGAGAGAGAGAGAGAGAGGCAGAGACACAGGCAGAGGGAGAAGCAGGCTCCATGCAGGGAGCCCGACGTGGGACTCGATCCCGGGACTCCAGGATCATACCCTGGGCCAAAGGCAGGCTCCAAACCGCTGAGCCACCCAGGGATCCCAACAAGCTACTTTGGATCAAAAATCGTTAGGCACTATGAGTGATCAAAAATATTTTCTGAATAGATTTTGGATACCAGGTTTTAAAAGCATCGTTTAATGTCCACATCATTGTAGAGGCTTGAATTAAACTACTTTATACTTTATAGCCATTATAGTTTGGTCTAATATATGTAAATTGTTTTTGAATAAAATTCTCCTTAAACGCCTAGAATACTTGGTTGATTTTAAATGACTAATTATTGTTGTAATCATTATGCGAGAGCATAAGGTATGTTCTGTCTTAAAAATAAAGCATGGCAAAGTCTTCCATGGTTTGCAATTCAAATTGGATGGCTCAGAGTCATTAAAAAGCAGGTGAACAGAAGATATAAATCACTTTTTTTAGAAAGGGGCTATATTTGCTCTGATCTTGGCATCATTTCGTGGGAAGAATTGTTTAGGGCTGAGGGTTAGCAGTAAGTATAAAGTAGGAGTTAGGTTCAGTTTTGGTGACCAGTTGAGTTTGGCCAAGCCATTAGCCAGGCATTTTGAAATATGAGTGTCAGAAACAACAGCCATCCTTCATGCAGACAATGTGATTTCCAAATCCAAAATAATGAAGAAGTTTCTGTAATACTGCACAGGCTCTGTGGAGGGGCGAAAATTAAGTCAGCAGGTTTCTGCCCTCACAGCTGCCTGAGTCCTTGGGAAGATGGTGTTTGAATACATTTGCACTTTTAAATGTCTTAGATTGTCTTGATGACGTGGCATTGACAAAGAGGTCTTTGTTTGCTGCTTCTCTCCCCTCTGTGTGGATTTTTATATTCTTTGAACCACCCTATGTTTTGTGTTGTTGCTTTTGTTAGGAAAGGCAAAGTTAATAGATAATATATGCCCTGAAGATTTTCTCCTTCTAAACTGGTATTTTGTCACAATTTTGTGTCTTGTATTGAGTTTTAAATGACAGTGCCATTGTGCAAGTTAGTAAGCACTTAACAACTGCCAAGGATAAAGTTTGATTCAAACTCACCGTGACAGAATTTTTATTTGAAATTCAAGTTATGGATATTTTTCTTTGGTTCCTTATGGATTTTGCAATTTGTATACAAGAAACATTTCAATACTCATCTTCTCAGTAAGAGATGATTAAATGTATGACACATTTTGGCAACCCAGGAGACTACATTCCTCATTTTTTTTTTCTAATGGGAGTGTTTTATTGATTGGTCATCAAGAGAGATATTTGTTTCCACAGAGAAGTACAGATAGAATATAAAATCTACTTTTGAGTATCAGTGAAGAATCATTGGGCGGTAGTCAGTACAGAGATACATATTTGAAAAGGAAAAATGTGAAGACAGAATTATTTCTAATTAAAAAAGTTACCACTTGCCTAAGAAAAAAAGATATCAGAGTCATCTGAGATAGTTGTGCACTCTAGTTTGTATAATTTTGCACACATATCCAGAGAATTAGATTAAATTAACAAATGAGACAAATAAACAGCAGGAATGAGCCTAGAAGTGTAACATAGCTGCTGTTATGCCTGGGCAATAAATGACTGTGTCCCCAGACTGTCCCCAGAAGCTGCCATGATTCCTTACATCATGTTAGGAGAAGAAAAATTATTCCAGAGTCCGAGAGAATCTGGCTGTGAATCTAGACTCTACGATTGTATGAATTTGAGCAAGTTAACTTCGAGGCCCAATTACCTCATCTATATAATTGGCACAAACAATATGTTCCTTGAAGATTTTTTTTTTAATTTGAGAGAGAACAAGAGAGGGTGAGAGAGTGGCAGAGGGAGAAGCAGACTCCCCACTGAGCTGGGAACCCCAATCAGGGCTCAATCCCAGGACCCTGGGATCATGACCTGAGCCAAAGGCAGATGCATAATCAACTGAGCCACCCAGGTGCCCCAAGATTTTTTTTAGAGAGGCAAATTAACTGATATCCGTAACATCCATACCCTGGTTTCTGACCCATGGTGGGTTCACCACCAGTAGGATTATTATAGAGCTACTCTAACTCCTAAGGAGCAAACCCTGACATTGAACCTCAGTGCCCCCTAGAGAAAACAATGAGTACTCTCACCTCAAAAATACATTTTTAAATGTTGAAACTTTCTTTATATTACTTAATCTAATAGCTAATTCACAACTCATATTTGACACCTATAATTAAATATCCAAAAATCTCGAATTTATCTTAGCGTTGAAATAAGAGCAATAATAGTGACAGTAATAAAAACAGGTAAGTATTGTTCTTTGGTTACCTTTGGGTAACTTTAAGAGGAGTTAGTGTAATATGACATTAGTATTAGGCATTAATAATTACTCTATATCAGTGTTGTTCCAGTCAGGATTGAGAGACCCAGAGAAATTGGAACATGGATAGTGTCTGCCTTTGGCTCAGATCATGATCCCAGGGTTCTGGGACCGAGTCCTGAGTTGGGCTCCCTGCTCAGAGGGGTGTTGGCTTCTCCTACTCCCTCTGCCCCTCCCTGGCTCCCCACTTGTGCATTCTCTCTCTCTGTCTCTCTCTCTCTGTCTCTCTCTCTCTCTCTCTCTCAAATAAATGAATAAAATCTTAAAAAAAAAAAGAAATTGGAGCATGGAAAACTTAAGGTAAAGAGAGTTACCTGTGTAATAAGAGATTAGAGTAAGACAGGCTGGTAAGAAATAAAGAGAGCCCTAAAGAATACAGGAATAGCTGCTCTAAGTGGTGACCACCCCAGGGCTGAGACAAACACCTAGGGAAGGGCTGCTGGTCAGACTTCTGGGGGTGGGTGCAGCCCTGGCTCACCGGATGGCAGACAAGTCACTGCCATGCCACATGAGTGGAATTTGCTGAAAATCCATCCTCTGGAGCTTCCTGGGAATCTTTTCTCCACGGTGCAGTAGAACACTGTGGTGACATCTCCCTGGAGGCACTGGCTTCTGCCACAAGCCTGCCTTCCAGGCACTACTGGGAGGGGGGTGCTGGTGCTGGGTGCTGGTGGCCCCCGGTCGCTGCAAGAGCTGGGTGCTGGAGAAGAGGTTTGCACTGCAGGACCCCTCCAGGAGCAGGACCCTGCCAGAGGCAGCAAGCAAACACTGCTGCCTTTCTCCCATCACCTTTACTGATAAAGCTTCCCATCCTATTAGCTGGCAGAACAATGATATTTTAGATGGCCCAGAACCACTTTCACAGAGAGACCAAAAGGATGAATTTGGAGCAGAGGGCCAGCAAGAGATAACTTTATCGTCAGAGAGACACCTTTCCGGAATATGGATGAAACCCACAAGGTAGGATGTGTGGAAGGAGAGACTAGAATGATACAAAGTACTTGAGAGCTTACCCCCCTCTCCTTAAAGATAGCCGATACTGCCTCATTTTTGCCTTTTTTTAATGTTTTTTTTTTTTCCTACAACACACTTGGGATGTGAATCTTGAACAGAGGGGCCCTGTAAGAAAGAACTTTATGAAATTTGGGTTTATGGCTATAGAAGTGTGAAGTCCTCATCCCTTCTGGTACATAGGGCTCGCGGCCATGAGACGTCCATGGAGCATCTTCTCTCTGGGCTCAATTCTCTTGAGCAAACTGTTTCCCTTATGACGTGGAAGTGGCAGGGAGGCATCTGCCCCATGGTCAGCATAGGTACTGACTTGTAGAATGAACCAGATTCTGAGGAGATTTAAATGGAGAAATTGATCAAGGGTGGAGACTTAAAAAGGAAACATAAATAAGACTAGTACAAACATAAATAATATAAATCTGCTTCCCCTAGTAGAATAGACATTTTTTAATTTTTTTATCGAAGTTTGATCTGCCAACATATTGTACACATATTTAGAGCTCAGCTTTCTTTACAAGTAGACTTGTGAATTAATTGGTGTTTGATTGCAACTAACTGAAATTATTGGCTAAGTTGAAGCAACAGGGAAACAACGCCTGGATTACTTCTTCAGGACTACGTTATGTAGAGGTTATATGGGAGATCTTTGGCATTTGTGAACAACCTCAGCAGGCACTCAAGCCCTTGGATTCTGAGATGATGTTTTCTGAATGTATATTCAAGTAGTTGTTCTTTTTTTTTAATTTTTTTTATTTATTTATGATAGTCACACACACACACAGAGAGAGAGAGAGAGAGAGAGAGAGAGAGAGAGAGGCAGAGACACAGGCAGAGGGAGAAGCAGGCTCCATGCACCAGGAGCCTGATGTGGGATTCGATCCCGGGTCTCCAGAATCGGGCCCTGGGCCAAAGGCAGGTGCCAAACCGCTGCGCCACCCAGGGATCCCCCAAGTAGTTGTTCTTAAATCAAGCGACTGTGTCTACACAGGGACCATGTGTTTGAATTTTGTAACATAAACTCAAAAAAGGATTACATTTTCCAAAGTCACTTAGACTTTAGTCTCTTTTTCCCCCTACTTTTTTCTTTATTTTTGTCTAACAATTAGCTATTTATTTTTTGATTGTTTAAAAATATGGAAGGAATTCAATCTTATTGAATTAATTCTATATATAAGAAAAGGCAATAATCATTAGTGAAAGAGAGGGAGAATAGAAATAAAATGAACTCTGAGAGACTATCTCAATGTTTCTGTTTCTTTCATCTGCCAAAGTCTGATGAGAGAGAGAAAGTCTCATAAATATTGTATCTATACTGAGCTTGTAGGTACTGCTGGCTATTTCACATTTGCACCTCCTCTTTCCCCACTTAAGATCTATCTCCTTTTTCCTGAGCAGGAACTATGTATTCTCTGCTGAAAACAAAAATGAATACAAGAACATCTTGCAGAATTGGCTTCAGTGGACTTTGCTTACTATGTAGATGGCAAGGAGAGCTAAATTTTTTTTTTTAGATTTTATTTATTTATTCATGAGAGATACAAAGAGAGAGAGAGGCAGAGACACAGGCAGAGGGAGAAGCAGGCTCCCTGCAGGGATCCCGATGTGGGACTCGATCCCGGGACCCTGGGATCATGCCCTGAACTGAATGAAGGCAGATGCTCAACCACTGAGCCACCCAGGTGCCCAGGGAAAGCTAATTAACCAGAAGGTTTAGTGTGGTAGAATTTTATTCATGGAAAAGAAACTTAGTTAACAAAATGCATTTCAAGTCACTACATACTACCTCTACTATCACAAATAATTTAGAGTTGTAGGGTTTGTCAGATTTTCCAGTAACATCTGTGCTATTTGATCTTTTTGATTACTTTTGTCAGTTATTAAGCAAATTGCTTCCTTTAAAAAAATGTACAACATAACCCAATACATCTTTTTTCTAGGTGTTTCTTGGTAGCTCAGTCCCACTGTCCCTTACTCAGAAAGTCTGGATAAAGTTTTCCTGTTCACCAAATTTGTGCTTAGTGAGAAGGGACACTCAAGAACAGCTGGAGGTAGGTCTGTCAAACAGATATAAATTTCTAATTAGGCAGAATGAGAAGCCCTAGAATCGTTGATCATCATAACCGTTCCCAGAGCAGAGTGCAGGTTATATTGGGAGATCTTCTGGCATTTGTGAACAACCACGACAGGCACACAAGCCCTTGGAGTCTGGGATGATGTTTTCCGAATGTATATATTCAAATAGTTGTGCTTAAATCAAGAGACTAATAAAGAAAATGTCAATTAATTCTAGAAGAGATTATCATTTAAATGGTCCGTTAGAAAAACTAAAGCAGCATTGTTCCTCTCAAAGAAGAAGGCTGAAGAGATAATTAGACATCCGTGGAATACCAACACAGTACTGGGGGAAAGAAAGGGCACAATGACTTCTAAAATTTATAGAAATAAAAATGAGCACGGAGACCTGGACCTCATTAGTACTGAGTTGCAAGATGACTACCAATGCGAATGAACAATTGTTTAAGCTTTGTACAGTTCCAGAATATTCCTTGAGATTGTTCAGGGAATCACAAGGGGCAACATTTCAGATCTCCTTTTGTATTTAAAATCGTAATAAAATTCATTTTGCTAACAAATGCCAAAATCAATATGCATGCTTCAATAAACCCAAAACAAGGGCACAATCTCACAAAAATTATATGTTCATTATTGTTACTATTGTTGCTATTATTACCCACCCCTTTCTCTTCCAGGGGTGGGACTCAGTTAAGGGACATATAGGAGCTGGAGAGGCAGAGATTGGAACACCGGTTTTATGACTCGTGGAGGACAGATGGGAGAATGGGGGTTTTTATGTGTGGGCCAAAGGGATACTCATCCCCCACCCTATGGACAGACTCAGTCCCTAGCACTGCATCCTCGCCCTCTGCTCCGAGGGACAGACTGCCCTCTGGAGCCCCATGGCTCCTGGAGAGCGATCCCCAGGAGTGAATGCTCCCCACTGTCTCTCCAAGGGCAGGAGGCGAGAGGCAGGGTGCTGCCCCATTGTGGAGTGCCCGTGGGCACCTGTGTCCACAGCGACATACCCTTGGTAATGCAGAAGACTCTTTTCTAGGGATATGCACATTTAATTTTCATCCTGATTGACTCTAATTGTTTTTTTCTATATAGTCGTGAGGAAACGAAAGTTTCTTAAATATCTCCACCAAACTACCTTTCACTTCTGATTGAATGAATTCTTTATTTCCTTGTATCTAAGACTCGCAGGTCTCTGGGTTAAACTCATTCTTACTGAGTCAAATTAAGTTAAAATAAGATAAAACAAAACATTAAATAAAATATGATAAAAATAAGTATAAAATATTGTCTATCCTTACCAGAGTTTCAGGTTTCTTGAATCTCAAGAAGCCTAGCCTTGGTATTTTCTTGTTGTGCTTAAAATAAAAATTAAGCCACTGTTTTATGGCAAAGCAAGAACCAGAGGGAAGCCCTCTCTGTCCCTATCTAAAATTCTTTTCACTTCAAATCATTTGCCATCATAAGACCTTCAGAAAGGAGATTGAATACCAAGTTAAGCTGACCAGTTGAGAGCACAGAATCTGGAGACAGATGGTTTTGAGTTTGACTTTCAGCTCTGCTCTTATTAGTGTTCTGACTTTTAGAGAGATCACAGCCTCAGGTGCTTCCTATGCAAAAGGCAGACTGCAATACCTCTCTTGCCATATTAGTGTGTTTAAATTAGATAAAGTGTTCAAAATGCATATGGAAGGGTTGCATGGGTGGTGCAGTTGGTTCAGCATCTGACTTTTGGTTGTAATCTTAGGGTCTTGAGATCGAGCCCCCATGGGCCTCCATGCTTGGCAAGGAGTCCGCTTGAGATTCTCTCTCCCTCTTCCTCTGCCTTTCCTGCCCCTGCTCTTTCTCTCTCTCATAAATCTATCTATCTATCTATCTATCTATCTATCTATCTATCTATCTATCTATCTATCATCTATCTATCTATCTATCTATCTATCATCTGTCATCTATCATCTATCTTTAAAATGCACGGGGAAGTGTTAACATTACTTATCATCAAACTGCAGTTGTACATAGTATGAATAAAAGACAGTTTGATTTTACATGAGTTGTAAATGGAAAAGAATGCTATGTGAACCGTCTGGAAAGATATATCAGGTGCTTAGCCACTTCCTAACAGTACCATCATCAGAAGTGATCTGTCTATTCTTCTTTACTTTCTTAAAGTCTGGTTTGATTTCTGACTGTTCTGGATCAGTTTTTTTTTTCTTTTTTTTTTTTTAAGATTTTACTTATTTACTCATGAGAGACACAAAGAGAGAGAGAGAGAGAGAGAGAGAAAGAGAGAGAGGCAGAGACACAGGTAGAGGGAGAAGCAGGCTCCACACAGGGAGCCCGACGTGCGATTCGATCCTGGGTCTCCAGGATCAGGCCCTGGACTGAAGGCGGCACTAAACCACTGAGCCACCAGGGCTGCCCAGGATCGCTTTTTTCTTATGTGGCTGCCTTGAGGCCACATGAGATCCCTGGGGCTTTATTCCCCAAATCTTGTCTTCATCACTATTTTCATGGCTATCTACTTAACCATGACTACCTCTGCTTCTCCTAAAGGCCTGACATTATTTTTAAGGGAATAAAGTTCTCTCTCTCACAGACAACAGAAAGTAACATTCTAGCAACTATCAAATCTAGCATTACTAACTGAGATTCTTTTGGTTCTATAATAATTTAAAGCCATCTTTTCTCTTTCTTTTAGAAATATATTTGATAAGCTCTAAATAGAACTTCTTATATGCCAGACGCTTTCCTAAGCTCTTTACAAGTACTAACTCATTTTATCCCTATTCCATCTTTATGAGTACAGTCTATATTTAATCTAATTTTGTGTAAAATGGAAACCAAGGCAGAGAGAAGCTAAATGCCTTACCTAAAATTACACAGCAAGGAATTGATAGAAGCAGGATTTACTGCCAGGGATTCTGGATCTAGCCTCTGTGCTTTCAATGACTTAGCTTTTAACAACTCTTGGTTACCCTCATTAAATCATCTTTAAGTCTGGTACTACCAGAAGGGCATTACAGGGTTAATTAGATGAGGGCTGAAGAACTTAAGATTATAAGTTTTAAAAAGTTCAACAAACAGTTGTGATGCCACTGTCTACAGCACTTAACAGAAAGGCGATCCAAGAGGATGACATTTTGGAACATGGAATTTGTTTTGTTTTGTTTTGATTGTAGCACAGATACAATGAGAGGGTTCTGGGAATAGAAAATAAGGAGGAGACGGGACTGGAACAAGAGATGGGAGATTTGCAAATTGTCAGAGCTGAAGTCAAGGAGCAAAAAAGAGAAAGTCAGTTGGGTTTATGGGATCAGTGTGAGGTTTACCATCACCTCCTGGGGCAGAGAATAGGGAAAATGATCTGGGATGAGAATGAGGAGGGAGATGGAGGGCTGAGCATCAGTAAAGTAGTGTTTGGGGTGGAGGGGAATCTGATGCCATCTCTTCTTCTCTGAGATTTGCCCCCCACTTTCTCTGGAGTTTTTGCCTTTCTAACTGGTACTGGCTATGCTCAGAGTTTAGAGATACTTGAAGCACAATAAAAATGAAATGCCACCATCAGAGTTGTGAATGATCCTGATGAAGATGATAATTGGAAAGTGTCTACAGCCTGAAGCAGCCACTCCATAGCACAGAGTTTATCACTGAACTCAGGAATAAAATGGACACATACTAACCATAGTAGAGCCACCTAAGCAAGGTGAAGTATCACAAAGAGGACAATGCTTATTAGCAGTGTTAGGAACATAACACTCAAACAAACTGGGAGGTAGTATGGGTTTCTGACACCTCCAATTCATTAAGATCTCTATGCATCTATCCCCTAATCAAAAAATGCAGAAGATATCTAAATGGTGTTGGTTAGGGATGGCATTCATTAAGTGTCTGGTCCAACCCCTGGCAAGTAGTAGTATGCGCTTAAAATATTTGCTGAGTGAATAGTGAGAACTAAAATATATTAGCTTTCATTGGAAAATAAAGAGAATTTGTAAAAACGCAGGAGAGTAGAAGAGAATGATATATCAACCCAGAGTTGATGAGCATTACAAATTTGTCAGAGATGCTTCATTTTCTAAGTAAAAGAAAATAAGTTATTGTACATTTCCACATTTTTTTTGGATTGAGAAAATATACAGGGAGCATAAAGTTTCATTCTTTGGGCAGGTAGCCCAGGCTGAGAGATCAGAGGGAGAAAAACACAGCTATTCAACCTTCACTTGGCTTCCATTACTTCATGGCAAATAGAAAGATATTTCAGAGTGGAACAAACATTGATAAAAGTATCTAAAGCAACTTGTGCAGAAGCATTTCATCTGAGAATAGAAATAGATAGGGATATCTGTGGGGGTATCACTGTATTGTGATATTTGAAGAACAATAGAGAAGATGATTGCTCCAGAGAAGTGAAGAAGGGCAGATGTGCTGCCTTTCCAAAGGGAAACCATCTTTGAACCAATGGATGGAGAGCTTAGCCCAAGTGGCGCTATGAGTCCATGCTCAAAGGAATGCTTAGAGAGAATCTAAAACAGGGAGAGCTGACCCTTGGGACTCAGCACAAGTTTACTCGGGGCAAAAAAGAACTTTCCAGAATGAACTTTATGGATATAATGATGAACTGGTATGCCAGAGAAATGGTGTAGATGTGCATAAGTGAGGATGTGATAATTCCCCTTTTCTATCTTTGTGGGCAAAGTTCTAAATATAGGTAGGGTGGTGATACAGTTAGGTAGACTGATAAGTAGGTGATTGCAAAGTTTTTGTATGAAATATGAATAATGGTTGTTGATGGCAGAGTAATAAGGTCCTGCTGACATGCCTTTCTTCAGTGGCAGTGAACTGGTCACATTTTTATCATGAAATAGCCCTGCAGAGATGACATGAAGATTATTCATGGGCTTTCAACATTAACATTTAGACACTTCCCTACAATTCAATGTTTCTTCTTGGAGGACTTGTTCATTTAATCTAATAAATGTCATTTAGTAAATGTTTAAGGTCACTATATGAAAGGAAAATGGTAAATCTCTAATATTCATTAATGAAGCCTTTATTGTAACTATATCATGCTTAGAATTATCTTAAAAGTAAGAATGAAATTCTTTCAGCCTTTTATTAAAGCTGCAACTACTCAGGGCCAATATTTTATCAATTGTGTGTACTTTGATCCTATCCTACTCGCTGCATGTCCCTTTTCAATGAATTAAACCACTAAAGATGGAATTATGGGTGTCTGGGAGGGTAAAGCCATCCTTTTTGATTGGCTGTGGTCCTTTCTTTGTTTTATAAACAGGAAAGTCTCCTTTTGCTTTGTTAGAGTGAGTTCTCAGGGATTGAGTCAATTGATCCAGGCTAATCATTGTAACCTCATTTCTTTTGAAACCTCTGCTCTTTTCTGTTCCTTTTTAAGAACCATCCCGAAGAGGAGGAGACCATATTGCAACGGATGGTTCTCCCTGAATTGAAAGAACAATTAATCCAGGGTATGCATGGGACTACTTCTGGCCTTTGAGTTCAAAATGGGAATTCTGGGAAAGATTCATTTCCCTGATGGAAGGGCAGGAGACAGTAGGGCAAAAAGACAGCTCCTCTGGCTTCTTATCTTCTTTCTTTTGGACACTGTTGTGTAAGCACATGATGTCTACTAGGCGACAAGCCCTAGTGCAACAGCCCACATGATGAGGATCGTGGTGAAAAGGAGAGGAGTGCAAGTGGTTGGTGGCATTACTGTCATGCCAGACCAACCCTGAGCCTGTCTGCCTGCCTTCGAGTTGGTATCAATAAAAATGTTTTGGGGTTCCTGGCTGGCTCAGTTGGTCGAACATGCAACTTTTAATCTTGGGATTGTGGGTTTGAGCCCCACTTTGGGTATAGAGATTACTTAAAAATAAAATCTTGAAAAAAATAGTGATGTTTTGAACCATGAGTGCGTGCACTTGCCATTACTTGCTGTTGCATAGGTCCTAATTGATGCAGAGGCAGAGGCATCCCGAATTTGTAGTAAACCCCAGAATAATTTCTTCCAGCTATACTGGTACAAGTCAAAAATATTAAGTTCTGGGACACCTCTGAGGCTCATCAGTTGAGCGTCTGCCTTTGGCTCAGGCTGTGATCCCGGGGTCTGTGATGGAGTCCCACATCAGGCTCCTTGCGGGGAACCTGCTTCTCCCTCTTCCTGTATCTCTGCCTCTCTCTGTGTGTCTCTCATTAATAAATAAATAAAAAATTTTAAAAAACATTAAGTTCTGGGATAAGTGAATCAGCTCCCCTCCAGAAGTTAAGGCAGACTGTGGTTAATCCACCAAGAATGAAAAATGCGGTTTGGCGATTGAGAGATTGTTTTTGTTTATTGTGTTTGCTCACACAGGATATGGAAATTAAATTAATTTGAAGGCCTCTTTTGAATGGCTGATTTGGAGATAATATTTAAACATAAAAAATGATGTATGTATACTAAAAAAGTAAAATTAAAAATAAATAAGATCTGACATTCTCTTTTAGTACATTTTTCACTTTTATACTCTATGCTAGTTGATTTATTAAGGCTTTTCGGCTGTGAGCTTATCATATTGCGATCTTTCCTAGGAAAAGCAATTTGAAGGTTGTTGTGGCTGAAGGCACATTATGGTGGTGGGAAATCAAATAGAACACTGACTTTCATTTAAGATTGTCAACTTGATGAATAGAATGAAGTTGACTTCAAACAGACAGGACCTGATAAAAATGATCTATTTCTGATAGGTGGAAGGCATGTGGAATGATAGTTAAATAGAGCATATTTGTTTACCATGTTCCAGAAATTGTACATTAGCTATTTTAGAACCTGCAGAATTAAAACAAGCTATGATCTAAAATCCCCCAAACCAAATTATCTTTAAATACCGTACATTTTGGTAAACTTTTGAAATCATATACATAATTCCTCCTTCTTTGTTTTTATTTTCCTCCTAAAAATTTTAATTCTTTGAAAATTATTTTTACTTAGTTTATCAAAAAGAAGAGGTATTTCAAAGACTAAGAAATACATACAATAATAATAAATTTATATTCTAATTTATTATGAAATATTAACTTTGAATGATTAACATACTTTGTATTTCTTCAATATAGAGCTTGTGTAGGCTCTGAGAACCATTTATTCAATATTATTTATGTATCACATGTTCATGGATTGGCTAATCTGTGCCCTGTAGCAGAGAAGAAAAATAGACATCAAATAATCACCCAAATAAATATGCTGTTAAAGTTATGAGACTCTATTATGAGTATTTTAAAGGAACAGTCTGTATTCTGATCTGGTTTGAGGGTCAGTGAAGTTTGAATTGAAATCTTAAAGACAAACAAAATATACATACCAGTGTTATTTCTCTCTGGTGTTTTTTTCCCTCCATGGTAATTGAATCTTGAGTGTGTGTGTTGTGTTGAGGTGATTTTCCTTTGCTAGAGAACTGGTCTGCACCCTGAAGAGTGATGGGATAATGAGTGAAATCACAGAGAGGCTTAAAGATAGTTACCTAAAATATTCCAGGAAGACAGAACCCCTGAGGATGGTCCAGACAAATTGGAGAAGAGAAAGAAAAGCTCAAATGGTAGATTCTGGGCAGAAACACAAATAGTTCATTTCTGTAGCTTTTGTATTTGAGGAAATGAAAGTCAAGTTATTAATCTTCATGGGACAAATTTCATCTCATTTTCAGGTTATGTCATTCAATCATTTAGCCACTTGTAGAGTCTCCAAGTGATAACAGTCGGAGTGCATTAACATGAGCAAGAGCCCAGCACTGTAGCTAGAATAGGGGGAGTGCTCAGCCCCAGAAGACACGTTTCCTGAGAGCCAGTGTTGTCTCTTCCATTCACGGCTCTCTTCCTTGTGTCTGGAACAGGGCTAGGCACATAGTAGGTGTTTAATAAAAACCTGGTGAATGAATGAATGAATACTGTCGACTAAAAAGTGAATGGGCACTCACATGGTTGTGCATGCATTAGGAAGGATATTTTCAACTGTTGGGTTTCTAATTTCTCTCCTACTCACAGTCCCAACTGTTATGGAAAAGCACAGAGATTTCCAACAGACTGGTTTTGCAAGATAAGGATTAAGTTTTATTCTTATTATTACCCTCAAAGCACAAGACCAGGGCAATAGTAGTTGCTCAATAAATCTGTGTCAAAAGATTGAGTTTCTTTTCTTTTTTTTTTGCTTTTGGTGGAGGTTTCAGGGATTAAAGAAAGATTAAGTTTTAATAGTTCTCTGGGATCAATATACTTTTGTTAAGTTGCTCTGGGATTCTTTTTTTTTTTTTTAAGATTTTATTTGTTCATGAGAGACACACAGAGAAAGGCAGAGACACAGGCAGAGGGAGAAGCTCCCCCTGGGGAGCCTGATGTGGAATTAGATCCCAGGACCCTGGGATTATGACCTGAGCCAAAAGCAGATGCTCAACCACTGAGCCACCCAGGCGTCCCAAGTTGCTCTGAGATTTTGAACTTTAAGGGCCTCAACTGTGGGGCCATCTGAATAGGTAAGATGCCTTATTCATGCTGTCCCTTTGACTACACACAAAGTCCTTTGCAGAGAGGCTAGAGTATAGGTATTGGCTTTATATCACATCTAGATCTGCAGAGGACCTCATTCCAGGAAATATGGCAGGGACTGACTCTAACATTTATGGATTTTTCCATAGCTCTTATTTTCTGTGATTGGAGAATTTGTAAAAATATGTTGTAAGCAGTAAAACATAATTCAAATATAAAATATGAACGCCAGGCTTACCGGATACAAATATCAAACATTGACACTGTGAATCTTCATAATCTCTAAATAGTCTCCATTTCTTTATCTTTCCCTCCCCTTTCCCTTCCCTCCCTTCCTTCTTTCTTCCTTTACCAAAAACAAACAGACAAACAAAACCCAGCTTTATTAAATTCTTAGTATGTCTTAAATTGGAGTTAAAGGGATAAATAAGGAATACTTGCTGCCTTCAAAACTCTCCCTTTCTAGTGGTTAAAGGAGCATGGAGATCAATGTAAAAGGATCCTGGCACTAGACTTGGAGGTTTGAAGGGTCTCAGGATGCCACAGAGGAGGGGTTTGAGGAAGGAAGTAAAAAAGATGAAGATGATAATTATATTGTTCCCATCTGTTTACACTAAGGAGTACGCATGTATAGATAGTATCCATGTATCCTAACACGGAGGGAATGAGGACCAACCTCTGATAGACACCGGTGCAAACAGTCAATGGGCTAAACATGTATTGTTTGACTATCTGTTTTCAGGCAGGAAACAGAAGAATGAAGGGCAAAGGGGCGACAGTAGGGGAAGACATGTAAGTTGGACACTTGTGACTTGGAGTAATAGCTGCTTTGAGGTTCCCTATGTAAAGTGGGTTATGCTGGTGTCATGAAGAGAAATGGAATATGTAAGGAGAGTGTAGTTCATGCTGTGAAATATTGCTTGAATACTGGTTTCAAAATCTTATGTTTTACACTTTTTATTATAGGGGCGCCTGGGTGGCTCAGTTGGTTATTCCTCTGACTCTTGATTTCAGCTCAGGTCATAATCTCAGGGTCCTGAGACCAAGCTCCAAGATGGGCACTCAGTTGGGAGTCGGCTTGGGAGTCTCTCTCCTTCTTCCTCTGCCCTTCCCCAAGCTTGTTCTCTCTCTCTCTCTCTCTCTCTCTAAATAAATAAATAAATAAATAAATAAATAAATAAATAAAATTGAAACCTTAAAAAAATAAACGTTATATAGAAAATTTCAAACATGCATATAAATAGAAAGAATAGTGGAAAGCATAAAAGTATAGTAATGTAATGATGCCTCCCTTCTTCCATACCCATCACCTGACTTTAACAATTACCAGCTCATACTCAATCTCATTTGATGTGACTTCCCCACTTTCCACCACAGGATTACTTTAAATTCCAGACATCATGTAATTGTATCTGTGTTTCTTTTTAAATCCCTACAATTTAATAATTATAATTTTTTAAAATATAATTAAAAAGATAATGAGGGTGGCATCATTATCTCACTAAAATATTAATAATGATTTCTAAATAATATCAAATTATCATCTGCTCCCCTTGTCACATATATATATATATTTTACTGTTGATGTTTTTGAATCAGGATCCAAACAAGGCTCACAAACTGCATGTGGCTAATATGTAGCTTTGGGGATCCTTGGGTGGCTCAGCAGTTTAGCACCTGCCTTCAGCCCAGGACGTGATCCTGGTAGTCCCAGGATTGAGTCCCACGTCGGGGTCCCTGCATGGAGCCTGCTTCTCCCTCTGCCTGTGTCTCTGCCTTTCTCTGTCTTTCATGAATAAATAAATAAAATATTTGAAAAAATTTTTTTAAAAAGGTCCCTTCTTACCTATAGGTCTCCACTCTGACATCCTTGGTCTCCTGCAATTTATTTGGGAAGGTTAGGGTGTTTATCCCATAGCACCTCCCACATGCTGAACTTTGATCATTATATACCCATGGTGTTAATTAGCATGTGCTTCTAAATTCTGGTTAGGTTTCTACATCTGGCCAGACTCAGGTTCATTTGCAGCTGTTGTTAATATTTCCTAAGTGGTGTGTGTATTTCTATGAGGAGACATCTCTCTTAGAGATATTATGATTGATCAGTGAGTTCATGGGCCTGTCCCCTGTTGTAATCTTCCCATGAGCATTTCACCTCATGGTTTGAGTAACCACTGACTCCTATTTCCCAAATTCCTGTTTCCTTAGGGCTGCAAAATGACACTATTCTAATTCAGAGTAGATGCTAAATTCCACCAAGATTTGAACCTGGATGCCTGGATTCAGAATCTGATGTCTAAGACTGAACAAGTCTGAGTGACCCGAAAAATTGTCTTCTCTTTCAAATCTTATGTCATGTCTACTTATTTCAATTCTGCTTGGGTCAACTTGTCTTCCTAGTCTGTAGTGCTTTGCAGTATCAAGTTACATTAAATCAAATTATAGGGATCCCTGGGTGGCGCAGCTGTTTGGTGCCTGCCTTTGGCCCAGGGCGCGATCCTGGAGACCCGGGATCGAATCCCACGTCGGGCTCCTGGTGCATGGAGCCTGCTTCTCCCTCTGCCTGTGTCTCTGCCTCTCTCTCTCTCTCTCTGTGTGTAACTATCATAAATAAAAAATAAATAAATAAAATAAATCAAATTATATTATTATTTTTTTTAATTCTCGAAATACAGTGGAGGTAAACAAATGTTCTAAGAGCAATTTTCCTAGAATTTTCTTTTTACTCTGAACATGGATGACTTCAAAATGAGTAAAGCTGTAATCAGGAGATAAGCATGTATTTCCATATGCAAATACTCAGCACCTCTTTTGAGTAGCCTGCTAGATAACATTTGAAAAACAATTCAGGGAATGCCAGAGTGGCACAGTGGGTTAAGGGTCTTACTCTCCTTTCAGCTCAGGTCCTGATCGCAGGGCTGTGAGATGGAGCCGGGCTCTGCACCAAGCAGAAAATTTGCTGGAGATTCTCTCTCTCCCTCTCCACCACATGCACTCTCTCTTAAATAAATAAATAAATAAATAAATAAATAAATAATAAATAAATAAAAAGAAATACAATTCACCATCAGAGTTGTCAGTGGAATGTGCTAGCACTTAGATAATTTGGTAGTCTTTATTCATTTCTATGGGCTATTTTTTAAGGTTTTATTTATATATTTTTAGGTATTATTTTTGTGTTTATTTGCTTTTTAAAGACTAATATCCTTATATTTGGACGGAAACACCGTTGAGGAACAGGCTGGTAGTACCTCAGCTTGGCAATATTAGAACACCAGAGCAGTATCCTTCCAAGGCATCCTCCAGTGGATGCATTGGTGAAAAGGGTCACTCCACAATCATGTGTCATTGAAGGCTTCCTTGTTGGCCCACTCATCTTCCTAGGCTGTCATATGTGGATTTCCCCAATGCGTGCAAAGCTGTGTAGTAAGCTGAATGGGCCTCATGGATGTGCAAAGTCTATGTAGTTAACACAACGCCTACACTCAGAAGGGCTCTGTGCTTGATTTAGTACTCTGCTGTCATTGTTCTGATAATTTTATCTTTGAATTTGTATTTTGTAACTGAGGTCCATTGGGACAGTGGAGAGTGCATATGAGCAGATGAGGTTCCAGAAACATGTGACTGCTGTTCTTTGCTGCCCCATTCACACATAGCATTTTGACAGTCCATGAACCAAGAAATCAGGTGGACTCACAACACATGGGAGTTTAGGGAAACTCAAAGTGCCTACAGGCAAGTGTGTTATATCCATGACTGAGTAAGTAGGGGCCATATTGGCTCCAAGAAACCACACTTTCTATTTGTCATAACTTACCCTGAACATGGAAAGAAGTCAGTGGTGTTCTAAGAAAAATGAGTAACCAAGGAAGCTTATTCTGTCCTTTTTTACTCATGTTACTTCCTTACACTAGCCAAACACACTAAAAATGAAATCAGATGATGACTTAGTTCCTTTTCCTTTCAGCCCTACTTCCTCATCCATAAGCCTGAGGTAGAGAACTGGTAGAAAGTGCACATATCAAACAGTGATGTGAAAACAGACGAGTCAATTTTATGCAGCATTTCTACTCTTCTGGTAACTATACGCACAAAGGAAGAGCTCTAGAATGCAAATCGTGTAATTTGGTGATTCTGCATAAGAATTAAATGCTCTTAGGCACCTAGGTGGCTCAGTGGTTGAGCGTCTGCCCTTGGCTCAGGTCGAGATCCCAGGGTCCTGGGATCGATTCCCACATCAGGCTCCCTGCGGGGAGCCTACTTCTCTCTCTCTGCCTATGTCTCTGCTTCTTTCTCTGGTCTTTCATGAATAAATAAATAAAAATTTTAAAAAAGAGAATTAAATGTTCTTCTATTTGCATTTAAAACTGACATTGCACAAAGGTAAAAATGGAAGGTAGAATTTGTGCTAATTATTAAACATTTTAAGTTTTATTTACTTAGAACACTAAATAGCAAATTAAAAAAAAAACACCTCACAATGACAAGTCAAGAGAGAAACCATAAGAAAAAATGAAAAACTTCAAAAACAATTTCATATTTTAGTACACTTTAATGTTACTTTCGTGCCATTTTTTGAACAAGGGGCTTGACATTTTTATTTTGCACTGGACCCGGTAGGTGATATAGTCAGTCTTGTCTGTAAGACACCACGATTTTCATGTCATTTCCCCGCCTTGATGTCATACTTGGTTATTACTTTTCTCTTTTCTCCTGATTATTTTGACATTTTGTACAGTCTTACAGAAGATAGTTCAGTGAATGATTTCTCTTATTTAATCATACAAGGGTCATTTAAAAATCTAAAATCTGACACTTCAAGATTTCTGCTCATTTGTAAAGACACACAGGGCTGTGTTTAATTAGGTGAGTTAGTCTCATAAATTAATTATCCTCTTGTCTGGTTTTATGTTCAAAAGATTATATCCAAATAAGAAGACAAGATCCAGGTTTCCATTTATAGGGAAGGAAGAGAGTAGAGGCGATTTCTTAGGATTGTTCATGTCAAACCAAACCAAATGGAACAATGGAAACCCCTCTTAGAAGTGTAATAGTTAGCTCTAGAAATGCTCCATTCTGGTGGTGAAGTTTGTTATTAAAATCAGATTTCCCTATTGATCAAGCTATGCTTTAATGTTTCTTGGAGAGGATAATAGCAAATAGACATCCTTGAGTTGGCTATGAGCAAAAATATAGCAGTTTACTTAATTTCTGTACATGTTTTTATGGAAAGGTTATTATCTTAAATTGAATATTTCCTCCCTCCCTCTTATGGATTGTCATTTATCAGTGCAGCTTTTTCTTCTTTTTTTTTTTCTACAGTTGTCTCAGTTTTATTGAATAAAGATGTTCTCATCTCTGCTGAAATGCCTCAAAATTAACTACTGATTTTTCTGGAAAAATATGAATTAGTTAGTCAAAGAGAAATCACCACCTGGCTGTCCCATTCCATCTACCCAATAGAACACTAAACGTTCTTAGAGATAATGTGATGCATTTATACCCAAAGAATTAATCACATATGATTTTTCCTGTATCTGATATTATGTCAAATTTGACTGACTTCATTTTCATTCCTATTCTTTTGGTTCCTTTTAAGATAAGGTTACTAGTTACTTTTATTATTCTAACTTTGATTTTTCATACAATTTATTTCTTTTCCATTCACATATACATTAAATAAGGCTTCTTCTCTTCTAATAATTTTAATTTTTCCCTTGCTTCTTTTTTCCTACTTGCTGACATAACACTTAGTCTACTAATAACAGGTAGTTTCATGCATTTATTCATCAAATATGTGTATACTGAAGAAAGTAGACAACCTGGACAAGAAATCTAAAGGAAAACTCTCAGAACCAAACTCTGGACCAGTGACTACAAGTTTTCTTCTTAGAACAGCTTCTTTGTAGATGACAGTTAGGTCAGGACGTCTGCATCAAGATCTTCAGAGCACGCTGCCCTACCTCCTCTCTTCTCAATTTATAAGCTGTTCTTGATCAAGCTTTGTTAGTCCATGAGCTCAGCTGTATCCTAGACTCGGTGGTTCTCAAGCCTTCCTCTCCAGTGAAACTGTTCCTCTGAGCTCCAGCTGTTCATGAGACAACTCCCTGTGGCTTTCCCACACTGAATTCACCAATTGCTCTTTTGTGTTTCCATCTCAAATAATGGCTCCATGATCCATCTGGGAATCCATGCCAGAAACTCTGGACACTTCAAGGACTACCCCCTTCCATCTCTCACCCATCTGCTAGTCTGTCAATCCTAGATCCTAAATATCTTTTGTGTCTGTCCTTTGTGTTCTATTTCCAATGCCCCTTGGTATAGTGGCACTAAAAGGTCATGGTATTTTGCTTCTGTCTGTTTCATTTCTCTGGACTTCTCTGCATTGCCTTCAGAATGATCTTTATGATATCCAGATCTTGCCATTATGGTGATAAGACTCCCATCCTCAAAATAATCCAGTTTATTTTCATGTTCATCCATTTGTTTATTTTTTAATTCTTTTAGCAGTTGTGATCTAAACTTTATCACATTGCATATTCAGTACTTTACCATTCAGCTTCTTAGTAGCTGCCAGGGCTTATCTGTTGCCTAAAATGGTCTCTCTCTGTCTCTTTCCCTCCTCTGTCTCTGTCTGTCTTTATCTCTCCCACACACATGTCTGAAGACAGAACACTTTCTCTTCACCTGGCCACTGGGAAATTCCTACACATGATTCAAGTTGCTACTTTCTTTGGAATGTCTTCCTTCAATTTCAGGCAGCCCTCAGGGCTCCTTTTCTTCCCCTCTCACTGCACTTGGTACATACAACCATTACAACTGCAGGCTAAGACATTTGTAACGGTTTCTTTATTTGTTGGGTTCTCCACTCATCCATAAGCTCTCTGAGGGTAGGGATCATGTCATTTCCTCTTTGTGTACAGTGTTTAACACTTGCTTAACAAGTGATGGACTTTTAATGAGTATTTGTTGAATAAGTGAGAATATTCTATGCCTGCTTTCCTACTGGTTTTATATTTCCATCTTCCATTTTCATTGACTGGATCTTATATTTCTTTTTCTTAACCTCTTTTGTCTTGTCTTCAGCCTTTCCCATCTGAGTTGGTTGAATTTTGAGCACTACACAGAGAAACAGCATCTTCCCTCTGTGTGCATCATGGTATGCACAAAGCAGTGAAGTGCCAAGGGTACATGTACTTTCTACTACTGAAGAGCCTGGAACACCTTAGGTCTATAACTCACCAAAAGAAATCCCTATGTGTTGCTTGATAATGGCAGAGGTGATATTTCTCTTGACCTGTAGTTTCCATAAAAACTGAGTATCTCAAGGGCTTTTACTGTCTCTTCATTCCCATTGCATAGATAAGTGCCTAAGAAAATAATTATTCTTACAGTTATTAATATGAGTCACTTTTCTTACTGTTGGGAGGATCAGTTGTAGAAATCGGCCATGCATTTTTAAATCTGGATATAAGTATATTGGGGCAAAAGAAGTCCTCATGCCAAGACTTTTGTTCAGCAATCAATCCAGCACACATTTATTGAATTCCAGATTTCTTCAGGGAATTTATAGCCTAGTGAGAAAGGTAGACTTCAATCAGCCCTCCCTTTAGGGAGTGTAGTAAACTGTGGCCAGTTCCATGAAGGAAAAAATGTTCTTAAGTAAAATAACAAAGAAACGTGTTCCAGACCACAGGCAAGGCCAGAATTAATTTTTTGTTGTTCTCCAACTACTCACCTGAACTTAGGAATGACCAGGAGAGTTTGGTGGTTGCAATGCAATTCTGAGATTCGTCACAAGTTAAGGGCATGAGCATGAGACTGCCTTCACTTCAGACCCCAGGAACAAGTCTGGGTTCCCAAACCACCTCTACATTTGACCAACTGGCTGCAAATCAGGGGCTCTTATTATCCCCCCCCCACACACACACACAATGTTTAATTCCCAAACTTCTAATCATGTGATTGGTATGGCTGGCATGGCCAAACCCTACCTTGAGTGATCTCTTTAGCATAAACTCATAAATTCAGGTGTAGCTTCAGGGCCCAACATGAATAACAAGGCCATTCTAGGGGCTCCCTCCTGGGACCTGAGGACAAAGGCCATCCAAATTTTTTATTATACGACAGTGGTTTGGTTCATCAGTGGAAGACACAAAAAAGATATATAAATGGTGGAATAATAGCTACAGCTATATGGAGGATGGAATTCATGGCCTGAGTCTGGGACAACTTTCTGGGTGGGCAAATAGGCATCTGTATATGTGTGTTATTAATCAGAGTCAATATTTTCAGAACCCTTGCTAAAAGCCAGGTATGCTTTTCAGTTATTAACTCTCTTCATCTGCATGACAATCCTGAGACTCTATCATTATTATCTCCATTTAACAACCAAGGAAAGTGAGGCACAGAGATTTCCAATAACTTTACCAAAATGCTGCAGAGCTGAGAAGGGAGACAACCATGTTTTGGACTTAGGCAGTCTGGCTCGCTGCAGAGCCACATGCATAGCCACAACCTGTACACATCAAGATTAGATTAAAATAATGGGGCACCTGGGTGTCTCAGTTGGTTAAATTCAAATGTCTGACTTCGGCTTAGATCATGATCTGAGAGTCCTGGGATCAAGCTCCACATCAGGCTCCATGCTCAGGAGGGAGCCTGCTTGTCCCTCTACCTGTCCCCCCTGCCCCCAATGCTCATGCTCTCTCTCTCAAATAAATAAATAAAACCCCCCTCATCTTTTTTTTTTTTAAAGATATGATCAGAAAAAGTTTAAGAAAAACATTGAATTCTGATTTAAGACAGCAAACACAAAAACATGTTGAATTTTATTAGAATAATGGGAATGAGGAGCAGGGTTAATCCCATGACTCCCTGACTGACCACTATACGCATTTCTTCTTGGTCTGAATTGTTTTTAGTAATGTGGCAAGGACCTACAGAATAGGTTTTCAGGTCTTGTTTGAGGTTCATCACATAGTTTATATTTGCTTTGCATCAAAAGATATTTGGAAGAGTTTAGTTACAGATGCATATTTGATTCCCATCTTCTTACCTACAAACAAGATCTCTGACATTATTTCTTGCTCACTGCAATTTTTCTCTTCTTGAAAGGAAAGAGGGGCATGCGGGTATCTCAGTGGGTTGAGTGTCTGACTTTGGTGGGGTCATGATCTCAGAGTCCTGGGATGGAGCCCCGTGTCAGGATCCCTGCATCAGCGGGGAGCCTGCTTCTCCCTCTCTCCACCTCTCCATCCTGTTTGTGCTCTCTCTCTCTCCAAAATAAATACAATCTTTTTTAAAAAGAGAAAAGAATAAAAAGATAAAGATATTTAGATTGACTTTAGCCATTTTATTTAACTTAAGAGATTTTTCTAACCAATGGTCCTGTCACTGATGGGAGTCATAGTCTTTTAATAGAAAGAGAAAGAATCATCAAAGTAAGTTTTCAAATATACATTTGAAGAAACCTAAATAGATGACTTTTGTCAAGTGTCGATCATAATTGGCAAATATTGATGCAATCTGGTAATTTGTTAATTAATTTTTTAATAATAAATTTATTTTTTATTGGTGTTCAATTTGCCAGCATACAGAATAACACCCAGTGCTCATCCCGTCAAGTGCCCCCCTCAGTGCCCGTCACCCATTCACCCCCACCCCCTGCCCTCCTCCCTTCCCACCACCCCTAGTTCGTTTCCCAGAGTTAGGAGTCTCTATGTTCTGTCTCCCTTTCTGATATTTCCCACTTATTTTTCTTCTTTCCCCTTTATTCCCTTTCACTATTATTTATATTCCCCAAATGAATGAGAACACATAACGTTTGTCCTTCTCCGATTGACTTATTTCACTCAGCATAATACCCTCCAGTTCCATCCACGTCGAAGCAAATGGTGGGTATTTGTCGTTTCTAATGGCTGAGTAATATTCCATTGTATACATAGACGACATCTTCTTTATCCATTCATCTTTCGATGAACACTGAGGCTCCTTCCACAGTTTGGCTATTGTGGACATGGCTGCTAGAAACATCGGGGTGCAGGTGTCCCGGCGTTTCATTGCATCTGAATCTTTGGGGTAAATCCCTAACAGTGCAATTGCTGGGTCGTAGGGCAGGTCTATTTTTAACTCTTTGAGGAACCTCCACACAGTTTTCCAGAGTGGCTGCACCAGTTCACATTCCCACCAACAGTGCAAGAGGGTTCCCTTTTCTCCGCATCCTCTCCAACATTTGTGGTTTCCTGCCTTGTTAATTTTCCCCATTCTCACTGGTGTGAGGTGGTATCTCATTGTGGTTTTGATTTGTATTTCCCTGATGGCAAGTGATGCAGAGCATTTTCTCATGTGCATGTTGGCCATGTCTATGTCTTCCTCTGTGAGATTTCTCTTCATGTCTTTTGCCCATTTCATGATTGGATTGTTTGTTTCTTTGCTGTTGAGTTTAATAAGTTCTTTATAGATCTTGGAAACTAGCCCTTTATCTGATAGGTCATTTGCAAATATCTTCTCCCATTCTGTAGGTTGTCTTTGAGTTTTGTTGACTGTATCCTTTGCTGTGCAAAAGCTTCTTATCTTGATGAAGTCCCAATAGTTCATTTTTGCTTTTTTTTCTTTTGCCTTCGTGGATGTATCTTGCAAGAAGTTACTGTGGCTGAGTTCAAAAAGGGTGTTGCCTGTGTTCTCCTCTAGGATTTTGATGGAATCTTGTCTCACATTTAGATCTTTCATCCATTTTGAGTTTATCTTTGTGTATGGTGCAAGAGAGTGGTCTAGTTTCATTCTTCTGCATGTGGATGTCCAATTTTCCCAGCACCATTTATTGAAGAGACTGTCTTTCTTCCAGTGGATCGTCTTTCCTCCTTTATCGAATATTAGTTGACCATAAAGTTCAGGGTCTACTTCTGGGTTCTCTATTCTGTTCCATTGATCTATGTGTCTGTTTTTGTGCCAGTACCACACTGTCTTGATGACCACAGCTTTGTAGTACAACCTGAAATCTGGCATTGTGATGCCCCCAGATAAGGTTTTCTTTTTTAAAATTCCCCTGGCTATTCGGGGTCTTTTCTGATTCCACACAAATCTAAAAATAATTTGTTCTAACTCTCTGAAGAAAGTCCATGGTATTTTGATAGGGATTGCATTATACGTGTAAATTGCCCTGGGTAACATTGACATTTTCACAATATTAATTCTGCCAATCCATGAGCATGGAACTATTACTATTTTTTCCATCTCTTTGTGTCTTCCTCAATTTCTTTCAGAAGTGTTCTATAGTTTTTAGGGTATAGATCCTTGACCTCTTTGGTTAGGTTTATTCCTAGGTATCTTATGCTTTTGGGTGTAATTGTAAATGGGATTGACTCCTTAATTTCTCTTTCTTCAGTCTCATTGTTAGTGTATAGAAATGCCACTGACTTCTGGGCATTGATTTTGTATCCTGCCATGCTGACAAATTGCTGTATGAGTTCTAGCAATCTTGGGGTGGAGGCTTTTGAGTTTTTTACATAGAGTATCATGTCATCAGCGAAGAGGGAGAGTTTGACTTCTTTGCCAATGTGAATGCCTTTAATGTCTTTTTGTTGTCTGATTTCTGAGGCTAGGACTTCCAGTACTATGTTGAATAGCAGTGGTGAGAGTGGACATCCCTGTCCTGTTCCTGATCTTAGGGGAAAGACTCCCAGTGCTTCCCCATTGAGGATGATATTTGCTGTGGGCTTTTCGTAGATGGCTTTTAAGATGTTGAGGAATGTTCCCTCTATCCCTACACTCTGAAGAGTTTTGATCAGGAATGGATGCTGTATTTTGTCAAATGCTTTCTCTGCATCTATTTAGAGGATCATATGATTCTTGGTTTTTCTCTTGCTGATATGATCAATCCATTGATTGTTTTACGAGTGTTGAACCAGTCTTGCATCCCAGGGATAGATAAATCCTACTTGGTCATGGTGAATAATCTTCTTAATGTACTATTGGATCCTATTTGCTAGTATCTTGTTGATAATTTTTGCATCCATGTTCATCAGGGATATTGGTCTATAATTCTCCTTTTTGGCGGGGTCTTTGTCTGGTTTTGGAATTAAGGTGATGCTGGCTTCATAGAACGAGTATGGAAGTACTCCATCTCTTTATCTTTGAAATTTGCAAGCTTCACTATTAAATGTCGAGGTGTTGAATGGTTTTTATTGATTTTAGGGGAGGATCTCTCTATTTCCTGGATGTGAATGCCTGTTTCCCTCCCCAGATTAGGAAAGTTTTCAGCTATAATTTGTTCAAATACATATTCTGGACCTCTGTCCCTTTCGGCGCCCTCAGGAACCCCAACTAAACGTAGATTTTTCTTCCTCAGGCTGTCACTTATTTCCTTTAATCGATCCTCATTATCCTTTGTCTCTTTTTTCCTCAGTTTCCCTCTTTGCCATCAACTTGTCTTCTATGTCACTCATTCATTCTTCCACCTCGTTAACCCTCGTCGTTAGGACCTCTAGTTTGGATTGCATCTCATTTAATTGATTTTTAATTTCTGCCTGATTAGATCTGAATTCTACAGTCATGAAGTCTCGTGAGTCCTTTATGTAATTAACTAATTTTTAAAATACATATTAAGCATTATGCTAAGTGTTGTCCGGGGAAAAATGCATAAGACTTGGTCACTATTTTGAGGATGTTTACATGATCTAACTGGAGAGAGAAGACATTTACCAATTGAAAGTTTATTAATAAAACAGGCATTAAATAATAAAAATAACAGTGATGTGTGATACGTGATCTAGGTGCTGGGGTCTGGACTATCAATATCACTGTGGGCCAGAATTATTTAGGAAGGTTCACAGAGGAGATGCCCTGTGTCAGAGTCCAGAAGAGGAGATAGACATGAATGTGTAAAGAGAATGAAGATGAAGTGTGTGTGTGTGTGTGTGTGTGTGTGTGTGTGGTGGGATGGGACAGATGGAAAGGGACTTAATTCACATTGACTCCATGGATCCAGTATGTAAGCAAGTCCTGTTGGTTCAATTTCTAAAGTCTCATTGCCTTCTCCTTTCCATTTCTTCTGCCTAATACAGACCACTCCTAATTATGATGTGGACTTTCCCAAAAGCTTAATCTCTCTTCTCTTCTTCCAATCTGTTTTCCACCCAGAAGCAATATCCATCTTCCTAAAATGTAAATTGGACCACATCATGCCCCTGCTTTAAACCTTTGAATAATAGTTTACTAGAGCCTTCTGGAGAACAAACAGAGGAAGAGAAAAGCATAAATATCTGGGGTGGGGGGGTGAGGTGGAAGTGGAAAACCTTGTAAAGAGTAGAGAAAGAGTAGATAGAAATATATTCTGGGGGAAGAGGAGCATGAAGACACACACACACATACACACACAGAGGCATTTAAAGAAGGAAGCAAAATGCCTACCACAGCAACAGGACTTTGGCTAATAAATTATATTTCATGTTACATGACCATTAAGAATGCATCCTCTGATAAAGTAGCATTTAATTTTGAAGGACATTTCCTATTCCATGGCACAGAGTTTATGCAAACTACAGAATTTGTGTCAGTGTTGATGATAAAGACATGAGAAGTAGGCTGATCAATTTTCTGGTAACAAAATAATTTGAGGGGCACCTGGGTTGCTTAGTGGTCAAGTGTTTGCCCTTGGCTCAGGTCATGATCCTGAGGTCCTGGGATTGAGTCCCTCATCAGGCTCCCTGAACAAAGTCTGCTTCTCTCGCTGCCTATGTCTCTGCCTCTTTCTCAGTATCTCTCATTAATAAATAAATAAAATCTTTTAAAAAATAATAATTTGAGGAAATAACAGAATCATCATTCAAACCATGGCTTTTTAACATTTTTACTATGGATTAAATCTGGCAAGAAATCAACAAATATAAATATAAAGAATAACAAATACATGCAAATATAAATATAAATTTCTATACTATGAATTTCTATAGGTCTAAGTGGGGAAGACATATCTTTACAGAATCGTATGTTCAAGGTACTTAGCTGATTAAAAAAAGAATTATGTACTTAGAGGTCAAAACCCTGTCTGTTCCTCTCTGCCCTGAAAGAGCAGAACCCCCTGAATTCTACTCTGTGTTCACTCAACTGCAGCCATGTTCTCTCTCCACATCTGTCAACCTTGGCCTCCCCTTGAGGCTTTGCAGTGGTTGTCCCCTCTGCCTGGAGGGTTCTTCTCCAGATACACACATGGCTCACTCCCTCACTGATTTGGTTTCTGCCCAACTAGCCTTTCCAAGATGCCTTTTTTGACCACCTTATTCAGAATATCTCCTCCTACATTTTCACTACCGATCTCTGGATCTACTCTTTCCTTCATGGCACTCTTTTTACTTGACGTTGTATCGTATGGTTTATTGATTATTTGTTGTCCATCTCTGCTTCTCAAAGGTAAGTTTCATGAGGGGCCTTTTGGTCTGTCTTATTCATCTCCATGTCCCTCCTCTAGGGGTCCTCATTCTAGACCTTTAATTGGGATGAACTATCAAATAATGGGTTGCATTAGACATTCTCTTGAATCTTAAGAATTTGTCTTGGGATCCCTGGGTGGCACAGCGGTTTGGCGCTTGCCTTTGGCCCAGGGCGTGATCCTGGAGACCCGGGATCGAATCCCACGTCGGGCTTCCGGTGCATGGAGCCTGCTTCTCCCTCTGCCTGTGTCTGTGCCTCTCTCTCTCTCTGTGACTATCATAACTAAATAAAAAAATTTAAAAAAAATTAAAAAAAAAAAGAATTTGTCTTATACAACCACTCCTCCTCTCTTTGATCACACTTACATCGTTATCAAATTGCATTGAGGTAGGATAAATGTACTATCTTAATAGCTGGCACCAGAATTTCTTTGATACGCCACTTGGGGTAGAGGGTGAGACTTTGAAGCGCAGGCTCAAGTAGCAAAACTCTCTTGCTAAGAATGAGGGAGGATAGATTATATTTTGTGGTGGAGATGATGGGCTACTGGGGATGGAAGAATGGGACAAAGAAAGGGAGGCAGGAGGGAAATGGAAGAGGTTGAGGTCAGAGCAAGAGATGCCCTAGGTGCGGTAGGGGGTAGAAAGAGACATGACCAATGTCATGTCAGGAACAAGTCCTTTTTCATTAACGCTCTATTTCTCCACAAACGTTTTGTGAGACTAGACTTAATGTTGTGCTGTCATAGAAACAGAAGCCCAAAAAGCAAGATACTCCATGACTTTTAAGCACCTAGAAATTTGTAGAAATCTTGGCTGGTGCTTCAAATTAATATTTGCTGAGAAAATTGGGGTTCCAAATCAAGATTTTAGAGTTTCTAAGCTCACTACTTCTTAGCTGTATGATCTTCCGTATGTTACCTGAAGTCTTTGTGCCTCATCTATAAAACGGAGATGGTATTTCTTAAAGTTGTTATGAGGATTTGAGCTTAGACATAATTAATGTCACATGAGTATTTGTTTTCCTTATTATTATTACTATAATCATTCTCATTATTCTTGTCATACGGATAGATCAGAGACAGGTTGAGACTTGAAAACAAAGCCCATGAAAACTGAAGGCAGTGACCAGATGGGAAATACAACTCTGGTTTCTTTGAATTTCATCCCCCTCCTCTGAAGGGTGCAATATTATTTGAAGAGAGAGAAAAGGAATACTTACAAAGCTCAAATTTTTCTTCTCATTTCAGTAAGATGATATTTATCTTTAATTTCCCTGAAATCTACTGAGGTACTTTTAAAAGAGTATGTGTGGGAGGGCATTTTCTTCCCACAAGCTCTCACATTCTTCTAGAAGCTTCTTGGGCTGAACTTTCATTCTCCCCATGCCCCAGGCGAGCTTGTGTGGAGGGTGTTTGCAGGCCAATGCCGCGTAAGCTCTGGGAAACAAAGACCAGGTTTGGTCACTGTGCTCTCAGGGGCCAGGGCCTGGACAAGACGTTTCATGTTTGTGCTTACATACTCAGAAATAGCAGCAGACTGTGGAGGCCTCAAGAACTCTGAAACTTTGCCTATGGGTTGCAAGGAAATCTGTGAGTTTTCCAAAGATTACTTGGACAGAAGAAGATGTCAACATGCGGAGGAAAACATCACTGCTGGCTCTTCCAGTTGTAGCCAAACACTCCTCAAATACACAGCACTGTTGACAGCTGGGCAAGGACAGTCTTCCCTCACAGAGAGGACCTGGGTGCACCACGAGGCCCTCAGCCCCTAGGAGGCTCTGAACAGGCAGAAGGGGAGGCTGTCCTTATAAGGCATAAGCTGTTGGAAAGACAAGTGTACGCACAGGGGCTGTGTGCCCAAAGGAGGAGGCTTACATCTAGACCTATAGAAGTGGAAAGAAGCTGGCAGAGTATGGAGCTGTGTGGCCAGCCTCTGGATGCAGGTGACACAGCAAAATGCAGATTGATCTTAGAATGCTTGAAAAGGAGCAAACTCTCCCATGGCCTTGTCCATTTATACCCTAAGAGAAGATATACCATTCTACCGTCAGGGCTGAGAGTGGCGGTCTTAACCAGGAGTAGGTAATACAAAAGAAAGGTAGACAGTATGTGTTCAGTGAAGAATTTAAACTAAGATATCCCTGAGGGTGATGGGACAAGACTTTGCCTGTGCTGCTGGGGCTGTGGCAGTTGTGCTATTGACAGATGTGTGTGTGTGTGTGTGTGTGTGTGTGTGTGTGTGTGTCCTACAGAAGTAATAAAAAGGGCACTTGGTGGAGAACACTTCTTTGGGGGTTGGATTATGTGAAGGAAGATGGTATCCTTATGGTTCTGGTTGTTTCATACCCTTTCAGGCTTAACCCTTGTGTTGAATTTAAGGCTCCTTTTTTTTCTGGTAAATTGCCCCCCCCCACTTCTTTTTCCCCATGTACATTACATCCCCCTGAATTACTTTTCCTGGTAACTCCAAGAACAATTCGGTTCTAGGTGAAAGAGTGCTTAGAAGTAGCAGTGTGCCCTGGCAAACTTCTTCCTTCTCCATCTGGTACAGGAAGACCCAGAGCTGCTGTGAGAAAACCCTTTAATGGAGTTCTCCATGTAGACAAATCAGTGGAGGTTTCTCTTTCCTGTCCTTCAAGTTCCCAGAGAAGCACTGAAGATCTCCCTACAATGGTCCACATGACATAAGGAATGGCTTCTTGATGTGTGCATACCTTTGGCTTTGCATTGTGGCCATTAACTTGGGGCCCTGTGTTTGACCTCATCAGAATGCCTGTAGTTCTCCAGCTATCAAGCAAGGTCATCTACCTATTATAGTTCACAGAGACTCATCACAATCTTATGTCTTTGTGTCGTGGAGGGATGGAAGCAAGTGAAACAGAACTCCCAGTCCCTGTCCCCTAGAAACTTGAGGTGAAAGGATCATAAATATAAACAATATAAGACACACAAGCCCATCAAGAAGAAAATATAAACAATTCCTTGGTGATTTAAGATATTTATTCTTTCTCTCAACTACTAGATTGTGGTTGAGTATCTGTCTTTTTCAATGAATGTGATTATATTCAATTCCAAAGAAATTAATAATTGCAAAGTTATGAACAAATTGTAATTAGTAGAATGTATAAAGTGAGTTCATGTGGTGATAGTCATTTCTGCTCACAAATTGCCACAGAAAATAGGCATTAAAAAACCACATTTTGTTGTCGCAAATATCACTTTTTAAATTTTCACCCCTGAAACCTTCCAAGATATTAGAAGTGTTCCAGAGAATTCCTAAATGTATTAGCTTCCTACATGGATAATTTGTTTTGAAATAGCATGGTGCTGAATCTTGACAAAATTCTCATATAAATGATTTCTACTCTCCTCTACTCAGTTGTCACAGGCCCAGACTCTGCCCCTTACCCAAAGATTTTTAAAACTTTCTAAAATATCTATCACTGAAAAAAAGAATACACATGTGGTCAACCATCATTAAAAAAGAATCTTTAAATTGATTATATTATCATAGAGAGGTTGCAAGTTCACCCTTATGCTTGTACAAAGGGTGACTTCATGCTTAGGAGAAGTGCATGGCTGGGGAAATGTATAATTTGTGAGGTCCTTTAAAGGCCCTCTTTATATTCTATTATATTTTTATGGATAAGATTTATTATTTGCGGTAAAGATACCAGAGCTTTAAGGCTCTTGTTAAATAAAAGTCCCCCAGGGCTGAGAGTGAGGAGTGTGACAAGCTTTTATCAGCCTCTACTATCTTACTATGAATTAAGATCATATTGGAGCCACAAGCAATTTGGAGACTATTACATATTATCCAGTTATAGTTGAGGAACCTGAAACCCAGAAGGCATAAGTAATGATGCTGACAATGCTGGAGACAGGAGCCATTCTGTGGGATGGTGAACACACCAGCATTCTGCTGAGGGTTCCCATATTCATATGTATTCATCAGGTGAATTATGGAATGGTTGTTTCTTTCACAGTTTCGAAAGCAAGTTCTTATTTACACCAGGCTTTCTAGGGGTCTTTAGAGACCATAAGCATACTTTTCTCTTTCCCTAATCTCAGCATCGAATAGGGAGCAAATGTTTCATTGTGAGAAATTAATATACTTCTAAGGATGAGCCGTTTATCCCTTTTCCCTGGTGAAAACAGCCCCTGGGAGAATGCCCTTGCAGCTACTGTGGCACCCAGGGCATCAGAGAGCCAGTTTGTTTACTTCCTTTATTGGTCGTGTCTGCTAAATTCCCGTCTCTAATGAGCTAATAGATGTTGGATGCACATAAAGTTCATTTCCTTTCCTTGATAGGTTTACATATTTACAGACAAACAAATAAACCTCTCCAAGCGCTGAAAGAACAAAGTCATGCAGCAACTTAAAATCTTTTAATTATGACAGAAACAATTCTTTGAGTTTTATTTATTTATTTATTTTTATTTTAATTTATGATAGTCACAGAGACAGAGAGGCAGAGACACAGGCAGAGGGAGAAGCAGGCTCCATGCATCGGGAGCCCGACATGGGATTCGATCCCGGGTCTCCAGGATCGCGCCCTGGGCCAAAGGCAGGCGCCAAACCGCTGCGCCACCCAGGGATCCCCTTCTTTGAGTTTTAAATTAGTAAAACAAAGTTAAGTGGAAAAGTGAAAGCTCATGCCTGACAAACATATTTCCCCAAACAGATTGGATACCTTTGGATCTCAGGCACTATCTTACTAGTGTTTTTAATTCATAGGAGATTTTGAAAAACTCCTGACCCAAATAAATTATTTTAAAAGCATCAGCTTTACATCATTTGAATATTAAATAATGAGAGGCTTTTAAAGTAAAAAATTATTACTTAGAGATTACAAACAAAACTTCAGGTTCTTATTGGAAGACACAAATGTATTTAATTAGATAAGTTAATTTATTTCAACAATATCAATTACAGTTCTGTTCTCAAGTTAGCTTACATAAGTAGTCTTTGGTAGAAATTACTAAAGTTTGGTAAGATTATATTGTTATGAAATCTATTTTACTCGAACTTTCTCTTGGTTATTAATAGATTTGAAATTAGGGAAAAAGAAATTAAAAGTTTATTTTCTAGAAGGATTTGTTTGAAGTTTCATATAGGTCCTACAAGGTTCATCTAATTAAGTTCCAAATTTTGTAGTTAAAAATATATTAATTGGATTTCCCTGAAGTTGTTCCAAGTTAGCTGGGAGAAAAGGTCTTAAGTCCAAATATGTCTCAGATTTCAGGGTAATATCTTAAAAAAAAAACAAAGAAATCCTCAGAATGTTTCTAGAACACAGTGCTCTAAGTACTATAGCTAGATGTTAAAATTCTCTAATCTTTGCTGTTCTTTTTATATTCAAGGGCCTATCTATATTCTTGGGGTAAAAGTAACTGCTTTAGTGGGAAAAAAAACCAGATCATCCTAAATAAATACTTGAAAAGCATTTTTTTTCAATTAAAAAGGTAAAGAGAGCTACTCTTTTTTTTAACCTTTTTAAACACTAAAAAAAAAAATCAAAGAAAATTCTTGATCTCAAAATTCCCATGTTCTACATTTTAATGTTTTCTACTTAAAAAGCAGATTGCCAACCCAAATTACTTTGTTCTTCATATAGTAAGGCTTTTGCTTATTCCAGAAAGCTGCACCTAGTTAAATATGTTTTCTTCCTAACTTTGCAGGAGCAGAAGACTCAGTGCTGAGGGTTATCTAAAGAATTAAAAAAACTTTCCGTTTAAATTCATCTTGAATGTACCACAATACATTTGTGATACTTGTTAAAATAACATTATTACTAAATGTGTTCAAATTTTGCTATTCCTTCAAATGACCACAATGAAGTAGTGCATGCCTGAAAGCCCACGTGTGATTGTGATAACACAAGGAGAACTGTTTATCTGGAGACTCCGTATCCACAGAACGGGCAGACTGTAAATTGAGCTCATCACTGATTTACTGAGTTCAGGGGTTTGTTACTCAGCCATTCGATACATTCCACAAAGATTTCATGATACCTGTTATGTGTCAAGCATCCCGTTATGTGCTGGGAATACCCTGTCAGATAGATACAAACATGCCCTCATGGGACAGCCTGGGGCTGGCAGGGTTGGGGCGAGGGGGGACTTCAGCGTGTGCTCCTGTGGGGAGCTCTGGGAATTCAGCATCCTTTCCTAACGGAGGGAGAGCAATATGTTACTTGTGTTTAGAAAATCATGTGTGGTGCTTTGAACACTGCATATGTTACTTATATTCTCCAGTTGTAGAACTACAGAAAAAAATCAAGAATTTAATTTTACTTTCCGTAGAGTCATAGCCAGACCTGGTATCAGTTCTATAAGAGATCCTAAGGTGGGAAAGATGACCCTTTAAGGGAGCAAGGAACAGATTCTCACATGAGGTACAAAGGAAGGGGCAGTGCACTGGCCCCTAATCCACCTCTTGTGTCCAGATGGACGGTGGCTAAATGTGGGAGTCAGCTCAGAAGCTCTCCATGGATGACAGAAGAGCATTGCCCTGATCCTGTGGACCCCACTGAAAGGAGATCCCTACCATCTGCCTCCAAGGAGCATGGGAGAAACAGATAGCTAATGAATAAAGTCACAGAATGCCTGTGGCCTGAGCCCTGTGCCCTTCTGTCTGGACACTCCTAATTGGAAACTCCTAGGCATCCAGAGAGATGGGTCTACACAGAAACATTTCTTACTTTCATTCAGTGAATGTTTCCTGTTCTTAGCACAGCAGGTCCTACCATTGGCAGGTGATTAATAAATATTGGCTGAATGGAAAGGTTTATGAACTTCTTCTATTACTAGATACTTTGCTAAGTAATATAGAACAAGAAAAAGGTTGACTCCTTTAGTCATTCATTAAAAAATTAGCAATATCAGGATTATGAGCTTCTAGAAATTGAGAAACCACTTTAATATATATATATATATATATATTAAACAAGGCTTCCTCCTATGTGGTGTGTCCATGCTTATCAGGGGATATGCAATGTGAGTTTTTTCTTTTCTTGTCAGGCTACTAGCCATTGAGGAGTATTTGCCTAGATCAATTACTTTCTTAGAAACTGCAAAATTGGGATCCCTGGGTGGCACAGCGGTTTGGCGCCTGCCTTTGGCCTGGGGCGCGATCCTGGAGACCCGGGATCGAATCCCACGTCGGGCTCCGGGTGCATGGAGCCTGCTTCTCCCTCTGCCTGTGTCTCTGCCTCTCTCTCTCTCTCTCTTTGTGTGACTATCATAAATAAATAAATAAATAAATAAATAAATAAATAAATAAACTGCAAAATGACAAAAATATTTTTCATTTTCTCTTCATTTTTTAGCCAGTAAGCTTTAAAAAAAAAAAGAGATTTCCCTTTGTTGATTCTTGAGATATCCTGAAGTATGTGTTGTAGAGAGAAGGCAAGATAAATGTTTTCTTTCTTGATTTACCAGTTTTAAAAATAATGAGTGGTTCTGGGCAGTCCTGATGGCACAGCGGTTTGGCGCCGCCTGCAGCCCAGGACTTGATCCTGGAGACCCTGGATCGAGTCCCACGTCAGGCTCTCTGTATGATGCCTGCTTCTCCCTCTGCCTGTGTCTCTGCCTCTCTCTCTATCTCTCTGTGTCTCTCATGAATGAATAAATAAAATCTTTTTAAAAAAATGAGTGGTTCTATTTGATCTCCTGGAGAGAGTGCCTGTATTTTTCAAGTATAATTATGAACTTGTGGGTTTAATTTAATGATATCTAATAAGTTTTAATCCATTGCATGTATTATGCTCATTGATACTAAAATCTACTATTTATGTATAATAGTTTCTTTTGACGCAATCCTGGGAATCTGTGATAGCCTCTTTGTTTTCTGTTTGGACCAGATAGTAAATATTTTAGGCTTAGCAGGACATAAGGTCTCTGTTGCAATTGCCATGCACATAAGTATGTAATTGAATGAATGTGGCTGTGATCTTTATAAAAATCAGGTCTACAAGCATTGTTTGAGGACCCCTGTATTAAAGAAGGTTAACCTGTATTCTAAGAGAAAAAGAGCAAATGCACGGCATTAAACATTTAATCGTTACTCTATTTCTTCATCTTACCAAAATGCATTTCTGTTTAATAGTTTGCAAAGGAAAAGAAGTCAAACATGGCAAAGGTGAAGTGAATGGCAGGGAGTAATGGCATTGGTCTGATGAAATAATAATGCTAAATTCTTATTGCAATTAAAAACATTTATTTATATGTTTTTATACCTTATATATGTGTATATATGCATACATATATATGTGTATGTGCACATACACATGTGTGTATATATCTCTATGTATACATGAGTGCACGTATATATGTGTATAGAGGGCAATATTCAATCTAGTCATGTTAAAGGCCTCCAAGCAAGACTTCTTGGGCATTGTCTGGTGTCACTGTTGATAGATTCCAGGAACTTCAGGGTTGGGTGAGTTTTCAATTTGTTCAGTATAGCCTTTCCTAATGTGTGACATCCTCTATAAATCAACCAGCAACCAGCCAATCAGACCATTTCATCTATCCACCTATCTAGTGATGAGAGGCTCACTTCCTCCTGGGGTAGCCTATTCTTTGAATTATTCTTTAAATGATTTTCTTTGTATTAAACCCACATCAGTATCTCCACCCATCACTTTTATAAGGAAGTCATTCCCAACTGCCTAGTTAGTCAAATTCCTCTATTCTGTGCTTTCTTATGACCTTCACCTCCTCTGGATAAAATGTTTCACCTCCATTTGTGTGGGTGTTTTGTTAGTTACTATTCCTGTATTAGACTGCAAATATCAAGAGGACAGGGATTATGTGTATTTTTATTCATTTTGTGTGACAAATTTCTAGCACATACTCAAGAAATATTTTTCAAATGAATTAATTTGTTCTTATTTTTCCCTCTATCATTGTATAGAATAAGTACAGCCCTTTAAAATCTCATGTTCCTCTTAAATCTTATTTTTCCTAGAGTTAACATCTAAGCCTCTACATTAACTCCTTCCATTGCATAGCTTTTGATTTGTTTATTATTGTGATTGTTTTCCTTTGAACAGATTCCAGTGGGCCACTCAAAATTGACCAATAGTCCAGATGCATTTTGACCAGGGTGGGGTAGGAATGGGACCATCATGCATCATTGTTGTCCACTAGCATTGGTAACAACATTGCATGATTTATATGATGCATTAAAAGTATTCTCTCTCCTTAGTTTTATGTTTCCAAGTCCTTACTGAATCCATGGCAGTTAAAACTATCAGTATTTGATTTATTGAAATTCACTGTATCTCCAGTTTCCCCCCACATAATACTTTAAATGGATGTCCTACTTACCATATATATATTGAATGGCCTATATATTGAAAGCCTACATGTGTGATCTCTGAGTACCACTACTGAACAGAAATACCTGCTTCATCAAAGATTCTTAAAACTCAGAGGGTTCCTCTATATTTATCACCGGGCAAACTTCTTTCCAAATGATTTAAATATCCTCCACTTCTTCCTACACTTGATCTTAGCCAAAAGACCAAGAAACAATCCTTTTCCACTTCATCCTAACATCAGCACAGCACTTCCACTAGTGAAGAATTGATCTCTGCACTGTGTATTCTTTTAGGAGCTCACTTTCAATATATTTTTAGTTTCTAAATGCCTATTGACCTGCCATTTCTGCTCTGCCCCTTGTTTTGGATGGTGTTCCAGAAGACAGGCGCAGTTTATCAGTTCCTATGCCCTGATAAATGCTACTTCCCACTGCAGCAAAGCTACCTCTCTGTGGGATCTGCAGTGGTAATTGCATGTCTGGATTAAACATCTGCTCTCATGAATTCCTTCTTTGGAATACATTCAGCAACTGTCTAACCTCATCTCTCTCACAAACAACATAGGCCTGGAACATCGTGCTCTTTCTTATTAATTAAACACACAAGGAGCAGAGGACCTGCCGCCCTGAGAGATTCCAGACCGGCTAGGGCTCTGGTGAATAGCTGGCCCAGGAAAAAGTGCTGATCAACCCTCACCCTTCTAGGGTGTGGACCTGTCTGATTTCCATTCATGCGACAGAAAATCCTAAATGATATAGGATAATTTTTATTCGACTTTAGATTACAGAGACAAGTTCAATGCTCCAGTCTCATCTCATTTTTCTACTTTCCTTGTGGGGATCTTAAGATGTGTCTATGATGTCTGTTGCATCTCTGTTCAGTGGCCTTGGCAAATGTTTCTTTCCCCAGCTTTAGGACTCTCAGTGGACATTTCCAACTGGATTTTTAAATATTTCTTCAAACCAAACATATCCAAAATCAAAGCCATCAACTTTTTCTCCAGATTTTTAAAAAATTTCTTCTTTCTGTTAATACTAACACCAGTTATCTGAGACTCAACATCTCAGACATACTTGCTACTCCCCTCTGTTCATCCTCCTATGTGCGCACCACTGGTAGACTGTGGTGCAGAAATGCCTCTTATTTGTTTCTCTATCTCAAACTTCTCAAACCTTCAATCCACTCCTTACACTGAAATCTTTCAAAAGTATGCCCGCTAGACTAGATAGACTAGAAGACCCATAAAGGCAAGAACTGTTATTTTGTTGTTGTTCATGGCTCTATTTCTGACACAAAAAACAGTGCCGGGGGCATTCAAAAATGTTTAAGTGATTTAGAAACTCCACAAATTTCCGTATCATTTTATCGAAGCCCAAAGAACTCCCTAAAAAGCTTGGCATTCCAGGATTCAAAGCATTTCAGGATTTAGCCCGATTTTGTTCTCAAAATCAAAGTTGTTCCCCCAAATGCCAAGTCTAAGAATGAATAAAATTACTGAAAAATTTGCTCTACTTAAAACAACTAAGATTTTTTTTTCTCTGTCAACAAAGGAGAGTCTGCTATGAAAGGCAGTAATTTTAGTAGCCATTGCCCAGATAGAGTGAAGAGTATAAGAAATGAAAAGAGAAAGATATCATGATATAATTTGGACCATTTATAGAGAAGGCACATTTTTAATTTGGAACTTATCCAGGTCATAGCAAACTTGCCAAATTCTTTTCATGATTTTGAACTAGTGGAAATCCTATAATTTTGACTAATTTAGTGGGTCAAACTTACTTGGCATTCAGTAAGAAGAAATTATGGCAAATTTTGAGGTCTACTCATTGACATACAATTTAGCTCCATAAGTATTTATTTATTAAGTGATTCCTGCGCATTCTTCTTCATAGAAGAGACAATCCCCTCAAAACTGACTTTTGGAGGGGATATGACGTGGAGTGAAGGGAGCAGAGGGCAAAATTTAAAAAGATAAGGAAAATGAGCTGTCTAAAGGAGGATATCTTCTTTAGCACAGCTGTTAGCTGATTAGTTGAGCAAGTGAGGCAATTTCTCCTGGAGAGCTGGCTTCACAAATGGGCAGAGAAAATGGTTGCCCACTTGCTGTTGGTCAGGGAGGACTTTGTCATAAAATGTCAGCTAGTGAATGGCTGTCATTTCCGATTTACGATACAATCATCTGCTTAAAGTATGATTTTCTATTTCTGCAGCATTACCCCTAAGTTAGGATTGCACTCTCCTGCAATCTTGCATACCTTCAGGGTGCCTGTGTTTGCAGGCTCTTCTTCAGAGACAAGAAACTTAAATTAGGGCACACTGGTCCATAAAAGTATACACAGGGCACACTCAAGTCAGGGAAATGGTGAAAGGAGAAGGCGACCAGCTTCACAGTTTTGCCAAGGGCCACTAGCTATCTATTCATTTACCTCAAAAATAATTGGTGAATCCCAGAGGGTTTTATTAGTTTTTGTGTCTATTTTTGAGCAATGTTTTCACATGGACCAGGTGTAAATTCCCGCAGTTGATAGAAATGTTTCCCAGGCCAAGAACACCAGGGCTGTTGTGGGGGAGCAGACAGTGACAAACTGATGTGGTTGAGGGGTCTGAGAAACAAGTTTGTTAGCCAGGTCTCCTCTTGCTGGACCCTCCCCAATGTTCTTTTTTTCCTCTACCAGGTCTCAAGCTTGCTTTCAGAGGCCATAGAGTTTGTATCACAGATGTGTGTATGTGTGTGAAAGACTGTTTCATATGCAATTTGGTTATTTACTCATTGAAAAAATATTTCTAGAACAACTGCTACGTTCCGGCACTTGGCTAGGGAACGAGATCTAGTGGCTCCTTCAGAGTGCTAGTCCTGCAGGGAAGACAGATGTGAGCAGGGAGTCACACATGTGATGTGTGCTGCAAAATGGACATTTGGTGGGCCGTGGTTGTGTGAAAACCAGGAGGAAGGCACTGGGAGGGGGGCAAAAGATGTCATCTCACCCTATTGTGACAATATGAATCTTCCTTAAGATAGACTGTATAAGGTAAACAAAAAACAGTAGGTAAGAAACCATTCAATTACAGAAAAGTGTACGCTTTCTCATCTTAGGAATTTCATGGTTATTTTGAATCTTTTCTTCCTTTTTATCTCACTTAAACATTCGATGGCCTGGGCAAGTTCACACGTATTCCACCTGCCAGGGGTACAAAGCATTCTCTTACACTCTTTGCCTTTCTCTACGAAGGCAGTCCTTTTTGGTAGCTCTTTACAAGGTCCAGTTTCTTTTTGATTCTGTGTAAGATGAGCTCAGATGTCTTCTTCTTTCCTTTTTCTCTCTCCCTCCCTTTCTTTTTTTTCTATAGGGGAGAATAATCTCTAGATGTTCCACTCATTCCTTGTTTGTTTTCTCCCCTTGCTGTGTTCTACTAGCCAGGAAGCTCTTGTTTTAACTTCAGTGCTCTTCCCTCTACAGCTGGCTGACAGGTTTACAGGCTAGTATAATGCCTGGAGCTCTAACCTCAGCTTTGTAACTTTGTTTAAACCTTGGGAGAAGAAAGGAGAAAGACTCTGTTGTTTTTTTTTTTTTTTCAAGACTCTGTTTTTATGCGAGTTTTATTCCAAAATGAATCAATTGCCATATGTTAGAAAAATCGATTTCTTCAGTTCAAGTTGGTGCAAGTTCAAGTTGGTGTGCTCTGGAGAAATACATGTGTTTGTACAACTTCACCATGTACCAGCAGGAATGTCAAACGTTGCCAGCCAGGCAGCCTGTCCCATCTAGCATTCCCTGGGTGTGCTGGTCACACACAGGGAATGTGTTTGCTTCCTGTGCTCTCCTGAAGTTTCCTTTGAACTCTTAGGAGAGCAGGAGCTTTGGATCCTTGTCATGCTCAGTTCAGAGTATTCAGAACAATTTGACTCCAGCCTTAGGTCAGTTATTGATCTGCCTTTTAATCATTTTGGTGACAGGTTGTCTTTCCAATGACATCTGCTGATAAGGACACTTTTATTTCTTCCTTTATAATTCTGATACCTTTTCTTCCTTCCTTCCTTCCTTCTTCCCACCCCCTTCTCTGTTTCTTTCTCTCTCTCTCTCTGTCCCTATTTCTTCTCTCTGTCTCTCTTTCTCTTTCTCTCTCTCTTTACCTGATTGTTCTAGCTAGGATTTCTAGTAAGAGTGGGCACCCTTGTCTTGTTCCTGATGGTAGAGAAAAAACTTTCAACCTTTCACTATTGAATAGAATGTTAGATGTGTGCTTGTATGTGGCCTTTATTATGTTGAGATATGTTCCTTTCATGCCTAATTTGTTAAAAGTTTTTATTACAAATGGATGCTGAGTTTTCTCAAGTGCTTTTTTGGTGTCTATTGAGATGATTATGATTCTTTTTTAAAAAAATTTATTTACTCATGAGAGACAGAGAGAGAGGCAGAGACACAGGCAGAAGGAGGAGCAGGTTCCACACAAGGAGCCTGATGTGGGACTCGATCCCAGGACCCCAGGACCCCAGGACCACGCCCTGAGTCGAAGGCAGATGTTGAACCAGTAAGTCACCCAGGCGTCCCTATGATTCTTTATTCTGTTATTATAAAGTATCACATTGATTCATTTGAACCATCCTTGCATCCAAGGGATAAATCCCGCTTGGATCATGGTGGATGGTCCTTTTAATGTGCTGCTGAATTTGGTCTGCTGGTATTTCACTGATAATTTTTCATCTATATTTATCAGAGATATTGGCCTGCAGTTTTCTTTTCTCATAGTTTCCTTTTCTGGGTTTAGTTTCAGGGTACTGCTAACCTCATAAAATTAATATGGGAGTGTTCTTGCCTCTTCAATTTTTTGGAAGCGTTTAAGAAATATTGGTAGTTCTTAAATAAAGTGCTTGGGAAAATTCACCTGGAAAGCCATCTAGGTGATGGCTTTTCTTTGTTTAGAGATTTTTTATTCAATGTCCTTACTAGTCATTGATCTGTTCAGATTCTTTTCTGTTTGTTTTTGATTCAGTCTTGCTTAAGTTGTAGGTTTCTTTTTTTTCTTTTTTTAAGTTGTATGCTTCTAAGAAATTCTCTGCTTCAAGGTTGTCCAGTTTGTTAGTGTACAATTTATTATAGCCTCTTGCAAACCTTTGAATTTCTGTTGTATCAGTTGTAATATTTCCTTTTCATTTATAATTTTATTGATTTGGGTTTTTACTTTTTTTCACTTTGTTATTTTAAGGGTTTGTTACTTTTTTATTTTTTCAAAGAACCAACTTTCTGACTAATTTTTTATATTGTTTTTCTTTTCTCCATTCCATTTATTTCTGCTATGATCTTTATTATTTCCTTTCTTCTGATAACTTTAAACTCGTTTTCTTCTTATTTTTCTAGTTCCTTAAGGCATAGTTGGTTGTTTATTTGGAACTTCTGTTTGCTTCTTAATATAGGCATTTATTGTTATGAACTTCTTTCTTAGAACTCCTTTTGCTATATCCCATAAATTCTGATGTATTGTGTTTCCATCTTTATTTGTCTCAAGGAAGTTTTTATTTCCCCTTTAATTTCTTTGGTCTGTTGGTTGTTCAGAAGAGTGTTGTTTAATGTCTATATGTTGGTAACTTTTGCAGTTTTCCTCACATTGATTTCTAGTTTCATGCCATTGTAGTCAGAGAAAATATCTGGTATAATTTCAGTCTTCTTGAATTTGCTGAGACTTGCTTTATGGCCTAACATTGGGTTTGTCCTAGATAATGTTCCATGTGCACTTGAAGAGAATGTTCTGTATATGTCTGTTAGGTCCCTCTGGTCTAAACTGTTGCTTAAGTCACTATTTATTGAATCTCTGGATTATCTATCCATTGCTGAGAGTGGGGTGTTAAAGTCCCCACTTATGGTATTGTTGGTTATTTCTCCTTTTAGTTCTATTACTTTTTGGCTTTCTATATTTAGGTGTGCTGTGTAGAGTGCATGAATATTTATAATTATTGTATCAGCTTGATATGTTGATTCATATATATCATTATATAATAATTTTCTGTGTCTCTTTTTAACATTTTAGTTTTGAGTCTATTTTGTCTGTTATAAGTATAGATAAGTATAGTTACCCCTGCTTTTTTTTTTTTTTTTTTTTTGGTTACCATTTGCATGAAATGTCTTCCATCTCTTTTCTCTCAGTCTATGTTTGTCTTTAAGGCTAAATGGAGTCTTGAAAATACCATAGTTTGGGATCTTGTTTTTTTAATCCCTTCAGTCATTCAGTGCCTTTTGATTAGAAAATTTTAGATATGACTTTCTCTTCTCTAATAACACCAAAGGACATTTACGAATGCTTAGCATTTTCAGAAACATTATCAAAGCTACTTGAATTAAGTTACCTGTATTAACTCTTTTAATCTTTAAAACAACCCTGCAAAGGAGATTCTACTTGTGGCTATTCTGTACTCAAGGAAACTGAGTCATGGGGAGGTAACCATCTTGCCCAAATGAGTGACAAGATTAAGACTTGCATCTGATCAGTGTGGCTTCAGAGCCTACTATTCATCATCTCATAATCTACCTCTTGTCTCACCTTTCCATCTTCTCTCTCATCCACTACTTACATTCCCCTCTACGGACATCTCATCTGTATCTTGCCTTTCATGGGCCTTCCCCAATAGTATTTCACATCTAGTGGAATGGACTTGCCTACTCCTTTCAGATCTTAGGTGCCTGGAGCTGATGATCTAAGTTGCTATTCCATGGTAATGAAGCTAAGAACACATGAGAGGAAATTAGTGATAGGATAATTGAAGGAAGGACTTTGAGAGAGAAAGTATTGATATATTCAGTTATTCATCACTCAACAATGTCATTCAACTTACACTGGGAATAAACACTGTCTTAGCCAGATGTTGGAGGGGTATATAAAATGATTTGCAAGGTCCCAGCCCTCTCGGAGCATAGGATCCGATAAGAACAATCAGGCATAGAGGGTTGTTTTTCAGTGGTAAAGGCTGAAGATCTTTAGGGGAGTCAGATCATTTGTAATTAGCAGAAGACATAGCAGAATGTTTGGGGGAATTAGGTTTGAATCAAACATATTGCCATGCATCTGCAGCCATCCACATCTCAGTGATGTGTGGGCAGGGAAGTATAAATAAGAGAGCAGTTTCCAGTTCCTTTGCTCATTGTCCCTAAAACATTCCCAAGGTGCTGTGGGCTGCCCAGTACTGCACAGAACACCCTTCTCCACATGTGGCTAGTGACACCCAAGCTTGAGAAGGTGTCCAAAGAGACTAGGACAAAAGCTTCTAAACTGAGACATTTAAAAAATAGGGTAACATTATAAGTGCCATTTGAATCACATTCTGAAAGTCTGTAAAGGTTGAGGAAAAATTTTATGTAAATTTTTTCATATTTCTTGGAAATTACCAAGATTACCAAGAACATGGTATTTGTCATTACAATCTAAAGGATTATGACTATGGGTTTAGTCACAATTTTGAGGGCACTTAAAAAATAATACTTAACACTGGGGAGCAAAAAAAAAAGATCACTGAAAAAAATACAATTGAAGTTAAAAAGGGAGCATATCTGGACTGATTTTCAAGAGCACTATTGAGAATTTTGAATACTTCTGAAAATTTTTTTGCTAATTCTGGGTAACTTTGCCTTTTCAATTCACTTTCCTCTTAAAAAAACATATTTCAGTTACTTTTAGAAAAGTTATTTTAGAAGGTTGAAAAATGCCTTTTCAAATGATGTGATCAAGTTTCTGAGGGTCTTTGAGATTGTTCAGAGGTGGTGATGGTTGTTGTGACATACTGGATTTTCCCCTTTTTATACTTAAAAAAAGTGACTCCATTGGGTTGAAATGTTATGTTGACCTGGTCTCAAGGTCATGCATGGAGGGAGCTGCTTTCTCTGGGCCTTCCTTTTCATGGGAACGTATGATCTAAACATGAAGCTTCTTTGGTTTACCTTTATTACCTTGGCTCCATTTTAGATCATGTTTAATTTGTGATTTCAAGTACAATCTCGACTTTCTGTCCAAACCTCTAGAAGGTGGAGCAAGTGGCTGATCCTTTCTTTGTCCCAGCTTTAAAACTTTCTTTTAGATAAGGGGGGTTATTCAGTCTGGGTTATTATTTAGTTCCTTTTGAACAGCCCAGGGGGCAGTTCCTTTTGAACAGCCCAGGGGGCAGTATCTGAGGATTTATCAGTGTTCTGGTATCAGAAGCATGGGAATGGAAACTTTTTCTTAAGAGCACAAGCTGCCATACCATGGACAGAGCTCATAATATTTTATTTAAAAATTAGAAAGATGTTTCCATTTGGAACAGATAATTATCATACAGAAAATTAAAGACAGTAACAAATTACCAAAAGCTTTCAATTTCAATGACCTTAGTGACATGTTTTGACATGTTCACCAGTGGTTAGAACTTTTTATCTTCCATTTGCCTTTAAAGAGTACAATAGGAATGTCGTGGTCACTGGGATTCAGATGGCTGATTCACAGCAGTCAGAAATACGTTTTCTTGATTTAAAAAAACATAGCATTTATTAGCCTTTACTATATTTCCTTCCTTCCTTCCTTCCTTCCTTCCTTCCTTCCTTCCTTCCTTCTCTCCTTATTTGTTGTGGTGAAATGATTACTAAAATAAGAAATGTGAATCTATAAAACAAATTGGGCCTTTTGCACTTTTTGCCTTTGGGCAAAAAGTAACAGCATTGAGTAGTTTATTTATAGAAACAAACTAAAATAATAGATTAGAATTACATAGTATTACTTTTTTAAAAAAGATTTTACTTATTTATTCATGAGAGAACACAGAGAGAGGCAGAGACACAGGTAGAGGGAGAAGCAGCCTCCATGCAAGGGAGTCCTATGTGGGACTTGATCCCGGGACTTCAGGATCATGCCCTGGGCCAAAGGCAGAAGTTCAACCGCTAAGCTACCCAGGTGTCCCAAATTACATAGTATTAAAAACGATTAGTTTTCTAAGCAAGATATTTAACAAGAAAATAAACTAGAGGTAGGTAGATTCTATATTAGGAATATCTGAAAACTTTTGGGGTAGAAAGCAATCTTTGACTAGTATTATTCATGTTGTCTGTCTTTCTGATTGCCATTGCTTACTTTTGCTGTTTTCCTAAATATTAATGAGAAAGACAAGGAATTATTTACAAAGATAGTTGTGCAAATCATACCAAAGATTGAAGTGATAATGAAAGCAAAATATTATTTGCTTCTGAAGCTACCTGAGTTTTAGGAAGCAAAGCTGATAAAGCAAAGTGTGCTACAGAACACATTTCTTTGAGTTCCATGTTACATGCACTGACAAAAATGGATGTGGTATCCTGAGGGAAAGGATTTATTTGTCACAGAAAAAATGGCCAGACCCAAAAGATAAAATGAGAGAGAGAGAGGAGAGAGAGAGAGAGAGAGAGAGATGGATTTCTGTTTATTCATTATTCCCCCCAGACAAGTTAATGTAACAGACTCAGATTGCAAAAGAAGAGAAGGTTATTCTGGTAAGAAATTTCCCAATGTTTTCATCACAGTTTGTTGTTAAGAGAGAACTTAAGAAGGTGTTTTTTCACATTTCTCTAAATCTATTCAACATTAAGTGATGCACTGTAACACAGAGACCTCCTAGTTTCCTCCCCTGCCCCACTCCGTTGATGTGGAGGGTGGGCAGGGATCTGGTCTATGCTGCAGTACCTTCAGAGTAGCCCTGTGCCTGGGGCCTGAATGCCCAGGCTTTCCTTCTTCCGTCCTTTCTCTTCCTTCTTTTTCTTTCAACAAATGCTTTGGGCATCTTGTAACTGCTACACGCTTACATTTTAGGTAAGCAAGTTATAGCTGGTGGCCTCCAAAAGCTTCTAGTCTAGAAGGAGTTGAGATGAAGGAGCAAAGAAGCGATAATAAAGCAGCATGATAAGGGCAGGATAGGCAAGACTGTGAAAGAAGCATAGAGAGCAGTATGGGGACAAACCTAAGTTAGGGAACCTAGAGCAGGGTGGAGGGGGTTGAGGTCAGCTAAAGAGAGCCTCAGAGAGGGAGTGCTGTCTTAAGTGAGACCACGCTGGCTCGGCTTACGAGGCAGAGGATGCTTCAGGGCTGAGCAAGCAGGGACAAGGTAGTGAGTTCATCCAGTGTGTGGTGAGTAAGTATGCTCATAAGGGAAATCTATAGAGCAGGAAGAAAGGAAAGACATCACACTTACCTGGTTAAACCAGAAAGTGTTAATTAACCAAACTGAAGAGAAACTGTGCAGGTTAGCCAGTCTTTAGGGTGAGAGACAAGCAAACAGAGAAAGAAGATAAGCAGACATGTGGAGTGGTTTGTGTCATTTTAACCATAAGAACATACTGCCCTGTGAATTGCATTCCTTTTCTCTGAAGTCCCCGATCCCTACCCCCTTCTCCTTCGTTCAGGATAATGGATGTGCCTTGTTTTGCCTGACTTTGGAACTTCCATGTCTGTGTGGATCCCCCTTGTACGTATGCTATTCAATTTGATTTCTTCCTGTTAATCTGTCTCATGTCAATTTGATTCTTAGTCCTCAAAGGACCTTTGAGGGGACAGGAATTCTTTCTCCCTATCACTTGCTTATTAAACCTGCCACTTACAACCTGGTCTGCTTTTTGTTTTGTTTTGTTTTAAAGTCTCTCCCTGCCTGGTGTATGTAGGAGCCAGTTTGTGAACTTACAACTTATAGGTGACCAGTTTTGTGACTCTTTAGCTTTCATTGTCCAGGTAAATGGTAGTTAGAGTTGTCTCTCTAAAATTGAGACGGGCTAGCAAGGAGAGCCATATGCTTCTAGCTGAAATTATAACTATAATACCCATACTTTTCTGAGTTTGGGAAGGCATTGTCAATGCACTTTCTATTCTCCAAATCTAATTCTAAGAATTTGAAATGAAGTGCACATGAAGGATGTGGAGGCTCTATTTGCCTTGGTGATTAAGCCCATGACCTGGTGACATGAAGTACTGTAAATGGCATGGACAGGAGCCTTAACCTGTTTCCACCAGAGCTGGTAGAGACCAGGGAGGCTTTGGGGGACCAGGGGAAACCAGCATTCAGGAGCCAGTGGCAGGAAGAATTACCAAAAATAAGCCCATGCCTGTGGGCAAGAAGATACTTGCTGGTTGATTTATTCTCTAGATGCATCTCTAAATGAGAGAGAAGAGAGAACTGATGCACATAGATAGGTCTTACTGATTAAAAGTTGTTGGATGATCTGCTCACGGAGCACCTTGATGAAAGTACGTATAGGCATGGTGTGATTCAAATGCACTTGCTTCCTGAATTTCTGTCATGATTCCTGTTTCTTAATTCTGTTCTTACTGATGGAGATGAGTAAATAATAAATAGATAAACATAATTTATCTATATACTTTTTCACATGGAGAAGACATCCTTTATCTGACTTCGTGTCCCAATGTTTGACACATAAACTATGGTGACTTCAGTGTTATGTGACCCTCCCCCCCCCAAGAGTGACCACAAGGCTTTCTTGGGGGTATTTTCTAGGGCAAGCACCCTAGGAGCCTGGCTGAGATGTGAAGGGCTGGCGTTGAGTCTAACATACTCCAACCATGCGCTTAGGATGCAGTTAGCTTCCTTCCAAAATATGTAATGTTTCCTTGCCTCCTTTCTGAAAAAGCTCATCGGTTTTTCCCCTGGGCTGTTGGCAAAGCAAAAGTTAAAAGTGGCTCCTGCAGCCTCAGGCCCTCCAGCGGCCAGCAATTAGTCTCCTTCTGACCCGCCTGCTAAATTAATAAGCTAAATGTAGGGAGCCACGGTCTCTCTGGTAGGTAGGATGCTAACCCCAGGAGGGGCAGGCGGATGCTCTGGAGTGTGGGCCCCGGTATCTCCTGCACTGGGTCAAAGCTGCAGACAGTTCAGCCCACGGACACACATCTCACTTTAGAACTGAGACTGAATTCTGCATTTCCAGTCAGATCTCAGATAAAAGGACACACGGGGACAACTGAAAATAGGGCCTTTGGTTAACAGAGGAAAGATGCTTTGCTGGCCTGTGTACCTGTTTTTCATCTTAATAAATGGTAAATGAGTATTTCTGACCTTCTGCATAATAGAGCCAGCACTATTGTGTAGGTACCAGGTTTTCCTAAACCCCTAGAATGCATCTTCTTACCAGGATACAGGGGTGCTTATGGAGCCCAAAGAAAAGTTCTAATCTCTCTAATTGAGTAGAAATGCATAGGATAAAGTTTTGAAATTTCACTCAGTGTGTTTTCTCCTCCTTAGTCACTTGTTCTGTTTCCTGCTTGCAGGTCTTCTGTTCTATGAAGGCTAGGACTCAGGGTTGAGGTTTATGACGCCAGGGAAGAAAGGGTTGATGATGAGGTTTGCATTTCAATCTCATCTTTGAATTTCAAATCAGACTTTAAAAATTCCATTATGAGATAATAGTATTCATTTAAGTAAATGAAAAGGTTTTTGTTTTTGTGTTGCTGCTGTTGTTGTTTTTTTCCTTCATAACTCCCAAAGCCAGTTTTAAGAAAGAACCATGAAAGTATTCCAGCTGAGAAATTAAGAAGAAATGATGGGATTAGAATAACACAATTTTGCTATGCCTAATGCATGAACAGATCTAAGTAATGACCATCACTGGGTGCTAAGTTCATAAAAAGAGAGATGATCAGATATGATGTCCCTCCTGAGAGAAGAAAGCTCTACCAATTAAAGAGTATTTTTTGAGAAAACAGAACAAGATAAACAACTGAATTTGATGAAGCCTGTAGTTCCAACTTCCAATTTATAGGAAATAGGAGAGAGGATCAAGTTAAAGTATACTTGAGGGGCACAATCAGCAAAATCCAGACTGTGGGACTATCTGCAAAACCCACAATCTGATTTTTCCAACAGACAAATAAGCAAGCAAAAAAGACAGATAGAGAGAGAATTTTAGATAAAAGAAACTTAATAGGCATGACCAATTGCAATGTGAAGACATTGATTGGATTCTAATTCTAAATAGACTATAAAGATACATTTATGAGAAAAATTAGATGTCCAAACAATGGATATTTGATATTAAGAAATAATAATCACTTTTGTTTTTGGTGTGCTGGTTATATTGTGGTAATATTAAAAAAATAATTAAAAAATATTAAAAAAATACAACTCGAAATTTAACAGATAAAATGCATACTGAAAACATTACAGGTAAAATTGTAGTATGCCTGGGATTTGCTTCAAAATAATATGGGAGAGGGAAAGTGGATAGAGGTGTAGTTGAACCTCAATTGGCTGAGTTAATCATTGCAGTAGGATGATAGGTACATGGCGAGTTGGTTATTACACCATTCTGTTTACTTTTGTATATCTTTGAGATTCCTCATACCAAAAAATCTTAAAAAAGAAGTCAGTGATAAAATAAAACATATACTGATTACATGTATTGCAATGATGAAACAATTTTCCAATCCTAATGTTCAATAAGAATCCCTATTTCAAGCTCCTTTGTGGGCTGTCACAATTAGACACTTGATGTTCTTTTGCTTGAAAGAATATTACTCATTCCAAAATGTTGGAAGATTTTGTTCATTTAAAAGATACACCAGGGGGATCCCTGGGTGGCGCAGCGGTTTGGCGCCTGCCTTTGGCCCAGGGCGCGATCCTGGAGACCCGGGATTGAATCCCACGTCAGGCTCCCGGTGCATGGAGCCTGCTTCTCCCTCTGCCTGTGTCTCTGCCTCTCTCTCTCTCTGTATGACTAACATAAATAAAAAAAAAAGATTTAAAAAAGATACACCAGGGTCATCCCCACACTGCTAGTTAGTACCTCCCTTGAGTGCAAGAGTGCTGTTATGCCTCTATGAAGGGAATCAGTAAATTAGACTGTTTCTTGTATAGAAAATGGGAATCCAAGATTTGAGACCAACGCCAACAGCTCCAGCCCACAATATGTACAAAACTCAAAGGCAGCTCACGATATCCTAATTTGGCCTAGATTGGTAGTACCTGTCTCAATCTCAAGGAATAATCATATTTAAAATGACTTTATCAAACAGCACAAAGAAAAATCTGCAACCTCAAAAACAAGGGATAGAATTAAGTAGTCTATCATGACAACTGGATAGTATGTTCAGCTATTGAAGTAAATCATTGTCAGTGTATATTGAACTCAGTAAGGTATACTACCTATAGCTTTTTTTCATTTAGCACACCCAAGAATGTGTATTAATGCTAATTAATGGGTTTGCTACTTAGTTTATTTAACATTTAACTATTAGAAATTATTAAAGCATTGCTGCTAATTTGCTCATACAATGCTTATAGATTTTTAAGTCATTGAATTGAAAGTGATTTCTTTGGGGCAAATTCTAAGCCCAATAGACAAAATCAGTTTAAAAAGAATTCTCCAGAGGGTTTCTTTCACCATATAGGTCTTTTAAAGATTTTCAAAGCATATAATAGAAGGTTCTTTATAGCTTTCATTGTGTCTGTTATTTGTAGTAAGTTGGTGGCCTGCCTTTGCTGTTTTCCTAAGGCAAGACACTGAATATCCTTCAAGGGGCTTTCATGATAGTATGTGACAGTCAGAAAGTTTGTGCAGCTTTGAGTCTATAATGATACTGCCATTTTTTTTCAGGGCAACCATGATGTTGACATTTTGAGGCTATTATATATCAAACTAAATTTAATAGCACTTTGTAAAGTACTTTCTTTGTGTTCAGTCTCAGATGGACCCTGTGGGGGAAGCATACGCGTGATTCCTGTCCTCTCTCTGCTCATGGGCAGCCACACATATGAGAATGAACAATAAGTCTGGACATCCACATGCAGAAGAATGAAACTGGACCACTCTCTTGCACCATACACAAAAATAAACTCAAAATAGATGAAAGATCTAAATGTGAGACAAGATTCCATCAAAATCCCAGAGAAGAACTCAGGCAACACCCTTTTTGAACTTGGCCACAGTAACCGGAGAAGGACAAACAGTGTATGTTCTCATTCATTTGGGGAATATGAATAATAGCGAAAGGGAATATAAGGGAAGGGAGAAGAAATGTGTGAGAAATATCAGAAAGGGAGACAGAACATAAAGACTTCTAACTCTGGGAAATGAACTAGGGGTGGTGGAGGGGGAGGAGGGTGGGGGGTGGGGGTGAATGGGTGACGGGCACTGAGGGGTACACTTGACGGGATGAGCACTGGGTGTTATTCTGTATGTTGGTAAATTGAACACCAATAAAAATTAATTCATAAAAAAAAAAAGTCTTTAGAGAATCCAGTGCCAACATAGACCCACTATAGGATAATTACTACCGGAGGTCACGAAGAAGACCTCAGTCTCAGGTCATTAGGGAAGACTTCATGGAGGAGGCAGGATTTGGGCTGGATCTGGGAGGATGTGCAATATTTATGTAGACGGGACAAGAGAGGGCATTTCTAGCACTCAGGGCAAAGAGCAGGATATTTTTCTTTTGTCAGCTGTGTATGAATCAGCATTTCCCCAGGCTCTACCAGCCTGTCGGTAGATACCAATGAGGTCTCCATAGTATTAATGATCTAAATTTGCCCCCTTCAAGCTAGCACAGGTTCTCAGCTCATCCTCTTTTCTGGAAATCCTTGGCTGTTCCACACGTGAATGGGAAAAAATTCCTTTAAGGTCTCCCCTCCAGTTTTCAGAGTTGATGTTTGCTGTGTGTAAGCCATCCCTGAGAAGCTGCCCCTATTCTGGTCCCCTCAATTGGGAGTAGCCCTTCTTCCTTAAGTGTCAAATGGTTGAAGGATGAAAGATGGCATTGGCTTTAAAGAAGGTGACAGTATCCATTTCAGGTGACTCATGGCCCCACAACTTCTACTGCCAAAGAATCTTTAAGTATATTCCCTTGAGCTTGAGTACAGAATTAGGAAACTATTGACATAGAGCCCTGGTCAATTTTCTAGGCCTAATACATTTATATAATGATATATCTACATAGGAAAAGAACAAGCTGATCCACAGCATGCAAGGAAATATACCTGGTTGAATTCTGTGATAGTTTAACCTTACAGGGACTATTAAAGATGCCCACTTAAGACTGCTTTTGTAATTGATACCTCTCATTGCAAACATAATAAGAATAATGAGCTCATTGGTGCTGATATTCAGCCAACACATATGTACAGGCTGGTAAAATGTTCAAATACTGTTCTATTTGTTGGGAATTGACCTCTGTCGATTCCCCAAGTGACCCTCCACTATCTATTCCCCAACCCCTCGATGCATAGGACCCACCTCCAACTCCCCAGATCCAATGAGAGTCATGGGAGTTGTGGTCCAAAATTTTGATGCTAAGGCTGGAATTGGGTCTCTGTATTCATGCTCACACCAAACTAGTGGTAAATTTGTTATTTTTGTTTGTGTTTTGTTTTTAGTTTTCCTTATTCATTTTTTTTAAAATTGTGGTAAAATATACAAACATGAAATTTACCATTTTAATCATTTTTGAGTGTACAGTTAAGTGGCATTAAATTCATTCACATTGCTATACCAAAGTGCTTTTAGCACACAGCCTCATTAAATTCTCATGACAACTTTTAAAATCCTTGTCACAAGCCATATAAGGAAAAAGGTAAATTGAAGGATCAATTAGTGAAGTTTTCTTTCCTTTCTTGGCTTGTTTATATCTCAAATTTTTATTGACGAATCAAGCCATTAATTATGCTAATTAAATACTAAGTACTTTGCCTAAAGAAAAATTATGTTTTTAGGGTTAGTGCTCAAAATCAGGTTTTTCAAAGTCAGTGAGTTTAGTGTATATAGGATTAACAAGAAAGAAAGTTTCCATTTTATCACCCCGTGACATATCTATTTAGCTGGCTGTAACCAAGGCATCTTTCTGGCAGCAGGAGGTTAACAATAGACAGGTCATCAATGGAGATTGCAAAATTGCTTTCCCAGAAGACCTTTATGAGCAGGATGAAATACCATATGTCTTGCCTGATTGATTCAGTCCTTCAGCACTGAGTTTTTCAACAAAAGCAATCTACTTTCTTACCAGAGGGAAGCCCTGATTGAGGTGGGTGCCTTGTGTGATCTGCCCCCAGGAAAGTGCTGCAGAAAGTTAATACTGCGTGTACACATTCAAAGGAAGGCAGAAGTACAAAAAGAAAGCAATCATATTGACCCAGAAGACCACCATTTCCTGCACACTTAGGATGTAAACAACTTCCCAAAATTGCAAATACTATTTATATATAATTTTGATGATGATAAAAAGATATTCTTGTTGCAAATTATACATGTTTAGCTTCGTTTCTTTCCCCATTTGTTTCACCTGTATTATTGAGTTATTTGATGGAGAATGTTTTCTCTCTAAGGGAAAGCCATGTTGTGTGGGATATCCTTGATCCTTCATTCTTGTTTGACTAGAGGATTGGTCCTAGATTGGTCAGTATAACTGAGCCTCTCTGAACTAATATTGATGTTAGTCAATATTCATTGATGTTCCACTCACAGAAACGACTTCAGTGCCACACAATCACAAGATTTGTTGCTCCATACAGGCAAACAAGCCAAGCATTTTGAAGAGGGAATACCGAAAACAGATTGTTGTAGTCAGGAAATGATATTTGTCACTCTAACTAAAATCAGGATAGCAGAGGAACTGTCACTTGTGTAGATTTAACTCTTGTATTCACATAAACGGAGAGGTTTATACTTTAAAATGCACAGTTAAAAATAAAATAATGAAATTTTATATGAGAGTAAAGAGGCTGATATGCATCATAAAAATCTCTTTATATGTCCTAAATTCCCTATATGGATCGTGAATGGAAATCAGCAATGTTCTCAGATAAATGACTTAGTATAACTTTCCAGGATGGAAGGGGGAAATGAAAAGTGACTGATAAAAAAGCAGAACAACAAACCTAATTAAAAAGGAGCTTACTTTGCTATTTTAGAACAAAAAAAAATCCCTTTGAACATCAACTTCTGTATTGAACTCAAAATCAAAACTAGATTACTCTAGCTAAGATTTCACATGCTTTTTTTCTCTGGTATTTGGGGTTAAGAAAAAAGAGGAGGAAATATCTTTGCAGGATAAAGAAATTGGTTAAATGCTGACCAGGTAAATGGTTTTATTCTTTAACTGATCTAGATTCTGAGGATAAAACGTTTATTAGTGCTTCTGTATCTGACATTGTCAGAAGAGGCTTTATAAGCACTATCTTATTAGGCCTCTCCAAACTTTCAGAGACAGATATTATTACGATTGTGATGAGAGGACCAGAACTCAGTTTAATTCACTTGCTTAAGGTCAGTTAATGAATATGTAGCAGAACAGATATTAAAACCAAAATCTATGTGATTCCAGCATCCAAGCTCTGAACCACTGTATGACACTTCTTAGGCTGAGAGTTCTGCTTAATCAGCCCTGTCAGCTCATCTGGGGAATCCTGTCATCAAGCTCAGGGTTAGTGCCCTAATATCACCAAGTCCAGACAGAAAACATAAACATAGTCTGAAGGAGAATGACACCTACTTGTGTCATTTGACTTAGGCTATGGAAAAACCCTATGGGTTTAAACAACCATATCTGTGTCCAACCTATTATGCTTTAGTATTACATCAGAACAGGAGTTCACAACACTATTTTTGTGGGAGCAACACTCTTGCCAAGATGGCAACATCTTACCTACACCAGTCCTCATTTGTCTTAGGCACCAGACAATTACTTGTCTATCAAGTAATTACACCTTTCCTGGTCACTTGACTTCTGACTTCAATTTATATTCTGGTTCTGGACAGAGTTCTTTATAACCTTCCATTTTCATATCCACTTGTCTACTATTCCCAGCTAGGTTGATCACATATGAGTCTTAGAGAAGTTTCTACAAATTTTATCCAGCCATGTTTGACTGCTTTCACCTGTGCCTTGGCAACCAAAACCCTACTGTACACATCTGCCAAGTCCTTGGCATGGCACATAAAAAGAGAGACCAGCAAGAGAAAAAGAAATGCCGATATCCTACCATCATCCATATCAGTTCTAGTATTGGATTCACCACAAAGTTTAGGGATAAAAAAGAGGGTCTAGAGCCTTACTACCCAAAGAAAAAGGATCAGATATCCATAACGGGTCTTTACCTAGTGACACCAGAATTTCTTGAGTCTACACATCCCAGAAAATGGCACGTGAGGAAGTTGGTCAACCTAATTCTAGCCCATTATACTCAGGTTGTCCTCTTGCTTCAGCTACTTGGCTCGAGCCACCACCACTTATACTTAATCCACTAATTTTGCTCCTATCTCCTTAAGACCACACCCTAGCATTTAACACCTGCTGTTAGCCCTTTGAAAATCTTTGTTGACTTATTAGGCATCATTTTCTTTCTGGGCTTATTTCAACACCCACATCTCGGCAACCTAAGTATCTATATATCTATGTCATCTCCAATAAGGCATTCTTTTTTTTTTAAGATTTTATTTATTTATTTGAGAGAGGGAGAGCAAGTGAGTGAGTGAGAGGAAGAGCAGAGGGAGACGGACAAGCCAACTCCATGCTGAGCAAGGAGCCTAATGTGGGGCTCAATCCCAGGACTATGAGGTCATTACCTGAGCTGAAATCAAGAGATGGTCGCTTAACTGGCTGAGCCACCCAGGCACCCCTCCAGTGAGGCATACTTTATTTCAAGCTAGACACCATGGAAATTTCCTGTGTAATTCTGCTAGAGCTGCCAAAACAAAATACCATTCTCTGCATGGCTTAAACAATAGACATTTATTTCTTACAGTTCTAGAGGTGGAAGTCCAAGATCAAGCTACAAAAAAGAAAATTCTCTTCTCTTGGTTGGTAGGTGGTCACCTTCTTGCTGTGTACTTGCATGACTTCTCTTTTGTGCTTGCATTAGAGAAAGAGACATCAATCTCTTTTCCTTCTTGTAAGGCCACTGACCCTTTGGATTAAGACTCTATCCTTATGATCTCATTTCACTTTAATTACTTCTTAAAAGCCCTGTTTCCAAATACAGTCACATTGAGAGTTAGAATTTCAATATGTGAATTGTGGGAGGGGGAACACAATTCAGTCCACAGCACTGACTGGGATAGCCTCCTACCTCTAACCCCATCGATGATAAAAAGAAGATATTTAGTATTTAGACAGTATTTTCCCCAATCCTGGATTTTTGTGAAAATGGAAACTTCACTGGAGGTAAATTAAAGAGAAGAAGTCAGAAGGTCTTCTGCATGGTTAAAACGCAAGAAGAGGATAGCTTTTTATTTTACTGGGGCACATAAGTTAAAGTCATCAATATATCACAGACCTGCTCCTCCCCTCATAGCCATTCCCATGTTCCTAGTGGATAACACTTCAACCATCTGTTGTTTTGTTGTCCTTGGCAAGCCATTGTTGATTGTTGCCAGTTATAATTTTGAGGTGTTTGGAGCTTGGAACTCTTCTTTTTCCTTTGTAATAGTTTCTCCTTATAGGATATTAGGGGCAGATGTGAAGTTATTTATCTTCTGAAAGATCATAGGTTCAAGTCTTGTTCTTCAGAGGAAGGTTGAAAATTATCAAAGTGATATGACCAAATAAAGAATTTTTTTTCATTGTACTTGTACATTGAACCTTGTACTTTCTCCAGTTACCATGACTGGGCAGTTGGAGTTAGGTTGTGTTCTTCACCGTTCATCAGTATATTTTGATTTGCCTGTAGGACAGATCCTATCTTCTGCGCTTAGGAATAGTTTGTGTCTACATAGGTGAACTAGAAAATTTTTCTAAAAAAGAGTAATATTCCTTGAGGGCAGAGAATTGTATTCATCTTTTTAACCTCCAATTCCCTCTTTGCTTATTGAATGAAGAGATTTCTAAAGTTTTGCCTTTCTTTTCCCCCCTTTACTTAGCCCTTACTTACTGTGGGGAAAAGATATTATTACTACTTATTTTCTTTCACCACAAGATACTGTTTTGTTTAAAAAAAAAATCCTCTACTGAGAATTTTATGAATTGTTCTCCCAGAGGCGCAATGTTGATATATCTTCTGGAAATGAAGCCATGTGAGGACAATAAGGAAAGAAAATTATTTCACAGTAGGCGACTAGGATGACTCCCTGTCCACTCAAATGTGCAATAACAACTTGGTTGTTGTGTGCAGTCATTTGGAATTTGATAACGACAGGTTCTAAAAACATCAAAAATAGTTCATCTTTTTGGGACAATAGCTAATATTTGGAGTTTCTTTAAGGGTTAGGCTATTCAGACCAATATTAATTATATAACAACATTAGCTAACTGGCATATTTTCCCAAATGCCTAGGTGCATTTTCATTTAATTTTAAATTTAAAAACTTCTCACTTCCCTTGTCAAATCTTTAAAAATTAATTTTAAAACATATTTCCCTTTTATTTCAAGTGCTTTTCATTAGGTAATAATGCTAAGTAACACTTGGTTTCAGCAACATTATCCAGAAATTAAGTGCATAAAACTCATTGTACCAGTTCTCACATTCCATTGTGGCCCACAGCTTCACTTAAAAAAATTCACAGGAAAACTCAAAGGAAGATACTAGGGTCCTATGCATACTTGATCCCGCCTCTCCCAATATTAGCATCTTGTGTAACTAGAGAACATTATCAAAACATTGACATTCACTTCAGCACAATCCATTGAGTTTTTCAGACTTTACTTGTCTCAGTAGTCTCAAATCCAGAACTCTGGGATCATGACCTAAGTTGAAGGCAGACACTTAATCAATTGAGCCAAATAGGTACCGCTAGAAGGGCTCTGAGCTTCACTGATTGAGCCATGCATCAGGCTCCTGCTCTTTGGGGAGTCTGCTTCTCCCTCTCCCTCTACCCCTCCCTCTGCTCATGCTCTCTGTCTCTCTTGCTTATTCTCTCTCTCAAATAAATAAATAAAATCTTTTAAAAATAAAAACCCTCCATTTTCCCCTTTTATTGCATACCTGGCCCCTTCCCTCCCCCCCATTCCCAATCTTTGGCCACCACTAATGTGTTTTCTGCCTTTAATTATATCATTCTATAAATTTTTAAAATAATTATTTATTATTTTAGAGAGTGAGCGAGCACTAGCAGGAGGGGTGGAGGGAGAGGGAAAGAGAATCTCAAGCAGACTCTTCCCTGAGTGTGGAGCCTGACACACGGCCCAATCTCACGACCCCGAGATCACAAACTGAGCTTAAATCAAGAGTTGGACACCCACAGACTGCACCACAGGTGCCATCTGTATATCTTTTTTAGTCTTTGATCTACTTTCTAATGGATTATTTGTTTTCCTAATTTTGAACTTTGAGAGTTCTTTATATCTTCTAGATACCAGTCCTTTTTTTTGGAACTGTGATTTGCAAATATTTTCTCTCAGGCTGTTATCTGTCTTTTCATCCTCTTAAGAGGATCTCTTACAGAGCAAAAGTTTTAAATTTTGGTGAGATCTAACTTACCAAATTTTCCTTTATGGATTGTATATTTGGTGGCAAGTTGAAAAATTCTTTCCTTAGTCTTAAGTCCTAAAATTTTTCACTTATGTTCTTTTCTAGAAGTTTTATAGTTTCATGTTTCACATTTGAGCCTATGATCCATTTTGAGCTATTTTGTACATAAGATGTGAAATTTAGGTAAAGGTTCTTTTTATATACTTTTTGCTGCCTATGATGTCATATGCTGTAGCAGCACTCATTGTAAAGGCTATACTTCTTCCAATGAATTGCTTTCGGTCCATGGTCAAAAAACAATTGGACATACTTGCATGGATCGCTTTCTGAATTCTCTATTCTGTTCCATTGGCCTATGTGTCTAACTCTCCACTATCACCACATTGTCTTGATTTCTGTCACTATATAGTGTGCCTCAACATCAAAAAGTTATTCCTGGGGTACCTGGGTGGCTCAGTTGGCTAAGCCTCTGACTCTTGATTTCAGCTCAGGTCATGATTTCAGGCCCAGGGTTGTGAGATTGAGCCCTGCCTTGGGCTCCATGGTCAGTGGGGAGTCTGTTTAAGATTCTCTTCCTCTTCCTCTCCCTCTGCCCCTCCCTACAAATAAAAATAAATAAATCTTTTTTTTTTTAAAGAGTGAGTCCTTCCACTTTATTCATCTTTTTAAAATTTATTTTAGCTATTTTAAGGCTTCCTATTTTCCCTATAAATTGTAGATTAAGCTTGTTTATGTCTATAAAACACCTAGCTGATATTTTGATAGGAGTTGCATTAAATCTGTAGATCAATTTGGGAAGACTTAACATCCTCACAACATCGAGACTTCCAGTCCCTGGACATAGCATATCTTTCCAAATATTTAGGGCTTCTTTAATTTTTTATCAGCATTTTATAGTTTTCAGCATACAGATCCTGTACACAATTTTAAAAACTTACATCTAAGTATTTCATTTTTCTTTGAAGCAAATATAAATGGTACTGTATTTTTATTTGTTTTCACTTGTTCATTGTCATTATATAGAAATAGAATTGATTTTTGTGGGTGATATTATATACCATGACATTATTGAATTTATTTATTAATTTTAGGAGTTATTTTTAGATTGCCTAGGATTTTCTGTGAAGCTAATTATGTCATATACAAAAAGACAAGTTATTTCTTCTTTTCCAATTCATGTGTTTTTTTCTTTGTTTCCCTTGCCATAATGAAGTGGCTAGAATTTCCGGTATAATGTTGGGTAAGAATGGTGACAGCAGACATCCTGCTTTGTTCCAGATGTTGGAGAAAAAGCATTCTATCTTTTACTATTAAGTATGATGTTAGCTATAGGTTGTTTTGTGGATGTTGTTTATAAGGCTGTGGAATTTCTCTTCTATTTTTCTGAGAGTTTTTATCATGAATGAATTTCAAATTTTGTCGAATATTTCTGTGTTAATTGGTATGATCATATGATTTTTCTTCCCTACCATATTGATATGGTGAATTACATTGATTGATTTTTGAATATTGAAGCGTTCTTGCATACCTGGAATAAAAACCTTCTTGATTGTGGCATATCATTCTTTTTAGCATTGTCAGATTCAACTTGCTGAAATTGTGTTAAGGATTATTGCTTCTAAGTTCATGAGAGATATTGGTCTGTACTTTCTGTCTTTCCATCTTTCCTTCTTTCTTCCCCCTTCTGCTCCTCCCTCCCTTTCTCTCTCTTCCCTCTTTCTTTCTTTTTTCTTTCTTTTTTCTCTTTCTTTCTTTCTTTCTTTCTTTCTTTCTTTCTTTCTCTTTCTTTCTTTCTTCTTTCTTTCTTTCTTTCTTTCTTTCTTTCTTTCTTTCTTTCTTCTTTTTCTTTCTTTCTTTTCTCTTTCTCTCTCTCTTTCTTTTCCTTCCTTCCTTCCTTCCTCCCTTCCTTCATCTTCTTCTCTTTCCCTCTTTCTTCTACCACTGGCAGTGGTTCTGGGCTGCAGACAGTCTGCCACCAACTCCTGAGGGCATATGGGAGAACAAAGAGAAACTCACCCAGTGGTTGATCCCCCTAACTTGGCTGATTTCCTCTTTGATCTTTTCGTCTTTTTACTGTTGCCTGTTGAATCATTTCCAGGGTTAGTTGTACTTACAGGGAGGAGCAGTGCCACATGAGTGGCACTTACGCAGCCGCATCTTTCTTTACATGTGCTAGAGGGCCAAGCACCGACTCGGTCAATGGAGATTTATCGATTACACATGATCTCTGAGGCATTGCGTCTGTCCAAATAGAGACTCAAAGGTGACCAGGCAGCGCTGGGAACCACAGTTAAAGCAGAGAGGAGCTGGGAGTAGAACAGATGATTTAAAAATACTAATGACGGTACCAACAGCTAACATCAACTGAATTCTTACTCTATGTTAAGCACTGTGCTAGACACTTTAGTGGTATCATCTTATTTCATCCCTTAAAGTAGATACTATTTAAAGTAAATATTATCTCCGTTTTACCTCTAGAGGAACTGTTGTTTGAGATTCATACCTTGCCTAGAGGGGTTCCCCTTAAACTCTGGATCCAGGCCTGAAACCCAGGCATGAGTCAAGGACACAGTCCCTGTCACTCCCTACGGCATCAGGCATCAATGGGGGGGGGGGTGTCTGCAGTCCCATCAGGCAGGTGTGGAAACATTGCATATGCTTGGGCAATTTACAACCATTCTGAACCTCCACTATAAGATTCCTCACCTATAAAATGGGATTAGCATCAAGTTCACAGTATTGTTGTGAGACTTTTACAAAAATCACAAATAAGAATGGAGTTGGTAAGCAGCAAGGTGGAGGCAGGAGGAGGATAGGACCATGAGGATGGCACTGGAAGGGAGTGGATGCAAAAGTCCACAGAGCTCCCCTGCTGCTCTTGTAATAGCACTCCAGCCAGTCTTAAGGGTTAACTTGTTTGAGGTTTGCACACTCCTTACTTGTTGACCTAAGGCCCTTCATTTATAATAGAACTATCTTACTTTCTTTGAGATTTGCAAACCACTGTCCTTGGGGAATGAAGGTCCAGAACTTTTCCAGGCCACAGGGGCCTACAAGTCTGTTTAAAGCCACCTCAACTTTCTGATTAGCCCAGCAATCTTTTAGCAAAATGTTTTACTTTTTTAAGGTCACACAAATGACTTTACTGACCTCCCTTTGTACATTTCTAGACCTTGCCCTATTTTGCAAAAAAACCAGAGTACTCTTGCACAAACCCTAGGTACCAAAGGAACCAGACCTTTTTGTACAATCCACCTTGGGCACCAAGGAACTGACACTTCTTGCATAAGCCCTGAGCACTAAGATAACTTTCTAGCTGGCACCATCGAGTCTACACATAATCAAGAAATGTCACAGACCATTACATTCCCTTCATAGATTAAACCCCTCTAAAAATCTCTGGGCCCAGCAGAAATCTCCCAGCCTGCCTTCTCCCCAGGTTGCTGGCCTCCTGAATAAAGCTCACATTCCTCTCTAATAAAAAAAAATCCTCTCTTGTGTATTGGCCTTTTGAAGGGTAGCCCAACTTCTTAGGTAATACTCTTGGGAGATTTGGTAGTGAGGCTCCTCAGTCCAATCCCAGGGGGAGGTGTTTCTCCAGCTGCTTTCAGGGAGCTTCAGAGGTGTGAGCTCAGGGACATCCTGACAGGCAGGAAGCCTGAGGCCACCAGAGGACACGTAGCATAGGTAGAGGATTTCAGGGCAAGCTAATGGCTGTCGTAGACATCTAACCAAGAGCATCAGTTTTGTGAGGCCTGAGGAGGATGCTCTGGGTGGCCGTGAACAGCTGAGTCCTGGCTAGCTGAGCTTGTGGGCAGAGACTGGGAAGCCCCATTCCTGGGTGGAGGTTGCAGTGAGGGGGTGAGGCCACTCAGGGGTGCAATCAGGCTGGATTTAGGAAAGTACAAAGAAACCAAAGACTTGGTCCTTGAGCTGGTGGCAGAGTCTCCTCTTTGGGAAGACCGGACCTGGATGTAGGAAGCTCATATTACAAGTAATTACAGAGTGCCATGGTGAGGACTTTATTTCATTTGTCCTGCTCCTGACTGCTCTCCTGAGTCACTCTTACTTTTCATGTATCGATTGTAGGATTTTTCTGATTCTGTTGTTTTCATGTGGGGTGCTTTTTTTGTTTTTTGTTTCTTTGGTCTCTTTTGAGAAAAAATAATGGCTTAAATTGGATTTCTGTTGGCCCCATGCAGGTCTGAATGCTTCTTCTAGGCTCAGGGAATCTTTATCTGCCTACCTCCTCTGTCTCATTGCAGGAGCACCAGGCCCTTGCCTCACCAGGGCAGTGGGATTCCAGAAACTTCCTTTTGTTTTGAGCAGGCAGAGCAACTGTTTTTCACTGAATAGTGATTTATCAATTTATTAGTATGAAAACCTTTGCTTCTCTTGGACATGCTCTGCCAGAAGCTGCCTTCCTGCTGTACCAGTTCATAGGAGGGTGGTAAGATGTCACCCCTCTGAGAGTCACTCTGTCCGGAGTCCAGTAGGGGCACATTTGTCTTGTTGGGGTCTCACACTCTCCCCTCTATGCCTTATCAACTAACAGTGTCCTCTGCAGGAGAGATAGATTTTTATACCCACATAGTATTATTTGAAGCTCTATATAATATTTATATAACCATAAATATTATAGTAGACTTTTTTTTAACAGAAAGGTCATCTTATCTCTGGAGTTAAAAAGATTTTAACATTTCCTATAGAAGCATCACATATTCCCCTCGGAGTAGAAATCAAGGGCCTTAGGATGAAAGTATAATCTAGTGCGTGAAACACACTAACATTAATTCCTTAAACAGCAATGTGTGGTGGGCCCTCCATGTATCAGGCACTGCTGTGGGTCCTGAGGCAATTATTTTACATTTATAATAATAATTAAAAAAAAAGACTTGAATAAATGTAGGGATAGAATATTCCTAAAAACAAAGAATGCCAATATAGCGATTCTTCCCAGTTAACCTATAATATAATTTCTATCTAAAAAGGAGATAGGTATGTGAAGAAGATTCTAGAAAGTGAGGGGCTGGGGAGGGATGGTGAGGTGGCATCAGGGAAGAGTTCAGGAGGGCATATTGCTGCCAGGATCTGAATCTAGTGTGGCGCAAATGTGACGCTGCTGAAGCAGGTGCTTTGGGCCCCAGATGTGACCCCTCCGCCCTCCTCCATTCCAGCTGTAGCTGTGTGGGCAAGCCTCCAGGAACCTGACAGTCTTATTTCTCTGCATCTCTGCCTGAAGGTTCCCCTGAAAGCTGTGGGAACTTGGCCCCAGCAGGGTGTGCTGTGGGGTTGTCCACACTTCTGATTCAGAGTGGATATGAGTTGATAGATAAATGCCCTGGCCTCTCTTTTTTATTTTTAAGATTTTATTTATTTGTTTATGAGAGACACACACAGAGAGAGGCAGAGACACAAGCAGAGGGAGAAGCAGGCTCTTCGCAGGGAGCTCAATGCAGGACTCCATTCCAGGCCCCCCGGATCATGCTCTGAGCCAGAGATGAACCGCTGAGCCACCCAGGTGCCCCAAGGCCTTCTTTCTTTTGAAGAGATAGTTATGAGATGCATTTCTGAGGCCCCCGGAAAGACAGCCTTCATTGCCCATGGTAGCACCTGTTCCTGCACCCTCTGGGGGCTTTCCTCCTTCCTCATTCTGCTTCTCAGTCCCTGATCACCTTCTAAGTAAACCACTTGTCCTAGAGTCCTTATTTCAGCTTTTGCGTTCAGAGGAAGCCAGACCAAGCTATATACCAATTCTTTTGTTGTGATTTCTTCTCTTCTAAAGGAAATCTACCTTTAGTAGTCAAGACTCCTAAATTATTATTCGTACATTAATAGACAGTGCTCTTCTTAAAAATTTTTTTAATTTATTTATTCATGAGACACACACACACACACACACAGAAAGGCAGAGACACAGGCAGAGGGAGAAACAGGCTCCATGCACGGAGCCTGACGTGGGACTCCATCCTGGGTCTCCAGGATCATACCCTGGGCTGAAGGTGGCGCTAAGCCGCTGAGCCACCCAGGCTGCCCAGACAGTGCTCTTTAGGATATTTCCTCAATTATCCAATTTTTATCCCCATTACAATCCCTCTCCTCCCCCTCCCCTCTTCCCCTCCTCCTCCACTCTCCTCCTCTCCTCCCCCACCCTGTCGCTCCCCCTTCCCCTCCTTCCTGCTCCTCCTCTTCTTCTTCTCCTTCTTGTTGCTGTTGTTCTTCTCCCTCTCCTCCTCTTTTTCCCTTGCTCCCCCTCCTCTTCCTTCTCCTTCTTCTTTTAACAATTAAACATCAAAAGATATGTACTCTTATTGCTAGAATCTGAGAAATCTTCCTCAGACTTAAAAAAAATAGGTTGTGGTTTATTTGAATATTTAATACCATTATGCATGTCCTTCTGGTAAAGTCTAAATATAACAGTAAAACATTGTCATTTATAAAAAGAAGCACAGAGAAAAAAGCCTGCCCAGATATAGGCCTTTTAATATTTACCAAATACTAAGTGCACAGAGTAGCTGCTATTTTCCAGGCCAGCAAAGAGTGAGTGGTGTTTTGGGGAAGGAATGGCAGCATTAGAGGGCCAAGCACCAGTACCGGCAGCACAAGGCTGGGCAGGCGCAAGTGTGTGCAATCATAATCTCAGTTTGCAAGCTCCTGTAGAAATGGGATGATGCTCAGCAAGTCTAGGAAAAGAGCACATCTTCCTGAGCTAATCTAATATTTCACGGTGTGTCGTGATGGGTGTCGCTTTGTGAGAAGTAAGAGCCTTTCACATTTCTGCAAGTGCTAATGATCAAGAGGAACATTCCCAAATCAATATAAATAAGGGCATAGGTGAAGATTTTACAGCAATGACATGTCTCTGCTGGGTAAATAATAGCTCCCAGAATATGAAAACGTACCAGAATACTTTATGACAAAGTCCATTTCTTATGTTGTGATTTCAACCAGAAGAAAAATGTATGGATAACAACAGGGAATTCTTGAACATGTAGCTAGCTCCTAAATCTTCAAATAACTTCAAAGAAGTGATTTGATTTTTTAAAATGTATTCTTTGTTAAAAATTTCTTCCTGTGATGAAGGCATCTTCTGGTTTCTGGAGCTTCATGAGCACCATGGGTTATAGCAGAAAAGGGGATGTGGGTTAAAGGATGGAGTTTGGGGAGGAGAGGGGTGCCATATAGCATCCTGTTGGATCACAGAGTGCACCCCAAGTTCAAGGGAGCAGGAGCACTACAATGTGTCCAAGTAAAGTTGACTGATCTCATTTTTTTTTAAAAAAAGTGTGACCTCCCCCACACTCTCAGCTGTGAAGTGTGACAGCTGAAGTGGTTGCTCCTGCCCTGGACAATTGGCCTGTGGGAAGCAGATTTGAGGAGTTGTTGGCTGCAGAGATATCATGGAAATGCTAGGCGAGGAAGCATGGAGAAGTAAGGTCAGATGATAAATCTTTTTCTACCTCTGAGGTGCTGGGGGTGGCACTGAGGGCTCTTAAGTCCAAGGCTGAGATGGGACACACCAAGATCTGTGCCAGGCTAGCCCTTGACTCTATTCTTTGGCATCTGTTAAAGGGCTGCTTCCAGTAGCCATAGAACTTAGAGATGCTGGAGTTGCAGAAAACAAATGCCTGCTAGCGTGGACAATCTTGTGAGATTTTATCATTGTCATGTTTCCCTGAGAACTCTGGTACTTTGAGGTATTTCCCCCATGCCCTAGCCCCCAAATGAACAGCATGAGCAAAGATTAAAGAAGGAGAAAATCCTTTCCCTTCTTATCCCTACCACTTGTACTTTTCACTTGGAGACACTTGTCTTGGGAGGGGTTCTGCTTTCTTCTTTCTTTCTTTTGCTTGGTGAGCTCCGGGTTTCTGAGGACATTTAGTTGACAAATGGCCTAAGATCATGCCCCATGTTCAGTACCAATATCCCAGAAAGTGCAAATTGATAACATAAGCAAATTCTGGTCTCTTCTATCTGTGTTAATCTTCACTGGGGGCTATTATGGACCACAGTACAGGCACTAAATGGAAATCTCTTATGTGAATGGAGCATTTTGCATCAGGAAGAAAATGTTGGTCTTGAACTGAACGCTGGTGGGAGGATTGGAGTAAATTGCAGCTTTGCAAGCTGAGCATCCAACACATGTCACTGAACCCCTACATGGGAGGGATGTCTGCTGAAGGATGACTGGAGGGAATTTGTGTTGAGGCAGCTGGAGAGATAAGTGGAGTAGGTGGCTCTATCCTCATCAGTACTCCACATAACAGTGGGGCAAGGAATGAGAGGCTGGGAAGGAGACACTTGCCCAAGATTAGAGTCCTGAGTTAGAGCCTCAGGGCATGAGATGTGGGTGCTCACCTGCAAAGAGCTGTGTTTTCTTATCTTGTACCTTGTTAGTCCCTCGCTAGCCTGGTATACCAGGAGATACCAGATTATTTACCTTGAGCAGAGATACCCTGCTTCTTTTCATTAAATGTGTTTTTATTTATCTTTTACCTTCCCTCTCAAGTGGGAGTCATATATATTTTTTAAAAATTCTAGTAATGTATTTACATAAATACTATAGGGTTGGAATAAAAATTAGAACAATTAAGTATTAGTGAAAAGATGGGACACCTGGGTGGCTAAGTGGATGAGTGTCTGCCGTCAGCTCAGGGCATGATCCTGGGGTCCCGTGATCAAGTCCCTCATCAGGCTCCCCGGAGGGAGCCTCTTCTCCCTCTGCCTATGTCTCTGCCTCTCTCTCTGTGTGTCTCATGAATAAATAAATGAAATCTTAAAAAAGTTTTAGTGAAAAGATTATAACTAGATATTATCTTTTCAATATCATGTTCAGTAATGTGGTTTATGTTTATCACACTTCGTTATTTTAATGAGTACAAAACTTATCTGAGTCTCAGATAACTCTTCTACAGAAATCATAACTACAACACTAATCTCTATCTGCTGGCAGGACACTGGAACCTTTGGTGAAGTGTTCAAGAGGGAATATCCCTATGAGGGCTGTGAAGTGTGAAGTCATTCCCATAAAGTGGGAGTAAAACCACAAGGAGAAAGATAGGAAACGCTACAGAGTCTCAGTTAAAAGATATCAAAACAAGTGAAGCCTCCTTGTTTTTGTATTTAAGCTCCCAGAACTTACATGGAACTGAGACAAAGCCTGTCAAATGCATTCAGAGATCTGAAATTTCACTGAAGGCTGAGCTGCCTTGGATGATTTTTGCATAACTTAGACTTTTAAATTTCTTTTTGAGTTTTATTATTTTATTAAAGATACTAGCCACGTGGCTAGGGTTGGGGTTTGGTTCCTTGAGCAAAGATTACTTACAAAACAAACACAAGCAAACCCTGATGACTGAAGTTTCATTGGGAAAAACTGAATTTTAAGCACAGAAGAGACTTATATTTAATCAAAGTTCATTCAAGAAAGCAAAGTTTTAAATACAGGAGAGATCCATATCCAAGCAACCAAATCTGAGCTTCAGGGACAAATAATTAAGGTAGGAATTGTAGCATCAGTAGGTAGAAGCCAAATGCTTCTATATACTAGGCTTCATGCTAGGTACTTTCATATATTACCTGGTATGGTTCTAGATTATGCCAATGTTACAGATGAGGGAAATGAAGCTCTGAGAGTGAATTGAACTACATCCCTAATAAACACTGTAGCAGGGATTTAAGCCAATATCCATTTGGCACCAAAGTCCATGCCAGTTCCAGATACTGGATGAAAATGAGGGGAGACCAGGGGCCAAGAAGGGTAGGGACACTGCCATGATTGCCAACATCTCTCTCTCTCTTTCTGTGGTTTGCTTTCTAACTCTTCACATCAAATCCGTACTCCATGGAGATTTGTTTGACCTTTTTCTACATGATAAAGTATTTCTGGGGAAGACTCTCTACCTCTCTAGACACTTGGATAAAGCTACAGTGATCTATTAGAGATGGTGGCTTCCATTCATTCTCTCACTAATGTCTGGGTTCAGAAGGCATCCAGGTAATATTTGAGCTCCACCACAGGTCATTTGCATGCAGTCACCTTTGGGTCAGAACTGGTAGGGGACTCTCCTTCCCAAGGCTATAACCACGAGGACTGATTCCTACAAGTGATCAGAACCATCTTTGTATTCTAGTGGAGTAAAATTTGAAAAATGTTAAATACAAAAAAAAAGAAAGAAAGAAAAATGTTAAATACAATTCTCTCCTCTGTGGTATTTGATACAGACTGTTGACCTTTTCTTAGTGCTTCAGTGAGTTTCTTTGGGCATCTGTTTAGCTGCTAAGCTTTTGTCTCGGTTCCACAGTACATATATTTCTATACGCTCTTCTATAGCAGCCACACAGAACCTAACCAATGACGAGTCCTTTCACATTGTCTTCATTTTCCCAAGGATTTGGGCTTAAAGATCCAGAGCTGACTGTCCTGAATTCTTTTAAAACTATGCCCCAAAAATAGAGAACATTAAAACCTATAAGTTAGTATGTACTCATTGTGAATCTAGTTATTTTCATACACAGTACTTAATTGGCTAGAGGGTTCTTCTCCATTATAAGTCATATTTAGACTTATTCAGCCTTTAAATGATTACAAGCTAAAATTGCAAGTTCTGGTAATTCTTAACTTCCCACCCCCATGTGAAGCAGGTCTTGTTTTATGTGTTTCACAGATTTGCAAGCAAACTGAAAATGAAGGCCATTCTTCATTCTTCCTATCTGAAAGAGGGTTCTTTGACAAATTACCTTACATACCATCCTAAATAGAACACAAACTAGCTTTACAGAGAGAAAAACAAAACTATTATTTCTTGTAACTTCTCCATACAAATTATCAGAAGATAGTTTTATTCTTCCTAATCTGGCTTCAGGTCCTCATGTGCCCCTATCCACAATGTGTTGTTTTTGACTCCCTCCCCTTGTTTTTCTTTTCTTTTTTTTTCCAAAGGATTCAAAGTGTATAAAATATGTATGTGTGCAATTTAAATTAAACCAAAAGTAAATCACAAAGAAAACATTTTAAAATCCTCATGTATTTTTTCATTTAAAATGTTGATAAATCAAACTTGAATGAAAGTATACATATATATACATATATATAAATAAAATGTAAGTAAACGGCAGGTCTAAACAATAATTTTGAAATTTATTTATTTATTTATTTTGTATATTTTTTTACTGGAGTTCGATTTGCCAACATACAGTATAACACCCAGTGCTCATCCTGTCCAGTGCCCCCCTCAGTGCCTGTCACCCAGTCACCCAATCCCCCTCCCACCTCCCTTTCTACTACCCCTTGTTCATTTCCCAGAGTTAGGGGTCTCTCATGTTCTGTCTCCCTCTCTGATATTTCCCACTCACTTTCTCTCCTTTCCCCTATAATCCCTTTCACTATTTCTTATATTCCCCAAATGAATGAAACCATATAATGTCCTTCTCCGATTGACTTACTTCACTCAACATAATACCCTCCAGTTTCATCCACGTTGAAGCAAATGGTGGGTATTCATTGTTTCTAATGGCTGAGTAATATTCCGTTGTATATATAGACCACATCTTCTTTATCCTTTCATCTTTCAATGGACACCGAGGCTCCTTCCATAGTTTGGCTAACCCTTACCCTCCCCTTGTTTTACACCTCCTCTCTCATGTGTTGAGTTTACTGAGTTGGTTACCATTTTCCAAGATAGAGGAGCACATTAACTGTGACATTACTTAGTGTTGCTGTAGGGTAATGATGGTCTCTTGGCTCTTAAAGGGAAGAACATTATTTTTTGTTGAAACAACACTTTAAAAATAATTAGCGATACCTCTGTGTTAAATGGAAATATTAATTTTTTATACAATTGCACTTACAAGCTACAAATCAATAGGTTTAATATTTAACAGTTCCTCACCTGTGTTTATTTGCTGTTTCTATTTAAAATTTTTTAATTGCTAAACCATATTACGTAGAGGCAATACTATAGAAAAAGCAGCTGAGTAATTATGAAGGAACAATAGCTCTTTTAACATGGACTGTCCTTCAGGATTTGAGAAAAAACTGGGATTTCAATGAAAGGCCAATCAAAATAGTGCCATAAATAGCAAATGTTATGCATATATCCTTAATTGTTTGTGTAGTTTATAACCAGAATTAGAGGAGATTTCATGAATAAAATTACCTCTTCTCATTAAGACTTCAAATTATGTTGGAAAATTACCTCTGATTTATTTAAAATACATGTGAAGTTCTGCATAAATTCTGCATGCAGCACCTCTAGCTTACTTTAGCTCCTTGTTATATGCAAGGTTACAAGGACATTTGAAAATTGTAGCTGAATACTAGCAAAATGACAGCTTTTCTTCTAATGTGAACTGGTCGATTCTCCAATTCTTTGAATTTTTTTATATGAGACAGTGTGATCTTAATTAAGATAAAGTCACAGACTTTATAGCCTATAAGTATACTAGTCCTATCCTTTCATTTTGATACACGTGAGTCTGAAATTAGTTGCTCATCCAAAGTATTCCAGGTAGAGCAGTAGACTCAAATTCCAGCATGAAGTTTCTGGTTCCAAACTTTTGTCATCATTTGTGCATTTCATGATGCTGAAGAGAGTTCCTTATGCACATTTTCCTTCTTCTCAATTTTATTGTCTCTGGTTCCATTTAAGTCTTCATCATTTTTGTTGGATATGGTTTATATTTAGTCCTTTAGATTATGTGGCACCATGTTAGGAGCACAATAAAAATTTGTTGATTTGTTACCAAAAATAACAAGTTTATCTTTATTCTTTCTAAAAAGATAGCTGAACTATCATTAAATACCAGGACTTTCATTGAAGAAAACCACTTTGTAATGTATCTGAATGGGTATTCAGCAAACATTTGTTGAATTAGTGAATAACTCCGTCAATTGTTTAAAAGGTTTTGTGTGTGTGTGTGTGAAGAATATGAAATGACTTGCCTGTATTTTTCTACTTAAATTAATGCACTACATCAAAAAAAATTAATGCACTACAGTATTTCCAGCTATTTTTTAAAAAATATGCATCCAATTATATCATTGCTCTCTATAAAAACCTTCTATTGTTTCAGTGGATAGAGTCTGAACATTTCAGGATGGCAGAAGCAAGGACTCATGTAATTAAGTTCCAACACACTATATAGCAGCTTGAGATAGTGGTAAGAGCAATAGACTTGCATAAATATATTTAGAAAATCAAGGAAGGATCAATATGAAGTTGGGACAGTTATTGAAGTAGAGTTATATTTTACTTATTCCTTTTGTAACATTTTAACAAAATGTTGTTAGTAGTGATGTTAGTATTCTGTGCTAATATCATGATGTGATCTCAGACTACAGTCCATTTTATATTGTTTTAAAAGATAGAATAATGTTGTTTGCAAACTTCTACAGGTAATCATTTTATTTTCTGAGAGTATCTGTATTGTTAGCCGAACAAATGTCAGAAATTGTCAATTCCCTCTAAAGTTGATGTGGAAATTTTTTTTAAAAAAGCAAACAACAACAACTAGAGTTAAAACAAAGAGGTAAACTTGTGGTTATATCTAGATCTGGAAGAGGTTTAGTATACATTTTAAAAACCTCACAAAGAATGAACTCATGTCAGTGTTTGGAGGACAATCCCTGTTGTTGATGCCAGAGCTTGATCTATGTCTCGCTCCTCTTGAGCACTTTCATCAGTGATGTGAATGAATACAAAGATGGTCCAGAAGCAGAGAGAAGTTGTGACTACAAAGGATGAGAGAAGCACGATCCAAAAGAGTGCTGTGTGGTAACAGTAGATCAACTCTAATATGATAGATATTTCTAGTGACAAATGGAACATCTTTTTCTTAGGGCCAAAAGTTGACAGTAAGTATAAATTCGTGGAAAGTGGTTGGTCAGTTTAGGAATTTTAGATTATGCAAGTTAAGTGTGAGCTATTTCTATATGACATGGATGCCACAATGAATAGTACAAGTAAAATTTTGAAATACATTTATTGAAGCATAGCATCCAGATTCAGAGAAAACTAGTTTTCTCGCAGGTTCTGGGAGGATTTCATATGAAGGACTTCATCTCTTCGAAGGGTGCCTTTTAAGAGCAGATATAGACAAGCTGTAATGTGTTCAGAGAGCAAAAACAGAGCTGATGAAATAGATTAGAAATGTTGTCATATAGGAAAAGGTTTAGGAGATGAAAGCATTGAGCCTGGAAATAAATGGGTGTTTCAGAAAAGCGTCTACTTGAAAAATTCGAAAGACCATCTTGAGTGAAGTGAATTGGACTTGTTTTAGATAGCTTTGATGGAAAAACATGGGACCAATTGCTGGACATTGTTGTGACACTGAGTTTGGAAGAATTTCTTGGACTGTGAACTGTGTAAAGTGGGATAGCTTGCTTTGGAAAGTGTGTTTGCTGTAATTGAGGGGGTTTAGTAATATACTGGACAACTTGATTAGGTCAAGAACTAGATATAGTGTTAGGCATATATGATCCCATCACAAATCATGACTACAGTTTCATGTCACTATCATCTGTAATGTTTTAAAAGGTTACACACATCTGTATAGGGCTTCTACTCCAGCCCTACTGTATAATCAAAATTATTCTATACATTATTTTTATAGGATTATTTCTACAGTTTAAAGAATTTCCAGAGGTATATTTGCAGGGCAATCAGAGTTTGCTGGAGAAGGGTACAGAGGAACATTAAAAAAAGTGTCTCACACTTTCTTTGCTCTTACCATAATCCTGAAATTCACACACTATTTTATCCCCCTTTCCCCTTCACTTTGGTGATAAACATTGTGTAATCACGTGGTGACTCCAGTTGACTCCAGTTCTCTCCAATAGAAGACTATAATGATACAGAAATCTAAACAAAGAGGTTTGGGTTGAGAAGAAAAATATCAACCACTCAGACTGTCCATAAGAGGAAGGCCAAAAAATTGAGAAAGTTATAAATGAAGAAACTAACTTGAGGACAAACTTACTTTCCCTCTAAAGTGTTTTGCCATAAAACATGTATTAGGATAACATGCTTAAGTAAAATAAAGCTGTGCTGAGTTTCTGGGTTCCACAAAAAAAAATTTCAGAAAAGAGTATTTAAAAATTTTCTTAAATCTGATCATATTTGTGTCTCTTCCATAATAATTAGTTTTCTTGACAGTATAAAAACGACTGGCTTATTTTTTATTGGATTTCTTATATGATTCTATGTAGCTGAGATATATACTGTTTGATCTTTGATCATTATTTCTTTTAGCTTAATAGTTGGGCACAATTTATATTAATACTCATTTTCTTCTGTTGACTGTGTGGATAGACTTTCTCAGATTTCTCTAAATCTAATGGAAGATAAAAGATATTCTTTTCTCTTTTTTTATCAAGGTGCCTGTCTTCAGCTCCATCTTTCCATAGATCAGATTGAACTCCATTTCTAGGTTTTTTATAGTGGCAGATGATAAAAAAGAAACACACAGATGTATAGATAATCAAAGAGATGGTTGAATTCCCTGACTAGGGTTATGTACACATGCCTCTATCCAAGCCTGTCATTGTTTGACATCCCATTGAGCATATCCTTTAGGTCCTATGTCACAGGTTGAAAGGTTCATTAAAACAATGCTTCTAATGTCATATCCATATTTCCATTACCCTCAAATTATGTACTTATTACTCGAAATGTTCTCTCTTTGACCTAGAGACATATTACACCACAAATGGAAGAAATATAGAGTAAAAAACAGAGGTTCCTCTAATATCCAGAAAAGTAGAAATTGAACCTGCCTCTACAAAATCAAAGAAAAGCACTCTACTACCCTGTTACACCATAATCTATGAAACAAAGTCAGATAATAATCTACCAGACTCATAAAAAAATCTAAACTACTCAAGTAGATCACCTGGAAAGTTATTTTGATCTCTGTTTATCCACATCACTTCCCTTTTTCTAGCTCTGTTTCTGGGGCAAAACCAATATTTGTGGGTCCAAATATTGATGGTCCCTGGGGGCATGGTGGCAGCTGTCCCCAATGAGTAGGTTTTAGGTCCCACTTATCTCAATTTGAACAGACTTAATTTTTCATAACCAGTTCCCACATCTTATGACTTTGCTGTAGTTCATCATAGAAGAGCCTAAAATCCTTTTCCAAGGTCCTACAAACCAACCTGCATTTTTGATTAAATATGAATTTGGGCTGATCATCTGCAACCTTGGAAGTTTTGGCTAGTAGTCTATAGACAACCATGAGCTCAGGCCACAGAGCTTTACTAAATCTGTAAGCTCTGACTTTGATATGGTTGTAGAAACACTCATTTGTATGCGTTTCAGACTCTCCGGTTGCACACTGAGCTAACTTGGCAGAATTCTCTTTTGGTTGTATTTTGCATTATTAGTGCCTTGGGATTTGTCACTCAATATTGATTGGCCAAATGTATTTTATTTAACATGTAATCCAGAAATAATTCAGATATAGATTAAATAATTTTGCAGGACAGACGAGAGTAGAAAGACTATGAATATTAATAAAATACATTATTTCAGCTCCATTGGACATTTCCATTCTTAGGGTGATTCCTCCATATCTTTAATCCAAGCGCATTTATAGGATTTAGGAGATCATAAATAATTAAAATAATTTCACAAGAGTTTATTTCCAGTTTTCTCTATCAAGAAGCAATGTGCTAAGAAAACTCAATGAGAAAATATGTGTTGCTTTGTTTTAAAAATAAATGGAAATTCACTTTTATTCATTCTTCAAAAGCATCTGAATTTTCAGCACACATGACCAGACTCTCTTATTCCACTGGAGAAAAAAAGTATAGTTTCTTTACTGTTTAAAATTATTATTTGGCAAAATGCTTAATATATTTTACCAATATAGAGAGTTAGAAAATATAGTATATATACATTGTTCATGCATTCATTCTCAAAATTAATTCATTCTCAAATAAGTAATTATCAGTAATGACAATTATGTAAATGATACTCAAGTGATATAATTTCATGAGATAGATCTTCCCAAGAAGCTAATAAAATTTGAAAAGCAAAAATAATCTGAGATAAAGAAATGAAAATCTATTTTTCAAAGTACTATAGTAATTAGCTATAATCAATTAACTAAAATTGCTATGTTATCCTCAAGTTGGAAGTTACTGTAGCATAAATAAGTGACTTCATGGCTGAATTGCATCTGAATAAATTACAAATGACAGGCTTTTCATTTATATTATTTAATTCACAGCTTCAAACTTTTGGAAAGGAACACAATGAAAATTACATTTTCCATGGAGTGAAATGAGTGTCACTCTTTTTTAGTTTATCATGGAAATCTTCCTTTTACTGCAAGAATCATTCCTTCAATTTAAAGTGAAATGTGGATATGTATGGCTACCTATAAGCACAATCTTTTTAGAATCTTATGTGCTATCAATTAGATATTTCTACATAAATCAGAAATAAATGTGAATAGTGCTTTTGTTTTCATTTTCAAGGTTTTTTTAATGGTTTGAACAGGAAGGTAGTTTGGAAGCATTCAGGGAAGATTAATTGAAAATTGATATTTGACACTCTTTATTCCCTGCTCTTCATCAATATTTTTGTCCAAACCCACAAAGTATACAACACCAAGAGTGAAAACCTTAATGTAAAGTATGGACTCTGAATGACAAAGATGTGTCAGTGTGGGTTCATTAGTTGCAACAAATGTACTGCTCTGATGGGGGATGTTGATAATAGGAGATGTTGTGCCTTTTTGGGGCAGGATATATATAGGAAATATCTCTAACTTCTACTTAATTTTTCTGTGAACGTAAAACATCTCTAAAAAATAAAATTTATTTGAAAAATGAGATGAAGACCCTAGGATGTGGCCTTGTTGGAGATTGTTGTAGAATGCTGACAGGCATGACAACTGAAGTTTCACCTTCTATGATAGATCTCATTCATGGGATTGGTTAACCATCTTTTTGGGCAAAGCCAGGAACAGAATATCCTTTAGAAACTTTAATGCTGGGAAAAATGTTTTAAAAATTATTTGGCAGGGCAGGCGGCAGGGGATGGGGGGTCCTCTTGTTTTTCCATTTGGCTTAATGTTTCTAAAGGGCACAGACCATACTTTATAAACAATATGCATATTGGACTTATGCATATCAAACAGAATCTGGCAGGAATTTGCACTAGATCAAGATAGCTATAATCTTGGTGAGAATTACAAATGTGCAGAAAATCTGTGTGAATTAAATGATGCAGCAAAACAATCATAGCAGAGGAAGTTTTAGTAAATCAAAAGTGAAAATAACAAGAAAGAAGGTTACACTGATTATTCATTGAGCTCAGATATCGTTAGACCATGTACAAAGTATAGGTGATAAACATAGAATTCAATATACTAGCTAGGTGTCATTGAGACTTAAGTATGATGCTTGGGTACAATCTGGAGATACTTAATAAGGAAAAAATAGCAGCAGATTATGCTGGTAGAGCTTTTTATATTCAAACATCTCTTACATACATTATCATCACATTTCATCCTCAGTAGTTTTTGGAGGAAATCAAAGAAGCATCATAATTTACATTTTAAAGATGAGGGAAGTGAAGATGAGAGGAGCAAGTTTTCCTAGGTCATGAACTGCTAAGTGTCAGAGTCCTCTATCTGTTCCCACATAACAATCCAGAAGGCACATCCCTAATGGAGATCCATGATTTTGAGGAGACAACATAATGTATGATATTTGAGTACTCCTTACTGGAGAGAACAGACAAGTGTTATTTAGAAGGGATATACCAAAGATTCTTGGAAGGTATAAATTTTAACTTCTAGAATCTCCCATCTCACAAGAAGGATGGATGTGCTTTCTTAATACTAGTTACATATTTGGCATAGATAAAACAAATAAGTACTAGGAAACTCCACTCAGATATCACTTAGAAGTAGCAGAACGTGTGATAAATTTTTGGTGGCCTTGTTGGCACTTATATCCTTAATTTATGTGGAGGGAATTATGATCAGAATTACTGCTATAATCATAATTATGATGATCAGGTGACCTTGAAGGAAAGTGACCACATCATGGAGATTACATTAACTGGGCAGAAATAAATCATGCCTGAGGAGACAGGTATTTTAGATTCAAAGATGTTCAAAGAAAAGACATAAGGCCATATTCTAGGAACTCTACAAAGTTTGGGGATTATATTTATATAGTGTAAGATCAATTTATATAATGTATTGAATGATTGAGTGAATAACAGAATTTGCTGCTTGACCAAATCCTCTTCATATACAAACTACTGGTCAAGGACATGGAAGATATATCCTATTTGGCCTACCCTCTATGTAGCTTTTTATATCACTTAAAGTATCCTTGAATGATGGATGTTAACAGAATTTATTGTGGTGATCATTTTTCAGTTAGCACTTTCATCAAATCTTTATATTACACAACATCTTAAACTAATATGATAGTATATGTCAATCATACCACCATATATCTAGGGGAAAAGAAGAATAAAGTGAAATAAAAATTATAAAGTATCCTTGAATATGTTTTTATATCTATCTCTGTTTGAAACAATTTCCAATTTGGAAGTACATTTTCCACAAAATGAAAATGAATGTAACAAATTGTGCAAAGTTTTTTGCCATATCCTCACGCCTGTCTAACATCTGTCTTCCATCTGCTCTCAGCGAGCATCCATACTGCAGTATTAACTGCCCTTTTAAAGACAGACACAATATAATTTTGTTAATTGTTACATATTAAACAATACAAATTTATCAATAGGTATAGCTCCCTGGAAATAGGAGCTGATTCCTTGGAAGACATTTGCTCTAAAAGCTAAGCTAAGAGGAATGAAAAATAATAAAAATAACAATATTAGGAAAGAATAAAACATCTAACACATATGGAACCATTACATGACTAAGTGTTTTATATACATTAATTTGTTTAATTCTTGCAATAGAAACTATTATTACCTCTACTATACAGGTGAGAAACTATGGGTTAGAAAGGTTAAATAAGTCATTACAAATTATTGCTTGTATGTGGGAGAGGCTCCAGGCTCTAGACCATTTCTCCAGGTGGGCATTGGATGTCCATGGAAAGCACTCCGGTCCATGGTTTTGGAGTTAAGAGTCTATTATGTAACTAATCCTTGTAACCTTGTATTGACTGTTTCCGTCACCGTCACGGGAGGGTGGGGGGAGTTGTTTGTTTGTTTTGTTTGTTTTTTGAATCAGTAGATTTCAACAAGGTAGCTAGATATTTACTCTTCAAGTTGGAACAGAAGCTTCTATGAGTTCCAGGTCATTACTGTAACAATTGACTACAACTGGGTAGCTTAAAAAAATTATTCTCTGGCAATTCTGGAAGCCTGAGTCAGAAGTCTGTTTCGTTGAGCTCAAATGAAGGTGTCATCGTGACCAAACTCCCTTTTGGGGCTCTGAGGAGAATGCCTGTCTTGCCTAATGGGTGCCCATCAGGATGCTCTGGCTTGTGGCTACATCTCTTTCTATTTCATCTTGACATTGTCTTCTCTATCTGCTTTCTCCTGTATGTGACCATCATTTCAAGATACATGTGGTTCCATTTAGGACCTGCCTAGATAATATAGGATAATCTCTTCTTTTCAACATCCTTGACTTAATTACATTTTTGCCATGCCCTAAAGAGCATGAGGTATGTCTTGCTCCCATTGACTTCTCTTGGGTGAGCCTAGCACAGGGCTAGGCACATAGTAAGCATTCTAATAGAATGCTAATAGATGCTAATTTTTGTTGAATTGAGTCTCTCTGTGCTATAAGGAGAAATATGTGATGGGATCCCTTTCTACTGCTCATTTATTCTATTTTAACTGATACTCTGGGAAAGCTAGACTTGGCCTAGTTACTTTCTCTTAATTGGAATACTACAGAAGTAGTAGAAGATGTCAAACAAAAAGTAGTTATTTAAGACTGAAGCCTTTACTCATTCTAATTCTTTTTTCCTGGTTCTCTGCTTTTCAGTAATTATTCTAGCTATTTGCAATCTTTTCAAAAGAGACATTGTGTGTGTGCTTGTGTGTGTGCATGTATGAGTCTGTGTGTGTGTGCACATGTGGTATGTTTGTGTGTGCATAAGAGGTATAGCAAGTACATGTGGGTTTGTAAAAATTCTCATGACAAATCTCATCTTTAATTACCTTTCCATTTCTTTCTGATATGAAAAAGCACCAGGATGAGTAGACTCCAGTGGTTGAAGTCCATTAATCATGTTGATGGAAAGGACATGACACTACCCATGTGAGTTCTTTGCATTGTATTAATCACAGGAGCTATTGCTCTGTTCCAGCTTAATACAAGAGTTCTGGTGTCATCTACATTGCAAATTCAAATGCAGTCTCATCAGATGTTTTTTTTAGAACTATCTAATTAAAGCATGTGATATGGAAGCATGTGCAGAAGTTGATCAATGGGAAGAGTTCTAGGATAATTTACTTTGGCTCAAAGAATATTAATACTGCCTATCTGGCTAGAGACATAATTATGATGGTAGCGATAGGATAAATCAAAGATAAATGTAATCATTGCCTTAGATCTTTTATAATGGACTCAGTATGTTTTTTATTTGTTAGATTTGTGAGTAGGATGTTAAGATAATCAGAGAACAGAAACATAGAGTCAGTGCATATTTCACAGTGATTTAAGTAGACTGATTTTCTTTTAAATATTTATATATGCTTTAAGTGTAAAAAAAAGAAGTTAATAAATTATGGTCAAACATCTTGATAAATTTTCACAGACAGAAAATACCCATTCAGTTAGCACCCATATCAAGAAACTGAATCAGCATCCCAGAACCTCCCATTGTTGGCCCTTTTTCTAGCCACTACCTCTCTCCTTTCAAGAAGCATTGTCTTGAATTCTAACTTCATAAATTTATTTGAGGCTGACATTATTTTGGAGATGGATAAATGCAGGCAAAGTAAACAGATGAAGTAAGTATTCAGTTTGCTTAGGACCTGACATCCCCTAAGAAATAAAAATAGTGTGTGAATTGGGAGTTGGTTTTGGTTTTGATAAAGCAGGAATAATACAAAGAGTTGGCAAAGAAGAAAAGGGATCTGTGTAATGGCAGCATAAAATTATTTTTTAGAGGACAGACAGAAAAACACGCTTTTTAAAGTTAATTTGGAAATCACTTTAGAAGTCTATATGTGGTCCTTTTGATAAACTACAGGTGTTGCAGATGTGAAGGTTGCTATGACCTGCTCATGGTAGGTGTTCCAAAAAGCATTTAGGTAATGTGGATATTTTAATTGAAATAAGAGAGCATTCTATGTTAAATAAGGCCAGGGAGAAAACAGTTCGGGGTAGAGAGACAAAGTGTGTTATCTGAATGCCAAAGGTAGTTGACTTATGGAGATGGATGACATCTGTTCTTGAATAAAGCATCTGAACAGAATGAGCCCCGGGGCCCTAGGTGAGAGTGGGAGAGAGGTGATGGGAATTGCCCATGGGAGAGAATAAAGAAGGTTCAGACAGAGGAAAGTAAATCATGCAACTCTGCATCCTGGAGTCTGAGGTTTAACTATTTTGAGAAGTGAGCAATGATAAATACTAAGAAGTTCAGAATGGCAAGAGGCAAAGAGGGTTTGAAACTTGGCATCCTTGCCATACAGAGTTTCTGTGGACTGGGGATGGTGGCAGTGAGGACAGTGTTGGCCAAGAAGACATCCCCACAGCAGATGTGAGGGAACCACTTGAGCTTGCTGCCTACTATGCATAAATTATATAAGGCAACTTATATGGGTGAAATGTTGCATATGTTCACACTCATTTCTTATTCACATAACAATCCCGCTGTTCCTTTTCCTTTAGAGAATATACTCAGGACTTTTAGTTTATTGAGGAATAATTGGGAATAACTTGCAAATATGATTGGATATATTGAAAGTGTACCATGTGATGATTTGATGCACACACACATTGTGGTAAGATTACCAAGACTGGATAATTAACAAGTCTGTCACCTCACATAGTCAGTGTGTGTGTGTGTGTGTGTGTGTGTGTGTGTGTGTGTGTCGAGAAGATTTAAAGTCTACTCTTGGCAGTTTTCAAGTATACAAAACTGTATTATTAACTATCATCACTCTACTGTAAAAGATCCTCAGGGATTACTCTTCTTAGAACTGAAAATTCATGTCCTCTGACCTACCCTACCTCATACTTCCTACTTAGAATTTTTACAGCTAACTAACAGCAATATAATTGTATAATTAAATAGCAATATCTAAATTATTTTTGATAATTAAATGTTAATTTAAAGCATTCTTGGCATTTATTTTAATAGTTTATTTAGGCCTTCTATACGAGCAGTGTCAATTAATGTAGTTTTTAAAAGTACCGTACACAGCCCATTGAGACTGCCCCCATGATACCAAAAAAAAAAAAAACTTATTTATATCTATTTAGTAAAAGTCCCAGCATTGTCTGATGATTCTCTGTATTTGGGGTCTCAATATCATGGTGATAACCTTGTCAGACATATTCTCTTGTTAACTCCAGATTTACTCCCTATCACCAGGGAAGAAAATTAGTTGGGAGAAATACAAGTAGCATGATACATGCCGTCCACCATCACAAAAGGCCCTGTCAAGTCCACAATCAATAATATGCTCATTTGTTTTTAAATGATTATTTTACGGACACCATCAGACTCTTGGTTTTGGCTTAGGTCATGATCTCAGGGTCACAAGATGGAGCCCAGTGTCAATCTCTGCCCTCAGGTGAGTCTGCTTGAGGCTCTTTCACTTCCCTTGCACTCTGTCCCTCGCCCTACTCACATGCACCCATACACTCTCTCTCAAATCAATAAATAATTTTTTTAAAAAAAGAATTTTTTACTGGTTGTGTGAAAAGCTATGTATATGGCTTTTCTGCTCCATGGTCTGAATTATATGGGGTGGTTACAGTTGGTTAGCAATAGGGCATCAATGTGTCTAAGTTTCAAAGAGAAGGTGATGAGACAAGATACCCTCCCATATTAATATTTTCATCTGCATGTGGTTTGTTCTTTAGAATCAGCAGGAACATGGGGCTTATTTAAGCACAAAGTAAAAAAGATCTGGCCTAATGGGGTCCTATGTCTCAGAATCTGCAAGTCTGTATCTGAAAATATTACTCTACTTGTTGAAATTTATTAACAAGTCACAAGTTCAAACCATCCAACATCAAAGTCGATGGGTTGGATTAATGATAATGCTGAGTTATCATCTCTGTATACAGAAAATACTTAAAGATCGGCTTAACACATAGGAATATAAGCTATGCAGATGAAATTTGGAAATAGAAACTATGCTTTAAAGCCAATTCTGACTATAACAAATGAGAGGGCAGTTACACCATCTTTTTTTGCCACACAAACATTAACCAAAACACTTTTAGCCCAGAGATTCACAAACTCTTACTTGAAATTATAGTTTAGAGAAATGTAATTCCTTTTTTATATCAAGTAGTAGATGAAACTAAAGTTTTTAAAAAATTATTTAATTTATTTATTCATGAGAGATGCACAGAGAGAGCAACAGAGGCAGAGACACAGGCAGAGGGAGAAACAGGCTCCATGCTGGGAGCCCGATGCAGGACTTGATCCTGGGACTCCAGGATCACTCCCTGAGCCAAAGACAGATGCCCAACCACTGAGCAACCCAGGTATCCCACCAACTAAAGTTTGATCAGAGAAGTGGAACCACTAAGATATATATAATGTACTAATATATTTAGTATTAATTATATAATACTTATAGTATAATATATGATATAACACATGATAGGACATAAAATGTGTAATATATAATGTCTAATTCTTATATATATTTATTATATATCACACCAACATAATTTTGTTAATAATTATAACACAATAATATAAATATTATATATTATATTTGTATGTTTTATATTGATGTTATGTATAATCGTTGATATAATTATATCAATGTTACAAAATATATGGGTATATTATATTATGTTATACATATGAAGGGATTTTAGTACAAAGATTTGACCTCACACAATTATAAGTGCTGGTCAAGCAGTCTGTGTAAAGCTATTGTCTTCATGCCTTATCTGACATTGGCATTGCTTTGCAAGGCAGACATTGGGAAGGACAGATGAATATAAAGTGGAAGACAAAGGAGAAAAATTGGAATCCATATGAATGAGTGGAACCCTTAAGTGTGGGCTGGACCTTGGGTTTTGGCCTCTCAACACCTAACTTCATCTTTGTGGATATCCTGCAGGAGAAGATGGTACTCTTTCTCACAGAACTAAAATGCATACTTGGACCAGGTGTTGGAGAAGTTCAGGGAGGACCAGGGCAAGGTGGAACAGCTGTATACCCAGACGTGCTTCATTCCAAGGAGATGAGCCAGCAGACCAGTAAAAAACATGTGTGAGCCACAAAGACATCCAGTGCACATCTGTTGCTGCTTCACTTTTTACCTTCTCAATCTTGCACAAAATGTCTCTTTCACTCAACCCTAATGGTAAAGACACTGGGAAGGGAATTGTGGGGAGATAAAAGAGTCCAGTCAGGTTGATATGTTGCAAAGCCAAAACAGTCCACCCCTTGTCAACTTGGCACACATCTACACTCTTTAACACACTTAAAATCCAAGTAGTAGAGTCAGATCTTCAGCTAACATACCACAAGTATCCCATGCACAGCAGAAAATATATTGGTTTTTTCCTCAAGGAGAGATGCAATGCTTCTTTACTATGTACTACTCATTCTTCTAAGTCATACTCTTTGATATGTAGTGATACCGAAGTGTAAGGTCTAACTACTTTTAACACACCTTATGATAGGTGGTAGGCAAACTGAAGAGCAGATGAAAAAATTTTGTTCATATCTATAAACATTATTAATATTAAACTAAGAAAATTATTATAATTATTAAGGTTTTCCTTTCTGCAACTGTGATCATTTATGGTACATACAACTGCCTTTCTCTACTACCCAAGCTATATCTCTTTTGCCTTCAGCAAGCTCTTACCTGTGGGATCTTTCTAAAGGATGTGGGACATTGATAGTCCTCAGTCCTTCCTGTATTGGGCTGCTGTAGCTTTTCATGAATTTAAATCATAGGACATAGGAATATTATAGGGCTCCTAAGGGGAACTCCTGTATTTATCAGAGCAATGGCTGCTGAGCGGTACCAGAGCTTGTGTTGATTCTCTTCGGCAGTGAAATCACATTGGGAAAAGCAGCTGAAATTGGAATCATTAGCTGATTAAGTTTATGGTAATCACTATCATTTTCTGAGTTTCGTGTCTTCTGTCCAGGCCCAATGGGTGAGTGAATAGGGGTATGGTCACCACTCTGACATCCTTTTTGGAATGTGGTATCACTTGTGGTTCATTTAGGTAGTTAGAGGCCATCCCAGTGACTTCTAAGTAGCCTTTCTTACCATTATTGCCCTCACTCCTCAGGCAAGAAATCTGAGGGTGGTTTAGCTAGGCAGTTATGGCTCTGGATCTCTCATTAGGTAATAAGAGTCAAGATATTGGCCAGGGCTTCAGTCACCTGAAGACTTGACTGGGTTTGGGGGAACTACTCTAATCCAGATAGTGTGAAAGAATCAGCACAGATCAATTGAATGAATGGAGGCCAGAAGTAGAGCAACATGTATATGTTCAAATAATTTTTGACAAATTTGCCAATTCAATCCAATGGGAAAAGTAAATAGTACTGGAACAACTGGTTATCGATATGAAAGAAAAATGAATATCAATGGTATATTAACCTTATACTATACCTCCAAATTAATTCAAAATTTCTTACACATCCACATGTAAAAGCCAAAACTATAAAGATAAAAAATCAGGGGGATCCCTGGGTGGCTCAGTGGTTTAGCACCTGCCTTCGGCCCAGAGCGTGATCTTGGAGTCCCAAGATCAAATCCCACATTGGACTCCTTGCACGGAGCCTGCCTCTCCCTCTGTCTTTGTCTCTGTCTCTGTCTCTGTCTTTGTCTTTGTTTCTCTCTCTCTCTGTCTCTCATGAATAAATAAATAAAATATTTTTTAAAAATCATAATAATATTTGTAACCTTCTGATAGGCAAATATTTTTTTAAGATACAAAAAGCATGAGCCATTAATGAAAAATTGATAAATCAGATTTTACCAAAATCAAAAACACTTTTAAGAAAAGGAAAAGCAAACCACAGAATGGAGAAAATATTCACAATATATGTATCTAACAAAGGATTTGCATCCAGAATTTATAAAGAACTGGTAAAACTCAAGAAGTCCAACAACCCTGTTAGAAGTGTAAAATAATTGAACAGATCTTTTACAGAAGATGAATGGCAACTAAGCTGATAAAAAATACTGAACATCTTTACTTATGAGAGAAATCTAAGGAAGATACCACTACCCATCAATTAGAATGGATAAAAATAAAAGGATGGACAATTCCAAATGTTAGTGATGATGTAATACTGCTAGAACGCTTAGACATGGTGGGAATGATAAATGCTACAATCACTTTGAAAATAACTTGGCAGTTTCACAAAAAAAGTTAAACATATACTTATGATATGACCTAGGTTTTTCATGTATTTACTCAAAAGAAATAATAATATAGGTCCACATAAAAACTTCTATACCTATGTTTATAGGAGCTTTATCTGTAATAGCCCCAAACTGGAAATCACCTAAATTTCCATCAACAGATGAATGGATAAACAAAATCGGTATATCTGTACAATAAAATATGAATCAGCAATAAAAAGCAATATATTGCTGATACAGCAACAACATGGAACAATCTCGAAATCATTATGCTGAGTGAAAGAATCAGATACAAACCGTGTGCCCTATATGATTCCCTTTATATAAAATTCTAGAACATGCAAACAAATTTATGGTGACAACAAAGCAGGTAAGTGGTTGCCTAGTGCCAGGGACTATGTGACGGCTAGGCTGGAAGGGACACAGGACAATGTTCTGTGTCTTGATTTTGGTCATGATTTCACCATGCATACATTTCTCAAAACCCATGCAGTTTATTGTAAACAAATTATATTCCAATAAAGTTGATTTACAAAAGGAACACATTCTTACACGTTTACCCAAATCCTGTCAATTCTCAAAGAAGCTATGCTCAGTGTCACTAACTTAGAATTCACTTTGTACCTGAACTTTGGTGGCTGTGAAGGCCTCCTGGTAGACCTCAGCTATCCTGTGCACCAGAGGAAGAAACGTCAACATAATAAATGTACTATTTCATCCTTCTATTCACATCACTCTAAAGTGGGCCTTAAATTATTACATTTAGTTGAAGCTTTTTATCATATGGAATTGGTTTTTCTTCCATATTTCCTGCGGATATATTTCATGGGCTAAGATCAGAATGTGTGTGTGTGTGGGGTGTGTGTGTTCGCATGTGTGTACGCGTGTTTACTGTTTAAAGTTTCTTTCAGTGTGCCTGTGGGAGGATAGTGTTTATGTAGTAGAGATGACCTGACACGTGACTAGCTTAGCTTGTGAAAATCAATCTTTCGGCAGAGAGAGAACGATGTAATTTGTTTAAATACAGTAAGAGTTATGGAGAGACATGCAAACTGGTCAGGTGCCATAGCTTCTCATTTGCAAAGGAGCTGGACTTAAATCTGGGGGCTGCTGAGCAGAAACTAAACTAAACTAAACTAAACTAAACTAAACTAAACTAAACTACTAAACTCAATCCTCTCTAAAATTATAGAGAAAGGAAGAGCAATAGGGGTCAGAGAGGCAGTAAAAATCAACCACTCAGTACAGGCACCAAGCTTCCAAGGGCCAGTGCTGTGGGAGGAAAATGCAGTGCAGGGGTGAGTAAGTAATGCAGTGCAGGGGTAATGTGGCTAACAGGAGACATCCCCAATGTGATTCGCGGACACGAATCAGACTTTATCTAGATTTCCCTCCAGGAGTCATTTATAGGTCAGTCTTCAAACTGAAACAAGCAGCATTGTCAATCTCTGATACCTTATTACTTCTTTATTTCTCCCTCCCTTATCATATTAATGATTATTTGTTCTGAATCTGCCTTTCCCCACCGGAGTTTCATCTCCTTGAGGGGAGGGATTGAGTCTTACTTTTTTTAAAAAAAATTACTGTAGGGATCCCTGGGTGGCGCAGCGGTTTGGCGCCTGCCTTTGGCCCACGGCGCGATCCTGGAGACCCAGGATCGAATCCCACATCGGGCTCCCGGTGCATGGAGCCTGCTTCTCCCTCTGCCTGTGTCTCTGCCTCTCTCTCTCTCTCTGTGTGTGTGTGACTATCATAAATAAATAAAAATTAAAAAAAATTACTGTATACACTGTCTGCCTGCATGCCTGGTACACAGGGTATCCTTAGTAAGTCTCTAGAGTGGATGAATGATTAGTGCTTTAAATACACATGTATGTGTTAAGTGTGTATATTTTACATAATATATATCTGATTTTTACTTGATTATTGATATGTTTTGAATAACTTTTTGTGAAACTGCTTTGTGTTTATGCAATAGATGCTTTTCTTTTACTAAAGATGTGATTTTTACTATTTATTGATAAAGGTAATTACTCTAGTAGCATTATTTTTTTAAATTAATTGACTTCCTATTTCTGTAGCATTTAGCTCCATGCTTATTTGAATGAGCTTGATCATTTTTATAGATCATCCTCACTTCCTTCATATATAGCAAGTACTTTTCATCATTGTATTTTCTGATCATTTAAAGTTAGCCTAAAATTAAACTGTCAAGAAATCAAATGACACGACAATCTTAAAGTCATCATTGAACAAAAACGATTGCCTCAAATTCATCTTTCTTTGGTTCCTGATTTGCCAATTGATACTTCAGAAGGAATTGTTCATTTAATTATTCAAATTTGAAGTCCAGTCATGAGAAAATTTTAATGTCAATTGTCATATTTAATTCTCCCTAAAACAAAAGTGAATATTTTTCAGCTTTTTTGAAGTCAAAGAATCTTCCAGAAAAATTAATAGCTGTCAAAAATGAATGTTTCTTGCAAAACAGCTGTTATTTATAATAGTGCCAGAGAGTTGTCTCATCTCTTCCCTGAGTTATTTCAAGATACAGGAATGATATATAACAGATGAAATGACAAAGGATACAATTAAAATCCTTACCTGTTCCAGCTGGTAAATTCCAACAAAAAAGCACTATTTTCTTCTTTATCTGCACTAAAAAGTCCCATCTTACCTCAAATTACTTTAGTGATTTCTTCATCTGATTGAGATTAAATGAAGGATATTACATCACAAAATTATTTTGAAATCTTAGATTGGACCCTCTGATGTTGTCCTATTTATGTAAAATACTTGTGACAATTTATCCAAGGACTGAAATCTCTTTGAAAGAAAGCTAAAATACCCCTTAACTACATTATAAGTAATTAAAGCAATATATTATAAGTAATAAATATAAGTCATGGTTAGGACTAAAACAGGTTTTTCTCAATTACATTACTACCTTTTAAACCTGTCCCAACATACCTGTTTTGGACACTTATAGCCAATCAATTATTTGACATTTACAGGTTAAGGCCTGTAAGCATATTAGACTAAATGTATCTTTCAAATTTCTCTATCATTCTATCTGTTCCTTTTAAGTTGGCCACCTTCCTACCAGCAAATGGCAACACCACGTATCAAATTTTTCCAGTCACAAATCTTGCAGAAATCTTTGATCCCTCTTTCCTTCTTCCTTGCTATGCCTCTGCCACAACCAACAGGTAACTAATGTCTCATACTGGCCACTACTCTTGGTGCATGGCCTCCTCCTAATCCAGGCTTCTGGTGTGACTCACCTGGGTGATAAATCCTGACTTCTCCTGCTCCCCTCCCTGTTTCCCCAAAACCATATTTACACAGTTTTGTTTTGTTTTTTACTTAAACAAGTAAATCACATCATGTTGCTCCTCCATTTAAAACCTTGGCGTAGATTTCCATTGCTTTCAAAAAAAAAATCAAATGTCTTATGAGCCTATAATGTCCTGCATGATTTAACTTTTACTTTCCTATCCATTTTCTCTTGTACCCATTTATCCCATGTTCACACTGTCCTCTAATCAGCTGCTCAAACCACTGTTTTCACTTGTAAGGCCTTTGCAGTCATTCTTTCTTTTGCCCCAAATACCCTTTCTAAACTCTGTACAACTAGGTCTTCTTCTTACTTGTATGCCAGATTTAACAGGAAGTAAGATGAACAGGAAAGAACAATTTAACAGGAAATAAGATGGGCAAAGACTATGTGCTAACCACTCTGCTAGTCACTCAGGGAATGTCTAGGTCTATATATATATATATATATATTTATCATCTATATGTGAATCTGTATCATCTGTATCTATATATCACTATGACTCTATGACTCCATGTTCTATTAAATAATGCAGGAATAAAGATCAATATACCCACTGTCAAAATACTTTTTCGACCACATTTGAAACATAAATCTTTTCTTAAATTTGATTACAACAAAATATTCACTTAAGTAGGGAAATGTGAACATCTTACAGAAGAGAAAATTTGCTACAGAAAGTATAAGACATTGCCTCTGATAATTTGAAAGTCCAAGGTAGATGAAGCATCATGGATGGATATTTTACTCACTTATTCTTTTAACAGATACAGCATTTACAGGTTTATTATATAATGCTATTATATGTTTAGTATGATTTATTTATGAAAAATTCTCAATAATCTAGGCATGTTGTTAGTTTTTATATTTAGATTTTTGAGGATTTTTTCAATAAAATATCTGTGAATAAATATTTAATCCCATTAGTACAAAATAAATGATAGGCATTTTAAAATGAAATTCAATTAGTACATGGAATGAAAGTAGTAGTTGATTTTGAAAGTTAAGTTTATGGCTTAAAACAATCTGTATAAGCTATATATCTACATGTAACGAATTTTAAATACATAGTCATTACTTTTAGATAGATTTTGTATAAATTATTCCGGCATATTATTAAATTAGTTTAATAAGCATTGGTCAGGTGTGTATAAATTGTTTCAGGAAAACTTAATTTGATGTATTACTGTAAATGGTTTCCAAATAAGATTCTGGAACACTGTGTTTATCAAATTATATTCATTACTCTTAGAGGAAAAAGATTATTTTCCTGATGTGAATTTCCAAATAATAATTAGAAGAGATTTTATTATGAACTTAATAAATGTTAAATTATGCATCATAACAGAGCCAAAGTTAAGGACAAGTTCAGAGAAATCTTTCCTTCCCAAGAATACAGGCTGCCATCCTATTGAGGATGGTGGAATAAAGATATCTCTATACCTCCTAATCATGAAAACAGACTCAGTGATTCTCTAGTCATTACCAAATACAAAAGTAAAGTAGGAAGAATGGCCAAAAGGCAGAGCGCTTTGAAGTAGGTGGTTATATTGTGCTGTGAAATGATTACATTGTGCTGTGAAACAAATAACTCCTTGTTTGTAACATGGAGATCAGAGAGTATTCCATGGTTATTGGAGCACTCTCTTTTTTAATGTTTTATTTATTTATTCATGAGAGACACACACAAAGAGAGAGAGAGAGAGAAAGGCAAAGACATAGAGGGAGATGTAGGCTCCCTGCGGAGAACTTGATGTGGGACTCAATCCCAGGACCCAGGGATCCTGACGTGAGTCGAAGGCAGACACTCAACCACTAAGCCACCCAGGAGTCACTACTGGAGCATTCTTAATCTGGCAAAAGATCTGAGTCTAAAAAGATAGATGGAGATACATGCTATACTATTTTGTTGTTTTTTTCCCCCAAAAGTAGCCTTTGATTGTGAGAGATGAATGCAAAATATTTTAATGGCAAATAATCTAGTAGCTTCAGATCTTGTCAACTAACAAAAGGCTCTGTTTCCACTTAGAGACAGACGTGTGCATGTCAGCACACTGTAAATATTCAGGAAAGCCAATTTTACAGAGAAATGATCAACAGGTAAGTACTAAGGTCAAATCCTACACAAAATTATTAAAAGAAAATAAAAGAATAAGGAGCAGAATAATTCTTCACAGTCAAAAAACATGTCATAAAGCCATACTTTCAAAACTATTCAAAGCTGAAATCAACTGTGCCAAAATGAGCTACAAAACAATGCTCTGTTTATATGTGAAGATTAGGGGATTGTTGCTAACTCACCTCTTATTTTGACTCAACCAATTTCATATATTTGAGTCTGAGTCTTGGAATACCCTGGTCCTAGTACGACCTTCAGTATTTCTCAAGATGCTTAGATATAAGTAACAGAAATACCATTTGAATGAAATTTCTTTAAGAAAAAAGTTCTTTCCTAACTTAGATAACTTAAAAGAAAGTGATAGATCTGATAGCTTCATGCATGGTTTAAACTAGAAGTTCAAATGATGATGTCTTGTTAAGGCAGCAGTATTTTTATTCTACTCCTACATCTGCCATTTTAGGTGCTTTATGAAACCAGCTCCTTCCATATAGTGGGTAAGAAGGCCATCAATAACTACAGTATTAGTATTTCCCCATCAGTGAAACCCCAGATAAATGTATGCATTTCTTTCTTAAGGGATCCAGTCAAGATTCTGGTGATACTGCTAAGCCTAATTTGGATCACATAACTACCCTTGATTCAATTACTAGAGACCCAATTACTGTGTATTATCTGATTCAATTACTACCGGCCAAGCCTAGATACCCAGCTACATGTGGACTTGAGGTATGGTATCAATTTCAACAGGATTACATGACCAGGAATGGAGATGAGTTGGCTTTCAAAGGAGAATGAAAAATGTTATTCTCAGAATAAGGAAGAAAAGATGGTGCAGAAAGGAGCAAACACAAAATTTCCTCTATAAGACACCATGATGAAAGAAACATAGCACATTTTCACAAAGTTTTACAATTTTACAAATTTTCATAAGGTTAATATTTTGTTGTGTGGAGAACCCAAGTGGGAGTTTTGCTTCTATAGAGATGGTCAACAACAACAACAAAGTTGTGATGAAGAGAAACATATGACAAGGTGTCAGTATCCATACCAGTTGATCTATTTTATCGATACTATTTTTCTTTAATTTAGATCTCCTAAATTCAAATTTATTAATTTGTCTGTTTATATGCTTCCAATACAACATGAAACATACATCAAGCAGTCATGGGATATACTTGAGCTATTTAGACACACACAATGGATAACTATATTAACAAAAATATTGCTTTTTTCTTTAGCTGGAGCTCACTTATGAATATTTATTAAATAATCCAAATTTCGAATTAGTTGCCACATACCACTCCTGCTCAATACATGTCACTCCATACTTGCATTAGGGATGATGCCTCGGCATTTCAGGAAACCTGTGGCTGAGTAGAAAAGACAAAACATGAGCTCATCTTAAAAACTCCCCTTTCTCTTCTATGGTCCTTGTAAGAGCATGCAGTTTATCTTTTAGGCATTTTAATTACAATGGCCAAGTTTCCTAGACTAATAATTTAATTCCCAGATACCTTTATCCTGCAACATATCTTTTTAAAAACAAGCAACAAATAAGGAGAATATTTTAAGATTTATTTTATTTATTTTTTAAAGATTTTTTTAAAGATTTATTTATTTATTTATTTATTTATTTATTTATTTATTTATGATAGACACAGAAAGAAAGAGAGAGAGAGGCAGAGACACAGGAGGAGGAAGAAGCAGGCTCCATGCCAGGAGCCTGACACGGGACTCGATCCCAGGACTCCAGGATCGCACTCTGGCCAAAGGCAGGTGCCAAACCGGGGAGCCACCCAGGGATCCCCTATTTTTTAAAGATTTTATTTATTTATTCCTGAGTGACACAGAGAGAGAGGCAGAGACATAAGTAGAGGGAGAAGCAGACTCTCTGTAGGTAGCCCGATGCAGGACTCTATCCCAGGACCCCAGGATGACCCTTTGAGCTGAAGGCAGATACTCAATCACTGAGCCACCCAGGCATCCCTATTTTAAGTTTTAGAAGACAATTATGATGGTACTTTGTCTTTCTTGAAATGGATAAACTGAAATTTAATCCATGTCTGAGTTATGGTTAGATCCTAAGACTCCAAGAAATATTTTGGGTTGTAAAACTATAGTAATTTGTGGACACTCCTAGAATAGTTCAATCATTTTGCTAGTTTGAGATTAGAATTAGAATTACTCTAGGATGAAACTGCTAGACATCTTTCAGATATCCAATGAAAATCATGGAGTCATTTTAAGATAACTTTATGAAGCTGCTGAAGCCTACATGGTTTGTTCTATTATTCTTGCCCTGTAAGTTAATAGAAGGGGTCAAGGGGCAGAGTTAAGAAGCCAGTGTTTGTAGGCATATTTACCATCTTAGCTGACTACAGTTTGATGTTCAATTCTCTAGTATCATTGCTAATACAGGGGTAAAAGTATTAGCTGTCTCTAACTCTTTCCCAGTGAGGATAAAAAAAAATACTTTTTGATATAGCACTATGTACTATATACAAAAGCTCTAAAGAAGAGAAATCACGCAACCCAAAGTCAACTGAATAGACCATGACTTCTGAGATTTACTCAACGTTTTATATCATGATTGACAAAAATTCCAGAACAGATCTTTCTTCTTTTAAAAAAATTCCTACAAAAGCTACTTCACTCAAGAAAAAAAAAAAGCCTATGTCCCATTTAGACTCCCAAAAATAATTATATGCCTATATAAGTCATCCTTTTAGTCAGGAGGAAAAAAATGAACTTTCAAGGACAGGTTACTGGTTATTGTCACATATCAGTAGTTTTCTATCTGAAAGAAGGAATGAACTGTTTCTTCTTCCTTTAATCATTGATCAACAACACGAGTTAGAAGAGTGATGTCCTGGATTGAAGAGGCCAGCTCTTTGTTTCCACATTCCTCTACTTTAATTATATTCCACTCCATCATTTTTGATAAGCACTATTTTATGAAAATGATGATTGTGATCATAATTTTCCTCTAGAATTTGTGTATTTAATGCTAATGAAAACATCAACTAAACTGAAAGTTTAGGCATTCTGAACTTTGAACCAACCTCACTGCACTTTTTGCTTGGGAAGAGGACTGAGTTTCAGTGCTGAGACAGCTATTCCAGGAAATAACAGATCAAAATGTTCAGTTATGGCTATTGATATGTCAAATACTCAAAGTATTCATAGAGGTATGAACTGTTTGAAAAATACAATACACAAACTTAATTTATGGTACATATCTAGGACCATGGATCTCACAATATGAAAACACACATTTCTCAAGAACACATGAACATATAATAAAAATGACAATATAACAAAGCAAATCACGACAGATATTTTACAAATCAATGCCATATTGTGTTTTTTTTTAACTACAGAATAAATTATTAATCTAGGACCAAAAGATAAGTAGAAAACTCCATACATTTTGAAATTAACAATTATACATTTATATAATTGTGACTGAAAAGAGATCTTGAAATTTAAAACACCTTAGGACTGAACCATAAAGGTAATATTCCATTGAAATGTGAAATGTGCAGATATATCCCTAAAGGGAGATTTATAGGCTTGAATTTCATATATGAACAAGATAAAGAGAAAAAAAAGGTCACAGAACCTAATAGATATAAAGAAGGTAGAAAGAATACATAAAAATTTAATAGTGAGAACCAATAAGGCCATAAGTTGGTACTTTGAAAGTATAAATATATGTTGAAAATATTGAAGTTATCAGGAAAATAAGAAGAAGGCATAAATTAACATAAAGAATAAAATATGTTAGACAAGCTAAAAAACAATATTAGTACTATAACTTTGTCAATAAATTTGAAAACTTAGGCCAGTATTTGTCAACTTCAGCCCTGTTGACATTTGAGTTGAATAATTCTTTGGGGTGTGGGTGTGTGTGTGTGAGAAAGAGAGAGAGAGGAAGAGGAGTGGCTTTGTGCATTGTAGGGTGTTAAGTAGCATCCCTGGCTTCTAACCACCAGCAGAACCTCATCCCACCCACAGTTTGACAACCAAAATTGTTTACAGATATTATCAAATGTTCCCTGGGGGCAAGATCACCCCTGGTTGAGAACCACTGATTTAGGCAAAATGACAAATTCTTAAAATATATAATTAATCAAACTCCATTAAGAAGAAATAGAAAATCTGAACACCACACTCAAATATTAAAGAATTTGAATCAGTGGTTAGAAATCTTCCTAGGAAGAAAACATCAGAGCTGGTGTTTCATTTTCAAGGAATATACAAGTCTTCCCAGACTACAGATAACAAAGGACTATTTACCTGTTCTTTTCACGAAGCTATATAATCTCAAGAAGAACAGCATGTACAGGGTGGAAAAAGAAATTTTATATATCTACATATAGATATATGCATCTATATCTATAAAAGCATGAGTAAATGTCATCATATGCAGATCATCCAGCTTTCTAATAGAACCTCAGAATAATCTGTAAATAATTATTAGAAATAACAAGTTAACTCTCTGCTTGTGAAATAAAATTATGCAAATCAATTGCATTCATATACTTCAGTTCAACTAGGAGTGTGTTGTGCTAGCAATAAAAGATAGCATTTAAAATAACAGCAGAAAATATAAGGTACAACTGAAATGGTGTAACTAAAGTTGCATTAAGACCTATATAGGGAAAATTATAAACTTTATTAGGAAATACTAACAATGACATAATGAAAGAGATGTACCATGGTGCTACTATGGAGACCCAGTATCTTTAAGATTCAATATCAAATCTTAACGATACTTAACTCCCCCCCCCAGTAGGTCTCAGACAGATAAACGAGATCTTACCTGAAGAATAAGCAAATTCTGCTTCTATAACACACCGACTGAAAAGCAAATGAAGTCAACAGAATTGTATGATTGAGAAAGCTTCTCATCCTTTCTATGAAAACGGAACTTGGAACATTTTGTTACACCCTCCAGGGAAATTGAAAATGCCTTGGCCCCACAGAGATCAAAGTTCCTTAGTCGGAATGAACAAAAATAGTAACAATGCCCATGGGTGTGTGTGTGTGGGGGGGAGTACTTTCTAAGCATAAAACTGTGTGATAAATAAATCAGTAGAATATTGGTCCCTTGTTCTTGGATTTCCTTCCTAAGGTCTCTCATTTGTAGAAATATTTGGTATTTTTTATTTGATGCTCAGGCATATAAAGGTCATTCCACATGCGTGTTTGCCATTTTCTCTAACTTCATTCTCTGGATCAAGAAAACAGGCTTTTGGATTTTAATTTTGTTCTTTACTGATTGCGTGATCTTTGAGGAACGTTTGTGCCTCAGAGGTAGAAAAGTGAGAATAATACCTGAGTCATCAGATTTTGTGAAGATTGAGTAAATTACTGCATGCGGAGAACTTGGCACAGTGTTCGGCACACCATAGGTACTCAGTAAATGCATGTTCACCGCTTCTTTTCTCCTAAGATTTCAGGTTGATCATGGCTCAGGATGTGTGCAAGGCACACCTGTGATCACGTGTAGCCTGTGCCCTCATTTTGCATGCTGGGCTAAAGGTATTCAGGGCTGCAGCAAAGACCTGCTGCAAAAAGCTTGGGCCAGGTGGAGACAGAACTGGAACCCACTGTACCTCCCTCTGCTACATGGAAAATGCCTCCTGTGTCTCAGGGCAAGTAACAAAGCCCTTATATCTACTCACCTCCTATGCATGTGATCTGAGAATTCTGCTTGAGCAGGAGGTGATTAAAACAGCTCTGAAATACACCCATCTGCTGTACTGTCCTTTTACTAGGACAGCATTTCAGTTCATTTCTCTGGAGTCACTAACAGTTATCTGACTGATAGCTTTACTCTGATTGAGAGCTGAATTCATTTTTTTCCCCTTATGAAATACTCCCACTTTTCACTTGTCACATATATAATTAATTTCAGCTGTCTTTTAAGATTTGACAATGGTTGTATTTCTCCCCACTTGTTTACTCTGTACAACTCAGGTTGAATTCCTTTGAAAGTAGAGAAGGAGAAAGACATGGTCTTTTTTAAAAAGACCAAAAAGTTGAGGTTCATTTATTTATCTGTTCTTCTTGAGAAAATTGTTTCTGGAAAAAATTAAAGAAGTGGCTTTACTGTCTCAGTTTTTCAAAGTACTTAGGAAGTACGCATTTATCGTACTTCCTAAGTGTTTTAGGATTCTACAGTTTATATGTGGAAATAGACTTTCAAAATAAGCTAAGCATTTTTCCCAGAGGAAATTTGACACCATGATATCCTAAGTAAGTTGACTTCCCTCTCATGTGCCCCAAATGGAGAAAAAAAGTTTAGAATAATAAAAAGAGAAAATTTGAATGGCTTGAACCCAAGGATAAGATAATTTCATCCATCCTTTTACATAGCAGACAAGGATGATTATTTTAACTGATAATAGAGAGCAAAAAGCAAGAAATAATCATGCAGATATGCCATGCCCAAGCTCCCAGGTAAGGCAACCTTTTTTTCAAAATGGTTAAAGACATGAACACTTGCAGATATATTTTTCATGTCTGTAATATTGGCCCCTTGTGTAAGAATAGAGCCTGAAGATAACACAGATCATTGTTTCAGAGGTTCCCTAGAGAAAACTTATAGAACTTAGTGTTGAGTAAAACGTGGTTTAATTTTTTTCCAAGGGATAATAAAAAGGCTTTTCTGTGAAAATTTAAAGCATAGTAATCTGAGACAATATAGGTGCAATCATTTTGTAAGATGTGAGGAACTATGTTTGATGGTATTATTTTTTAGTTCTGTTGATCAGGACTTTAGCTTTTAGATAACATCTCTATTTGGACACAGCTTCAAAGTAATTTACCATTGAAGATGGCAAAGGTCCATTACTTTCATTTCCATTAAACACAGAAGACTTGTTATGATTATTTTTTGGCAGAGCAAAAATAACACTTAAATCTCTTAAATGCAGGGGTGCTTGACTGTGATTGCCAACACATTAGTCGGAGGATGTAGTCTGGCCAGTGTTGGTTTCCAGTCCTATGGTTTGGTCCATGGAGTGATGACAACATTATACCCACTTGCACATGGGTTGTGAATCACCAGAGTTTCCCACCTAACTATTCTGCACTTGGCATTCTTGTTTATTTACAAATCAGAAAAAAAACCAGGCAAACATACAGACTGCTTATAGATATTAATAATTTTTTTTACTAAAATAAATTGAAATTCAAGAAATTAAATTATGTGAACCAGGGAACTGTGGAAGTCCTGGTGGCTGGTAGATGGAATGTAAGGAAATTTCATTCAGTTGGATATAGAAGCTCATCAACAGAATGGACTAGATTTATGTCTTTAGCTTAGGCTCATCACTAAAGAGTATTTTGTAATCTTAATAGTGTTAAAAATTTCTGTAAAAATTTAACAATAAACTTAATTAAAATTTGACTTATACTGCCTAACATGCAAGACGTTGGTAATTTAACCTATAATTCATAATTAATGAATTTTCAGAATTATTTGCCACTTAGAAAGCTGCTAGTATTAGTCCCACACATAGAGAGTAGTTTTAACACTATCGTATTAAAGATGTTTCTATTGTCTACTTTTAGTAAATATTTCCACTTAGGTATCATTATTTATTAATATTTTGTTACTTCTAGTATATACTACTGGTTGATATTTATTTTATAAATTTCATGTTCCACCAAAATGTTTACTAATTTGGAAAAAAAAGTGACATTTCTTAACATTGGCTTATCCTACGTAGAAGTTATCTGATGAGTAAGAACCAAGTCACTTTTGTTTGTTTGTTTTTAAACGTTTTTCTTTTTTTTTTTAAGACTTATTTATTTATTCATGAGAGACACAGAGAGAGAGAGGCAGAGACATAAGCAGAGGAAGAAGCAGGCTCCCCACAGGGAGCCCACCAAGTCACTTTTGTTTGTACAACATGTCATTTATTGTATTCGAAATTATTTACATTCTTAAAATATATTTTTTTCATCCAAGGACATATTTCCATTCTTGGCTAGTAATAACCACTTTGAGGGTATAACTGTTTCTGGTGACTCCGTGTTGTATTCCCTCTGTCCTTGTGGAGCAGGTCAGAACGTTCAGGAAGGATCAAGAAAGAACAGTACAGAACACAGGCTGCTGCCACTGCTGTCACCCAAGGTGATCTGCGCACCCTTAGTGTCCAGAAGCCCCTATATGCACAGATGCAACTTGATCTGTTTAAACACAGGTCAATATTTTCATATTTTCTTCTCCTGGCATTATCTTTGGGGCACACACTTCTTTCCAGGCTTTGGAAAGTTGGCTAGACTATTGATGCTCCACTTCCAATCTACTATCTACCTCATTTACATATAATCTTTTACTTTTTAATAGTTTTAGCATGTGAAAAAGCATGTTATTAAGGCAACCAAGAACGTCTGAGCATGTGCAGCTTTTTTTTTTTTTAATCTGGACCCTCTGCTTTAATGAGTGAAACTCCAAATGTCACTTGGATCCCTTCACCTTTGTGATTGAAAACATACACATATTCTTTCTTCCACCATTTCATTTTCTTTTTCTCCCAAGGTCTTGTCGTCCCACAAATATTTCTTTAATTTATTAATAATTTGTTTTATTTCTCCTGGCTATATCAATGTGTCTTTCAGCCTCCTCTTCAATAAGTTCCTCCTTGAAATCTCTCGGGAAGCCACGGGTGTTTCTCGGGAGTTAGAAGACCATTTCCAAATGACTCATGGTACCACACACTCTATTTTAAGGCAAGGTGGGCCGGGCCATGTCGGGGTAGGGAAGGGGCAGGCAGCTGGAAGGAAGAAAAGAGCTCCAGTTGCTAAGTAACCATAACCACGCTCAGAGTTCTCAGATGCCATCCCACGTGACATGTGACCAGAGACTAGGAGTGTAGTCAAGCATAATGACAATGATTTATTAGCTTAAAAAACAAAACAACGCTGTAATGCTTCTGGTAAGAAATAGCGTGTTCTTTCCTCTATTTTTTCCTCTGAAACCCACAGTTATCAACAAAAAGAACAGGAACTACAAAACTTACATCTTCAATGAAATCAGAAATTGGCTAAAACTCCAAAGTACAGCTTTTGAAGAATATGGCCAAATGTGAATAGCCTTGGGCCAAATGGAGAGCAAGTACCCAGAGCCAGGGCATGCAGTTCCAGATTTTAACTAGATGGCAATTGCTACTATTTGAAGAAGGCAGACAGGCCAATGGAAAATCTAGGAACACTCTCAGGTAGTGGGAGCAGGGGAGACAGAGTTCCCTCCTGCAGAAAAGCGAAGAAGGAAGTCTTGAAGGAAGGATGACTTATTTTCATAACTTTCTGTCAACTAGTCTCCTTATAATGAGAAATAATTTAGGAGTAAGTAAGATAGAGGAAGAAAAAAATCACTAAAGTTTGCTACACATATAGATCTCTTTATACATACTGGGAACCACATGGACTTCTCTGAGTGATATGCTCAGCCCAAAGTGTTATGCTCAGCAACATAACAGTCTTGAAGACAGACATAGCCAGTCAGAGGATATACTGGATATGCATTTAGGCATACAAAAAATGGAAAATTTTCAGATCCTTTGCTCACCCCCATCTTCCCTCCATTCAGATCCCTGACCCTAGGCTTGAAGGAATAGCAGGCCTAAAGGTCTTAGTTTAAAAACGAGAAGTAAGTACAAAGGATCCACATGGAAGCTCTGTATGGATATTATCTGGAAAACATAATTAGGAAGAAATGTAATAAGTAAAACGTAGATAAATTATACAATTAAAATAATAACTTCAGGTAGCAGAAAAACACAAATTCACCAAAAGAAGGCTTTATCTACACTAGCAAAGAACCTTCAAGAAATAATAATTGTAAAAGCAGTCTGTTGAAGTTAAAGTATGAGATAAAACAAAATAAGAAAAGCCCATGTAAGGAGCTGAAAAGCAAACTGGCAGCTCTTCAAGGAAGAACTGAAATTTCGCAATGAAACTACCACAGAAATAAAAACTACAATCAAAGTGGGAAAGGAAAGAAAATAGGGCATTGCTAAAAGCAGAATCAGAGACGCACAGGACATACTTGAAAATACTGAAGTTGCGAGTAAATAAATGCTGTCTAAGATTCACAAATCATCATGGAGAGATTTAAGTAAACTACCTAAAGTTATTTTCCAGTTACTGAAAAGAGAAAGAATTCATAGTGTCACTATTAAAAAAAAAAGATGGAATCATACAAATAGCACCAAAATAGTTATAAGCTTTCCAGACTGTCATAATGAAAAATCCCACACATATAATGCCCAAAACAAAACAACACACCAGAAATATTGCAAATATGGTAGGGAAAAGGGAGTAATAAAATCAAGAATTTATATTATGAAACAAAATCACAGAATTAAGACCCAATGTTTTTATTATAAATGTTAATCAAATACCTATAAAAATAGACTCTCAGAATGGCTTTAAAAGAGAAGAACCACAGGCTATCTATGAGAAGTATGCTCACAGCAAAATGACACAAAAATGTTAAAAGGGAAAAATATGTCAGGCAAAGGCAAACAAAATAAAGCAGAAGTCACAATGTTGACATAGGATAAAGTTGAAATAAAAAATAATTGCAAACAAGAATGCTTAAAATAATATGTGCAAATCCAAATGAAAAGCTAATGTTTATTTTCTTCCTACTAAATAACAAAGCCTTTAAAAGTGCAAAATGCAGAAAATATACAAAGGACTTAATACAGAAAATATAGCAGTTAGAATATTTAGTTTACTTCTGTTTTTCCCATAAAGATCAAGTAGTCAAAAAATAAATAAGGTTATGAATCCAAATAGTATAATGATTAAAGTTGACCACACACACTTCTATTCAACTTCATACCCTGAAATTAAAGAATTAATTTCCTTTGCAGATGCCATTTAATTCTAACAAAACAAACATGGGCCCCAAAGGAATCTAAGTAAATTACAAAGAGTGGAAAAATCCAAGCAAGAATTTTGAATTACTGATATTGAATTAAAAATTGAGATGCAAGGGCTAACTGGTCTAAGGCTCATTGCAGATGGCCTAACATTCTAGAAGAAGAATTGGTCTTCTGCAAAGATCATGGTAAATGGCTTCATCCCAGTGCTTAGGCAATCAATCCTGGACAATGACCCTGTCCTCAATCATGCCAGGAGAGACGCTGATGGTTTCCCTATGGATACTGATATCCTGATTCTTGCACACCCAGCTGCAAACCAAAGACTCAGCCCCCAGCCCCTAATCATGCCTAGGAATGAGGCTCCTGAGTCCCCCAGACATAACTGCTGGGCTGGCAAGACAGGTCTGGAGACAATTTCTGCCACTTTGGATAGTTAGTGTGTCCTGGCCCTTGGTCACACTAGGGAAGAGGCCTGTGCTTCCCTAACTATAAACTTTAAAACTCCAGATCCAAGGGCTGAAGTCAGTCATCCAGAGTCAAATCCAGCCATTCTAGGACCCTATGCGATGCCCCAGGACGCAGTAGGCAAGGGGACTTCTGCACACTTGTTTCTTCTGCTATCTCCATGTGGCTTCTCTAATAAATCTTCCCCCTCCTGCATGACATATTCTGACCACTTGCCCTTGTTTGTATGATATTAACGACAGAAAAACATTAAATTTTGTAAAAGCTAAGAATTTTACCAAGCTTTCTTAACTCTTGGTTAAAAGGAAAATAGAAAAAAAAAACAACTATAATTATAGACATTAGATAAACACTCTATACAAAACCCAAAAAATATAGCAAAAACTATACATATAATGTGAATATTATAAAATATTTATTTTTGTGTCCTAAAAAAGATAATAATAATTCAATTTATTCTTAATCTCAAGAATCAGAAAACAAGGACCTAAAAATAAAAGTAACAAAAATAGAAAATGATGCATTAGGAAACAGATGAAAAGAATTCATGAAGAAAGCACAGAGCTGATTTTCTAAGGAAATAATAACATGATGAAACTACTAGCAAGTTTTATCAAGAATAAAAAACACACATTGAAAGGAAATTAAATGGAATGGGAAAAGTTATTCATGTATTCAACAGTTATTGAATTCCTACTACAGGCGAGGCACATTTCCAGGTAGGTTCTGAGTATATAAAGTGAATAAGACAGACTGAGAAAACAAAACAGAACAAAATAAAACCTGCTGACTTCATGGAGCCTGCATCCTCAATCCAGCAAAATAAATATGACAAGTAAGTTAAATGTGTATCATGTTAGACAGTGAAGTTCTAATGTAAAACTTACAAAGAGAAGTGAGCCGTGCAGTGTGGCTGTGTTCAGGGACTGCAGTTTTCTGCAGGGCGGCCAGGGCAGTGAAATTTGAGCAGTTACCGCAAACTGAGGTTGGCAAGGGAGTAAGCCTGGAGTGCATCTAGAAAAAGCCATTAAGCCCAAGAGGAAAAGCAAGTGCCAAAGCCTAAGAAGTGACATCTTAGGGCTTGCTTTTGAAAATATCAGTTTGGTTGCTGGTTCAGAATAGACTGAATAGATGACAAAGATTAGAACATGAGAATGCATGTATTGAAAAATATTATTATCATTGTGAAATAAGTAGGTCTTATTTATGCAAAACAATAAGTCTTCACTCTCTTCCTTTATGTGAGGATTGGAGGGGCCACAAGAAACAAGGCAATGATCCAGTCTATTCTACTTGTAAACATGACAGACCTCCTGGCAAAACTGCTGAGTAGCTTGTGCTAATAAAAGTGCCCTTATCTTTGGAGTGCTTTCACTTGGATGTACCCATGGCTTGTGGTCAACAAACCTGGACTTCACAGATTTACAAGGCATGACTCTCCCTGGATTGTCATGTGTGTTATTTTTTCATAATCAAAATTACTCCACCTGTGAAAATCAGGTTATGGTAATCCTCACTTAAAACCTCATAAGCTACTGTAGCCTAAAGAGTTTCTAAGGCAACAAGAAAGAGCCAGAGAATTCACACTGGAGTTCAGGGTCTCTGCCTCTTTCACCTCACAATTGTTAGACTCCTGAAATTATTAATGAGGCTTGGTACTGAAGGAGACTTTTCATTTGGAGGCCTACTTTGATAATCTAACCCCATGTAATCTAAGCAATATACCAGAAGAGAGATGATGATGGCTTGATTCGAGGGCAGTGGCAGAGAAGGTGGTGATAAGTGATAGGATTTTGGATATTGGCAGTGATAGAGCCAAAAACATTTCAAGAGAAATTGAATGAGGAGTAGAAGAGAAAGCAAAGAATTAAGAGTGATACAAAGAGAGCCTGGGTGGCTCAGTAGGTTAAGCATCTGCCTTTGGCTCAGGTCATGATCCCAGGATCCTGGGATAGAGCTCCATGTTGGGTTCCCTGCTCAGTGGGGAGCCTGCTTCTCCTTCTCCCTCTGCCTACCCCCACGCTGTCCCGCCCCTGGTTCATGCTCTGTCGATCACTCTATCTGAAATAAATAAAGTATTAAAAAAGAAAGAAAAAAGGGTGATTTAAAGGTGTTTGGCCTGGGCAATCTGTGCTATTATCATGGTTGCAGAGAAGGGTGGGGCACTATCAAGAGCAGATTTGAAGGAAAAATGAACACTTTAATATTGAACATGTTGAGTTTGAGATGTGCAAAAGGTACCCAAGGGAATTGGTTAAACATCTGACTAGAGGGGCCTGGATTTCAAAGAAAAGTTTTATTTATTTATTATTAAAGATTTTAGGGGGATCCCTGGGTGGCTCAGCAGTTTAGCGCTTGCCTTAGGCTCAAGGTGTGATCTTGGAGTCCCAGGATCGAGTCCCGCATCAGGCTCCCTGCATGGAGCCTGCTTCTCCCTCTGCCTATATCTCTGCCTCTCTCTCAGTGTCTCTCATGAATAAATAAATAAAATAAAATCTTAAAAAAAAGATGATGATGATGAAGGCTAAGAGTTAATCATCAGTGATCTTAACCAGAGTTGTTCAGCTAAGGTGATGGGCCTGAACATCTCATCAGAATAGGTTCAAAAGAATACAGGAGGACATAAATCAGAGATAGCAAGCATGCATAACATGATTGAGGAGTTTTGCGATAGAAGGAAGTAGAAAACTGGAGTATCACCAGGAGAGTGAAATATGAGTAAGAGGATTGTTTTTTCTAAGTTGGGAGAAGTAAGAGCATATTTGTGGAGTGATGGGAAAAACAGAAGAGAGGTGGAAACTGCTGATGCAGCAGAAAGGAGACAGCTGGAGCCATGCAACGTGAACAGAATGGCTAGGTGATGGTGGGCTGGGCGCCAGGAGGCACACTGTGCAATGGGTGTGAGGCAGAATGTAAGATAGAAGCAGGGGGTGGTGGAACATGATACAGGACATGTTTCCCATGAGGTAGGGAACAGAAGTCATTAGCTGAGAGAGGGAGAGAGAGAGAGAGAGAGAGAGAGAATGGGACTCCCCTTGTAAAGTGCGGAAATGATGAAATAAGAGGAAGAGGATGGACAAAAATGAGTTAGTATATTTTCCAGGCAGCCATAAGGGCCCATGGGGGTTAGTGATGTAGAGTTAGAAGTGAGACTCACAGGATGGTTGTGTTTTCTTCTCACGTGCATCCAGCTGCAGGGTGGCTGCAGGGAGCACACAGATTGTGGCTTAGCTCTGAGAATATGATAAATGGGTGGGTTTTGGGGAGGCAGCAGGAGATGGAAGGGTACTCCAGGGGGTGATTCCATTCTTTGATCATGCTTCCATGTCTTTAAGGTGGGTAAGGGGAGATTTAAGGACAGGAGAAAGACTTATACTTTCTGACATTGAAATCTTGTCTTCTGTGTGCTTCTAGTATAAGTTCTAACATACTTAGAGCCTTCTGCATTTAGTGTGTATTTTATGTTAGTAACTAGTGACTAGGGTCTTCACATTGACTGATATTTTCTGTTAACATACTAGGGAAATCTAGGAATCTATCCTGTTTGAGAATAGTTCAAGAGAAAGAAGTTTCCTGGACCCTTACTGTAGGTATTTAGTTCTTCGTGGGGACAGAGAAGTCTTTTTCTATCCAAATAGATTCTTCCTACCTGTATCCATGGGGGTTCTAAAACAAAATGAAATCTATTCTTAATTACTTTATATTCAAAAATATGTTTTATGAGAATCTATAAACCTAATCTTACTAGAATGTGTACAGGAATGCTATTTTGAGTTGGTTAATGTTTGTTTTATTAAGGGAGGGGCTGGTGCTAAAGCTAAACAATATTCTGGATGAGTCTTGAATGCAGGTCTCATGATATCAGTTGCTGAGTCACTATTTCAAGTAAATGATTTCCACTGGATACAAACACATTTGTTCTTTTCAGTTTTTACTGATGCATGACCAGACTACAGAGATATATAGATTACGATTAATTAATTCATATAAGTATCATTTATTGTGCACCCATTTCATGCCCAGTGCTGCAATGCATGTGAAGGGTACAAAGATAAAAGAGAGTTGGACCTCACCCCTGAATTTGGGCAACAGATATGCATACCTTTAATTATGAAACAATGTAATGTATTCCATTAGATATATCTGAAAAATAATATTCAAAGAACTAAGATGCAAATAAATACTGCTTGGAAAGGTGGTCTGATATTAATAGAATATCAACCACAAAATTATTCTGTATAATTACATCTTTTTTTAATTCAGCATTTAGAGAACATATGGTGGCAATATTTTAGAAGCAATCATGCCTTGCAAATACAATTATACTCAGTAATCTTTTTTGGAGGATGATACACATATGTGAAAAACAATGTAGTACGATCCAGAAACATAATACTGAAAAAAAAGTTGAAGTATAAGAATAATAAGTTTGGGTAGTTTGGTCAGGAATTAGTTGGAAATCAGGAAAATCAGGGCCCTACATTAGAACGATATTATTTAAAGGATAGAGGGGTGCCTGGGTGGCTCAATCAGTTGAGGGTCAGACTGTTCACTTAAACTCAGGTCATGATCTCAGGATGTTAAGATTGAACCCTGCATTAGGCTCACACTCTGTGGGGAATCTGCTTGAGATTCTCTCTCTTCCTCTGCCCCTCCCCCTACTTATGCTCTTTCTCTCTAAAATAAGTAAATAAATCTTTAAAAAATAAGTACAGTAGATGAAGAAAAAGAGACTCTCAGGATCTAATCCCTCTTCTGATACTTGACCCTAAACAATTTGAGCACTATTGTCATGATCTCTTAAGATCTTAGAGCAAACCAATAAATAAAAAAGGATTTGAAAAAAAAATTAAATGTGATTTTACAGTGGGTTTTATTTACTTTTCAAGGTTTGGTGGGGATTTCCCACATCAAAATCTGATGAAGATAAAATATTCAAAATGAAAATAATATACCATTTTACTTGTAAATATGGCAAAATACTTTTTTAGAGAGAGAGAAAGAGAGAGAGAGTGGGAGGAAAGGCAGGAGGACAGAGAGGCAGAGAGAGAATCTTAAGCGGTCACCACGCTCAGCACAGAGCCAAATGCCGGGCTCAATCTCATGAGATCATTACCTGAGCTGAAACCAAGAGTCAGACGCTTAACTGAGTGGGACATCCAGATGTCCCATAAATATAGGAAAATACTAAATAAAATATTTGTAAAAAAAAATCCAGCAATATATTGAAAAAACAGCATAAAGTTTATTTCATATATTTATGAAAATTTTATCATTAGATTCTATCAATAAAATTTTTATATTAACAAATTGTTGGAAAATACAAAATTATTAAAACATTTTATCAAAACAACTTTGATAAAATTTCAGAATCACTTCTGGTTAACATGAAAAAGCTCTAAAGTAAGATAGAAAAGGAAGGAAATTTTCTTAATACAACTAAACACAACTAATATATTAAATTGAGTAATATAATAGATTTTTTCATCATATTGAGAAACAGAGAGGATGCCTGCTAATAACACTACAATTCAACAATGTTTTGGCAGTTCTCACTAATGTGACAAGACAAGAGAGAAAATTACTTGGTATAAGTATTGGAAGTGATAAATGCTAATTGTTTGAAGATAATCAGGTAATTAGTATTTCATTGAGTACTGAGGGGGAAAAAAGAAATTTAATTTAAGAAATGTATTACCCTTCTGGGAGTTTCAGCATGATAGATGATACAAAATTTTATTACATACACATATATTCATTCTATATAGTATTATGCAAATGTCAAAAGAAGTCTGGATGTAGATAGACTTCAATTAGCAAGAAAGACTACTGTGATAGGAATAATATGCCAATCTCAGAAATCTGAGCATCTCAAAATCAAAAAGAAAAAGGATTCTCTATTAAATAGTAAAGGAGGAAAGAGTAGAGAAAAGCAGAATCTTTGGAGGAGAAGTTGGACAAGCAAAGGGAAAGGACCAGGGGGTCAGGAAAAAAGTCTTACTGTGGTCATCTGATTCCCAAGCAAAGCTGATAAATGGGCATGTTCAACATTTTTGTGCTTGTTCAGGTTTAGGAGCAAGCAATTCAGGGTCCCATGGAAAAGAGACGAACCCAATTAAAGTATGGTAAAGACTAAACAAAGGATAAGCAATGGGTAGTTATGAAAACTTGGTCATACATTGATTATAAACTTGAAAGGTCTTATATTCTCAATACAACAAAATATAGATTCATATAGGAATAATATTAAGAAAGCCATAGGACCTAAATGATGAAAAGCATGAAATTGGTAATTGAGGAAATAAAAAAGCCAGAATATATACCATGTTCCTGCATGCCAGTGCTAATGCCATTAACATTTATATTCTTATTACATAGACTATATAATTAATGCAATCAGAATACCCTGGACTTTTGCAGATGTTATGCTGATTTTCAACTTTATATGTATAAATAAACGTGGAAGTATATTTTCAAAATCTGAAAAACAGGGATGCCTAGGGTGGCTCAGCAGTTGAACATCTGCCTTTAGCTCAGGACATGATCCTGAGGTCTGGGGATTGAGTGAGTCCCACATCGGACTCCCTGCAAGGATCCTGCTTCTCCCTCTGCCTGTGTCTCTCATGAATAAATAAATAAATAATCTTTTTAAAAATCTGAGAAACAATAGTCAGTGAAGATTTACCTTATAAAATATTAAAATGTCTATAGTCAAAACAGTATATTATGTACAGCTACCATCTCACCTAATGGTGAAAAACTAAAAGCTATTTACCTAAGATCAGAAATAAGAGAAAAATGTTCATTTCTGCCACTCTAGTTAAGTATTGTACTACAGGTTCTAGTAAGGGCAACTATGCAAAAAAAAAAAAAAAAAAAACAAATCATAGACTTCAAGTTTGGAAAGAAAGAAAAGAAACTATCTGCATTCTGAGATGTATATGTATACAGAACATCCTAAGAAATACACACACACACACACACACAAACTGGTTTCAGAATACATAATCTCTATACAAAAATCAATTTTATTTCTGAATCCCAGAAAAAAGGCAATCCAAAAATACAATTAAGAAAATAATTCCAAAAAAAACAAACAAAAAATAATTTAAAAAAAAAGAAAATAATTCCATTTATAATGGCTTCGAAACGAACAAACTACTACTTAAAAATAAATTTAAGAAAAGAAATGCAAGCTTTGAACAGTGAAAACTATAAAATATCATTGCTAGAGAGGAATGACATTATGATCATGGTGGAATAAGAATTTCCTACTCTCTTCCCCACAAGGATAAATGATTTTGACAATCACCCATGGACAAGAGTGCCTTTGTGAAAGTCCAGAAGTCCATTGGAGAAAGTCCAGCATACACTTGGAGAAAAAAATATCTGAGATTGGACACAGTGAAGAGAGTAAGAAGAACAGTTTCCCTTTACAAGTGTCACCGCTTTCCCAGGGCAGCAGAGCTCAGTGCCAACAGAGAACTTCTCAGTCCATGATTTCTCTCATGAGGGAAAGTGAGAGCATAGGAAAGAGCATCCAGCTTTACCAGTTGTGTAGCATGCTGCAAAAGAGACCCACTTCATTCTTGCCCTTGCAGACTACTGAGTCTTGAACTGCACTAGTAGGGGTGTTGAGCAATTGGGGGATCAGCAGCTTGGGCTCAGATTGGAATATATCAAAGAGAGGGACACCTGAGTGGCTCAGTGGTTGAGCATCTGCCTTTGGCTCAGGGCATGTTCCTGGAGTCCTGGGATTGAGTCCCGCATCAGGTTCCTTTGCATGGAGCCTGCTTCTCCTCCCTCTGCCTATGTCTCTGCCTCTCTCTCTGTGTCTCTCATGAATATATAAATTAAATCTTTAAAAAAAAGGAAAAATAATATATCAAAGAGATATAGATCCTTTAACTGCTTTATAGCTCCATCAGGAGGCCTGTTCACAAGCTTCTGGAGTTGCCTTGCCTGCAGATCCCCTTCTGGATCACAGGTACCCCCAGTGCTCTGTATGCCTCCTCTACCCATCCCCTCACCCTGTAGCTGACTCCCCCATGCACACCTTTGATGGTGGTAATAGTGAGCCTTTTCAGACAGCTAGTGAGCACATGCAAAAAAGTTAGCCTGGCTTTTCAGGATTAGAGAAAACACACAAATCTGAGCTTTCACCACCATCCTATAAAAAACAAGCAGATGGGAGGCTGTCAGCACACAGTCTGGCTTTGCAAGACTGAAAGAGACATGCAATCATAGGGTCCCCTCCACAGGAGAGTCTAGGAAGTATGGAGCAGGCATAGCTAAAGGAAAGATCTGAGAAAGCCTCAGAATCCCTAGTAGGGCTAAAGGAAGGTATTTCTCTCCAGAAGCCAGTCAGTAAAGACTGGAGGAAGTGACTGCTTCAAATGTAAAGACCAAAATGCATAAAATCAAGGTACAAGAAATATCAAGGAAACATGTTACCAACAAAGGTGCACAGCAACTTTCCAGTGACTGGCCCAAAAAAGTGGAAATCTGTGATTTGTCTGATAAAGAATTGAAAATAGTTATTTTTAAAAAGTTCAATGAGCTAAAAAGAAACACAGAAAGACAATTCAACAATATCAGGATGATAATACATGAAGAAATGATAAGTTTAATAAAGAGATAAAAATTAGAAAAATAATCAAAAAATTCTGAAACTGAAGAATATAATGAATGCAATAGAAAACATCAACATCATCCTGGATCAATCAGAAAGAAAGAATCTGTACAGTAGAAAACACCATTTGAAATTATCCAGTCAGAGGAAAACAAATTTTTTTAAAAAAGTAAAAAGTAAAAAAAGCCTATGTGAAATATGAATTACCATAAAAAGAAACAATCTATACATTATTGGTGTCCCAGAAGAAGAGAGGGAGAAAGGGACAGTAGGTTATCTAAAGAAATAATGGGTGAGAGGCGCCTGGGTGCCTCAATAGATTAAGCATCTGCCTTCAGCTCAGGTCATGATCCTGGGGTCCTGAGATTGAGCCCCACCTTGGGCTCCCTGCTCAGCGAGGAGTCAGCTCTTCCCTCCGACCATCCCCCTGCTCATGCTCTCTCTCTCTCTTTCTCTCAAATAAATAAATAAAAACTATAAAAATAAAAATGAGTGAGAACTTTCCAAAGTTCTCTGGGATGAGACTTGTACATCTAAGTTCATTAAGCTTATAGGTCTCCTCAAAATTTAAACCCAAAATGATTTTCTCTAAGACACATTCTAGTAAACTGAGCTAGATGATATGATAGTTCACCAAACAAGTCTTAGCAAATTTAAAAAGACTAGAATTTTATCAAATGTTTTGGGCCAGTCTCTGCTTATCAATAATCCATGTTATGATTGGACTGGCATTTGTTCTTATCATGACGGCAAAATGCTCTTCAGTGGTAAGGATCAAAAAATTTTTAAAAAACACATAGGACCTGAAAATTACACAGCACACTTGGGGTGACACAGTGAGGTCATAGGCAGAGAAAGAGAAAATGCACATGGGTCTGGGGTTCTGCTCTTATTGGGGTCTAGGGTAGCAGCCTAGGATTTGCAGGCTCACTTTTTATAGGTGAATTTAAAAATAAGAGCAGAAATTTAAAGCATCGAAGAGGAAAAGACATGTGGCCCAAATGGTCAGTTATTGGAACCAACCAAGACTCTAAAACAAAAAAACCTCAGTGTGGGGAGGTGATCTGGTTCTTTATCTAGTTGTGTGGTTTGCAATGTGTTTATTCAAGATAGGCATCTTTGAAGTGGATCCCTCAGCAATCAAAGCATTACAAAAGAAAAAAAAAACTGTCAGAGTTTGTACTACAAAATCTTTTCCAACCACAAGAGGATGAAACTAGAAATCAGTAACAGGAGAAAATCCTGAAAATTCAAAAATATGTAGAAATTAAACAAACACACTCCTCAAAAAACTATAGATGAAAGAAGGAAGCGAAAGGGAAATAAAAAAAAATTTTGAGATACATGAACATGGAAACACAATATATCAAAACTTAAGGGATGCAGCCAAAGCAATTTTAAGAGGGAAGTTTGTAACAATAAACACCTGAAAGAAAGAAAGAAAGAAAGAAAGAAAGAAAGAAAGAAAGAAAGAAAGAAAGAAAGATTTTTAAATGAACAATCTAGCTTACACCTCAAAGATCTGGAAAAAGAAGAACAAAATAAGTGCAAAGTTAGCAGAAGGAAGGGAATAACAAAAATTAGAGCAGAAATAAATGAAATAGAGACTTAAAAAAAACAATAGAAAAGATCAGTGAAACTAAGTGTTGTTAATTTAAAAAGATAAAACACAAATCATTAAACTTACCGAGAGAGAGAGAGAGAGAGAGAGAAGAAACTAAGATGATTAAAATCAAAAACAAAGAGGAGACATTACAATGGATAGCAAAAAATACAAAGGATCATAATGATACTACTATGAACAATTAAAGGCCAACAAAGTGGATAACATAGAAGAGATGGATAAACTCCTAAAAACATACAGCCTGCCAAGACTGAATCGCGAAGTAATAGAAAATCAGAACATACCAATTACTATTAAGGAAATTGAATCAGTGATGAAAAACTTCTCAACAAATAAGACCAGAACCACCTGGTTTCATGGATGAATTGTACCAAAAATATTAAGATGAGTTTATGCCAATCTTCTCAAACTCTTCCAAAAAATTCAAGAGGAAGAAACACTTACAAACTCATTTTACCAGGCCAGCATTATCCTGATGCCAAAGCCAAATAAAAACAACTATAGGCCAATATCCCTGATGAATATAAATGCAAAAATTCTCTAGAAAATACTAGCAAAGTTGATAGCACATTAAAAGGATCATACACCACAGTCAAATGGAATTTATCCCTGAGATGCAAGAATGCTTCGACATACAAAGGTTAATACATGTACATGTACATTAAAATCATATAGTTATCTTAATAACTGCAGAAGTTCTTGAAAAAATTCAAAATCCTTTTATGGTAAAAACTAGCAATAGATTAGGTATATAGAAGGATGTACTTTAGCATAATGAAGGACATATATGATGAGCCCATAGGTAACATTACACTCAATGGTGAAAACTTGGAAGTTTTCTTCTAAGATTAGGAATAAGACAAAGGTGCCTACTCTCACCACTTCTATTTAACATAGTACTGGAAGTCCTAGCAAGAGCAACTGTAAAAAAAAAAAAGAAAGAAAGAAAGAAAGAAAGAAAGAAAGAAAGAAAGAAAGAGAAAAAAGAAATGAAAGATATCCAAATTAGAAACAAAGATATAACATTGCCTCTGTTTGCAGATATTTTGTATAGAAAATTCTAAAGACTCCATCAAAAGTGTTATAACTAATCAACAAATTCAGTAAAGTTGCAGGATACAGGGACACCTAGGGGTACAGTTGGTTAAGTGTTGGACTTGGTTTTGGCTCAGGTTGTGATCTCAGAGCAGAGTTTGCTTAAGATTTTCTCTCCTCTCCCTCTACCCCGTCCCCTGCTCTCTCTCTCTCATATAAATAAATGAATCTTTGAAAAAAGTTGCACGATACAAAACCAACATACAAAAATCAGCCGTTGCCTTTCTATACTAAAAACAAACTATCTGAGAAAGAAATATAGAAAACAATTCTACTTATGAAAACATCAAAGAGAATAAAATATTTAGGACTGAATTTAACTAAGAGAGTGAAAAACCTGTACACTGAAAATATAAGATATTGATGAAAGAATTTGAAGAAGGCCCAAGTAAATGGGAAGATATTCTGTATTCATGGATCAGGATGAATATGGTTAAAATGTCCATACTACTAAAAGCCATTCATAAACTCAGTGCAATCTCTATCAAAATTGAAATGATATTTTTCACAGAGACAAAACAATTATAAAATTTGTACAGAACCACAAAAGACCCTGAATACCCAAAGTAATCCTGAAAAAGAAGAACAAAGCTGGAGCCTTCATGTTTCTGATTTTAAACTATATTACAAAGCTATAGTAATCAAAGAGCATGGTTCTGACATTAAAAACAGATACATCAATGAAACAGACATGAGAGCCCAGAAATAAATCCACAGCTAAGATAATAAAGGAGCCAAGAATACTCAATGGAGAAAAGATAGTCTCTTCAATAAATGGTGCTTAGAAAAATTGGATATCCACATGCAAAAGAATGAAAGTGGACTCCTATCTTATACCACTGACAAAAATTAACTCAAAATGCATTAAAGTCTTAAATTTTGGATATGCCACTAAAAGTACAAGCAGCAAAATGAGAAATAAATAAGTAGAACTACATCAAGCTAAAAAGCTTTAGCATAGCAAAAACAAAAACAGAAACAAAAAACCCACAATAAACAATAAAATAAAAAGGGAACCCATGAAATGGGAGAAAATATTTTGTAAAACATATATCTGATAAAAGGTTAATATTCAAAATACATAAGGAACTCATACAACTCAAAGCAGAAAAATAAATAATCCAATTTAAAAATGGGTTAACAAGTTAACAAAATATGGAGTCAGATAGATAGGAATGAAAATTCAGTAGAAAGATTTTATTTAAAAGTTCTAGGAGTTGGGAGAGTCCAGAAAGAAAAATAAAATAAACAGAGCAACTGAATAGAAATTTTGCAATAAGACATACAAATACCGAATGGATACATGAGAAGATGCTTAACATACAAATCATCATTGGAAATGCGATGAAAACCACAATGAGTTATTACCTCACACTTGTTAGAATAGCTATGACCAAAAAGACAAGAGATAACAAGTGTTGGTGAGAAAGTGGGAAAAAAAGAACATTTGTGCACTTTGGGGGATAATATAAATTGGTATAGCCCCTGTGGAAAACAGTATGGAGGCTCCTCAAAAAAATGAAAAAAAATAGACCACTATATGATCTGGAAATCCCACTTCTGAGCATGTATTTAAAGAAAATGACATCACTACCTCAAAGAGATTTCTGCACCCACTTGTTCTTTGCAGCATTATTTACAATAGCCAAGGTATGGAACCAAACCTAAATGTCCTTTGTTGGATGAATGGATAATGAAAAGGTGATATACATATAATTCAGCCATAAAAAATAAGGAAATCCCAGTATTTGCGGCAACATGGATGAAACCTGAGGGCATTATGCTAAATGAAATAAATCAAACAGAAAAAGCAAGCACTATATGATTATATATATATATATATATATAATAATATATATGATATTAAAAAGCTGAACTCATCAAAATGGATGGTGGAATGATGGTTGCCAGGGGCTCAACAGTGAGGGAAATGGAGATGTATCTTCAAGGGTACAAACTCCCAGTTTTAAGAGTAAAAAGCTCTGGTGACATAATGTATAGCATGGTGACAACAGTTAACAACACTGTATTATTATTATATACTTGAAAGTTACTAAGAAAGTAGATCTTACATACTCCAGTACATACAAAAAATGGTATTTTTTATGTGGTAACTATGGAGGTGTTTACCAACCTTATTTTGGTAATTATTTTGCAAATATACATGTATCAAATCATCACACTGTACACCTTAAACTTTTACACTGGTATATGTCAATTATATATCAATAAAGCTGAGAAAATCATTACTAGAAACTAAAGGTATAAGTAAATGGAAATACTATCCATGTTTATGTTTGGAAGACTTAATATTATTTAGATGGCAATACTCCTCAAATAGATCTACAGATTCAACATAATCCCTAAAATTCCAAGCTGGATTGTTTGCAGAAAATGACAACTAATTCTAAAACTCATACAGAAATACCAGGGAACTGGCACAGTCTAAGCAATTTTTTTATTTTTTTTATTTATTTACGATAGTCATACAGAGAGAGAGAGAGAGGCAGAGACACAGGCAGAGGGAGAAGCAGGCTCCATGCACCGGGAGCCCGACGTGGGATTCGATCCCGGGTCTCCAGGATCGCGCCCTGGGCCAAAGGCAGGCGCCAAACCGCTGCGCCACCCAGGGATCCCAGTCTAAGCAATTTTTAAAAAAGAAAGTTGAAGGTCTCACATTTCCTAATTTCTAATAATACAGTAATCAATACTATATGGTACAGGCATAAGGATGGATATAAAGATCAATGGAATTGGATAGGCAGTCTAGAAACAAGCCCATTTTTTAAAACCTGATTTTCATCATGGGTTCTAAAGATAATTTATTGGGGGAAAGAAAAATCTTTTCAAATATATGTTTCTGGCACAACTGGGTATACACATACCCCAAAAAGATGGACAATAACAAGTGTTGGAGAGAAAGACGGAGAAATTGGGATCCTCATCGATTGCTGGTGTGAATGCAAAACATGGCTAGTTTGAAAGACAGTTTTGCAATTCATCACCAAGTTAAATATAGACTGATTATATGACCCAGAAATTCTATTCCTAGCCATTTATCTAAGATCATTGAAAACACATATTTGGGCAAAAACTTGTACCTGAATGGTTAGAACAACATTTTTCATGTTAGCCAAAAAGGTAGAAACCACTCAAATTTCTATCAACCGGGGTGGATAAATAAAACATGGTATATCTATACTATAGATTATTTAGCCACAAAAAGGAATGAAATACAGATATATACTACCACATGGGTGGACCTTGAAAACATTTTGATAAGTGAAAGAAGTCAGATATTGTGTGATTTCATTTATATAAACTGTCCACCACAGGCAAATCCATAGAGACAGAAAGGAGATTATAGGTTGCTAGGGGGTAGGAGAAGGAGAAATGTGGAGTGACAACTAGTATAGGGTTTCTTTGGGGGAATGATGAATACATTCTGGCATTAAAACATGGTGATGCCTATGCAACGTTGTGAATCTCCTAAAAACCACTGGATTGTATACTTTAAAAGGGTGAATTTTTAAAATTATTTTCTAATTTTTAAGAAAAATTGATTGATTGATTGATTGATTTACTGAGAGAGAGAGAGAGAGAGAGAGAAAGCAGGAAGACAGGCAGAGGGAAAGAGAATCCTAAGCAGGCTCCATGCCCAGTACAGATCCCATGTGGGGCTCAATCCCACAACCCTGAGATCATGACCTGAGCCCACACAAGTTGGACTCTCAACCGACTGAGCCACTTTTAAAGGGTGACTTTTATTTGGTCAATTATATCTCAGTTTTTTAAAAGGGAAAAAAATAATGCTGAGGAAGTTAAAAACTGCATGGTACTAACAGAACAATAAATCACTCCAGAAAGAGATACAAATATATATGAAAACTTAATATTTGTTAAAGGTTACATTCCAAATCACTAGAGAAAGGAAAATTCTTCAGTAACTCATTCAGAAAAATGCTTTTTCATTTGGAAGGAAACAGAATCCTTCTTTTCATGTATGAATAAATCCCAGTGGAATCTCAAAATAAAAGAATAAAACCATATCTTATTAGAATCAAATTTAAATGAATATTTGTACCGCTTGAGTGCAGGGATGAGTCTCTTAATCAAAAAAGCCAAAAGCTATCGAGGAAACAACAGTCAATCTGTGAACACAACATTTAAACCAGAAGAACTTTTGTTCTTCTGTGGACAGTGGAGAGAGAGCATCTGACATATTGAAGGATTGCTATTCCTAATACAAACTTGATGGCAAATAAAGAGAAAAAGGTTATGAAAAGCCATTCATAAAACTGAAGCTACAGATGACCAACAGAGCCAGCAGCTGGAAACATGGGATTTCGTAGGATGGAAAAAATACTGGGGTAATGGCATATTTCCGCTCTCTCTTCATCATCTTCCCATGAGGCTGCAGGTAGTCACGGTGACAGCAGTAGCTTCCCAGCCACTTTCTGAGATAGTCTTATTGTCCAGCCAGCTCTGTCCAGAAAATTTTTGCCTTATTGTGATGAAACCCTGACTTTCTGTTTCTGGCTGAGAGATTTTATTTATAACGATGTATTCTTTTCCTTCCTGGGACTTAGAGAATTAGGGTAGGGTTTAGTCTGCTCAGGCTCCCCTAACAAAGTACCACAGACAAGGGTGGCTTAAATAGCAGATATCTATTCCTTCACAGTTGTGGAGGCTGGAAGTTCCAGATTACAGTTCTGCAGGGTGGGTTTCTGGTAGGAACTTTCCCCAGCTTGCATGGCAGCCTGCTCACTGTGTTCCAATGTGATCCTCCCTTGATGTGCGCAGGTGGGGAGCACCTAGACAACTAGTGAGCATTCTGGTGTCTCTCCTTATGAGGACACTAATCTTTTTTAATCAGAGCCCAAACCCTTATGACCTCATATAACTGTAATTACTTCCTGTAAGATATATCTTCAAATATAGCCACACTAGGGGTTAAGGCTTCAACATATGCATTTTAGGGAGACACAGTCAGTCCATAACAGAGTCTTCTGGGTTCTTCTGGTTCCTTTCTTCTACGCCTTTGCTGAGGCAATGAATTTAGGGTTCCTGTTTATATTTGGGAGGGATGGAAAAGGGAAATAAGGCACAAGTATCTAAAAAATATTATCCCAACACACTTGGAATAGCAAAAATAAATAACCAGTTGCAATATTCATCAATCAGAGGAGTAGTTAATACATAATGATAAACTCCTACCAATCACCTTCAAGGGAGCACTAAGAAGTATGAAGTAGATTTATAAGTATTGATCTGGAAGGATTCCCCAATATACATAACTGAAAAAGCAAATAATGACATGTATACGGGGATCTCATCTTATGTTGGTGTATAGGTGTACAAGCAAAGAAAAGGTACAGAAGTAAGACCCTGGCTATAGGGGAGGCAGTGTTGGTAACGATGATGGTAACCATTAATTTCTCTTTCAAACTATTTCTGCCTTTTGAATTGATACAATGAGCAAGAGTATCACTTATAATTTGAATGCCTGAAATTTTAAAAGTAGAATCACAATCGAAAAATATTGCTCCCAGGAGGAAGACTGAGTACTGTCTGAGCCTGATGCAGGCAGGTCACCCTGTCAGTCCTCACAGATGATAGCAACCTGAGTGCCCACCACCATGTAGGGCCTGGGCCTCAGCTTTCCTAATCCAGAAACTGGATCTTAATCCACACAGCTCCTGTGGCCTTCCTACTAACCAAATCCATAAACATGAAAACATGACTAGAACACTAATTATATATATATAATATATAATATATATATATATATATATATATATATATATATATTCAATAGTGGGGGAGTGTCTCCAGTTACTGAGATACATAATTGTGTGCTATCCAAAGGATTTTTCTTCTGGTATCAGGTACTCAGAAATAAGCATGAATATTAAAAAATATAAATTATGGGGACTATTTCAACGAAGTCATAGAAACATATTATGAATGACCTTGGCTACCATTATCATACTTTTCAGTTTTCTAGATATTTGGAAGGCAGTCTAGTATGTACAAGTACTCCGGAAGGTATTTTTGAGTTGATAATGCCCCCGTTCTGTCTCCCTCCCTTCCTTTTTCTTCTCTCTTCCTTCCTCTGCCTCTTGTTGCCTTATTTTAGAGAGATGTTCATGACTTAAATAAAGAGATTCACCTCTTTGGTGATCGCTATCCACAGAGCTGCCATATTCGGTATCCCCTGCACAGTGTAGGTGCTGCACAGGCTCTGCTAAATGCCTTCTTCTTGGGGCACCTGACTGGCTAAGTGGTTGAGTGTCTGCCTTTGGCTCAGGGGATGATCCTGAGTTCCTGGGATCAAGTCCCGCATCAGTTTCCCTGCAGGGAGAATGCTTCTTCCTCTATGTTTCTGCCTCTCTCTGTGTGTCTATCATGAATAAATAAGTAAAATCTTAAAATAAATAAATATATAACATACATACATACATACTTATCTACTTCTTGATTTTTCCCTCAGGATTTTTGCATAACAATATTCTTCAATTAGGACCTCGGTTTTTCATTTTTGAAAGAAAGGCATTAGTACTGTTCCTGTATATATACTGTTTTGCCCCATTCAGGTCTATGTTTCTCCTCTTTTGACTGGAGATCTATTCTGTGGCATGAAACTTTTGTTGAAAGGTAATCTCCATGTAGATTTACTTCAGTCTTATATTTGTCACCTACTGTAAGATGCAGGTGAGTGTCACTATAACCTTCTACATGTTGACTTTGACAGAAATTTAAAATATCATGATTTGATAGTTTGAGAAAACCCATTTTACTGTTTGAAAAATCAATGTCTTAATTTTAGAGGAAAAAAAGTATAGATAGAACTTTTAGATATAGAAAGAAAACTAAATCTATCATTTTGATAGAAATCCTATCCAAAGGCAAAAGAAAACAAGTTGGGAAAGTGTTTAGTTAGGGAAATATGTAGACACATGACTAAATGCATCATTAATATTCCAAGAGTAGCTTCCTTTTAAGAAGACTCCTTTCTCTCTTCCCATACCGTTACAGGGAGAAGCAACAAAACCAGGGAATATAGTCGTCTCCTGTACCGTGCTATTAAGTCTAAGTAAGTTCAACCCCCAAAATATTTCTCCTTTTATGTCAATGTTAAAACATTGTTTTAAAAACAGCATCAATCTGAATGACAACTTTTCTCAAATACTTGGGCTGCCCAAGGTAGGAATTTAATCCTGCTAGGAATGAAATGGTCTGCTAACATATGGCAAGATTTTGACACACTAGCCCAGCCCATGTTTCAAAATGACAGCAATAGCATTACCTTTCAATGCTGACATAGCACTGAAATACTTATAGTGTTAAAGCCTTACCCTGGCTAGAAGTTGAACATACTCCATTGCTCTTAACCATGTGCTATGTCCTCATCCCACTGCTGATGGTCTTAGACTCTCATTGCTCAGCTGAGCTAATTGTTAAGATGCTGCTAGTTCCTATATTTGGATCCCTATGGGGATTCAGATCAGGAATCTTTCACTGCTGCGCTGTATAATGTGGTAGCTACTGCCACATTTGGCTGTTTATTTATTTATTTATTATTTATTTTTAAAAGATTTATTTATTTGAGAGAGTATGTGCAAGAGGGAGGGAGAGAGAGAGAATCTCAAGTGGACTCCTCACTGAGCACAGAGCCTGACATAGTACTCAGTCTCATGACCCTGAAATCATGACCTGAGCTGAAATCAAGAGTCAGCTTGATTGAGCTGAGCCACCCAGAAGCCCCTCACACATGTGACTATTTAAATTCAAATTAAGTAAAATTAAAAATCCGTGTCTTCAGTTACATAAGGCACAATTGAAGTTCAATGGTCCCATTTGACTAATGGCTACCATATTGGCCAGTACAGAGATCCTTTCCAATATTGCACTGCACTTACAAGGATGTCTCCAGTCCATGTCCTCTTGGATGACAATGGTTGCCATTTTGACACTTTCACAGCTTATATCCAGGGTCTAGTGTAGTACTTTGCACATCCACATGTTCAAATCACTGGATGAGGAATGCATGGAATGAATGAATGAATGAATGAATGGTTATCAACAATGGTTTTTCTTGGTCTTCTGAAGTTTTTTGTGAATTAATTCTTATTTCCACTTTCTTTCAGTTTAGGTTATACTTCCTCAGAAAATTCTGCCCTGTCTAATCCCCTAAACTGGGTTATGTACTTCTTTTATAGCATTAGTGTTTATACTGTAGTGGTGATAATCTCAATACTTTAGTAACTAATTGCTTGCCTTTTTATCTCTCCTAAACAGGACATTCCTTGAGGGTAAGATCTTTAACTTCTTATCTCTGTTAACATCTTATCCCTAACTTCTTATTCCACAACACAAGCAAGTACCTGGAAAATAAATTAAGTAATGGAAGGAATCTCTTTGCCCTTTGTTTCATTCCCATGCTACTTAGAATGAAATCTGAAAGTGCTTAACAGCATTTCAGAGTTTTTCTTAGCAATATACAAAAATATTCATTTGGTTAAAAAGAAAGAAAACGTGTGTACATAAAACCTGCTATAACCTCAGGCTGTCCTTTGGTTCTCCTTAGCAGGTTAAGGCAGCAGAACTCAATTTGGATGAAACTGTGGACAGGAAGTAGTTAGAGGCTACTTCTTCCTGAGCCTAAGTGGAAATGTCTGCCTTCATTTTCTCTTATGTTATGTGTTCTTTGTGGAGGCCAAGAAAAATTAAGGCCATCCCACCTAAAGTTTAGCATTAGCACAAGTACAGCCATCTTAGGCCCCTGTGAATAAGAGCTGAACTTTACGGAAAAAACTGCAGAATGTCCTCAATGTCCTCGGCAGGTAATCCCATATCAGAAAGACAACAGAGCCCACACCCCTGGTAGAAAGTCCCATATTAGATTGAGAACAGAGTTCAATACCCTTAAAAGCCCCACATCAGAATGTAAACAGAACTTGAGAAATTCCTCCACCCCTTCTGAAAATCCCCTAGACCAGCCTATAAAAACCCCAGCTGTAACCCACTTCGGGGTCCAAGTCCCTGCTCCGATGTGTTGGGTATACTTGGACCCAAGCTCAAGCTTGCAAATAAACCCTCCTGTGCTTGCACCGGTGTGGGCTCCTTGGTGGTTTCTCGGATTCGCAATCTTGGGCACAACATTCTTCATTCCCCAATACCCCATACCCACTCTGTGACTATTTAAAGACCAAGCATCTAAATGAAAGCATTAAAAAAAAATACTCAGTAAATAACTAAATATCATGTAGACTGAAGTTATTTCCTAAATTAGTTTTCCTAGAAAAAAAATGAACATACCAAAGCAATTTGACTAAAGAATTTAATTGAGAGTTACTTTATAATTTTTTTTTATTTATTTACGATAGTCATACAGAGAGAGAGAGAGGCAGAGACACAGGCAGAGGGAGAAGCAGGCTCCATGCACTGGGAGCCTGACGTGGGATTCGATCCTGGGTCTCCAGGATCGCACCCTGGGCCAAAGGCAGGCGCCAAACCGCTGTGCCACCCAGGGATCCCAGAGAGTTACTTTAAATCAGTGCTCCTCAAAAGGTAGCATGAATAAAAATCCATAGCATTTGTTGAACCTCAGATGCTTGGTTCTCCCCCAGAGATTTGATTCAGCAAGTGGCCACAGGGGCTGGGCATTTGAGTTTCTATCAATCAGCACCTATGTGGACTGCAAAAATCTCTCTGAAACTAGGGTTGATTTTCTTCCATCTTCTTTCATAGAAAAGGGAATATTTTTCACTTCCTATTTCTTATTCTATGGTCCAGACTTATGTGCAAGGAAAATCTAGCTGTTTAAATCACATCATATTATCTAAAATTGGGGGGATTTCACATTTCAGGCAGGTCAATGACTCTTTGTGCTTGAAATCTCTTGGTTTTCAGTCTTCCCTGAAGCAATTGCTTATCATGGTGGCAATGTTCTAATGGTTTGCATTTGTAACCGGTAGGCTCTTAAAGGAAGTTTCTCTACTGTCTACTTAGCACACTGCTTCCTATACCAGCTGCAAAGCATCATCAGTATCATTATTCCACTCTAAGAGTTTAATGGGTAAATAGCACTGTCACTACTTCAGACCTATTTATTCACTCTGAGGAACTATTTTTTGTTTTTTTATGTTTCTTATTTTTCAAACAAATCAGAGGATTTTGCCTTGGCTTTTATAAGAGAGGCTTATACACTCCCATGTCAGTTCCATTTCCATGAAATTTTGGAATTTGCATTATTTACTTTCTCTTTTAGATTACCACAAAGACAAGTCAAAGACTCTCCAAAGGAGAGAACATTCAAAGGAGAAACTTGTGGGTGGCTGTTATTCACAGTGACTGAGTGAGAAAATTGTCTGCTTTCTGGATCAATAAGGAACTTTTGAGAGAGTGGATCAAGGAAAGGACTTTAACCACAGACTATCCAAGAGGATAGTCCTGTCATAAAACCTAATTCATGAGAAAAACTTTTTTAAAGATTTTATTTATTTACTCATGAGACACACACACACACACAGAGAGGCAGAGACGCAGGCAGAGGGAGAAGCAGGCTCTATGCAGTGAGCCCAACGTGGGACTCGATCCTAGGGTCTCCAGGATCACGCCCTTGGTCAAAGGCGGTGCTAAACCACTGAGCCACCCGGACTGGCCAAGAAAATTATTTTCATTTCAGTTGAGAAGATCAATGCCCAGGTAAAAGATATCACATTCAGTTTATTACTTTCTCTTAAATAATCAGTGTATCCTAGAACTCCATTTCTATAAATTATAAAAAGAGTAAGCCATATCCAACTAGTTTAGCTTCACCCATTCTAAACACAAAATAAAACTGCAGCTATAGGAACCATTTTGTGTTAGTTGAAAACTTCCATTTCCTAGGTCTATGAAGCTTAAATGCAGAGAACAGCTCAATGTATCTTTGAGGGAAAGAAAAACATGAATATAAAGTGACACTATCCAAGGCAGTCTCTTTGATGTAGCTTAAATATTACAACCTCCAATCTGGTTCAAGAAGACATCAGGTATTCAATTAAAATTAAAAATTTATAAGCTCTATTCCTCTCTTGTATAATATATACACAAATATATAACGTTTTTCTTATCCTACTTGATTTCTGTTATGAGTTGCTCTAAGCGAGAAGTCTTTGTCTAACAAAGAAAAGCAACCAGGCTGCCAGCTATCATTTCTATACCATTTACTTCTGAAGGTCACTTTTTGTAATCTGTTTTATCAGAGAATGATTAGTAGCTGACTGTCAACTTTGATATAGTAGCTTGTTATCTACCAATCTATCACAACCCAATCAACCCTATCACCAAGAAAAACAATAAATGCTGAATATAATACAATTTTCTTAAAAAAATGTTGAAAGGCATCAGAGGGCAATCAAGAAAGTCAGACCTTGTAGAACCAAGTTGAGGGGGTACATTGAGGTGATACTTTGCTCTGCTTTTCCCTTTAAAACAATTAGTGATTCCTAAACAGTGCAGATCACAGTGGCTCAGATTTTGGCAGCCTCAGAGAACTTGGAAGAAAATAATGGGAGTTTAGAGTTATAAAGGAGCTAAAAACTTAAAAGTCTGAGTTTATGGGATGCCTGGGTGCCTCAGTGGTTGAGCATCTGCCCTTGGCTCAGGGTGTGATCCCGGAGTCCTAGAATCAAGTCCCTCATTGGGTTCCACTTGAGGAGCCTGCTTCTCCCTCTATGTCTCTACCTTTCTCTGTGTGTCTCTCATGAATAAACGAAATCTTTAAAAAAGAAAAAAGTCTGTGTTTATGTCTTGCCAGGAAGAAGGGTCCCTAATAATCATTCCAGGCTTCCATCAGATACCTTTGAGAAGATACACTCTGAGAATAAAGGAAAACTGAAATGGAAATAAGACAAAGAAAGGAATCTATCTTGAATCGTCTCAAATCATGGATCAGTTGATGCCCTCTCCCTCCCAACTGCTTAACAGAAGACTGTTAAATTCTTTTTGCAGAAAGATAACATTATCCAGGGTATCTGAAATTTTTCATAAATGGTGTCTGGCATTCAAGCAAACATGCCAGGAGATGTCCAAAAGACCAAACATGAAGAGGAAAAACCCATCAAGAACAGATTTATAAGTGATCCAGATGGTGAAGTTTTAGGACCTAGACCTAATAATAATTCTGACAAATATGTTCAAAAAACAAGTGATAGTTTAGAGTTTAGAGAGAATAGGGATCTATCAAAAAAAAAGTCAAATGGTAATTCTAGATTGCAAAACCACATTAGCAAAAATTTAAAACTCAACAGATGAGTTTAAGAGCAACTTTCAGGGTGCCTGGATGGCTCAGTTGATTAAGCATCAGCCTTTGGTTCAGGTCATGATCTCAGGGTCCTGTGATCCAGCCCTGCATCTGCCTCCCTGCTCAGTGGGGAGTCTGCTTCTCCCTCTCCCTCTCCTGTTTGTGTTTTCTCACTCTCTCTGTCAAAGAAGTAAATAGAATCTTTAAAATTAAAAAATTTTCTAAAAGGCAACAAAGAACATATAGAAAGAAAATGAAAAATAGAGAATGTCAGAGACATATATGACATAGGTACAAGATCTAAAATGGGTAGAAGAGAGGAAGATAGGTACAATATTATAAGAAATATCAGGCAATATTTCCAACATGTGAAAGATTCAAATGCCAATAAATTCTAGGAAGTCCATGCAAGATAAATCAAAGAAATCCACAAAGATACATCATGATAAAACTGCTACAGATCAAAGAAAAAGAGAACATATTGCAAGGAGGCAGAGGAAAAGATTCATCACTTTCAAAGGAATAACAAAAAGACCAAGAGCTTATATTCCATCAGAAGTAAAGGAAAATAGAAGACAATGGAATCATATCACTAGAAAGTTGAAAAAAGCAACTGTCACTTTTGAATTTTATACTGAGTCAAAAGGTTTTAAAAAATAGGGGAAAAATAAAGACGCTTTTGACAAATAAAAAAATAAGAGCATTTTTACTATTAAACCTTCAGTAAAAGAAATGCCAAAACACATTCTTTATGCAGAAAGAAGATAAAGAACAAATAAATGTCAATGAAAGTATAAATATATCACCAATGTAAATGAATGTTGTCTATATAAAACAACAATGTATTGTGAGGCTTAGAAATACTTAAAATACATATTAACAATAGCAAAAAAATGGTAAGGGAGATAAACAGAACTGAAGGGAAATGTTTGTTCTTGCATTGTCTGGGAAGTAATCAAAGTACTAGTTATAAAAAGTGTGTGTGGGGGGGATGTGTGTATACTAATAAAAAGAAAAAATGGGGGATAAATACTTGATTAACCCAAGATGAGAAAGGAAAGAAAAAGAAAAATGAAAGAATTTATGGCATAAGTGGAAATAAAATAGTAAAAGAATTCCAAATATGTTAGTGATAAAATTAAATGAAATGTAAATGGATTAATACCGATGAAAATATTATCAGGTGGTATAGAAACACAAAACCCAGCTATCTGCTGCTTATCATGTAAATATGAGCCCACAGCACAGTTGAAAGTAAAAGAAGAGATAAATCATGGAAATGGTATCCAATGGAAAGTTGTCATAGCTATACTAGTAAAACAGGTAAAATAGATTTTATTGAAAGAAATATCACTAGAGACCCACAAGGCCATTTCATAATGATAAAAAGGCTAATCTATTAGAAAGATTTCTAGATTTGTAGGCTTTGTAGAGCATAGTCTAAGTATACATAAAGAGGGGCTCCTGGGCGGCTCAGTCGGTTAAGCATCTGCCTTTGGCTCAAGTCATGAACTCAGGGTCCTGGGATGGAGCCCAGCATCAGACTCCCTGCTCAGCGGGGAGCCTGCTTCTCCCTCTGCCTGCATTGCTACCCCTGCTTGTACTTTCTCTCTCTGTCAAATAAATAATTAAAAAAAAAATCTTTGATGGTCAGCCCGCGTGGTTCAGTGGTTTAGCGCCGCCTTTGGCCCAAGGTGTGATCCTGGAGACCTGGAATCGAGTCCCACGTCAGGCTCCCTGCATGGACCCTGCTTCTCTCTCTGCCTGTGTCTCTGCCTGTGTGTGTGTGTGTGTGTGTGTGTGTGTGTGTGTGTGTCTCATGAGTAAATAAATAAAATCTTTTAAAAAATTTTTTTTGAAAAAAATAAATATACATAAGGAAAAATCCAATAGAACTAAAAAGGAAAATAAAATCTGTAATCACAATAGTTTTGAACAGTTGCAAATCTAAAACAAGCAGATATAAATTTGTAAGAATATACAGGATCAACAATGCAATTAACATGATCTAAATGACACTTAGAGAATCTTGTACCTCAGATTTCTGAATATGCTATATTTCCAAGTACATATAAAACATTTATCAGTAAAGGGCAATAAATGCCATAGAATTGAAATTTGTGTTCTCTGGCCACATTAGATATAAGCTGGAATAATAAAAAAAATTCCTAGAAAATCCCTAAATACTTATATATTAAGCAATATCCTTGTAAATAACCCCTCTAAGTGGATGTAGAAACAAGATAGGCAGCAAAGACTTGTGAAAAATAGAGATTTAGTGCCCTGTGGAGAATAATAAGATACTTTATAGGAGAAAAGACATGACATTTATTCATTGGTAATTTCTCAGTTCTTTTGTGCTACAAGTAAAGTATTTGCAAAAGTAGTAACATTTCACATTTCCAGTTTAGAAAGCTATTTTTCTCATTTGTGTTAGGTAAACATGATGACCTAGTTGTGTGATTATAATTTTATACAAATATTTTACTAATGGGACACAAGCTGGGAAGCTTACTGTAAGGACATTATTACTGTTGTTTTGCTCCTGCTGCTGCTGTTGTTGTTATTATTATCACTTGTCTTTTAAAGACAAATCATGGTTTTCTTGGTTTCAGAAAGAAAGTTATGGCTGCACTCTGCGTGAATTCTTCCCCAAAGAGAGGGAACAATGATTAAATAAACACATCTAGGTCACATTATCTGAGTTACCCTATAATCCTCTCCTACTGATGAGAGGACTGCATTCATATTGGTTTAGGAGAGATGAGATGCAATGAAAATTCATTCCATTCCATCTGCCTTGGACTCAATGGAAACATAGCCCTTGGCTTGCTTAATGAATTTCAGCTAATGAGAGGTTATTTGTTGTTTAATTGACTAAATGTCAGAAAAAAATGCTAGATATTGGCTTATTTAACTTCAGATATCAGATTATCTGGATATTATTATTCAAAATAATAACATTTTAAGGGTTCATGTGTTTTCAGCTTATAATGCATTTTTATGTACATGATCTCAATATGAAACTCCTGAAGAAAGAGACCATATCTTGGACATCTTTGGTTTCCAAATAACTAATAGTTTCCTTCCTTTCTAAAAATAAACACTGTCCGAAATTTCTAATTTTGTTTTGTTTTTAATGTGATCTAATTGGAATCTAATAATATGTACTCATTTGGGTCTAGTTTTTGTCACTTAATATTATATTTATGAGATACATCCATGTTGCTTCACATACCAAAAGTTTGTTCATTTTTATGACTATATAGCCTTCTGTTGCATCAATATATAAACATTTATATGTGCTTTATACAGATGATAGACATTTTGGTTATTAGCTATTGCAAATCATGAAGGCATGGATGTTTATATACATGGCTCTTGGTGTACAGGTAAACAAATTTTTGTAGGGTACATATTTAGGTGACAGGAATTACTAGGTCATAGTTTATGTTCAAATCTTGAAGACAGTGCCACACATTTCCAAAGGAAGCGATTTAGGCTCCCACCAGCAGGGAATTAGTTTCTTTTGCTCCGTATCTTTCCTAACCCTTGGCATTGTCAGACATTTTAACTCTAGCTCTTCTGAAAAATGTGCAGAAATATCTAGGGATTTTCACTCACATTTCCCTAATGACTAATGATGTCAAACATCTTTTTCTTATGTTTATTGGCATCTGGATATCCACTTTTGTGAAAGGTCTGTTAAATCTCTAACTTTTTTTCTATTACTTTTTTGGTGTTTTCCTAACTGATTTGTCATTATAATTTTTTTTGGCTATTAGCCATTGTTGGTTATAGAAGTTTCAAATAACTCCTCCACTGTATAGCCCATTTCCCACTCTCAGAAAGTTATTTTTGATGGCTTATGCTCTTAATTTTATGGCAGCCCAATTTGTCAACCATTCCCTTTATGTGGTTAGTGCTTTCTGTGTTTTTTTCTGTAGAAATTGTTTTCTACTACAAGTCCTGAAAATGTTCCTCTAAATTGTCTTTCAGAAGCATTCTTGCTTTTACTTTGCTTATTTGTGTCTGTAATCTACCCAAGGTGAGTATTTTTATTATGATTTAAATAGAGGTAAATTTGCAATCTTTTTCCATATGGTTATTTAATTGACTCATCATCATTGAATAAAAATACCATTCATTCTTCATTATTCTTTTTGTATCAACATCAAGGGTCTTTGCACAAGTGACTGTTTTTGCATTTTCTGTTCTATTGAGCTGCTCTTTTCCTGTCATTGCACTAGTACTACCAGTCACAATTACTATAGCTTTGTAATATATCCTGAAATGCCAAGAACACGTTCTCCCACATTGTTCCTTTTATTTGAGTTTATCTTGTCTATTATCATTCCCTATCTTTCAGTATACATTTTATAACTAGTTTCTCAATTTCCACAAAATAGCTGCAGGGATTTTTATTGATTGCTTTAAATCTATGGATCAAATCGAGAGGAATTGAAATTCCTTATTTTCACATTATAGATAAAATATATCTCTTTATTTACTTATGTTTTCTGTACTTTTTGAATTTTTTTTTTTTTTAGTTTTTTGGGTAGAGATCTTTTCTGTATGTATTTTCTGTTAGAGTTATTCCTAAATACTGATGCTTTAGTGTTATTATAAATAGTAACTTTAAAGTATTTTTCTAATTGTTGCTAATATACAGAAACACATTGATTCTGTATATTGATCACTGTCCAGCAAGTTTGCTGGACAATTATTCATTAATATTCATAAATTATTCATTAATTCTATAATTTATCTAAAGACTCTTACTGACTTTTTACATACAAAATCTTATAGGTAAATAATGACTTTTTTTCTTCCTTTCCAATCCTTACATTTTTTTAAAAGATTTTTTTAAATTTAGTTATTCATAAAAGAGACAGAGAGAAAGAGAGGCAGAGACACAGGCAGAGGGAGAAGCAGGTTCCATGCAGGAAACCTGACATGGGACTCGATCCTGGGTCTCCAGGATCATACCCTGGGCTGAAGGCGGCACTAAACCGCTGAACCACCCAGGCTGCCCAATCCTTAGATTTTGATTTTTATATTTGTTGAAGTATTGCAGTGTTCAGTACCTAAGATAAAAGGTGTAATAAAAGTAGTGATAATAGGCAACTGTATTTTACTCCCCTTTCTAAAGGGAAGCTTAAAACATTTTCCCATTTATTGTCAAGTGGGATTTTTATAATTTTTTAATGAGTAGTTACCTACTAAAAATTCCTTTTGAGTTTTTATTTTTAATAGATGTTGAACACTATCAAATACTTTGCAGCTATTGAGATACTCATGATTTTTTTCTTCATTATTCTCTTAGCATAGTAAATTACTTAGATTTTTTCAAATCTTAAAAAAACCTTGTATCTCTGTAATGACAGGCTTGATCATGATGCATTATCTTCTTAGTTAGATGTTGGATTCAATGTGCTAACATTTTATTTGGTAATTTTTCATCCTTGGTCATATGTAGAATCATCTATAATTTTTCTTTGTTAACAATGTTCTCGTCAATGTTTGAACATGTAGTGTGTTGGGGATTATTGTCCTTGTGTGTGTGTGTGTGTGTGTGTGTGTGTGTGTGTGTATTACTTAGAAGACTGTGGAATATTTTCTATAATTTCTTTTTTAAATGTTTGGCACAATTCACTGGTGAAGCCACCTCATCCAGGACTTTTCTTTGTGCAAAATTTTAAATTACAATTTTTCTTTAGAAAACTCAGATATTCTGTTCCCTCTGTTTAGTTTTGGTGATTTTTTTATACAAAGTGCAAAATTTTAATTACATTATAATAAATTTGTTCATGAAATCCACTTTTTATTTTTATAATGCCTGTGCTATGTCCCCTTAGCACTTTATTGGACCTCAAAGTTTTTTAAATTAAGCTTTCCAGTATAACATACAAATAGGATTATTTGTTTTTATTTTATTTAAATAAGTGTTCCTTAAAATCTACCATTTGCTTTTTGCATTACTTGCCAAAAAGTCATTTTTAAGTTACTTACAAATTATTTAAACAGATCACAATTTTATAATACTATAAAAATAATACTATAAAATCCACTTGCACTCCTTTTCTTTTAATTTTTAAGTACTCATTTTCATAAAACATTTTTATAGCACTCACTTTGATATTCATTTTTGAATTATTTTTTATTATCTGAATTCTATTTCTGAATTACAAATCAGTAATTTACTAAGTAGTTATTTTGTACAGATAGTAGTATAAAATCAATTTTATGGCCATCCCTGAAGCTGTCCATACCAGCCTACTCATAGACTTTATTCTCTAACCATTACCAACCATTTTATACCTTTATAGAGCTCACAGGCTTTCTTCAAGGAAAATGTGTTCTATTTAAAATACTTCTCTCTTGCTCTTGCCATTGGCCACTTGCATTATGTTATGGTTGGGATAGAATCTGGGGAGGAAAGGGTGTAGATACAGCCAGGGATGCTGTCCATCAAAATCCAGGATGAGCCCAGGACCAAGGAGCAGAGATGATTCTTAGGTTGGCTATAAGATGCTTCCATGGTTAGAATCCTTGGACCTGCAATGTGGATTCCATATGAAGAATACTAATATTCTTTTAGTGTTCATTTTTTTTAGTGTTCATTTAAATGTGTTTTAATGAACACATAGTTCAGGGATTTATGAACTATGTACTTTCCATGTAGTAACTCAATCTGCTCAATGACTCTAGGAGATAAGTGATTATTATTATCACCTTTGTTTTACAAGTGGAGAAACTGATACTAAAAGAGAAAGAATAATTTGCCCAAAGTTATACATAGAGTTGGTGAGAGACAGAGCTAGGATGGAAACCAGAAACCTTGCTTCAGAGTCTCTTACCAACTATATCGTGCTGACTCTTTGAAAAACTTTAGGGCCCCACACATAGTAAATGGTAGGGAGAATTTGTGGGCTTGTGAACAGTGAGGTCACTGAGGACCCTGTGCTCAGAAGAAGGCCCCCTGCTTGAGGTCTAAAGCTCTGCAGTCCCCATCTTGAAATTCTTAATAATTTTATCTTTGTGTTGTGTTCTCTAAGGAAGACAAATGGGACAATAGCTCTGTTGACTTGGAAACTCTCTGCATCCCTGAGATGGGCTCTCCACCACTGATCCTCTGGCCCTGCTCAGTAACATTGTCACTCTCTCCCCAAAAGGGCAACTGCACACACAGAGGATGGGGTCAAACATGTGCTCTGAGTCATGGGGTGGCTCTGCACCTGTGAAGGTTTGTGTACACCTTGTGATTACTCCTTGTCCCATCAACAAGACATAAAATAGCAAATAAAAAACACCATGAAAAGTGAAGAGATGCCACCATGAAAAAGGCTCTTTCCCCTTCTTTTCTGCTTTTCGAACCAAGGGGCCTCACATTTTCATTTTGCACTGGGTGATAAATTAATTAGCCAGACATGGCGGAAGTTCTTTGTTGTGTTGTTTGTTGAGGCTATGCTCTCGTTTTATCTTTTATATCGTGAACATCATTTAAATACATTTTTCTATTTAGTATTCCAAATCCATGATCCTTTCTTAGCTCCTACATGAAATTTGTAGTTCAGTGTGGGCGTTTATGGTTTACTGAGCACTGCTACATATACTGATTCACTCTGCATCTTGAGTCCAAGAGTGCTTTGGGGGACTATCATCGTCCCTCCTTTGCAGAGAAATAAGTGAGTGACTCAGGATTTCAAATGAGTAAGTGGCTGAACTGGGGCTTGATCATAGGTGTTCTAATTACAAGAACAGTTATCTTCTCATGAAATCACAGCTCACTTTTCAGAAGGCATCTTTTTGGTTACCACAGAGGAAGATTTTATGGCCAATATTGGCCATGGGATTTCCACATTGCTTCTTTAGGATACCTACTTATTAAGTACAAGCATTTCTAACATGTTTTATTCACATGGCACTTTGGTGCCAGTTTTGCAATGTTTTCAGCCACAAGCAAAGAAACAAGTAGCTGAAAGTGGGTAATTAGGACTGTACTGGGAGTTTTGGAAGTGGGTGGAATGTCCTTAAAATCTGAACATCTGGTTGTTATACTTAGTGAGCAATAAATGATTAAAGCATTGCTGACACAAGTTAGCAGAAATATGTTCCAAAGTTTGTCTATGTGATTTTTATTTTTTAAAGAACCAACGATAAAAACACAAAAATAATCTAAAGTATGACTAAGCCACATGAATTGCCTCCCCCTTGTCAATTCATCTTTTTTTAGGAATCCATACAGTGTATTGAAATGTTTGCTTAGTGAACTGGTGTTCACAATCACTGCAATGCCCCCACGGACCTCTCAAGATTCTTCAGTAAGTCGTTTGGAAGTCTTTTAGAGCTCATACTGAGAACAGTGTTAACATTGCTTTTCTTTCTGTGGTGCTGTGTCTTGGGAACTCGATTCACCTATCACCTATAGGCACCACATAATAAAAAACAATCATAACTAACCTAAGATGTAGTAATAATTTTAATTTCATGTGATAGCAATGCTGAAGGTAAATAGTGAAGTAGCTTTATTTCCAAATTACTTTTTCCTGATTTTACTGTTTGTCTCAGAGCATACACACACAAGCTGTTTGGTGCTGTTGACATTGTTTCTTTACAGGGAATGGTATATGTAACATCCTGTGTATAGGATAATTGCAAGCATTGGAAGGGTTGGGCTGTCACCGAGGCCCTTGAACATTTCCTTCTTGTTCAGTAGAAGAATTTGGAACACTGACTTTAAAAGAAAGGTTTGATTTTGCCCAAAAAAAGAGTGGAAAATGGAGGCATGATAAAGATAATTCTTTGAAATATATAACAAAATGTTCAGAATTTGACCAACTGATATATGGAGCACAAAAGCAAATTCTAACCTAGGATCGTAAAACATTATAGGGGATTGGAGACTGGAAAATAAAAACAATTTTGGCTGGCCCTATGGGATTCAAGATAGTGGAAGTGAAAGGACCACAGGTAGTAAAGAAGTTCTGAGCCTTGCCAGTGGTCTCAGGAAGTTGGATTTTGTTTCAATTTTCTCTCTCTCTCTCTCTTATTTTATTATAGTTAAGTGACGCTAAAGGCTCTCAGCAGGTAAATGAAGAATCAAGATTAAGTCTAGTGTGAGGTTAAAATAAGGCTGGCTGATAACAGAGTACTTTGGATAATTGGCTTATGCTGAGATAAAGAACAGTTCTCCATCCACCTCCTAACCTACCCCCATAGACACACACTGCTTTCAATAAAGCTTCATGGAAAGGAATTTAGCAGCAAATCCTATGGGCAGTCACAGTAAATGCAACAGGAGTGCAAAGCTCACAGGTTGCTTAAATCCCAGTCTTTTCTTCCTGATATCTGCCAATGCCACAGAGACCCTAAACATCAATTGTCTTCCCTGGGGCTGCCTCAGGATTCGCCAGGTGGCAGGCTGTTACTCCCTCCCTTAGGCCAGCTCTTCTGAGGGGCTTATCTAGCAGCCAAGGCAGGGATCCAAGCCCACCCAGGTCTGCTGCACTCTCCCATCTTCAGGTCTGCACTGGGCTCTCTGATTGTTCAATGGGGTCTAGGATAAATAACCTCAATACAGAAGGGGGATTTCTTTCACTTCCTTCCGTTTGGAAGTAAGCCGTTTTTTTATAATAGGTGATTGAATTTACTCGCATGGACAACAATGCCACTTTCTTTATTTCTCCAGCAGGTCTTTTGCTCTTAAGGCTTCCATTCCTACTGTGGGTGTATGAGCTGGGGAGGGATTTCAGTCAAGTAAAAATGGCAAGCCAGGTTCTTGCAGTTGAAAGCTAGCTCTTCAATTCAAAGTTCAATACCCAGCCAGGATTTTCTCCTCCCTCCAAAAGCTTTCCTGCCCAAGAAGGGCTGTGGGTAGAGAGGAACTTCCATTCCCTATGGCTCTTCGAGAAAGATTTATAGTCTGGAAATACACTGTCTTCTGCAGCACCAACTGCCTAAACCTCTTGACCTCAGTTCCCACACTCATGCTACTCTAAGCCCAGCCCTCTTGAAAGCCACCTGTTTGCTCTCCTCCCTTGCCTCCCCACAGGGCCTGTGGGGACTTCTGTGTCCCCTGCAGGAAATGTCCAGACCCCTGGCTCCCAGGGGCACTTTCTTTAGCCCATGTACCCAAACAAGTCCTTCGGCCAATGGTGGTTCTCACTGCATGCTAAGCGAGAGATTCCTCTAAGGGCCTGCCAACTGCCCCCCACCAAAGTGACACTGGGGGAGTGAGGGTTGCATTGCTATGCCTCAGAGGACCAGCAACAATTGAGTTTGTTTTTCTCACCTCCTTATAGAGGCTTTGGTCCTGAGGGGACAATCAGGATTGGTCCCCATGGCACCTCTGTTTCCCCAGCTTCATTTGTGACCAGTGCTGCTTGGCTATCCACCCCCCACCTTCCCTCACTGCCTCTCTCTGTTTAGGGCAATAAAGGTAAATCAGAGAAAGAAAAAAAGATGACCAAGATGGGGGAAATACTTTTGGACATATTTCAGAAATATTTTTCTATTACTTGTCCTATTATTTTATTTTTAATCTTTTAAATATATGCTTTCCTATTGAACCAAAGGCCAAGTAAGAGTGTTCTCCAGCCTTTGCTTAAGAAATAATTGATGTGGACGCCTGGGTGGTTCAGTCAGTTTAGGCTCAGACCATGATCTCAGGGTCCTGGGATCAAGCCCCACATGGTCTCCATGCTCAGCACAGGGTCTGCTTGCGTTTCTCTCTCTTTGCCCCTTCCCTTCTCCCCCTACCCTCTACCTGCTTACATTTGCATATGCACATTCTTTCTCTCTAAAATAAATAAATAAATCTTTAAAACTATATATATATATATGTATATATATATTTTTAAAGAGGTAATTGATGAAACCCCTCTGTCCTTCCTGCCTCCACCATCTTTTTGCCCTATTTACCCTTTTCCTTATATCAAAGCCCCATTTATGGTCAACCACTTTCTGAGATGACAAACCCAATGATATGCCCAACATACCCTAGCTGATATTTATCAGCATTAATCTGAGTTGGGAATACATACAATTATATATGCAATTTATTCTTTCATCTTCTAACAAAGTTAAGTATAGAAGCGGAGCTAAAGTATTATTATAGTAAAATAGAATATTTTTCTTTTATTTGAAATGAATTTTAAACCCTAAAAATGTAAAACCATGCGTCTATCATGTCATAAGACAAGAACTCTGTTTATTTTTTCTCTAACTTAATTTTTTTTTCTGTTATACGTAACTTTATTTTTTTTTATAAATTAATTTTTATTGGTGTTCAATTTACCAACATACAGAATAACACCCAGTGCTCATCCCGTCAAGTGTCCCCCTCCATGCCCGTCACCCATTCACCCCCACCCCCCGCCCTCCTCCCCTTCCACCACCCCTAGTTCATTTCCCAGAGTTAGAAGTCTTTATGTTCTGTGTCCCTTTCTGATATCTCCCACACATTTCTTTGTTCACTTACTTTTTGTTTGAATATTCAACGCCCACCCCTGCACCACTAAACACATACACGCACACAGATTCACACACACACACACCTCAAAGGGGCTAATTATGTTATAAAATACTAAAAGTTCAAAATGATTTTTTTCAAAGCAACGTAAGATTGCATGGCTACCAGTTCCTATCCATATTCACTAAAGAAAGGGATACATTTCTATTTCTTTGAAGTATCCATGATGTTTGGCCATTAGCAACATCTACTACAAAATTTTAGTGTCAAGTCTAGATTCTGAAGATTTTAAGGAAATAATTGAACATGACGCAAATGTTTTCTTGGTAGAGCAACAATAAACATATAGTCCTAGCAGGTGCAATGATTTCATTGTTGCACTCTGGCTGTTGGAGTGATGCATTTGCTCAGTGGCAGTATTGAGCCCATGGAAATAGCACACATCTACTGACTGCACTGTCTGCTCTCTGAACTGACTGTAAAAGTAGCCAGATTTAATCATTGCTGTGGTTGAAATTGCAAGTATTTTGAGATTTTTGATCCTTTCATCTAAACAGAAAGGTTCTTCTGTAGGTGGGAGATCAAATGTTATGCTGCAGATGAAGCTAGATAGAGCAGTTGACAATGACCGACATTTTTTCTGGTGCTTGCAGTTAATTTTTGGTGCATTTATACACAGGAGCTCTTGATTTTCAAGATAAAGAAAATAGATTTAAACTCTTTATTCCAAGGTGAGTTTCCTAAACCTCAACATACAAGAAAATATAGACAATAATGGTTTTTACTTATTCAGTTATTAAAACTTTTAAAGTTGAGAAACACACATTCTTTCTAATAGTGTAAATCTAGTTGTGTATTTTAGTCAAGAAGTGAGGAAACCCAGGGGAAAATAGAAATATTGTTCTAGTGTTGGACCCTGGCTCACGGGTGCCAACGTGGCCCGGTGGACGCCCCAGAGACCCAGACCCCAGACAGGCAGATGCAATTAGCAAGAGGGTTTATTGAACGTTTGCGCAAACGGGCTCTCCGCCTCCGAGGAGGAAAAGAGCCCCGATTAGCAATTACAGGGATCTTTTAAAAGGCAAAAGGAAAGAAACTGCCTAAAGACAAAAGAACCACGGGAGTCGCATGGCATCCAGGTTGATTTTGGGGAGGGTCAACATGAACCTATTCAGGGACATTCCAATCAGGGTGGGGGGGGGAAACGGTTTTCTTATTGTAAACAGAATGCTTTTAGTTGCTAAAATTTCAGGAAGACGCCTGGATGGGCTGCCTCTGGATTAGGGCTGGCCCTACTTACAAGGGGGGAGGTTTCTTCACTAGCAACTCAACTGTGTCTCTTGTGCCATTTTTGAATCCCCAAGAAAATGCAGTAAGTCAGTTTATATGTGGTTCAGCAAGAAAACAAGCATACAAACAGGTGAAAGCAAAAACGAATCAAACCAAATAACAGCACAAATCCTAAGAAATTGTGAGTCATAGTTAAAATTTAAGGGGAAAAAATATTTATTCAATTCATTATTTGATCTTGAAAGTCTTGAAACAAACATTTTAAAATTTCATTTGGGTTCCAGGTGACAAGAAGGGAAGCTGAGAAAAAGAAGTTGCACAACTAAATATTTCTTCCTAGAAGCCAATTGAAATCTTAAGTTTTCAACCTAAAAATTCTTGGCAAATGTTCTGAAAAACCCAGGCTGTTGAGTATGGTGATAGCTCTCTGCCTTCCATAGGAAGCAACAGGGTTCATTCACATAAAATGACTTACCCCACCTAGCTTTCCATCACCTGATGAATGAGTTATGATCTGAACATTTGTCGAAAGTTCAAGCACATGGACAAGAAATGTGTGGTACACTGTCATGCAGGAATGTCTACCAGTGAGATAAGGACTTTCACATTTTGCCTGAAAGCTGACCAGGATTGACACGTAACAGATTCATACCTAACGAATATGCATAAGGAGTTCCTAGATGCTGGGAGACCCTGATTTTCAGTGACCTGACAAAAGCCATGTATGGAGCTCTCTTCTCCCTCTCCTCCCTCATTCCCCCTCTTCCTCCTTCTTTTTCATTTTTCCCTAATCCTATGTGTGTCCTCCACCATCATCTTAATTTTCTTCTTATCTTAAAGTAAATGAATGAACAGAAACTCATTTATCCTCCTTCTGAAGCAGATAAAAGAAGAAAGTGGAAAGAAATTATCTTCCTTCTACTTACTAGTTTTGTTTTGTTTTTTTTTTTTTCCTTCCCTTCTCTTTAGCCCTCTGGTTCTCTCTGATTTGGCTCTATGGTAACTTGCAGTCAAAAACAGAGAGGAAGAAGGAGGGGCCGGAGGCAGGAACTTTTGGTGTTACTTTCTCAGAGAGTGCCCTCCTAAAAGGCTCCCATGTTTCAGCAAGCTGAAATGTCATTGTAACAGGTAACGTTGACACCCTGCCCCATTTCTAACCCCCTTCCACAGTTTCCCTAAAGCTGCCAGGCATGTTTCTAGCATGTTGATGGCTTTCCACTTCAAGTTTGGAGGGTATTTTCTCTGGCCAAGGGCTTCCTCTGATGCCATATCAAGTAACCAACCTGTTTGGTGGTGATAGTGGTCAGAGGAGAGTGTAATGCCCACTGAGAGTCCTCTCCATCTTCTAGGGATTGATTCTGAGAGATGTTCCATAGGTTTCTAGACGATCCCTGGTAGACTGAATCCCAGTTTCTCCCTGGGTAATAACCAGCTTGTTCATGCACAGTTCATTGAAATTTCTCTTTTATACATTCCCTGCTTCCTTTTTTTAGAAGGAAGAAAATTAGGGTCATCTCCTAACTATCTGTGCCCAGGACCTTTGATAAGGGTCTTCCCTAGGGGGAACCCAGATTGAGATGTTCACTATACCACTTATCACTGAAGATAAAGAGGCTTGGAAACATTTTATTACAAACAAAATCCACATTGCACTGTTATGTGTATTTTAGTGGAATTTCCTAATAGTTTGTCACATTTTGATAGTGCTTTGCAATCACCTACAAGCCTTCAGACCCATTATTTAATTTGGTCCTTAGAGGTTAGTAGTACATGCAAGGATTATTTATATTTTCCATATGAACAAACAGGCTCAGAGAGGGTTAATGACCTGCCTAAAATCACCGAGAAGATATGGAAAGAAAATCCAAGTTTCCTTTTACTGCATGACCATATATGTGAAATGCTCTTCTATAGTTAGGCCATTTGTCTCTATTGTCAAATTTATGGAAAGAAAATTTTACTAACGTTAATTCATTTGTACTGGAGTCATATTAGGTTTCTAGTTGTAGGCCTCCGAGTGGGAATACATTTGTTTCCTGCTTTTCTCAGTGGGGAATATAAATGTGCCATTTAATTTCGCAAATTACTGCTGTGGCCCATGCTTATGTACATCAAGCAAGTGATATAATCCAAAGGTGAGTGATATAATCCCTGGAAATAGCTCATTAATTGGGAAACTCTGTAATGCAGTTGTGTGATGACTGTTTTCTCCCTTGTTCCCAAAGCAACCCTGTAGGAGGGATGGGGATGGGGGTGGATTGAGTGGGAATCAGAGAGAAAAGATGAATTATGTTTAGCAAAAAAGCAAATCTTGGGTGATTCATTTCAGATTGCCTATGAAGACTGTCAGCTCACAAGAAAGCCTATTCTCCTAAGACTTCCCGACCCACTCTGCAGGATATTAAAGGAAAAATTCCTCCAAGATAAACACTTCATCTTTGAATAAAGCATTGTGCTTATCTTACTGAAAAGACTAATTCATCAGGTCTGCATTGTTTAATGCTAAGGCCTCAAGTTAAAGCCACAGTGAAATTTTCAGTACTTTCCTAAACAATTGGGAGATAAAATTCGATGTGTGGCTAGGATAGATGGTCATATTGCTGACATTCTGAACATATCAGTGTATATAGCATGCTAGGATTCATCCCTCACGTTAAATGAGTGTAAAGCTCAACTAAATTACTTACTTTTTTGGGAAACATTTATTTATTTATTTATTTTGGGGAGAGAGAGAGAGAGAACGTAGAGGGGCAGAGAGAAGCAGTTCTTCCCTAAGCACAGAGCCTGACAGAGGACTCAGTCCCAGGACCCCAAGATCATGACCTGAGCTGAAATCAAGAGTTGGACGCTTAACCAACTGAACCACCCAGGCGCCCCTAAATTCCTTATATTTTTATAAAATTCTCTATTTTAAGGATAGCTACAGAAACCTCTGAGAATAAATGAATAGCATCACTGTTGACAGCATTTCCAAATTGAAGTTGAGTTTTATTCTGAAACCTCCTGCATATTTAATTTCTGGTTTGATTTAAGGCACAGTTTGGTTTTTGTAGGGAGGAGTTATGATGTAAACTACAATGAATGTAAAACTATATTTAAAATCTGCTTCAAAAAAAGAGCAAAACTCAAATACAAATCTTTCTAGGATAAATTCATCTTTATCTGCCACGGGTCTTGAGGACTTCTTGTATTTTTTTTAAGCAAAAGAATTTACTAGGATTATTTTTAAAGATTTTTAAAAATTGAGATATAATTGATACATAACATTATATTAGTTTCAAGTGTACAACTTCATGATTTCATATTTGTAGATATTACAAAATAATCACCAATAGGTCTAGTTAAGATCCATCAGCATATGCAGTTACACTTTTTTTTGTTTTGGTTTTTTGCAATGAGAACTTTTAAGATCTACTCTCTTGGCAATATTCAAGTATGCAATACAGCAAGATTCACTATAGTCATGCCCAGGACTTATTTATTTTAGAATTGGAATACTTGTATCTTTTGTCTCTTACTTCATATCTAAAATTACTATCAAATCAGGAGTAGCTCCTCTTTTTACTTCTTAGCATTGATTCCAAAGGATCTCACTTTATTTTCAAGTGACTATGCTCGTGGAAAATAATGAAAAACCACAGTTGTCACTTTCTAGTCCGGGGTGACTTTTGATACCAACACGTCCCTAAAATGTGGTGAATTGGCATAAGCATACAGATGATTCAAACGCTTCCACTGACACAAGGCAGCAATTGAGTCCAACATGTCCTTTCAATTTTACTAATCCAGATAATTGCTTAATTTTTAAAATTAATTTTGCGTGGCTAGAAGTAACCCTCTTAAAGAAAACATTCTCTTTCAACTCTTGTATATGCTTTGGCTAAATGATATTTTTTTTTCATGATCTAAGTATAGATTGTATAAATTCCATTTTAAAGGAAGAGGATTCTAAAATCTAAGCTGCTGGTTTTGGAGTTAATTTCACTTTTATATATACAGCATTTCATTCTGAACTTTGGGTGTGGTAATTTTCAGCCTGAACTAGACCTAAATTTTATCATTAACACAGAGAAAAATGTCGGGCTACTTTTTTTTTAAGTTTGTTTTTTGTTTTTGTTTTGTTTTCTTTTGCTTTGCTTTTGCTGTTTGTCTTGGGTTCGTAATATGGAGAAGGTCATAACATTCTGGAATTTTGATTTCTTTCATTTAGAAAAAAAAAGATTAGTTTGAAAGAGGTTTTTATTTCTGGGAAACATAAAGGAGAAAGGAATGTTTTAATGGAAACTTTCCAACCTCCTCTTCTTTTAATCCAGAGTCAGGAAACAGTACTAAAAATAGGATCACAGTTGACACGCACGGTTGTGTAGGAGTACGAAAACTGAACCAAACTTGGACAGAGAACTTCATGAAAGTCAATGTGGAAAATATATTTTTCTCCAGATGACGAAAGGGGAGGCTTTGCCCTCATATTGGTAATTAACTTAAAAATTAAGTAAGTACTTTTTTTCCTGATGTTTTCTTCCACTCAGAAAATTTAAATAAACCTTGTAGGGATAAACTGCTTTTGATATCGATGAGTATAACTCTTTGCAATTTTAACTTTGAGGGGTCGGATGAAGGTTAGCATTATTCCCTGCAATTTTCTCTGTATGCTTTTTACTAGCTGTGAGACCTTGGCTTAGCAATGTTTTCATTCACTCGCAATATTTTCATAGGATCCAATTTCATTTCTAATAGTACCTGTTTGACTTAAGCTTCAGAAAAATCCCACTTCTGTGTTTGTAACTGATAGATTATTCATTTAAAAAAAAGGAGAAAATTTAAATTTCATCTTCTGACAAGTCAAAAGCCTTGGAACAAAAAGAATTAACATTTATTTGCCAGCATAAATGCAAATGTCTCCAAGGACTTCTCCTTTTGAGAAAATACATTTCCATCAATCTGACTGTTCTGCTAAGTAAGGAGTGAGTTCTTTTATCTTTTATTCTCTTCTGAGTTTGATTTCTTAGAAGAGTTACTGGAGAGAGAAGGCCATCAATTTGTGTGCCCTGGTATCTGCACCCTAATGATGAAACCACTTTCTTAGTGCTTAGGTCTCATACCCATTAGCTAAATTTCAGAAGACAGCAAAGCTTTGCATTGTCTGGTGTATCGAAAGCAACTTTTCCAATTGGGAGTATTGCTTTGAATTTTGTGCCAGTGTTGTCACTGACTACCGTGTGATGCCAGGCAATAATTTATTTTCTCCATTTCTTTATCTATTGTGGGGGGGGGCGGGCAGGGGAAAAGATGAGTTCTAATGTCCGTGGTGCCCCTCATCCCCAATAACCACTGCTCCACAGTGACATTGTCACATACAGAAAAGTCAGTGTTCACACAATCTATGGGCATTGCTCTGAGATTCTTTAGCATTTTTCAAATAAAGACAGACATTGAGTTCTATATTCAAATTGAATGTGAGAAATGTTAGCAATGATTTATCAGACCATGTTATTTTTTTCCATCTTATTGGTTGGCTATTTAGAAAAAAAAAGAATGAACATAATAGGATCCAAGTCATCTTTGCCCTTGAATGCAGACAATTGCTTCAAAAACAACTGTAGCAGGAGGCAGCAACCAAGATCATAAAAATGAGAGAGGCAAAGGCAAAACTAGAGAAAGTTTCTTAAACAAGACACAGTCACAGAGAAAAGACTAGTAATTGTTCCTACATTAAAAATAAAAACTGCTGTATGACAAAAGCCATCAGAACAAACTTAAAAGACCAAAGAAAAATAGGAAGGTTTTTGCAATAAATGTAACCCTATGAATTAAAAGTATATGTGTGTATGTCTGCATATATATATAATTTAAACAAATGCATAGAGAAAAATGAGTAGTAAATTATATTTGAAAAGTAATTTGAAAATATGAGGCACATAGTCATTAAATATAGAAAAAATGTCCAACATTTTAACCAAATAATTGCAAAATTGTATTTCAGAGAAAACATCTTTCACCTATTAGATTGACAGATTTTAGAAAGAATGGTCATACTCAGAATAGCTATTGATGAGGAAAGACAAACTCTTGGTGGTACTTGAAATTGGTACAATATTTCAGGAGGTCATTTAGAAAAATATATGCTATTTACTTTAATAAAGTCTTACATACATTATCAAATTTAAAATATATATAGGCTATAATATAGAATATTTGTTTAAAAAAAGAAAGATAAATTAGACATATTTATTTGCTGTGATCAGACAGATGAAAGACTGAAGCCCTCTAGGCCAAAAGGAGGTGACCAGTTCTCACTGGGTTTTAAAACGTTGTTTACTTAAATTTTCTTTCTTCATATATTTTGTAACTTTCCTACAATAAATGTGCATTCTTTATGAAATAGAGAAAATAAAATCAATCTAATAAAAGACCCTCAAAGATGAAAAATGAAGTTAAAAAAAGAAAAATGATCTTAGTGTTTATACCATTTATCATGGTAATGCCACTTCTAATAACTTTCATAAAAAATAATAAGAATGTGGAAAACATTTTAGGTGATGATGTTTATTACGTTGTTATTTCAAATAGAGGAAATCTGGAAAACTTAAATGCCTTGTGAGAAATGATTTACCTAGTAAACCATGGTACCTCCATGCAATGGAATTATTATTCTTTTCTTTTTTAATATTTTATTTATTTATTTATTTGAGGGAAAAGAGAGAATAAGCATGAGCAGAGGTGGGAGTGGGGCAGAAGGAGAGGTAAAGGGGCAGAGGGAGAGGCATACTCCCCCCTGATGTGAGACTCCATCCCAGGACCCTGGGGTCATGACCTGAGCCAAAGGCAGATGCTGAATGGACTGAGCCACCCCACTTTCAAAAAATGAAAGTAAGAAGAGAATACTATTCTCTTATTCATATTCACAGAAGAGAATACTAATACTTCATGGAGTGAGTGGAACATGGTAAGATTCCCAATTATGAACAACAAAAGGCATTTACACAGACACAAAGGGAAAAGTGGGCAAATACACACAGAGTCCACAGCCCACCCCACAGCCAGCATGTGTACACACCTGGCAGCTGCCCACTGAATACACATACATTCTCACAGACCAAAATGTTCATAGGGTTTATGCCTGCGTGGTAGGGAATATAAGTAATTTTGATTTCCTTCTCTATGTCTGCTTGTATTTTCTAAATTCTCTACATTAAGTAATTATCACTATTTTAAAACACCCGTGACCACATTTAAATGCCCTTAATTCTTCCTTTCTTTTCTTTTTTAAGATTTTATTTATTCACTTGACATGGAGAGAGCACAAACAGGAAGAGTGGCAGGTGGAGGGAGACGGAGAAGCAGGATCCCCACTGAGCAGGGAGCCCAATGTGGGACCCCATCCCAGGACCCTGGGATCATGACCTGAGCCAAAGGCAGACACTTAACCACTGAGCCACCTAGGGCCCAATGCTCTTAATTCTTGACATAGAAATTATGCAAGTATATACTTCTATTACGCCAAAGCCAAAATGTCGTCATTTTTCATTTGTAACGGATGGAATACTTTCAACCATTTTTTATCTCTAAAGCAAATAGCTACCAAAAAAACCTTTTAATTAGATAAATAACATACAAAATTGGAAAATGTGAAGAGAAAAAGAATTACTCATGTTTCACTCCCTATTGAGGAACAAATAAACATTCGTTCACTCTCTTCTTTCTCAAACACAATTTCTTTCTGTATTAGGATTTTTAAAAATCAGAGGTTAAGAATGAAAGTAGTGATTTTCAACAAAATTGCTTCAGAAATTTAAAATATGTTTGATTTGTAGCATTTTATGTAAAAGTATGAATTGTTAGTACATGACATAGGAAAGTAGATTCATAATTTTCTAAAATTTACCTTTTAATTTAACCAATCAATTTTGTAAGTAGGTTTAAAGAAATAAAGCTTTAAGCTCATATTTAATATTGGATATTTATTCACGCCTAAATAAATGCTTTATTAAGAATAACACAAAAGGACATGCACAGACTTGTCACCTTTGCACTTTGCATCCGGAAATATGAAGTGCTTTCAGAAGCATGCACTATGGTCATCAAACGACTAGCAAGGATCTAGGTAAAGGTCATATGTAAAGAAAGAAGAATCTTTCCTTTTTAAAATAATTTTGGATGGCTCTAAGGAGAAATAGGAACAGATACTTGCCCTGTTTAGTATTAAATGAAAAACAGTACACATAATTGAATATATGTTTTTAAAAAATTTCCCACAACAGAGCACGTCTCCTTCCGCTGTTGAGCATATGGGGATTTTTTTTTTATTTTTCATTTCATATATTTCTCAAATTGTCTGTCATAGTAGTTTTAAAATAAAAAACTCTTTATTTTGTCTCTCCTGTTTCAAACTTTTATGTTAGAGAAAATCACTACCTTCCATAAGATGTCCTTTGTATTTCTAAAGTTGTCTTATGAATTGTATCCAGGTGTCCATTCTATTTGACTAAGAATTCTCTTTGGGTACAGGATTGTTTATTTTATCAACTGTGTGTATTCATGTCACTATCAGAACACAAAGTTGTTGGGTTATCTTTTAAGATTTTATTTATTTATTCATGAGAGACCTAGAGAGAGAGGCAGAGACATAGGTAGAGAGAGAAGCAGCTCCCTGCAGCAGACCCAATGCTGGACTTGATCCCAAGACACTGAGATCAGGAGAAGCCAAAGGCATATGCTAAACCACTGAACCACCCAGGCATCCCCAAAAAATGCATATCTCTTTTTTTTTTTTTTTTGAGAGGGAGACAGCGGAGAGAGGCAAGGGGAGAGAAAGAATCTCAAGCAGGTTCATCCAGTGTGAAGCCGGAGGCTGGGCTCAATCTCATGACCTGAGATCATGACCTGAGCCAAAATCAAGAACTGGACACTTAACCAACTGAGACACCCAGGTGCCCCCTCCCTTCTTTTTTATAATTTGGCCATTACCCTGGCAAATTCTAGGTAGCGATCTAAGTGCAATTTCTACTTTTTCCAATTTGTTTTTGATTTTTGTTCTGCATGGTGTTTCTTTAAACCTTTCCCCCTCTTTGAAAGAAGCTGGGGCTTCATAATCCTGTAAAATCATAGCTCCAAATACATAGAAGTTATCTTGTAAACTCTCTATAGGTATTTTAATTGATATACATTATTACTTCTAATTTTGTAAAAAACGTCTAACTGGTATGAAATCTTAATATAGACAATGTAAAATTCTCTAAAAGATTTTAATTTAACAATTCAGTTTTATGTAAAATAACTTACTGTATTAATGTAGTCCATCCTGCATCCTTGATGGGACAGTTACTCTCCAGCATACCTGCGCTCCTGCATTTCATGTGTCCAGGTGGGTTTGTCAAGTGGATATCCACTACCATGTACTTTCGATTTTCTTAGAGCTTTTGTATTTATCTCCGGACTTTCATTTTGTAAGCATTATATACACTTGTCTAAATTGACTGGATACTCCAGGGTATTTATTTCATCATCCTTCTGACCCATAGTGGACAAAGACTGAAGTGTGATCTTGACTTCATGGCACAATTGACTGACCAGGCCCCAGGAAACTGCCCTCCTTGGCTTCCCAGTCTCGTCTTGAAAGATGTTGAAGACAGAAGCTACAGAGTGACTCAGATATTTCACAACCTAGGAGCCATTCCAAAACATGTTAGGCATTTCATGACAATCTGTATGGGTGACTTAAAAATATATTGTTACAGTTAAAAGTATACCAATGGAATATTACTCAGGTATCAGAACGGATGAATACTTACTATTTGCATCGACATGGATGGAACTGGAGGGTATCATGCTGCGTGAAATAAGTCAAATGGAGAAAGACATTATCATATGGTTTCACTCACATGTGGAATATAAAAAACAGAGCAGTGGATCAAAGGGAAGGGGGGAACTGAATGGGAAGTCATCAGAGAGGGAGACAAACCATTAAAGACTCTTAGCTCTAGGGAACAAACTGAGGGTTGCTGGAGGGGAGGTTGAATGGGGGGATGGAGTGATTGGGTGATGGGCATTAAAGTGGGCACATGATGTGATGAGCACTGGATATTACACGCAACTGATAAATTACTGAACGCTAAAAAAAAATAAATCAAAGTTTATACAGTATACTTAGCATTTCAGGGTTGTGGGAAGCTGGGAGGGGAAAGGAACTGCCATTAGCTTTCCAGGAATGGTTTTGCAAGGGGAGCTAAGAGTCTACTGATCTCTAGAGATAAGATCATGCCTTGCATTTGCATACTGCTTTGTATTTCCATATATACCATTTCAGTTTGATTTTCCTACCTGCCTATTTGAATCAGAAGAACTGATATAATTTTCAATAAACTAAAAATATTGTAGCAAGAGAGATTTTGATCCTAAATAAGAGTAGAGGCATCGCCTGTTTTGTTCATGTTATATTCTCTATACCTGGGACAGCTCTTGGCACATACGAAATTGCCCATGTGTATCTGTTGAATGAATGAACCATAGGAAAAGTGGTTCAAGGCTAGCATACCCTGCCTCCACCCACCCAGGACTTGGGTTCTTGACTCAGAGTTTTTTTTCCTTTTACCAGTAATCTTATTTCTCAGAATGACAGATTAAACAATTAACAAAAGGTATTCAGAAATAATTTTCTGTGTTATGCAAACTTTCATTGAAAAAATGTCCAGTCCTCTGTATGTGTGGAATCAGCTATGTGTAGATAACATGGTTATTAATACTCCAAGCGTATGTTTTATTAAAATCTGCTGATATCCATAGATTCAGTTATGTCAAAGCAGTTTTATGGAAACCACAAGTGAAGTAAAGATGCCATGTCTGAGGGATGGACATAAAAAGCTAGTTATGAGCCCTTATTTACTGAATACCATCCCTGAAAACAAATCAATGATCAAATAAGGAAAACATTTATGCAATCAAAGCTATGTATCTAGCTCACATTGACCTAATCACTGCCGATTTATCACTTTATTTATACTCTAAAAAGTCATGAACAAATACACATGACTAATAACATCCAGTGGTGCTGTTTAAGACTACAAAAATTCAAGAACCAAAAAAGGCTTTATATCTTAATAATTGGCTCAGAAGGAAAGGTAAATTATATGTTTAGAATAAGTATATGGGAAATTGTTTTTCAAGTTGAAGTAACTAACCCTGTAGAAAATCTGAACTGAACAGACCTTGTTATCAGTATAATTCACTTGAAGTGCCTCCAGGCCAAGCAGTGCTCAGGGTGAGCTCGGAAGTGATTGAGCTGTCAAAGCCCAAGAAACAGTTTGGTGGCAGATACCTAGAGACGTCGACAAGCTCTTCTCAAAAAGACAGCCCTAAAATATCCTATAATGGTTTATTGCACATGAGACCAAAAAATATGACCAAAAAATGGGAGAAAAATAAGATAATGAGTGCTGCAATAAAAATGAAAGAACATGGAACATTTTTCTCTATTTCAGGCCAACTGCTGTTATAAAATATAAAAGTTCATTGTTCTTGAAATGAAGGGGTAAGGGATTCCTGAAGTTCACCCTTTTACTGTTTGTCACTGGTGCTTAGAGATCATTTCATCATTCTGACAAATATTAAAAGTGAAAGCTTTTTTGTGATTTTAATAATAAATTTTTATAAAACTCATAAAGAGTCCATTCTCTGTCTGAAATAAAAGGAAATGATGAGAGGTTTTTCATGTTTTTGAGGTATAAGGGATAATTTAATGTACAGAAAAATGTTTTATTTTCTCTCTTCTCTCTTCATTAGAGAAAAGCTTTTTAGAACAGTATTAATAAAAGTTATCTTGAAAAGAAACGCTTCCGCTGTTCTTTCTGGCTTTAGTCAGACATAACTTTTTAAGGATTTTATTCATTTATTTGAGAGAGAGAATGAGAGAGAGAGAGAGAGAGAGAGAGAGAGAAAGCATGAGCAGAGAGGTGAGGAGCAGAGGGAGAGGGAGAAGCAGACTCCCCAATAAGCAAGGAGTCAGTCATGGGGTTTGATCCTGGGACTCTGGGATCATGACCTGAGCCAAAGGCAGACACTTAGATTGAGCCAACTAGGTGCCCCCAAATCAGACATAAACTTAAAACTAGGTCTGTATAACTGAAATTTCCAAGAGCCATTTATTCTTAATAATTATTTTAATTAATGACAGAAACTAGTTAGGTTCCAAATATAATCCATTGGCAGATACCACCTCTTGTCTCCACAAATGTCTTTTAAAAATTACATTATTTATCAGTGGAAGCACAAATGGTACGATATTTGGGCCTAAATATTCTTTTCCTTAGATAGAATACTTTAATTATTTTACAAAACATTATGTAAATTATGAATTGGTAAACTGTGTATATTTATAAATAAATGTGTGTGTGAATAGGACTTGAATATTGACCATTTCATGCACCTGTTATTATTTTGCAGTGCTGTTACATTCATTCCTTAATTTAGAACATTTGGCAACTTGCTGCCAATGATTTTTTCCATATTAATCCAATCTTCTTACTTCTCTTTAATTCTTATACATTAGTTTTCTATTCCAGCCTATCAAATTACCCCCAAATTTAGTGGCTTAAAAAACAAACCTTTTTTTTTTTTAATCTCACACATTGTCTTAGATTCAGAAATTTCTAAGCATCTTAACTTGGTGGTGTAGCTCAGGATCTTTTATGAAGGTGTAATGAGATGTTGGCAAGGGCTGCTGTTATCTGAACACTGACATCTGGGGTGAGATCTGTTTCAAAGTTAGCTCACCCAGTTAAATGTTAGCCAGAGGACTCAGTTTCTCCCCATAGGACTTCTAATGATGTGATATCTTACCTCACCTACAATAACTGACTAATACCCTTTTTATTTTTTTTATTTTTTTTTTACCTTTATTTTTTTTTTTATAAATTAATTTTTATTGGTGTTCAATTTACCAACATACAGAATAACACCCAGTGCTCATCCCGTCAAGTGTCCCCCTCCGTGCCCGTCACCCATTCACCCCCACCCCCCGCCCTCCTCCCCTTCCACCACCCCTAGTTCATTTCCCAGAGTTAGAAGTCTTTATGTTCTGTCTCCCTTTCTGATATCTCCCACACATTTCTTCTCCCTTCCCTTATATTCCCCTTCACTATTATTCATATTCCCCAAATGAGTGAGAACATACACTGTTTGTCCTTCTCCGATTGACTTACTTCACTCAGCATAATACCCTCTAGTTCCATCCACGTTGAAGCAAGCCTCGGTGCCCATCGAAAGATGAATGGATAAAGAAGATGTGGTTTATGTATACAATGGAATATTACTCAGCCATTAGAAACAACTAATACCCTTTTTAACACCATTGCACCTTCCAAGATTTTTTTTTCTTTAGTCACTAGCAACCGTATCCAGAATTTCTTTCTTCCTCTCAGCATCAGTCTTCTGCTATGCTTTCTAATTAAAATTGCTGATTTCTAGGAGATTAAAATAAATCTTGAAATTCTCTATTAAAAATTAAATATAGGAAATTGAGGGTTACCTGTTTACTTCTACTCTAAACCTACAAAATTAGAAGTACCAAATTTAAAAAAGAATATATACTTATGGTTCTGAAAAAGAAAAAAAAGGTCTCATAAGTGGACCAGTAATTAGAAGAAAAATTTGGAAGCTAAATAGTAGATAGTATGACATTCAAAGAGCTAAATAAAACATGATCCCCAAAACAGGACAGATCCAATAGCAAGCCCTGGCTACTGTGCTCACATAGGGCAGAGGCCTTAACAAGGAATCTAAATAAACCAAAGGAACACAGGCTACTACTATCCTAATCGATCTTTTCCTCCATACTACGAAAAGACAACCGAAAATTATGAGAAATAATTAACAGTAGAAAACCATTAGCATGAAATATAAAAACAAAGTGAGGAAACAGAATTTACCCTGGAAGAAAAAGAGATAATTCAGGTAATTTTTTGAGGATTTTCTTTATTTCCCCACCTGTTCAGTGCTGCATTTTGCTCACTATTATTATTTTTGTAGTGGGAAGTCATTCAGGGTATCTTTTCCACTATTCTGCCAGAAATTAAATTCTAAAGAACTATGTAAATATAAATAAAAATCTAACCCATCCTCAAATTCACTATGAATTAATGACATCTATTGGACAAAGAATGACGTTTGCATCAGGAGCAGAACCTAAGACCAAGAAATATTTAAAAATTATTTTAAAAATACAACAAATGCTATGATTAAAGATACGACTATAATTAGAACTGGAATACATATTGTAAATAGTTAAATTCCATGATTCACACTAAGAAAGTTGAGCCTAGAGTGAATGCCAGCAATTGGAATTCACATACAACTCTTGTTAAATCTATAAGGCATCTGTTTAGTTTATTTAGCTAATCTAGCCTGCCAGTGAGGTAGAATTAGAAATTCATAATTATCTTACCCTTTATAATTAGATAAAAGGATCCTGAGAAGTAAGTCTCTAGTAAACCCAAATTGGTTTTATCTTTAACTTTAGGAGTCAGAAAGTGAGTTTCTTTTGAAGGATGTTACATCTGACCATTTATGAACATAGACAGGCTCTATCTCTTCTTCTTCTTTGACCTAGGACTGGCTCATTCGAAAGCAATAGTCAGTGTTGGTTGGCAATTAACTTGTGGAAGAGTGATGACTCATAGGAACACCATGGCCTGACTTTTGCTCTAGAAATGTCTTTCCTATTTTGCTACCTGCCTTTTACTTTTTATTTTTTATTAAAAATGTATCATATAATGCCATATAATAAACTAGATGAGTCTGGAAAAGTATTCATGTAAATCTATAAAATTGTACAATTTGAGTAATGGTGTCTGGTATTTCAAATAACAGAAAGGAACCAGAAAAAAATACTGTTATTGTGGCTCTGAACAGTATTACTCTGCAAAAAAAAACTCATAGAAATTAATTCAGAATGTGTATAATTTCAGGAAAGGAAGAAGAGGGAATAAGGAAGGACAGAGAGAAGGCAGGGAAAGAGGGGAGGAGAAGTTTAGTAGACTTTTTTCAGTCCCAGAAAATGTAATGAAAAGAGAATCAAAATTTTAGGCTAAAGAGAAGAAATGTGAAGGGTCCATGAAAATTACTGGTTTTCTTTGTTTAGGTCTTTTTCCTTTTAACTTTTTAAAACAGAAGCTATTTAAATCACAAGGGCTAGTTCCTAATAATTCATGAAGACGATGAGATCACTGGTTTTTTCAACATAAAACATAGAATTGTGTCCTTAGAATTGAAGCCATAAATATTTTATGCATTTATTTGGTGTTTGTTTTTAAATACACAATCAACTTCATCTTTTTTTTCTCCTCATATAATGTGAATCAGCACTGTAAGGTAAAAGAAATCTGAATTAAAGGAATATTGTGTCTATATTGTGGGCCTTTCTTACAGGGACCAAACCACATCAGAATATTGTGTTTAATTTTGCATATTATTTTGAGGAGGAAGTTGAAGAACTAAGCAATATCCAGATGCTTCACAAGATATGATGAAGAATCTATAAATTATTTCATATGAAAAACAGATGAATAGCTGGGGCTGCTGAGCCTAAAACAGAATGGATGCATCTAAACTATCTTTGGATATTTAAAATCTTGTTTTTTTTTTTTATATCTCTGTGGGTATAGTTATAGTACCCGTGAGTATATTTGCACATAAAAGTAGATTAGAATTAATGTGTGTTCTTCCAGAGGGCAAAATTAAGAGGAAAGTTATGAAGTAGATTTAAAATCAAGATTAAAAGGAATTATTTTAAAACTGAAATAACATCACAATGGAGAACCCTTATGTGACAGTGGGTCCCATCATTTGAGTCAAAGGCAGATTAGCACCTCTCATAAATGCTGAAAAGTTTTCTCAATCTAAAAAGGAATTTGGGCAAAATGAGTCCATGGGTTCCTCCTTAAGATCCACAGGTATCACTGGGATCAGTTCAGTGCACTTTAGGAAAGATTCAGTGGCTGTAGAGAAAATACTGAGAAAGGCAATTTTTTTTTAAGATTTTATTTATTTATTCATGAGAAACAGAGAGACAGAGAGGTAAAGACACAGGCGGAAGGAGAAGCAGAGAAAGGCAATTTGAATGGCCAACGACAAGAATGGGTTTCTTAAGAAAATATACTAAAAGTACTAGGACTCTCATCTTCAAAGTTAAGGATAGAATTTAAAGTTTAAAAGAATTGCAAAGTTTATTTACATTACTGTTGAGAGACTTTGTAATACATGTTACCCTTTAATCCACATTCAAAAAAACGGAGACAACATTTACTTTTAGAAATAAAAAAGAAAAAGAATGCAGCCACAATACTGTGGATGCAATTCTGGAATAAGAAGCTAAGAAGTGTTCCTGGTGGACCCCAAGGGTGTCTCCATTCTGATTAACCATCCATACTTGGGGCAGATTAATCTTTGTACCTGGTGAAGCAAGAGGATACCCCAGTCAAAGCCCTACTGATGTCACTCTTCTATTCAGAATCCTTCCATATCTTCTGAATTCTATTTTTTTTAAGATTTTATTTATTTGAAAGAGAAAGAGAGAGAAATCAGGGGTAGGGGCAGAGGAAGAGGGAGACAGAATCTCAAGCATACTCTACAAAAAACACAGAGCCCAACACAGTGCTGGATTCAGCAACCCTGAGATCATGACCTGAGCTAAAACTACAAGTCAGATGTTCAACTGATTGAGCCACCCAGGTGCCCCACGTCTTCTGAATTCTTATGAACAAAGTTCAAATGTGTTGTCATCCATGATCTGACACCAACTATCTACAAGCCCCACTTTCAACTATTCATATACCAGCCAGATACCTTGTACATTCCAAATCTCATGTCTTGGCTTTAGATGTTCCCACATATTTGGCATGGCTTTCCTTCCAATTTCTCCAATTTCTGCAAATGTCCACCTCTGACTTATCTTTGAAACCTATAGCGGAGGCTATCATCTCCACAAAACCTCTCCTGATTTTCCAGATTGAAACAAGCTTCCTTTCTCAACTCTTTTTAATGTCACTTAAATTCTTTATACTCAAGTTGTATAAGAACATGTCCTAGTTCGCCCATGAGAGTTCACCCCTTAAACTTCTACAAGCAAGATCCACTTCTTAGGATTCCCCATAGGTCCTTGTATATGGCAGGTGCTACATAAATATCTGTTAAATGAATGACAATGAATGTTTTGCCACATCAAACAATTACAAAAAATGTCACTGAGTCCCCAGAACAATCCATCCTGCTGCACCATTCATTCAGAGTCAATCCCAGGGGTGCCAGCAAGGAAAAGCAGCAGTAGCCCAGTGAGCAGATTGCAGAGGTGCCCAAAACCAAGCCCAGACCCACCATGTAGATTGCTCCTCATCGCTGGCTGTTCTCTTACCCTCTCATCCTTGTACTACATTTATAGCTTACAGGAGCTGGGCACAGGCCACCCAAATTGAATAGTAAATCTACAAGCATATTTCTCAATGAGTCATTGAGTGAAAATCTTTGTAGCTTCCAGAATCCACTCTGGCCACCAACATTTACACCAGCCCTTCTTAATTGTTTACTTTCATTTTCTTTATTTTATTTCCAGTTTCTTTAATTTCCCATCATCACTTGATGTACTGAGTTGACATTTTCCCCCAAATATTTCTTCTTAATTTACTCTATCTTAACACCTTTTATTTTCCCCTATCTTATGAAAACTACCTCTCTTAACAATCAAATCTTTTTTTTTAATTATTTATTTATTTGGGGGGGTGAGGAGGGGCAGAGGGAGAGAGAGAGAGTCCCAAGCAGACTCTGCACTAAGCATGGAGCCCAACATGGGCTCCATCTGACAACCCTGAGATCAGGACCAGAGCTGATATCAAGAGTTGGAGGCTCAACTCTTGACTGTGCCACCCAGGTGCCCCCCAAAATCAGATCTTTTAAGCAAACTTATTTGAATATTCTTGATGATTATTCTCCATGTATCTTTGTTAGTAGACTGACCAGATTTAAAGGTCATAGAATGAGTATAATTTTATGAACAAAAGAACAGAGGGTAAATTTTGGTGATGATATTAATGATGATGTGTTCTTATGGGATTTGTCCCATCTTTTCTTCCTTACTATCTTTTATTTATTTTCATATGAATAAGAAATGCTGTGTCTGTGACAAGATCACATGCTGCTACTTTTTAACAATAAAAGGTAAACAAAAAGTTTTCTCAAGTCAACTCAGATTTCTGGCTTGCATATTGTTTTCATATTTAAAAAAACCCTAATACTTAAATTTTGCTATAGTTAACCACTAGAGATTTCCGTATCTTTATTCATTTTCTATTTTCAAAGTTACTCCTTTTTTTGTATATTTTTTATTGGAGTTTGATTTGCCAACATATAGCATAACACCCAGTGCTCATCCCGTCACTAATTTTTTTTTATTTTTTCCCTTTCACTAATTTTATTCCCTTTCACTAATTTTTTATATTCTCCAAATGAATGAGACCATATAATATTTATCCTTCTCCGATTGACTTACTTCACTCAGCATAATACCTTCCAGTTCCATCCACGTCGAAGCAAATGGTGGGTATTTGTCATTTCTAATGGCTGAGTAATATTCCATTGTATACATAGACCACATCTTCTTTATCCATTCATCTTTCGATGGGCACCGAGGCTCCTTCCACAGTTTGGCTATTGTGGACATTGCTGCTATAAACATTGAGGTGCGGGTATCCTGCCGTTTCACTGCATGTGTATCTTTGGGGTAAATCCCCAGCAGTACAATTGCTGGGTCTTAGGGCAGGTCTATTTTTAACTCTTTGAGGAATCTCCACACAGTTTTCCAGAGTGGCTGCACCAGTTCACATTCCCACCAACAGTGCAAGAGGGTTCTTGTTTCTCCACATCGTCTCCATTTGTTGTTTCCTGTCTTGTTAATTTTCCCCATTCTCACTGGTGTGAGGTGGTATCTCATTGTGGTTTGTATTTCCCTGATGGCAAGTGATGTGGAGCATTTGATTTGTATTTCCCTGATGGCAAGTAATGTGGAACAGTGTCTTATGTGCTTCTTGGCCATGTCTATGTCTTCCTCTATGAAATTTCTGTTCATGTCATTGGCCCATTTCATGATTGGATTTTTTTGTTTCTTGGGTGTTGAGTTTGATAAGTTCTTTATAGATCTAGGATACTAGCCCTTTATCTGATATGTCATTTGCAAATATCTTTTCCCATTCTGTAGGTTGTCTTTTAGTTTTGTTGACTGTTTCTTTTGCTGTGCAGAAGCTTTTTATCTTGATGAAGTCCCAATAATTCATTTTTGCTTTTGTTTCCCTTCGTTTCATAGATGTATCTTGCAAGAAGTTGCTGTGGCCAAGTTCAAAAAGGGTGTTTCCTGTGTTCTCCTCTAGGATTTTGATGGATTCTTCTCTCACATTTAGATCTTTCATCCATTTTGAGTTTATCTTTGTGTATGGTGTAAGAGAATGGTCTAGTTTCATTCTTCTGCACATGGCTGTCCCATTTTCCCAGCACCATTTATTGAAAATCAATGCCCAGAAGTCAGTGGCATTTCTATACACTAACAATGAAACTGAAGAAAGAGAAATTAAGGAGTCAATCCCATTTACAATCGCACCCAAAAGCATAGGATACCTAGGAATAAACCTAACCAAACAGGTAAAGGATCTATACCCTAAGAACTACAGAACACTTCTGAAACAAATTGAATAAGACACAAAGAGATGGAAAAATACTCCATGCTTATGGATTGGAAGAATTAATACTGTGAAAATGTCAATGCTACAAAGGGCAATTTACACGTTCAATGCAATCCCTATCAAAATAACATGGACTTTCTTCAGAGGGTTGGAACAAATCATCTTAAGATTTGTGTGGAAAAGAAAAAAAAAAGATTTGTGTGGAATCAGAAAAGACCCCAAATAGCCAGGGGAATATTGAAAAAGAAAACCAGAGCCGGGGGCATCACAATGCCAGATCTCAAGTTGTACTACAAAGCTGTGATCATCATGACAGTGTGGTACTGGCACAAAAACAGACACGTAGATCAATGGAACATAATAGAGAACCCATAAATGGGACCTCAACTCTATGGTTAACTAATACTTGACAAAGCAGGAAAGACTAGCCACTCAAAGTTACTCCTATAGGAAACTTAATTTTATTCATTACTCTTTCCAAAAGAGAACTGAATACCTATGGGTGACTCTTTATAGTCGACATTTTATTTCAAAGGCAGATGGGTTAGAAGACACATCTGGGCATGTCTATGAGGGTTGCCCAGATGTGTGCTTGTGCATGGAATTGCAGAGCATCCCAAGAGAAAACTCACGGTGTAGGAAGGAATCAGACACAATGAGTCTAAGCCCATTAAAATGTCTTCAGTAACTGGAGAAGAGAGAGAACTTCTGATTTTGGATAGTGTCTGTCAGCTGCATTTTTCTCCCAAACCCCAGACACCTGGACCCCATGGAAAACAAGCAAGCAAAAATGGAAGGTACAGTTTTGGTGACATCTCTATAGCAGCACCTTCTCTACCCACAACATCAAAGACACTGTGCCATGAGAACTTCCAAGTGCCTAACACCTCATGCTTGGCAATGGCTGGCACCCAACTGGGGAATCATAGGGTTCAAAGGAGCAGCCTGAGTGCCAGAAGGAGCAGACATTTTGGACATATGTGGAAAATATCTGCGAGTCCCAAGAAATACCAAGGGGTCACCTTGCATCAACTTGAAGTCATTTGGGCAGAAGGGGTGAAAACCAATGAAATTAGGTTGCTGCTCTTTATGGGACCCCCACCTATGCCCATTGGCTGGAGAAGCAAGAGGATACTCAGGTTTCACATAATATTGATCCTAATCACCCAACACACTGGGGCAACAAAAAAACTATAGCACATACACTAACAGACACATCCCTCAGACTATGTATTACGCTTCTGTGATTTTTCACTTTTAAGACTTCCCTTGATAATCATTTATGCCATTTATATAAAAAAAAGCAGAGGCTAGAAAATCATATGGCTTTCTTCCCTGGAGCCTGTACACCTTCAGATGAATACACATTTCACAATATATCTCTGTTGCATGGGTAAACATAGAAGGATGTCTTTCTTTTCCAGGTGCAGCAGGATATAAATAATTCAACACTAATGCCTAAAGGACTTCTAACAGTGTTTTTTATTCTGTATTCAATTTCATCACTAAACTCAGTAGCAGGTGGTAAATTTTACAGCTGTACTTTCTTATAAGCAGTGTCCAAGGTAAAGCTGAAGAACCATCACTAACAGCTGGATGGAGTCAGTAGTCACTGAATTGCTATTTGGAATAGCAGAAGCCTGAGGCACAGGTGTACAAATCAGAGATTTGGGAAAGGCATCTCTGCTTATTGCTCTTATTATTACTGAGCAAGAGTCATGTTCTCTAAAGACTCCTAACTCTGGGAAACGAACTAGGGGTGGTGGAAGGGGAGGAGGGCGGGGGTGGGGGTGAATGGGTGATGGGCACTGAGGGGGACACTCGACGGGATGAGCACCGGGTGTTATTCTGTATGTTGGCAAATTGAACAGCAATAAAAAATAAATTTATTATATAAAAAAAGAGTCATGATCTCATTCTGGCTCCTGACAATGGTTCTCTCTGGGCCTTCTGTTAAGGGCCAGTTGGTGCTAATAACTTAGAAAAGGTACAAACATTTAGGAGAATTGCATTTGGCTCTGCAGTAGGTTTGATACCCGGTATAGTAATCAAAATCCATCGTCTCACCTGTCATCAATGTTTGTGACCCAGACAGGACTGTGCCGATCGGTTCTATGTGAAAGATTACCCAGGAGAAAGAAAGGTGGCCAGGAATCTAGAATATGCTTGTCAAACTGTCATATGCCCAGGGGTCAACTGAGGGGGTCTTGTTAAGATGTAGATTATGACCTAGTAAGTCTGGGGTTTGGCACAAGAATTTGCATTTCTAACAAGCTCTCAGTTGATGCTGAGGCACCTGAGGACAATTGTCTAAGACAGAGCCTAGGGTCTGAGATAGAGTGGGGTCTTTTATGCCAAACTAAGTGCTGGGGAGTGATTCTGTGGCAGCACGCCACTATAGATAACCTTAATGTTGAAAAAGAGTGTGACTAGTTCAATGTTTGGGGAAGATAAGAGTCTGTACCACATAAGCTTGGCGATTGATACAATGGAAAGAAAAAGAATTCAAAAATGTGTTCTCTGTTTACAAGGGGATTGCCAACTTATAAATGCCAGAAGACTCTGAGCATTCGTATTTTATTGTAACTCAAATGTACCACCAGCCTATGGGCTCAGATAACAGCAGATACACTTCCACGCTTTAATTTCCCTGGCTGTGGTTCTTACCTACACATCTTTGGGAACACATAATACCTTTGCCTCCCACTCCGGGTATTACCGGGTAGTCTCCCACATGTTGCCTATGTTCAGGAACTGTTCTTTTATATGTTTGGTTCTGGCTTCCTTATTGGCTTGAGGCTAATATTTCTTCTTGTCAGTGCCCTCTGTGACCTTCTGCCCTCCTCCCAGGACTGGCTCCTGGTGGTTTCAGAGCTGCAGGACACTGGGTGCAAAGCTTAGGATGTACAATTGAAGGGAATCCTTATTCCTCATCCCTGAGATTTCCTTTCATGTGGAGGAACATTCATTCATGAACACTACCGTCCTCTCCCACCTCCCCCTCCATTCCAATGTACTTCTCAACTAGGGAAGAGATGCAGAAGGGGGAAAAAAAAAGGTTAATCTAGCTTCTTTTCCCTTTCTCTAGAGCAGTGATTCTCAGAGTGCAGACTTTGAACCAACACATCCACGCCACTTAAAAATTGCTAGAAATGCAAACTATTGGTCCTCATCAGACTTATATAATCAGAAGCTGGTGGTGGTAGGTGAGATCCGGTAACCTATGGGGTGGACGCCCCCTCTGGGTGGATTCTAGGGCAGCGGTTGGCAACATTAGAGTGTCTCAGACTTACTCCCATAGGTTCTGATTCTAGACAAAGTTATGGAAGAGCAATGTTTATTGGCTCTTCTTATAGAAAACAGATAGGATTATCAGGAAAAAATAATTTTAAGTCAAAATAAGGCAAAATATAAACACACACTCTGAAGAGTAACAAAGCATAATTTGTGAGAGAAATTACATCACTCTTTTTGACCCGGCTAAGATTTGTAATCAGGAAAGAATGGGCTGTTTATTTTGAAAAATAACAAAGAAATTCTTTAGGGAAAGGAATTTTATGGGTAACATTAAGTGCATGGCCTTCAAAACACTCTGACTGCTGAACTTATTCTTCTGCTCTTCAGTCAGCTGTGATTTTTTATTTACTGTAGAATAAACTATGACCCAAACTGGGTCTACTGCAGTGAGAAAGAAGTCTCAATAAAAATATGCCTATCAGGGTCAAACTCACATGGCCACATATGCAATAGCTCATAGAATGTGAATCTTGGGGATGCCTGAGTAACTCAGTGGTTGAGCATCTGCCTTTGGCTCAGGGCATGATCCCGGGGTCCTGGGATCGAGTCCCACATCAGGCTCAACAAGAGCACGCTTCTCCCTCTGCCTATGTCTCTGCCTCTCTCTGTGTGTCTCTCATGAATAAATAAAATCTTTAAAAAAAAAAAAGAATGTGAATCTTGGTACTTTCACAGCAAATGCATCTCCAAAAAATATTTAAATTGTTTATTCATTCATTTATTCATAAAGCATTCTAGAGATCTGAGTACCTCCACTGTGCCAAGCTCTGAGGCTATAAACACAACAATTTTTAAGAAATGTTCTCTGTGTGTGAAAGTATTTTGTCAATCATTCTATTAGCATTTATATGTGATTGAAAAATGTGTGTACATATGCCAAAAAATTCATCTCATTCAGTTTTCCCAAGAGCCCTATGAGATAGGAATCTGTCTGATTTTTTTGGATGGGGAGCTGAATGAGGCTTAGACACACTGTGCCCCTTGCTCCAACTTTCAACTCTTTTCTCCTTCACTTAGTGCAAACAGCTTCTTTTCCTGAATAGTCAACTTATTTACTCTATTTTTATGTGAAGATTTATTTCTTTATTTGAAAAAGAGAGAGGACAGAGAGTGGAAGAGGGAGAGGGAGAGGGAGAGAGAGTCTTAAGCAGACTCCATGCTGAGTGCACGATGCAGAGCTTGATCTCACGACCCTAGGATCATGACCTTAGCCAAAACCAAGAGTCAGATGCTAAACTGACTGTGCCACACAGGTACCCTGACAGCTGATTTACTCCTAGGTACAAGTTCCTTTTAGATAATAGATGATAGATGACATTACTCTTGGGAGTTCATCAAGGCAGCCATGGTAGGTTGGATGATGCCTCCTTCCCAAAAATATGTCTACCCAGAAGCTGTGAATGTGACTTTTTTTTTTTTTTTTGGAAAAGAGACTCTGCAGGTGTCAGTGAATTAAGGATTTCAAGATGAGATGATCCTGGATTGTCTGAATGGGCCCTAAATCCAATGATAAGGGTTTTTATCAGAAGAGGCAAAAATAAAATAGAAGGCAAGACCATATAGAGAAAGAAGCAGAATTTGCAGGGGCACTGCCACAAGCTGAGGAGCACCTGAAACTACCAGAAGCCAGAAGAGACTGGGAAGGACTCTCGCCTAGAGCCCTCAGAGGGAGTGTAGCCTGCAACACCTTGATTTCAGACTTCAGGCCCCAAAGTTTCGAGAAAATCTATTTTTATTGTCTGAAGCCCCCAAGCTTATGATAATTTGTTATGGCAGCCCTAGGGAACAAATATAGCAATTCATTTCTTAAATTACTCTCCTTGACAATCCTAAATCATGTTCTATCATGACAAATGCATATTTGCAATCTTTCCTTGGTTCTTAATCTCCTGATAGCAAGGGTTCCACTGTCAACCAGAACCTATTCTGTTAAAATGCTTGCCAGTGAAGCATCCTTGAAGAAGAGTTTGAAATACTAGTGGAGATTTGGGGTTTTTTAATGAACATGCAACTATTCCCTAGAAGATGAGAAATAAAAGAGACAGAGGTAGAGAGATAGAGAGGAAGAGATGAGGGAGGGAAGGCAAACCTATTTGTCTGAAATTACATTTGTAACTGATTTAACTCTACAGTTAACTTTTAAGGTTATATTTCTTGAACACAAGCATGCTGATTTCTTAGAAGGAAAATATAAGAAAGTTTCAGAGTGTTTAAAGTGCTCTAACCAGCATGAGTTTCCCCAGGCTTTGGTAACACCTGCAGCCAACTTTAAGCCCCATGGTATTACCCTGCTACCAGCAAGCTAGATTCCTGCAGCTATAAGCACTGATCCTGTGCCTACTTTCAAAGACTTTAATCACAGTGGGTTTTCTTTCAAGCAAAGTTAGCTGAGAAATACAGCTCTGTGCAAAGGCTTACCGGTGGGGTTCACTTGTTGTAAATAGTTATTTTCATAATTTTCTTTTATTTTTTCACTATAAAATGAAAAGGAAGCAACATCGGTGATTTTCCCCCTATCTTCTGCAAAGTGTACGACACTATATAATTACAAATCCGTCAGAATAAATGGATGCAGGTTGAGATTTTAATTGCATTTTTTAACCAGCTAACTTTGGAAGTATGCATGAGAGACATAGAACATAAAAGAAATGTACCGCTTACTGCAGTCTGTGCCTCGTGCCGAGCATACATGCTGGGTGAGTGGGCTTCTGAGATAAATTTCCCAAGAAGGATACAAAGAGCTATAATAATCTAATGACCCTCGCTCTTTAGAGCTGAGGAAACTGTACATAAGTAACTCAAGACAGGCTTTACTCTTCTTATATAAAAATTTTTAAGGAATGGAGCAAAAACAATAAGTGGACACTGCAGCCAGATATTTCTAAATAGGATGGCATGTGGTCTAACCATCTGAGGGTGGACTCTCAACAACTTATTTGAGGCAAAAATTATACTTGGAATAAAGTTGGAAACAGGACTCTCCATTTAGTGTTTTCAAAGAGTCCATGCAGCTGGGAATTTCCTCAGGACTTGAGATGAATATTTACTTTTGAGGTGTTTCCGACAGTAATTTCACCTCATTTTCTCTTGCACTTTCAGGAAATTCAGAAGTTTCTTGGGGCTGGTTAAAGAAAAAAAATAGGAAAAAAGTTTCACTCTTTGATATCTGCCTGAAACTTTTTTAATCAGAGCTACTTGGCTAGTCATAAATTCTGCGTTATCTTCTCTTGTAAGGATTCCCACGGCTGTGTTGGTGCACCCAAGATGATAATGAATCATGATTCCTTTCTGTCACCCAGAGCCAATTAGAATTTTCTCAGTTTTCTGCTGAAGTGCCCTTTAATGCACTAGATAAAATTGAGTGCATTCTATGATAACACCATAGAAGTTATCCTAATCATTTCTGTTGCTGAGGCAGAGTCTCCTAGCCACATAAACTACTTGCTAATAAGTCAACAGCAGAGATCTACAATATGAGGTCTGGATAGAATCCCTTTTTCTATTTTAATATATGATCTCCAAAACTGAAGCTATCTGTGAGGTAGAAAGACCATGAATAACAACTAAATTCTATCCTATTTTGTATTCAAATGAAGACTATCTGTTGGGCCTTAGTGGAAATTCAATCGAATTCAGTGTAAAAAGCATTAAAAAGTGATTATGCTTTCAGGGGCAGTCTAATGGGAATGAGACACTTTGAAAAACTGAATATCAAGTAGAGTGTGACAAGTGTTTTCACTGGGAAGAAACTGGACTGGAGGAGGAGACAGGGCAATAGACAAGATTAATCCCAACTGGATGGCTTTCAAAAGGTTTTGTTGAAGGAGGGCCCACTTAAGTTGTAGCATAGAGGGGTAGTGAGGATTTGGGCAGGCAAACCTGAGCAAAAAACACTCCAGGGTTAGACGACGGCCACAAAACTAACTACAGATTAGGAGGAAGCCAGAGAAAGAGGTAACATTTCCAAACATGGAGAAATACTTTGATTTTTCTAATTTCAGGAGACAAAAATGTATACAGTCCAGCTCCAAGGGAGGCCCTAATCCTGTCTTCAAATTCACACAGGCAGCAGAGCTGGGAATCATATTAAAATGATTTCATAAGCTCTCTCTGACCAAAGGATTCTATTGACTCTTCTCTTTTTAGATTACTGCAGTTATAACAATATCTTTTTCTCTCTCTCTTTCTCTATATTGTGACCTTTTTTTGATTCAACTCCCAAATGACTTGTCACATGGGATGCTGGGGTGAGTCAAAAGTACCATAGATTTTAAGACAAAAGTGTTTTTTCTATATCAGAAAGGGAGACAGAACATGAAAGACTCCTAACTCTGGGAAACGAACTAGGGGTGGTGGAAGGGGAGGTGAGCGGGGAGTAGGAGTGACTGGGTGACGGGCACTGAGGTGAGCAGTTGACGGGATGAGCACTGGGTGTTATTCTATATGTTGGTAAATTGAACATCAATAAAAAATAAATTTATTAAAAAAATACATTTTCGAATAAAAAGTACAAGACTTGTATCCTAAAAAAAAAAAAGTGTTTTTTCCTAAATTTAGGACATCATTTTTAAAGGATAGCTAGAATTGCTGCTCTAAAATGTACACCTAATGTATTGTGATAAAGTTGAGGTCATTTTATATATATATATATATATATATATATATATATATATATAATGAGCAAATTCTTTAAAAAGATCTCTTACTTTTTTCTATTTGCCAGAATACTGTGAAGTTTTTCATAATTATTATTTTAAATTTATCTAAATAGGAAAATACTTGTCTATTGAACTCTATAATGAGATGCTTTTATTTTCTTGTTGAATATGTTTGTGAGGAGGCATTAACTTGGAAGGTCTCATAAAGGGAGCCTAAAGGCAGGAAGGCAGACTGGCATTGACTCCATTGTCATGTGGCTTTGGCCAAGGAATAGCAACTTCTTGTGCCTCCCTTCTTACTATTCCTTATAGAAAAGGGGAGATGTTAAGTATGTATCCCTACTTAACTCACATAGATGAAATGGAAATAAAAGGAGATAGGTAGGGGTGCCTCGGTGGCTCAATCTGTTAAGCTTCTGCCTTGGGCTCAGGTCATGGTCCCAAGGTCCTGGGATGGAGCCCCACATGGACTCCCTGCTGAGCTTTTCCCTGTCTCTCAGTCCTCCCTCCCTCCCTCCCTCTCCCTGCCTCATGCTCTCTCTCACTCTCTATATCAAATAAATAAATAAAATATTTTTTATGAAGGAGATAGGTGAAAGAACTATTTAGATAAAAATATCTGATTACTGCAGCAACTCTTTAGTAAATTCTTGCTGATTCTGTGAAGGATTCAGAAGGTGATATAGGGAAATCTAACAAAAAACACATGGTTTTATATTGAGCATTGGCCTTTGTGTCTGATACAGTGTCAATTTTTAAATTTTTTAAATTTATTTTATTTATTTTTTCAATCAAAGAATAATTGACATGCAATGTTGTATTTATGTCAGATGTACAACATAATGATTGGATATATATACATTTATATGCAATTTATATACATTATGAAATGGTCACCACAAGGAGGCTAGTTACCACCTACTACCATGCAAAGTTGTTACAATATTATTGACTGTATTCCATGTACTATACAGTATATCCTTGTGTCAGAGGATGAAAAATTTGAGCAAGAATCCTTGTAATCACCCTGGCTAGAGATCACGCTGCCTATAAATTTTAATGGAGAATATTTATTTAAGGCATTAAATAAAGGTCAGAATACCAATATAATATTCCATTTAAAAAAACTAAAGATTGTGACTTAATCGATGGTTATAAATTCTCTTGCAGATTAATTTATATTCTTGGTGTCAAAGAAATTTTGTGTGCCATAATCCCTATTTATGTGTAGCATGTCAGCATTTTGGTTAAATACATTTTATTATGGTATTCTTCTGATATATGACTGACTTTTTTCTGTAGTTTCTTTTTTATTCTTCTGTCTTCTTCTATGTGAACTATCTGTTCACATTTTCAAAAATACTTCGTACTTTATAAGTGTCATCTTTTGAGTCATTAGAGTGCACACACAAGACATTTCGGGAGTATGTATTACCGGTTGCTGGCACAGACAACAGAGCTAAGTGCAGGTTGTATCAGGAATCATCATGGAGACACTAAGCCAAAACTCCGGGGTGTTTTCACACCCAGATATGTGTTCACACTGCCACCTCAGCAGATGTTGCAAAGTTCTTAATTGAAAAAGTGATCTTATAAATTTAGATTCATCATAGGATTTTGTATTAATTAATATAGAGTGATATTTAACTTTTATGGAAAAACTGTATTTGAACTGAAAGTAAAAATATCAATAGAGTGTGTTTTTTTAATTCTATTTAAAAATATATATGAATAGTGATTGATTTTTAAATCAAAATGTACCATGTCTGCAAATAAAGTCAATTATTATATTGTCATATGTTATATTATTGTCTTGCAGATTTACTTTGACTTTTTTTTTCACCTTGACATTTTGATTTGGAGAAGGGAGTTACTAAATTTATAGCTACCCCAGATCAGAAAGTATCAAAGAGGTGCAAGTAACAGGGCACAGCTAATAAGGGCATTATTTTGCAGTAATGGGGTCTTGTTACTCCATGTACTCCAGGTAACATGAATTCATAGAGTTTTTTTGTACTTTCCAAAAACATGTGTACTAACCTTGCACATTCTTCCCTGTTATTCTACCAATCAAATTTACACAAGTCTATATGTTGCAACAATAGTCTATGCTTCAGGCACATGTATCCCCTGAGCACATCTCTTTGCAAACTACTCATCCTGTAACTAGTGGAGCTCCAGTGGCTCAAGGACAATCCTTAGCAGCTCTATTCACTCCCTGGAATTGTGCGTAGAATTTTATATGTAGCACATATGTTCATTCTTCTGCAGAAGGTAACTTGTAAGAAAAGATCTGTGCTCCTCCAAAATAAAGAAGCCCTACCTATAGACTAGATTTCCAAGAGAAAAATACAAGAGAACACTTAAATAAACAAGCAAATGTTAGTTTAAGTGCTAGGTTTATTATTGCAGAAATATTTACACCTAAGGTCCTTTTTGACTTAAATGAAAGACTCCCTAGTTTCATCATTAAATACCCAGTGACTTGTGCAATGCCCATTACATAATAGAAGTGGGGAGAGCAAAAGGAAAATAAGAATCTGAGGGGGTAGTAAATTCAGACCACCTCCCCTGTCTACCAGTTATACTACCTTTTGTGAGTGGTAGGTAGCCAACTATTGTGCAGAAGGTGGAAGGTGCTCTATGTCTCTCTTGGTCGCTGTAAGTAAATGTCTAGTTTGGGCATATGGACCATGTGGAATCATTCCCACATGGTTATTCAGTGACTTTGCAAGTGAGCACAGGTATAAAAAAACCTGCAGAGTACAAAAAAATTCACAATTTTTTATTAAAAATATGAGAAGTGAGGAAGTGGCTCTGGCTTTGAAACCCAGAATTAGTCAATTTAATGTGTGTAGAAAACTACTATACTTTTTTCTGCCCTGAAGATATGGCAGGTTCTTTTCCTTTAATCTTTTTTCTAACATTATTATTTAATTCTTACAACACACCTATCTGGTAGGTGGAGTTGTGTAAATATGGAACAAATATGAACACAAAAAATGGGTGACCCGAGTCCCTCTGACAAGATCTAGATTGGAACCATGGGAAATTTGACCATAGATCCACCCCAGCAGTCACACCGCTAACTCCAGTGGAGATGGTTGTGATTCTGGTTCCATTACGAAGTTTTTTGGGCTTTCCAATCTTGCTATCAGCTAAGGCTCCGGGCTCTAACTACCTGTCAGTAATAATGTTCTCAACCTTGGAGATAGAGACAATGCGGTGAAAATGAACTCCTGAATGGAAGTTTAATGGGAAAGAATGGAGTTTTACTCCATTCTTTATACTCATATGCAAGATTTATGATCACTGTTTGGTTTTGCTGTCTAAAAACAGGGAAATAAATATCTAGGAGCTCTTTCACTTTTTAATTCAATGTTCGATAGTGACCAAAATATGATGGGAGGATTGTATCTTCTTCCCACCATCTTGATCTCACCAGTCCTCCACAGGATTAATTTTTGCTGCCTTCAGAGCATCTATTCCTTAAATATTTTTATTTGAGTCCCTACCATGTACATGGCACCATGTTATATTAAGTTCCATGGTCTTATGTCACCAAATGGCCGATTGCCTTATCATGGCAATGGCTTGTGAAAGCCTTGTATCCTCAAGGCATAGTAGCCATTTACAAAGTAGAAAAGATATTCCCCAGAGCTTTTTCCCCTCCGTGCCTGAAAATGTCATGTTCTTCTGGGTGAAGGAGAAACACTGTTAAACAGTGGACTTTTCTTCTTGCCCTGCAGTTGGGAAATGGACCTGTAAAATTTTACAACTGATTTTATTGGCTGGGTAAAATATGATTAATAATAATCAAAATGAGTGACCACCATATGCCAAATGGAAGTCTAAGATCTTTTTATGCTTTATTTTATCCAATCTGCACAATAATGTCATGAGGTATGTACCATTATCTTTCCCATTATACAGAAAGAGGCACAGTATTAGTCTTCTAAGGCTACCATAACAAAGTACCACAGACTGGGTGGTTTAAACAACAGAAATATATTTTCTCACAGGTTAAAAGTCCATGATCTGGGTGTCAGCAGGATTGGCTCTTTCTGAAGGTAGTGAAGGATGGACCTACTCCAGGCCTTTCTCCTTGTCCTATAAATGGCCACCTTCCCTGGTATCTTCACATGATCTTCCCATGTGCATGTACCCTAATCTCCACTTCCTGTAAGAATACCAGTCATTTTGGATTAGGGCCCACACTCATAACCTCATTTTTAATTCAATCACCTCTATAAAGCCCAACCTACTAATCTGATAACCTTCTGAGGTATTTATGGTTAGGACATCAGTATTTAAACTTTATGGGATGGGGGACACAATTCATCCCGTAACAGATACCAAAGGCCAGAGAGATTTCATAACCTCCCCAGATCATACAATTGGGATAAGGTCAAAAATTAAACTGGCCAACAATGACTGTGCATGATCCTATGTCCTCTACTCTGTTGTCTTAATTAATTGGTGGAAAATCCACAGAGAGAAGCACATGAGAACATGATAAGTGGACTTTATATTTACGTAGAGTCTACTAGCCTTGGAGTGTCTTTGGGAAGGCAGATTGAAGGAAGTTTGATGCAAAGTGATATGGGTTCCTGTGTATGACCATTGAATGCTGGCCAGACTAATGGGGATTCAGTCCCCCAAGAACCACCTGATTTCCAGGCAGCATGCACCGCATTATCCAAGCTTTCTGCTTTCTGCTTTACTTATTCCTCAAACATTTATCGCACACCTGCTCCACTCCATCAGATGGCAGGGGTATAAGTCTCCACGGGATGATGTCCCTGCCAACAGGGCCCTCACTTCCCAGTCAGGCCAACAGACATACACACATTATATGTAATACCACGTCAGCTGGGCAGGCAGTTTTAAAGAGAAGATAAAGCAGGATACAGGGATAGAAAGTGATGAGAACATGGAGATCTGAGGACAAGTGCTCCAGACAGAAGAGCAAACAAAAAGGCCCCCAGGTGGGATTGAGCTTGCCTATTCAGGGTACAGCAAGAAAACAGGGTGGTTGGGCCCAGAGAGCAAGGGAGGGGAAGTAGAAGGTGAAGCCAAAGAGATGGTTAGTAGTCAGGATCTGTAAGGCCCAATAAACCAAGGTGAAGAGTTGGGATCTTCTTCTAAGTGTAACATGAAACATTTGGAGGTGTGTGTGTATGTGTGTGTGTGTGTGTGAGAGAGAGAGAGAGAGAGACAGAGAGAGAGAGAGAGAGAGAGAGAGAGAGAACAGGGGAGATGTATGTGCTGATTTGAAAGATTATTCTGGAAGTTCTGTGGAGAATGGATTATGTTGGGGTTGGGGTGGAAGAGAGTGGAAGTAGGGGGCCCAGTTGGGGTCACTCATTCACTGAGTCAATCCATCAGGATGTGCCAGTCAAGAACACATCCTGGAGTTTCAAATCCTGAGTTTTATTTTTAGCATGACTACTGACTCAATTTTCTGTGATCTTGAATCAGTCCCTTAAAATTCTCTATGGAGAGGCAAATGTGCATCATCAAATAATGAAAAAGTTGAAAGACTTTGTGCTTTTAGAATTGTGAGTTATAGATGTTTGATACAGTTTGAGCTTCTGAGTAGGAGAATGTAGAGACAGTCAGAATATGATTTGTCTCCACCTGATGGAGCCTGTGTGGTCATTATATCCACTCCAAAAGGTCACATTGAGGTAGAGAGAAGCACTTACTGCTGGAATTATTGATGCTCCAACTAATATGCTTTCCCCACAAAAGCAGCCTTCCTGTCTGGCTGAAAGCCTGGGGAAAAGGCCTCTGCCAACTGGGTGCAGCATCAACTCTGCTACAACTAATCCCTTGGTATCCTGTCTGGCTACCAGGGTGGAAACTGCTTCTACTTTCCAGGCAGCCCCAGTGGCTGCTGTTTTCTGCAACCTGATTCTTTTAAAAGTTGAGGGCCAAGTCCCACAGAACTGAAGCCAGGAAATACTAGCCACCTAAGCTTTTGGGAATCAAGGAGTCAAAGAACCTAACAATGTTGGCTTATAGTGGTTCACTTGGATCTGAGCCTCCTGAGAAAGATTCCTGTAAATGGCCTGGATATATATTTGGTTTCTCCCTGCAATAACATTCTAGGACATTCATTGCCTCTGCTCAGGAATCTCCTAAGCAGGCAGTAATTATGGGCAGTGGAAGTAGTCACTGTACATACATACCTTGGTGAGCCTGGCTTCCATTGGTGGAAATTTTTGAACACCTCCAAAAGAAGAAGATACACATTTTTGGCATTAATGTTAACCTGAGCCTTTTGTGACCAAGAGACAGTCACAAAATATGACTCTGGGCAAATGAGAACAGTGTGACAGAGAAGTCCAAAGTTTCCATGTAATTCTATATGCTGGTCCCCACACAGGAAATTAGAGAAAGTTTCAGGTGCTGTTTACCTTCTTGATGGATTAAATCTGAATCAAAATAAAACAGAAGAGATTCATTACTTTAGAAACAAATCCTCTTACTAGAAAGAAACTATTATATTTAGGGCCTCAGACTGTGTACAAAGAGGAAAATACCCTGCAGATAACTTCTTATATTCAAGGTCAGTATTTCCTTTCCAAAATAAGAACATAATCAATTTAAAAAATTGCCTTAAAGAGGGGAATATTCACAGGAAGGCAACTTTTCATTGTACTATGAACCAGGAATGTCAATTCTTTTTTCTACTTGTTCACTTTTCATAATAACTTTCATAAGTCTGTCCGGCATAAACCATATTTTGTCTTAAAAGGCATACTGCTTCTGAATCTGTCTTGTCTGGTTTTTAAAAGTGAATTGAAACAGATTTAGATATTTATGATAAGCTGAAAAACCAGTCTTCCCAGAGGACCGTGACTTTTTTGAGGCAGTAGAGGAAAAAGTTCTAAAGGAGATGAGGAAATGCTTACATAAACTTAGCTTTCAAGGCATCACATGAAAAAAGAAGAGAGAATAAGCAAAGTGTATTAAATATTACCCATTATGAGGTTAGCACTGGGGATAGGAGTGAACAGTTGCAATAGTTGATATTGCAAAGATAGACTGATTTTGCGACGTACCCTACATTTTCCCTCTTTCCTTATTGCACATCAGCGGCTATAAAAATGAGTCTGTGTTTTCTGAACACACATCCATGTGCAGTGGGTCTATCATTTAGAAGCATATTAGTGAGAATATAAAGCTAGCCCGAGTCTAAAATATTTATAAATTGTTTGCATTAGTGATACCTGCTGGGATAAAGTATGCATTTCCCAGCTTTGCCAAATTATATTCGTGCTTGTGTTCAAAGAAGATAATATGCTGAAGAGTCAGGTTTTGTGAAACATGTATTTTCTAGATCTCTTTAGCATATCAAAAGTCAGGCTTGGATGATCTGGACTACATTTCAATATGTATGAAAAAGATCTAATCAAAGAGTTTCTGATACATGCAGACAGCTAGACTATGAGATCGATCTTATCAGATAAGCAGAACATGTTTCTTTAAAGGAGAAAATGTCCCAGACCCACAATTTCTAGTCAGGGGAAGGAGACAAAGGTGAGAGGGGCATGTTGTCAGAATTCCTCTGGACAGAGTACAGGTAGCAGGTTAAAAGAGATTCCAAGAGCAACCCTGGTGGCTCAGCGGTTTAGTGCCACCTTCAGCCCAGGGCGTGATCCTGGAGTCCCGGCATTGAGTCCCTCATTGGGCTCCCTGCATGGAGCTTGCTTTTCCCTCTGCCTGTGTCTCTGCCTCTCTCTCTGTGTGCCTCTCATGAATGAATAAATAAAATATTTTTTTAAAAAATAAATAAAAATAAAAGAGATTCTGAGAAACTAAGGACTTGGGTCATTTTCATCTTTGGAACTCTCCAAGGTGACCACCTGGCAAAATCCCCACACAGTTACCTAGAAGTGGTCACAGCAAGGTCAAGGTAGCTGGTGAGAGAGGCCAGGGAACTTGGTAAGCCACAGAGAGCCTGGCATTTTGTTTTCAAGGCCACCCTTGGTTTCTAGGTGAAGTTAAGGTAGGTGAAGTTAAGGCAGCTTAGAGAAGGCTGCCTGTGGCCTGAAAGCAAGGGCCTGTCACGTGGGGCTGTCACGTGGGGCTGTCACGTGGGGCTGGCCATGGGGAGGGGTCTCAGTTGCCACAGAGGCTGGGTGATGAAAGCCCTGCAGGGATGACCTGGAGATAAGCAGAGTGAGAGTGGTCCGTGATACCCACAAGATTCTGAGTGACAGGATGAGACCACAGGAAACACTAGCTTCTGCGTGAGCCTCATGTGCCAACAGGACACTGGTGGGTCCTGGGCAGCTCAGCACTTGCAGTGCAGGAGATGACCCAGACCAGAGATTGACAAATAGTCACGCTGAAATTTGAGAACCTGCCTTTCTTCATTGTACATTCATGTGCATCATGCATCCCTCCATGCGCCCAGACTACTGTAGAGAGAGGTGGCTGTAATGGGGAAAGAGCTCAGGCATTGAATATCATTTTACCTAAAGAAATATTATTTGTTGAATATATCAAGTCCTGGCTTCAGAGAAAGATTGAGATACTCATAGAGAAATAAACTAAAAAAAAAAAAAAAAAAAAGAAATAAACTACTCCCTCTCCACCCCCATCTGACTCTCACTTAACAAAAATGGGACCTAATACCAAGAAAAATAGAGCTGGCCAGAGGTGTGTCCTGTGTTTATTTCCAAGGATTGGTTTGGGCCTCCTGATTACGTGAGAGGGGAGTGGTCCACAAGCAAACAAACAGAGAGGGAGTAATTTCAGCAGGTAGGAAACCTTAACTGTGATGGTTCATGATTAAGCCCGTAACGCTACATGGGAGACCTGAAATCCTATACTGAATGTCTGAGTTTATGCATTTTGGGGCTAGAATCTATTATCATGGCAGATTATCAAGAGTCCATCAGACTGACACGGTCGTGAACCATTTTCCCAGCACACCCATCCCTCACTCCAATCTAAGTCCAGCAATTTCTGACCCTAGAAGGTCTTTTCATGGGACATCTCTCATTTGGAACCAATGACAGAAGGCACGATTCTTGGGAAGAAGAGATAATACCTAGCTGGTCTATAGAGATCTCCTGAGGTCAAGATCTTTGGAAGTACTCCGGATATCCCAGAAGCACATTAGGTAGAGGTAGAAGACTTAATCGCAGTCCAAACACACTGGCCAATATTTTCAACTCCAAATTGAATATGTTGGTGTTAAATTCATGATTCCAGGATGATCTCAAGGATGCATGGAACTGAATAACTGACTAGAAATTCCTACTTTCTAACTAGTTACTGTGGCCATTCTGAGCTCTATGGGGAGTTGCTTATTATGAATGTTATGGAGACTTAAATAAAGGAATGAGGGTATAGACTGGAAAGTTTTAACTGAAGACACTGGTTTTCTGGATCCAAATGAATGACACTGAAATGGGAGTCAGGAGCCACTTGTGTGTTGGGTTGAGAAGCATGTGCACACTGTCTGGAGGTTGATGAGTGAGTACTCTGCCAATTTTTCACCTGTGTTTTTCAGGCCCTACCAGCCTGAGAATAGAGGAAGAATAGCCATTAACTAAAGTTTCTTCAGTGGCACTCCCACCTGCTTTGTAGGAATGCTGGCAAAATTAGTTTGAAAGTTGTGATATATAAGCCATGCCTTAAGGTATTCATATCCTGTGCAGTTCCCTTCCCACAGGGAATCTAAGTTGCCTGGCTTATTTTAACCTATAGAATGTGGTGGAAGTGTATGCCAGTGCCAAACCTCAGCCTTACCAGGCCTCAACACTCCTGCTTTTGCTTTTTGAGGACCATGGGTTATACCATGAGAAGACCAGCTATGGTGCTGGAGACAATGAGGAGAGACCACTACGTGGGGCTTTGAGGAAAGGGAAAGGACTTGAGTTTGCACAAAGAAAGTGAGATACTGCCTTCCCAGCATCCAGCTAAAGTCAGCCCATTGGCTTCTTTGCCAATGCCCAAGACCTGGGTGCCATACTACCCAAGATACTCCATCCCACTAGTTGTCCGACTGCAGCACATGAGAGACCAAGCAAAACAAGCAAAGTCACTACCCACCTGAACCTGAATATGCAGAGAATTATCAGAAATAATATGGTGGTGTATTACAGGCCATTGGACTCTGTGTGCTCTGTTATTCATCAATAAACAACTAAAATAGAACCACCTAGTTGGGTCCCAGGCAGCTCACACAATTATTAAAAGCAATAAAATGCTCTTTGTTTGGGCCACTAAATTTTAAGATGGTTTGTTATGCAATAGTCATTATCTTCAACTGAAATCAGGCTGATTGCTTTCCAGATTTCATTTGGTCTTTGTCTTAAGACTCAGGGACCTGTTCCTGACCCTGAGCCAAGAGAGCAGAACCACCGCTGTCTTTATGTACTTGCCTACTATCTGTCACCCAAGCTTGTTGACCCCAATATTTTGTCAGTGTCAGTTCTATTCCTATTTGGCTGGTTGGCAACCAACATAAGTAGACTCCTGGTCATCTCACCTCATTCATCTTCTAGTTATGTCCAGATGTGCTTGAGTTTAGAATGAACACCCCTGGAATTCCAGCTGGGTCCTCTCTTGCTGAGAATTTGATATCTTAAGGAAGAATGATTTTAAAAAAAATTAATTCCTAGGAATCCAAAGAAGGATGAGAGTTTCTAGAAGTTCCTGAATATATGTAATCCATCATCTGAAGTCTTTTTCCCCCCGTTGGTGCCCAGTTGGCAAATAGCACATTAGAAATCAGCCGGCATTCTCTCTAATGTTCCTGTTGAGTGGCTATGAGATCATAGGTGGCACACTGCTGGAGACCTTTGAGCAGACAGCCAGTGGTATATAGGCAGCAAACACCAATTGACCTCAGAACTGAGAGGTGGCTCAAATAAATGGAGTCATATTAGAGTGGATTTTTTAAAGCTTACAGTAAATTGGCTGCACTGCCCCTGGTTTTCAGATGGATTTGTATAAGAAATTGTTCTAGCTCATGGAAATGACTCTGTTACCTCTTCTTTGTGGGCTTGGCTCAGACCAACTACATTTGCATGGAAATCCTGAACCTTTAAGGAAAAGTTCCCATCTTCTCTTTCTTTGTTCCAACCTGCCGATTCTAGCAAATAGGTCTTTTGTAGAAATGCCATTTCGACTAAGACAAATGGAGTCTGAGTTAAGAGTTAAAGGTAAGCAATTTGAATTTCATAAGAAAACTGCTGCTTAGCCATGAAGTCATAGCAATTGTCCCTATATTTCCTTTGATAGAAATACTAATATTTTCTATATTAATGAACTCATTACCTCTATTTAAAATGTCACAATTACATGCCTTTGAAGCTAACCATATGGTCTAATGGATTTCCTCAACATTTTTAATCAAATAAAGCTAACTGTAGACACGGAATGAAAGAGAAATGCCATGCTTTTTGTTTAACATCCAATTTTTTACAGGGCTATTATGCAAACAAGCTAAACAGAAGGGTTCTTTTTCTCTTTTTGCCACTGCACATATAACCAATAAAAATCACATGCACACACACATATACAATTTGTCAGGTCAGTTAACAATAACAAAAAGAATGTCTTGAAGATCTGAAGGGAGTGGATGCACAAAATTGCTTATCTGCGTTCATGAGAAATGAGAAGAAACTTTGTCTTCTCACATTTTAGATCTACCATGTATTTCTTGTTGGTTCTGCTCTGTGTCTCTATACTGCTGGTGCTCGAGGGCACTGGACAGTCTCAGGGCATGGGTGCCCGTAAGGGCTGGAATTACAGAGTTTATCAGTGTGCACTTTGGGTTCTAACATTACCTCTGACTGCATTTTTCATGTAAAATGATACCATTAAGAATCTGTCAATGCTTGTGTTGCCCTTTGAGTGGAAGATTTTTCCTCCATTTTCCTTGTTGGCTCTCAAGCAGGGCCCGTGCATTGTTGGCTCTTTTTTTTTTTCTCTGAGCCTAGAATACACTTGTCTGTGGGCCTCCAGCAACATTTTGTGGAGTCTGTCCTATACATATTTGTATGGCTTACACATCCCACACACATAATCTCCTGAATCAGAGTAATAAACCAAAAACATCTTAGTCCTTAAGTTATATTTTTTGCTACTATTTTGTGACACATCATCAGTCTGTACAGTATATTTTTGTTTAGTTTGTTGAATTATGGTTTATCCCATTGAGCAGTGTTGCTGCACTTATTAACAAAATAATTTGAAAATTTTACCTTTTAAAAAAATGTAGTCATGATGAAAGGCACTTATTTTGTCCCCAGAGCCAACCTTCCTTTGGTAGTCAAAACAGCAAAATGGTTTAATATTTCATGTTTTATGTAAGAATTCCAACAATCTCTGACGTGGGCTTTGTATTCTCTTCAAATACTACCAATATTTTGTTTCTGGGACTTTTTACAACATAATTTATTTTCTCCTTTCCTTCCTTCCTTCCTTCCTGCCTTCCTTCCTTCCTTCCTTCCTTTCTTCCTTCTTGGTTCTTATTCTACAACAGATGTGAAATACCTAAATCTGATTACAAAAAATACCCAAAGAGTCATTCCCTATTACCTCTTTCCTAAAATGAATTCGTTTTAAAAATGCTGCCCCCACCAAAATGAGCCATTCAACAACCAAACCCGGTCTTCTGTGATGTAATATTAATCGAAACTCAGTTGAGATTTTCTTTAGGGTGAGTTTGTATAAATAATACTAATGGAGCAATTATACTAGTATCTAAATGTGAATGTAAGGGTTTTTTTTTCTTTTATTGTTTCTTCCAGAAGCACTACTTCACAAGTAAAACTCTCCAAAGCTCTGCAAGACACTTGTGATTTAGGCTTTTAGGAGTTCTTCCAATTTCTCAGGCTTCAGTGTCAGATATTTTCAGACTGAAGAAAATACAAAACAAATGGTCCATTGTTTTGAAACTGCATCCTGATTCATCAATAGCTCTTTCCAAAATTTCCTTGAAAACATTTCTCCTGACCAAATATGTTGGAGTGCTTTCATATGGGGGAAGAGGATTCCTGAGCTGTGTCATCATGAAATCTCTTCTGTTTCAGGCTTCTCCTGCATAATTAGAACTCAATCCCATGCTTCTGACATGAGCTACATTTCTACAGCATCTGGAGTCTCTGGCCTTTACATGCTTCAGCTCTTCAGTGTTATGAGCAGCAACAAGGTGTCATTGAACTTACATCTCCTGGGTTGGTAGAAATCATGCTTTGGTTGGTAATCAATTCCATTAAGAGGAAACAGAAAAAAAAAAACAAAAATCTAGTCTCTCTAAGATGTTAGCAAAGAGGTGGTATAAAAATAAAGGCCATCTTCTGAGAATCTGGTTATGAGAGAGCTTCCTGCCTCTTGAGTTTAATTCCAGAGCAAACTCAAACCTCCCACCTTGAGATAGTGAAGAACCTCTGTGTGCACACACATGTGCTCTTAGACCTGGCTCTCTGAAATCCCAGTAAATAGTATACCTTTGCCTCTCAGAAGGCCAACTGGTCGAGTGGGAGAGTATGGTTGAAGGTTAGTACACACATCAAAAATGACCATTTGTGGGCGTACTTCAACAAGAGTTCTTCAAATTTTAGTTAATAGAAACTATAGGGAAAATATAACAGGGAAGTTTGAATGTTTTTATAAAACTCAAGTTAGGGATTTTATTAGCTTCCTTGGGCTGCTGTAACAAAGTACTCCAAACTGGGTGGCTTAAGACAACAGAAATTTACTGTCAGTTCTGGAGGCTAGAAGTCTGAAATCAACACAGGGTTGGTTCCTTCTGGGAGCTCTGAGGGAGAAACTGCCCCATCCTCTCTCCTAGCTTCTAGTGGGTTTTGCCAATCCTTGATATTCCTTGGATGACAGGTGCATTACTTCCATCTCTGCCTTTGACTTCACATGGTAGTCTTCTCTCTGAATCTGATTTTATAGGGACATCAGTCACATTGATTTAGAGCCCATGCTACTCCTGTAGGACCTCATCTTAACTTGCTTATACCTGTAAAGATCCTATTTCTAAATAAGGTCGCATTTATAGGTTCTGGGTAGCTATGATTTGGGGTAGAGGGCACTATTCAACCCAGTACAGAGACCATTTTGTGTAGAGAGACAAATGAGAGCCATTGTTACCGTCTCTATCGTGTATGTTTATTTTAGAAATATATACCACATACAATCTTCAATTCTTACTTTCTCTTTAATATTCTTATCTTCCCCCTGCCCCAGGATTGATTTGTCATTTTTCAGGAAACAAATCTTTTTGGAAGCAAGCAGGTTCTCCTTTAGAAGATTAAATTGAGGAAGAAATTCCAGATATCTATACCTAACAACAGTTTTTGCAACTAACTTTAGTAATGTCTACATTTTCTCAGTAGCTTCAATTCCTGATAGAATAGTTATTTGATCTTTTCTTAGCAGTTAAAATAGACCATCAATTTTTTCCTCAGTATGAGCTTTGAACAAAAGCGGGTATTAGATGAGAATGCTAGTTCTTCCTTTATTGAACATATCACTTTTGTTGCTTGTTTCTGATGAGTCCCTTTTTTGTTTGTTTGTTTGTTTGTTTGTTTGTTTTGTTTTGCCGGTGACAGTACTGTGCTGCTTACCTCCAATGAGAAAAAGCCTGGACATTTCACTATGAGGTATCCAAAAGTGAACTCATGCTGTCTGTCTGCTAAACAGATAGCTAGTCTTGGTCAGCATTCCTAAAGAGCTTTCTTCAGACACTAATATCATAGGAGAGCATATTTGATGCTCCATGATGAAAAAGTGTCCTGAGACAAACTAGTTTTGGAAATAATTGGATTTTAAACACATTCTAGAGATTCTTAATACACATTAATATATCAGAAACCTTAAAACTGGTCACAATAAAGAAATCTAGAAATCTGAGTTGGCCTAGTCAGTGTTTCCTTTAAAAAAAGAAAACTACTTCCAAATCCTTTTTCTAATATATAAACAATTTGGAAAATATCATTAAGTCTTTTAGTTGGAGAAAAAAACATTTTGTGACAGCATTTGCTGGCACATGATCTCACCTAAAAAATTAGATGATTGATAGCTGTTCTTTTCTTTTTTAAAAGATTTTATTTATTTATTCATGAGAGACAGAGAGAGAGAGGCAGAGACACAGGCAGAGGGAGAAGCAGGCTCCATGCAGGGAGCCCAATGTGGGACTCGATCCCGGGACTTCAAAACACATCCCGAGCTGAAAACAGACGCTCAATCCCTGAACCACCCAGGCGTCCCCATAGCTGCTTTTTAATTGTTTTTTGCTTCATTCTTTTATCTCATGGAAAGTTATTAAGACATGTCCAAGATGTCATGATAGAAAGACAGAAAAAAACATGTTTTTCTTACTGTAGGAACAGACTTTATCACTTTTTTTGTCTAAATAGATTTTATTTTTAATTTTTTAAGATTTTATTTTTTCTAAGTAATTTCTACACCCAGTGTGAGGCTCAAACTCATAACCCCAAGATCAAGAGTCACATGTTCTACAAACTGAGCCAGCCAGGTGCTAGAGTTTACTTTTTAGATCAGTTTTGGATTTACAGCAAAATTAGTGGAAAGTACATAGATTCCCTACCCCCAAATAAGCTCAGCCTCCTCCACTATCAAAATTTGTACCAGAATGGTACATTTGTTGTAATTAATCAACATCGATACATCATTATCATCCAAAGCCCATTGTTTAGAGAAGGGTTCATTCTTGGTGATGTATATTCTATGGGTTTAAACAAATCTATAATGAGATGTTTCTATCATTACAACATCATGAATAATACTTTCTCTGTCCCTTAAAACTCTCTGTGCTCAGCCCACTCATCTGTCCTTCCCCCCTTAACCCCTGGCAACTGCTGCTTCTACTACTGATTCAACTGCTTTTATCATTTCCATGATTCTCCCTTCTCCGGAGTATCATGTATTTGGAATCATACTATACTCAACCTTTTTAGGTTGGTTTTTTTTGCACTTTGTAAAATGCGTTTAAGTTTCCTCCATGTCTTTTTTTTTTTTACTTATTTTAATTTTTATTTATTTATGATAGGTACACAGTGAGAGAGAGAGAGAGAGGCAGAGACACAGGCAGAGGGAGAAGCAGGCTCCATGCACCGGGAGCCCGACGTGGGATTCGATCCCGGGTCTCCAGGATCGCGCCCTGGGCCAAAGGCAGGCGCCAAACTGCTGCGCCACCCAGGGATCCCCTTCCATGTCTTTTTATAGCTTGATAGTTTATTTCTTTTTAGCACTGAGTATCACCTATTGTCTGGATGCACCACAGTTTATATATCCATGAAGAATATCTTGGTTGTTTTCAAGTTTTGACAATTATTAACAAAGCTACTATAAACATTAACGTGCAGGTTTTGTATGGACATAAGTTTTCAACACATTTGGATAAATACTGAAGAGTGCAATTGTTGGATTGTATGGTTAAGAATATGTTTAATTTTGTAAGAAGCCATCAAACTGTCTTTCAAAGTGGCCACACCATTTTGCGTTCCTACCACAACATCTGAGAGTTCCTGTTGCTCCACATCTTGAAAGCATTTCGTGTTGCCTGAGCTTTGGATTTTCACCATTCTATTAGATGTATCAAGGTATCTCATTGTTGTTTGAATTTGCGTTTTTCTGATGACTTGACGGGATCATCTTTTCATATGCTTATCTGCCATTATGTATATTTTCTTTAGTGAGGTGTCCAGGTATTTTGACTATTTTTTAATTGTGTTCTTCATCTTCTTATTTTTGAATTTTGAGAGTTTGGGATACTGATTTTTTTGTCAGACATGTCTGGCAAATATTTTCTCCCAGTCTGTGGCTTGTCTTATCATTTTCTTGACAGTGTATTTAGCGCACTAGAAGTTTTTAAGTTTAATGAAGTTTAGCTTATCAATTATTTCTTTCATGTATCATGGCTTTGTATTGTATCTAAAAAGCTATTGTCAGGGATCCCTGGGTGTCTCAGCAGTTTAGCAGGGCGTGATCCTGGAGTCCCAGGATCGAGTCCCACATTGGGCTCCCTGTATGGAGCCTGCTTGTGTCTCCGCCTCTCTCTCTTTCTCTCTTTCTGTAAAAAATAATAAAAAATAATAATAAAAAGCTATTGTCATGCCCAAGGTCATCTAGAATTTCTCCTAGGTATCTTCTAGATGATTTATAGTTTCACATTTAACACTTAGGTCTATAATCCATTTGAGTTTATTTTTGTGAAAGGTATAAAGTCTACGTCTAGATTCATTTTTTTTTGCATATGGATGTCTGTTTGTTGAAGACACTGTCTTTGCTCTATTATACTGCCTTTGCTCCTTTCTCAAAGATCAATTGACTATATTAATGATGAATCTTTTAGCGATAACACTCACAAAAGCATTGTTCAGGAAGCAATGGCTGGGTTGCTCTGTAGTTTTTATCTCTCAGGCTTATCTACACTGAGCCTATGGTAGTTTGTCAATTATAGTGGAGATTTTTTTTTTTTTACCACAGTTCTAGTTATCATGGGTTTCTATTTGTGGGTTTCTGCTCCTACAAATTGTGATCCGCTGTATTTACTTGTCTGTCTGTCCAATTTGGGGGCCATTGTTCTGCCCTGTGACCTCACTTTTCTGAAAAATCTAAGAATTAATTTTTCAATTTGTTTGGTTTTTCACTTGTTAAGATGTAGTTGTGATTTCCAAGCTCCAAACCTGCTAACTGGAAACCTATCTCTAACAACTTCATTCCTTTTGATCAGTGACTTTATAAAATGTTAACATCAGGCACCACAGAATTCATCTAACTCACCCATTCAAATGTAAATATTTTTCTTTTTTTAAGATTTTATTTATTTGCTCATGAGAGACACACACAGAGAGAGGCAGAGACATAGGCAGAGGGAGAAGCAGGCTCCATGCAGGAGCCTGATGCAGGACTCGATTCTGGGACTCCAGAACCACGCCCTGGGCCCAAGGCAGGTGCTAAAGGGCTAAGCCACCCAGGGATCCCCCACAAATGGAAGTCTTAAGGCTTTTACATTCACTAAGACATTACACTCTCAAAATGTGTTTTCCTCTGCTTTGTCTCATAATGACTAAACCTTTTTGGAGCAAGACCAACCTTTCATTTTCTTTTTAGGTATGAGAGAGCCTGCTCAGAGAGCTTGAGTGACAATTTTGCACAGCAAATAAATGACTTGTGTCTAGATTTTTTTTACTCCAAATCCAGATCTCTTCTTAAAACATCAAATAGCACTATTTGTTAAATACTGGAATTTAGCATGAAGATCTATCTTAAAAATACTGGTTTAGAGGAAGTTAGTTTACTATAGGGATGAAGTAGAAGGACTTATGAGTCAGATAGACCTGGGTTCAAATCTCAGATATGTGGTTTGCTAGTTTTGTGATTTAAGGACATTTTTAAAGTTCCTTGTGTCTCAGCTTACTAGGTGAAAAATGAGACTGATTATATCTACTTTCCTGAGATGTTATAGAGATTAAATGAAATGATATATTCAAGGAGCTTGACACAATGCCTAGAGCGTAGTGCTTTGTTAGAATTGGTGCCTGCTGTCTGTTTCTCACTAAGAGAGCCACCCTAACATGGGGCAGTTTGAAGTCCAAAGGCAGAAGGGCAGTCAGTTCATGACTTTAGCCCAATGAGGTGCTGGACTCAGTTCTTATAGCATTCTGAATTCAATTCAGTCAAAACATATGATTTCATACGTCTATCTTCATTCATTCATTTATGAAAAATGTATTGAGTCACGCAGTGCTCTCAGTGCTTAGGACCCATCTGTGAGCAAAAACAGACAAAGACCCTTGCCCTGAGAGAGTTTCTGTGTCAGCAGAGAAAGATAGGCAAAAGAGAATTGGGTAAATAAATGAGAAAATTATCTCCCGTGTTAGAAGACAATAAGTGCTACTGATAATAGAAAATTGAAGCAGAGCAAGGGGACTGGGAGGGACAGCTTGTAATTTTATAAGGTGGTCAGGTTGACCTCATCTGAAGATGAAATTTGAACATGCCCTTGGAGGGGACAAGAGAAGATGAGAGAAGAGCTTGGGGAAAGAGCACTGGAAGGCAGGAGATAATCTGGAAAGAATTGAAGGTAGAAAAATGCCTTACTCTGTGTAGGCCATTGGAAGGATTTTGGGTTTAACTCTGAATAAGATGGAGAAGAGCCATTGGAGGGTTCTGAGCAGAGGAATAACTTGATCTGGTTCCCATTTTAAGGCAAATATTCCGACTGCTCTGTTAAGAATAAAAGGTAAAAGAACCAGGGGGAAGGCATTCAGGAAGTAATTGCATTAATCCAAGCAAGAGATGGTGGTGGCTAGTGCTAGAGTATTCTCACTGGAGGCACTAGAAAGTGGCTGGATTCTGTGTGTATTTTCTGGATAGAACAAATAGCATTTCCTGAAAGGTTTCTGAAAGATTGGATGTGGTGGTGAGGGAAAAAGGGGCTCAAGAGTGACTCCCAATTCTTTAACCTGAGCTAAAGGATGAAGTTGAGCTAAAATGATGAACTAAAATGGAGTTGCCCTGAACCGTGGTGGGATTCCATGTTAATGAAGATCATGGCCACTAGCATGTGACCATAACTCGGTTATGGCCCAAAAAGGAAATAGTTTTGAGTTATGGTAGACTCAATGCAGAATTAAGAATTGGAGGGAAGAGAAATCTTGATGTCACTGTTCTTATTATGAACAGTCCCATTTTGTTGTGCCAACGTTTGTCACCTGGCTGCCTGGGGTTTAGTGGGGAATATCACAGTGGGCCTTCAGGGGCAACTCTTGGGCGTGAAGTCGTCAGGAGGAGAGCTGAACTTGAGGTACATTTCAGTCGAATATCTAGCACTAAAACTGTAGGAGCCCTCTGCATGTTGTAGCTAACAGAAAAGCAAATGAATGAGAAATGTTAATAGCAGTTTTTGAATTTATAGTGCTGTATTATGATTATAAGGGGTAAAGGTGTATTTATTTCTGTCTGGATAAGAAAGCAGTACTTTTAGAAGTGCTTTAGGTAGGGACAAAGCAATTTAATTTCCATAAACTATTAAAGTGAGTCCTGAGTTGTTATTCTCTAAGCCACCAAGAAAATGATAATACATTTTACCAGCAGTATAAAGTTTGGTACATTATGGTCCTAAGCTTTTGTTTCTTTTTTTTTCTTAAAGATTTTATTTATTTATTCATAGACACACAGAGAGAGAGAGTCAGAGACACAGGCAGAGAGAGAAGCAGGCTCCATGCAGGGAACCCGATGTGGGACTCGATCCCGGGTCTCTAGGATCACACCCCAGGCTGCAGGTGGCACCAAACCGCTGCGCAACTGGGGCTGCCCCTAAGCTTTTGTTTCTGATTAAGATGTGCTTGCAATTATTTTTCTCCCTTAGGTCATAAAAGTTTCCTCTAACAAATCTCATGGAATTTTTGTGAACTTTCTGTATAGCTTGCCCAGTCCCTGATGAGTCATTTAATATTTCTAGATACTCAATAGTCTCTTTCTTAAGATGATATCTACAAGGCCACGTGGGTGGTTCATTGGTTAAGTGTCTGCCTTAGGCTCAGGTCATGATCCCAGAGTCCTAGCATTAAGCCCCTCACCAAGCTCCCGCTCAGTGAGGGGTCTGCTTCTCCCTCTCCCTCTGCTGCTCCCCTGTTTGTGCTCTCTCTCTGTCAGATAAACAAATAAAATATTTTTTTAAAAAAAGATAATAGCTACAAAAATGCTCTGCAGGACCATACTTTATGCAAAACATCAGTAATTATTGAGTAAACTGTGATTCATTTATTCATTCAACACACACACACACACACACTGATCACTTAATACAAAATAGATATTGCACCTGGCCCAAGAAGCATATACATATGCAATAGTAGGATATAGAATAAGCATATGCAAAGATAGGATAGCATAGGGTGCATAGTTTATTTGAAGAATTGAAAAATGAAGTGTATAATTAAAGGAACATGAGAGAAGTTCCTGAAAATATATGAAGAATATAATGGGTTTGAATGGTGTTCCTTAAAAATTGATATGTTGAAGTCCTAGCTACAATATCTCAGAATGGGACCTTGTTTGGAAATAGAACCATTGCAAATGTGATTAGTTAAGATGAAGTCTTTAGGGTGAGCCCTCAGCCCATATGACTGGTGTCCTTAGGAAAAGGAGAATTTGAGATCTAAAGACAAATGTGCACATAGGGAGAATGCCATGTGCCTTTGTATATATATTCAAGCTGCTATAATAGGTTAGATGCTTATAAACAATGGAAATTTATTTCACCCAGTTCCAGAGGCTAGCAAGTCCAAGACAAAAGAGCCAGCAGATTTGGTATCTAGTGAGGATCAGCTTCCTGGAAGGCAGTCTTCTTTTTTTTTTTTTTTCTCTTATGGTGGAAGAGAAGGGGGAATTTTCGGGGGTCTCTTTTATAAGGTCACTAACCCCATTCATGAGGTCTCCACCCTCATGACCTAATTACCTCCAAGGCGTTGCCTCCAATGCTACCAGAAAGAGTATTATGTTTCAATAAATGAATTTTGAGAAGAAATAAATATTCAATCTACAACAGCATGTGAAGATTGGAGCTATGCTATCATAAGCCAAGAAATTACCAGAAGCTATGAGAGATGGCTGGAACGGGTGCTTCTCTAGCATAATCAGAGAGAGCATGGTCCTATTGACACTTTGCTTTTAGATTTTTGGCCTCCAAGACTGTGAGACCATATGTTACTATTGTTCCAAGTCACCCAGTTAGTGATACTTCATTACAATAGCCCTAGTAAATTAATTCAAAGAGATTTGAGTATGTTGATATTATCAGTTGGCCCAGATCCTATAAAAGTCCTGAGAGTGAGGAGGAAGATATTTTCCTTCCTTTTGGAGGAGGAAAGATCTAAATTTATAAAGCTTTCTGAAAGAACTAAAGAAATTTCAAAATTTTCACATCAGACCATAATGTAACCTTCTTCCTTAATTCTCCCAGATTGACTCAAATAATTATCGATGCGTAGAAGTGTTATCTCCCAGTTACTCCTAGTTTGTTTGCAAAACCCTAAACTTTCCTTTGGAGGAAGTGAAGCAAAAAGGATGGAAAAGGGAAATCTTCTTTACATATTTTTTGTAAGAATGTGGAAAGAGAAGAGTGTCCCATTGATACATCACTTTAATGGCAGTACTATTAAACCAATCACAAGTGGTGGATGTCAGTGCTTATTACTTTATGAAGAGCAAACTTACCAAAACACCTGTCAGTCTACTAGTGGTCACACAAAACAGTTCAAAGACCAAAATGAAACAAAAGAAATGAGATGTTTTTGCAGAGATAAAGCAGAAGTCCCCATACAAGCCATTCATATCTATCAACAATACAAGTTGTAACTATTCATTCTCCTCAACAAGATGCAAGATTGGGAGGATTACACTTCCAAAAACAGGGTGATTATCACTATTTTATTCTCAACTTAAGAGTCAGGATAATTTAGGGTATTTATTAGTCTCCTCTCCTCGCCAAATCAGTGATTTGTCACTCTCTACTGTATTGTTTACGACATCCAGCAAACACATAGTCATTTTTCCTTGCTATAGTCACACTCCTCCCTTGACACTGATAAATATGCTACAAATGGATGAAAGTCTAACTGGAATGAGTTTGAGAGAGAGTTATGGTAGGGGAGAAGCTTGAGGCAAGATACACCATGCAAGCTTGTGGGTTTTTGCTGTAAAGAAGAGATGACAAGCAAGTGATCTGTCCTCCCAGGGATTCCTGACCTACTATCACCCCATTACTTCACTGAAAATGTTTTAAAAATTACTTCCATGTTGCTATATATGAGAATTGCTCTTGATTTTCATCCTCTTTGACCGGCAAGCATCATTTGACAGGACTGTTTCCCCCCTTCCCCTTGACACATTCCCTGGGCTGGCTGCTGGGACACCATATTCTGCAATCTACTTATTATTTACTGCGCGGTACACTTCTTATATACCTGACATCTAAATTGTGGCCAGTATAAGTCAGCAAGGAAAAAATGGCGCACACACACACACACACACACACACACACACACACACAGAGTGGGAAATAAGATGAGTAATGAAGAATTTATTTGAAAAGTATGGCCAGACCATCAAAGGACAGGGAAGCACTGCCACAGAACTTGCAAGAGCAAGAAGCTGTTAGCATCGTAGGTTAGGGGTTAGGAAAAGAAGCAGCTGCTGGTGTTTGTCGAGGATTGTAGCTGTAAGAAAGGGAAGTGTGGCTGCAGCTTTGGTCTTTAGTAGGGGCGCAGGCTCTACCAAACAGAGACCTCACAAGAAGAGAACAAGGAATTCAAATACCTAATTAATGTTCTTTCCTTCTGTCCCTCTTACCCTGTACATTCCTCTCATTGCCTAAGTGCAATCAGAAACAAGAACAAAGGAGCCTGGGTGTAGCACAGGTTGGCCTCCAACTGCACAGAGAAGGGCAGAGAAGGCTGAGAGTAGATCTGGAGGGAATGCAGAGGCTCTAGCACAGTGAGTCTCAGGCAGTGCTCAGCCTCAGTCCTCCTTACCCTGTCTCCCATCTCTGGTGTTGGGAGTGTCATGGTGTTACATTCTGTACACATGCTGATGACTCCCACATTTCTTCCCCAGCTCAAATCTCTCCCCTGAACTTCAGGTTCATACATCTGAGAGCCTACAACAGATCTTCACTTGGAAATCCAGTAGGCATTTCAAAATCAACATGTCCAAAATGTCAGTCCTTTAAGTGCACGCACTCACTCCTTCTCCCAAACTTCCCCAACTCAGGAAGTAGTAGCTCATCTTTTGGTGGCTCGGGTGAAAATTTGCAAGAGTTCTTTTTGACTCACTCGTCTTTATCTCTCATAGTCTATCTTTAATCCAACAGCTTATTCTCATCAGAAAAATAAAAGCATTATCTGACCACTTACCACCTCCATCACCTCTATTGGGTCAGCCATCATCATCCCTCACCTGGATTTCTACAACTTTATCTGTCACTTCTCCCCTGATCCTAACTTTACAGCCTATTTTCTTTCTTTTTTTAATTAGTTAATTAGTTTTTTTAATTTTTAAAAATGTTATTGAAATTCAACTAACATATAATGTATCATCGGTTTCAGAGGTAGAGGTCAGAGATTCATCAGTCTTATGTAATACCCAGTGCTCATTACATACATGCCCTCCTTAATGTTCATCACTCATTTACCCCATTCCCTACCCCCTTCCCCTCTAACAACCCTCAGTTTGTTTCCTGTGATAAAGAGTCTCTTATGGTTTGTCTCCCTCTCTGATTTCATCGTGTAATATTTTTTCCTCTCTTCCCCTATGATCCTGTTTTGTTTCTTAAATTCCACATACAAGTGAGATCATATGATAATTGTCTTTCTCTGATTAACTTATTTTGCTTACTATAATGCCCTCTAGTTCCATCCACATCGTTGAAAATGGCAAGATTTCTTTCTTTCTTTCTTTCTCTTTCTTTCTTTCTTTCTTTCTTCTTTCTTTCTTTCTTTCTTTCTTTCTTTCTTTTTTTGGATGGCTGAGTAGTAGTCCATTGTACACATATATTGCATCTTCTTTATCCACTCATCTGTTGATGGATATCTGGGTTCTTTCCATAGTTTGGCTATAGTGTGGACATTGCTGCTATAAACACTGAGGTGCAAGTGCCCCTTCAGATCACCACATTTGTATCTTTGGGGTGAATACCCTGTAGTGCAATTGCTGGGCCATAAGGTAGCTCTATTTTCAACTTTTTGAGGAACCTCCATACTGTTTCCAGAGTGGCTGCATCAGTGTGCATTTCCACCAACATGTATGAAGTTTCCCCTTTCTCTGTATCCTTGCCAAAATCTGTTGTTCCCTGACTTGTTAATTTTAGCCATTTTGACAGCCTATATTCAATAAGACAGTCAATATGATTCTTTTAACCTTAAGTCAAATCACACCACTTTTGTGCCTAAAGCTCTTTGATAGAGGAATCCCACTTCATTCAGAGCAAACAGTCCAGACCACCCTGATGATGTAAATTGTCCTGGATGAGCTACTATCATTTTTCTCTCCCTCACTATTTTTTAGCCACACTGAGACGCTCGCTCTTCCTGAAATGTGACTTTTTTTCCCCCCAAACATCTTTCAGACTCAGAGTCTTTGAACTTCCTGTTTCCTCTACCTGGAACATTCTTTTTTTTTAATTATTTTTATTTATTTATGATAGTCACAGAGAGAGAGAGAGAGAGAGAGAGAGAGAGAGAGAGAGGCAGAGACACAGGCAGAGGGAGAAGCAGGCTCCATGCACCGGGAGCCCGATGTGGGATTCGATCCCGGGTCTCCAGGATCGCGCCCTAGGCCAAAGGCAGGCACCAAACTGCTGCGCCACCCAGGGTTCCCTACCTGGAACATTCTTATCCTTAAATCCAATGGCTCACTCTCTCACCTCCTTCAGTTCTCTGCTCAAAAAATCCCTTGGACCCCTCAGTCTGCCCTATACTTCCTATCCCCATTTCCTATTTGATTGTAAGCATATCACTTTAGAACTTCACATAATCCTTTATCTGTCTATCTATCTATCTATCTATCTATCATTTTTAATATCTTGTGCCATTTTTTGCTTCTGTACACATCCTGGAACATAGGCAGACTCCACATGGCAGACATGGGCAGATGGCTCCCAGGGGAGCCACATGGTGGAGGGTAGTACAGGAAGTGACCAGGGGCAGAATGGGGAAATCACAGCAATCATAGCAACCTATGGTGAGGGACATGCCAAAATGTTTTGCGTTAGAATTAATGATGATAGAGATGATCCCAGTGTTCACTCAAATAGATGAATATTGACGAAAGTATTTCTCTGTGGTGGAGAAAATAAGAGAACAGAACCACGTCTAAACATGAATTAAAAAGCTGAAAAGGCAGATATTGAAAGTGAAGATGATCTCATTTAAGCATTTCAGTCAGAAAATCCATTTGAAGTACCGGATTTTTTAGTATCTGTGAAAATTGAGCAAAAATAGGAGAGTTACTTTTGATTTATCATGACATTCTTACTACTGACCAGAGAACTGGTTTACAGACATATTAAGAGCCCTCATAGTTTGTCCAAACAGGTGAAAATGGTCTTGTCAAATTCTATAAGGTTAAGAAAATAACTAGCGCCCTCCACAACACCTGTGAGGGCAGAATGCTCTATGAAAATAAACAAACCTTTCCCAGGAGTGTGGAAATGATGCGGAAACAGCAGTTGATGGGTATCTTCTCCATTGCATGGGAGTTTTGAATGTAAGGGGTTCCGGGTGGCAGTATTGCCTGGAACGGAGATATTCTGCTAGGACTAGATCCCATATTACGGGTGTATGTCAACCACACCAGTAATACAGGAAGAGAGAAATTCACTAGAAAACTCATCATGTAAGCCCTTGGGAAAGAATGAAACATAGGAAAAAAATCAACTTGGAAGTGTGACCTTTACTGAGGAATCAAATGTACGCCATATGGTATGCTACGGTAATGGGACTTTTATAGAATGGGACAGAGAGCCACAGGATGATAGTGGTATAGGGTAAATATAGGTGTATGCTATATAGTTGCCATAGACTTGTTATATGTTTCCTATTACCTTTCTAACCATCCTTTCAATTCCATAATTTTGTAGAGAAAGGGAATAAATCTTTTGATTTGGAAACAAAGAAAATTTTTCTTATTTTCCAGTATGAGGAAATCTTACTTACTATCAATGTTCTTTTGTTTGTTTCTTCTTTTATTTGCAAGTTGCTTGATTTACCTATAGGCATTTTGACAATAAAATGACCTTTGAGGTATAACAATAAGTAATTAACTATTCCATTAGACATATGAGGGTAAACAATTGTCTAAAGTATTGATTGATCACAGATTTGCCTGCGATTCCCTTTTCAAATGAGGAAACAGAAATGAGAAGGGAACTTCAGAATGGTGCTAGAGCATAGAAAGCATCAGAAAAAAAAGGATGGATAGATGTTTTACTTGATTGTCTGTTGTTTTACCTTTAAGAGACCTAACATTCTGACTTGGTATTTGAAATATAAATTTAGTAAATATCCTTAAACCAGGATGGATTCTGAGATACAAAAATCTAAATTATCTCTGTTATAAGTGTTTAATGTTTTGGGTTATCAGAACTTACATCATGCATATATGCTATGTATATATACACAATCACACATACACATTTGTATGTGTATGAGAGATACTTTCCATAGATTCCACAAACAGCTATGTATACCCCATGTATTAACTGTTAAAACAAACAAATAAGTTAGTGACCTTCAATTAGCATTAATTTAGATAGCTCACCAATATTGGCATGTGAGGCCTATGAAAAGATATTTAACAGCAGGAATGTGGTGCTGCAGAAAAATAAATGAGTCCTTTATCCAGAGCAACAAATTTGAAAATTTTTTATATAATATCTATTTGAATCTCTACAGAAAACAAAACAAATTTTATATCTATAATCTGTTTTTTATTTAAAAAAATCTTCCATTTTTCTTTCTACAAAACTATTAATCATAATTTACTGACCTCCCAAAAATGAACCTCCCTTGCTCAGAGTCAGCTAGTAAGAGGGAGAGAACCAAATTCCTTTACTTCTAGTCCTGAGTTGTTTCACACTGCACCAATATAGATGATAATGATATATTTTTCTTCTGTATTGACAGTTTTTTTTTTTTTTTGGCAGGGAAGGAAGATACACAACAATTATAAAGGTAAAAGCCAGTTTAAATCTTTTTCTCATGGCAAGAGGATTTAAAAATCCTCCCAATAATAATTTTCTATAGCCATGCTTATGCTGTGTCATATTTTGTAGCATATTTTATTGATTAAAAACATTCTCCACTTGCCATGTTAAGAGCACGTAGCATCTATTTTTAAAAGAGCAAAAGCAGGGATGCTTGGTTGGCTCAGTTGGTTAAGCAGCTGATGATTTTTGGCTGAGGTCATGATCTCAGGGTTGTGAGATCAAGCCCTGCATCTGGCCCAGTGCTCATCAGCAGAGGCTGCTTGTGATTCTCTCTCTCCCTCTACTCCTCCCACTTCTCTTTCTATCTCTCTCTAAAATAAAAAAATATTTTAAAAATTATAAATAGAAGGGAGATAGCAGTAAGTAATAGCATCAAAACTATGCTTTTGGAGGTGCATATCATGAAACAGAACATGTCCAAAGACAGGCTAAATTAATCACCAAGGAAAAAATACACAAAACATGTATGTGCAGGGCAAATGAAGCTTATTGGGAAGACTGCAAAATCACCTCCAATCCACCATTGCTAATATTTTGGTATGTACCTCTTTCTTTTTTTTCTTTTTTTTTTCCTGTTTTGTGTATGTGGATATTGTACTTTCCACAAAAAAAATGGTTTTTAAACCTTATATACAGTTTTATATCTTGCCTATTATCTTATGGCAATGTATTTTCTATGTTGTGACATATTCTTATGTATATTAGTTTCCTAGGGCTGACAACAACTTACTATAAATTTGATGGTTTAAACCAGCAGAAATCCATTCTCTCATCATTCTGGAGGCCAGAGTCTGACACTGAGGCATAGGCCCGGTTGTACTTTCTTTGAAGCATCCAAGGGAGAGTCTTCCTTTGCCTCTTCCAGCTCTGGTGGCTGCAGGCATTCCTTGTGTTGTGTCTGCATCATTTTGATGTCTGTCTCTATCTTCACGTGTCACCTGTGTTTCTGTGTCTCAAATCTCTCTTTGTCTTTATCTTTTAAGAACACCAGTGATTGGGCTCAGAGTCCACACTAAAACCAGAATGAGCTCATCTCAAGATTCTTAATTACATGTACAAAGGTATTTTTTTTCCCAAAACAAGGTCACATTCACAGGATTCAGGTGGACATATCTTTTGGGTACCACAATTCTACCAAGTACATCACATTGATAAATACTCAACATTTTATCAATGATTGTATATTTAAAAGCACATAAGGTGCAGGGCTAGGTGAGGAAAGCACTGCAGAGGAGAGAGTTGCCTCAACATTTTGAGCAACTTTGGCACCCAAAAAGCTAAGGAATCTCAAGTTTTCTTATGTCCTTCTATAGACAGGGATTTGAGAACAGTAGGGGTACACTAGACTTCAACCCTAGCTAGTCTGGGCTGGGATGCACTCTGCTGAGCATCCTTACTATGTAGGAGAGTTCTAACATGCTGCTAAGTGCCCAAGAGATAATTATTGTATGAGGAAGGGACTTCCACTGAGCTCCTTCGTGTAAGGAGCATCCCTGTTCCCTGATTTTGAAGAACAATGAGATGGAGCCATACAGCCCAGATGGTTTAGAATGGAAACAAGATGAAGAAGGTAATGTAGCTGTTTTCTCAACAGGGGAGCTGATTTCTGAGGTCCTGGGAGAGCAGAATTCAAAGTGGGATTTAGTTGTCTTTCAAGAACATTCAGAGACTAAAGGAAATAAGATTATGAACATCATTTAAAATGGAAGAAAATAATAATAAAAGCTCACTGACGATTCATCCCTCTGCACTAGGACAGACCTCAGCTGGCATGCCTTATATCATAGTTTAGGAATAGCCAAATTCTTAGAACTCTTTTTTGTTCACATTTACAAACAAATTAAGAGATCCTTTTACTAGAACTGAAGACAAGAATAACATCCAGATAACTTTCAATTATATCTTAATTCCCACATCTACTTTTCACAATACTTTTGGGAAATATGGGCAAGAGTTACTATGAAATGAGCAAACTTGCAGAGATACCTGACATGATGCTAACGTACACATAGGACACCTTCCCTCATCCACAGACCGATGGACGGTGTTCACATTCCTTGTGCAGAACAGGACATCAGATTATATGCTGTGGCATTTTATTTTGATGGACAGAGGGAGAAAGGATTGGGGGATGTATCCTCATCTGACACCGTAACACAATTCACAGAATGATGACAGAGCCTGTAGCCATTCCTTCATGATGGTGCTGATGGAATCCAAGGTCTTCTGCAGCCAGAAACTGATTTCTTCATTTTTTTTTCTTACATCCCAGTGTATGTCATATAGTAAATGATTACTAATGAATAACTGATAAAATAATACACAAATGCACCAAAATTTCTAGTCCTTTTATTGTACTGCACTAATAGCAATGCTTTAAAACCAGTTAGACACAAAAATAAAAAGAACTGCCTCAAATATGCAATAATCTGTGTCTACCACAGGCTGGCCAAGTGGCCATGCCAAGTCATTTTACCTGTCTTCAGTTTGCTTGAGAAATGGAAATATTGAACAGACTGTAACTTACCTAAAAGCTTTAAAGAGGCTGATGACCACATTCTCTCACTCTAGTTTGGGTTTACATTTGAAGGGATAAAATCACCATGTCTCTTGTCCCTAATCTCCAGCCTCTATTTTCAAGAGTCTCCCAGAGACAGTTTAAAGAATGTGATTTTTCTTCTTGAGGCATCTAATGAAAAACAATGTGTTCCTTCCTAATATATAAGAAAGCACTTGAGGAGAGAGACTTGCCTTGTATGAGTTATGGGACCAGTGTTCAGCCTGTACTTTCTTCCTGAGCTAAAATGAATTCCATTTTCTCTTTTGTAAGCTGTAGTATATCTTCTTTCTTGTATGTCAAATTAGTCTTGGTCATTAAAATTATGACCACCAAGAGAAAACTTAACTTGTTTTGGTAAAGAATTTGCTGGACTAAACAAAGTGTATGTTTTCTTTGACATTCTATTCTAGTGCAGGCTTAAATATGGGGATGATTTTGAGCAATGAAACAACAAATGGTCATATCCATTTTAGGGAACTGGCATCAGGAGTATAGTTCTGATTCTTATTTCACAAAAAACAGTTCTGTCCACTGCATGGTCTCACTTAAGGAGGGTTGCCGTAAACACCAAGTATGGTGTTTAATGTTTGAAGTATTAGTTATAATACATACATACCAAATCAAAAACTGTATATAAACACCATGAAAACTGGCTAGTGGTTTTGCTTTAATTATTTAGTTACATTATATATTTAATATATTTGGCCACTACATACCTCTTTCTTGTTTATCAATGCTTAAAAACTCTGCTTTAGGTGTTTTCTCTAAAAGACTCCAAAAATACTGAGTATGTCTTATCTGGGGAAGAATATGATTGCTTTTCTAATTTTATTTTATTTTTGTAGTCCTATAAGTGAGTACATCTCTTTATAAAGATGCAAACACAGAGAAATATGAAAAATAAAAGAAGCGAGTCCTCCTTTGCTGTCTCACTCCATCCTCAACCTTTCCCACAGTCTATACTGTGATGTGCACACTTTCAATATATTCTTTAATTTATGGTAAATACACACACGTTTCCAGCTTTGTTTTTATTTTCTCTTTCCAACTGTAAATTCACTCTTACTTTCTGTAACTTCTGTTTCTTGTTTCAATATTTATTTATACTCTGAAAAGCACTCCATGTCAGGAATCTACATCTATCTCATGTTGTTTAATCATTCATCTGTATTCTCTGATATGAATGGATGGATGGATCATAATAAACATATTCATTTCCTTATTGCTACATATTTGCCCCAATCCAACAGATGGCTATTAAAACATACCACTGTCTTTGCATATATATCTTCCTGCACATGTATTTTGCTGAACATTTTCATTCTTGTTTTTGGCAGATCTAACCAAATTGCGCTTCAAAAGGCCATCCTAATTTATGCTGTTATGAATTGCATATTGTTTTTTTCCATTTCTTTGTCACCACTGGATATTATTAAGCCTTCGAATATTGTCAATCTAGTGAAGAAAAATATCTTGTGTGTGTTTCTTAAAAAGAATTTATGTATTTATTTGAAAGAGAGAGAGAGAGAGCATGAGAAGGGGGAGGGTCAGAGGAAGAAGCAGATTCCTCGCTGAATGGGGAGTCAATGCAGGGCTCCATCCTGGGACTCCCAAGATCATGACCTGAGCCAAAGGCAAATGCCTAACTGACTGATATGAGATGCCTCAGATCTTGTGATTTAAATTATGATTACTAGAAGCATTGGTGATACTCTCAGATGTTCATAGAACATCTTTATTTTTTCTTTTCCTAAATACTACACAAAACACACACACACACACACACACACACACACACACACACACATGAAAAGTGCTCTTTTAGTTCATTGGCTTTTAATTTTGTTCATGATGCCTTTTGAAATATAGTCAACACTATCAGTTGTTTCCAAGCTGGAAAATATTTGTTTCTGTCTTATTTGAGAAATTTTTTTGTACTCCTAAATTGGTTTTTAAAATTCTCTTATATTTTATATTAACTCATTAATTTATCTGAACTTTATTTTTTATGTATAGATATCTTAGTTTCTTTTCCATTAAGTCATAGCCAGTTGTTACTCATTTTTTTGAATAGTTGGTCTTTTCCTCACTGATTTAAAATAGCAAATATACCAAATTTTCACACTGCCTATTTCATGTTCTGTTTCTTCACTTTCTGCTGTTTTCAACTGATTTGTTATCTATTAAAATAGAAATAATACACTTTTAATTAACATAATTTTAAGTATGTTTTTATTCTTATATCTTTACACAAGTGAACAAATTGTATATATTTTAGGTTATATATCAGTTCTTTACATAGAGCTTTAAATTGTTCTTTATAAGGTTTTTATATATTTCTTCATAAATTTTTTCCTAAACATTTTATAGTATTATTTTATTTTTACTATTAGTAAATAGATTTTTATTCACTTCTATATTGGTTATTAATGATAGATAGAAAAGCTGTTGATTTACCTTAAATAAAACAAGCTTACAAAAATCTTGTATATGCTTTCATAGGTTTTTAGATTATTCTAGATAATAATTAATTTTTTTCCAAGATGTATATATATACTTTTTAAAGCTTGACACGCTGGTTGAAACTTAAGAACCAAGTTAAGAATTAGATATGCAAGTAAACTATCTTGTTCTGTCCTCAAACATAATGGTAATGCTTTTGATATTCATGCATTAATTATTATTTTTTATGTTTTGAATAAACCTACATCATTAAATTATAAAATGCTTTTTTTTGTTCCCTAGCTAAGAGACTTTGCCTTTCCCATTAGAAACCAGTGATGAATTTAATCAAATAATTTCTTTCGTATTTACCCAGATGATCATATTTCTTCTCATTAAGTCTCATAATATAGTATATGGTATTAATAGATCCCACATGGCTGAGCTGTCCTTGCATTCTTTAAACTTTGGTTTGTCAAATTTTTCATTATTTTAAACTATAACTATGCATAATCATTTAATATTTTATTTGGATTTTCATCTGCACATTTATAAACACAACTGACATATTTTTCATTTTTATTCTATTTTTGTTTGGTAGTGGTATCAGGATTATGCTGGCCTTGTGGAATGAGTTAGAAAATTTTCTATTCTTATCTGCTTCTGGAAAAAACTTAAATTACCTGAAATTATCTGTTTCTGAGCTAGATGGCCTATTTCAGAGTTTGATTTTTTTTTTTACTTTTTCCAATTCTTCTCTAATTTTTATTCTATTTCCTCTTTGTGCCATTTTCAAGCAAATCTATTCTTGTAACATGGTCATTTATATTATTCTAGGAAATAATGTATTCTTGGGAAAGTACTTAATTTCATCAAGGTTGAAACAAGGGCTTTAATAAGTAGACATTTAATGTTTCTTAAAATACTCTTATTCCATGATTTTATGAAGCTGAATTTGTGGCAAAAAAGGAAGCCAAAGATATCAATATATTTTCTACCCACTATTGTAATAATGATTCAGGATGTACTAATAAGGATAGAGTATGAAAACTCCAGACATTATCCTTCCAATTTAAATTATCTTTTATCTATTCAAGTTAAATGTCATCTTATCTCAATGCTCTGTAACAGTAAAAACTTCTCATTTTTTCTATGTAAATAACATTTCTTATGCCTGAAACCCTACTTATCTAAAACAAAAACTTTAATGTCACCTTCATATACAAAAAGGTAGACATATCTGAATAGGATGGAGTTAAACAGCATCACAACTAATTTTAGAAATCACAGATAACTCACACTTAGTAAAACTAAGGTCAAAGCTATACTATTCAAAGAAGAAACTCAGTCCCATAATTCTTGATCAAAAAGTGATCAAAGTTGAATCTCAGTGAACTGGAAGTAGTTTTTCAAGAGTGAGGGATATTTTCTCAAGCTTGTACTTTACCAGCCTTATCTTAGATTACTCTTCATGATTAGTTTCCAAGTTCCCATAAACACATATTTTTTAAACTAGTGGAAAAAGTGCTAGTGAAATACAACATACAATTCTAAGGAGCTATCCAATCTTTTTCCAGATTCAGTTATTCTCTTGAAAGCCTGGAAATAATGATTTATTTTATAAAATCTGACCGAGCATCAGCTGATTTATAGGAACTGTTTATTTTAGCTATTTTTCCTCAAAAGAAGCCTATTTTATATCCAGGATATGACTAATTTAGAAAACTATAGGGGAGATGCACATCACTGCAGCAGCAACCACGAAGTGGAAAAGTATGTGGTAACAAAGAGAAAGGTAAAAATAGAAAGAATAAGAGTCACTTAAATGGGAACAAACATAATTTGCTGTGAAAACTTGATTGCTTTTTCTAAATTTATTTTGTTTACTTCCTTCCTTCCTGGTAGTATGTCTAGAAGGCCTGGCATAGTGTATGTTAATAAGGCTCTATCTGGGTATACGTAGCTCACCATAGTCATGCAGAAGGAAAAAAAAGGTGGACACAAGGGAATCCCCCCATTGAAAATAGGTTCCTGATGCTCTATTAGGATATGAGAAGCCCTCATATTAGTGACCTTTATGAGTTAAGACATTAAAATTCATCTTTTACATAAATAAATGCTATTCACAAGGATATGTAATTCACAAAGTATTCTAATAACATTGTTAATGATCATCAGTACTACAATTATAAAAATATTTAACAGAAGCTGGACACTGTGAGACTAGATGTAGGATATTAAAATCGTGATCCAGTTTTTGGGTTGGGATGAGGGCACCAAAATCAAGGGGAATGTACACTATAAGGTGAAATCAACCAAGGTGAGCCTTTTCTTTTTCTCTTCCTTTGTTCCAAGTCACTCCTTCCTTCCATCTTTCATTGATCAGCATATATTTAACCAGCAGTCCTGTTGGGGAAAGGAGATAAAAATATAAAAAATATGAGTTTTGCCTAGAGCGGCTCACACTCTAGAGGAGAATTAAGGATATAATTATCAAGTTTTAGCACCTTCTGTGTTTCATGTGTTTTTTGTTGTTGTTGTTGTTTTCTAGCTAGAATAAAAGCTCTGACCACTTTTCTTTTTTTTTCTTCTTTTTTAACATGGGAAACAATCTACTTTTATGTTGCCTTGAAAGTCCATTCTACCAGAGTGGCCCAGGAGCAGACAAACTTGCCCATCTTGTGTGCTCTGACCACATTTCTATTAACTAGGCTGGACCAATATATTTTATTTTATTTTATTTTTAAAGATTTTACTTATTTATTCATGAGAGATACACAGAAAGAGGCAGAGACACAGGCAGAGGGAAAGGGAGAATCATGCTCCCCACAGGGAGCCAGATGCGGGACTTGATCCTGGGATGGGGATGAAGCCCTGAGCCAAAGGCAGACACTCAACCACTGAGCCATGCAGGAGTCCCTGGGCCAGTATATTAATCATAATATAATTTCCATAAACACTTGATATCAGATTAAGTAATCATCACAACATTCTTCTCAAAGCTGGAATATGTTTATTTATTTATTTATTATTTATTTATTTATTTACAACTATAGCTGGAATAATATAACATATTGTGTTCTTCATTAGTTTCAATGCATAGTTTATATGCCACAAGTATAGACCTCTCTCAGGAGTCTGAAATAAATGGTACTTTACACAGGGAGTGAAAAAAGCATCTTAACACAGATTAAGCTTGAGTTATTGTTTCAGGGCATAATTATAAATTCATATGACTAAAGAAGCTGAAGATATTAATCATTTTTTAAAATACAGTTTAATGTATGTGCATGCCAATCATAATTGCTACATTGGAGAGACCTCATTTAATTCTCCCAGCCATCTTATGAAATAAGGATCCTTATTTTCAGATAAGGAGACTAGGGTTTAATGAGGCCACATACCGTCCCCAGGATCTCATAGGTAGTAAGTGGTAGAAATGTGATTTTAGCTCAATTCTGACAACCAAGACTTTTACTTAGCCATTTATCTCTCACTAGAAATTGCTACAGAAAATTAGAACAGAGGATAATACAGGTCAACTAGGAGAGTAAACAGAGTGCCATGGAAGTCTGTTGGAAGCAATAAGAAAATATAGAGAAGAATAATTCATTATAGCAATCCCTCATGCAATCTCTGCTTGTAGCTCTCAGCATAGGCCCAGAGTGATAGCAAATCTTTATGGTTGATAACAAGTCTTTATGGTTGTTTACACTGGAGGTCTGACCACCTATCTTTAGGCTATGTCACTTAGCAACCATCTTCCTTTCTTTGGATCTTACCAGTCAGTTTCTGGAGTCCTGGTGACAGAAAGACTCACAGAACAGATTTCAAGGAACATTTTTTTGTCACCTCAGATATACTCTAAGACATACACATGACCATGTTTTGTGTGAGTTAAGTGTAAAGCCAGTTTCAGCTAGTGGAGGCCACTGGTGTGCACGGAACCAGAAGAATAATACAAAAAGAGTCTAGTGAGAGACTGTGACTGTGGCTACAGTAGGCCAATTAGACAATATGGATGGAAGAATAATGGTGTTCCTTATGGGCCCTACAGGGATCTTGGGGGGGGGGTGGTTCTGAAGTTATTTCTGGGAATGCATAAATAGGGTCTTGCATTTATGGACAATTGACTTTTCATGAGGGTGCCAAAACTATTCACCGGGGAAAAGAGTAATCTTTTAACAAATGATGTTGGGGAAATAATATCCATATGAAAAAAAATGGAATTGGACCCCTTTGTTACACCGCACAAAAAATTAATTCAAAATGGATCAAAGATCTAAATATAAGAGCTAAACTATAAAACTCTTAGGAAAAAACTTAGGAATAAATCCTCAGGACCTTACGTTAAGAAAAAACTCAGATATGGCACCAAAAGTACAAGCAACCTCAGAAATAAAAGATAAAATGGATTTCATCAAAATTAAAAATGCTTATGTTGTAAACAGTAGTATCAAGAAAGTGAAAACACACCCCATGAAAAGGTAGAAAATATTTGGAAATTACAACCCGATAAAGCCCTGTATCCAGAATATATAAGAAATACTTATGATTTAATAAGCCAGAGTCAAGTAACCTGATTTAAAAATTGGCAAAATCAAATAACTCAATTTAAAAGCTGGCAAAGGAAATGTTAAAAATTTTCCGGTAAATATATACAAACACAATAAGTGTATGAAAAGATGCTTAATCTTTAGCCATTGGGAAATGCAAATCAAAACCATAGTAGGAACACCTGGGTTGCTCAGCGGTTGAGTGTCTGCCTTTGGCTCAGGACATGATCCTGGGATTGAATTCCCAGTCAGGATCCCTGTGGGGAGCCTACTTCTCCTCTCTGCCTATGTCTCTGCCTCTCTGTGTCTCTCATGAATAAATAAAATAAAATCCTTAAAAAAAACATAATAAGATAGCATTTCACGCTCACTAGGATGGTTGCATTAAACAAAAGGAAACTAACAAGTGTTGAGGATGAGAAGAAATTGGAACCCTCATATATGCTGGTGGGAATATAAAGAGGTAGCTACTTTGGGAAATGTTTGCTCACTCCTTGAAACATTAAATATAAGGTTTCTACATGACTCAATAATTTCACTCCTATGTATATACCAAGAAATGACAATATATGTCCTCAAAAAATTGCATGTGACTATTTATAATGCCATAATCCAGAAGAGTTAAAAAGTAGAAAACACTCAAATCTCTATCAACTGATGAATGGAGAAGCAAAATGTGATATGCCTATACAATGGAATATTATTTGTCCACAAAAAGGAATGAAGTACTAATATACCTACAATGTGGATAAACTTTGAAAATATTATGCTAACTGAAAGAAGCTAGTCATCGACCATCTATAATATGATTCCACTTATATGAAATGTTCAAATGAGGCAAATAAATAGAGACAAGAAGAAGATTAGTAATTGCCAGGAGAAAACTAAGGCATACAGACACACTTGAGGCACAGACCTAAGGGTGGGCAAAGGAGTCAAAGCAAAAAAAGCATATTCTAGGAGAGGATAGCAGAGCATATTCTGAGAAATGATCCCAAGTGGTCCTGGTTCAGGTGGAGAAGAGATGGGAAGAGAGTTGCAGACAGAAGAACCTGCAAGTACAAAGCCAGAGCTAGCATGACAGGTCTAGTGAAGGTGAGCTGGGTGTATGTGTGGTATGGAGACATGGCATGTGGGATGATAAAAAATGAATTGGAGGGATAATGAGAGACTAGATCATGAAAGGCTAACACCGTGCCGAAAAATTGGCACTTTAGTCAGAAAGCACCGCCAAGCTATTAAAGAACTCAAAGCTGAGACATAATATGATTAGATTTTTTGTCATTTAGAATAGTCATTTTTGTAGCAGGACTGGAGTTGGTGCAGGCAGAGGCAGGAAGGCTGGCGTTGAAATCGTGTAGTGATCCAGGAGGGGTTTGAGTAACAGCAAAGCCCAGAAAGTCTTTAAATGGACAAGTGCTTCCATAAACCCTCAGGCCTCATCATAGTCCATGTTGATACCAAATATTGACCTGCAATTCAACCCAAAATGGAATACTCACTTGTTATGTTCAAATATGAACAACACCATTTTGGAGATTCAAAGTCTAAAGATTCTGCTTCCTTATCTGGAGTTCATTGTCCCCAAATCAAGGGTGTAGAAATAGTTATCACCCATCACACAAAATATCCAAATTATATATGTCATCTGAAATAAACTCACTTCCACCAAGAAACCAATCAGGCCAATTTTCTGAACCCATTCCACTGCATATACATACTATAAATGGAAATTAGTCAACAAACTTTTCTGACTCTCAACTATTTAATCAAATACTTCAGTTCTACTGAGTTTCATGATTATGAATTTTTTTAATATTCTGATTCTGCAAAAATAGAATGTTATTCTAAAAATATTCATTCTGAAGCTAGTCAGACACCAATTACAAGCTGTATTGACCGTGGCATTGAGCCTAATGAGTCTATCCCCAAAGATACAAGAGGAAGAAAAGGATGACATGCTAAGGGACCCCAAAACCAGATGGGCGATTTGATTCCCATTAGCTGACTATTTTGTTCCTTCAAAAATAGCTGTCACACCCAAAAAGGAACAAAGTTCTATTGGGAGTAACCTATGGTCATCTCAGTGGAACTACAACAGATGGAGAAAATTATAATGCCAATTGAATTAATGTACATGTTCCTTTAATTTATACTTTATCCAATCAATCATTAATGTGTGTGACTTCATAAATGCCACAAACCCCACTTTATGATTAAATGTAATAAGTTGAATAACTTGTAGAAATCCGACGTAGGAGGACAAGGACCAAAGTCTTGGAGAGCAAGTGTCCCATAAGCAGGCTGGTCCTCCCTTAAAAGCCAGGAATCTCTAAGGATTGTCCAGTTTATCTAATTCCTGAGATCCTCACTTTGTTTTATCTTATCATGGGGATCCCTGGGGAGCTCCTCCCAAGCTCAAAATATTTTAAAGAATCCAAATCTTACATTGAAGTATATGCATACAATGGAATAATGTTCAGCCATGATAAAGATGGAAATCCTGCCATTTGTGACAATGTGGATGGATCTTGAGGGTATTGCACTAAGTGAAATAAATCAGACAGAGAAAGACAAATACTGTATAATCTCACATATGGATTGTAAAAAGGCTAAATCCATAGAAACAGGGAGTAGAATGGGGGTTTCCACGGGTTGGAAAAGGAAGAAATAGGGAGATATACATCAAAGGATACGAACTTCTAGTTTTAAGACATGAGTACAATACAGTACAATATGATGATTATGGTTAATAATACTGCATTATATACTTGAAGTTGCTAAGAGTAAAACTTAAATGTTCTGACTACAAAAAAAGAAATGCTGATTATATGATATGATAGACATGTTAACTAACCTGATGGTGATATTTATTTTGCTATATATGAGTATTAAATTAACACTTGGTACTTTTTAAACATACACAATGTTATATGCCAATTACATCTCAATAAAGTTGGAGAAAATAAATCTTGTTTTAAACTGCAAAAAAATTCCAATCTTATAAAATTGAGTCCCACATGCCCCCTCCCCATCCAGTTAAACTATTGATTCCTTAGGAAAATGTTTCCTGGTCGTCCCATGTCACTGTTCTGTTATGGTCACCGTGACAATATGCTTCTCAAAACTAACTGTAAGGAGTATAACTGATTCCATCCACACATGCTCCCTGAGGACACATTTCTCACAGGCTACTTCCAGCCAATGACTGACATGGCAGGGACATGGGGAACCTTTTGGACAGATGATCCTGGCTTGGGTATGACTCCCTGAGGGACTTATCAAACCAAACTTCCTTTCTCCCCTCTCTCCTTCACTGTGGGTTAGACCCACATTCTTTATCTGATGACTCTCCCAGCTTCTCCTCTCTCTCTCTCTCTCTCTCTCTCTCTCTCTCTCTCTCTCTCTCTCTCCTTTGGCTCAAAGAAGCTCTTGGTGCCTAGCTGTTGAACCCATACTAGCACACCTGCTGTATACTATCATGGCATTAAGTTTCTCTCTCAGTCAATAACACAAGTCTCAGTTTGAAATTGCATGTTTATTTGCATAATAATTTGATTCATGTCTGTCTTTCCCACTCGGCTGACAAATCAAGAAGAGCACAGGCTGTGGTCTGTTTTACTTTTATACTCCATGTATCAAATACAGTGCCTGGTTTATACCAGCTGCTCAATAAATAAGTGTTGAGTTAGGAAAGAAAGAAAGAAGGCAGAAATGAAGAAAACCAAACTTTGCGATTTTTTTATTTGTGATGGTTTTTGTAACAAAGTGTTAGAGAATTGTATAAAGAGCTTTGATCATTACCTTGAGAAAATCAGAAGGCAGATTTTTTTCCTCGAATGGCATGATATTATAAGAAATCTGACAAAAAAGATAATTTTGGTCATATTCAATTTTTTTACAAATCAACTCTTTTTCTCTAGTTATCCTATCATACACTCATTTTCGTTCTCTCTTTTTTACTTTCTCATTCAAGCAGACTTGGGTTTGAATTTTTTTTTTAATTTATGATAGTCACAGAGAGAGAGAGAGAGGCAGAGACACAGGCAGAGGGAGAAGCAGGCTCCATGCACCGGGAGCCTGATGTGGGATTCGATCCCGGGTCTCCAGGATCGCACCCTGGGCCAAAGGCAGGCGCCAAACCACTGTGCCACCCAGGGATCCCCAGACTTGGGTTTGAATCTTGGTTTGACTATTGGCCAGCTAGCTGTATGACTTCTGCAAGTCTGTATAAAGAATTCATTTTTCATTTTGTAAAATTTCGCTTAGCAGCAATATAATTTACAGCAATAATGGTATCTAATATCAGTTATGACATAATGACTGTAGAATGATTAGCACATGGCCTAACATAATTTGTATTTAATAAATGTTAGCTCTTAGCTCTCATTTGTACAAAATCATCATCAACATTGTATTAATAAAATCCCCTGTATTCATAGCCAAACTGGAATCAAGTTTCTAAAATTTGAAGCTTGTAATGAACTCATCTTTCATATATCCACAGGTAAGAAAACTTGGTCTGGAATTTGTGCATTGAGGGTAAGAGCATTTATTTACAAAGTAGTGACAGTGTGTGGTTAGAAGATGAAGACAAACTCTCTCTGATCATTACGTCTTCCAAAAATGAGATATAATATGATTTTTAGGACCAAAGAATTATTGAGATAAATCTGCCTTCTCTCTCTCCCCAAGCCTATCTTGTTTCCCCTTAATTACTTTGTTCTGAAATTCCATCATTAGAATGTCTTCCCTGTTAAGCACAAATATCCCCAGAAGGGTAGCACTATGAGTGCTAAGTAGTCTGAAATGATAACATTTGTTTTTTAAAATATTTCATTTATTTATATGACAGAGAGAGAAAGCATGGGGCGGAGGATGGATAGAGGGAGAAGGAGAAGTAGATTCCCCACTGAGCAGGGAGTCTACCTGGGACTTGATCCCAGGACCCCAGGATCATGACCTGAGCCAAAGGCACACGCTTAACCAACTGAGTCACCCAGCAGCCCCAAAAGGGGCCATTTCTACTTGAGACCCTTAAAAGGGGCCTTTTTGCCTTGCCCAGAGGAAATGATAGCACTTTTTAGTGCATACTGCTAATTTTGTGACTTGAACAGCTGAGTACAGCAGCAGCCACAGAAAATGAATGATACTTACTTGCAATTACAAAATTCATTATTAAAAAAAAAATTCCAAACATATCAATCAAATAATACCCAAATTCAAAGCGCAGATCCTGAGAAAGTAGTGGGATTCTTGGATGGGATCTAACTCAATCTTGCAACGATTCAGTACCTTTGGTTGGACACCCACATCTGCACTGCTGCCTCTGAGTCATCATAGTGGAAGGGCTTGGAGCAGAAACACCTGAGAACATTAGTCCTGGATCTGCCACATAGGTGACAAGTGATAAGATCTTAAGCATGACATGTAGTTTCTTTGAGGTTATGTTTCCTTATAGTAAAAGGAGTATGTGATAGGCATTTCTTAAGGATTATTTGAATATGACATTTTTGTGACTTTATAATTTCCAATGACTGTGAACTTGTTGCTATTTTCATTGGACAACTCAGGGTTGCAGGCAACATTTGTTATGTTAAATCAAGAAACATTTTCTCAACTATTTCTTATGCTTAATTTATTTCTTGGAATTACTCACAACTAAATGAAACATTCCTCAAATATTTGGATGGCACATATGCATTCCCTTTGTCCTCCTCTTTAGGCTGAACAAACCCAGGGAGCTCAGTCATGTTCTGTGTGACATGATTCACAGATTCCTGCCATCTGCCTTTGGGCATATCTTCTTTTGCCAATAGCCTTCATAAAATGTACTCCTGAGGCCCAAACACAATGCAAAGAGATAAAATAAAATGAAAATGAGCAGTCTCAATTATGGTGCTTTTTTTTTTCAGGTCATCTCTAAGCACATCAGTTCCTTAGTCAATCCTCAGGTGGTTGGAACAGTGACTACCCAAGGCTAAACATCAGCTTAACAGTAAATTGTTACTAACTTGCTCAGTTAGTGCCTGAACTTTAAAGGCTGACTTTTTCTGTTTCCTGGGACATGTGGTATCCTGAATCAGAGCCATGATCTTCACTGAGAACAGTGCGACTTCTCAAGCAATTGTTTTCAAGCAGTGTTTGACCATTCTCAGACTAATTTAACAAACTCATGAAAGCCCTTCCAAATAGATTGCTTATACATATTCAATGCAAGCTAATCGATGAGTTATCATAGTAATCTAAATATCACAGAACAAGAAATATCATTAGAATAGTCATTTATATATTAATGGCCAACCTGATGGCATGCATGTTTTTAAGGCTTTGGGTAGAAAAATGAGAAAAAACTAGAAATAGCATGTAAAGTGTCAATTAGTAACTATTATGGAGACTAAAGGCTCAAAGAAAATTTCTCCTACTTCATATTTCCCTAGGTGGTACAATCTTAAATATCTTTCATGTGCCTGACAATGTTTATCCAGTACAATAGGTACTGCATGGAATTGATGCACAGATTCTATTTCATTGGCACGCCTAGGTAAATGCTCAATCAATATTTGCTGAATTGAATTGTAATAAGCGACCAACCACTTACAGCTACATTTAAAAAATCATCTTTAAAGTGAATTTTAAAATGTAGCTGTAAATAAAACATGAAAGTTTGAAAAAAAAATTTAAAAAAAACATGGAAGTTTGGAAGAAGGACTGGATGAAAACATGAGCTTGAGTGTTTGGGTCTTGACTTTATAACATTATCTGACTATTGTACATATTTATTACTCTACTTCTCTAAGCCTTACATTCTTTTCCTGAAAAGTAAGAATAAACCGTCCTTAATTAAGCTGTTGTGGAGATTAAGTGAGTGAAATAGTCTAGCAAAACATTTAGCCAAATATTTGGCATGTAAAAATGTTCAATAAACTGTAGCTAATATTGTGTGTGATAAATTCACAAACAGCCATCCTATCTGGCCATTTGTATCTTGCCTTGGAACTCTTAAAGAAACTCTTATTGTATTTATCAAAAGACTAATAGATTTTCACTGGAAATTTCCTATGCTTACCTTAAGAAAATAATAAAAACAATAACACTAGTAGTAAATATTCATATAATATTTACGGTGTACTAGACACTATTCTAAAAATTTCACATTTATTGATCTGGTTAACATAGGACAGGGGATTCATTAGTAGCAACATTTGACTGTTTCAATAAATGCATAATCCAACAAGAAACCAATAAGTAATATTTGATTTTGAGATTTCATTTATATGCCTGTATATCTTAATTTTTGTCTATTTTAAAGATAGTAATTATATATTTAGTAAATATGCTTAGCAACTATTTCATAAATTAGTTTAGGTATGCATCTTTGTCTCTTTAATAATAATCTGACCCTGATGATATTGGAAAGCTGATAATATACTGTGTGATCTTCCATGAATATAAAAGACATTTAGCACTCTGAAATAGAACTGAATTCAATAGATTTAGAATGTTCTTTGAGAAAACTAAAGTATCCACTTATGTGATACCAAAAATGGGGAAAGGAAATGAGATTTTTTTAGAGACTGCCAGAGCAGTAGTGCCAGAACGTTAGAGGACAGGTTTGAGAATATATGAAGCAGACGTTACCTTATTTCCAGGGGGCATTATTAGACTTTTAAATGCAGTTGTCATGCTGAGCTTCGATGATCAATCTGCTATAAAATGGCAAAAAAAAAATCTAACTAGTGGACAAGGCAGTCATTTAATTTCCTATAAGGAAAATAAAGACTGTGTACTTGGAGATTATTTCCAATTCTGATATAACTCACTCTATAAATCACTCTGTCTGCTCTTTACTTCTCAATTATTGTCCTAATCAATGTTACAGGGTAATAATTGGTTGAGGTCAATGTTTCAGTCCTGCATTGAAAAAAAAATGTTAGAACTTTTAAGGGTTAAAGAAATATTCCTATCTAAAAAAAATTCCTATCTAAATTTATTCAAGAAATGTTCTGACCCGACAAAACATTCTATTACCAACTACTTGTGCCTAATCCTCTGCCTCCAAGCTGGCACATGAGTTAGACAAGATGGATGGATAGGTCCAATACATCTGTCCAATAGCTCTTATTTATGAGTTTTAGTCTTAAAAAACTGACAAGTTCCTAAGGTAGCTTGATCTAGTTCTTAATCACATCTATAGTCAAGGTGCTTTTCTGTATGTCTTGACAAACTCGTTTCAAGATCATTTCTTCTTATTTAATTTTTCTTTAACTCTAATAATATCCGTAGCTGAGAATAGATGACATTCTCCTGATCACTGTCCTGCATGCTTTCACTATGGCAGCCTACGCTCTGAGATCAAGGAAAGAGGAGGGTGTGATGGAAATCTAGTGCACACTGTCTCATTGTCGCCTCCAATCTCTTCCCTATAGTACAGCCTAAAGCTTGAGGATTTGCTGCCCACACACCAAATAAATACCAAAGTCATCAGACAGGTGAGTTTTATATCAATTGTAAGGTGATGTAATGATGATATACATGGTTAGATTATTACTAGCAAATCTACTGCCTCCTACAGGATAAACTTGTTAGTAATCATAAATAGCACTTTACATTTTTCTACTATTACCAGTGAGTTCAAAATGCTTTAAGTGTTTTGAAATGCTAAATCCTTATACATGTAAATATTGCAGAATTCTAAGTTCTTATAAGGTGCCTGGGCATCAGTTATCATGCTATTCAATATTTTTAGAATAGATGTTTGTTGAGAGCCAATTATGTTTCAGGCTTGTGCTGCAGCAGACAAAAAACTGATGGCTCAGTCTACCCTGTTCTCAAGGAGCTTCTCATATTCTATAAAAGGAGACTAACACCGAAGTCATTATATGACAAAGAGATGCTTACAATGGTATAGTTGCAGTGAATCTGAGGACCTTTGAGGGAGTAACCTAGCATAGCCTGGGGGATGAGTCAGAGCCAGCCAAGCCAAGAGGGAAATGGCATCCCTTAACAGAACAGACCGCCCAAATAGAGGTATAGGAACATAAAACTGCACATGGGGCTTGAGGAGTAGTACTCTAAAGAGGTTCATGTTACTTTCTGCACATGGCGCTGTGATGGCTGGGGGAAATCAAGTATTTTGAGACTTAGTAAAGATAAAAAAGCTTGGAGTTACAGATTAACTTTGGATGGGGCAAAAAGAAAGGAAGAACTAAGGAAGACTCCCATGTTTCCACAATATGCCTATAGGTGTTATTGACTAAACTAAAGAATATAGAAGAAACAGGGTTGGAAGCAAAATGCTTCCAGTGTGTTTATGTAAGAATGGTGTATATATATGAAGCAATTGGATATATGAGTCCATGTTCAGAGGCAAACAACAACAACTATGTAAAATTAGGAGTTATCCACAAAAAGGTGGTAGTTAAAATCATGACACTGGGTGAGTGGATGGGTAGGTGGGTTGCCAACAGATCACCAACATTTAGGGATTAGGTGGTTGTTTACATGTCTGATTCAAAGGCAGCCAGACTTTGACTCCCTCAAATAAGGACTTGTGATAGAATAATGGCCCCTAAATATGTCCACATTCTAATCTCGAGGATCTGAGGATATGGTAGGTTACATGACAAAGAGGAACTAAGGTTGCTGAGGGATTTATGTTTGCTAATCAGCTGACTTTGAAATTGAGAAACTGGGGACTCCTGGGTGGCTCAGTGGTTGAGCATCTGCCTTTGGCTCAGGGCATGATGCTGCCTCATGCTCCCCGCAGGGAGTCTGCTTCTCCCTCTGCCTACGTCTCTGCCTCTCTCTCTGTGTCTCTCATGAATAAATAAATAAAATCTTTTTTAAAAGTAAATAAAATAATATAAAATAAATAATAAAACTGAGAAATTCTTCTAGATTATCTAGATTAAGAATTACAAGGTTTCCTAAAAGTAAAAGAGGAAGGTACAAGAGCCAGGGTCAGAATGAGGTGATACGAGAAAGTCTTGATGTGAGATTGCTGGCTTTGAAGGTGGAGGAAGGAAGCCAGGAGATAAGAAATGCAGGTAGCTGCTAGGCAAGAAAACAGCCTTACCTCTAAGAGCTTCCGGAAGGAATACAGTCCTGTTGACACCCCAAGACCTATAAGTTAATAAATCTCTATTCTTTTGAGCCACTAAATTTGTGGTAATTTGTTACAGCAGTAATAGAAAATGAATGTTGGACCATATCTTCACTTCTCTTTATATGTTCAGCATTCAGTAGCATGTTTGTGACATAAAAGCTTAAAAATGAATTCATTTATTAATGAATATGGAAAAGGAGACCTTAAAGATATATATGATTTGTTTTATAACTTAAAGCCATGCCAGTCAAAAAAACACAAGATCACTTATTTTCTCAATGCCGTGTTTAGATTTTGTTTTTGATCAAATGTTCAAAGTCTTGAAAAAAATCAAAGGAGGTATTTTTCCAAAGGTTTAGAGAATAAAAGCACATTTAATCTACAAATTGTGGGTTATATGGAATCTCTTAGCTTTTCTTCCAATACCAATTATTGGCACATTGCTTGTTTCATGTTACTTATATTTTATGGCAGTCTTTCTTCCCAGTTAGATTTTAAGCCTTATAGAGCAAGACTCTCTGTCTTATACCAGTTTATGTTTATGATGCACGCAAAAACGACCACTGAAAATTTTTAAAGAGAATCTATATGGGTCAAAGAAGATTTTCCCTTGCCTTCAGAATAAGAGCAGTGAGCTGGCTCACATTGGCCTGGGAGAGCCAATTGTTAAATTCTCAACAATGTGCAATCCAGTTGACATTAGGTTGGTAGCTTGAAATTGGTCACAGTGCGATTATTTACACCATAAAAACTGACATATATTACCAGTTGCTAATCATTTACCTGCACACCCCTGGTGTGGAGACTCTATGAGGGTATAACAAACTAAAGTCATCAGTTCTACTTTATGTTGCAACAAATACCTGCTTATAATATTGAAGCAAATTAAGATCTCTTGTTTCAATGAGAATTTATTCCAACTATTTCCTCTTTTTGTTCTAAGACAATGCATCCTTACTAAAATAATTCTTCTGAAGTAACTCAAGTATTCTCCTTTAAGACTCTTTCATTTGGAGTAGTAACAGGACTCATAATTTAAACCACAGTAACAGTTTGGTTATAACAGGGGTCAGAGTTTTTCCAATTAGCAGTTTGTTTTTGTTAATTGATTATCTGTTGTGCATCTCCATGTAGCTCCAAGGAGAGTCATTTTCTTTAACAGCTATTTGTTGTCCTGGTTTATCACGCTCTCACCTCATTCTTATACTAATTCCTTGTCAGAGAAAAATGCCAAGTTCCCCATTTCATTTCTTTTCTTAATAAATATAAAACAAGCCCTAAAACCCAGCTTAAGAAGTATTAAGCCTAGGGATCTGGGGACTTGAGTGGTAAGGCCTATCATTAATATATAATGTGACCCTGAGTGAATTAATTGATCTGTAATATAATGTTGCCTTCTCTAAAACTAAAAATTAAGCAATTTCTTAAACAATTTTTCTGGGTCGTACTAAGATCCTCACAGCATCAAAGAAAAATGAAATAAAATAAAATAAAAACTAAATTTCATGTGTCCTCAATATAGATATAATATATTAAGGTAAATAGGGATCCCTGGGTGGTGCAGCAGTTTAGCGCCTGCCTTTGGCCCGGGGCACGATCCTGGAGACCCAGGATCGAATCTCACGTTGGGCTCCCTGTGCATGGAGCCTGCTTCTCCCTCTGCCTGTGTCTCTGCCTCTCTCTCTCTCTCGCTCTCTCTCTCTCTCTCTCTGTGTGTGTGTGACTATCATAAATAAATAAAAATTAAAAAAATAAAATATATTAAGGTAAATAAAAGAAAATAAAAGCAATAACCTAAGCTGGAAGATGACAAAAGTAATGATATTCTATTGTGGAAAGAATGCAGACTTTGAAATTTAACAAAACTAGGTTTAAACCACAATGCCAGCCATCACTTCACAATGTTTCAGCTTTGGCAAGTTATCTGTTTCCTCAAAGGTTTTTGGAAAGGATAAAGATACCATATATAAAGCACCTGGCACAGGGTAGGCATGAAATAAATGGGAGTTTCTATTATTATGATTCTGGGCAAGATCTATGTAAGGCTAGAAATAAAAGTAGTTTCAGAATTCTATTAGTGTGGTTTGATACAGATTAATTAGTATTTTTAGGCTTCTGTTTTCTCAAGAGTAGAATGGTTGTGATGGAAAGGGAAGGTGATTCATTAGATATTCTCTAGGGCCCTGTTCATCACTAAATATAATATTTGGACTTATATATAACATAAAACAGACAGTTGATAAATAATAATGACCCAAACATCAAATAACAAGTGGCTGATAATGGAAATTACTATTACATTCTATTTCAGGCAGCCTCTGCAGTGAGCACATTCTCACTGTTTGCTCAGCATCTGTTGGACACAGAGGTTTTTGATTGGCATCATTCCAGGGACATTTACTTGGTGGTTGTGTTGTGTTTGTTACCTGAAGGCTGTAGTGTTGGAGTTGTCTTTGAAACTAGCCATGTACATTTTCAAAACTTTTCCATTGGACTGTGCCTTCTTGCCAAGATAGAAGATTGACATCAAGATTGATGATCCTGCCTGGAAAAAAAAAGAAAGGAAAACAAGACAAGGTAGGTAAAAAAACAGGTTTCAAGATACCACGGACTTAAGGGCAGCAATCCCTGAAATGGGAAATGAAAGAGGTGAGCTTAACTATGTCTAGTTGATTAACCTCAGAAAGTTGGCAGGCTGTGATGATGGGAACAGAGAGGTCAGGTGGAGCTTGATGGATTCCCTGACTTGAGAAGAAGGGACTGAACGCAAGAAAAAGGCAGCTAAAGTTGATAGGACAGAGTATGGAGGAGGAAGCAGCTGAAGAGAGAGAGGCAACCCCAGAGATCTGCAGAGAGTCCTTTCAAACAGTCAACAGAGCTCTGATCAACACACTGTGTATGAGGAAAAAGCAACTGAAAAGGTTGCAAGGAATAGTAGGCAACGTCTTACAGGTAGAGAAATCATGCCTGTTCCAGAAATTAGATTGGAAAGCCTCATAATTCACAACACACTGGGTAGAGCGCTTATGGAAATCCCAACTCTGAAGTCAAGAATCATTATTCCTAGACTAAATCTTATTCTAGTTCCACCTAAAACACTTTCAGAGAATAACTACTACACTTCATCTAAACTCAGCCAGAAGTCTGTGGCACGACTTACACCAACTGCAATAATTCTGGCCCCCAAAAGAGGTTAAGTGGAAAGCCTGTACTTCCATCCTGCCAGAGTGTTGTCAGAGATACAGGATAGGAAGATAAACCAAATGGAAATTTTATTCTTCAAAGTTTCATGTAAAATAAAAAACTCAGTGGATGAGTTTCAGGGCAAAATGGAGAAGGAAGAGAGAAAAGATGAGTGAACTGGAGACTATAATACAGATGGGCATATCTGAACAACAAAAAGAAAATAGACCAAAAAAAATTGAACTGCACCTCCAAGATATTGGGTTTATAACAAAAATCTTAACATGCCTGTCATTAGAGTTATAGAATGAGAAGAAAAAGAAAGAGGGACTAAAAATGTATTTGAAGAAATCATGGCTGAAATTTTCCCAAATTTGGCAAAAGCATGAATTTATAGATTGTGGAAAATTAGTGAACTCTCAAATATATAAATCCCTTAAAGTCCACGCCAGAAAATATCATGTGAAGTTTCTGAAAACTAAAGAAAAAAACAAAACAAAGACACAAAGACAGGATTTTTTTGCTTCAACTGTCATAACTAACTTAGAAAAACACAGACAAGATGTATTATATAAGGGAAATCAATTTGAACAAAGGATTTCTCATTAAAAACCATGGAACCCAGAAGGAAGTAGCATAATATTCTTAAGGTGTTGGAAGAAAAGAACTGTCAACCCAGAATTCTATATCCAGCAAAATTATCCTTCAAAACTTAACAGGGACCTCAAGGCATTCTCAGACCAAAGGAATTTGTTGCTAGTAGAGTCATACTAAAATAATGGTTGGAAGAACTTCTCTAAACAGGAACAAAATGATAAAAGACAGAACTTGAAATATCAAAAAGGAAGAAAGAATTTGGAAAAAGCAAAAATAGGAATAAATGCAGTAGGCTTTTCTTCTCTGAGTTTTCTAAATTAGTTATGACAATTGAAGCAAAAACTATAACAGTACTTAATGTAGTTCAAAATATATGTAAGCATTTGTGATAATTACAAATGGGGAAGGGGACATAAATGTAAATAAGGTTTCTATTTTTCATTCAAATGGGTAAAATCTCAAAATCAGTAGGCTTTGATAAGTTATGGATATATAATGTAGTAACTAGAGAAACTACTATAAAAAGCCCAAGTATACAAAAAGATACATTCAGAACATAAAATAGAATGATAATGATTTTATCTTCTTTATTCAGAAGATAAAATAGAATGATGAAAAAAATTGTTCATGTAACTCAGTAAAACAGAGAAGTAAAACAGAAAAAGGATAAACAGAGAGAAAAAAAAACAGAAAATGAACCAAAAAAATAACTTAACTTTTCAATAATTGCATGAAATGTAAATGATATGTGTACCAGTTGAAAGAGAGATATTGGCAGAGTGGATAAAAAGAACATAATTCACCTATATGCAACCTACAAAAGAGTCACCTCAAATGTAATGGTAAAGGTAGGTTGAAAGTAAAAGGATAAAAAAAAGTATACCATGGAAACATTAAAACAGAAAGCAGAAGATCTATATTAATAGCATATATAGTAGATTTCAGAGCAAAGAGATTACCAGGAACAAAGAGGGACATTATATAAAGACAAAAGGATCAATCCACCAAAAGACAATGCAATCCTAAATACACATGCATCTGAACAACAAAGCTGCAAGACATGTGACACACGAACTGAAAAAAAGGAGAAGTAGACAAAACCACTATTATGGACAATTTAATAGCCCTCTTTCAACAATTAAAAGAACAATCATACATAAAATAAACAAGAATACAGAACTCAATAACTGACAACCAACAGAATCTAACGAAAATTTATAGAATATTCCATCCAACAACAGACGACTACACATTCTTTTTAAGCAGCCACAGAACATAAACCAAGATAGAAATTAAAAGCTGTCATCCTAGAATTCTATACCAAGCAGAGGTCTCCTTAAAAAGCAAGCGCAAGGGGCAGCCTGGGTGGCTGAGTGGTTTAGCGCTGCTTTCAGCCCAGGGCCTGATCCTGGAGACCCAGGATCGAGTCCCATGTTGGGCTCCCTGCATGGAGCCTGCTTCTCCCTCTGCCTGTGTCTCTGCCTCTCTGTCTCTCTCTCTCTCTCTCTCTCTCTCTCATTATTCTCATAAATAAATAAATAAATGATCTCATAAATAAATAAAATAAATAAATAAATAAATAAATAATAAATAAATAATAATAATCTAAAAAAAAAAAAAGCAAGAGCAAAATAGAGGTTTTTCAGATGAACAAAATTGGAAAGAAATCACCACCAGGAAAATTTCACTGCAAGCAAGAATTCACCACCATTAATCTTGCACTAATAGAAATATTAGAGGTAATTTTTTTAGGTAGAAGGAAAACAATATTAGATGGAAAGCTGGATCTTCACAAAAGAATGGACAGCCCAAGGAATGGCAATTATGTTGAATATCAATTTTTTTCTCCTATAATTTCAATCAGTTTCAAAGATACTTGTTTAAACAAAAGTAATAATACATTGTGGAGCTTATAATATACATAAAAGTAAAATGTGTGACAAAAATAGCACAAAAGCCAGAAGGAAAAAAATGAAGTGTATTCTTGGAAGAGTCTTATACTCTGAAGTGGTACAATATTACTGGAAAGAAGATTGATAAGATGTATACCACCAGTTGGCAAACCACAGCTCACAGATCAATCTGGCTCACAGCCTGTTTTAGCATGAGCTGGAAGTTAAGAATGGTTTTACATTTTTAAAAGTTAAAGAAAAATGAATATGTAACAAAGACCATATGTGGCTCACAAGTCTAAAATATTTATTATCTGGCCCTTTACAAAAAAAGATTGCCAACCTCTTATGTATATTAGGAAGTCTAATGCAATCACTGTAAAAACAATGTGAAGGATTATAGCTAATAAACCAATGAAGGAAAACCAATGGAATCAGAAAATATACTCAATTAATATAAAAAAAAACTTTAAAAAAGAAGGAAGACAAAGGGAACAAATAAGAAATGGGCAGATTAAAGTGTAACAGCAAGATGATAGTTCTAAACCTAACCATACCAATAACCACATTGAAAGTAAATGTCTGAAAAGACTAAAGGATAGAAATTGTCAGATAAGAGAAAAATGCAAGGCCCAACCATATGCTGCCTATTAAAAAGTGAACTCTATATATAAAAATACAAAAAGATTAAAAGGATGAATAAGATATATCACATTAACATTATCAAAGGAAATCCAGGGTAATTGTATTGGTATCAGACAAGGTAGATTTCAAACTATATTACCAGGGAAACTCATATATAAAAAAGCCAACTCATTAGGAGGATATAATAGTTTTAAATATTTATGTAACTAATGGAAGAGCTTCAAAATAAGTAAAAGCAAATAAGTAAAGCAAAAACCGACAGAAGATTCAGGACAAACAGAAAACTTTCACAACTATAGTCTGAGATTTCAACACCTTTCTCTCAAGGCTTGTTAGAACAAGTAAACAGAAAATTAGTAATATAGGATACTTCAACAATACATCCAACCAATTGGACCTAATTGATATTTATAGAATATTTCATCCAATGACAGCAGACTACATATTCTTTTTAAAGTACACAGCAACATTTTTCAATATAATTAATTATCTGTGCCATAAAACAAGTACTAACAAACTTAAAAGGATTCAAGTTATGCAGAGTATGTACTCTTACCACAATAGAATTAGGTGGAATTAACAAAAAGATTTCTGGAAAATTCCCAAGTACTTAGAAACTAAATAGCATACTTCTAAATAACCTGTCAGTCAAAGAGAAAACCAAAGAGAAATTAGAAAGTATTTTTGAACTGAATTAAAATGAAAATATAAGATATAAAAATATATGGGCAATGCTAAAGAGTATTCAGTGAGGAATTTGTAATGTTAAAGCCTATTTTAGAAGAGAAGAAATATTTCAAATCAATGACCTCAGTTTTTGCCTTTAGGAACAAAAAAAGAACAAATGAAATGCCAAGTAAGAAAATAGAGGAAATAATAAAGAACAAAATGGAGATTAATGGAAGGAAAAAAAAAAACAAAACAAAAAAGAATAGAGAAAATCAATCCTATCGAAAGCTGATTCTCTGAGATCAATAAAACTGATAAAGCTTTTGCTTGGAAGATCAGAAAAGAGAGGGAAGATATTACCAATATCAGCAACAAGAGAGCTTATTTGTAATAGCCCCAGACTGGAACCCACCTAGATGAATAAATAACCAGATTGTGGCACATCCGTACGATGAAATATTATTCAGTAATACAAAGGAATAATGAACTATGAATGTATTCAACAAGGGAGATAAATCTCAAAATCATTATGTTGAGGGGAAAGAGTACCATGGGAAAGGTAGGGAGAGATATTACAGGAAGATACTACAAAAGACATGAGCAAACAATCTGAGGTGATAGATATTATCTTGATTGTGGCAATAATTTCACTGTATCACTATTGTGGCAATAATTTCGAATATTGCAGATATGATGTTCTTCTGGATTTAATCTCTGCCTGTTTCAAACTGTACTTGAATCTTAGAGCAGGTAATAGCAGCTAGTATGTGTTATAAAGTCATCATGTACCAGAAACTTTTTCTAAACCAACATTTTAAATCCTCACAGCAGGGCTCAGCGTCTGCCTTCGGCTCAGGGTATGACCCCGGATCCAGGATCAAGTCCCCTGTGTCTGCTTCTCTGTGTGTGTGTCTCTCATGAATAAATAAATAAAATCTTTTGAAAAAAAATCTTCACAATAATCCTATGAAGATGAAATGTCCAGGATCCCCATGTAATAGGTGAATAAACTTTCCCAGCATCGCAGATTGTAATACAAAGACTTTGGATGTTGGTTCAGGAATCTCCTCTATTACTCACACCACCTTCTTTCAAGATTAGGAGACTATAGCATCATCAATGACCCCTTTTGGGGTCTACTTCCTCTCCCTAGGTGCCTCTTTTCGTTGATCTCTCTAGAAAGCAGTGGTTCATGTTTGTCTTTTAAAATAGCGACTTTTGGGATCCCTGGGTGGCGCAGTGGTTTAGCGCCTGCCTTTGGCCCAGGGCGCGATCCTGGAGACCCGGGATCGAATCCCACATCAGGCTCCTGGTGCATGGAGCCTGCTTCTCCCTCTGCCTATGTCTCTGCCTCTCTCTGTCTCTCTCTATCATAAATAAATAACAATTAAAAAAAATTTAAAAAAAAATAGCGACTTTTTATAGGAGGAAAGCCTTTGCTTTTCCACAACTGAATCTGAGAAATGTGAAACCATCTTTTGGTTACAAAAGCCAGGAGACAGTTCTCAAATGTTGATTATAGAAGTGCTTTCATGCCCTCAGTTGGGGTGCACTCCCAATCTGATACATGGTAGGACTCCGTGGACTGCAAAGGGATACTAGCAAGGAGACTCATCATCATTGATTCTAGAAAGTGCCTAATAGCATCTGCTTTGTTAAACTTTGTCAGAAAGAATTCACTATGAATGGCATCTCAAGAAAATTGCAGCCTACACCTCTCCGAGTTCAGAATTTGTTGTTTTCCCATGCTTTTGTAGCTAACGACCAAATGCAGACAGAAGCAGAACACTGGTTTCTGATAGAAAAAAAGTTTAAAAAGAAGGAAATTCGAGTCATAAGTGAACTATCTCTTAGGATTCTTCCGGTAGCGGGTAAAGAAATACAACCTCCTGAGATATGCGTCAGGCTAAGTTGGCTATGATCACGTGTACAGTCTCCCATTTGCTGCAAGAGCAGTTTTATGGTTCTGTTATTCTACCCCTGCTGTTTTTCACATTAACTAGAAATCTGGCCTTTAGACATTGAGTAAAATGAGCCTACCTAATTTCTCCTATGTTAGTAGCAATTCATGCTCTGATGAGTTAAGGTTAGCAAAAGAAAAGCTTTGTGCAAATTGGACATGTGAAAATCTGGATACATTGCTTTTAATTTTAAGGGTTGATTAGAAGTATTTCCTAACTAATGTTCTAACAACGTTTTTAAAGAATGAAGTCCATCTTCGCTGAAAAGGACATTAAATATTTAATTTTTCTTACTACTTGCTTAAGATACTTATTAGTATTGCATTTTATGACTTTAAATCACACTTCCTGGTTGCTTATTTTAAGTATAATTATTTTTCCTACAAGCTTAGCTTCCTGGAGTCATTTAAAATAAACACAATTAAATACAAGATAATGTAGAAGAGACATGTAGAGGAAATAATTACTGTACAAAATATAGAGTTCTTAATAACTGTAAAAACTAAGCTGTTATAAATTATACATGATTACTGGATGAAGTAAAAGGAAATAATTAAAATACCTTTTAAAAATCCACCCTGAGAATCCTGAGAGATGCAGAAGTTATAATTAACAAATAGTAATGCCAACATGCAAAATATATGGAAATTGCAAAATTAATGTGTAATTTGAATAGGCTTTGAGGTATTTTTTTGCCTTTGTTTCTTTAATGTTTAAAGTAATAATCATGTGAAAAAACTGTTTCTTCTGTAAATATAAATGAAAATGAAAGTCATCACTCTGTCTTGTACTTTAAGAAGTCTATCCAGGGCAGCCCGGGTGGCTCAACGCTTTAGTGCCACCTTTGGCCCAGGGCATGATTCTGGAAATCTGGGATGGAGTCCCACGTCGGGCTCCCTGCATAGAGCCTGCTTCTCCTTCTGTCTGTGTCTCTGCCTCTCTCTCTCTTTCTGTGTCTCTCATGAATAAATAAATAAAATCTTTTTTTAAAAAAAAAAGAGAAGTCTTTCCACTGTTAGCAAAGTTATTGACTTCATACATAGTATCCAATACTCATTCAGTCTCGCTAACTAACTCTAGTTGACAGGTACATGGTGTTTATGCCAGGTGCCTAATAAAAGCCCTGGGGCATTCTAGACACCCAAATATTTTTAAAATAACTGAGTGAATGCATGGTTATGAGTCAACTTTCTTCTTTCTTAAAGACATAAAATATTGAAGACGTAAGTGGATTTTTAAGTGTTCTTTATGAATTGTATAGTTCAAGCTTTATAGCTTTGTGAAAGAATAAATTACTCAACTAACTTAAATTTATTACATTTTAGAAGTTTGCAAACCCTATTTGCCTTGCCAGGGAGGGACTATTGCAATTTGCAATTCTGTTTTCCAGTCTTAGTAACAATTGTTTTTCATTTACATATTGAGATGAGGAGAGACAATGACAAAATTCTTGGATTCACATTAGAACATGGTCTTTGAACAGAAAAAAAATACACATATAAATGTATGTATATGTGTACACACACACGCACGCACACACACACACACACACACACACACACACTCGCTCCCTGCCATAATACCCTGAGCTCTGCTGGTCATATTTATTGATGCTAGATAAAAAGGATTAGACCAAGATCTCAAAGAGATAAAGGTCTGCCAATCGCTTTTCTTCTTGCATGTTAGACTCTCCCAGCTTGTGATATAAACCAGAATGATTTACTGTGAGAGTGGAAAGATGGTTTAATGTTAGAAAGATTCTATCTTTTGGCACATTTATAGATTAAAGGTAGAAAATGTTTTAATGCATTCAGAGAAAGCATTTGATAAAATTCAAAATCTATTTATGATTTTAAAATCTTTAGGCAAAATGGAAATATTGGCATTATACACGAACAAGAATCTCACAGAAGTGGAAACCCAAATGGCAAGTAAACAAAGAAGATACTCACCCTCATTATTATCAGAGAAATGCAAAATGGGATACAGGCATTTTACATTCAATAGATTGAAAAAAATAAAGACATCTTCTATTACCAAATGTTGGTTAGGAAGTAAAGAAACGGGAACACTGTAAAGGAGGATATGTATTGATACAGCCACTTTGAAAAAAAGTATGCATTATCATGTAAAGTTCGTATATGCTATGCTATTATTTTTACTCTAGAGATGCTCAGAGCAGCACTGTCCATATTGGGGGAAAGTGAACAGAAAGAAACGACCCAGTCACCACAGGAATAGAACATGCTTAGACACTAGAAAATTATACATCAGTGAAATTAATGAGTAATGATTATGCTGTATATCCTAGATTAACTTTAGAAACATTATTCAGAGAAAGGTAACTCATAAATATCTACACATATAATGACACTATTTTATGGATCTCAAACAGCAAAATGAAAGAATATATTCTCCAGAATATATTATATATATGTGGATATGTATATATAAACACACATATATGACAGAATTATTTTTAAGAAGGCAAAGAGACAATAATAAAAAAATTAGCATGGTGGTTATTTCTGAGAAGACAGTAGACAGGAAAGGAGACAGCTAGAGACAGTGACACATGGAATCATGAAGGGAACTAAACTAACCAGGCTCTCCAGGTCCCTCTGTGGACCGATGACGATGTCTGGCACACAGAATAGTAGAATATTTGTACATCATATATATCTGATAAGGAATTAATACGAGAAATGTATAAGGAACTCTTACAACTTAACAACAAAAACCAAACAACCCAAATGAAAAATAGGCAAAGGACGTGAATAGACATTTCTCTGAAGAAGAGATACAGATGGTCAATAGGCATGTGAAAAGATGTTCAACATAATTCACCGTTAGGGAACTGCAAATCAAAATCACAATGAGATACCACCTCACACCTATTAGTATAACTACTTAAAAAAAAAAGAGGAATAACTAGTGTTGGTGAGGATGGGAACCCTTGTGCATTGCCGATGAGAACGTAAAATGGTGTGGCTGTCATAGAAACAGTAGAGTGGTTCCTTAAAAACTTTAACACAGAATTACTATAGCATGTAGAAAGAAGTTCCACATCTGGCTATATGCCAAAAACAATTGAAAGTAAAGACCCAAACAGATGTTTGTACTCAAATGTTCATAGCAACATTATTTAAAACAGCCAAAACATCGTTATTCAAAATAACCCAAATACCCATCAACAGATGGCTAGATAAGCAAAACGTGGAACATATATACGATAGAATATTATTCAACCTTGAAAAGGAAGGAAAGCTGACACGTGATACAACATAAATGAACCTGAAAATATTATGCTAAGTGAAATAAGCCAGATACACACAAAAAAGAACAAATATTGTGTGATGCCACTGAAATGAGGTACCAAGAGTAACCAAATTTATTTCTTCAGGAAGAAAACAGAATGGTGGTTGCCAGGGGCTGGAGGAAGAAAGGCATGGGGGCAGGGTTATGATTTAATGGGTATAGAGTCTCAGTTCAGAAAGTTGAAAATGTTCTGAAGTTCGATGGTGGTAATGGTTGCATAATGTGAATGTACTTAATTCCAGTAAACTATATACCTAAGAATTGGTAAAATAATTAATTTTATATCGTGTTATTTTGCTAGAATAAAAAAATTTTTCATAGACAAAAGTTCCCAGGCAATTTAAATCCATAGCCAGTCTGAGAATCACTGGGTTGGAATAAATGGCCTTTAGAATAAATTTGTCATGTGAGGCTCCTAAGAAGTAGACTTTCATCAGAAAGTTTCTCCTCAAAAGTCTTTTGTTGGCTAAAATATATATGTATATTACATATATATATATATTTGTTATATGTCTACATTCGTGTGTATATTGTGTTGGGGGTAGGTAAATCACTCATACACACACACATACACACACACACACAGACATTCTTGGATGGATTCACAGACCCTTAGAATTACATACACATGTGAACAAAGTGTTAAGCAGTACAAAAAGGTCCTCAGGATGACACACACAAGCATACTTTATAAAAATGTATTTCGGTACTAATGGCAGGGCACAAATAAGTGATCCTCAGTTGTCAGTATAGGAACAGTTACACAGTACAACCTCTGCTGCGTCACCACCCCGCTTCCCCTTCACTCCCAGTCTGTGAAGGTCTGCCCTCAAAGGCACCGAAGTGAGTTGGTGGCAATAGTCAACCTGCACATGACAGAGCCATATACTTGTTTATATTGATGTGTGGTTCTCAACTGAGGGAGCATATTGGAATAATCTGGTGGACTTTTAAGATTCCCAAAGCCCAGGCTGACCTTATGCCAAGGGGTAGTCAACCAAGCATCTAGTGATTCCACAGGTAGTCAAGCTGGAGAACCAGTGAATTACCTGATTGTTTCAAATTAGCCAAATGCCTTCTGTAAGTGACACTTACCTAAAGAAATTCCCAAATGCAGGCCTAGGTGCCTTATCCTTAATTATCTTGAAATTGACATTAGACCCTTACTCATGACTTGGTGTTTTTATAACTATTTCTTCTTAAACCTCAACATTTGTGATTCTTTATAGCACTGAAGATGCGGGTGATGCCTTTGTATGAATTTTCTACTTCTGTGGGAGAAGCTAACTCACATAGTCTCATGAACCAGGCAAAGCTGTGTGACTTAGTAGAATATGCACCAGATTGGGAGAAAATAGATGTGGCTTCTTGTTCTGAGTCTGCCATGAGCTCTCTGGTAAACCTGAGCAAGTCACCTAAGCTGCCTTATCCTTAGTTTTCTCACTTTTCCAAAAAAGTAGGTTCTGCTTCAGTAATGCTTCCAAATGCAGTTGCCTATGTACCTACTGCCCTTATGATGTTTGCTGGAGCTACATTCTACCTGTTGCATTATTTACTTTAAAACTTTATATATAGGGGCACCTGGATGACTCAGTCTATTAAGCAGACTACTCTTGATTTCAGTTCAGGTCATGATCTCAGGGTGGTGAGGTCGAGACCCACATCAGGCTCTTCACTCAGTGGGGAGCGGAGGCCTGCTTGAGATTCTCTCTCTCTCCTTCTGCCCCTCCCCATGCTTCTGAGCTCATGATCTCTCTCTCTCTCTCTCTAAAATATATAAATAAATATATATTTTTAACAAAACTTCTTTACTCTGATTAGCTCTGCTAAAGTCTATTTTGAGTGAAATTTTGTTTCTACAAATATAAATTTGTATAACTTTAATAAATAGATGGTTACTGCAAAATAAATATTGTCAGAAAAGCAGTGCCAATAAACTCTACTTAGGTTCTGTTCTTCTGACAAAAGCTCTGGCACAGACTTGATTTCTCTTTATGAAAAACAGAAATGACAAATGGTGAAGAGGTGTTAAAGGCAGGCTAGCACAAGTGACATTCCTCTTCTCCTATGAGAAGAATTAAAAGAGAATCTTCTTTTTTTCACTATGTGATTAAAAAAAACTTAAAATAGTAGTTTACACGTCATGCTTTGGGAAACATTGCTATGGGTGCTTATGAAGTGTCTGTTCAACTCCAATATTTTATTATCCCTTTGTGGTTCAGGCCCCAGCAAAGGAAATAGAAGAGAATGAAACATTCTCTAGGGACAGAAAGGATCCCTCACCACCCCCACCCTATCACTGTCACCTGCTATTTCAATCCAAGCAGAGGCATCAAATTTTGTCATCTGAAGAGAGAAGGATTTGATAGCCATGCAGATGGTATGTTAAGTAACTTAGTGCAGAAAAAGATTGTGAAAAAGAGAATGCCATGCTGAGAAGTGGCAGATATGGAATTAGGCTCTCTACATGATCGTCTATTGCCAATGCATTGCTCATTAGGCTGAGACCTAATGGTGAGTTGATACATATTTTGTGGCTGTTGGAAGTCTCTTTTGTCTAGGAGTTTTCTTTATTTCACACTCTACCAAGCTCTCAAAGATATCAAGATCAATAACCCAACTAAAAGGGCAGAAGTTGCCATCCTACAAAATTCTCCATGGGATAAATGTAATTCACTGGCCACTAAACCTGCCAGATTTCCTCACTCATCAGCCCTGTGTCACAAGGCTAGGAAAAGTCACTCTCTCAGGCTGGTGTTGTCTCAGATAATCCCTCTTTTACTTTTCTAGATGACCTTGTAGAAACTGGAGCCTATTTGATATCTCTGCATGGAACAACAAGCTGTGTTTCTTTATCAGGTACTATCTCAAGAAAATCTCATTTTTTACCTAATTGAAACCACAAAATATATTTAATTCCACCCTGACCTTTCTTATCTACGAATACAGCTAAGAAAAAATCTGTCATGGAAAGTGATTTAGCTTTTATTAAATGACAATAAACATTGCAATTGTTCAGTTCCCTCATCTGAGGCTTGGATCTGGATATTGTTCAAGAAAAAAAATTAAACCATTTGCCTTGAAAATTTTGTGGGCAGACCTGAATTAAAAAAAGAGTTGTTTAGCATCTGCTATAAATCAAAATGCTGCATGAGACAGTAGATTTTAGAGTTATCTGTTTTAATTTAAAGCCCATTTGTACTATTAGTGATCTTTCTTTTAGATTGAATGTCAACCTCACTTTATTTTTACTCGTAATAGGTGTTTTGTTTTTTTTTTAATCAAATGCTGGGAGTGACCTGGCTATGCTAAGTCTCAAATTTAAAAGACACCAAATTAAAGGGCAGGTATTATGAATTAATGGAAATATTTGAGTCAGGAAAGGTAATAAACAGAAAGAAAATAAAAGAGAAATGTGTTATCCAGAGAGGAAAAAAAAAACTTAGAAAAAAAGATATAATCTCCATTTTCTAAAAGGAAATCTGTAAGAAAGGGATTAGTGGCTTCGGTTGGAATTACCATTTCAACTAAATGAAGGACAAATCTCAGTTCCATTTCCTGTGGCTGGTAGAGTGAATAGTGATAATGAGAAAGTCTAGGCAGGGAACCAAAGCATCCCTGAACACGACCAGTGTTGCCTTATTTTTCCAATCCCACTTTATTTAGCAGTTGTGATAACCAATTGATATAATGTGAATGAAAACATTTTGCAAATTCTATATCATTGCTCAAATATATGGTATGATTTATTTTATTATTATTCCCAAAATGATGTAAATGATCTCATCTCCAAGTGTAAAAATGATTCCTTTAGTCTTTTAGAGGTAGGCACTTGAGGCCTGAAAACATAGATTTAGACCTTAGCTTCTACTTAAGTAATAGATTACCTGTTAAATGTGACCCAGTCATCTGCTTTAGATTGTCCAGGAAATTGAAAAACTCTGATTCTGCCCATAGCATCTAAAATAGACTAGACATCAGGACCCCAGGGAGAGTTAGGAGCTCAGGAGCTTAGTAACCACTGAAATAGGATACAAAAGACCTGTAAGAGCACAGAAAACAAGATTCGGCTGTTTTAGTTCATTTTTACTGAACAAAAAAATCCAAAAGCTGTAAACAAATGAGATGCCTCTTCCTTATAACCTTCTTTAAGTGAACCCAAGAGATCTGTCCCTCAAGCATTTATATCATTAGTATTTTTAGGTGTGCTAAATGACATGGCCAGTAAATTTAAAATCATCAAAGTAAACTAAAAATGTTCTTTCAGTTATAGTAACTTTGACTCAATTTCTTTTTTTTAATTTACTAATTTATTTTCAAAAATCAGTAAGCATCCCTCACATATCATTGGTGTAATTTAAAAGGAATTTTTAATGAGCAATGTGTTATCTTTTGGCACATGTAAATAGTCTGCATAATTTCCAATTAGACTTGAATTTATAATGTTTAGATGTTTACAGAATGTAAGCTAATTAGCATAATTACTCAAGATCTCCCTCAAATTAGAAATGATACCATCAAAATTTTTTGAGGCTTGATAAAAATATTCATTCCTTCCTAATTAAAAAAAAAATAGACCAGTGACTTTCTGTTTCAGATAATGAGATAATAGATCATTCAGATAAGTCCTCCCCTGGAAACCAATTGATAAATAAAGATAAAATAGGTATTTTAAATTTTCTTTAGAAGCATCAAATATATGACAAAAGAAGGAATTATCAGGATGAAAGAAAATGGGAAAAATACAGCACAGAGAGGTAAATATATACAGAAAAACTGAAGTCATTTCAAAGGGGCTTGGGATTAGTAGAACATTTGTCTTGACAGTCTATGGAAGAATAGGACAGAAAACAAAGTGGAAAGGGTAATAGAAGACCTTCCCTAACATAAGCCAGAATCCTAAAACATTATTTCCCAGAGTGAAGGTGAGCCAGAAGTGGAATAGACTACAGGAATCACAGTCAAGATCTAATCAATAATCTCAAGCCTTCAAGTTGGTTTTCAGTGGATCTAGACATCAGGCAAAATAAACAAACATACACATTTTCTGGAAACGGGTACCTGGGTGGTTCAGTTGGTTAAGCATCTGTCTTTGGCTCAGGTCATGATCCCACGGTCCTGGGATTGAACCCAGCATCTAGCTTCCTGATCTCGCTACTCAGTGGGGAGCCTGCTTCTCTCTCTCCCTCTGCAGCTCCCTCTGCTCACTCTATCTCAAAAAAAAAAGAAAGAGAGAAAGAGAAGAAAGAAAGAAAGAAAGAAAGAAAGAAAGAAAGAAAGAAAGAAAGAAAAGAAAGAAAGAAAGAAAGAAAGAAAGAAAGAAAGAAAGAAAGAAAGAAAGAAAGAAAGAAGAAAGAAAATCTTCAAAATATTTTTCTGGAGAAATATATTGTCATTTTAAACCTCAGATTGTTTCTATAAATTATATTTAAAATACTTTCTTAAGAAGGAATAATAAGGCACAAGGGGATATTCTGTGAGTAGAGAACCAGTGGAAGCAATGGACAGCAGAAAAGGACTTGATAATCTTGAGGAACTGGAATCTGGGATTGGATTTACTCTTCATCTGAAACAACAAGACAAAATATATGAAAATTCAAAGGGCAATTTTGGGAGCAGACTAGACACAGCTGAAGAAAGAGTTAGTGAGATGGAAGGTAAGTGCAAATGAACTCTCCAAAATTCAGTAAGGAGAAATGGAAAGATATGACAAAAAGAAGATGTTAAGAGAAATATATATTTAATCAAAATCCCAGAAGAGGAGACAGAGTATAAGTGACTGAGAATTTTACAAGAAGTTTTTTTTTTTATTTTTAGTTAACTGTGTTTTGAGATAATTGTAGATGTACATATAGTCATAAGCCATAATACAATGAGATCCTGCATAACCTTTACCCAGTTTCCTCCAATGGTATATGTTACAAAAGTATAGTACAATATTAGAACCAGGAAATTGCTGTTGATACAGTCAAGAGTAGTTTCATCTCCAAGTATTCCTCTTATCATCCTTTATAGCCACACCCACCTTCCTCCCCCTTTTGACCCCAGGCAACTATTGGTTTGTGCTCCATTTCTATAATTTTATCATTTCAAGAATATTATATAAATGGAATCACACAGTATGTGACCTTATGAAATTAGATTTTCTCATTCAACATTATTGCCTGGAAATTCATCCAAGCATGTGTATCAATCGTTTATTCCTTTTTATTGCTGAATAGTATTCCATAGTGTGGACATATGAGGCTGTTTAATCACTTCCTCCTTGAAGGACAACTGGGTTGTTTCTAGTTCGGGGCTATTACAAATAAAGCTGCTGCAGACACTGATACACAGATTTTCATGTGTATATAAATTTTCATTGTTCTGTTATAATTTCATTGTTTCATTGTTCTGCAAATGTCAAAGAATACAATTGCAGGTCTTGCTAACAAAAAAAAAAATCTTTGCTGGAATTTTATTCATGAGAAACACAGAGTAAGAGGTAGAGGCATAGACAGGGGGAAAAGCAGGCTCCTTGTGGGGAGCCTAATGCAGGATCACGACCTAAGCCAAAGGCAGACACTGAACCACTGAGCCACCCAGGCTCTCCTTTGGTGGAATTTTAAAAGCAATTACACTAAACGTATAGATCAATTTGGGGAGAATTTACATCTTCACTCTGTTGTGTCTTCCTATCCATGAACATGACATATCTTTTTATTTGTTCAAATCTTTGATTTCTTTCATCAGTTTTGTGGTTTTCAGACTATGAGTCCAAGGCATGTTTTATGAGGTCTACAACTAAGTACTTCATTTTCTTTGGCATGATTATGAATGGTATTGTGTTTTAATTTTGGTTTCCACATGTTCAGTTTTGTATGTAGAAATGCTATTGACTTTGATGTATTGATCTTATATCTTCCAAACTTGTTAAACTCAAGAAGCCCTAGAAGTGTTTTTTGTTGTTGTAGATTCCTTGGAATTTTCTACATTCAACCACACCATGCCTAGGTAGACAACTAGGAATAGTTTTATTTCTTCTGTTGCAATCTGTATGACTTTACTGTTTGTTTGTTTTTTCCTGCCTTATTGCACTGACCAGAACTCCCAGTTGAATAAAAGTGACGCAAACAGACATCCTTGCTTTTCTCTCAATACCATAGGAAAGCATTCACTCTGTTATCACTAAATGTGATGTAAGCTGTAGGGTTTTTTGTAAGTGTTCTTTATTGAGTTGAGGATGTGACCTCTATCCTTAAATTACTGAGAGTTTTTAACATTAATGAATGTTGGAATTTGACAAATGTTTTTCTATGTCAAATGATGTAATCATATGATTTTTCTTGTTTATCTTATTCTTAAGGTGGATTATACTGATTGATTTTTTAATGTTGAACCAGTCTTATGTAAAAATCGCACTTTATTATGATGAATAATTCTTGTATGCATTGCTGACAGTTATTTGCTAATATTTGTTAAATATTTTTATGTCTAAGTTCATGAGAAATATTGTTCTCTAGTTTTCTTTTTTTGAATGGTCTTTGTCTGATTTTGGTATCAGGATAATAAATACTAGCCTTGAAAATTATCTGGAAAATGTTTCCTTCTCCTCCATTTTCTATAAGAGATTTTGTACATTTGATATTAATTCTTTGTGGGGCTTCCAGCTAATCATTTTTGGAATTGTTTTTTTTTTTTTTCAATCTCCTTGATGAAGGGTGGATGTGTACATTTAGCTCACCACAATGCCTTGCTTATACCAGGCATGGGACACAGAAGGGCACTGACTAACCCTGACTTCTACTACCAAATTCAGAAATTCAGTCTAGTTGATGTTGGGTCAGAGTGGAGACTCAGTTACAGCTAGTTCCAATGTGAGATTCAGAGTGCTGTCTGCTTCCTCTGGATGGGTGATGGAAAGTTAGCTGCATGCTTCCCTTTAGACACTAACAAGCAGAGAATTAGAACACTGGCCTATAGCTGGCTATGTGTAGGGGTAGAGTAGGAGGGTAGTGTAGGTGGGCTAGAGATTAATTTTGCATTTGCTTGGCCATACTGAAACCACAGGCATGTGATTTTACACAACAGTATTTGGTTGGAGTAGGGTGGATTTTGTCCAAAAGGTTTTCTGTTGTTAAACCATGCCTTTCCTGGTCCACCAGCTAGCAGAGAAACAGATTTCTTTAGTGATTTTTTGTTTGTACCTGATGGGGGTTTCTGCAATGTCCTGTTGAATGTATATGGGAGGCATTAAGGAAAGAGAGTGATCACTGTGTTTTTCATTAAGTCCTCAGGTCCCCATGCATCTTTCCTTCTTCTCTCTGCTGGTGAGATACTTCCTATGCTTACTTTATGCTATTTCCAGTGTTTTTTAGTTGTAACAGGAGAACTAAGAGGAAGGGTCTTTTCCGTCTTGGCAGAAGTGAACATTCTCCAATAATTTTTTTAAAATTAGACTTTATTTTTTATCACACTTTTAGGCTCACAGGCAAATTAAGGAAAAAGGCACAGAGATTCCCATATCTCCCCTGCCTCCCACACATGCATAGCCTCCCTCATTATCAACAGCCCCAAAAAGAGGGTTCATTTTGTACAATTGATGAACCTACTTGATGCATCATAATCATCCAAAGCCCCAAGTTGACATTTAGGTTAACTGATGTTGTAAATTCTTTGAGTTTGGACAAATGTATCATTATACATGGAGCCACCATTGTAATATCACACAGAATAGCTTCACTGCCACAAAAATCCTCTGCGCTCCAACTGAATTCATTCCTTCCTCCCTACTAACTCTTGGCAACACTGATCTTTTTTCTTTCTCCACAGTTTTCCCTTTACTTGTCTTCAAGACTTTTAAAAAAGATTTATTTATTTGAGAGAGAGAGGGAGAGGGCATAGGAGAGGAGGGGCAGAGGGAAAGAGAGAGAGAATTCTAAACAGGCTCCATCCATGCTGAGCCTACAACCCCAAGATCATGAACTGAGCCAAAACCAAGAGTCAGTTGCTTAACCAACTGCACCTCACAGGTGTGCCACTTGTCACCAAGATTTTTAAAGACACCTCTCTGTGGTCTCAAGAAGCACTACAAAATTGAAACAAAGGGATTCGTTTGGTTCATCTCAAAAGTCAGTAGCATTATGTAAAACAGCCATAGGCTTCCATGCTCCTCTCACTGCACCCGTCCATGGTGGGATCCTCATCCACACAGGCTCAGGCTATTTCTCCATCTTGGGAAGTTGAATGCCAAATCTGTCATTTAATCCTTCCTTTGGATCTCAGCAAACTTGAACGTGTTAACCAACTTTCTCCAGACATTTAGTGTTCCAAGCCCCCTGAAACAAGATGTTTAATGTTGAAAGTCAACTCACAGCCTACCTACTCCTTACCTCTCCCTGAGACAGAGAGGTTTCCAGCAAAGAGAAAGAGTTGAGGGTATGGTGGTTGATTTTCTGTTTTCCAGTGGGTCAGGCTCTGTGCTAGCCTTTTCCTGCAGTACAAGCTCAATACCCTAATTCCACATACCAAGTTCCTAGGATGAGGCTCATCCTGCTAGAGGAAGCAGTGTGAAGTTGCCTCTGTGTTAGAAAGTGGCCTGAAGTTTCCTGCTGGAACTAGCTCAGTCTGTTCCATTCACAGCTTCTCCAAGGCTGCAATGCTCCTTTGCTTCCCTGTCTTATGCAAGCTCCCTTTATTTTACAGCCTTTAGAGGGGACCCTTCACCCCAGGGATCAAATCTTAGAAGTTTTCTAAAGCGAGGAATTTGAGACTGGCTTCTTTGATTTAGCTTAATGCTTTTGAGATTCATCCAAGTTATGCGTATCAATAGTTCATTCTTTTTCATTACTGAGCACATTCAATTGTACCGCTGTCCTACAGTTTGTTTATTCATTCTCCATTGAAGGACATTTGGGTTGTTTGCAGTTTGGGCAATTATAAATAGAGCTGCAAATAACATTCACGTGCAGGTTTTTGTGTGAATGTAAGTTCCATTTCTCTAGGGTAAATACCTACTGGTGGGATCACTGGGTCATATGGTGTGTAGGAAAACTTTTCCTCCTCACGTATGTTTTTCCTTTACTACTCACACAGAACACTTCAGACACTTCTAGTCACCAAATGTGTGTGTGTGTGTCGGGGGGGGGGGGATTCCCCCACTAAATAGTTCTGAGATGTCAGCTGAGTGTTTTGTAACTTAACACAATTTTGACGCTATCTACCGGGAGGTAGCATCTGATCACACAGGTTCAGGGCTCAGTCCCATAAGACCATCTCCCACTTCAGATGCCAATTACACATCTAGGTTATCTGTGCTTCCCACCACTGGCTATACATTGGACCTTCCCACAATCCCTTCCTTGGGTTGTATTAATTTGCTAGAGTGGCTCACAGAACCCAACAAAAGACATTACTTACTGTTTATAGGTTGTTTTTTTTTTTTATTAAAGGATATGATAAAATATATAGATAACATCCAGATGGGAGAGCTGGTTAGGAAGGTATGTGGGCAGGGACACAGGACTCCCATGTCATCTCCAGCATGACACTCTCCCAGCACCCCAAGTGGTTAACAACGCAGAAGCTCCCTGAACCCCATACTGTTGGGATTTTTGTAGAGGAATTATTACATAGGCATGATCAATTATTGAGTCTGCTTTTATCCCCTCTCTGGAGAAATAGGAGATAAGGCTGAAAGTTCCAAGCTTCTAATCATGGCTTGATCTTTCTGGTGACCAGCCCTCATCCAGAGCCCCACCCAGAATCACCTCATTAGAACAAAAGATACTCTTATCAACCCAGGAAATTCCAAGAGATTTAGGAAATTAGTGTCAAGAACTGGGGTTGTAGGGGTGCCTGGGTGGCTCAGTCAGTTGAACATCCAACTCTTGGTTTCAGCTCAGGTCATGATCTCATGGATCATGTAATTGATCCCTACAATGGGCTCCACACTCAGCAAGGAGTTGCTTGAAGATTCTCTCCCTCTGCCCCTTCCCCCGCTTGCTCTCTCTCTCTCCCTCTCTCTCAAATAAATAAATCTTAAACAAAAAAGAGAACTGAGGTGAAAGACTTAGATATTAGAACAAAAGATGCTCCTAGGGCTCTCATCACTTAGTATATTACAAGGGTCTTAGGAGCTCTGTACTGGGCCCTTGGGGCATATGGTTAACTATGGGAAGTGTATGATTGCAAAGTGGTGGCTCCAGGAAGTCCTTTGGGTGACAGAAGTATCCTGGATCCTGACTCTGATAATGGTTACACAAATACATACCTGTGTTAAAAATTTGTAGAGCTATACACAAGAGCCAATTTAACTGTGTTAATTTACAAAATAAAATGGAATGAAAAGATTTCCCATATTGGCATTTTCAAAGAAGCCAGGAATTTGTAGTTTTTGCCTCCCAGAGAGTTTTCGGGCAGAATGAATAAGAGCTATTGTGATGTTTCTGCTAATGGCTATTGTAATGTTTCTAAAAGAAGTTCACAGAACTGTCCTCAGAAAAGGTAGAAGGTGTACAAATTCTGGACAAATTCTGGGTGGGGGAGAGGAAGTCCACATACCCAACATTTACAGTACAGCTCAGTGGTTATGTTAGGACTGTATGTGTGTACGAGGTCACTAGTCTCCTATTAAATAGAATCATCACAGGTAGACAGAAGTTTCCTGCCATGTTTGACAGGATAGAGCAGCCTGGAAGAATTCTAGTATTTAATTTTACAACTGTTCTGATAGATGCTGCATTAGTTTCCCATGCTCATTGTCACAAACTAGCACAAACTTACTAACAGAAATTTATTCTCTAATAATTCTGGAGTCCACAAGTCCAAAATCAGTGTCACCAAGCCAAAACGAAGTCTCCAGGGGAGAATCCATTCCTCGCCTCTCCAAGCATTCTTTAGCTTGTGGCCACATCTCTCGTATCTCTGCTTCATGGTCATGTGGCCTTTAGCTCTTTTGTCTTTGTCAAATCTGCCTCTGCCTTCCTCTTATAAAGGTATATTCCATTTAGAGCCTGTCCAAATAATCCAGGATACTCTCTCCATCTCAAATCCTTAACTTAATCTCAGCCACAAAGCCCTTTTATGGCTATAAAGGTAACATGCCCAGGCTCAGGGGATTAGGATACAGATCTCTTTTGAGGGGATCGTTATCTAGGGTATCCTAGATCCCCTAGACAAAGGAAAATGAATCAGACAGCCATCTTTCCCTTAATAAGGAACTTGCCTAACTATTTGTAATAGACATAACCAGGTACAATGCAGGTAAGTAATTACCAAGTCCCTATATAGCTGGTAACATGATAATCTCACCAGACTCAGAGCCAGTGGGGCAGAGGCATTGATAGAGGAGCCTGGCAAGTATGGATAAACCTGGTTAACTTAGGGAAATCCCATGGTTCCCTTTTCTGTGAAATGAGTGATAATAATAAAACCTACCTTATAGACCCCAGGATTAAATAAAATGCTTCATTTAGAGCACCGGTCAATAATAAAGGCCCCCAAAGCAGTAAATGTTGCCCTTTTTATTCTTGTGCATTTGTGACAGAGGAATTACAGAAATTTTTCTAACACTCGTTTGACAAGAAAAAACTGAGGAGTTATACCTGTCCTTCAGCTCAGGTGATGGTAACTGGCATAAATGAATTTAGACTTTTGCTATAGAACCCCAGGCTCCTACCACAAAACCATATCTTATTCCCTGGGTCAGAAAGTAAGTGCTTGGGGGAAACAAAGATAAAGGGCTTCTAGATTTCCCAGGAGGCAGCATTCACTGATAAGTGGGTAGACAGGAGGACTTCCGGGAGGAGGTGGTTCTTAAGCAGGGTTTTTAAAAAGAAAGCAGAGGATAGGCTTTCAGGGTGGTGGAAAATGACCCAAGGCACAGGCACTCAAAAGCTTGGGGCACCTTCCAGCAATGCTCTCTATTAAAGTCATACTATTTTCACATAGAATGGACGCCAGTCAGCTCAGCCTAGGAAACCAGCCTGCAAAAGTCTCTTACATACATACATTTAAGTATTTTGCCAGAACCCCACATTCCTTTGGCAGAAAATGGCATTTGATACCGCATGACATCACTGAGACTGGATTTCTCAGTGTAGAGGAGAACGAATTAGGGAAAACTTTCAACAAGTTACAGAGAAGCGTGCAAGACTTGAGCCTATGTTTTTTTGAAAACAGGAAGTCGATTTTAAAACTGGCACCTCTCCTGGCAAAAGCACTTTTTATTACTGAGGTTGCCCCTGAACTGCCACGGTCTCAGCTTTGTCAGGTTCCAACTACAGCAAAAACGATGCATTTATTTTTCACTCCTACTTCCTTGCTAATGGGCAGATGACAATTCAAATGGAATTTTATGACATTTTTCAACTTAACCAAAACAGTATTGGAAGCTTCTTAAATGTCTTTTCGAAAGTCCCTAGGTAATAAGGCCCTTGTATCTTTTATCACATCTGAAAAAACACCCTGCCTAGAAAAGGTCAGGGTTTTTTTTCCCCTCTGTGGCTGAGCCTTATTATTAAATAAAGTATCTACATTCATGACTTGAGAAAAGGGCCTGTGTACTGAGAGTCATTATCAGACTTTGAACTGTGAGTCATCGGAACATACTGACAGGGAAATTGATTATCTAAAGAAAGTGCAAAAGTAATAGTGTATGGGATTTTTAATATATAAATACATACATGAAAGAGAGAGCAAATGAAAGCCAACGTTTCCACGAGTAGACCAGGCTGCATTTGATCTGCCCATGGGACAATGGGACAGCAAGTCCCCTACTGCCCCAGTGTATGTGGCTTTTTGAGAAACTCTCTTTCCATAGCTCCCCTGCCCCTTAAGGCAGAGAGAGAGAGGCTGGCTTCAGGGAGCTCTCATCTGAGGGTCTCTGGATCCATAAGTGATCACCTCCAAGGCCATGTCTGTGAACTGCCACCCCTTCTAGTCCTCAGCACTCAGTATTATTGTCAAATTATCTGGGGCTCCCTTGGTGTCAGGCATCTTAAACATTCAATGTGCTGTATTTCATTTCATTCTTCCCTGATGCCCTGACGTGCTACTTTACAGGGTGAGACAAACAGAATAGGGCCCAAAGAGAGGCTGCCTGGCTCTTCTCAAAGGCTTGACCGATGACAAATTTCATCCCTTTATTCACTGTGGTAAACATCCCCTTAAAAGTCAGGTTTATTTCGCTTTCATACAGAAATGATATTGCAGATAGGTGGTTTTACTAATTATTCATTAGGTTCATAAATTTGCCTCTTGGTAAATTGCAATATGAAATTTCTGTCATGGTAAAAGAGAAAAAAGAAACCCTATAGAGAAGTTCTACGTTCTGCCAACTCACTGTGACCTGGAGAGCTGTTCTACCTCTCTGGGCATTAAATTTCCAGGGATATCTAATTAGATGGCCTCTGATCAACTGCTTTCCACTCTAATGAGCTGGTTCCAAACATCATGAAAGCAAATGTCCTATGCCTCCATCAAACAGTTTTAAGGTGATTAACTTTGTTATCAGATACTAGTGAAAATAACAATGTCCCTTGTAAGGGACCTGTGGACCACAGGTAAGGATCAGCCGGCAAGGCTGTAGGTGAGCTGGCCTTTGCTCCTGTCCAGTCTTTCCTGTCCCCAGCCTTCACCCACATGGGGTCACTTGCAGGCACCAAGCACGCCTGTCATTCCCTCTGGGCCTTACGCATACCTACCAATGTTTCAGGCCTGGCAGTCTCTCCAGCTTACTTTCCTCTGCACTCAGCCAGTCTTTCCTGGTGCTTCAAGATTAGCTCAGCCATCCTTCCTCTGTTTTCCCCTACCCCCAAGCCAGAGCAGGTGACCCCATTGTGGATTTCTCCGATGTAAGCTCTAATTGTAATCTCCTATGTAATTATAATCGAGTCCTTAACTAACCAAGAAGTTCTTGAGAATAGGAACTGGATCTCATTCCTCCTCACGGTAACTGTAATGCCCAGCACACCACCTGGCTTACTGTCACCATTCCATAAATGTACGCACAGAGGAGTAAATGAAGCCCTATGCTACCACACTCCTGACCACTACTATGGCCAGACACAATCATTCTTGGACAAACCCCCTTGCCATTAGTCACTGTGGAAAAACTGCCAGAAAACATCCCCTCAACCAAAAAACAACTCTCTGCTGAAAGGCTGCTCCTGATAGCATGAGGGCTAGTTTCCCTTACAAAATTCTCACTCTTGCTTCTTTGTGTTATCTGAGACAATACGTCTCAAGCTAGGAGGGGTAAGGAATTTTCTGGCGTCTAGAGCTCTATTGCTTGAGGCTCTGAAAGCATCTCTAATTTCAGAAATGGGAACGTGCCAACCTAGAAAAAATGACCTATTATTAAATCATAGGCATGCTGGCTTTCTGCAACAGTTACTAACTTCTGTAGAGGGCAGCCGGCATGGGTGGCAAAGTAAAAACTCTAGTTACACAATGAGATGACTGCCGGTTTGGCAGGACTCCTTTATTGTCCTCTGAAATTCCTTGATACATTCACTCACTGTCTTCTGATGTCCCATAGGTGACAATGAGAAGGTATTATTCCAGGAATTCAAGATACAGTGGAAAACAAAACAGAAGAAACTTCTGTCTTCGTGGCATTTACATTCTAGTGAGAAAAAGACAGACAATGAACAAAATAAATGATCAGAGCACAGAGTATATTGGATAGATAAAATGGATAGGAGGTAATGAAGTGGGGATGGCATTCAGGGGAAGCCTCACAAAGGAGGTAACATGGCAGTAGGAGCAGAAAGTTGCTGAAGGAGAGAGCCACGAGGTTGTCTGGGAAGAGGCATCTGGTAAAGGGAGGAGCAATGTAGAGGCCCTGAGACAGAGCACGCCCAGAACATTCGTGGGATGGCAGGAGGGCCCAGAGTGGCTGGAGAGGAATGCTGGGTGCTGAGATTTGTGGAAGAAGAGGCAGGAGGTTGGTAGTGGGAGGCCAGATTATGCAAGTCTTTAGGCCAAGGCAGAGACTTGGTTATTCTTTAAAAGGAAGTAGGATGCCACTGGAAAGTTTTAAGCAATCAAGAGCGGATTTGCATTTTAATAGGTTTACTGGAACTGCAGTATTAGCAACAGATGGAAGACTACCAAGGAGAGTGGAAAGCCCATTTCGAGGTTTCTGAAATAATCTAATAAGAGGCTGTGATGGGAGCAGGGTGAGAGCAGTGGAGGTGTTGGGATGTGGTTAGATTCTGGCTATGATTTGAAGGTAGAAATGACAATTTGTCAGTAAACTGGATATGGAATGGGAAGAAAGTAAGGTTGTTCTAAACCTGTGGGCTTGAGCAAGGTGAGTCACTCTGAACGGAGATGCAAAATGTTGCAGGAGAGGCAAGTCGGGGGAGTCACAGGGCAGGGGATAGAAATCGGGAAATAAGATGTGGACACAAATCTGAGCAGCTCACTAGACAATCAGAGGAGCAACTGATTAGACAAGTCTGGGACCTATAGTCTCCCCCTGTCTCACCAGCAAAACATCCCTGCCTCAAGTGGCTGGCTTGGTTGGACCAATGCCCTTGTGACAGGTGAGTCTCAGCAGGGCAGGCAGGAGGCACACGGACGTTTCCATGATGACTTTTGACTTCCAGGAGTGATCCTCAATCCAGCTCCAAACTTTCAGCCTTTAAAGGAGTACCCTAGGGACCCCTGGGTGGCTCAGTGGTTGAGCATCTGCCTTCAGCTCAGGGCGTGATCCTGGGGTCCTGGGATCAAGTCCCACATTGGGCTCCCTATGGGGAGCCTGCTTCTGCCTGTGTCTTTGCCTTTCTCTGTGTGTGTTTCATGAATAAATAAATAAAGTGTTTTATAAAAATAAATAAATAAATAAAAATAAAGGACTAACCTAAACTTTGCTAAGGTTAAAAATATCTATAAAGGCAGCATTTGGATATTACAGAGAAAGAGCATTAACAACTTGAATGTGAACCTGGGTGCCCAAGCACCACCACAGAGGGGATTTAATATTTGATGGGGATCAGATGGGGAGAAGTACTCCCTCACAGTCAAGAAACGAAGCAGGACAGGGTCTGAAGAAATACTAGGCATGATCTGTTGGCCACCTTGATGTGTTCTGAGTTATAATTTTAACAAGCTTTGAAATGTGTTTGATTTTTTAACCCCATTTTGTTGTTTTGCTTCCTGATTTGAAAATTCACTTTTTTTAAAAAAAAGGTTATTATTATTATTATTATTATTATTATTATTATTTTCTTTCTCTTTAGAGAGAGAACACTTGGGGGAGAGAGACAGAGGTACAGAAGGAGAGGGAGAGAGAATCCCAAGCAGGCTTCTCACCCAACATAGAGCCCGATGCAGGGCTCAACCTCACAACCCTGAGATCACAATCGGAGCCAAGATCAAAAGTTGGATCCTTAACTGGCTGAGCCAGCCAGGAACCCCCAAAAACTACACTTTCATTTCAAGACAACATGGGTCAAGTCAGTCTCTAATTTCATTGACAGATTATGAACATACACATCACATTTTCCATTAACTTAACACTGGGTGGCTGGCTCTGGAAGAGCAGAGGAAGTTAATGTGATGATACCAGGAAGGTGAAGGAGGAGGCATGTGTAGTCAAGTAATTATCGTCATTGTCTCTGCCTTGATAGATAACTATTTCAAGAAAAGAAGGAAGTACTGACTTCTCCGTTTGGTGAAGTTTCCCTTCTTAATTTCTGGTCTACTTTCTCATTTTAAATGAGTGTTCCCTTCACTCCTTTAAGTTTTGTCATTTTTATTCTTTTTCTTAATGACACCCCCACACCCGCCCCCAATGACCTTTAGAAACATTGTGAATGTGTCACTGTGGTAGCTGATTAATGACAGTAGAAGATATTTTCAAGATTTTTGTGGTGGATTGTCACATCATCGATTCATTTAACATTCTGGAGTTTTCTTCTTCCTTTTTTTTTTTTTTTTAGATAATCCTTTTAGAAGATATATTAGTTTCCTATTATTGATGTAACAAATTATCACAAACTTAGTGGCTTTAAACAATATACACGCATTATTGTGTATTGTTCTATGGTTCAGAAGTCTGAATTAAGTCTCCATGAGCTAAAATCAAGCCTTTAGCAGGGTTGTTTCTTTAAGGAGCATCTAGGGGAGGATTCATTTTCTTGTTATGAGTTGAACTGTGTCTGCTTTCACAACCCAAAATAAATAAATAATTAAAAATAGTATGTTGAAATGTTGGAGAGGATGTGGAGAAAGGGGAACCCTCTTGCACTGTTGGTGGGAATGTGAACTGGTGGAGCCACTCTGGAAAACTGTGTGGAGGTTCCTCAAAGACTTAAAAATAGAGCTACCCTACGACCCAGCAATTGCACTGCTGGGGATTTACCCCAAAGATACTCATGCAGTTAAACGCTGGGACATCTGCACCCCGATGTTTATAGCAGCAATGTCCCCAATAGCCAAACTGTGGAAGGAGCCTCGGTGTCCATCAAAAGATGAATGGATAAAGAAGATGTGGTCTATGTATACAATGGAATATTCCTCAGCCATTAGAAACGACAAATACCCACCATTTGCTTCAACGTGGATGGAACTGGAGGGTATTATGCTGAGTGAAATAAGTCAATCGGAGAAGGACAAACATTATATGGTCTCATTTATTTGGGGAATATAAAAAATAGTGAAAGGGAATAAAGGGGAAAGGAGAGAAAATGAGTGGGAAATATCAGAAAGGGAGACAGAACATAAAGACTCCTAACTCTGGGAAATGAACAAGGGGTGGTGGAAAGGGAGGTGGGCGGGGGGTGGGGGTGACTGGGTGACGGGCACTGAGGGGGGCATTTGATGGGATGAGCACTGGGTGTTGTTATGCTATATGTTGGCAAATTGAACTCCAATAAAAAATGTTTTTTAAAAAATGGTATGTTGAGGTCTTAATTTCCAGGACCTCAAAATGTGACCTTATTTGGGAATAGAATCTTAGCAGATGATGATCAAGTTAAGATGAAGTCATTGGATGGGCCTTAATCCAAAATGCCCCCGTCCTTATGAAAAGGAGAAATGTGGACACAGACGTACACAGAGAGAACGTCATGTGAGGACTGGAGTATGCAGCCCACAAGCTGGGCAACTCTCAAATGCTGGGAGGCAGAGCTGGAACAGACCCTTCCCTGGCACCTTCAGAGGGAGCATGCCCCTGCCTCTGTCTTTATCTCAGACTTCTGGCCTCCAGAGCTTTGAAAAATACATTACTGTTGTGTAAGCCATCAACTTGTGGTGCCTTGTTACAGCAGCCTTAGCAAACTAATACATTTATCTTTCCTGGCTCTAGAAGCTGTCTGCATTCCTTGGCTTGTGCCCTTTTCCTCCATGTTCAAAGCCAGACACACTACCTCTTTCTTACCCTTGTCCCATGATCACATCTTCCTTTGCCCACAGCCAGGAGAGGGTCTGTGGGCAATTTTAAAGACTCATGTCATTATGTTGGGCCCATCTGGATCATCCAAGATAATCTCTTCATGACCCTTAAATTAATCTCATCTGCAAAATCCCTTTTGTTATTTAAGATAACATATTCAGAGGTTTGGAGAATTAGGACATGGGTGTTTATAGGTCTATAGGTGGAGGTGCGACATTATTCCACCTACCATGAAGAATATCAGTTTTTAAAGTGGTATAAAATCGATTAAAACATATTTTTCTTGTAGGATTTTGCTGGAAGTAGAAGTTGGGCATCGGGGAATGGGTAAGTGGGGCATTGATTAACAGAAGAGGCACCAGGAGACATGACCTGGGAAGGGCAGGTTTGGGCAAAGGCCCTGGTGGCAGGAGCAAATAAACAGGTACAGCAGAGAGTTGCAATGTAAATTCAAAATGAGAACCCTGGTTCAGTCCTGTTGCACATCCTCTCTGCACCTCTATTTTTTTTGTTTTGTTCTTAATCAAGAGTCATCTACTTTGCAGAAATTTAACATGAAGCAAATGAGATCATAAGGAATGAACATTTATGAGGTATGTCTTATGTGGAAGGCATTGTATGTGTCATGCTTGATAAACTATTAAGCTCTACCAATGATAGTATCATTGCCCCCTGATCCCAGAGAGAATGGAGGCACTAAAGAACCAGAGAGATACTCAGGAATGTGCAAACTTCTCCTTTCACAAGTTTGCTTGGAACTAGATATGGCATTGATAACTATTCTAGGAAAAAAGGGAGAAGAGAAAGGGAAAAAAAAAAAAGAAGAGAAAGGGAATTAAAACCTACTAAAACCTAGGGTGCCTGCATGGCTCAGTTGGTGAAGCATCTGCCTCTGGCTCAGGTCATGATCTCATGTCATGTCCTGGTATCGAACCCCATATCAGACTCCCTGCTCAGAGGGGAGGGAGTCTGCTTCTCTCTCTCCTTCTGCCCCTTTCCCCCACTCATTCTCTCTCTCTCTCTCTGTCTCTCTCTCTCTCTCAATAAATAAATCTTAAAAACAAAAATAAGCAAACAAAAAAACCCAATAAGCTACTGAAATCCACCATGGGCCAGACCTGTGGGAACACCTTGTCCATACTTTCACATCTACCCTTCACACTAGCCAAGTAGTGAGGAAGGGAGGAAGTTAAGAACTAGAGCCTGCAGCACTGGGTTCCTGCCCAGCCTGTTTGATTTCCAAACCCTTTGCACCTCACTACAATGGAAAACTCAGGATAATTTTCTCATCACAGGGTCAGAAACAAAGCTACAAGAGAAAGACCTAAAAGAACTGCCTTGTCTGATAAAAACTGACTACAAGCTCATTAAATAGGGAACCAGGGGTATGTTTGTTGCTATTCTCACTATTAGATCATGAGTGCTTTGAAGATAGAGCATAATGCCATTTTTTTAATTTTTTTTGCATGATGCCATTTAAATGACAAATTCTCATACTCAATTTTGTCCACAGGGTTCTTACAAGATTAGAGTCCCAGTCTTTCAGACAACACAACTTCCCACAACAAAAAGAACATTATCTGAAACATTTGCTCAAACCAAAACAACTTTCAAGGACAATGTAGATATTCCTTTGATGAACACATTTTTTTCCTATTTCTTTCATAATTAAAAGGAAATTTTTAAGCTTGAGCAAGACCTGTATAAGGCAGTGGAAATGTACCTAATTAAAATTCTGTTGGGCCAATTCCATTTTCTCTGTTGCAAAACAAAGTATTAAATGTAAGTACAAACAATACATCTTCCTAGTGATATTGTTATATCTTTTCTTTCTTTAAAATTAAGGTGATTATTTGTTTATGAAGCAATTTATTTTTGCAGTTGATCAACCATGGTCTTGATAGCTTTGTAACTCAAACCATTTAATAACATTTGCAAGGGATTATTCATTTCAGCCAAGACAGTTATTCTCAATTACATATTTTTCATGAATTATTCTCTTCTCTAAATATATTTAGAAGTTTCCAGTAAGCAATTTCTTCTTAACTCCCCTGATTGTATTGTTTGTGTTCTGAATGGCAGTCCAAATAAGCTCTCCCTCTTCTCTTCATTTCCCACTTCTTTCCACTTTCACCCACATTCCTGCCACATGCCCCTCTGAAATCATTTCCTTGATACTCAATGTTACTCTGTCTCTTCAGAGTGCTCCCTCTAGGTCACTCATTTTGATGAGCCTCTTCTTAAACAAGATAATGTTATCTGTCACTCCCTGCATGACATCCGTCACCAAGTTGCCCCAATTTGCCATCTAAATGTTTCTTTAACCCCACGTTTTCTTCCTCCCTCCTGCCACTGCCATGATTTCTCACCCAAATAACTGCAATAGGCTTCTCATCCATCTTCCTTTTCCGCATTATGATCTTCTCAAATTTATTCCCACACAGTTCCTTGAGTTACTGTCTAAAGCAGAAATCTGGCTAACATTATCCAGCTGTTGGTCTCCCTGTCACTCATAATTTTTTAAAACTATTTAGAACCTTAATGGATCCTGTGCAGGAACTTCTTAGGATAGGAAAAAATTGGGGTTTGAGGGTCACAAGTGGGGACTGCTAATGTCCAGGTCTCCATGACATTTGACACTTTTCCCCCTTTAACTTTAAAAATCCTCTTTTTGTGTTTTGTTTTGTTTTGTTTTGCAACATCCACCTAAGATTTCACTAATAGAAATGATTACAAGGGTTACAACAGTCTAAAAACCAGGCTTACTGACTAAACCACCTACCCTCAGTGGCCCAGATCTTCATCCCATTCTGGCCACTTGCTGACTCATTCACCAACGCCCACTGGTAACACTTATGGAACAGGTGATAGTTCCCTGTGTATACTGTGTTGTTTGGTGCCTCTTGCCTTCGTTCATGCTGTTCCCTAGGTCTTTGCCCTTCCCTCCACTTCTCAGTCCTTCTGGAAGCATCCTTCAGGTGCATCCCTTCCAGGGAGGCTTACCAATAGTCTTAAGCTGTGTAAAGTTTATATAGTGTTTGATTCTTTGTTTCTACTTGGTAGCATGCTTTGTAATTTTTTATTAGAAGCTGGACATTATGTATTAGAATTTGTAAATGTTCTTTTTATTTTTAAAAAAGATTTTATTTATTTATTCATGAGAGATACAGAGAGAGAGACAGAGACATAGGCAGAGGGAGAAGCAGAGCAGGGAGCCTAATTCAGAACTCTATCCCAGGACCCCAGGATCATGACCTGAGCCAAAGGCAAGTCAAGCACTTTCAACCACTCTCAATCACTGAGTCACCCAGGTACCCCAGAAGATCAGCTCTTAAACTGATTTCCTGGTCCCCTCCTGACTCCAAAGCAGCTCTGACACAGAAATGACTAGAATGGAAGCTTTCTGACAGATAGATGCCCCTAGAATTTGTAAATGTTCTGCAATGTGTTTTATTCCTTCTGTAATGGGTAAGTTTGGTTTTAGAATGTAGGCAGAAAAAAAATCAGATTATTTAGTTTTAGGTTTGTTAGGGCTGGCCTATTTCTGCAGTCTTCCTGTGATTTCAGCTGAGAGCCTAAGGTGTTTAGCAGGGTTGTTCCATCTTAATAGTCTTCAAGTGTACCTCTGTCTTCCCAGCACATTGCAGCTGGTAAAATATCTGCTCAATACCTTATTGTTTCCATTTTTACCTTCCATAGGATTTCCTGAATTTATAAACTGAACAATTTAGGAGTTGACTAACACCTTTTTGGGAAATTGTGCGCAGAATATAGGGCTCACTTTCCTGGGGATCCCTCCTCTTCATTTGGCTTCTTTGAAACCCTGGATCCATCATCTCTCTCTTCAATCTATTAAGATTCTAGATTGCTGCTGGCATTCTTCGACTGCACTGTGAATTAACAAGGACCTTCAAGGAAGAAACCAAGATGAATAGAACTCTCTTCATCATGTTTGTTTCCTCTCAGGGACCATGGCATCTTGAGTTCTACCTGCCTTGATTGCTTTTGATGTTTTTAAACAGCAATCATAATTTTACGTAGTCTGTATAGTTTTTATAGTTGTAGGAAAGCTATCTGTAGGAAAGTTATCCAGTACAAGCTACTTCATCATGATCAGAGCAGGAAGTGTAATTGTATAATGTTGGCATGCATATCATTTAATATATTAATTCATATTACCATATCAGTTGATATCTATTGTACCCACAGTATTACTCCTGTCTATAGGCATAAAACCTGCTATTTGAGTATATAAACAAAAACATGAGGAAAAAAATAAAAGTCCAGTTGTTAGAATTAGGAGTAAGTGAGTTCAAGAATTCTTAAAACTCCCCCTTATATAGAGTAGGACTGATCTCAATGCCAATGTTAGAACTAAACCAATAGGTAGAAGACAACTATCCCAAATATTTTAATTGATGCCCCACTAATACACACACACACATACACACACACACACATACCACTACCACCACACTACCTCTTGTCACTTCTCCAAGGTGGTAGAAATTCTAATTTGCTTAGCACACTTTTGTAGTTTATTTGGCCCACATTTTCCTTTTTTTTATGAATGTTCTTCAGGATTTCAATTTCCTTTTTACATTGTGGAAAATAAATTTTATCTACTATTTTGGAAAAACTCCAAATGCTGAAGAAAATTAAAGTAAATTGTATTTCTATGCTCTTCATTTTTAAATCTTCACTATATATCATTTAGGTATATTATATTATCCTGCCAACATTATGTCTTTATAAACTCAAGTTGATTATTACTCAGAATCTCATATTACACCACTAAAATTCTTTTATTTTCCATGATCCCTCTAGAATTTATACTAAACCCTTTGTGTTTTATCATAATTTGTGGCTAAGTAATAAGGAAAGTTGCCAAGAAAGTCAATCAAAGCCCAAGCCATGAAGCCCAGGGCCCTAGACATATTTCCTTTATGGAAAAGAATGATTAATGAAGTATACACCAAAGAAAAAACCCAAGCCACATGACACTAATATCTTGCATGATCTTTGAGGTGCAACTGTTAAATTTCTCCTGAAGTGACAATAACTCCCTGTCATTGTCCAAGATCAAGAAGTCACCATTTAATTACCATATATGTTCTTCTTTTCAATAATTTGTCTACTGTATCTTGCAAATAAGATCATAATCTAAGTCATAGTTATTTATTGTTGATTTTGTCCTAAAAGAAAAAAAAGGATGGATAAGGATTTAGATAATGATGCAAAGGTTAGAGAACAATAGCTTAACCATAATGAATTTTTCTAATAATTATCCAATACATAGCATAAACTACAAAATTAGCAGCTTACCCAGGGGAGGGGAAAATATGAAGCTTAAAAGGTATTTCATGTGTAAATGAGAGACACTTTCAGACAAAGAACATCATTGGAGTGACCAAGTTATGTTCTTTATAATTAAAGTTAAAAATTGTTTAAGAAAGAAATGTGGGATCCCTGGGTGGCGCAGCGGTTTGGCGCCTGCCTTTGGCCCAGAGCGCGATCCTGGAGACCCGGGATCGAATCCCACGTCGGGCTCCCGGTGCATGGAGCCTGCTTCTCCCTCTGCTTGTGTCTCTGCCTCTCTCTCTCTCTCTCTCTCTCTCTGTGACTATCGTGAATAAATTTTAAAAAAAAAATTAAAAAAAAAAAGAAAGAAATGCAAACAACTTTATACTGTCATGTCTTGGATGCCCTGGTCTCTTGCAACAAGCCCAAAGACATGTTAGAGTGGAAGCCTTTTTTTTTTTTAAATAAACTTTAAAATGTATTCTGTCAGCAGTAGATAGTGCCTATTTAAAGAGAGAGAAAACTGGGAAAAATTAGATTATGGCAATTGTTTATTTGCTTTCATATTACTTGAGCCTTTCTAAAACTGTCACTGCATCTTGATCTTCTTTGCCATGTCGATTGTGCTCGGGGCACTCTGGCATCTGCTGCCTTCCTCCTCCAAACACATTTCCTGGCCTTGGAGATAATGAGCATCCTCTTTTCCCACCTGGTTTCCTAGCAAAACGAACCTACTCTCTACCCCTAAATGGTTTCTTGCCCTTCTTCCCTAATAGCACAGAATAGGAAAACTCACCTAAGCCCTAGTAATTCTGGTTTTTCTTTTGAGTATTCTTTAAATTAGGTAATTTGCTATTCTCAAAAAGATTTTGTGAGAATGTGTTTTGCATAAAATTTGCCTTAATTTTCAAATGAAGTAACAAAATTTTAAAATGTGAAACTGTTCTATTGAAGGAAATAGGGCATGGAACAAGGGATTTTACTAAAAAATTTGGGCAGGAAAGAACATCTTGCATTTCAGAGCATCTAACACAGTACTTTAGCACTTAAGACCCCAAATAGTCATGAAGTTTAAGTCATGGACTGAAGTCTGAGCAAGCTCAGTGTGTGATGCCAGGGGTGGTGTGGTGCTGCAGCAATGCCAAGGCTACTGGAGATTGTCATAACTTTACTGGAAGAATGTGTTTGTGAATCTTAATAATAATAGCAATATAATGTATTTAGTGTAAACGTTTTTGATATTTATTTAAAAAAAGATTTTACATATGTTTGATAATTAAACTTGCAGAACAAATACACAGTTATTATCACCATCTGGTGTAGAATCAAAGAAAACTTACTGAACTTAGCAAGGTGCTGGTACTTTAAAAAAAAAAGATTTTATTTATTTATTCATGAGAGACACAGAGAGAGAGGCAGAGACACAGGCAGAGGGAGAAGCAGGCTCCTCGTAGGGAGCCCGAAGTGGGACTTGATCCCCCAACTGGGACCACGCCCGAGCTGAAGGCAGATGCTCAAACCACTGAGCCACCAGGCATCCCAATTTTTTTTTTTGAGAGGGAGAAAAAGAGAGGGGAACAGAGTGCAGGAGGGGTAGAGGGAAATAGAGAGAGAATCATAAGCAGACTCCATGCCCAGTGCAGAACCCAAGGTGGGGGCTCAATCCCACAACCATGAGATCATGACCTGAGCCAAAATTAAGAGTCAGACATTTAACCAACTGAGTCACTCAGATGCCCCAGCAGGATACTGCTTCTGAGTATTGCTGGATGTTGCTAGGGCAATGGTGATCTTGATGCTTAGTGCATGTTGGACTCTGTATAAAATACTTCTGTGAAGGGTTTCCATGACCAAGCAGCTCCCCAAGAAGGAAATCAGCTGCAATGCCAAGGTCCAGACTCATCTGAGGTCACAGAGGTTGTGAGTGTACATGTCTGCCCACTTTGGTTTCTGTTCTCTAGTGGCACAGAGGCAAAGCTTGAGCATCTCACCTGAAAAATCTGAATCCGAAACTTTGTGTCATAACTTTCAAACTTTATGATCCTGGGCAAGTTACACAAATTCTTTGAGCTTCAGCTGTCTGTAAGAATGAAGATAATATTACCTCTTCTCCATATTTTTGTGAAGTCTAAGTAAAATTACATAGTTATTTGCATAAATACAAAAATGGATAGATATATAAAACACAGTTCTTTATACACTTTGAGACAGAATAGTAGCTAGCAATTATGGAAATTTCACTAGCTACCATACAAGATAATCATGACCAAGCCCATGAGGCGTTTCCATTATTGCTCGGGTTTTACGGATAAAATCTGCACTCCCAGGCAAGAACATTGAGGCACAGAGAGATGATGTGGCTCGTGCACACAGCTTCTATGTGGTAGAAGCCGAATTTGAATCCCATGCCATGTGTGTGCTCACTATGCTACATTGCCTCCCTCCCACAGGGTCTGGTCCAAGCCATTGTGGTGGCCTGGCTGGGCTATGGCTCTCAGTTATTGCAGAGCCATGGGTCAGCGAGGTAGACGAGCTGAAGCTCAGGGTCTTCATCTGTGAACAGAGAAGCATGAAAATACCTATCTTGTGTGTTATTGAGAGTCATCTACAATCACACACATAAAATGCTTAACATAGTGCCTTACTTACTGTCACATGCTCAATAAAAGTTTAAGATAATTACCAAGACTGTCCATAATAAGCCTTCAATAAAAGGCAGCAATCATGATTGCTGTTATTATACTACATCTCAAATTATAAAAGATACTCTTCTAGGTTGCCCTCCACTATTCCGAGAAAAACTGGGGAAAAAATGGAAAGCTTGAAAAATTGGATATAATTATGCATGGCACACAAGTACAGTTTCTAATATGATTGTTAAGCAGTGAGAGTGGCTGATGGTGCAGGTGGTGGTGCTATAATGAAAATTTGCATTAAAATTAACTTATATATTTTGAATTCTAACTTTATCCAAAATGATTTTTAAGATTTTAACACTTTATATAAGCAATACACAATAAGTATATATGCTCAGCGTAAAACATTCAAACAATATAGAAATATTTTGAATAATAGGTGAGCATCTTCCTTAAGGCCTCCTTCCTTCCAATTCTTTCCCTGGAGATAAGCACCATCCATCATAGAGTGTATGATTAGGCATAATTTTGGGAAAAGTGGAATACCTCTCTTTACAGCTGTAAAAAAAGATTTTGCAAGATAACTTTAAAAATGATTACTCAAGTGTAGCTAGCTAATTTTTCCAGACACTGTGACATTCAGCCTCCTAGTGAGTTACAGAAAAACTAAGATTTCATTTTTCTCTAGGATGTCCAAAAAAAGTTACATTAGAGTTACTCATTAAAATAATGCCCCAGGCTTTCAGGAAGGTCTCTCTACAATTCAAACTTAATCAGTACTGTTTCAAGTGAAATCCCTTTCAAAGTTACTCATGTGAGGCCATCCCTGTCACACCAGAGCAAACATAGAGATGAAATCAGGGATGATCAAGGTTGGAACCCTGCCTCCCTGTGTCAGAGTCACGCTTGTCTTCCTCACCGTCCTATTCGGATGGATTTCACAAAGTTGAGAGGCTAATGTTACACGCAGGGAGCAAAGACAGAGTCTACTTGGTGGGTGAACTGGAAATGGGAAGATGGACAGCTGGCAGGAAGGAATGTTCCACCATTTTCTAGAGTATACAATACCAACTTTGTTGGCAAATTATGCATTAAGGTTATGCTATCAGGGGCAAGCCTTGTTAACAGGAGAAAGGCTAATATGTTCTTTAGATCTGCCACAATGAAGAAGGTAAAGACCCACTGAGAACCAGTGGCTGCCCTTTCTTCATGATCCAGCACCCAAATCAATACAACTTGAGAACTTTCAGATCACTCTTGGAGCTGAGACCCTCAAGAGGAGAGCCAGGGAATAGGAGAGACTGAAATGAATGAAGGTGCTGGAGAAAAAAGGAGGAAGATGGAGAGATGAAGGAGCACTCAAGTGAAGACAGGAATCCTAAGACACGGAAAGAAACCTTGGCTACATCCTCTGGACTTGGAGTTCCCAAGCAGAGGGCTGGTTTTCTCTCACGAGTGGAGCTGGCTTGTGTGCCTTTCCAGACACTGCAGGGCACCATCGAGGAGCTAACCATATAGTATCCTTTACCATCATGCCACAGACAATGTTTGCTGCGGTCTGACCTTTAAACTGGTAAGAAGAAAAATGCATCCCTGTCCATGATAAAGTGTCGTAATTCTCTGTGGGAAGGAGTGGCAGAAAATTTGGAAGTATTAAAAAAGCAAGCAAATCTACAACCATCTGGACAAATAGTAGCTCTATGGTGACAGTTTGTATTAAAGATGCTCGATACTCCAAAAACAAAACTGTGTTTAAGGTGCAGAATCTACTGCGTAAATAGAAGGCAAATGCACTGCTCAAGGTTAGTATCAGATAAATATAAACCACCCCATAATACGGACACAAATTTTGTCTCTTTCCTCCTGGGGTTGGAGCCTTTGCTGAGACACAGTGTGTGCAGAACTGTTAAGATAGCAGGCCTACTCTAGAAAACAGTATGGTCCAGCAATTGCACTACTAGGTATGTACCCAAAGGCAACAAAAATATGAATTCAAAGGGGCACCTACACTCCAGTGTTTATAGCAGCATTATCTACAATAGCTAAATTATGGAAAGAGCCTACATGTCCATCAACCGATGAATGGAAAAAGATGTGAGAGACACACACACACACACACACACACACATAATGAAATATTACTGAGTCATAAAAAAGAATGAAATCTTGCCATTTTCAATGATGTGGATGGAACTAGAGTTTACTATGCTAACCAAATAAGTCAGAGAAAGTCAAATACCATATGATTTCACTTATATGTGGAATTTAAGAAACAAAACAAATGAACATAGGGGAGAAAAAAGAGAGTCAAAACAAGAAGCTGACTCTTAACTATAGAGAACAAGGTGATGGTTACCAGAGGGCAATTGGGGGGGGTGGGGGGTGGAGGATGGGTTAAATAGGTGATGGGTATTAAGGAGGCACTTGTGGTGAGCACTAGGTGTTTAAGTGATGACTCACTATATTGCACAATATACCTGAAACTAATGTTAGCGTACGAGATACCTGAAACTAATATTACCACTGTACACTAACTGGAATTTAAGTAAAAACTTGGGAGGGGAAAAAAAGTTAGCAGGTTTGAGGGTGTTCTTGAGAGCCCTGCTGGCAAGCCTGGCCCTTGCCTGGTGTCTGGGAATGTGTTCCAGAGTGTTCCTGCCACTCCCAAATGGCAGTAGGAGGGGCTCCAGGCGCCTACATTGTTTATACAATGTGGTTGATGCTGCAATACTGCTTTCCTCCGGGAGTCTAGAATTCGGGTATATTCCAGGCAGCGTGTACCTGGGACACCAGCTCCCAATAAAAACCCTGAGCCCGAGGCTCTCATGAGCTTCCCTGGTTGGCAACGTTTCGCACCAGCTGTCACGTCTCATTTCCAACTGAAGCGCATTCACATGAGCCTGTGGGACTCAGCTGGGAGAGGGCTCTGGAAGCTCGCACCTGTTTCCCCCTGACTTGGCCCCATGCTCTTCCCTTTGACGGCGTTGCTTTTGTTTTCAGCCACTGTAATCCTTCCTAGGCCTGAGGCCAGCCTTACGCGGAGCTCCCTGGGGGCTCCCAGTGAACCAACAAAGCTGCGAGTGGCCTCGGGGGCCCTCGACCACTCTAGCACACAGATTTTGGGGGGAGCTGACGCCTTACAGGAGATGAAAAGATCTCCAGCATTGCATATAAAAGAAGAACAGTTCGTGCTACAGACAGGCATGCGTCCTCATCCACTTTCCCTTCTAAGAGGATGCTTCTGCACACGCCACGGACCTGCCTCGGGTGGTGCCCATGGGGCCTGTTGGGCCGTTGGCCCGTTCACTCGGGTCGGGCAGCCGCCGATTGGCCTGCGGGCACCTGACCCAAGCTGGGGGCGTCCTATTCCCTTCTCCCACTCTGAATGGGAGCCCTGAGAGCCCCACACAGATATTGAAGGAGGCCAGAGGATCATAAGGGCCATTTTCTTTCTGCCTCCCTTTCTCCTCCTTAACTAAATTGCTCGGTTTAAGTGTCCTTAGGAGGGTCTTATGTTGACCTACTTTGCAGTGGGCCCACCTGATATTTGTCCTACTTTCATATTTCTCACAGATCGCTGAGCTTCCCTTATCAAAATCTTCCCCCTTCTGCCTCGGGGAAGGCAGAAAGGGAAACTGACCAGGCTATTTGCCCTTGAAATCCTTAAGGTCAAGTGCTTTTCAGGCTCACATAGGGCTAAATAAATATTTGTGGAATAGATGACTGGATAATGCCTGTCCTCTGGGCCCATCCCGGGTAAAACTCAGGTAGGAGCTCTTTTGCTGCAAATAAAAATCCCGAGACTCACCTCTATAGTCAATTTTCTGTGCATTTTGGTGTATGAGAATTTTTTTTAAAGGTCAAACTGAAAGTGTAAATTTTTTTTTTCAGAATAAAGAGTTCCTAGATTCTGGCTCCCCAAAGCCAGACTCTAGGAACTCTCTGTGGGTGTGAAATATTTTAGCTGATGTTCTAGATAAACTCAACTTTGTGAAGGATACCTAATAAATTTTGAAAAATGTGGGGAAAAAATGTATCAGGGAATGTATAGGTCTAATATTTAAAGAGAGAAAGAGAGTTAGCTTTTAGTAGATTTAAAGAAATTTAATTATCTGGGATTCCTCTATATGCCTTGCAGTATTTGCAGTGTTACAGCTGTTGTGTCCAATGAGCCAGGTTCCATCCTGAAATTGTCATAAAAATGTGCCTGAGTATTTTACTTTTAAATATGAGTGCAGTGTGAGTCAGGGGCAGCTCCAAAATTAGGGGACCAGAAAATCCAGGAGCAACGAGGGACACCAGGGCCTCATCCATTCCCATTAAATGAGCCGTCCATTCAATCATATGGGATCCAGAAGCCGGCTCTTAACTCATCACTCAGAGACATGGGCAAACTATATTCCAAAAAAGTTTCATTATGACCCGTAACTGTAATTCTGCTCTTATCCCTGTCAGATTATTTTATTTCCTTTTGCAGTTTTATTTCTTCATCTGACAATATATTTTTTTTTTTGGTTCCTATTATGCGCAGGCGCTGCTCTGGGCTTTGGTGGATACAGCAATAAACAAGACAGATGCTTCCTGAATATCAAGAGGCTTAGTCTCTAGTGGAAAAGACAGAGCAGGAACATCATAGGACAAATTTATAAAGAAAATAAAATGGTATGATGTGAAAAAATTATGACTTCGAAGATCAGAGTTGGCCAAACACCAACTTTATCCTATGTGTAAAGAGTTACAGGAGAGGAGCAAGTACCCCTCTTAGAGTTGCTGTGTATGTCTTTTAATATGATATTCTAATGCGGTTTCATGGCATTTCCAATAATAGAGAACAGCAAATTGTACTTCAACCATAGGCAAAATTAAGTTAACTCATGCTATGATTGTTCATCTTCTTAAGCAGTTGCTTCAATATTAATTGATAGTGAGGGATCAGAGTGCAGAGTCATGTTGCCAGACTTCAGGGAGAACAGCCAGTAACTTAATAGCAATTTACCATCTAATATAATCAAGTTTGATTTTCTATTCCAGAACTCTAGCCAAATCATGCCTTCCTTTGCCACATTTAATGATTTGTGTCTGTGAAACCCTGTTTATCATTTTGGGAGCTTCCTGGGTTATTATTTCATTAAATATATTGACATAACCTTTCCCCAGTAATGAATACAACCAGTTATAATCATGTAGGATTTTTTTTCTTACAGAAGTTCCAAGTTTTAGCTTGCATTAAATTATATAATCAACATATCACCAATAATACACAGTGCCTGGTTTCCTCTGAAATAAAATTTTCATGGAAATGGAATAGATTGTCTTAATTTCTTTTCTCCAGTAGAAATTTTTTTTTTCTAAAATAACTTCCCAGCCTTCACAATTCTTATTTACTTTTTCTTGCTGTGTAATAAGGATAGGGGTAGGGAATGGAAGGGATCCTTCATCAGTGAGCACCTGACTTTGTGGAAGTGGACTTCCCCTTAGGTGGCTTGGACTCCTTAGGAGTCTGTCATCTGTGACCCAAGAATGAAAAAGCGGTGGCCCTCCCAGTTTCTGAATTAGATTTGTCACATATCTCATACCTTGCATCAACGTCATTCTCTACTCAAATCTGCCCTGCCTTCCTAGGGCATCTGAGAACTTGGAGATACTTTCTGAACATGTCAGAAGCTCCTTCTGGGGCATCCTTCTGGGTGGAAATCCTGAAACTATCTTCAGTTCTTTACTCTCTTTTGCTCATTATTCAGCTACCATGTTCTTTTTTCCTCCACAGCTCTTCCCAGCTGCCTCTCCACCTTTGTTCTCATTTTCAAGGCTCCCAGTGGCTTCCCCACCCCACGGTGGTCTCCCTGCAGTTCATGTGCTGCTTTTGAGCCCTTCGTATGTCTCACCTTCATGTCACCTACGTGGTGCACAGGAATGGATGGGGGTTGGGAGTGTGGAAAGAAATGTAGAGTATTTCCTTTCATTAGAGTTATTTTGAGATTTAGACAGGGCAGGACTTTGAACCGTGATGAAATGATAGGCATTTTCTTCATATGCTCATAAGTGAGTGTGTGGCCGATGAAGTGGTCCCAGTTGTTCCCTGTCAGACCTGAGTATTTTCCTCACTCTCTGGGATGCAAAGTTCCAGTGAAAACGAAGACACCTAAGTCTGGAGCACACAGGGGTCCTGCTAAAATGACTGTGCTGAAATCACTAGGGACAATAAAAAAATTAGGAGATCTTTACAAGACTGAAGAACAATGATGTATGATTTAATTCCAACTCCAGTTGAGCCAAACTCCATATTCTCATTAAAGTTCCTTCTCCATCTTTACAATATGTGGTGCTACCAAAGTTAGAAAGCAATATGCTTATGATGATTTCTCAGACATTAAGGGCAGATTATGGTGTTCGTGGATTTTTCAGTCCAGTTTTTCAAGCTGCTTTGGTCCATGTCACTATCTGTATATGTCTCACAGAAAAATGAAGCAGAGAACTAAATGTGTAACTGAAAAAATTAATGGAGATAATATGGAAGCATAATGCTACATTAGTATATGGAATAATCTAGTTTCAATTACTCATGCTTTATTAATAATCTCCATTATTACTGGTAATTAAGCATTGGTTGAATGTCATAAGTGATAGAATAGCATAGAAGTAATCAGGTAGTTCTTGAGTAGCAGTATAATTCTGTATAATTAATTTTCCACCCATTATTTTCCTGTTATCTTGAGAAGAAAATCTATCCCCTTAATGTGGACCCTCTTTTGTGGGTTGAAATATCTAGCAGGTATTGGGGCTCCTGGGCGGCTCAGTCACTTAAGTGCCTGAGTCTTGATTTCAGCTCAGGTCATGATCTCAGGCTCCTGAAATCAAGCCCCACATCACGCTCTGTACTGGCTGGCCATGGAGCCTGCTTGAGATTCTCTCTCTGATTCTCTCACTTCCAGCTTGCACTCTGTTTTTCTCTAAATATATAGATGTAGATATAGATATAGATATATAGATATAGATAGATAGAGGTAGATATAGATATGGATAGAAGTTATTAAAATGGAACTTGAGCAATCCAACTCTCCAGACTTATTCTACAGTGTCAACATAAGGGAGAAAAATTGGACGGTTCCAAACAGGATGAATTTTATCCTTTTTTTCAGTAATAGTGGGAAATCTTAATTTGGAGCAGTTAAACAATGCGAGAACAGATGAGGAAACTTTCCCTTTATAATACCATTACTACTTGCTTGGTGAGCCCAGAGGTCCCCCTTCTATGTAAAGGAAACATTTAGACTTTTTTCCATTGAAGTTGGAGGCAGTTAGGACACATTAAACCAAGACTCAAGGCAGAGGCAGATACCATTCTTGCTGGAGAGTCCATGAACAAGGTACAGGCATCTGTAAGCAGTACATCCTCTCCCGATGGCTATGAAGCATGTTTCTAACAGAGCTTTGCAGTGCAGGCAATATGTGGGACCTACTGAGACTGATATTGTTATAGACTGAATGTTTATGTCTCCCCAAATTCATATGTTGAAGCTCTAACTCTCTTTGTGAGCATATTTGGAGGTGGAGCCTAAAGGAAGCAAGTAAAGTTAAATGAAGTAATAAGAATGAGACCTTGTAGGGGCCTGGGTGGCTCAGTGGTTGAACGTCTGCCTTAGGCTCAGATTGTGATCCCGGGGTCTCGGGATCGAGTCCCGCATCGGCTCCCCACGGGGAGCCTGCTTCTCCCTCTGCTTATATCTCTGCCTCTCTCTCTGCGTCTCTCATGAATAAATGGATAAAATCTTAAAAAGAAAAAAGAGAATGAGACCCTGATAATACAGGCTCCTCAGGCTGCTAGAACAAAATACCATGATTGGGTAGCACGAACAATAGAAATTCATCTCTTATAGTTCTGGAGTCTGAAGAGCCCAAGGTCAGGGATCCCTGGGTGGCACAGCAGTTTGGCGCCTGCCTTTGGCTCAGGGCGCGATCCTGGAGACCCAGGATCGAATCCCACATCAGGCTCCCGGTGCGTGGAGCCTGCTTCTCCCTCTGCCTATGTCTTTGCCTCTTTCTCTATCATAAATTAAAAAAAAAAAAAAAGCCCAAGGTCAAGGTATTGGCTGATATAGTTTCTGGTGAAGCTCTCTTCCTGGCTTATGGACAGCCACCTTCTCTGTGTCCTCATATGGCAGAGACAGAGAAAAAGATTGTTCTAGTGTCTCATACTGTTCTTTTAAGGGCACTAGCCCAATTGGATTAAAGCTCTATCTCCAAATACAGTCACATTTGGAATTAGGACTGCAAATATGAATTTTGGTTGAAGGGGACACAATTCAGTTCACAGAAGGACTTGATCCAATAGGATTAGCGTCCTTATAAGATGAAAAATCAGAGACCTTATGCTCCCCACCCATCCCACCCCCAGCCTACACGTACTATGTGAGGACATAGTGAGGAGGCGGGAATCAAATCGTCTGAAACCTTGGCCTTAGAATTCTAGCTCCAGAACTGTGAGAAAGAAATGTCTATTGTTTAGGCCCCTCCGGTCTATGGTAGTTTGTTCAGGCAGCCTGTACTGGCTAAGAAAGATATGGATAGACTTTTGGGTTGCCCAGTGTCCATGCTGCTCCCAAGTACTAGACATAGATTGTGTCACTTGGGCAGAGCTGGTCAATCTTTTCTACCTGAAGTCCCTCATGGTCTGTGAGTCCCTTGTTCTCTCTTCACTTGTCCCTTTTAAGTCCCAGCCCTTCCAACCTGACAACCCTAATCCTTCTTCCAGAACCACAGGGCTCTCTGTCCTTCTCCTCATACTCATTTGCTTCTAGCTATATGTTACACTACTTCTTTTGATTAACACATACTTCCTTTTCTTGAAAAAGAGACTTCCTTTGGTAATTTGAAATTATACATACATATATATATATATATATATATATATATAGAGAGAGAGAGAGAGAGAGAGAGAGAGAGAAAGAGAAAGAGAGAGAGAGAGTCTGTTATGGGTATTGATCCTTTCTTTTTGCATTTCTGCTTTAACAATCCTGTTCCTTCACCAGCCAATGTATATCTATGGCTAAAAAGGGAAAGTGTCACAGACAAGAACCTATGAACCACAAACTACTTTAATATATTTCAAGATATTACCTCCTTTCTTCTAATACTGAATGAAAAAAACAATAACTCTCTGCTTTGAAGAAGCTTACAGACTAGAGGAAACAATATACAAGCATGGAAATGACCATACTCTAAGTAGAATGTGATCAATGCTGTAAAAGAAGTTCAATTATACGCTGAAATAGGAAACAAATGAAAACAAGGACACTTGGGAAATGTTGAGTAGAAAATAATCTTATTTAACTTTTTCCCCTTTCAATGAGAGTTGAAAGGGAACCTGATTTAAAAAAAAAAAGGCATTCTAGGTGAAGAAAATAAATACAAGGAAAAAATAAAAGGAGTGAGAACTATCCTTAAATACTTTAGTAAAGCTTTTCCACAAATGTGCTCATTACAAATATGCATTTTCTTTTATTTAAAGCACTTTTTTCTGGAATTCTACTTGGAAACAATCTGTTTGCTACTGTCTATATTACAGCTTACATTGGAAATTTAAAGAAAGCTCTTTATTTATTTACACATTCTTATTCAGGCATTTCATTACTTCATATTGCTTTTCCTCACATATTCAGTAAATAGATGGCAAAGTTGACTTCACTAGGAGAGAAACGTTTCCTCTTGCACTCAGGAAACTTTACTACCTACTTTTACCATTAAAGTGAGTCTTTGCCATCTGTTTTTGTTGAAATAGAATCTAAAGGTCTTTTGATTTGAGGTTAGAGAGACTCAATCAAGTTGCCTCCATTAACAGGGGCAGGATGAGGGTTCACAAAAGATTGTGTGTACACTGGACTCAGGAGAACCCCAAACAACCAGGCGCTTGGAAGGGCATGGCATGTCTCTCCATCCCACTGCTCCACCGCCATTGTGACCAAAGAAGTCCTCAGCCTCTACCCCTGACCTCCAATTGCTTTTCATGGTTTCTTCTTCCCATAATTCCAGTTTCCATTTCACACCTTCTCTGGCCCCTGTCTCTTTCATGACCCTTCCGACCAACAATCAGTGCTCATTTCAATTTGAATTATTGAGAGAAGATATTTAAACAGTTTCGCTCATTATTTTGAACCAGGCTCCATCTTGTTTGCTATCCATCCTGTGAACTGCTGACCCTTGTGTCAGGAGTCCATTTCTGGTGCAATCAACTTGACTTGGAGTCCCCATGGTCTTTGTAGGGGGCTGGCTCTTTCATGGGAGCTGGAAAAGATGATTTCACTTGGAATATAGTCTGTAGCATCATGATTGACATCTCTGGCAGAGGGACAGAAATTCAGAGTAACTGGAAGTGAAACATAAGTTTCCTGACTCCCAGATCTGGCTCAGTTAAGAAGCCAAAGAGTTCCATGAAAAAACAATAACAAAAACCCCATAAATCTGCTCATTCACATCACATCCAAACACATGTCACCGTAAAATCATGCTCTATTTCAAGGTCAAACTCTTTTGAGGTTTTAATACAATATCAAAGCTAGGATTGGTATCTTATTATCTACATCAGTGTGTAAGTGTCAGCAGATAGCAAGATGGAAAGGGGAGAAAGAGAGAGGTTGGGTACTTGCACTTTTTGCTCAAATCACAATCTTTGTTTTTCTTAAATGTTTAAGAAAACTCTGTAACAGTTCCCTTCCTTATGTGATATATAATATGAAGTGCAATAAACTGAATGCTTATGTCCCCATAAAATTCATAGGTTAAATACTAACTCCCAATGAAATGACATAGGGTGGTGGGGCTTTGGGAGGACTGTGTCCTCATGAATGGATGACTGTCCTTATAAAAGAGACTCCAAAGAGCTCCTTCACCCTTTCTGCCCTGTGAGGACACAGCCATCTATGAACCAGGAAGCCAGCTCTCACCAGACTCTGAATCTGCCAGCACCATGGTCTTTGACTTCCCACACTCTAGAACAACTCTGGTGTTTATAAGCTACCAGACGATAATATTGTGTTAGAGCAACTCAAATGGACTAAAACATAAAGTAAGCATACTGTGTATTAAAGATGAATCATATTAGGGTTTGGCTTACTTTGCCTTGATGATGATTTATTTGCATTTGATGTTGAAATTTAAGTGGAAGCCTACAGAAGAAATCTTTATAGCAGGTCTTATATTTGGTTTTCATTTTAGGAGAGGCTTTGCATTGTTGTGCAGCTAGAAGTAAAATCAAAGGAGAATTGCACTTGGAGTTTGAATACTGAATTCAATATTGAATTGAATATTGAATATTGATATTCAATATTGAATTCTTGCCCTGACTTTGCCATAACCCTTCCATGCTGGGCCACAGTTCCCTCAACAGTATGATGAGGTATGCTCACTTTTAGCCCTGAGAGGGGACAACGTGGGCAAAGGACTAAAGCTAGGAAAGTTCTCCCCACCTCTCTTTCTTTCTTGGCTTAGTTCACTCCTGCCCAAGTTGTCAAACAGGGGAAAAATTAGTTCTCAAAAGTCTAGGAATTATTTTATTGTGTGAAAAACTTTAAAAATCATTGCTAACTCTTCCTAAATGAAAGCAGCCAGCATTGAAAGCCGCATTACTCCATTTATGTGCAATTCTGGGAAAGCCCAAAACATAGTGATGAAGAATAAATGAGTGGTTGGTTGCTTGTGGGTTAGAAAGTGGGGGATATTTACAAATGGGGAGCACAAAGGAATGTTTGGAGGTGAGACAACTTTCCTCTACTTTGCTTGTAGTTGATTATGGTGAGAGTTACCTGCATTTGTTAGAACTCAGACTCATATCCTGATGTAACTTTTATACGGGCCCCTGGGTGGCTCAATCAGTTAAGCGTCTGCCTTCAGCTCAGTTCATGATTCCAGAGCCTGGTATTGAGCCCCACATCAGGCTCCCTGCTGAGCAGGGAGTCTGCTTCTCCCTCTCCCTCTGTGCTCTTGCTATCTCTCACTCTCCTGCTCTCTCTCAAGTAAATACATAAAATCTTTTTTAAAAATTAATTTTTACTCAATGTAAATTATAAAATAAAATGTAAAATCTCATCGCTGGTAGATATTTCATCATATAGAAATGCCAGTGTGCAAAAATGATTAATTACCTACTTTTCATACACAGTGCTGTGCCTTCAGTGATAGTACAGCCATTTTTCTTTATCACCAGCCAGATGGTTTCATTTGTAGGGCCCTTCTGTGCCCCCCAACATTGACCTATTTTCTGACAGAATTTAGAATTCCTGTTGTTCAGCATAATGAGGTGGAAACATCTCGCCTCTCAGGGTGCGTGTCCAGCTCGCCAATGAGCATGCCTTTAGACTGCCGGCAATGACATGGTAACCTTAAGCACTGAGATTTTCCACTCCGGCACAGATTGAATGTTGTGATTATTACTACTGGTAGAGGCTGGTGATGAACCTGCAAAGAGTAGCAAAAGAATAATTGATGAAAGGAAGGTTCTTCTCAGTGTAATCAAAGAAGAAAATGGTTCTGCTCACAAGAACAAGGCATAAGAAACTTCTTTTGGAATACTGGCATTGTTAGAATGGAAGTCTCCAGGGTTGCTTTGCTATGGCTCAGCGATTTTGATGGGGGGAATTTAAGCTCCTCCTGGGAAAACAGAAGTTAAGTCTATTAGAAAGTTATATTTAGTAAGTTATACACATTATATAAATATTAAGGCTAAAGTCATATTTCATATTCCCTGGCTATACATTGAACCTCATGACATCCAGTCATCCTCTGCTGTGCTCACCCCACAGTGTCCTTCTGTATAATCAGCCTATGACTTTAGTCAATGTGTAGTAGGGTCATACTTAGACTTCATCTTGATTCATCAGGAAATGTTCTGTGGCGAAGTTAAAACAATAGCAACAGAGAGCAAGACTTGTGTCTTGACCCAACTCAGCTACTGACTGGTTATAATTTGTGGGATGAATCCTCAACTTCCTATGAATCTCACTTTATCACTAAAAATTGAGGAAAATAAGAATTTTTGTGTTCCCTCAAAGGTTTTTTTTTGGGGGGGAGGGTGTTGTTTTTTAAAGATGTATTTACTTTTAGAGAGAAAGAGGAGGGAGAGAGAGAGAGAGAGAGGGACAGAGAGAGCAGGAGAAGGAGGGGTGGAGAGAGAGGGAGAGAGACTACCAAGCAGATTTGCACTGAGCACAGAGACAGATGCAGGGCTCAATCCCACAACCCCGAGATCCTGGTTGAGCCAAAACCAAGAGTCAGACACTTAACCACCTGCACCCAAAATGTCATTTCAGGCATCCCAAAATGTTTTTGACAATCTATCAAAATAAGCAAATGCTATACAATATTCAAGTATTTCTGTTGCCATTGTAATGGGCATCAAGAATGAAGATCTGAATGGTAAATGACATGAGGAAAACAAAGCAATTTTTCTCCCCATCCCTTAGCCTTGACATTTAGAGTCCAAACAATTGAAATTACTTGCTATGCTCCATTTTCCTTCTCCCCTCCAATTCTGACTTCCTGCTCTCCCAGGACCACACACCAGAGCCAGCTCAGCAGCAAGAGTTTCCTAGCTGATCTCCCCATGACCCTCAAATCACCATGTTAAAAGCCTGACATTTATCATCCCCCTGACCTTTTTCTGCTTAGAAGCTTGCTTGGACTCCACTTGGCCTGCCCAGAAAAATGTCCAAACGTTATCTTAAGTCATTTTGTAAAATCAATCTGCCTAGGTCCAATAAGAGTGTTCCTTAATTCCTTTCATATGATAGATTTGCCAAGAATCAGAATCATCTTTTTCAGGGTTTCCTGTTGCTCTTTTTTTAAATACAGAATATGCATAAAGTTAATATGCAGTTCAACAGGGCTACAGTTTAGTCTTGAGCTTTGGATTCAATTTCTGTAAACTGTCTTCCTATGCTTTGCAGAAGCATTTGCTCTGAGGAAAGTCATGATTGTGATTTAATATCTCTTAACCACATCTTTACCCAAGTAATTTCTCAGAGTAGTCACCAAATTCAAGATAAATCATTAATTTTGTAATCCTAACTGGGCACTTTTCCTTTTCAAGAAGGAATTGAGGGAGCTTTTAATGCAGCGATTACTATTTATTGCCAAACATTGTACTTTTTTTGCTAAAAAATTAACATGCTTAGTAGAAAACAAAAAACTGCATTATTAGACCCTAACCAAGAAATTTAGCCCTTTCTGCAATTGCCTTGATAATAATTTCTTTCCTAAAATGATAGCTTGGGGGTGTTTCTCTTCTTCTGGATGTTTATTTCTCAAAGCAATTTTCTGGACAAAATGAAGTGGAGCATTGCCCCCAGCCCTTTTGCCAGTTACATTAAGTGAAAATGACAGTGTTTATTAACCCTCTGGCCTCTCTCACGGTTGTCCTTTCTAAATCAATTGTCATGATTTACAGAGAAGAGTACCATCCTGATTTTCCTTTTTTCCTCTGATTACACTTTCAGCACTAGTGGAAGCTTTCCTTGGTGGGAGATGACATTGTCTCAAATACCTACCAAGACTAAGATCATTCAGGATTAATATCATAATATATAAACCCAACTTCTTCCTCCTGTCCACCAGAAGCAGTAAATTTTTAAAAACAGAGAAAATTTTAGTTTCTTCCCTTCAATGCCCTGCTTGTATAGATTTACACCAACACCTTTATCTATATCCTGGAGAAAATGATTTCCCTTTTAATGACATTTCAAAATTTTGAAACAGCTCATTTTCTTTCTTTCTTTCTTTCTTTCTTTTTTTTTTTTTTTTAAGATTTCATCCATTTAATCATGAGACACACACACAGAGGCAGAGATATAGGCAGAGGGAGAAGCAGGCTCCCTGTAGGGAGCCCGATCCTGGATTCGATGTAATATTTGTTTCATCATATTTTATTGCACTGGGATTTCAGTTCTTGGGGTACACTTAGACAAATAACTATCATGATTTGGACTATTCAGACACTCAGAATAGATCAGGAATGCAAAAGTTGAAGAAACAGAGATAAAAAACGAGGCTGATTTTGGGGTGCGTGGTGGAAGGGAGGAAAGTCCAGGAGGAACTCGTTTGCTACAGCTGAGAACAGAGTGTTGTTGAGTTACAGGCCAGGGTCTAATTGTAGGAATTGAGTTACCAAGTCAGAGAAGAAACAATAGCAAAATCAATCTAATGTGATTCTGTTCAGAAACAGGATCCACCTCAGTGTCTGCGCCCGTGGCGACTAGGCTGTCCCTTCCCAGAATGTCAGAGGAAAGGAAGGGGAAGATGAGAGGAGTCAACATATCATCGCATAACTGAACAGAGCTATTCATTAGGCTGGGACCAAAAAAAAAAAAAGTGTAGATGAAACATGTCTTACTGATTCTTAAGTTCAGCTTTTATTTTTTACAAGGCAACTATAAATAATTTGACAAGACAAATTCTACTCATCGTAAACACCTCAGCTTATTTTCACTGGCGTTGAACACTCTGTTCCAACTGTCACAGCAATGAATAATGTATCACATACACGAGTTATATGCCTGGTAAGAAGGCCAGATACACAGAGTAGGAGGGACTGTGTGGGAGTCTCATTGTGATGCCTTTTTCCAGACATCCAAAAGGTAGGACAGAAATGGTTTTCCCTAACAGCAGAGATGCAAAGGAGGTTATATGTGTGGAGTCCTTAGGGAAACTTACCCAGATGAGAGGATGCTGCAGAAGTAATCTTTGGTAAAATTTGGAGACTGGGCACAGGGATTAAGCTGGTAGGTTTCCTCTTAAGTTATGGACTGTCCACTCAGAATTTTAAACTTCTCTTTTATTCTACTTTGGCTTGAGATTCTGGTCCAGTAAGAGTCAAGTTAGAGTCTTGAAAACCAAGTAGTTAAAGTTAACTGAAGTTTCAAACAAAAACACAGGAAGGGCACCTAGGTGGTATAGTCAGTTAAGCTTGGTTTCGGCTCAGGTCATTATTTCATGGATCGTGGGATCCAGCCCCACATGAGGCTCTGCACTTAACATGGAGTCAGCTTGTGGATTTTCTCCCTCTGCCTCTGCACCTCTCCCTACTCATGCTCTCTCTAAAATAAAGAAATAAACAAAAGCACAAGACTTAAGTTTACCTTCCGAAGTGGCATAACTGAAGAGATTTCACTCATTTTCTGGGTGATCTCTATGAAAAAAAGAAAGAGGACATATCTCTGTGGTGAAAGCATAAGGTACTTTTACTGAGAGACTAACAAAGACAGCATAATTATGCCCAATAGCTAATTTTCAAAAAAAAAAAAAAGGAACGGAAGATCTATGTATAAAATTAATGTTTTCATAAAGTTAAAACACAAATAAGATGAATCTTGATCTATTTAATTCCCATCAAACATGTTATGGTAAAACCAATATAAAACAGACCCACAACAAAACAAGTTACCTACTAGGAGAAAGAACTACCAGATACTTATCAGCCTTATCATTAACTAGAGATGAAACCCAGAAACCCCAGTGATTTAGATAAGAAGGGGATCACCATATCTGCAGCATTAAAACTGAAGCATCATCCGTTCTCACAATGATATGCATTTAGTTTTTAAAGTAACCTTGACAACTTAAGGTTGCTTTAAATCTTTGTGGTTAGTTATTAAAATAGAAAGGAAATACTGATGGAAAGAAATCTGTGGTGCGGCAAACTAAGGATATGACTCTGGTGTAAAAGATGAGAAGGCCACTTGAAAAGAAATAGAAACAATGACATTATGGCCTTAGGTTTAAATATAGCCTTTTCCTTCAATTCCTTGGCATTCTATGTTCCATGTGTAGCACGGCTTGTATAACATAATTTACTTTCATTCCATACAGTAGCATCTGTTGGCATCTTACTGGGAAAACCTCAAAATCAAAAAAAGCTTAAAAGTGAATTAAACTGAGCAATAATGAATAGCTCTGCTATTTTATTTTTCTAATACTAATACAGACTTTGCAAAACTTTCAAAAAGAATGGTTTAAAACTCTGAGTGGGGGGCACCTGGGTGGCTCAGTCAGTTGAGCGTCTGACTCTTGGTCTCAGCTTATGTCATGAGCTCAGTGTGGCGAGATCGACCCATATGTCAGGCTCTGTGCTCAGTGGGGAATCTGTTTAGGATTATCTCTTCCTCTGTCCTTCCCCAAACCCCCCCCCGCCCCTCCCCACCACTCTCTCTTTTTCTAATAAATAAATCTTAAAAAAAAAAAAAACTCTGAATGGGTGATGAAAAACTTATTTTCGGTTGTTTTAGGTTATGACTGGGTGGCAAAGCCCACTTTAGCCAAGGGTAAATCAACAACTGGTAGAGGTAGTTCCCAGTTGGCTACCAGGGTGCTGCTTCTTTGCTGGGCAGAGGTGCCACTATTTATTTCAGGCATCATTTGAAAATGCCCACTTACACCAATTTTCCTAACATTATTTCAATATTTCTGAAAGAGAAGAAAAAATTTGAAGAGAGCCATTTTAGATACACAAATCTCTACTATCTGGTATATATTTTGCTAATAATAATACAATAAATTCAAGCCCCTCAGATGGAAAAACAAAATGCAATTTGATTAGCATAAAAAAAAGCTTATAGTGTGCCATCTTACAAGGTTAGCTACAGTTAGAAATGGAAGCATGGGACAGAAAAGAATTACACCATCTTCTCACTGTGTTACTAGCCATGCAATCAGGGGAAACTGCTCAATCTCACTCGGACTGATCAGCTTCCAAGTGCTGGGAAGTTTAAAGTGGCATAGTCTATGCAAGTCCTTGGCTCGGCAGCTATCAGTCATTCCTCCCCAGATTTATTCATTCATTCATCTCTCTCTCTCTCTCTCTTTCTCTCCCACTTTCTTTCTCTCCCTCTCTCTCCATGTCTGGAATAAAGCAAATGTCTTCATTTTTAAGGGGAAAAACAAAGCATAGAAACAGAAAGTACAGATTAATGGCTTTACCATACAATTTTTTTAAATGAGAATTAAAATGTTTGTGAGCACTTACAGAGAATGTGGAATCAACATGAGTTCGTTAAGAAAATTATTATGCCCAATAATTTCATCTCTTTTTTCTTTTCTAAATAAAAAGGAGTGGAGGAGGGGAATAACTTACTGCTATTTCTGGCAATATGGCAGACTGGATAAACAGAAAACTTCTCCTAGGATAAAATGCCTAAAAATACTTGATTTAATTTAAAAAATATAGAGTGTCCTTTTAAAGCTTGGTTCAGCTGAAAGTAAAGGAAGCTGAACAATGCACACCAGAAAGCAGATTGCACATGGCTCAGGGGGAGGGGAGAAGTGTGGGGGTGTCAGGTAAAAGCTATGCTTGTCTGGGGATATCAGCCTGTGTTTCCTGGCCTGACCTGGTCTGTAAGAAGAAAGCATGGTTCCAGAGGAAGCCTAGGACCTAAGCGTGGAAAGGGGTCTGATCAGATATGCCACACGCCTGCCTTGGGACTCTGGAGAGAGATAGAGAAGTCCCTTAATCATAAGCCAGACATGCATGATATGCAGTCAGAATCCCAATTGCTTATGTGGCCTGAAAGTCCCCTAACTGAAAATCTAATTTAAAGTGACTCTAGTTCGATGGTGCTCCCAGGTGCCAGCAGAATACAAAATTTCTCACTGGGAACTACTCGGCACATATAGCACAGGAATTCTCAAAGATAAAGATCTAAAACACCTAGAAAATGCAACAGTGAAAAAGATATCAGATTTTAAAACATCAAAGGAGTGATATCTTGTAATAAATCAAGCAAAAGATGCTCAAATCCTTTATGCAAAAAAAAGGTATATAACTTTCTTGAAAGACATATTCGTTGATAGGGAGACTCAGTACAGTAAGGATGTTAATTCTCACCAAACTGATTAATTGAATCAATGAAATTTCCAAGCATAATCCCAGTAGGGTTTTGCATGGAAGTTGAAAAATTGATTCAATTTTATGGAAGAACAGAGAACCCCATATAGCCAACATATTCTTTAATAAGAAGTCTAAGGCAGTAGCTGGAGTAGAGAGAGGATTTGGCTCCCTAGAAATCAGTAACATAATCAAGACAGTATGATACTGGTGCAGGGCTATGTAAACTGGCCAACATAAAATGATAAAATCTGGAAAATAGAAGTGCATATATATTGAGCTGATGAGGGAACAGAAGGCAAGCTGAGGACAAAGCACAAGCTGACATCCCACAAACTCCCACCCTCAGTCCCAGGTTGGACATGTGTGACATTTCCTTGGCACTCCTGGCTGCCCTAAAGCTGAGGGAAGGGAAAACAAATGGTTAACTAATGGAGATCACAGTCCAGCAAAACATGGGGACTCAGTTAGGATTCACCAGAAAAAAAGCATTCTTATCAATAACCTAACTTCCAGAAGGAAACTCCCAACTATCTTAATGTTAATGCTTTACTGGGGTTGGGGTTGGGGTAGGGTGGGGGTGGGGGGAAACAACCTTGACTTGACAATGGCAAGGCTTTCAAAGTCTTGTAGGTCCTCTTTAACATTCAAAAGTTCTTTTAAAAACCTTCCTTTCCTTTATGTCCCTCAACACCCAAATAAATAAATATATATATTATATATTATATAATTTATATATAAAAATATATAATGTATATTTATTTATTATATAATTTATATTTATTATATAATATATATATTTATACCAGTCACCCCTCACAACCCCAGGGCATCAGCTCTTTCTGTCCACAGGTCCTGCCCCCATGCTTTAATAGGATCATCTTTCTGCACCAAAGACGTCTCAAGAATTTTTTCTTGGCCTTGGGCGCCAGACCTCACCTACATTCAAAAACTATCTCTAGAGCTGCAGTGACAGTTCAGTAAAGAAGGAATATAGTATTCAATAAATGGTACTTAGGTGGTGGTTATGTATTAAGAGAATTGAAGAGGATTTCTCAATGATCTGGATTTTAGAGTTTCTTTTAAAGAAGGCAATGCACATTCTAGGGAAAATATTAGTAAACTCAAGAATCTCTGAATTAAGATCATTTATTAAAAGCCATATTAACAAGAATCAAGAAATAAGCCACAAACTGGAACAAAAAAAAAAAGATATTTTAAAGACGTGATTGTTGAAAGATGGATATCCAGAATGGATGAAGAACTCCTAAAAATCAATGCAAAACAACAATCCAATTGAAAGTTGAATAATGCACACAAACAGGATTTCACAGAGGACAAAACAAAAAAGGCCCATCAGCAGATGCTCAGACTCATTAGTAACCAAATTGAAACCACACTGGCAGGCATGCCATTTTACATCAGCCATGGGGTCCAGATTTAAAACGTGGATGTTTGGCAAGGTTGTAGCTAATGCAGAGGCCGCTTTTAGGCAACCAGCCTGAGCAATGGACACCTGAGTAAGGTAGGAGGACCCATGGCCTCCCCAACCCCCCACCCCCACTGAAGGCAAACACACCTCTTAGATGCCCCACCCTCAAAATATCCATAAGCCCTAGCTGGCTTACTACACCCGGGCACAGTTACCAAAAAAGAAAAATTCTACATGTTCTCATACCTCCTCACCTTCCCCCTTAACTACAGCCCCCCCACCACCACTGCTACCTTGCAGTCTTTTTTTTTTTTTTTTTTTTTTAGATTTTATTTATTTATTCATGAGAGACACACACAGAGAGAGGCAGAGACAGGCAGAGGGAGAAGCAGGCTCCATGCAGGGAGCCCCACGTGGGACCCATCCTGGGACTGGAATCACGCCCTGGGCCAAAGGCAGACGCTCAACCGCTGAGCTACCCAGGTATCACCAGACAGTCTCTTACTGTCCCTCCCACTGCTCCCTTGAGGTGTATTTAATAAATTTCTATCTCCTTTACTCTGCCTCTGGTGAATTCTTTCACTGCCTCTCAAAGCCTGGTATCCACCCTATCAGGTGGCCCACAGCTGACAGGAACTTTTAAGCTCTGCCTTTGGACTGCAAACTGATACAATTGTTTTTGGAAAGCCTTTTGATACTACTTAGTAAATTTGAACATAAAAACACACAATTACCGGCAACTCCACTCCCAGTTTCCCTCCTTAGAAAAACTCTTGCACTTATCTAACAGAACACACATGTAAGTGTTCACAGCGTTATGCATAAGAGCAAAAAACTGGATACAAGGAAGAAGTTAAACTGATATAAACAATTGTATTGAAAATGCACCAGATGTAGCCAGATACAAGCATCCATATGAATGGATCTAAGAATATTATGTTAAAGAAAGAAGAGAAATTCGTGTAAGAACATATAGGGTATTAAGATTCCCATTTATATAGATTTTGAAAAAGAAAAATTCAACTATTGTTTCTGGATACATACACACATATGTGGCAAAAATGTCAGAAAAGGAAAGTTAATTAAAAACTCCGTTTGGGATAGCAATTGCCTCTGGGGGAGGCTGGGAAATAATTATGAAATAGTACACAGAGAACATCAAAGTACTGACTCTGTTCTATATCTTAAGCTTGAGGGTGGATATGAGTGCCTGTTTATTATTATTTTCAAAGAGTTATATGTTAGCTGCATGTGCTATTGTGATATAATAAGAAATACATATATTTTCGTCTGCAACCCCAGGATCCTGGCAGAGCCCACAAAGGCCTTGTAATTTCCTAAGTGCTAACAGAGATGGGAACATCTTTTGTTACAATATTTGGTTTTGACCCCAGTTCCTGATACAGCTCAGAAATTGAACAATGAAGATGAAAGAAGCACATTTCCTTACTCATATCAACCCCTCCTCAACCACATTTGAGTTTATGTTAATGAAGTGGCTCTTAAGAAACTCCTAAGCATGGGGGCTGGTTGCCTGGGGAACCAACCATGTGAGCAGAGGGCTGGAACTTTTGGTCCTACCTCCCTCCACTTACAACCTCCAGGAGGGAAGAGGGGCTGGAGATTGAGTTCAGTCACCAATGGTCAGTGATTTCATCAATCTATGTAATGGAACCTTCATAAAAACTCTAACCAAAGGGATTCAGAGATATTATGGATTGTTGTTCAAGAACACATCGGTTGGTGGGGAATGCGGTGACCGGGTGATGGGCACTGAGGGGGGCACTTGACGGGATGAGCACTGGGTGTTATACCATATGTTGGCAAATCGAACTCCCGATTTAAAAATATACATATATATTAAAAAAAAAAGGAACACATCCATGGGCTGGGAGGTTGGCGCACCCCAAATCTCCTCTGGAACAGAAGCTCCTGTGTTCACCTGGACCTTTCCAGATCGTACTAGATATATCTCTTCATCTGGCTCTTCATTTTTATCCTTTAAAACATTTTTTATAATAAATCAGTAGCAGTAAGCAAACTGTTAACCTGTGTTCTGTGAATCATTCTAGCAAATGATTGAACCTGAGAAGAGGTCGCCGGAAGCCCTGATTTATAGCCAGCGGTCAGAAGTACAGGTGACAACCTGGGACTTGTAATTATTATCTGAAGTCAACAGTGGTCTAGTGATATTGAGCCCTCTTCACCCGAGTGTTCTATGCCACCTCCAGGTAGTCATTGCTGTAATTGAACTGTAGGACACCCAGTTGATGTCCACTGAGAATTGGAGGCTTGTTTGGTACAGAAACCCTCACACTGGTGCCAGAGTCGTGAGTGTAGAGAAAATATGTTTTCCATTAGCATGCTTTTTGTTTACAACATTTCACAGTAAATCTTAAGTGCCAAAGGTATAGTACTTACTGATTTTATTTTAGAGTAAAATCTTGACAGTTGGATATATTTATGACTAATATAATTAACGACCTAAGAATATTTTTTGGAGGTCTCAAATGTGCTGTGGAACTTGGCCCTAGAACTTGAGCTCCTTCTTTTTCATTGCCTGTGTCCAGGTGATCCTGAGACTTCTCATCACTGTTAAGGTATTTACCCTTGCACAAGGTCAACATATAAGCCATTGCTGAGCTGATAGCATCCTGAACTAGTACTGCTTATATTCCCTCTATTGGGTGTCTTAGAGTCTAGGACCTGGAGCTCAGTTGGTTAAGCATCTGACTCTTGATTTCAGCTCATGTCATGATCTCAGGGTCAGAAGATCGGGGCTCTGCATCAGGCTCCATCCTCAGCAGGCAGTCTGCCTGAGATTCTCTCATTCTCCCTCTGCCCCCTCCCTCTGCTCATGCTCTTGCTCTCTCTCTAAAATATATAAATAAAATCTTAAAAAAAAAAAACGAATATAGGACCAGGCTAATGGAAAGGAAAGTGAAACAAACTTCAGGGGATGAAGCCTTGAAATCATAGGGGGTGGGAGATTATTATCATATATATGACAGTGGGCTGCAAATATTTGGAACAGTAAGGAGGTTTCTTCTACATTGCTCCTGAGAAGGCCTTTGCCCACTTGAAGGAAGCAGACTTCAGCTCATCATGAGAATGAACTTTGCAAAAATTTGAATTATCCAACTAAAATTGAAAATGAGGTGACAAGCTCACTAACTGGGCATGTCTCATTCCTGCTGGCAGCCCCACTGCCCCCAGTTTTCAACCAGACCCTTAAAATTACTGTTAATTATCCCAGAGACTAGGGACATTTCTTGAATAGAAAAGCAGAGTCCTCCTATATGTTTGTCATCAGAGTCCCATAAATTACCAGAGGTACACGAATTATCCAGAGCTAGTGAAGATGACTTAAGTTGATCTAAGATGCTGATCTGCTTTGCTCCTGGAAACAATATCAATTCTTTCCCTTTTTATGAGAATATTTATCCTTGGCTTATATCAAGTTGATTCTTGGTCCCAGTATTCCTATTATATATCTATGTTTTCTGATTGCAATCTGCAAGTGATACTGAAGGTTTATTCACAACTGTGTCTAATCCATCCACAGAGTTAGAAAAACTGGATTAGGACCTGCTAGAAAGATGCTGCAGGGGTCAGACAAAAAAGCAAATGCAGCTCTTGAGGAAAGAAGGATGGTAATTTCCAAAAGTCATGCCATTTTGAATATTAGCATGACAAGTAATGCCTATGAACTACTTCGCTGGCTCAGGGGACAGAGATGCCATTACATCTTACTTCCACGGGTTATTGTTCAAATCCTCTGAACTATTAATGGAAAACATAGAATCCTTCTGGAGGCCTTTCCAACTCTAATACACTCAAACTGTCAAGAAAAAAAAAAAAAAAAACGCTGGGAGTTGATAACTGGTTTGTTGGAGGTGAGGATGGACAGATAACAATCCTGCCTCTAAAGGCAGGCCTCTGATTCTCTGCTGCTTCTTACTGCCACAGGGTGGCGTGTGGTCTTGCAAAAAAAAACGTGTCCCCCTGTCCGGATGCTCTACGTAGTTGTCAGTGTTGACTCACACTTAGATCTCTGCCTCTGTAGGTGCCCAGCATCAGCTCTCCAAGTGACCATATCATACCAGGGTCGTTAGACCTTCGGGTGCAGGAGACCCAGTCTTAGGCTATTCTGAAACCAACCCTTATTATCAAATTCTGAAGGCCCTGACCCTGAACCAGAGCTCAGTTGCTCTCTGCCATTTTAAGCACGTGGCCACAGGCACCTGGGTGGCTCAGTTGGTTGAGCATCAGATTCTTTTTTTTTTTCAAATATTTTTTGTAAAATTTATTTATTCATGAGAGACACACAGAGAGAGGCAGAGATACAGAGAGAGGTAGAAGCAGGCTCCCTGTGGGGAGCCCGATGTGAGACTGGATCCCAGGACCCGGGGATCATGCCCTGAGCCAAAGGCAGACACTCAACTGCCTAGCCATCCAGGTGTCCCAAGCATCAGACTATTGATTTCAGCTCAGGTCATGATCTCAGGGTCGTGAGATCGAGCCCTATATCAGGCTCTATGCTGAGTGTGGAGCCTGCTTGGGATTCTCTCTCCTTCTCCCTCTATCCCTCTCTCCCAGCTCTCACAGACACACTTGCTTGCCTGCTCTCTCTCTCTCTCTCTCTCTCTCTCTCTCAACAGAACAAAACAAAACAAAAGCATGTGACCCTCTGGCTGTCCTGGTATCTGTTACTACAGGGCCTCCCTAATGAACCCTATAGGTCATCTGACTTTGAATCTCAGAGAGCATCACTCAGATCCTTTCAGGAAGTACTTCTGTCTCTTTAAATCATGTAGAAATTTATCATCTAGCACATCTCCTTCGAAAGCCCCAAAAGGTTTCATTTTATCTTTCCCCAGGTCCAAGAAGCATCTTCACCCATATTTCAGGAGTCTCTCTGAAGCAATTCTTCAAGAAACAAAAATGTCACTCTCAACACAGCATTCAGGCCCTGTCTATCCTGGAAAATAAATGGTCCAGGTGCCTCACTTACTTAGTATCTACCCTGCTTCGGGCATAAAGCTCACTATGGCTATAACCCAAATGAACAAGGGGCCTTGTAAAGTACCCTGCTCTCGCTTGAAAGCTAATGGAATGCTCTAGAAGTTGGAAGTTGGATTCTGCTCCAAAAGCACTGAAGGGTAAAGTCAATGGTCACTGTAGCTTTCTTGAGCTATATTACGTCTCATGACACTCTGGACATCTCTAAAATTATTTGTTTTTTTCTAGTCCAAATCTTCTCATTTTATTTTCCCAACCTTTTATTTCTAGAATTCAAACCTATAGAAAAGTTATAAGAAAGTTTAACGTGATAAAAACCCCCACATCCATCATCTAGATTCACCAATATCTTTTTTGTCTTGCTGATCATTAGTTAATTCCAGACATTGTATAATATTTCATGTCCAAATTTGTCAGAATATTTCTCCTAAGAATAAGAATATCCTTCTACATACTACAGGCTATACAATTGTCTCCCTCAGGAAATTACACTGATACAGTATTATTATCTAGGATATGTGCCATGTTCAAATTCCTCCATTTTCAAAAAACTTTTCTTCTGTCCAACCAAGGAGTTTCCGTGTCATGTTTCTTTAGTCTTCTCTATTAAGTAGTTCCTGTTGCTGATATTTTCCCAGCTTAACTTAGATATCATTGAAATACAACATCATGTAAATTTATATACACAAGATGTTGACTTCATACATTTGGAGACCGCAAAATGATTACCACCATATTATTGCTGACACCTACATTATGTCACACAATTACCATCTCTTGTTTGTGACGAAACATTTAAAATCTACTTGCTTAGCAATTTTCAATTCTATAATACAGTATTATTAACTATTGTCACCATACTGTACATTACATCCCCAGAACTTATTCATTTTATAACTGGAAGTTTGTATTCTTTGGTTAGTATTTCCCCATTTCCTCCAGCCTCTCCCCCTGGTAATCAGTGCTGTACTCTGTTTCTGTGTACTTTGCTTTTCTAGATTCTACATATAAGTGGTGTCATACAGTATTTGTCTTTTTCTAACTTACCTCACTTAGGATAATATCCTCAAAGTCCATCCATGCAGTTGCAAATAGAAGGATATTCTTAGTTCTTGTGGTTGAATAATATTCCATTGTATATATATCACATGCCCTTTATCCATTCACCTGTCGATGGACACACAGGTTATTTCCATATCGTGGTTATTTTGAATAATGTTGCAATGAATACGGGTGTGCATGTTGTCGATATTTTTGAAGAGCTTAGGCCCATTGTTTTGTAGAATGCTCCTTTGGATTTGTCTGATTCTTCTCTCATAATTAGGTTCAGATTAGCTACTTTTAGCAGTTCTATTATGCTATGTGTGAAACATCCTCTTTAACTATCTTTGTTTCTCCCAAAATACCTTTCTTTAAGGCAGTTTCCACATCTCTGGCTCTCTCCATGGCTACACTATGATTTCTGTGGACTCTGGGCATTTGTCCCTTTGCAAAAATATTATAAGTTATGTTTTATGCTGTGTTGGTATAAAGGTTAATATGATCAGTTTGAGTTGATTATTATATATTCATTAATATTCTTTTTTTTTTGTCTTATTTTAACAGAAATTAAACTGACAGCCTCCCGGGAGTCCTTGAAACTAAGGCCAGCCCTAAGCATTCTCTTTCTTCCTTGTGTTGTGCTCTCTTTCTCTTTCCCCAAATCTGTAGGCTTACCAGCTCTCCATTTTACCCCTCCTTTACAAGCTACAGACACCCAAGAACATTATTTACCAATACCTAGGGACTGCCTGAAGCCTGGGGTTTCTTCCAAACTAATCCGAGCTGCCATTTATTTAGCACTTACTATGTCCCAAGCCCTCAGCAAAGCACTGAATATCATGGCATTTAATGACCACAAAAGCTCCCCTTAGAAGGGTACTATTATCCCTATGATATAGATAGAGCAGCTAACGCTTCCAAAGGCTCAAGTAGCTTGCCCAAACTCTACTATCATAAGAGGTGGGCAGGATTCAGACCAGATCCATCTCACTCCAGGTCGCAGGGCAGCCTCAGCTCTTGCCTGGAACCTGTAAGGGGCTGTGGACCTGGAGTCGGGACAGTGGAGGAAGGAAGAGGGTAGGGCAATGGAAGGCTGTCCTGGTTGTTCTCTCCCCATCTGCAGAGGGGAGGCACTTGCAGCCTGTCCTCTCCTCCATTTACTCGTGCAAGGTGCTTGAACATAGAGAAAGTCCTTAGATACTCTGGATAAATTTCCATAGGAAAACAGAAAAGCTTTTTGTTCAGCTGAATTCTATCACATAAGTACAACCATTCCCTGCCCCATCTTAGGTTCTGCCTATGAAGCAGTATGCTCTGACTGACACGATAGACACCAACAGGGCAGGCTCTGAGAGCTTAATGCTTAATAAATGCCTCTTATTGCCAGCACTAAATACAATTTTTTAGTATGTGCCAACATTCTAAAGTTGTTCTAAAGTTCAAGTTATAAAATGAAAACCTTTTAAATTGAAAAAAAAAAGACAAAGATGACTTAAATACAAACAAATCTATGTCCTTTTAATTTTATTTTAATGAAATTCATTTAAAAATTTTCTAATGCTCAGTAGAACACTTTGGTCATCATTCAACAGTGTTTTTTGGATAACACATATTTCTGGACTTGAGGACAGAACATTTGTCAAATTCCCTGCTATCCACAGGATACAAGCTAAGGGTACTGTGCTTCATCTCTCAATAAGAAGGAAAGCAAGGAGCTTGATTTTTTTTTTTTTATTAGGCATGCACCCAGGCTCCCTTAGGAAACAGAGATAAGAGCAGAGCATGTCTTGGTGAGTAATAGAACTCTGTTCATTAGCTGACTGAGGCCGTGGCCAGCAGCCAACACAGCACCAAGTAATAAAAGCAATGGCTGTGTGGGCTGGAGGTAAAGGTGTCTGAAGGGAAGGCTGTGACTAAGTCTCCACTAATCACTGTTTCATCAGTGCCTCACTGTGGAACCTTCCGCAGGCATGCTGAGATTCCCACTCAGACTTCAAGGCATCAGTTCAGAGGATGAGAGTTGTGTCGGAAAACCCTTAAATTACACTCCCTTATAACCCCAAGTGTTAAATAAACATGAATCTATACTGATATAAATAAATGACTGAATATACAAAGAAGGGAGAGAAGAGATATCTTTTCCTTATAGAAGAATTCCAAATACAACCCCCCATTCCAGGAAATGGAGCTTAATTCCCCCATCTCCATCCTCCTGGATAGGTTGGACATAGTGACTTGTTTCCAAATAATAGAGTAGGGAAGGGGAAAAGGGTAACTTTACAGGAGACAGACTTGGGAATACTTGCTTAGCCAAGTGTAGGTTCCCATCGCCAGGGATGTCACATGAATGTCATGGACTCCCTGATAAAAGTGACAAGAATGGGACTTCAGCTTTGTGGTACTCATCTGAAACCCAGAGTATCAGTCTCATCATGAGGAAGACCTCAGGACAGACCAGATTGTCTGGATCCCTGACCAGCTCTCCTTAAGACTGTGAAGGTCCCAAAAGACAAGGAAAAGCCTGAGACCCTGTCACACACCCAAGGAAGCTCAGCAGATGTGAGGACTAAATGCAATGTTGTACCCTGAAGCAGATCATGGAAAACCTGGTGAAAGTTTTCCTGATAGAAGTGTATTGATGTCACATGCTTAGCTTTGACAAATACGTCATGAAGATGTTAGGTATTGACAATGGGGGACCCAGGTGAGGGGTATTCTGAAGCTCTGTATTATTTATTTTTTAAAGATTTTATTTATTTATTCACAAGAGACACAGAGAGAGGCAGAGACATAGGCAGAGGGAGAAGCAGGCTCCATGCAGGGAGCCCGATGCGGAACTCGATCCTGGGGCCCTGGGATCATGACCTGAGCCAAAGGCAGATGCTCAACCACTGAGCCACCCAGGTGCCCCAGCTCTGTGCTATTTTTGCAACCTTTCTGCAAATCAAAATTATTCCAAAATAAAAACTTAAAAAAAAAAAAAAACCCAAGTTTGCTGCTCCCTAGGAAAGGAGTAGCTTACTAGGGATGTAAACTCCTTGGGATATTCTATAATCTAATTCAACAATTTGATTCTCCATCCCCACATTTGACTTATTTTTGCAATATGGCTTTTTGGTATCCAGGGTTTTCATTCTTTATATACCTTTTGAAATCAAAATGCTTGAACACAAGCAAGTAGCTGTTGATAATCTTCCAGCAGCTAAGGTATGCACAGCCTGAGACTGAAGGCCAAGCCTAAAGAGTTGATAGAACTTTTGATTTTAAAGCATTTTAATGTATTCTAGCTCTGAATAGTTCTCCGCCTAGGACAGCAACACTGCTGACAAAAGTTAGTTGTCGGGAAGGCCAGGGCAGAGGATGTTAGGAAAATGCTAACCTGTTCTGGACTTGGGACTCCCCCTGCCTTCCCAGAGACCCTCCTCATGGGACAAAAATGGGCTGCAGTGGCAAGAAGAAGAAAGGAGTGGCAAACCCATGTGCTCCTACCATAGCGCACTCCTGTCCTAATATAGCCTCCCAGCTTGACTGTCACCAATACCCTGACCTAATTCCCTGGAGATCTATGTCCACTGTACAGACCTGCCCAGCTTCCTCCCTTGACAACTGCCACCAGTGTCATAGAGGTGGTGGGAGCCAGGGATCCCAACTCCTAATGTCACAAGAGCTGAGGGGACAGAGTGTGATTCTGCAGCTAGAATTAGAAAAAATTTTTCTCCAGAAACAATTGAAAACTTAGCTTCTTTGGCACCTTAATATAGCACTATGCTTTCTCGCACATTAACAGGTTAATCTGTGTAGGTTTAAGAAAATAAGCACCATTTGATTGCCCTATTTCTCCGTGGAAATGCATTTTAAATTCCAAAACACCAGTTTATAACAGATGATTTGGAACATTTAGAAGTTGGGAACTGCTTGATCAAATGAAATTATCAACCCCAATGTCTGAAGGTGGAAGATGTAAACCTTGGTAGGAAAAATTAAAAATCAACTCAATTTCACATGGAATTGAAGATGAAAAGAGAAAACCAAATGGAAGCAAAATAGGGCAAGCCATGTGAAATTAGCTATTCCCTATTAAATGCTGCAGAAACTCCCAGGCCATGGTTAAGTTATGTGACATTCCAAGGCAAGGACATCATTAGATAGAGCGTGTATCTTGCATACTTCTTGCAGAGATTGGAAAACAAGACATAAAATAATTTGGCACTTGACTATCATGGTGCCCTCTTTTAAAAGGGAAATGCCTGTCTTCATTTTCCATCATGCACTGCAACAGTGAGTCGCACATTTTCCATGAGAATTGAACAGGTATGCAGACAAATATCCTCCTAGGGGCATGTGGAAGAGTGGAATTTGAATTCCATTATGAGTTTTCTCTAGAAGAAACTACTGTAAAACGGAGTCACATTCATAGTCCAATGGCATCCATATATATTTAGGAATGGGAACATCCTTTATTTCACTTTGCCATGAAAAGGAACTCACAGCTTAGGAAATTTTCTTCATTTACCAGATACCACCTTTTAAATGCATGTTAAGTTTTAGGCTTCCAAGCTACTCTTTTTTTTTCTTCCATCAACTGATTAGTACCTCTCACAAGCTGTAGGACAAAAACATATTAGTGTATCTGATGGAAAATTAAAATGCACCTAATTTTTGGTGAAGAAAAGAGGTGACAGGGCAGCCCCGGTGGCTCAGCAGTTTAGTGCCACCTTCAGCACAGGGCCTGATCCTGGAGACCTAGGGTCAAGTCCCACGTCGGGCTCCCTGCATGAAGCCTACTTCTCCCTCTGCCTGTGTCTCTTCTTCTCTCTCTGTGTGTCTCTCATGAATAAATAAATAAAATCTTAAAAAAAAAAAAAGAAAAGAGGTAACAGCTTTAGACATGGAGTTAGCTGTATGTCAGAAAGCTTCTTCTAGCCATTTTTGTGTCAGAGCTGCTTCAGAGTCGGGAGGTAACCAGGAAATCAGTTTAAGAGCTGATCTTCTGGGGCACCTGGGTGGTTCAATGGTTGAGTGTCTGCTCCTAGCTCAGGCTGTGATCCCAGGGCCCTGGGATATAGTCCCGCATCAGGCTCCCCACGCAGAGCCTGCTTCTCCCTCTGCCTATGTCTCTGCCTCTCTCTCTGTGTCTCTCATGAATAAATAAGTAAAATCTAAAAAAAAAAAAAAAAAAAAAAAGAGCTGATCTTCTGATCTGCTGTTTCCACTAAGGCATTAGTACTGTCTTCTGTGTTGGAAAGTCAACAGGTTTGCTTTGCTGCACACTGGCTATCGGAGGGTCCGCAATGCCATTAATGAGTCAGCGGCTGGACCCATATGCATAACAGAAAACCTTGTATCTTCCACTCAGATAGGTGAAGAAACCAAATTCTCAAAAAATCTTATGTAAATCTCAGATGCACACTTGAATGTGAGTTTCTTGAAGCATTATCTCCAATAGAAGGATTAGGAAATCAGGTAGAAAGGTCCCTTTTACAACTCCCAGTCCCTGGTCTTTCTACCCACCAGCCAAGCTGTTGGCCCAAGGATGCTCTTTCTACAGGAGTCCCCTCAGGGACCATGGTCTCTCTGGGTCTAGGCTAAAGGAGTAAAGTGAGAGGCCTGTTTGAATAGAAGAGTCTAATCAGAATTTTTTTTTTTTGAATCGTGGATTTTTTGACATCGTGATGCCTGCCAACATGCATTTGGGGGAATGAAAGGCTTCAAATTCAGCTCACAAGTGAGCTTTTTCAAAATTTTGTATAATCCAAATGTCTCTCCACGGTGCAACAAATTTAAATTCCCTCTCCTGTTTTGCACCTCACCACTAACAATCCACTTCATACAATCACAACAGAGACTCTTAATTGGAAAGCAGTAGGAGAGGACATTTTGGGCATATACCTTGGTGTTTAATCTGATGAGTATATTTTCCTCTGGGGACACCGAATATATAATAGTATATATATTCATATAATGATTATTTCATTTCTCAGTGTCAAGGATTCTGTGAATTCCCAAAGGCCAAATTTTCTGTAAATAAAACATTTTCTGCCCAGAGAGTCCAGTTCATTAAATTTTTAAAAGGGTCGTTTCACCAAAGCCCAAGGAACACTATTACAAAGCACATCTATAATAGTAATGTGTTTATGCCTATGTAAGGTTTGTGACACACACGCACACATGTCTGCATAGCTGTGCATAACTCATTAGCACATAAATGCCTTCAATGTCATTGTTAAGGAAAACCATATGGGTTCAACTCTCTAATACTGGATCTCAGAATTTTTTTCTTTCTGAAATTTTAGATTCAAAGATCAATTTCAGGTATGTTTTGGGAACAGTATCTATTATACCCATCCCTTCAGGAGTCAGTGAAGATGAAAGCAGATGAAAAGCACTGCAGGTGTTTGCAGTCACCTAGTTCACTGTGAAGTACCAGGCACAGGACCTGCATTAGGGAGGTATGGAGATCAGCAGATGGATACCCCATGCCAGGCTGAGACATAGTCAACATTCTCATCTGGGGAAAGAACAGAGTGGAGGATGTCCACAGTTACTGAGGCAGAGGGGTGGGTTTGCTCAGGAGGTGCAGCCCGGCTTTCTTCTCTGACCATCTGCAAATGTTACAGCTTTGCCTGCCCTGTTTAAAGATGCTGCCCCTCTTTCAACAAATCAGACCTGTGCCTGGTATCTTGACCAAGTAAGTTATTTGTAGGGTAGATAGCAAGCGTTCTTATACCACCTCCAGAACGTGTGCAGCAGTAAAACTCCTTGACAGGGTACAGATATTACTGACATGGCACAATAATATTTCACTGGCCCTTGACCATATTTCTCAGTCTACAATTCCTAATCTTAGTTGCATGGATGGGAATGAGCATTTTCTACAAAGAGCTGAGGCAAAACTAAGTCCACAAATATAAAATGGAATAACAGTAAAATTAACACATAAATAAGACATTTAAATCCAGGTCACATTAGTACATGGAAATATAGAACAAATTTGTTGTGAATTTATAAAATTTCCAAAGCTATACTTAATGATTTGGGATAATCATGGTTGAAACCAGCTGCAAATAGCATATATAGATATAATTAATGACATTTAAAAGAAAATACTTCAAATTTCTAGACTCCACTGGAGTAACTATCCTTTCTAAAACATCATTTAATCTTATCTTTTAACTTGCTGAAAACTTCCTTAATTCATATATGAATTATTCATAAGTTGCATTCAGAATCATTGATCCTAAGCCCACTCTACAAGAAGGTCTTAATGAGGAATTAATAATGTAAGTGGTTTTATGTACATCAGACATAATTTTGATGTCAATTAGTTTTATGCAGAAGGGTATTCTAGTCAAAATACCTTTGAGAAAAAAATGTTCTTGGCACAATACTAAACACGTAAGAGCTACTCTAATTATGTTTAATATTTTTGGCACAGTGTCAAATTCCTGTGGTATTGAAAATTACAGTGGAAAGGTTTTTTTCCAAAGTGGTTTCTAAAACAAATAAAGCCTATACACAACAGACACGCATGCACGTACTGCTGTTAATTTGATGTAGAACACATCCCTCGGTCCAGGGAGGAAGACAGTGAACCCTGCCCAAACTCACCTCCCCACACAGATCAGATAAGAGCCAAGGGATACAACCACAGGATACCCGGTATCCAAAGGCTGCTGTGAAATCAGGTAGGATTTGGATAACTGTTGGCAGATCCAACTGTTGGAGATCAAAAATGGCACCAGTGGTGGAAAATCTTGCTCCTGGTCACACTCAAGAATCACTTATTAATTCATTGATTGAGTCATTCAATCATTCAGCAAATGTCATTTGGAAGACTGTTGTTTGCCAGACATCACGCTAAGTGCTGGGAAGTGCCTTATGAAGATTTCAGGCTAGTGGGAGAGAAAACAAGCCATTACAATATTAGGTAATAAATACTTTGACTAGGAAATTGGCTCAAATTCTGGCATGGACTCCAAGATAGAAGTCTTCTCATAGGCCCGGGAGAGCACAGACTAGGCAAGGCGAGTGGCCATGAAAAGTGACCATGTCTTGCCTAGTAGTTCTCCTGTCTGATTGGCAGTCAGACCATTAATAACCAGACTACTGTGAGCAATATAGTAGCCTTGTGATTTAACTCTTAATTCTGGGCCTACAAGGTCATGGTCTAAGGTTAAATAAGAATAGCGATAACCTCCACCTAGGAGCGGCTACTCGTGCTCCTTCTGGAACCTCTGTCAGGTTTGGCCTCCTCGCCTCCACTCCAGCCTCCACCATGTCCATCAGGGTGACCCAGAAGTCCTACAAGGTGTCCACCTCCAGCCCCTAGGTCTTCAGCAGCTGCTCCTACATGAGCGGGCCCAGCTCCCGCATCAGCTCCTCTGCCTTCTCTGGAGTGGGCAGCAGCAGCGGCAGCTTCACAGGTGGCCTGAACAGCAGCATGAGTGTGGTCGGGGGCTACTGCGGGCCCGAGGCCGTGGGGGGCATCACGGCCCTCTCAGTGAACCAGAGCCTGCGGAGCCCCCTGAAGCTGAAGGTGGACCCCAACATCCAGGCGGTACGCACCCAGGAGAAGGAGCAGATCAAGAGCCTCAACAAGTTTGCCTCCTTCATCGACAAGGTCAGACACCTGGAGCAGCAGAACAAAATCCTGGAGACCAAGTGGGGCCTCCTGCAGCAGCAGAAAACCGCTTGGAGCAACATAGACAACAAGTTTGAGAGCTACATCCACAACCTCCGGAGGCAGCTGGACACCCCGGGGCAGGAGAAGCTGAAGCTGGAAGTGGAGCTTGGCAACCTGCAGGGGCTGGTGGAGGACTTCAAGAATAAATAGGAGGGTGAGATCAAATTGCGTGGAGACATGGAGAATGAATTTGTCCTCATCCAGAAGGATGTGGATGAAGCTTACTTACATGCACAGGATAGAACTGAGTCCCGCCTGGAAGGGCTGACCCACGAGATCAACTCCTTAGGGCAGCTGTATGAGGAGGAGACCCGTGAGCTGCAGTCCCAGATCTCGGACACGGCCGCGGTGCTGTCCACGGGCCACAGCCGCTCCCTGGACCTGGACGGCGTCACCGCCGAGGTCAAGGCCCAGTACGAGGACATCGCCCACCGCAGCCGGGCGGGGGCCGAGACCATGCACCAGATCAAGCACGAGGAGCTGCAGACCTTGGCCGGGAAGCACGGGGATGACCTCTGCCGCACGAAGACTGAGATTTCCGAGATGAACCGGCGCATCAGCCGCCTCCAGGCTGAGATCGAGGCCCTCAAAAACCAGAGGGCTGCCCCGGAGCCTGCCATCGCCGACGCCGAGCAGCGCGGGGAGCTGGCCCTCAAGGACGCCAGTGCCAAGGTGGCCGGGCCGGAGCCGGAGGCCGCCCTGCAGCGGGACAAGCAGGACAGGGCCCGGCAGCTGCGCGAGTACCGGGAGCTCCTGAACGTCAGGCTGGCCCTGGACACCGAGGTCGCCACCGACCGCCAGCTGCCGGAGGGCGAGGAGAGCCGCTGGAGTCTGGGATGCAGAACACGAGCATCCGTACGAAGACGACCAGCGGCTACTCCGGGGGCCTGAACTTGGCCTACGGGGGCCTCACAAGCCCCGGCCCCACCTACGGCCAGAGCCCCTTCCAGTCCGGCTTTGGCCCTGGCGGCCCTTCAGCCGCAGCAGCTCCTCCAAGGCCGTGGTTGTGAAGAAGATCGAGACTCGCGATGGGAAGCTGGTGTCTGAGTCGTCTGACGTCCTGCCCAAGTGAAGAGCCACCGCGGGCCCTCCCAGCCTCCTTGCTCTTGTGGCCCCACGAAACCTTTGGGGGAAGGAGCTGTGCAGGGGAGCCTTGTGTACAAGAGACCCACCTAAGGGGATCCCTGGGTGGCGCAGCGCTTTGGCGCCTGCCTTTGGCCCAGGGCGCGATCCTGGAGACCCGGGATCGAATCCCACGTCGGGCTCCCGGTGCATGGAGCCTGCTTCTCCCTCTGCCTGTGTCTCTGCCTCTCTCTCTCTCTCTCTCTCTCTCTCTCTCTCTCTCTCTCTCTGTGACTATCATAAATAAATTTAAAAAATTAAAAAAAAGAGAGAGAGACCCACCTAAGGCTCAGCCCAGGTCCCCAGCCTACCCTTAGGAGGAGTCTACTGCCCTGAGTACCCTTTCTTGTCCATGCCCCCAACCGAAAGTCAATTCAAGTGTCTTTTCCCAAATAAAGCCACTGCCAGTCCCCCCCCCCCCAAAAAATAGTGATAACCTCTAATTATGGAATGCCAACCACAATAATTGCTATTTATTAAGCACCAGTTTTGTATCAGGAATTAGGCTAAATGGTCTAAAAGCATTATTATTTTACAGTGTTATATGACCAAACACAGTGCTAGGAATTTATCATGTACTATTTCTAAAACTTTGAACAACTCTGTAAGATAGTTACCACTGGCCTCATTTTCCAAATGGAAACTTTTATAACTTGCTCCAGCTTGTACATGAGAGATCCAGGATTACCCCTTGGCCTATAAATCCTAAATTAGTGCCAAATCTCCTCATTAGACTATATCATGCTTCATGTGTCTCAAGCATAAATGGGTCAGAACTTGTGGTTATAAAGTCAGCTGCAGACAAATTCTGGAGAATTCAGGAGAAATGAGATAAAAGCAGAAACATATTATGTCAAGCATATTTGATTCAATTAATAGTAATGTTAATGACAGAATAATAGTAATAATTCAAATTTTATGGACATGTATTATGTACCAGTCATAGGTGATAGCAAACATTTAGTTTTTTCACCTGCCTGGCATCTATTCTCCTTTCTCTCTGATAACAGAACCTCAGAACCCCTCCCTTGTCCTGATTCTATTTACTTCAGGTGGTATCTACTCACTCACCTGAGGTCCTATCTGAAAATCTTGGGCATGAGCTCATGAGCATGGCCTAACCACATAACATCATTCATGTTTTCAGGGTTGCCACATGCTCTAGTTTGGGCTAACTGGGAGTCATCATCAGTGCTTTTTTGGGTGTTATCTACAAAACACCTGTGCTGGCTGGATAAAATATCCACCATGGAATTGTCCTCCATCACCTTTGAGAACAGTCTCCTTGAGAAAGACACACAGAACTAAATGGAACTCAGGAATAGACAGACAAATTCTTGACAATATCCAGATCACACTTGATGCTATCATTGCCCTAGATTTTTCAGTTAAGTGAACCCAGATCAGATTGGGTTTGTGACCTTTGCCACTGAAAGTTTCCCATAATACTCCATTCTAACAGTGTACATGCATTACTTTATTTAATTACGTCTAGTTGTTGTAATAGCCCTCTAAGGCTGAGTATACCTGGAATGAAGTAGATGTGGGATATACCCAGGCTATGTCAAAGTTGATGATCTGAACAAGTGTCTACCGCTATCTTTTTTTCTCTTCCTTACTCTAGTGTCAGAATATTGTGTAATGACTATAGTCACATTGCTACACTGATTGACATATCCAATTTTCACCACTTTGGGTGTTACTCAACTTAAAAACACCAATGCTGTTGCCTGAAAAATTAGCTCTAAGTATGGTATTTCCCTGAAGTCCTGCCCCATGATGTTAGCTCTTTGTTGTAGAACATGACTTCTTTTCTCAGTTTCTACTGCCTACCAATCCTGTTCACTGGGATTCCTGTCTGCAACTTAAGGTCTATTGCAATAGGATCTGAGAAGTCCCCAGAGCAATCAGAAATAAATAGAAGCATTACCAGTTGGAGTGTCCAAACTAGCAAGTTGTAGGAGTGAACAAGTTATGTAGACCTGAGCACCTGCTCAGCACCTGTAGACCTGCTCATCTGGGTGAATTTTCACCCAGATGAGCAGATTCTGGCCCTAGACTATGAGTAAAATACTCTTGAGAAAATCCAGTGGAAAAACTGATTTGAACTCCAGAGCCCTATAGGATCTTGGTAAAGATAATCATGAAATCACAATTGTAAGCCCATTGTTGGGCAAAATTATAGAGCAACCTCCAGAGTACAGGGCCCTTGAAAGACTGCCATGCTTAAGATAAAGTCACAACTCCAAACTAAAACATATATGGAAGGAAAATCCAGAGACATAACTGGGATATTTGGCATTCATAGAAATAGAAATAATTAGGGAAACATAAAAAGACTTAAAGTATGAACAAAATATTTAAGGAGAAAACACAATTTAGGAGGTTATAAAATAACAATGGACCAAGGAAGGAACCAAGGAAAAATGTATGGTAACTGAAATAGAAAGTTAATAAAAATAGATGTGTTAATCAATAAGGTGACAAAGTGGAAAGGGACTTGGCTAAGTGGAATATAGACTAAAGGAATCTCTCGGGCCATAACCCAAAATAGAAGTAAAATGAATGGAAATTTAAAAAGAATTTTGGAGGGAAAGCAGAATGAGACATTTAAACTTACATCAGATGGCAGTGTCCAAGAGAGACAATAAGTGAAAAGGTAATATCCCAAGAAATAAGAAGTCTAATCCTTTCATTAATCCATTATTTAATCTGTTAATTTCCCAGAAATTATGAAAGACATGGATTTCAAATGGAAAAGACCTGTTAAGTATCTTTTAACATTCTACACTTAGCATAATTGAAATTTCAGATTATCAAGGTCAAAGAGAAAATACGGAAATTCTCCACAGAGAAAAATCAGGTTAGGAATAATTGATTAATTACAAATTATTGAATAATTCTAATTAATAGCATAATTCTCATCTGCAGGGATAACTTCCAGAAGGCAATCAAGTGTATTATCTTCAAAGTGCTAAAGGAAAATGATTGTAAACCCAGATAAACTTTTTCTTTTTTCTTTTTTTTTAATTGGAGTTCAATTTGCCAACATATAGCATATCACCCAGTGCTCATCCCGTCAAGTGCCCCCCTCAGTGCCCATCACCCAGTCACCCCAACCCCCCACCCACCTCCCTTTCCACTACCCCTTGTTCAGATAAACTTTTTCTTAACTTGTCAAGGCAAAATAAAGACAATTTTAAAAATACAGAGAAGGCTTTAAAAGTTTATTGCCTATAGATATTTTTTGAAAAAAAAAAACCAATTCTGTACCTCTGTAAGAATAAAAAATAAACCAGAAGGACAATGTGGGGCAAAAGAAGAATCATATATATATATATATATATATATATATATATATATATATATATTTGATTTTTTGAGTCTATTGAGCATCTGACTCGATTGTGGCTCAGGTCATGATCAGGTTCATAATGAGATCAAGGCCCATGTCAGGCTCAGCCCTGAGCATGGAGCCTGCATAAGATTTTTTCTCTCCCTCTGCCTCTCCCTCCATCTCTCTGCCTCTCTAAAAAAGAAGAAGGAGGAGGAGGAGGAGGGAGAAAGGGAAAAAACAGGTTAGGAATCGGGATGTTGACTGTGTGTCTTTGGGCAGTTTCTTTTTGTAACGGAACCTGATTGGTTCTTGCATCCGTAAAATGCCATGATTGCTTATGAACTTCACAACTTCCTTGGCAAACAAATGGAAGTATTCTGCTACTGATTTTTAGCTTATTTCAATATATTTATCTCTCCCCCATCTCTTATGTCCACTGCAGGCCAGCTGAGGGCTCTGCTATGCACAGTCTTCTTTAGGATGTAAGTTGCTTCAGAAGCCACTGTCTTGAAATGTATTGTTCAGAATCAAAGAAGGAAGAGAGTAATGCAGATCCCACCCTGGCACTTAAAGCGTGTTCTTCCATTCATATATCCTTGGTCAGACAAGTCAGATAACCACACATGACTCCACAGGGCCTGGTTGCCCTACTATATGACTAGACGGGGAATCAAGTATGTTCGGTGAATAGCTTTAATCAGCACCACACAGCAGTAGGGCCATTTCCCTCACCAAAGTGTTGGAGAACGTTCTGGGGCAGCCTAGTTTATTTTCCTGCTGGACCTATGTTTTCTACAACAAAGGCTGTTGTTATTATATCACTTATTCAGAGAGTCAACTCTGGCTAGGTGTGACTTTTTCACCCTGACACATACCAAAAGATGTCAACTCTCCTTAGCAATAAGCAGGTCATCTCTTCCAATGGGAAGAGATGTAAATTAGAAATCTGTAAATTAGAAAACACAAAGAGTGTCTCAATGGAATATTATGCCATATGAGATTCTCAATAACCTACACGTTGCTACAAAAAAATCTGTAAAATGCTTTATCACGGTTTGCCGGTTGTTAGCAGTATCAGAATAAATGATCAAGTTTTGATGAAAAATAATTGTTCTCAGGTAGCCCTGGTGCCTTAGCGGTTTAGCGCCGCCTTCAGCCCAAGGCCTGATCCTGGAGACCCGGGATCGAGTCCCATGTCGGGCTCCCTGTGTGGAGTCTGCTTGTGTCTCTGTCTCTGTCTAATGAATAAATAGATAAAATTTTAAAAATAATAATAATAATTGTTCTCATCTCCTTATCAGTGAAATACAAAACTGAAATTTATATACTGGACTTCATTAATTTATCATACTTTAATTTTTCTTGATTATTAGTTAAGGTGTGTATAAATATGTATTATTTGTGGTTTTGTTGCTTATGGGTTTAGCATCATATAAATCTGACTTTAAATCTTGACCCTGCCCATTACTAGCTAAGTTATCTCTGTAAGTTACTAACTCACACTGAAACTCATTTTCCTTACTTAACTGGGATGATAATACTCTTCTAGGAGGTTTTGAGAGGATTAAATGAAGCAATGTTTGTTTATAAAATGTCTGGCACGGTGCCTGGCCCAACACACAGTAAATATTAGGACTTCTCTTACCTTCCATTTTGCTCAGACAAGACTGCTATCCTATTCAGGTTGCATCCTGAAATCGGATGCCTAAGATGTGCATTTATTCTTTCAACTAATCACGGAGAATAATGAGTAATTAGGGAATGTAAAGGCAGAATAAATAAAATTCTTGATGACAGTTGGTTGGCAGAATGGTAGTAATTCAATGCAAAACTTAATTCTGTAGCTTATAAATTCCCCATGATGACTGTCTCTAGAGTTCTTGAATTGCATCCCCCTGGAAATCCACATAAATGCAACATGAACACCCAGGCTTACGAATCAAGGATGCATAATCATCTACTCAGATTTCCACTGTCCTTTATATGTGAGAGGTAAGCAAGCACCTGGCACTCAGAGGAAAAAGCACCTGGTGTTTTGCTCCATGCAGCCCCTGACTTTTCTTATATTGAATTCCAGGTGTGTCTTTTTTCTCTTTCACACAATTTATTCGTCTTCATTTATTCTTCTTCTCTCCCTGTCATCTCTTTGTCTTTCTATGACACTACTTGCTACCTCCTCTTTTTTACCTTGCTTCTTATTAGATATATTTCCCCAATTTTCTCTCTTGCCATTTATGATTCAGTAATTTCTTGGTCACTTACTGCACATTGCCACCTAATTGCCACTCTTCCCTCAATTCTATTCATTACTTATTGAGAACGGTAAGACTTGCCTTAGCTTTTAGATCCATACAATCATCCCAGGATCAGTGACCCTTTGTCCTCTGCATGACCTCCTCCACAGCAATCTTTGTATATGACCATGTCTGCCAGAGCCTACCAATGGAGAGAATCCTCTTTCTTCGGAATGTATTTCATGGCATTGTCAAGAAGATCTAACATTTGGAAATACCTTCCATTTGCACTCAATTTACCTCCCCATTATTTCTGCTAACTTATCTCAGGAAAATATACTGGAGACTTCTTCACAGAGCCTTCTAATATTTAAAAATACCAGTTGTACCTGTGTCTTCTTCTACTGCAGACAAACGTTCTCAATTTTTGCTTATTATTTTGCCTGTGATCAGAACCTGTATGTATAAATTTGATGTTGGGACACCTGGGTGTCTCAGCAATTCAGCACATCTCCCTTTGGCTCAGGGCATGATCCTGGGATAAGGATCCAGTCCCATATCGGGCTCCCTGCATGGAGCCTGCTTCTCTCTCTGCCTGTGTCTCTGCTACTCTCTTTCTGTGTCTCTTATGAATAAATAAAATCTTAAAAAATAATAATAAATAAATAAATGTGATATTCTTGAGCCCTGGATCTTGATCTTCGCTTCCCACTCTGCCTCCCCACATCATACGGTGAAAGGATGTTTAATGGGCATCTGTCATCCGGGTATCTCAAAATGGGTTCAGAACACAGATAACCCAAGAGATAACTTTTTTCTGGCTGGTTCTCCCAAAGATGCAACATCAACCTGCAATTATGAGAGACTGAATATACAAATGGACAGCGGCCAGACCATATATAAAAGTAGGGCTGTAACCAAAAATCTTTAACAAGTTCAAGAAGCCAACCCATTAACTATACTTGAGGGCCAGGAAGCCAATTGGCTAGCCACAAGTCAGACATGTAGGAAGTCTGACCACTTCTCTAGTAACAACCCAGGGAACCAAACAATAGCCCCTATAACAATTGACTCCAAGTGGCCAAGACTTGATTAATAATTGATAGCTTCCTTAATTTTGATTGCCACTCTTAACTTAGGATCAACCAGAAAAAGCCTGTATGTACATATTTAAAAATAGGTACTATAGGGCAGCCCCCGTGGCGCAGCGGTTTAGCGCCGCCTGTAGCCCGGGGTGTGATCCTGGAGATCCAGAATCGAGTCCCACATCGGGCTTCCTGCGTGGAGCCTGCTTCTCCCTCTGCCAGTGTCTCTGCCTCTCTCTTCACTCTCTCTGAATGAATAAATAAATAAATCTTTAAAAAAATAATAAAAAATAAGAAAAAAATAAAAATAGGTACTATAAACCAATCATACAGGATACCACACCTCTATTTGGCTGTCTACAGCTTCCCCAGGCCAACATCTTCCAGTTGGGGCATATTGAAACCTTCTTTCCCCCCTCCTCCACCTGTCTGAGTTTCTGTGAAACAAATAAGATGGGGTTGACTTCCTTGGTATGGCAAGCTCTGAATACATAGGCTTTGCTTGTTTTTCAATTGGTTAGCCTTCGCTTATTTCCAGAGGTAGGAGCTTAGTGGAATAAAGTAGTGATTTTCCCATGGTAGGATCTAGTTTTTACATGGGAGACGGGCACCAGAGAGAGACAGAAATTCTTTCCAATTAAAACTGAGGAGCATATAAGGATTCATATGGACAGGACCCTTGTCTCTCCAGCTCCAAGTTGAGAGGACCATGCTGCTGTGATGCTAAATCCCTCTTAGGGTCTTTGTGTCCAGTTTTCCTATTCTCTCTGAGTCCTGGTCTGAACTGAGTCCATGATAAAGAGGCATACAGAGAGACTCAAACATAGGAAGACATTCTTCTCTATTTTAGAAATGCATTTTGAATATGATTCCCTCACCCCGTCTTATTCCAGAATATTACCATTATTACGTGCCAAGAAAAATCTACGTCAGTTTAATTTCCAGTTAAAAGAGAAAGGACATGGTGAACTAGCTGTTTAATCAGCCGATCTTCAACTTTTGGAAAGTCAGTAAAAGATCTTTCTCTTCCTCCTATTTTTTCTACATAAATGTATCATCACAAATGATGACTTAACATTACAAATGAAATTTAATTTTGGACTATTGATCTAGACTCCCAGCAGGTCAAGAGAAACAGGGCAGGCTAGGTGAAGCAGGGAACCAAGACTTTGAAGAGAGAATAATTTTTAATCATTCTCAAACCAAAAACTTTGATGCTGTGTTTGTGGGAAATAGAAGGCAGTGATGGTGGGGAAGAAGATCAGAAGAGGGTTCCCCCCCCCCCCAGGGATGCCAGACTATACAATGTGGGATGAAGATGCTTTCTTTCACTGACCACCCTCAACTGAGGGAAGTTTACAAGATACATCACTATGGTAATGGCCCATCCATAGTTGGGGGGGGGGGGGGCAATAGCCCTGGAGGGGTTTGTCATTTAAAGCAGTGGTAGAAATAAATGGAAAAGGGTTTTGATCTTTCTACATTTATACTTACCAGTTATTTAATGCCTACTTTATACTAAACACTGTATTATCTGCTTTTCATTACATATTCTCATCTGATTCATTAACATCAACTCCATGAGGTTGATACTGTTAATGACCTCCATTTTGTGGATGAAGAAACTGAGACTCAGAAATACTGTTGAACTTGTTCAAGGTCATAGGATCGGTTAATAACAAGCAGAGCTGATATCTAAACCGAAGTCAGCCTGGGTTAACCATGGAACATACCCTGGTTTCTGTCAGTTCCCACGCTGAGATCACTCTCAAGTGCAACATTTATTGCTCAGGGAAGGCAGGCAGCCTTGGGATCCCACACCAGTGTAGTGGAAGTCTGGCTGTAGGGACCAGCAGAAAACTGGGAAGGAAAGAAGCTTCTTTAGCCCCCGTCTGAAAAACAATAAGGTAAAGAATAAAGTTGATCCCGATCTTCACAGTATTAGAAAAGCCTCCGGTATTTACATCATTGTTCTGAAGACACGATCTACAGACGATGTATTTACATGAAGAATATTATCGACTGCTGAGTTATTCTCTGTCTTTCGATTTTGTGCCTCCCCCATGGGGCGAAGAGCACTCTGATGCACAGCAGACAAAGAGCATGCTATGTTTGTTGACAATAGTTATCCAACTTATTTTTCGGATGTGGAGGCAGAAAGTGAGTAAGTGACTTGCCAGTTTTCATAAAATAAGTCAGAGGCAGAATAATGAGAGCTCAGAGACTCTATCGTCAGGGACAGCTTTAGGTTTCCTAGGCTACAGGATCTACGTGTCAGCAGATAACAGAATCAGTCAGAAGAAAAATATTAAATGGCATCATTGAAAGTATCTTTTAAATTTAAAAAGGAGCTATCACAAATGAATCTTCGTGGCAGAAACAAATTAAAATTATTAAAATAGGATAGCTTTTATCCTTCCACAGAATAAAACTTTAGCTGACAGCTATGTTTTGATAGACTTTTCTATTTGATTTTTGGTGACTTAATGGAATAAAGTCATGGTTTCAATCACAACAGTATATAGAAAAGATAATTAGAGGAGATAAATGTACAGACAATTGCAAGGATGAGAAAGTATAGCAGAGTAAAATTTCCAGACGATGGAACAAAGAATTATAAATACAATGGGGCCATTTTTTGCTACAACCAATGACTGTGCACGTCACATCCCACATTGGAAGGCAAGTCAGAAAGGGTTCAGGTGCCAGCCTCAGAGGATGCCTACGGGGAAGTCTCCCGATTTACTCCTTGACCAGCTTACATGTCCACTCATCTCTCCGGTCACAAATGATTTACTTATATAAGTAAATACACCATTGATGGAAAGGTAACAAAAAGTTAATGACAGAAAGGGACACAGGACTCCTGTTCAGTTTTCCTCTCAGTGTCTGTACACCTGAGAAGTCCAAAGAACTTGGGAACTAGGTTGGCCTTTGACCTTTAAACTGTAAATTTTCACATAAAACAAATGTCACTAAGAACCTGTGTTTGTAAGTGAACATCTGACAAGTTCAGGCTGAGATGTAATTACTAAAAAAGGAACTGAATCATATTGCACCCTTTCTGCAGAGATTATACAGGTGGAGGGGAACTAGTTGGATAGAAACTACCCCAAAGATTCCATTCAGGCAGGCCAAGGGGAGAAGATGCTTTCTCAGGTCAACAAGAGCGCCCTAACTTGATTATCTCCATGAGAGCACTAGGCTGTGGCACCAGATGCCATTCCACCTTGGAGCCAGGCAATCACCAAGAAGAGGACTTGCAGTTTGCCTTCTATACTTGTCAGATCAGAACAAACATGCATTTCCCTTGATAACACTATTTCTCGTTGCAAATCAATGCCTTACATTCTGGTGAGCTTTATTAGTTAGAATTAGCACCTCTGGGTCAGATCATTGCTGACATATTGACAGGGCCAGATTTTTCAGACTATAGTGCTAAGGGCCAAGCTTTGGGTGGAGCTGATCTCATTCACTTAGAAGCTGTCTCTTCGTGCTCTTTTGATGGGGAGGGGAAGGCACTCCAGGTGCCCCTTGCCCCCTGCAAGTGCCACTAGATTCCATGTCACATTCCAGTGGCAGCAAGCTCTTACACTTAGGTGGAGAATTTGGAGTAAAGAAATGAAGAGGAAGGGTTTGCCATGATTAGGGAACATTATGAAGAAATTCATAAATATGACACAGGGCTATTTGGAATATTTGGATTTTCAGAGATCTCAAGCTCTTTTGCCTAGCAGGTCATTTTCCATGCTGAGGCATACATACTTTTGCCTTGCCACTGCAGAATCACAGTGCTAAGCAAATGTCCTTTATCAAACGGTCATTTGCTATGTAAATATTAGCTGTCATCATTAGATTCTTTTTTTTTTAGGGAATTTTGCATGTTATATTGAGGTTCATATAGTCGTTAGAATATGATTTTGTACTAGAAAGTATCGCATTAATAATTTGTTGGTTTTGTCTTTGATGGCTTTCTAAATTTTGGATTTATAATTTTCATTATTATAACCCACAAATTACCACAGGTTAATTTTTTTGGCATAATACTCTTTTCCCTTTATCTAAAATGTCACTTTATTACTTTTTTACCTAGTGGGTGAAAAACATCTGGACTATAGATTTTAGTCTTAGGACAATAGACTACCTACCTATAAAAATGTCCTCATCTGTGTGATAAATTAATTCTTATTAAGTAGTATTTTGTTTCAGTGTCAGCTCCAACTTTGTCAATTCTACTTCCTTATAATTTAATGAGCTTCTTCTAGATGATTCTACATTTAAAAGACAGACGAGGGGTACTTATGCCTTCTAATATGTCCTCAGTAAGTAGATTATCAATGTCTCTTGCTAATGTGCTCAAAGTTTTATCAAACTGATAAAGATGAAAGGCCTACAGAATTAAGGAGCAAGACTCAAAGCTGTGTTCAACAGATTCCAGAGATTGTCAATGATGAGGTCAAGGCCAAAGTGGAGACAGATTTACGAAGAGTCAGAAAAGGATGGAAATATTTGAGTGCCTCTCCTCTGTTGAGTTCCTTTTCTGGACCAGTGCCTGTAATTTTTTCTCTTCGTAACTGTAGCCTGAACTGGTATCTGAAGGATGTGGGTGATGAATGTAATTTCCACACTAAAAACACACTGATTCCCAAATATTTCCTATATTTGCACTGCCTCTTCCTGTGGTCATGGCTCAGGGACAGAATTCACCACCCACTATTTCACTGGATCTATGGAAAGGGATAATGAGGACCTTGTGTAAAAAAGGCACAAGATAGCAAGAATGGGTTCATAAACAATTGGCTGCTTATTCAGTCAGTCGACTGTTCAGTCAGTTGGTCAGTGTTTTGATTAGTAAATTAAAAAAAATTCTTTGGGGGGATCCCTGGGTGGCGCAGCGGTTTGGTGCCTGCCTTTGGCCCAGGGCGCGATCCTGGAGACCGGGATTGAGTCCCACGTCGGGCTCCCGGTGCATGGAGCCTGCTTCTCCCTCTGCCTGTGTCTCTGCCTCTCTCTCTCTCTCTCTCTCTCTCTCTCTCTCTCTCTCTCTGTGACTATCATAAATAAATTAAAAAAATTAAAAAAAAATTCTTTGGAAGGTACCATATATCACAGCATACATATATCAATGGACAAGTATTGGGTTTGGAGTAAATTACCTCTAAAAAGTCTTTAGTTCACAACTGATATAAAAAGTAGGTCAAGGAGCCCCTGGGTGGCTCGGCTGGTTAAGCATCTGCCTTTGGCCTAGGTCATGATCCCAGGACCCTGGGATAAAGCCCTGCATCAGGCTCTCTGCTCAGCTGGGAGTCTGCCTCTCCTTCTCCCTCTACATGCCATTGCCCCCCCCTCATAAATAAATAAAATATTTTTTTAAAAAAATAAGTCAAATTTTATTTGTAAATCATGGAACATAATACCTGAAACCAATTAGTCCTTTAATCATTGCTAGCTCTTCTTATCACCCACAGGATAAATAAATTCACCCCTCTAATTAATTCCACCCATCATCACTGCCAGCTTAGTTTCAATAACAAAGAGTGTCCTCTGTGGCTTAGAATCTTGCCCCTGGACTGTTCAAGAGATTTACTCTCTCCATCTCTATACTCAGATCTTACTTCACATGGACTTCTGAAAGAGGCATCATTTTTCATCCAGTGATTTCATTGTTGTTTATTCATTACTCAGCATGCACCTACTATGTGCCAGGCTCTCTGTGGGGCTTGATGGCTGGTTCAAAGTTCACCAAGGGCACCCTGCCCTTCAGATTGCGTTACCCAAAGTCAATATCATCGTTGCCATCATCATCACAGCTTAAATACAATATGGAATTCCTGAATGGTATGACATACTGTAAATCTATTGACAGGAAGAATTTTCTTCTATAATTTTCTGTGATTACAACTGTGGGAAATGATGTTTTATCATTTGGTACATAATCATAAAAAACCGTAACGAAAAAAGCAAGTGCTATTTTATACTGAAGCTATAGCCAATATTGGCTAAAATTTGCTTCTTCAGACTCTCATCAAAATAGACTTCTACCATTAAGTTTAGACAAAGGATCAGGAAATATCAGTCCTAGAGGCAGAGAACAGCTAGTGGAAACTAATTCAGAATTTGAATTTCTAAATTTAACTAACTTAGAAGCTGGTTATTATTATTGTAGAAACCACAAAGCATTAGGATAGTATTCAGTAGACAAATTGGTGAATGAAAATGTCGAGAGGTAAGATGGGAATACTTAATGCTCTGTCATTGTCAGATTCATTCTTTCTCTTGTCATTCCTCAGAATTCTCCCTTCATTTCTCAGAGAAGATAAGAAGTTCCCCATTAGTCATGACAATCAACAGCTCAGCTCTGCAAGTAATAGAATAGAGCAATGTATAGAAGCATCACCATCCCTGGCCCCTTACCCCATTTCAGCCCTCTGTCCCTGGGTGACATTGTGGGAACAGCATGACCAAGAGTGGGGTGCAGATATTCAAATAAGTAAAACCATATATTCTGAGCATTCAGTTGCTGCAAAACAATGCACAATAATCCAAAGGTAGGGCAACACGCCACTGCTGCTTAGGGGCAGAGTGCCACAGTAGAAAACCCGAGAGGTCCTGATGGAATTCTAGATTGATTTATTTTGCGAACCCTTCTTGTTCTCCTTCTACACACATTTCTTCACTAATGACTCTTAAAACTGGTGGCCAGAACTGAACACAGTACTGCAGGTGTGGTGTCTCCGCCATGCGGGCAGCGCAGGCTTTGAAGTCAGACAGAATCAGGGTTCTAAGCCAGGCTCCACTGTTAATAGCTGGGGACTTGGTCAGGTGTGGTGTCTGAGACTCAGTCGTCTTATCTGTCAAAAAAGGCAATAAATACTATAAAACATTACTGTAAAAATAAGTAGTGTAATGACATTAAGTGGTTATTCCAGCTTTTTAAAATAAAACTATAGATCTTCTTATTATGTTGTCTATGTTTTTACTCAAACTACTTCACTTATCTACTGCGTGACACAGGACCAAATACAATGCCTGTTTCAGGTTAATATTGAAGAGTCAATTGGCATTTTAAGTCATTCATTTACTACTATTGCAACCTGAATTTATTTCCATCCACCTTACCCATAGAGATCATATGGTAAAATGAAGAAATAATGTTTAAGAACTTAAGATCTTTTTTTGAAAAACGAGCAGAGCAGGGAGCCTGACTCAGAGCTCAATCCCAGGACCCTGGGATCATGACCTGAACAGAAGGCAGACGCTTAATGGACTGAGCCACCCAGGCACCCAGAACTGAAGCTCTCAAGTGAGACATAGCAGGTTCAAATCCCAGCTCTCTCACTAGCCGCAAGATGCTGGCCACGGTGCTTAAATGGCCCAAGCCTCAGCTTCCTCTTGTCTGAGGCGAGCATTGGGACCTACTAAACATGTAATATGTATCAGCTCTTATTCATAAGTGCCTTTCAATATTAAAATATCCTTAGTCTATACCATATTGCATACCCATAGTTAATTGGTCATGAATGCTGGCCCCTAGACTTCATATTCTTTTAAAAATGGTCATAAGTCGGGATCCCTGGGTGGCGCAGTGGTTTGGCGCCTGCCTTTGGCCCAGGGCGCGATCCTGGAGACCTGGGATCGAATCCCACATCGGGCTCCCGGTGCATGGAACCTGCTTCTCCCTCTGCCTGTGTCTCTGCCCCTCTCTCTCTCTCTCTCTGTGTGTGACTATCATAAATAATTTTTTTAAAAATGGTCATAAGTCATTTACATGTCTGAGTACATTCGTTACTGGAGCCTAGCCTACCCTTCAGTAATACAACCACAGATTAATTTATCAATCCCCTCCCAAGCTCTGTTATCCTCTTGTAATAATTCTACCCATACTGAAGCCTAGCTCACAATCTTCCCTGATGACGTTCTTCTTGGTCTGTACTTCCAAAGCATTTCACAGCATCTATCACTTTCCCAACACCTATCACTACCATACATTATCCTTTTTTGGATGGGGGCTCTGCAACCTCTGAACTAGAACATAGGGTCATGGAAATAGAAACTGCTGTTTGTTTTAATACCTCAATCGTGCTCTGCTTATCATCAGGTTCTGAACAAACTTGCAAAGCAACTGAAAAAGTGAATGAATCCATGGTCTAGAATTCTGTTTTGGTTATCTGAATCAAAATATCAAATCAAATAACTGATCTAGAATTTTGGATTTCTCATCCTTCTTTGTATTTTCCTAAAGGTTCAATGCATTCTGGATTGCCTACTTGAGTCTACTTTATATGTTATGCCACATTTTGAGTCTCATTTTTTCTTTTCACTTCTGGTTATGTGATTTTTCTCACTACTTTCATATATGTATTTTAAATTAATGTCATCTGAGAGCTTCCTGTGCAACTAAATGTGAATTTCTTTGGCTGCCTATACTTTTTTTTTTTTTTTTTTTTTTTTTTTTTTTTACAACTGGGAACATTGATGATTGTGTAGCTTCTTTTCAGAACTTTACATTCCTCTTAGGTGATACTTTCTGTCGAGTCTATGCCTGAGAAAGATCTGGGACCCATTATTGTCTGTGCTTTTTAAGAGCCACCGGTTAGATATAGCTACATTATAATCCCAGGCACAGAAGTCTTCCTTCCTGGGGAAAGAGGCCTCTGGGCATTATGTGAGTCTGAGAGGCTAAGAACTGAGGGTCATTCATGAGAATGTGTGTTACTTGCTTTGGGCTTCCCAGGATTTCTACCCAAGAGAAGTTTTTGCTAGAAAGCAGCAACTACCCTCCCAGAACCTGTGCTCATAATTTACTCCTCTAGCCTATCCACCCTACATGTCATTTTCCTTGTCAGTCTCTTCTGTTGGATCTTTCTTATTTCTTCATTTCTGGATTGATCTCTATCTCTCCTCTATTTGCCTTGCTCTCTCCGTCTCTGCCTCCGTTTCTGTCTCTTTCTTTCCCAACTCTGTAATATCCATACTTTTATGTCTATGTTCCTTTAAATAATATTTTTCCTACCTCTTTTTGCTCTTGTATTTCCTTTCAGAGTCTCTAGCCATGGAATCATGCCAGATTTTTTATGAACTTCTGAAAAATCTGTTTTCCTAAAGTCTAGAATGCATGTCTGACTATGCCCACTGTTTCCTTTTTTTCACTGTTATTAATTCCAAAATGACTTGATTTATCCCAAGGTTCATATAACTTTTACCTCAACAGTAGGCTCTTTCTTGTTAGTTAGAATTAAATACAGAATAGCAATTTTCCTTACTACTTCCTCTACCCACTACAAGATGAAATTGTCAATAAAGAATGTCAGATGTTCTACTTTCCACAGAATGTTTCCAGAATTGAATCCCCTTCTCTCTGGTACTTCTTGCCTGTGAGCTGATCTATATTTTCAAACAAGATCCATCCCCTGTACCTTCCACCTGGCCAGGAAATCTGTCCTATACATCACAATATTATCACCTATTTCTTTCCCTTTTGTCCTCACCTGAATGGTCTCTATTATTCTTTTTTTTTTTTTAAGATTTTATTTATTTATTCATGATAGTCACAGAGAGAGAGAGAGAGAGAGGCAGAGACACAGGCAGAGGGAGAAGCAGGCTCCATGCAGGGAGCCCGACGTGGCATTCGATCCTGGGTCTCCAGGATCGTGCCCCGGGCCAAAGGCAGGCACTAAACCGCTGCGCCACCCAGAGATCCCTCTACTATTCTTTAAACTCACGGTAGTTTGTAAGTTACGTGTATTTTTGGAAAAACATCTATTGAAGCTACTTCTTTTGAAAAATTTCTGTATTATAAACTACTTGAGGTCAGAAACCATGTGATATTCATCTTTGTATTTTCAGAGGCTAGAATAGTCCTGAAACATACCCAACATGAATTCATTAAACTGACCCAATGCTTGTTTTAAAATCACAAGTTTAATTTACTTTTACCATGCCCTGTGCACAGATATATAACCCTTGAGACCTTTAGCAACTTCCATATCTTCTGATTTTTCCTGATGATAACCTAATATTTCTTTCATATGTTTTTTTAATCCAGTTTTTCATGGTCTACAACATGAGAATTTTGTTTGCATTTTTATCCCTAGCTTCATTCCTTAATTTCAAGAGCTTTTGAAATCTATCAGCCACTGATGGGAGATTATTATTGAGAAGCATCAATGTGCCCAGAACTATATTAAGTGTTTTAAGAATGTCATTCTTAATCTTTACCTCAACCTTACCAAACAGCTATTAGTAAACAGCTATTAGTATTGTTATTAGTATACATATATATAACAGTATATATATATATGTATATATGTTATATATAAAACAGACTCAGGTCAAATAGCATACCAATCAGTGTAGCTATCGAGTAAAAGAACATACCAGAATTAGATCTCAGTGCTACCAAAGTTGTATTTCTTCTTCTAATACCATCCTTTCCACCTGGCTGATTGGTTAGATGCTCAGCATTATTTTAGGGCCCTTTCAGATGTCATAATCTTCTTAGCTTGACTATGCAAGTGAACAAAACTAGAATGAACATCCACTGGTTCTGCAAGGGGATATTTCCATTGTGATTAAAGGTATGGTGACTCTTTAAATACTACACTATTTTGGGAAAACCATGGCTGCCAACAGTGACACCAATGGTGGCTTCAAGGACAGAATGCTAGTTATACCCTTTATCTTTATCATGGCAGACAGAGGGAAAAGATAAAAAAGCAGGAGGCAGCTCACCCATCCTCCTCCATAGCCCCAGCAAGAGGGTAGGAGTGAATGATTCACTCGTCTCTTTACTATTTTGATCTGGCCTGGACTATAGTTGCAGGGCTGTTGGCACCAAGAATAGTCTCGGACCACTGCTCAAGCATGCAAGAAAGACATGCTTTATTTTGATATAATTCAACCTAATTATTATTTTGACCTCCTAATCTGCTGGCATGACAAAAACTGAATTGTAGTTATTTTAAGAATTCTGATCTCACTTCTGATCTTCCCTTCTCTTGGGGTTGTGTCTAAGTTTCTGCAACATACATAGTACTGAGGTTGGGTTTGGACAGTACTGTGCTCTATCTCTTTCTCCTGATCTTTTGACCACATCACCCCTCTGAGGACACGTCTGTCACTCACCTGGTCCCTTGTCATCAGTCTGCACTAGTGATGACACAAATGCATTTTTTCTCACTTGTATTCAACTAGCATTCATTGAGTGCCTCTTATGTACAAGGCAAAACATGAATTCAGTCCTTCACATATGGATGTAAACGAGACAGGTGGGGCAGAGGAAAGCTGCCTTCTCCCCGGTGCATGCCAGGCTCATGGGTGGGGGGGTTAAAAGCCAGTGTTGCTATGAGAATGCAAAGTGAGGAAGAGAGGGGCCCAGGCTGAGTCCAACATCTGTAGAGTCAGAGCAGGTAAACCACGAGAAAGTTTACCATCTTTACCCTAAAGATAATGCAAGCCACTGAATGGTTTTAAGCCTAGGCTAGTTCAATTGCCAAAAACATCTCTCTGGCTGCATGTACAGCCATGGTTCAGGGGGAGATGAAGATGGGTCAGGAGGTCATTACAATTATCTCTGCAGGAAATAATGGTCTGTTAAAGAGAATGGAGAGAGTCACAGATACTTCAGGATAAAATATGCGGGATGGTATTGAGGGTTATGGAAGAGGTGGAGGAGGGAGGAGGAGGAATCTTTTTGGGAATCATTCTTTTGTGATGTGCTTTTGTTTTCTGTAACTCATGCCCAGGGCTGCGTATAACCAAACAAAAAAGTACAGCGAGTTAATGGCTTACAGTCTAGGAAGGAAATATGACATATATTAAAAACAATAGCCAACATTTATTGACATTTAATAAATTCTAAGAGCTTTGCATATATTAATTCATTTGACTCTTAAATGATCCTAAAATGATGATACAGGGATAATAATACACATTTTATAGATGATGAAGACACAAAAGGAAGCGAGGTAATCTAGGCAGGTCTCACTCCAGAACTTAGACACTTTAACCATCATGATGGAATTATGGTCAGATTAGGGTGGCATAAAAAAAGGAAAGCATTGATTCCAGTCTGAACAAGGGGCTGAGGAGCAGTGAGAAAAGCTTTCACAGGATGAGAAACCTCAGAGTCTGCTCTTGAAAGATGAGTTGAGTGCACATTCCACAGGCAAAAACAATGACATCTGAGCTAGTAAAGTACCCTGTTAGTTCACAAAACTGTTGGTCTAAGCAACATCTTTGACCAATACAACTGGAACAAATGAAGGGCAAAGTGGTAGGAGACAGAGTCTCACAATTCAATTTACCTTGGATTGCTATGTATGTTTGGGTGAGTCACAAAGTTCTCAGTAAGTGAAAAGTTCTTGAGGATTAATGAGGCTGACTACAGTAACAATGAACCAGGAGCTAGATGTCTAAACAATCTTCTTCATTATATTTAAATAATATCAGAGGAAAGATGAGAAGAGGGAAATATTTAGATAAACGTCACTTTTTGAGATAATAAGTGTCACATTAGGTTATTTTTTTAAAAAATTATATTAATTTCCCATTCTAAGGACTGGAAAAGTCCAGAAGAGTAGAGAATGGTTTTAAAATTCACTTCATTTCAAATTTGAATTCAAACTCAGATTCACATTAGACCGTATTTGTCTACTATTTCCTGAACATTAACAGGTATTAGCTTTTGCTCTTTGCATTAGAGCGCTTTTGTTCATTGCATTAGAGTGCAATGAACATTGTAGTACCATTTGGACAGGATTCAATTATTTATTAAGTTCCAAAATTTCTCCCCTGACAATGTAAACAGCATGTAGTGATGTGGAATCAAGGTGCATATAAGAAGTTAATTGGAAGGAATGAAAGACTGAGTAAATCTGCTTTCCTCTCCCACTAATGATCCCACCCTCCTCTCCCAACACTGTGGTTTTAAGGAAGACTTTTCTAGCCTTTCCTCCCATTCCCTCCAAATCCACTGCAGTTTAGTTCTGAACACATTCTTATTATCTGTTATTGAAGGATACCAGGGCCTTGCAAACTGCCAGGTAGGAGGACCTCTCTCAGACAGGGTTCAATAGGTTTGACTTGACCTCCACACATCATTCCCTGCTTCCAACCTCCTCAAACTCTACTCAGCTCCTCAGTGGATCATCCTTGACCTTCCCTCAAAATTAGCAGCCCCCGGGCTCTGTCTTCAAAGCTTCATATCATGGCTTTCACGGGCCCTGGGCACTTTGGCCTTTGGGGCCCCTTTGTCCATAAAACCATATTTAAAAGTTATATTTTACAACTGCATTGGTATAAAGTAAATATCACCTTTGACCTTAAAGTTTATGCTTTTCTTCTGACTTTAAATAAAGGGGATCCCTGGGTGGCTCAGCGGTTAGCACCTGCCTTCGGCCCAGGGTGTGATCCTGGAGTCCCGGGATCAAGTCCCATGTTGGGCTCCCTGCATGGAGCCTGCTTCTGTCTCTGCCTTCCTCTCTCTCCCTCTCTCTTTCTCTCTCTGTCTCTCATTAATAAATAAATAAAATCTTTAAACATAAATTAATTAATTAATTAATTAAAGCACTAGGTGGTCAGTGCCATGATGTCAGGGAATCTGTTACCACAGTCACTGTTCTATTATCCACCCTTAGAAGAATGTCTAACATATTTAGTCTTTTTTTTTTTTAAGTTTTTAGGCCTTTTTATAAATTGTAGTGGGTTTTTTTTCAAAGATTTTATTTATTCATGAGAGACACAGAGAGAGTGGGAGAGACACAGGCAGAGAGAAGCAGGCTCCCTGTGGGGAGCCTGATGTGGGACTCGATTCCAGAACCTGGGGAACATGATCTGAGTCAAAGGCAGATGCTCACCACCGAGCCACCCAGGTGTCATTAAATTGCAGTTTTAATAAGTGCTTATTGGATGAATCGATGAATGGATGACTTTCTCTATGTTTTTGAGTTTCTTCTGTTGGCTTCTGGGACTACTCTTACTCAGCCTTGTCTTTTTCTTCCTGTTTGTGTCCTCTTCCTCCAATGTTCCTTTGAATATAGTCTTGATTCTCTCCAGAGTTCCAGGCTCACACTTTTGCTGGCTATTTTACATGGTTCTCGCCACAGTATCATCCTATGGGAAACAAACTCACCAGCTTCTCTGGCTCTCATTAATGTTATCATTAATATCATCATCATCATTATCATTATTCCTATTAGTGGCATCTCCATAATGGTAAAGCCATCATTATATTTTGAGTTTCTCATGCCTGGTAGATAGAAGTCATCTTCCGATTCCCCTTCTACTTTATACCAGGTCCAATTTGTGCCCAGATTTTTGCTAATCCTATCCTTACCATGTCAAGTACATCCATTTCACCTTCACATTGACACTGTCTTTGCTCTAGACCTTTGGTAAACCTTACTAGTACAAGCACAGTAGCCTCCCAATCAGTCTCTGGGTCTCCTGCCTTTCCCTTCCCTGTTCTAGTGTAGTCCCACTTCTTTCTAGAAAATTCTCTTGGTTAAAATATTTGGTTGAGTGCTCGCTTCGGCAGCACATATACTAAAATATTTGGTTGATATCCATTGCACACAAAGTGAATTCTAAACCCCTTAATTCAATATTCAATTCAATTCTAAGCCCCTTAATTTGAAATCAATTCAATTCAATATTCTTGGCCCCAATTTATACACGTAGCTTTAATTCTACCACCCAAACAGATCCTATGGTCCTGCCACACCATGCTGCTTGATAGTTCCTAAAAAGGATACTATAATTTTCTGAATTCTTTTTTCAAACGATTCTTTCTGTTCCAAAGGCTACTCCTCTCCCTCAACATACATGCACTATCTGAATATTCCCTGAAAGCACAGAACACTAGCAAGTAGCAATTAGATCTTAATTCTGTGCCCCTCCCTGGTACTAACACAGGGCTTTATAGAGAGGAGGAAATTCGTAGATGTTTATTCAGTTAAAGTTAAAATGAACGAAAGGAAAGTAAACATAAATAGCATTAGTTTCTACCATGGTATCATACTTTATGTCAAAAGATGACAATTTTAACTTTTTAAGAGAGAATAAAGCAATAACCAAATAGCAATAGTCCATGCAGGTAAATCTACTTACATCAGTATCATTCTGTATCAGTATAATCTAAGCTGTATAACCATTTAGCATGACAAACTCAGGCAAAGCTAATTTCAACATGGATGAATATTTCCATTTCAGAGTTTAATCTAATCAACCTGAGTAAATTAATCAGAAACATCTGCCTTGTCTCAAGAAATGCCTCAATCACTAAAACAACTTCAACGAGACAAGCAACTAATTATATTATACTTCTAATACAAGACAAGGAAAGGTTAGGGTACAGGAGGAATAATGGGCTTTTATGTAAGAAACACAGATGATGTGAAATGATAATTCAACTATCTAAGGATTTGGAAATGAACTTTGTAATAAGATATAAGACAATTCCATCCTTGGTAAACTGGAAATTTTCTTATTTTATTTAAAAAAAAAAAACAAAAATAAGTGGGTTTTTGTGGAAGTTTTGGATAGCACAGACAGGTAAAACTAAGAAAATGAGAAGAATAATAATCCCACTACCAAGAGAAAAATCACTGTTTATATTTTGTCGTAGAAATTTCTAGTCATTGTTTTGCTTTGCCCTTTATATGTATGTGTGCACAGTGCGTGTATGTGTGAAGTATATGTGTGCTGTGTGTGTTGTGTATTTTTAACAGCTGAATAATAATCCATTTCATTACTGTGCTATTTTCAGAATGTTTTCAATCTTTTATATAAACAGTGCTTTGAAAAGAATCTTATACTTTATTATATATATATATATATATATATATACTATCTTTTTAAATCACTTTAAGATAAATTCCTATGCAGGACCAGAGATACAAAATATTAAGTCTTTTATAAGTAGAGTAAAACTCTTCACAGGTCTCATATCAAATCACATCAACATTAGCATTCTCGCAATCTTTTTTTTTTAAGATTTTATTTATTTATTTATTTATTTGAGAAAGAGAGAGAGCACAAGCAGTGGGGAGGGGCAGAGAGAGAGAGAGGGAGAAGCAGACTCCCCATTGAACAAGGAGCCTGATGCAGGGCTCAATCCCAGGACTCTGGGATCATGACCTGAGCCAAAGTCAGACAATCAACTGAGCCACCCAGGTGCCCCCATTCTCACAATCTTTTCAATAACGGTAGTAAACTGTTATACAGATAAGACTGAGTTATTTAGTATGCTTATTCATCATTTGTATTTCTTCTTCTGTGAGCTTCTTTGCATATCACTTGAACATTTGTCAACTGGAAACATTTTTCTTTTTCTTTTTCATTTTGAAGGGCTCTTCATATTCTTTTTATTATGAAATATTTCAAATAAAGTATAAGGACTAATATAAAATGCATCAAACCTACCTCTAGCTTTATTAGTCTCAAGAATTTTCCATACTTACTCCAGTCTTTTTTTTTTTTTAAGCTAAAATAAATTATGTATCAAGTACAAGCCCTTGGTAATCTCCACTCTGAGACAATCACCTTCTTCCCACCTGAAGGGAGTCCCATTACTTTCTTTGCTCCCTTTGATATTATCGCGGTTGTAGGTATTTATATACTTATAAATTACAAAGTTTAGGTTGAAATATATAAAATCACTGATGGATTTGACCCACTGGTGTGGAGTTTAAGATTTTGCATTCATATTTATAAATGAAATTGGTTTATACCAACTTTTTCTTATGCTTTCATTTTCTGGTTTTAGTATTAAGCTTATATTAACCTCATAGTCAAGTTGGCTATGTTTCTTACCCTTTTTGATATAAAATATTTTAAGACATTGATTTTTTGTTCTTTGAAGTTTAAACAAAAATTTACCTACAATATTAAGGCTCTGTTTCATCTATGGTTATATTTGTCAATCATTGGAAATATTATTTATTTATCCATTTTCTCTCTTTTCCTTGCTAATATTTGCTAGAAGTCCTTTAAGTTTATTTGGGATATTACTTTTTTATCTGTCCTGTATGCTGCAAATATTTTTTTCTAATTGGTATCTCAAGGATCAATTTTGGTTTTGGTGCATATTCATGTAAGAGAAATTATAAATTTGTACCTTTGTTTATATTTTTTCATGTAAAAATATTTACATATATCTTTGTACTATTTATTTTTAAAATTTAAACACTTAACATACTTAGAGATTTTAAAAATTTTAATTTATATTAGAAACTGGAGCTCTCAAAATAACTTTTTTTCTAAAAATACTGCCAGTCTTATAACATTATTGAATTTTTACTTCACTAAGCTGAAAAGTCAGTTTATAATTTCCTAAATTCTATTTATGTTTGGCTCTATATCTATTTGAATTCATAGATCTGCCCCATTGTTTTATTATTTAATATTTTATTAAATGTTCTAAAATGAAAGGAAAAAGGTTTCCTCCTCCATTTTCTTCTTTCTTTAAAATTACATGGTCTTTTCTTTCAGACTCACTTAAATCATTTTTATATTTTAACCAAATTTTGTTTTAGAATATAATCCAATTTGCATTAAATATATTGACTAAGATGAATCCCAGTCACATTTTTATGGTATTAAGTTTTCACATCCAGGAAAGCAGTACGTCTTTTATATTCATTCAAATTTCTGCCTTCATGTTTGTTGGTAAAGTTTTGTTGTTTTTTCATAAATATCATTTAAGTTTTTTCTAAAGTTCATCCATATATTTGATATTTTCCCAACTATTGGGAATGGAATTGTTTCATTCAGTTTTTTATTTGTTTGTTTTCACCAATTTTCATACATATTCTAGGTGTTTGTTTTCTTTCCAGAAAATTTTAAACCAATTGCAAATAATTATTGACATACATTCTCCAGCCTGAAAATATTATTTGAAATTTACCTTTTAGCACATGTTGCTGAAATTCAGCCATGGGAACTTTTTCATTTTCAGGTAGCTTGTGATGTTATTAAAGATCCCACCCAACTGGGTCTTGGGGCACCTGGTGAGCTTGTCCCTTGCTTTGGGGAGGTTCCTAGCCTTTCCCAGCCACTCATTTCAAACAGCTCTATATTCAATTTTACTCTGTTCCTAGGACTGTGCTAAATGACTCCACTTGCCTTACCTCATCTTCTCCCAACAATAGTCTTGTGAGGCTAGAAACATTTTTATCACTCTGAGAACAGTCTATGGTTCAGGAGACATGTCAGGGTCAGGCCACTCTTCTTGTCATGTAAGATGTTTTGGCAATTTCATCCATTGCTTCCAAGAGTTGAGAGAAAATAAAAATAATATTTTGAGTTCTTTCACGGAGTTTAGACTAGCTTTATGCAGCTAATTTACTACCACAAGAAACTTGGGAATTAGAGAATCTAACTCTAGTGTGCATGCTCATAGAAACTATGCAGCCTAAATATTGCCACTAAACATGGCATGTTGCTCCAGCCCATATGAGGAGGTCTCTTAGTCCATTCCGAACAATTGGTATTCTGTTCCCAATTATACTATTTGCTTATTGAATAAACAAGTATTAAAGTCTGTTGATCTTCAATAAGAACTATTCTTATATTCCTAAGTGGCAAATTATACTCGTATATTCTCTTTTTTTTCTCATAATTGCTGACTGAATGTGATCCATTTTTTTTTAAAGATCTCTGTTTTATGCGTATTGTATTTTAATGAGAATCACCAGGGCCTGACCTTTAAAGGCTTGAAGAACTAATCATTAGTTTAGAAATAGAAAAGCTTAAAATGACATAAATCCATGAGTATATAGCAGAAGAAATTGAGTTAGGGTGGGCTTGTTTTTTTATTTTTATTTTTAGCAGTATTCTCATCTAAAGATATTATTAATGAACATTTGAAACTCTTAAAAAACTGGACCACAGAGAAGAATGGGGTCAGCCTATATGATTTATTTTCAGCAAGACAGTGATAGCTTTTCAATTTTAAAAACAGAATGTTGCTACTCAACTGTTAATACCTATCGTTTCTGTCACTATGATGAAGTAAATTAACATAACTGAACACCTCTGTGTACCAGATGCTTCCACCATAAATTGTCCCACCAAAACTTTAGGATCTAAGCCTCACATATTCTGCTCTTGGGAGCGGAGAAGGAGAGAGGAAAGGATTCCTCTCTGGCCTTGACAACAAATCAATCTCAAATGGGGAGAAATTATACTTTCTGTCCCCGAGTCAGGCCCCTTTCCCGACCCTTTTGGAACAGTGTAAGATCTTTGTTCGAACCCCAGAAACACTGGAAGTGACACAGAGAATCCAAGTCCTGAAAGATAAATTCCGAAATTTAAGCAAGGGACAGGCTTAGATCACCCCTGGAGCTTAAAAGCCTGCCCCACACAAAGTTCAAAGTATGAGGACTCACATGCTTACCTGAGGTGAGAGATTCCCAAGGCCTCCCGGCCCTGCCCACCAGCAGGTCTTTCTCTAAGAGACCTTTTGAAGGGAACTAAGGTGAAAGGGGAAGAGTGGGGCAGGGAGTTTGAGCCTGAGAGAACTATCACACCTCCCTGGGTTTCCCTGGGCTCCCCTGGGATGAGGGGATGTTCTAAGTGGTACCCACAAGCCTAGGTCAGCAGAGAAGATGGTTAAGAAGTGACAGCTAGAGAACTAACCAAAAGGATATTTAAGTATAAGCCAAAGAGCCCCGAAGCAGAAGCTACAGAGTTGGGAGTCCCAGTCAGGGTCCAGAGAGATGACAAGGCTGAGCCTTACAAAATCAGCATGCACTACATTCTGAGATGGGGCCAAGTCCAGAGAGAGACCAGCAAGCTCCCTGGAGAGCTCCCCAATATTGCCTGTGTGGAGAGAATTGGCAAGGGTTTACTTTTGTTGCATGCACTAGATTAACCCAGAAGCCAGAGATTCCTCCCTCAACCCTGGGGCCACACTCAAAACAGAGAAGGACAATCATCATACGGTTTCACTCATATGGGAAATATAAGAAATAGCGAAAGGCGTGAGTCTTTTGCAAATAGACCTTGCTTTTTTCTGCAAACAGCCTTTTTTTAGGAACCCTTAGCTAATTACAAGTCATGCTGAGAAATTATGCAGGGCTTTGTGTGTGTGTTTTATTTGTTTTTGTATGTTTTTGTTTGTTTGTTCGTTTTCCTAGTGTTCGGCTTTAAGAGGTTTCAACCTACTTCTTAGCCTTTGCGTGGTTTTGAGACTCTAACATTTTGGCTTCTTATTTTCTATGGAGTAGGGAAGAGATCCCCCAAATTAGGAACACAGTAGATAGAAAGGTCTAGTTTCTAAAAGAGAGACCAATTGGAAAATTGTCAAAAATGCAAGTGGAAAGTTTGTCCCGTTCTCATATCTCAGAAACAAATATTTACTTACTATGGTTTGTGAGCTACAAGGTGCTTGAAGCCTCTTAGAATGTTTGGAGTTTTTTCTTCCCATCTCTTTTCCTTGAGAAATACGTAATTTTAGCTAAAAGGAAGGCAGACTAGAACAGATTAAGGTTAAATAGAAAAATAAATTTTCTCAATGTACCCAAAGGAGGGAGGAAGTGGTTGAGAGCGACAAAGGAGTTGTCTTCTCTGGTGTGGTACAAATCCAAACCAAGTGCAACTTGGTTTCTCTTAAGTCCGGCAGAAAACTTCATTTGTTTCTGAGAGTACTCTAAATTAGAGTTTGAAAATAACTGGCTAACAAGTTTAAAGTGTACCTTTGTACTTTCTCTGGGTTAACAGCTTACAAAGCAATCTAAAACTGTAAGCAAAGGAAATGCTAAAAGCTCAAAAGTATTTTAGGGCAATTTAGAAAACCACTTTATATGTAAATTTTGTTCCTAAACACTGAATATACTCATAAATTATCCATTTTTTGAAGTATCCACTTACTTAGGAGTTTTTTTGTTACTACCCATCAGCATTTGCAGTGTACTTAATGTATTTCAAAAAAATTAAATAAGATTTCTTAATGTTTTAAAGTCAAAATTTTTACCTTATCATATCAATGATTATCAAATTTTGCCCTGCAATGGATTTGCAGACAAGGCAGTAGAATGATAAGTGAAATCCCGTGAGTAAGTGAGAGAGGATACAGCTCATTGAAGGACTCTCCTGCATGTGTGGGTCACAGACAAACCAACCACAGTAAGACATGTGGCAGTCTTGAGGAAAAATTAATGCAACCCATACATAAGCTATTCTTGTTGAAAATAAATTCTCCTTTAGTCTGTCAATTATTTTGAGCTCATGCTAAATGATAGCAGGGTTTCCCATGTTATCAGTCTAGGGCCGAATCACATTTGATCTGAGTGTCTACAGTTGATTGGTCATGAATTGAATGGTGCCCCCCAAAGAGATGTGCCCTCGCCCTCAGAAATTGTGAATATGGGTTTTAAAAAGGTGAATATTACCTTATATGGTCAAAAGATGTGATTAAGTCAAGGATTTGGGGAGGGATCTAACCTGGATTTTCACCATGGTCCCTAAATCCAGTGACAAGGGTCCTCATTAGAGTGAGGCAGAGCGGTATTACACAGAAAAAGAGGAGCCAATGGGACCCCATGGCAGGGATTGGAGTGAGGGAGACACAAGCCAGGGAATGCTGGCAGCTGCCAGGGCCAGAAGAAGCAAGAAGAGATTCTCCTCTAGAACTTCCAGAAGGTGGAGGCCTCAGCAGCACCGTCATCTTGGACTTCTGACCTTCAGAACTGGGAGAAAGTAAATCTATGTTGCTTTCAGCCATGCAGTGTGTCGTAATTTGTTAGAGAAACCCAAGGAAATGAACGCAGGGTCTCACTTTACAGGCGAGGAAACCAAGACCCAGGGAGGTCTCTGCCTCCAGTCACACAACTACTTGTGACAGAGGCAGAGCTGCAAAGCAGACCACCTTTTCCCATAGAGCTCAGGTCAGCGCTGGAAGCTGTCCAGCCCTACCTGACCTGTCTACTACCACGTTGAACCCAATTGATCTTTTGCTCCCGTGAGTCCAAGCTTTACAGATTGCCTCCTTTTTCTGACCTTGTTTTGTCTCTCTTTGTTTCTTTTCACTTCTGTCTCTGGTTGTTTCCACATCCACCTTGTATGGCTCACCCCAAAGATTGCGCCCTCTACTTCCCAGGCTAACCACCGCCCTCCCCCAGGTGCCCCCTCTCCATGCCAAGGTGGCAGGGCCCTCCTATAATGCTGTCCTGTGGTGACAGCCTTGACTTCCCTGAGCTCTTAACCCATGTTTGCAACTGGTTACCCCATGGCTGGCTCTAGTTGGAGGGCCCCTGGCATCTCGATTGCAATATTGGAACCGGAACCCATTCTCACCCCATACACTGCTCCTTCCTCCCCCCTTCCTTGCTCAGTTACCTGTACCAACCTGGCAATCCTGCAACCATTCACGTGCCTCTGTCTCCCTGGGCATCTGCAGGCAGCATTTTCATCTCTTCCCGCCATTTGCATTTCTTCCCTAAGCTAAGCACTTCTCTAACAAATCTCACTAACTGATTCAACCAAAGATTAAAAAGTAGCTAGAAAATAACCAGCTTCCCCTTCAAGTCTGTCTTCGTATGTCTCCCACATCACCCCTTATATGAATTAGCAGATTGCTGCTGTAACAAATTACCACAAACTCAGTAGCTTAAATGACCCATATTTGTTATCTCACAGTTGCAGAGTGCAGAATTCTGACAAATCTCACTGGGTTAAAATCTGAATGACATTAGGCTGTGCTCCCTTCTGAAGTTTCCAGGGGAGCACCTACTTCCTTGGCTAGTCCAATTTCTACAAGGCGCCTATGCTCCTGGCTTTCTCCATTCCTCTATCTCCAAAGCCAGCAGGGACATTAGGCTGAGTCCTTCTCCTGCTGCCATCTCTCTCATTCTCTCTCTTCTGTCCCCCCACCTTACTGTTTTTAAGGATGCTTGGGATTGCATTGGGTCCTCCCTCCAATAACCCAAGAGAAACTCCCCATCTCAAAGTCAGTAGGCAAGAAACCTTAATTCCATCAGCAAACTTAATTCCCCTTTGGCATGTGGGGTAACTGGAAGGTTCTGGGATTCCAGACAGGGACATCTTTGGCCTGCCCACCCTTCCCCAGTTCCTCCCACAGGCCCTGCTCCTATGTCCCTCAGACCACACAGGCCTAATTGCAGTTGCTCAGGCCTGTGGTTGACAGAACTTTCTCTCATGTTGTGCCCCATCCTGGCTCACCCAGCCCTCCATCCCTCCCGGTTCACAAACCCTTTCATCCCCAAACTCACCTCTTTGCGGGATTTCCCAAAGCCTCCCCCAAACCCAGCACAACTAATTGCTTCTGTCTATAACACTTACTCCACTCCGTAGTACTGTGGCTGTTGGGTTGTGTGTTTTTCTCTCTAAGCTTGACAGCAAGCACAACGTTCACCCACTCATCCATCCAGTCTACACGTTTGTGGAGCACTCGCTGTTTGCTAAAAGTAGGAACCATATGAATGGATACAGTGGGATCCTGGCATTCAAGGAGAATATAGTCTCTTGGAGGAGGTAGACCAATGATGAGACAAAACTCATGGTTCCTGTCTTAAAATATGAAAACATGTTGTTGGTAGCACAGAATACAGAGCAAGTAATTCTGTGAGGGGACTTAAGGAAGGCTTCATGAATGGTGCTATTTAATCTGGTTCCTAGGTTGAGAAAAAAAGAAAAAGAAATACTAGACATAATTGAAGTAAAAGGATATGACTCTCCCCTTTATAGTCCCAATGACTAGGAGGTATTTGCTAAAGTGAATGTTGAATGGACAGAGTTTGGAGACTCGAATGGCATGCCCGGGGTGGCTATTAAGTGGAAAATAAGCCTGGAATGGAAAAGCAGGTGCAGAAGGGGGCTTTTCAAAAGGCAGGACTCAATACCACTCAAAATGCAGCCTGCAGCCTGCAGACCACCCCAGGGGTGTGCACGGTGGGCTCGGCCGGCTGCTCACCTACAGATCAGAATCTCTGCAGGTGGGGCACATGAACAGGGTTGTGCACCAAACTTCAGCACGTTTCGGCTCCATAGCCACCGAACCAAGCCAAGAAGACAAGGTCAAGAATACAGAGTGGAATGAAAAGGAGGCTTAATTAGGCTTAACGGAAAGATACGTGAGGTGCTGCTTGTAGAATTCCTTCAGCAAATATTTACCGAGCAGGGATTATGTCTTGGGCACTATTCCAGGGGAATAAAGAGCAAAAAGGCTCTAATTTCAAGAAGTGTACCTTCCAACAAGGCATTGCATACAACAGGCACACATAGTAAGATCACCTTGGTTGGCGGGGGTTTCCCTGAAGGACCGTGGCGATGACAAAGCCAGCATGTGAAGGCTGGGGGAGAAGTGCCAACAAGAAAGAGCAGGGACACTACCTGAGGTCAAGAGGAGCTCGGCCTACTGCAGGGGCCGTGTGGAGGGCAGTGTGGCCCGAACCTGGAGAGTACGTAGCCAGGTGAAGTGGGATGCGCCTGGAGAAGTAGGAAGAGAAGGAGTCATCAGAGGTTTAGATGACTGGCCAGCTGGCCTGATCTGTGGGGATCGGGAGTGTCCTGGGACAAAGGACTTCACTAAAACCCAGAAAGTCCCAGGAAACCAGGACAGGACTTAGGGACTTCCAAGAGAGGCCATTGCAAGACATCTGCATGACATAAGCAATGGGCTTAACCTAAGGGCTTTAAGTAGGTCCAGAATATGCTATGATTTATGTTTCCCAGGACCACTCAGAACTTCGGGTGGAAGATGGGCTGGGAAGGGGGCAGCCAGAGAGGACAGTCTTCCTGGGTTTGCACTCGATCATTCTGGGATGTAGTCGTGGTAATGGAGATGGAGTGAGGTAGACAGGCCTGAGGTGGGTTTTGAAAGTAGAAAGAAAAGTTGTCAGTCACACACAGGGGAGAACGAGGAACAGGGGAAGAATCCAGAATTAGGCAGCCCTCAGGAAGCCACGCGGTTAACTGGGAAGTGACAGCTTCAGGGGGTGTCTCAGGTAGGCAGCTGCATTTATGGGCTGATGGGTCACCTGCAGCTCAGAAGCTAAGTCCCAGCTGGTCTGATGAAATGACATGGAACTGATGAATTTACTGGATTTACCAGCTGGCAACCCCCACACTGGAGCACCCTCCGGCTGCAGGTCACCTCGGAACCCTGTGTCTGTGATAGGTCTGGGGAACTGTAGCCACATTTTCAGCCAGGTGACAGGGCTGTGGTTGACAGAGAGCCGGGCCCAGCCCCACATCCCGACTCTACCCTGAGTTACCCCAGGAACCGCCGAGGGAGGCTGCTATCACAGCCATTGGGCGGCCGGCACTGCTTAAAGACCCTCCTTGTCTTCAACCTTTCAGTCTTGAAAGACAAGAAGGGGATGCCCTGAGAATTTACACCTCCCTTTAAAAAAAAAAAAAAAAGATTTTATTTATTTTTTCATGAGAGACACAGAGAGAGGCAGAGACACAGGCAGAGGGAGAAGCAGGCTCCTTGTGGGAAGCCTGATGCGGGACTTGATCCCAGGACCCCGGGTCACACCCTGGGCCGAAGGCAGATGCTCAACTGCTGAGCCCCCTGGGCGCCCTGAATACCTGCCTTCCTGCAGAATGTAGCTTTCCCTGCATGAGGCCAGGCCGCAGCTGAGTGACAACGCAGAATGAACCTGCATGCATGTGTTTTCTGGAACCTCAACCATCCCTCTTCTGCCTGATTCTCTACCTGAGAACACAGCTGAGTAAGACGGTGTCAGTTTGCATAGAGACAAAATACAAGTACGTCCAGAGCTGAATGCCTCTGAAGGCCAGCCTCATAGCATCAAATAAAAAAATACAAATAGACGCTATCCCCTTCTGGAACAGCCGGCACTCTAGATAGCGCTTCAAATGATCCAAATGTTTCCAAACTGATTCTAACAGGCAAAGTTGTTTTTCTGTTTAAAATGATTCTTTAAGATTGCCTTTTGCTTTTGCTCCTTAGACCCAGTAGTCATCCAAATCCGTTTTCTTTCCTCAAAGGCTTCGTGTCTCTTTTTCTTCTCCTGAATTGAGATATCCTCTTGTATTTTGCTAGAAACCTGTGTGGGGGCCATCCTGATGTCCTGGGCTGGAACTAAATTCATCGGTTCCCCACTCTTTCTGCACCACCTCCACCATCCTACCGGCCCCGTCAAGACAGGTAGGCCCAGACATAGTCACAAAGAGACACCAGCTGCTCCCCCTAAAAACAGAGTTTACTTTAAACATGAGTCTTCAAGTAAACTTATAAGTTAGAAAGTTACCTGGAAATTTCAACCAGCCGAAGAAGGTTATGACCAGCAAGATCATTTCTGTTATTTTCAATACTGACTTCAAGATTTTGAAATTCAGATCCAAACTCAAAACACGGCTTTTTTGTTTTTTTTCCCTAGTCAGTGTAGAAAGAGTGATGCTCTGCTTCCCCTTTGTGGCAGAGCTTTGATACTTCACTCTCTAGAAGCCAGATTTCTAGCCAAGACAAAAGGAGGAAGCAGGCGCTGTCAGGAGGTTTATTTATTTTTATTTTAAATTACCCATATCATTATTTCCTTTTTTGAACAAAAGAAGCCAATAGCTATTTCATAATATCCTTAGAGGAATTTCCTTTTTATTTTTCTTCTAAATTTTGAAAGTCAGCGAGTAGCCCTCTACAACTATAAAGGTGGAGGGTGTTATTCAAGGTTTCTTTTTAGCTCATGGGACACTCAGGGGAAAGCCAAGGTGAGGTCATATATCTCTCCAGATTCTCTACTTTGTAAAGTAACAACAATAATATCTATATCAATGAAATAAAGTTCCTATTGAAAAAATGGCATATATGGCAAGCGGAAAATGGAAGTTTAGAAGTTCTGGGATCTGGGACAGTACCACTTGCTTCAGGAACTTTTCTCTGGAACCCCTGAAGCTGAGGGCAGGCAGCAGGCTCTCTTGGGTGGTGTAGCCTAAGATTCGGGCCCTGTGGCAAGAGTGACACCTATTGTGTGGGATCCAGGGAGAACCACACAGAGATACCCCATTTTCTTGAGCCTCCTGTCTCTGAGTGTGCTTCCTGTACAGGCAGCACAGCAGTCCCCTGGGAGCATTTGGGAACGAGGCCTCTCCATCCACCCCAGCAATCCAGAGTCTGAACTCTAGCGAGATTCCCAGGTGATTTCCAGCGACTTTAATGTATGGGAACCACTGGCTAGAACAATTGGAAGAACCAAGACCCACCAGCTGGGAATGTGGTGGGAGAAAACTTCTGTGGTTAGAATGTGAGCCCCAGACTAAAAGGAGCATTTGGGTAAGGCATCCAAACCAGCAGGGATGATTTGCAATCGAGGCTAGTGTGGAAACTTCCAGGGAGACTAGAGGCAGGAATTTGTTTATTTAGTGGTGATGATTAATTCTCCTGAGCTCTCCCACCCAGGTCAACGCAGTAGAAGTCCTGATAAGAACAGGTGTGGTTGGGACACCTGGGTGGTTCAGTGATTGAGCATCTGCCTTTGGCTCAGGGCGTGATCCCAGGGTCCTGGGATCCAGTCCTGCATCAGGCTCCCTGCAGGGAACCTGCTTCTCCCTCTACCTATGTCTCTGCCTCTCGCTCATGAATAAATAAATAAAATCTTTAACAACAACAACAACAAAACAACAATAGGCACAGTAGTGATAAGGATGATGGTGGAATTAACAGTGATAATAAATACATAGTGAGCACTCAGCAGCACTGAGCTCTGTGCTGAAGGCTTAATGTGCATTGTTTAGCAGGACACTTGGAACAATCTTTGAGGTAGTGGAACTGGGGTACACTGGTATTGTGCCCAGATCAGGAACTATGAAGTAGATGAAGCAGGGTTCAAACTCAGATTCTTAGTTTAACATGGATTAAGCCAAATATGTGCCAGAACATATATTAAGCTAAAGAAAGAAGCAAGTCTCAAACTTTAGTGCATATACGAAAAATCCTTGGAAGTGTGTTCAGATGCAGACTCCTGGGCCCCGAGAAAAAAACACAGAATCAGGGAGTCTACCTAGGCCCACGAATCAACCACTTCAGGGATCTCCAGGTAATGCTGAGGGTAAGGATACAAGGACAAGACTCAACAAAACACTGCTCTGGTGACCATGGAGAATGTTGGCTGCAGTCTCCTTTATAGACTAAGTTTACATATTATTTTTGCACAAAAATTCTGCAGTTAAAAGGTGTTGGAAAAACGATCTCAGCTAAGCATTCAAAGCCCTCACAACCCACCTCTCAGATCCAGCTCCTGCCCTGCCCAACCTAGGATATGGCATCCCAGAGCATGACTCTTGTCTTTACTGAGAGGATGGGAAATGGGTAGAGACATTTGTGAGTTTCAGGATACTCCATACCAGATTCTTCGCTGCAGCCTCCTACTAACAGATTCATGAATATCTTTGGGACTCTCTCTCCTGGAGAGGAGCACTCAATACTATTTTTCTAATATTCAATTTCACATTTTGAGTAAATTATATTCATCTAAATATGCTCATACAACTTATATGAAAAATACACCAAGTATTTGAATTTAATAAATTGAGTAGCTCAAAGCACTGAAACATTAATTGAAGCTTAAACTTTTCAAAAGCCAAAGATGTCAGATGCTTTGAAATAGTTTTAATTCCTTAAAAAGCAAACAAAAAACTCATAAAGTATTAAGATCATGGAAAACTGGCACTAAATGCTACTACCATGGATTTAGAGTACTTCTACATAATCTCCATTTCATTTTTATCCTTATCCTATTTCTTCCTAGGTGTATTATTAGGAGGTACCTTGTTTCCCCATCAAAATTCTTCATATCTTATAATGTTGCCCTTATTTGGAAACAAGGTCTTTGCAGATATAATTAGTTATGATGAGGTGATACTGAAGCAGGGTGAGCCTCTAATCCAATATGGCCGATGTCCTTCTAAAGAGGAGAAATTTGGGCACACACAGGAGAACACCATTGTGAAGATGAAGGTGGAGATCTACAAGCCAAGGAATGCCAAAGATTGATTAGAGATAATAGAGGAGTTGAGGAACAAAGTTTCCTTCACATCTCTCAGGAGGCAACCAAACTTGCTGACACATTGATTTTGGACTTCTGGCCTCCAAAACTATAAGACAATATACTTTCTGTGATTGAAGACACCCAGTCTGCGGAACTTTGTCATGACAACCCAAAGCAAACTAATGCAGGTGTAATTTTATTCCCCATAACCAGAAGAGTCGGGGCAAGGACTCCAGTTAATCAGGACTGTGGGTTCAGGTTGGCATAAAATAACTGAATTCGTGGAACTGAACAAAGTATTTATTTCTAAGGATAAGGAGTACCTCCCTGGAATGTTTACAATCTTAGAAATTGCTAACAGAAGTGAAGAATATTAAATAAACAAATTTATAACCAAGTTTTTAAAAATGCCTTTTTATTTGCCCATTATAATAAAGAATTCTTAGGATGTAGGCCATTAAAAAAATCACTTCAAAGTGTTAGTGTTTTGAAAGCACAGAACTTTTAAATGTCTTAAGCCTTAAAGGACTATTTTCTGGTGCCCTCTCAATTCTTGTGGTTGGCTCTTATCAGAAATATCATCTCTGTTCCCACAGTGCTTCACTATGCACTCAAGTCCTCCCAAAGGAGGGCTGATGTTGACTCTAGGGCATTCCTGCCCTAGTCTGTTATCCATTTCACAGGGCTCTCTCATGCTTACTCTTTGCCTGTTAGATTAAGAATTATTAGATCTGACAAATCTGGAGTATTTCATTTTTTTAAAACTTCTATCTTTCCTAATACTTCATCTGAGTTCATCTGCCACAATGAAAGCCCACAAGAGGACTTGGGACCTCGCATTCTCCTCTTGCCAGGATGAGACCAACCCTTTATGCCAACACGAGAGAAAAGCAAGAAAGACTGACTCTGGCCTCTGGCCACCCAGTACTCAGCACACTCAAACCTTCAGTGCTCACTGTTTTCCACTTGCCTTCTTCCCTGTCCACCGACTTCCATACAGGTCTCCACATGCCAGCAGGGAGCACAACCACCTGCTACTCAGACCAACATAGTACTAATAACTTTTGCTTTGATTCCTAGAAATCGTTAGAAGAAGGATGAGGGATCTTGAGAGGAATACAAATTCTGAGCATTAATACAAGGGTGTAGGCCAATCTCTGCATCTTCTGCCTCTCTCCAGCCCAATACCTCACAGAACAGCAAGGTACCAAAAAGTGGCCTGTCGGGCTTTAGGCAATGGAGGCCATAGCCTGCTGCTGCAGAGCTGTGGTGTTGTTGAGACCTGGGCCTCCAATCAGAAAAGCACAAGTGAGAAACCTGATGCGACAACAGTTGCCAGCTGCTCTTCACAGGCAGGCACTGGCTAAGGATGACTTGAGTTCCTTCACCTCATCCTCATAAATAAATCCTTGATTCGATTTTAGTAGCCACTGTTTCCTCTGTCAGACTTTCTTCCTTTTCTTAACAGATCCTGGCTTGTCCCTTGGACAGAGAGCTTAGGATGGGCAAGGGTATGCGTCCCAACCAAACCAATCACTGTCCTTTCCAGGACTTCCCTGTAAAGTTACTATAGAAGACTGTTGTGTGCATGTGGGGACTGCTGGAATAATGTAGATCTGGACTCAGTGACAGCCATGGTCCCTGTTTTGTGGAGCAAGACAGTCTATAGGAGCAGATGAGCCTGACACACTAGCACATAGAGCCAAGGGAGAGACAGAGATAGAGATAGAGATAGAGATAGAGATAGAGATAGAGAGAGAGAGAAATGACCACATCATCTAAACGGTCCATCTTCTCACCCCTGACTTCATCTTTCTCAGACACTTGAGCCAATAAATCATTTTCTGCTTAGGTTAATTTGAGCTAATTTTTGTTTCGAGAGAGCAAGAGAGCCTGCCAAATAAATACAGCATGGAACAGAAGCCTTCAGAGCAATTATTAAAAATAGCTCAGGGGGCCTGGGGGGGGGGGAGTGTGCATCCTTCAGGGCTTGCATAACTGTCCTAAGGCTGTTCCCTTATTTTACCTCTTTTCATCTCACAGCACCCCTGTGCGTGGTACTGCTGTTATGCCCCTTCACATCTGAGTGCCTTTGTCAAGATGGTTACAGCTAGTAAGAGACAGAAGGGTGTTCAGATGCAGGCACTGCTGCACCGGATTCCCCGTGGTGAACGTCCCTACAACACTGTCTCTGGACGTTCCCAACTCCTGTCTCTCCTACTGCTCAAGAAACATGGGCCACAAGTTTAGGAGATCTACCCTGTCACTTTCCAGGGGTCAGGGCTGAGGGTAACCTATCTCTACTGGAAATTCAGCTCTTACTGTTAGTACAGTATTATTTTGTTGTCTGACATACTTTACGATTTTAAATATTTCCTTTTGTTGAGATTTTTAATCCACTGAGGTTTCCAGGACGTATTTGGCTTGCAGTCCAAAACAACCGTTTGACACGCTGAAGAATGTTTTATCACTTCCCCAGAGAATAAAAAGTGTATTCGAGAAAGATCATTTTCCTCCTGCCCCATGACACAACACTGCTTACCTACCAACAGCTGCTTTAGGCAAAATTACATCCACTTTTAAAAATATTTTCCATGACAATGTTCTCTTTGAAAAATTAGGTCTGGTCTCCTGCCAATTGGAGATTTGATGTAACCAAAGATCTTAATCCAGCTAGAGAACTAAATTCACTGAAAACAGAAAGAAAACTTTCACAAATGTGCTGTTTGCATTCCTACCATGAAATAAGATCTGACCTAGTACTTATCTGGGAAGAACTCCCACCAGAGCTGTGGAAATCTTGTTTCATGATCGGAAATCTTGTTTGAGAAAGAAACCACTCTGCTCTCTGTCCAACAAGACGGACTCCTTCGTTTCCTGATGTTCTCATGTTAATCCCCAAAGCACGACTGGCTGGTAAACAGCACTGGCTGGGAGGAAGGGATAGAAGTTCTAGAGAGTAAATGGAGACCATGTGAGGTGCTGGACTCCACCAGTGATTTCACCGTGAATCATGTGTTTTTTGTTTTTGTTTTTGTTTTTTTCTTCATGGTCTGAGCTCCAAAATGAGCAAGACAAGTTAAAATTTCTCAGAAATTGTAAAGAATAAAACGGTTATAATCTCTGAAATATCAGGTGACATTTGGCATTCATAAGGTCACCCTTTTCTGGGAAAACTTGAATCCATGTTGAAGTGCTTTGGAAACTCTGAAATGATATTCCTAAGAGCCACCCAAAGGGATGTCTGGGTGGCTCAGTCGGTTAAGCATCTGCCTTCAGCTCAGATCATGATCTCAGGGTCCCAGGATCAAGCACCATGTTAGGATCACTGCTCAGTGGGAATTCTGCTTCTCCCTTTCCCCCTGCTTGTGCACTCTTTCTCTCTCAAATCAATAAATAAAATCTAAAAAAAAAAAAAAAAAAAAGAGCCACCCAAAAGAGTTAAAGGGGAGAAAGGAAATAATCCTTGAAGTTATTAAAGAGCTGCGACATTTAAAAATGTTTCTTTGCTAGTCTCATATTTCAAGATATACTACGAAGCTATAATAATCAAAACAATATGGTACTGGCACAAAAACAGACATGTAGATCAATGGAACAGAATAGAGAGTCCAGAATCAATGGAAGAGAATAGAGAGTCCAGAAAGAAATCCATACTACACATCAATTAATCTATGACAAAGAAGGCAAGAATATACAATGTATATTGTATACACAATATACAATTAGGTCTGGTTTTCTTCCAATTGAAGATTTGATGTAACCAAAGACCTTAATGCAGCTAGAGAACTAAATTCATGCTGTCCCTTCAACAAAAGGTGCTGCCTAAACTAGATAGCCACATGCAAAAGAATGAATCTGGACTGCTTTCTTATACCATACACAAAAATAAACTCAGAATGGACAAAAGACCTAAATGTGAGACCTGAAACCATAGAACTCCTAGAAGGAAACACAGGCAATCATCTTTCAGACATTGGCTTTAACAACATTTTTCTACATATGTCTTCTCTGGCAAGGGAAACAAAGCAAAAATAAACTTTTGGAACTACACCAAACTAAAAAGCTGTTGTGCAAAGAAAGAAACCAACAAAACAAAAAGACAACCCATGGAATGGAAGAAGATATTTGCAAATGGCATATCCAATAAGGGGTTAATATCCAAAATATATGAAGAAATTATACAACTCAACTCCAAGAAAAGAAATAATCCTATAAAAAAAATGGGCAGAAGACATGAACAGACATTTCTCCAAAGAATACATTCGGTCAGCCAACAAACACATGAAAAGATGCTCAACATCACTTATTAGGCAAATGCAAATCAAAACTACACTGAGTTATCACCTCACACCTGTCAGAATGGCAAAAATCAAAAACCCAAGAAACAAGTGTTGATGAGGATGTGGAGAAGGAACCCTCTTGCACTGTTGGTGGGAATGCAAACTGGAATAGCCACTGGAGAAAACAGGATGGAGCTTCCTCAAGAAGTTAAAAATAGAACTATCCTAACATCCAGTAATTGCACTGCTAGATATTTACCCCAAAATACAAACATTAATTTGAAGGGATACATGCATCCCTATGCTTATAGCAGCATTATTTACAATACCCAAATTATGGAAGCAGTCCAAGTGTCTATCAATAGATGAATGAATGAAGAAAAAAGTGGTATATATACACAATGGAATACTATTCAGTCATAAAAAAGAATGAAATCTTACCGTCTGCAATGACACAGAGCTGGAGAGTATTATGCAAAGCAAAATATGTCAATCAGAGAAAGACAAATACCATGTGACTTCACTCATATGTGGAATTTAAGACAAATGAACAAAGAAAAGACACAAACCAAAAAACAGACTCTTAACTCTAGAGAACAAACAGATGGTTACCAGAAGGAAGGTGGGTGGAGGGATTGGTGAAATAGGCGATGGGGATTAAGGAGGGCACCAGGTGTTATATGGAAGTGTTGAGTCACTATATTGTACACCTGAAACTAATATAACATTTTATGTTAACTATACTGGAATTTTAAATAAAAAAAAGGATCCTTCCAGCTCTAGTGTTCAGTGTTTCTTAGAAAAAAAAAATGGGCACAGGAACTTAAAAAAGCATTATTACGAAGAAGACATACAGATGGCCACCAGACACATGAAAAACTGCTCAACATCACTAGTGATCAGGGAAAATACAAATCAATACCTTGGGATATCACTTTATACCTGTCAGAATGGCTAATATCAAAAGGACGAGAAGTAACAGCTGTTTGTGAGGATATGGAGAAAAAGGAACCCTCGTGCACTGTTGGTAGGAATGTAAATTGGTGCAACAAGGTTGGAAAAATGTATGAAGATTCCTCAGATTTAAAAATAGAAATACCATGTAAGACAATAACTCCACTACTGGATATTCACCAAAAGAAAAGAAAAACATAATTTAAAGAGATATATGAACCCCTTTATTGCAGCAGAGCCAAGATATGGAAGCAATCCAAGTGTCCACTGACAGATGAAGGGATAAAGATGTGGTATGTGTATACCACGGAGTATTAGTCATAAAAAAGACAGATCTTGTCATTTGTGACAACATGAATGAACTTATACTGAAGTAAGTCAGACTGTGAAAGATAAATACCATAGGATTTTACTTATATGTGGAATCTAAAAAACAAATGAACAAACAAAAAGCAGAAACAGACTCATAAATATAGAAGAGAAATTGGTAATTGCCAGAGGGAAGTGAGTAGGAGAAAGGGCAAAAAATAGTTGAGAGTAGGAGGTACAGGCTTCCAGTTATATTTGCAAATGGCATATCCAATAAGGGGTTAATATCCAAAATATATGAAGAAATTATGCAACTCAACTCCAAGAAAAGAAATAATCCTATAAAAAAATGGGCAGAATCCCTAGGGCTGTAGAATCACTGTGTTGTACACCTAAAACTAATGTAATACTGTGTCAACTACACTTCAAACAAAAGTTTCTGGGCTTTCAAAATACTCATAGTTTTAGAAACAATTCTTAAAAGAATGGTCTATATCCTAATTGTTCCATTAGGATGTAGCATAGAATTCTCTATTTGTATAAACAAATAATATACATCTGCTGATGCATGATATAGAATAACCAAATTCATAATACGGGGCTATCTTTTTTATCATCATGGACTTGAAAACAATACCCTCTGATATCTTTCTCATCATACTGTTTCTATTACTACTTTTCTATATCCTGGTCTCTGCTTCTTTTTTCTATCCTCCCTCCATCTCAGAACAAATCAAAGAATACAAGATATAATTTTGTTATGGCTGTTTGCCTTGTAAGCCCCTTCTCAAACAGATGCCTTTTCTGTACATGGTGAGAGAAGACAGAGACTCTCAGAAAACTAAGACTTCAAAAGCAGATGCATTCATAGAGGAAGCAGAATAGTTCCAGGGAGGAGGTGAAAGGGTTATGAATAAGGAGGGACTCAATGGGTACGGTCTGTGTTTGGGACGAACAGGTTCTTTAAAAGCACAGTGGTGATGGTTGTACAACATTGTGAATATATTTAATTCCACGGAATTGTGCACTTACAAATGGTTAGGATGGTAAATTTATAGGTTACCCTAGTTAAAAAAAAAAAAAAAGAAAGAAAAAAAGAGGGGAAAAAAGCAGATGCAGCACACAATCTCTTGCAGACATGACCAATTTATTCCGAAAATTCAAATTTCAGTTTGGCAAAGTATATCCAGGGACAGAGCGTTTGGGATAGTCATTTCATTGGAAGCAATCACATTTTCTAGAGCTAAATGTCCATGGGGTAGTATCTAAAAGAAAGAAAGCCAAACTTTAAAAAATAATTTAGTGTGTGTGGGATGATCATCATAAATATTTGCAAAGTCAACAAAACAATCAGCTTATACAACCAAGGCATGAGAAATGCTTATGCTAGTAGTACTCTTTTATTCAATTTAGTTCAACATAAAGTAAGCACCTAATTTATTCAAGACACTGGGCTAGCTGCTGGGGTTGAGGTGGAGATACAAAAATCACCAAGACACAATCCCTGTCCTTAGGAAGTTTACAACAACACATATAAAAATGAGTACTATAGGTGAGGTATAAAATAACTGCTCTAAAAACATGGAGGAGAGTTTACTTCTCAATAGAGATTAAAGTCAGGACTCCCTTAAATTTGGTGCTGTGGGTGACACAGGATACAGCATGTCAAGTGAAGAAAGTCTGGTGTTTTACGCATGGCTTGGCGACAGGAAATGGACTAGCTCCTCTAAAGCAGCTTTAAATGTGTGAATAGGGCAGGTATTTATTTTTATTTTAATCCCTCTTGTCAACGTTAGTCCATTACGAGAGATGGACCAGAAGTGAGATCCATTAAAAAAACAGAGTTTGAGGAGGCAGGGACATGAACAGGAAACACCATATCATAGTTCAGAGTAAATTCAACCCCGTGTGTATGTACATCTAGTAGCTTAAGGAACGTCATCAAATGGGGGGTAAATCCATCTGGAGCACCACAGTTCATCATGGCAGAACATGGTGTCTCTTGTTAGACTGTAAAACTAGCTTTGGCTCTTGCCAGTGGAGGATGTAATGCTACATGGAAACTGGGAGTCCATATTTTTACGCATGAATTAAAGTCTTTAAACATTACTACGTCCTCAACCCCGCAAAAATGAAGAGAGCTTAGGAGAGAGAATTTGGGGAGAGAGAGAAAGTCGTTCTAGGCTAACAGATCTAATGATGACTTGGCATGCTGTATTTCCTATTTAAAAAATACAGGATGAACAAGTCTTTCCTGAATAACTTACTATGTGTTGAACATACCTCAAGAGGAATTTTAACGGAACATACTACTAATCAAACATCACAGTTTCTGCTTTTGTAATTTACACAAATTACCTTAATTATAATACTTTAGGGAACATTTACACAGTATGTAATGTTGTTTTAAGATTATTCATCAGCCTTAACTTCTAGAAGTTTGGCTTATATTATCCCACCCCCAAAAAAGAAAAACCCCTACTTATAAATCTCATTTTCCCACAGAATTAATTCACCATCCAACTTTAAAAATAACTTTAAAAATAAAAAAAGAGACCAATAGTAAATTGGAATGCTAATACCTGCCAGGCTTTGATAAAATAAAAATAAACAACTTACATAAACAGCACCTCATGAAACCAAAGCTTTCCTTTGAAATACAAAGTTCAATTCTTCTTGCCCTCTTAGAAACTGCTAATCAGAATCCCCCATTCGCCCCCCACTTCAATCCAGGAGCCATTCTGGTTAAGTCACTGAACACACAATATTTTTAAATTAGCATTAATAAATTATTGACATGGTACCATGAGTAGCTATTTTTAAAAACCAAAGCAAGTCAGAGGACTAGTAGAACAGATATAATAGCACACTGAAATGATTTAAAAGAAAAAAAAATTGTTAAATGTACCTTATCCTGGTCTTGTATTATTTCAAATTAAAAATCAAAGGATGAAGTATCATTTCAGACCTATATACATCAAGATGCCAGTTCTTATAAAAATGTACTTTAGTTGTAAATGCTAGGTTATGCAAAAATAAGTTTATATCAATTGTATTTAACTTCAATGAATTCCCCCCAACTCTAATATTAAAAATGTTAAAAGAACTTAAATTTTAATGGCAAAAAGTTCCTATTTTCCCCATCTATTAAAAAAAGATTTTGTTTTCCCTTATTAACATACAATGCCCTATTGTTAAGGCACAACTTTTTTAGGATAAAAATGAAACAATAGTTTAGGTTTATTTTATACAACAGTTACGAGACAGACTTTTTGTAGGCATACACTGAAAATAACACATCTCAAATTCAACCAAGATCAAAAATGAAAAATCAGTTTCTATCCAGGACCAGTCAACACATAGCCAAGATAAAGAGTTACAGCTAGAAAAACCCAAGTAGTTTCTATTTTCAACCTGCCAAGGATTGTCTCCATAAGGCCATTTTCAAGGTGTTATCAAGGAGAGGCAAGCTGGAGATATATATATATATATATATATTTTTTTTTTTTTGAGGACTAGAGGGTGGTGGCACCCCAGCTTTACTTATGCTTGTCACCTTCAAAACCTAAGTGAGATCCAATTTTTGAACATCTGAGACAGTGGCAGAGTTCCTGATCCCAAGGCTCAAGGCAGATGTTTGCTCTGCATCCTCCCTCTGCTACTCTTCCCTGGAGCTATCTTTCCTCTTTCCCACCCTCTTCTTAGCCACTGCCCCTCCCTTACTTCCTCTGACCTAATTTTCACAAGATTCAAAGGGAGCGCCCAGCAAACAGAATTTGCACAACTGTTACTTAAAACACATGAATCAAAACACTTGTTAGCTTCACCATACAACAGTTCATTTGAATGTTGATTTAAAATCAAGAAAACACACTAAAATCAGAGGAAAGAGGACAATTGAATACCAGACAAGTATGATCCACCTTGTAGGCCCTTTGTAATCTCAACTGAAATAAGGACAGAAATATGAAAACAGAAAAAGTTTTCTTAAGCAGGCTTATATACCTAATTCTCATACTTTCTGCATTTTTCATTCTGTGAAGAATGGATCTGAAGAAATGCTTTGTAAAGACAGAAGCACTAGATTAGATTTGACAGTGTAAATATTATGGTTTGGAAGGTCATTTTCCTTTACCTTTTGAGAATAGTCTTTGAGAAGTAATGATGAACCAGAACTCTGGCCCGGCTTCATCTCCCTGACCAGGAACTGAACTAGAATCTCAGTTCTACCATAAGACTTCAGCAGTCTACCTTGAGAGAGAAGTAGGTCCAGGAGAGAATTCAGGAGTTTAGTGTTGAGAAAGAATACTAGTGAAGAAAGAGGGGCAGATTTGGAAGAATATCAATGGGCTGGGGAGCCAGGGAACGAGGTAGAGATGAAGGGCAGAGCAAGGAGACAGCTAATAAACACTGAAATCACTGACACTACTGCTTTTACTAAATGTGATGTGTAAAACTCAAAGTTTAAGGGAACATTGTGCTCTAAATGAGGGCAAAGATAAAGGAAACGGAAGGGAAGACTAGGAATTGGGGAGGTGAGGCTCACTAAAAGTTCAACTCGTTATTTTTCTACATTTTAAAAGTAATTTTATGTAATTCTGGAAGATACTACATGTCTCACTTATTCATGGTGTTTTACTTTTACTGGTATGTTCTGGCACAATAATGTCTCACATAAATAAATATAAATACTGTTCTTTGTACTTATATTACTTCTGTGATGTATATCAACTTTTAGAAACAAAAAAAAAATTAAAGATTAATTTTCCAAAAAAGCACTTAAAAACCATTAGTAACTAGACTATCCCCAATAAATTATAAAAATAACACATTTAACTGTCAGCCAATATCTTAATTTTTGCACATGACACAAGCCCTTTGCAAAGTTATTATCTACATGCAGATTAATGGAATAAAAATAAAATCAAAGCAATCATGCTTGCTAATATGATCTAGTTTCATTTCCATTAAATTAGAAAGTATCCATATATTGAAAAAAAACTCCAATTAAATGCCATTTCCTAATATGCCAGCCTTCTTGCCCCATGTTTGACATATTACAATTAAAATAAATGTTTATATCATGACTCTGGAAACACTATATGCCTTTGCCATCTCTCCTGAGAAAAAATGCTCTCATTTCATTGCAAAGTAAAAAAGATGAGGTCTCTAGTATTCTGTTCTGAATCCCTAAGTCCTGTTTAAATATGAAGTGATCCAACTACCAAAACTTTGTATTTTTGCTGAACAAAATCATACCTATTGAGGCCCACTACACTATCAGGTTTGTGACCAGATGCTAGAGACTGAGTGGAAACTTGTGCATCATGCTTGATTCAGTTCCCAAAGAGCAATTCAAGGGCTTTGGAAACCGTGTAAAATGCAGACCTAAAGTTGTATGCACATTCCACCAGATGAGGATGTCCATTCTTTGGTCAATTTTACCTCCAAGATAGGAAAAGAAACCATTGTTTTAAAGAAAGAAAAGAAGACAATGAGCAAACCCCTCTCCCCCTGCTATCAGTAGGTTATAAAATATAAGGACATCTAAGTCACATGAAATAACAGTATTGTTTACACGAAATTTCAATACCACACAGAGAAATCCAACATCCCAATGAACAAACAAAGCAAGGTTCTGATTACAGTGACATAGTGAACATGCCACCACTTTTCTTTCAACCAGATTCTGCCTACTGAAATAAAACAAAAATTAATCAAAAAGTAACATTAACCTTCATTATTTTAACCTGAACAGAAACTTTAAAGTATCTTAAAATTTACTACTTTGACACTATGTTAGATCCATTTTTTAATGGTAAAAGCAACCATATATCATTCTTGATGAGAGAATCTCTACATATAAACCTGGCAAATTTTTTAAAAAGTACTAAAACAGAGCTTTTGAAAATAACGAAAGCTAGCTCAATTTATATAATATTAAATGACTCAATTAACAGAATAATTTATACTTTTATAGTGCATAATTTATCCCTACGGAGAAAGCGTACCAGAATCCTAGTGTTAACCCTGAAACCTTAATCCAAACCTTACAAGTTAAAGACTAAATGTTGGTCAGGAGGGAAAGGATGGAACCATGCATTGTCCACAGAGCAAACAAAAGCAACAGGAAGATGGCAGAAATGTTGACCCCATGGGTACAAATACACTTTTCTGTACCAAAACAAAACACACGCACACGGAAATTACAATTACAACGCAATCATCATACAGCTATACTCTCGACTAGCTGGTGAACCTGTTATTAAAATTTCAAAGAAAAAAAAAACAGGTTAAGCGTTTTCTGTTTTAATCCATAAGAAATATTCAGTAACAACAGATAAATAGAGCACTTGTTGCATATTAATGAACATGTGGCTTCTTGTGCTTTCCATCTGAATTAGAGGTAAAAACCCCCAATTACTTTAGTTTCAATGAGATACAATTGTAAAGTAGTATTAAATCTACACAAAATCAATCCTTTCTTCAGCCCAATTATGTAGGAAAGTACTAACAAATAGTGAAGATTCATGATGTTGTGTGAAAATGGTGACTCGTAACAATGTAGACTCAGCTATAGATTTTAATTCACATATATATGTGTGTGTGTGTGTATATATATATTTATATATATACACACACATATATATATTTACCTTGTGTATGACAACCGTACGAAAATAGTCTCAAAAATAAAGACAATACTTGAGACACGAAGCAACCCACTTTCCCTGATCTTGCATCCTATTACAGGGAAAAGAAGTCTCTGATGCTTCATAAATACTTTAAAAAGTTCAGGATGGCCTTAACCATGCATAGTCTCCACCGACGCTTTGAATTTGAAGCCCCCAGCGTTTCAGGCTGATTGTTCAACTCAGGAAGAGCTGTGACCTGTGATGGACTTTGCTTATTTATGTCCTGTCTTGTCTAGATCTGGGAGTTTTCTGACCAGAGCTTGGTGGTTCATTCTGATGCTAGCAAGGAGCCCTCCTTCAATGCCATCAGAACCAGTGTAACTGATTTCTTCACCACTCAGGGTAGTCATATGTCCCCCAAGGGCTTTTAAGATGGCATTCCCAGCACATATATCCCATTTTTTGATGTATGTCACATGGATATATAGATCAGCTTTTTCTTGACTCTTATCAGGTACATCCAAGAGTGCTAAAACTTTATAACCTAAAAGATAAACAAAGAATTTAGGTTACTATTCAAAAGAGTTCAAAAAGTAGCTTATTTAAGAGTACACTGTGAAAAATAACAGCACAGGACATGCCAGAGTTCTCGATACTATCTCTGCAACTGCGAAATCTAAAATTACATAAAAATAGTTTTGTTCTCCTGGTCAGTTGGTTAAGCATCTGCCTTCTGCTCAGGTCTGATCCCGGATCCTGGGATCCAGCCCTGCATCAGGGCTCCCTGCTCAGTAGGAAGCTTCCTTCTCCCTCTGCCTCTCCCCCTTCCCTGCTCATGAGCGTGCTCTCTCGCTCTCTGCCTGTGCTCTCTCACTCTCTCTCTCAAATAAATAAGATTCTAAAAAAAAAAAAACCCATTTTGTTCTTTTTTAAAAAAAAAAAGTTAACAGCATAGGGGATCCCTGGGTGGCGCAGTGGTTTGGCGCCTGCCTTTGGCCCAGGGCGCGATCCTGGAGACCCGGGATCGAATCCCACGTCGGGCTCCCGGTGCATGGAGCCTGCTTCTCCCTCTGCCTGTGTCTCTGCCTCTCTCTCTCTCTCTCTGTGACTATCGTAAATAAATAAATAAAAAAAATTAAAAAAAAGTTAACAGCATAGACATTATATTAAACTCAAATGAGTAAAAGATACATTGTAAAGTAACTTATGAAGCTATTCTCAAGTAAAACATAATAAACATCTATTAATCTTTTAAAATTAAATCTACCTTGTGGTTGTTTTCTACAGACCTATCGACGTATCACTATGTACCACTTCCTGTGGAATACTACACTGAAGCTCAATACCCACAGGTTTCATTTGGATAGCTAGAACACTGGATTTGAAAGAAGACAAAATAACACAATCTTAAGCCCTTTTTGTAATGAGGCAGAATTTTTTTTAAATTTAAAAATAAACACAGAAGAAAACAGGTCTAGAGTCTGGTTTATCCTTCCTACTGGGTATTCTGAACATTACCTTACCTAACTAACATTAACAGAGAGCTTATAAGAAAATAATGAAGTCCTACTAAGTAAGGTACATTTATATAATCACTAAATTCAAACTATTAGGCTTAAAAGTTTTAATAAGTATTGTTTTTCCCCTTATTACTGTGGTGAAAAGATTTTCAAACACACATTTCTGGCCATACTTTGTTATGTATTTGAATTAAAACACTTCTGTCATATTAAACAGCACTCAAAACAAGGGAGGGCAAATGGCCTGTGAGCCAAATCCAGGCCACACACTGTTTTTGTACAACCCTCAAGCTATGAATGTTTTCTTTGTATTTTTAAAGGGTGGTAAATAAAACAAAAATCCAAGAATAGTATGCAAGGGAGTCCACACGTGGCTCATAAAGCCTAAAATATTTACTATCTGGCCTTTCAGAAAAAATAAGCAGACCCCTGATCAATAACACAGTAATAAAATACTGCAGAATACTGTAAGCTGGGTGGCCACCAGACTCTGGCTCATCCCATACATGCAAGCTGGAGTTCAAAGGTGTTAAAAGTACCCAGGGATTAGCCATTCTAATAACACTTCTGGTGACTCCTGGCATCTTTCTATCACATGAAACATCGTAATGTGCTTGATCTCCCTTCTTTCCCTGACATTCCTACAGTTAAGCTAACAGCACAACTATTTTGAAATTAGATCATATATAAAACCACTATCAATGGCACATCACTGACATGAGGATGCTTTTGTAGTATTTGAGGAACAGAAGTCACTGTTGTGAGACTATTGTCCCTCCTGTGAGGTTGTTTCTAATAAGAAGGCATGTGGGACTTGAAATCCCACCCTAGAAAATGAAGTAGGAGACTATATCTGTCTGCAAAGCACGTCTAGCCTTACTTTTTGCCCAAGCACAGGACAACCAACTCCTTCTTCCAATGTAAGCCTTGACCATGCTGGGGACACTGGACACACAGGGGAGTAGGCACGTACCAGCACCACCAGCCGGGATAATTGTAGTCTGGTTTCCAAAAGTCTGAAGAGCAACTTGTTTGACCATTCCTGAATGCGAACGTGACACAATGATCTTTGGGGTCTTCTCATTGTACGAAGTGCGGGCTTTCACATTGGACCCACCATCTACCATCGCCCAAGCTGAAAAACAAACATAGTATGCATGAAAAGCACTGAAGCTTTCTGAAATGGGAACAAAGTATCAAGAGTTAACTGACAAGATCCCTTTCCACAGAACTACTTGTATCACCCCCCCAAAACAGAAATGCTTATTTTTTTCCTGAGAACGAGTAATATTTAATATTTTTTACATTAAAATAGGCAAATATTAAGACAAACTAAAAAAAAAAAAAAAAAAAAAAAAAGCCATGTGATCCTGCCCAGCCAGAGATAATGACTACTAAAAACTTGGCTTAAGAACTCCTAGGTCCCAGGGATCCCTGGGTGGCGCAGCGGTTTAGTGCCTGCCTTTGGCCCAGGGCGCGATCCTGGAGACCCGGGATCGAATCCCACGTCGGGCTCCCGGTGCATGGAGCCTGCTTCTCCCTCTGCCTATGTCTCTGCCTCTCTATGTATCTCATGAATAAATAAAATCTTTAAAATAAAAAAAAAAAAAAAAGAACTCCTAGGTCCCAGAGCTCCCTGTGAGGTGCTGAGCTCTCACTGGGATTCACTGCAACTCAACAGCGCTCGTACATAATCTAATCTGGCTTCCCTCCTCTCTTACACAAATTTGATCCCAAGGGCATTCTTTCCTGAACATCCTGTGTGCTAATCTCCATCTCAAAGTCTGGCTCCTGGGGAATTCAATTTGTGACAACCTAGGACAGAAGCACAACTCTGTTACCCTGGATAATTCAAAACTTAAAAATAGGTTTTTCTCCTAACTACCTCTATTTTTTATACATCCATGGTTTTTCACTTACTTGCATATTGGATCAATCTCCTAAAGAGCTTTATAAATATAAAACAGCTAAAGAGGTGAGTGAAGTTTACATATCTACTATATCAGAGAATATAAAAAGAAAATGCTCTAGACTTCAAAATACAACAGAAATTTGTAAGGTGAGGAGACCCTAGAAATGGTTTGCAATGTTTTTCTAGGCTTGGAAGTTATCTTCATTGACTACCAAGCTACACAAGAAAATATACTTACTCAGTATTATCCCAACTAGACTGTTGTTCTAGCAGTCACTCATTAGAGAGTAAAACAGTCCACCATGGCTAGCAACGAAAGCCGCTGCATTACCACTTACTCCTGGTTGCAGGAAAACAATAAAAAAAATGAAGAGTGTCTGGGTTTCTGGGTGACCCAAGGATGATGGCAGTCCCCTGGATCCCTCTCACACTTCTGTCTGAAGACCACACATAGCCATAAGGAGAGCAACACCCTTATCAAGAGCTAAAGAATGAGCAGGAGATGAAAAACAGTCATAAACACAAATAAGAAGGAAGGGAAGTAAATACTGAAGATCGATTGGTAGAGTAAGTGCCAAAGCTGACCCGAGTGTGGGGAATACGGCAGGAGCCGCACAGAAGTGCCAAGAGGCTGGAGGACTCTCAGCAGTGGTAGAACTCCGAGAACAACAGTCAAGATTTCCTCCCAGAAGGAAAGGGTCACAACTAAAATGAGAAATACTGAAAGTAGGTCTGAGACATGGCAAAAGAGCAGCGACAAGAGGAGACATGGAGAAGACACAGAGCCAAAGTGAAGTCCTGACAACAGACCACATGACATCCAACATCTTTCAGAAAGTCTCTCTATGAGAGACAATTGGAAGACAGCAAACAGAACTAAGAAAAAGAAGAGGTTAAAGATAAGGGCCTTCCTGAAACAAGACAGGATCGAACAAGACAGAAGAATGATGAAAACAAAACAAAAAAAAAGATGCCTAAAAATAAAGATAATGGTTTCCTTGCTCTAACAGAAAAGAAAGTTCTTGAACGAGAACAACCCAAATTCCTTTTCTCCAGCCACCTTCCCACCAACTGCACAGTGGCCAGCCCAAATGGGAATAAGAAATCTGAACAACTGCAATGTCCACTGAAAAGTAGAAGAAAACACAATGAATGACAGTTAAAATATTTCAGGCTACTTGAAAATTCTATAAAGCAGAATAAAACTATAATACAACATTCAAAGATGATTAAAAATAATAAGCAACAACAAAAGAACATTGTAGAACAAAAAAACAACTCAGGAAAGATAAATAAAAAGGAAGATATGAAATTGGAACTCACATAATACAGGAAAGAAACCACAAACAATAACGACAAAAATAATCACTTAAGACTTAGCACTAGATCACAGGATACACAGAAAAGCAACAGATCGGTCCAAAGCATAGCAAGCAATGAGAAAAGCAAAAGAAAGTAAGTGAAACAAACAGATAAAAGGGACCAGAGAGAAAGTAATAGAGACAGAAGTCTGTGAAAGAGTCAATACACATATATTAGGAGTCCCCAAAAAAGAAAGAATGAAACAGAACTAATCTTTAAAACTTTGATTCAAAAGAATGTTCCTGAAATAAAAGGACTTGAATGTCCACACTGAGAGACATACTTTGTAGATATCTGCCCAGAATGCCAACTCTGAATCTGAGATATATCATAGTTCTATTATTACACTTTCAAGATAAAGCTCTTTGGCATTCCAGGCAAAAATACCAAGCTACTTACAAAGGAAAGAAAATCAGATTATCAGCTTTTCTGCCAGCAAGATTCAACATGCACACAACACAGATATTACATAGGTTCAACAGTTTCTACCAGTTAACCAAGAAACAAGAGTGTACAGTGGGTAAAATAGAGCCCTACTAAAATTCCTGTCTATTGGGAACTTTCAGAATATGACTTCATTTGGATATAGGGTCTTTGCAGATGTAATTCAAGCTGAGGTCATACTGGATTCAAGTGGGCCCTAAATTCAATAATTGGTGTTCCTGTAAAAACAAGAAACAAATACCAAGAGAATGTAAAGTAAAGGCACAAACTGGAGTGATAGGTCTATAAACCTAGGCATGTCAACAAACGCCGGGAGCTGCCAGAAGCTAGAAGAAGCAAGAAAAGATTCTTCCCTTGAGCTTTCAAAGGGAGCATGACACTGCCAACAACATAATATCAGACTTCTGGCCCTTAGAACTGTGAAAAAACAAATTTCTATTGTTTTAAACCTTCTAGTTTGTGGTAATTTATTAGAGCAGCCCAAGGATAGAGGGCTACACCAAAGAGTTTGTAAGCAATTGAGAGTCTTTCAAGAATCAAGGCTACAGAAAAAGCTTTTAACGTGTAAGAACAGGTATGACCTCGATGAGCTAGCTCTCCTAAAGTAATCTATTAGAGGACAAGCTTTTATCCAACTGAAGGATGACTGAAGAACTCTTAGCAAAAGCAGTGTTGGTCAGCACTGAATAAATTTAATTGTGGATTTAAAAGGAAACCAAAGATAGGAATAAAGGTGGAAGAATAAAAGTGTGTACGTGTTATCTTACACTTGATTGGTGAGAGTCAAAGGGTATCATTTAAATCTGAAGAGTTGAGGAGGAGAAACACATTATCAAAAAAGGTATAACTGATTAAAATGGGATGGTAGTCAGGTAGGCTAAAATGAGCAGATTTCACTGTTGCTCACAGGGGAGAACCAACAGACGAGACCTAACCTAAAGGACCATATAATGGCATTTTAACAGAAAGATATATAAAAAGGTGTTAGTGACAGCAAGCAATGAGAAGAATAGACTGAACTTAAAAAATAATGCCTGTAGTTTGCATTGCACTGGATATACAAAACTCTGTGAGATCTTAAATTTATTTTTTTTTAAAAAGGGAAAAAAGTCTCCTCTTCCCTGAAAAAATAACATCTGTACCCCCTGGAGGTAGTTTTTACTCAAAGGCCTTACTTAGAAATTCGTGAAGAAGTTAAACATGTATTTTGTCTTTCTATTAGGAACTACCTTTCAGGATAAACACATAACCCCAGTTGATGAAGAAATTTCTCAAAAGAAGAATTCTAGCTAATATATGTAGGAAAAACAACAGGATTAGAAAATCCCATTTCAGACTATAAGGGAGAGGAGGGAAACTGAGTGGGGAAAAATTAGAGAGGAAGACAAACCATGAGAGACTCCTAATTCTGGAAAACAAAGGGCTGCGGAAGGGGAACAAGTTGGGGGAAGGGGTGACTGGGTGACAGGCACTAAGGAGGGCACTTGATGGGATGAGCACTGGGTGTTACACTATATGTTAACAAATTGAATTTAAATTTTAAAAAAGGAAAAAAAAATAAGAAAATCCCATTTCACATCTTTAATAGATCTTAAAACTATTACGCGAAACGTTTAATAGAACCCTGATTTCAAATGGTTCCAAAATATTTCTCCAGATACCTGCTAGCAGCAAGAGAAGCAAAATAATTTATAACAGAGATCTGGTAGTGACCACTTTAACTATCTTATAGCATCAATAATAATGAGAAAAGATAATTACATGTCATATAAAATGATGCAGGAGGAAGTGCACAAAGGATATCTACAACATATTCCTGACAAAGATCCTTAACCTTAATCCAATCAAGGTTTCAGATCTAATTTTCACTTTATAAGAAATAGACGATGAAAAGTAAACAAGTTAAATGACACTCTGAGGAAATAATCAGAAGAATCCAAAAAGCAGAACATTATGTAATAAGTAACTTGATCTCAACAAGTCAATGTCATGAGGAAGAACAGGACTAGAGGTTATTCTAAAATAAGAAAATATAACACAGCAACCAAAAAAATGCATGTCATTTGACTGGATCTTGGATTGAAGTAACCAGTTGTAAAACCCACTCCAGAAACAACTAAGGGTGGGCAGCCCGGGTGGCTCAGCAGTTTCGTGCCGCCTTTAGCCCCAGGTGTGATCCTGGAGACCCAGGATCGAGTCCCATGTCAGGCTCCCTGCATGGAGCCTGCTTCTCCCTCTACCTGTGTCTCTGCCTCTCTCTCTGTGTCTCTCATGAATAAATAAATAGTAAAATCTTAAAAAAAAGGGGGGGGGAAATAAATGTTACTTTTATTATATTCATAATAACATTATAAAATAATAGTATTACATTAACACTATATAAAAAGATGCAAAGTGAAGTACATAGGGGTAAAATGTCACAATCCTTGTAATTTTCTTTAAAGTACATGAAAATAAAGAAGGAAGCAAATATACAGAAATGTTCAACTATTAAATCTAAATGAAAGAGCACACGAAAATTATGTACAGTTTTGTTTGAAATTATTCAAAATAAAAGTTAAAAAATGAGAAAGAGAAGAAAAAAATAAAGTATCTGAATTCTTTTTAGAAATGATCAGAAAAAACACGGTTTTACTAAGCAGTGAATTTACAGTGCTCCATCTCTAGAGGTCAGTATTGTGTAAGAGAATAAAGACAGCATATCTCAGTAGATAGTATCAGAAAAATTTTAGGTAAGAATTGCTAATTTAGTATTTTTAAAACATATTTCATGTTATAGAATCTCGATAAATCCTGTCCTAACATGTATATGGAAAAATTATTTCAAGCACTTTAAAAAAAAATCAGTAGGTGCTTATGAAATAAATAATTGATGATGAGGTAATCATGAAAACATAAAATAGTTAGCAGAATGTGTTTATTCTATCTGTAAGATATGCTAAAAAAAAGTACATGGGAAATAAAAAGTGGTTGGTACTTTGCTACCAACTTCAGACATTATAACTTATTTCTAATAGCTACAAATTTCCACTGCCTGGATATCTCACACTCACATATTTATACATTACTTTGGTAAAATACCTGCTGCTTCTTAGAATTTCAAACTCAATTACTTCTAATTAAGTCTGATAAGGATTTTGATCAGTTTTGCTCTACCTATTACCACCAGCAATACCATCTAGCTCCCATTATAGTCAAGTGTAGCTCAATTCTGGTAAGCATATAATACTTGATAGTTGGTACTCTGCCAACATCAATATACAGTCTGGATCTGTAAATAACAGTCCAGAAAGAGGACACAAGCCAAACAAACCTTCGATCCAGGAATAGAAGGTCCACCCACACCTAATTAAGGACTTATTGATTATTCTAGAATGTTTGCTGACTAGCAAGCACCTTCCCAATTCTAGCATACTGCACAACTCAGCTCCATCACAGAATAGGGCATTTTATTATAGCTTACAGAAACCATCTGGAACACAACTTGTTCCTAAGTTAGAAACTTTTGGCTTTTTTATTTTAGAGGAGGTAAGACTCTAGAGGGAAAGGATACACAGTCTTATGGAATAATTTTTTTTAAAATGGGCATTTTATAATCCTTATTATTCCCATCCTTAAAATGAACAGATGTGGAAATCAGGGCCCAAAGAATGTGAATCTCTTTGCCTATCCAGTAACAACTTCCTTTGCATTTCCTTTATTACGATTCTAATTCTCTGGAGTAGCAGGCTGTTTGTAGCTAAGTGCACCATGTGACACTTGGCCAAAGAGATCAAGCAGAGGACTTCAAGCTACTCTTTCCTAATGCAAAGAATATCTGGGATAGATCTTTTGTCCCTCTTCTTTCCCCTTTCTTCCAGCCTGGAAGAGAGCCATGGAAACTGGAAGCACCCATCTTTCTAAGCATGCAAACAAAAAGCTACCTTCTAAGAAAAAAAGAAAAGGAGTCAGGTGTGTAACAGTATCATAAAAGCCACTGAATTCCCCTGCCCTTTGTCCATCTTACCAGGTGAGAAAAATAAAACCTATACTTGTTTAACTATTGTAATCAGACTTATTTTGTATGCAGCTAAATGCAACCCTAATTGATATAGACAGGGAATGAGGAACACTGCCAAAGAATGAGTCAACTATACTACAATTAAAAAAAGAAAAGAAAAAAAGTGAGAGACTTCAAAGACTTAAACTCAAGACCTGTACTTAACTTGTTATCTGCCCATTTTCTCTTTCTTTAATTGAAAGCCACCATAATTACTCTTTTATATATTCTTTCCAGAGTTATCTTGAGGCTGAAATGAATTTATGCCAATACATTTCATAAACTGTGGAAATACTAAACAAATGTGAGATATTAATAAGCAGTGGTTAGTGCTTGCTCTAACATTATAAACTGTGGCTTTCATATGAACTGCTAAGCCCCTTTTCTCATTTATAAAAAAGGACAATAACAATATTTTTCTTCATCACACAGTTATCACAAGGTTTAAATTAGATAACTTCATTTACTGCAAACGATTAACCACTATCTGACCGAATGTTAGGAATTATGGAGTTATTATGGAAGTAGTGTGATATACTGATTTGCATAAAATTCCTGAGGTTGCCTCCTCTAATTTAGCTGGATGACCCTGAGGAATGTATCAAAATTCTGAGTCTCATTTTCTCATCTGTAAGTGGTTGTATTAGTAGTAAGTGTACCCTTCCTCATGCGTTATACACTAAGTGTAGCAATACTTCTAAGTTAAGTGATACTCCAATATCCACCTGCTTTATTTTCTCTAAGTGACAGAACCCCTGAACTGGATGCTTGGATGGCTACTGAAAATAAAGATCACATTTCTTAGCCTCCCCTGCAGCTGGGTTCAATAAAGTTTTTGGTCAGTGGGATGTGAGCTGAAGTGATGTGTGTAACTTATAGGTCAAACCCCTAGAATGTCCTCCTTGTCTCCCTTTTGATCCTCTCCATTGGTGAAATGCGTAGAGCCATCCTCAGTCATGCAGAAGAGGGTAACAAGATTTAGTACAATGAAGCAGCAAGAGAGAATAGCCTGAGTGCCTAGACTGCTTCCACATAGGCTGTTAGAGAAATCAATTATTTTGTCCAACCTCTGGTATTTGGTACAATTTATTACAGCAGCCTAAATTAGCAGCCTAACCTATACCCCCACTTATTCAGTAAGGATTAAAGGAAACATGTGAAAGCAGTCCACAAACCACAAAGCAATTATAATTAACTTTAAGGCACACTGTCACAGTAAAGACATAAATCTTTCATGGCTTGTCAAATTGCCAACTGTAAGAACTATCTGAATTATGAAAAGATGATAAAAGGTCAGATAACACAAAGCAGAGTTGGTCCTGAAATGCAGAGCCAATAGTCAAGTACATGGTTCAGCCTATCTCAGAGGAGCTGGAATTTGGGATGCAATCAAAAATTAACCTTGTCTCCATTTCTGTCCACTTGACAGCCAGCCTTTTTTGTGCAGTGTCAGCCACACCACTGAGACACAGTAGAGAAGGGTGGAGTGAATGACAGAACTGGATGGAGGCTGGGTGGATTTGTTTCCTAGGGCTGTCATGAAAAATTACCATAAACACAGTGGCTTAGAAGGAGAAAAATTTATTTTCTCACAGTCTGGAGGCTAGATGTCCAAAATCCAGATATTGGTATTGGGAGGGTTTATCCCTTCTGGAAATTCTAAGGAAGAATTCACTGCATGCCTTTTAGCTTCCAGCAATCTTTGGTGCTCCTTGGCTTTTACGTATCACCCTAATCTGTACCTCCTCCACCATCCCATCCTCTTATCCCCTGCATGTCTCTGGAATCTGGGTTTCTCTCATCCAAGTATTAACCAGGCCCGACACTGCTTAGCTTCCGAGATCAGATGAGATCAAGCGCATTCAGGGTGGTATGGCTGTAGATGGAACCTGGATTTCTTATAAGGACACTCTCCATGATCTCATCCGGATACCTACCTTAATTACACTGGTAAAGACCTAACTTCCAAATAAAGTCACATTCTGAAATTCTGATTGTTATTAGATTATGGTCCACCAAAATAAATGTTGAAGTCCTAATCCCCAGAACAGAAGAATTTGTCCTAATTTGGAAATGCAGTTATTGTAGATGTAATTGGCTAAGATGAGGCCATGGGGGCTAGGGTGGAATCTTACTCCAGTATGACTGGTGTCTTTATAAGAAGAGAACTGACACAGAGACACAGATACATGGGCAGAATGTCATGAGGTGATGAAGGCAGAGACTGGAGTGATGTGTTCACCAGTCAAGGAACACAACAGACTCATGTTAAACTATTAGAAACTAAGAGAAAAATACGGAAGATTTCTCCCTTACATGAGGTTTCAGAGAGCATGTCTCTGCCAACACCTTGATTTTGGACTTCTAGCTGCAAAAACTGTGTTAGACTACATATCTGTTGTTTAAAGACACAGTTTGTGGGTTTTCTTTTTGTTTTTATGATAGCCCTAGGAAAATAATAAAGGGGTGAACATGAATTTGAGGGGGGGATTATTCAACCCATGAGACGCCTTGTCATTAAGGCTGTTTTCAATGCCAGCACTGGCAAAATGGATACATACTGTCACCATCAAGAACCTCATGATCTGGGCAGCCCAGGTGACTCAGTGGTTTAGCACCGCCTTCAGCCCAGGGCATGATCCTGGAGACCCAGGATAGAGTCCTGCGTCAGGCTCTCTGCATGAAGCCTGCTTTTCCCTCTGCCTGTGTCTCTGCCTCTCTCTCTCATGAATAAATAAATAAAATCTTAAAAAAAAAAAAAAAACTCATGATTTTAGAGAATAGTGGAGCCAAAAGGCCATAATCCTTGCCCCCATGTTCTTGATGGGAATTGCCAATTAAAAGTATGAGGAGTCCTTCTAGACTGTCAGTGGTATAGCTTACACCACTCACTCTTTCCCTCAACTTCACCATAATAAGTCAGCATCATTCTGGACTTGTACCACAGACCGCACTATCACTTCTATTAAGACTATGGCTAGCCTCTCTGGCAAACTACAGTATAATGGCTGTGGTGATACCAAAATGTCATGCCAGTATCCACTAGCACCGGAAGGCTCTGGGCAAGGTCATCCTGAGCTGCATGGGAAACTCTTTGGCATGGTGTTCCACACTGCCAACTCCCAACGTTGACGATCAAAGATCTGACCTGCCATCTGCACAAAGCTAACAAACATGACTACATCAAGAAATGGGATAGGCAAAGGTCAAATGGAACTCTAAAGAATGCCCAGAGATACACTATGATTAGCCTGATAAATAAGACTTTCACCATTAATACCATCGAATTTTGACACTGAGGCTGCCAACTTGCCATTTCCCTTAACCACCACAGTATCAAGCTCGTTTCCTAACATGACAACAGATTTGGCTAAGGCCACTTGATAGTGGATCTCAGAATCCACATGGAATCCAATGTGTAAGAGCCCTGGGCCTTATCCCCAGCAACAGCACAAGAGAAACAGAGAGAGAACTCAGCTGCTGGGAAGTCTGTGCCCGACTGTATTCCTCAATTCCTCAACACTAACTATTTCTTATTGTCAGTCACAGTTTCTATCCTCTAAAGAAAGTTTAGGAAGTTTTGCTTCATCATATATTATCATTACCAACAAGAAAATCCTCACTGTATCCAATGAGAGGATAAGGTAAGGTAGGGGATTGACTTTAATAATTACTGAGCTACAGCTAAGATTCTGACAGGATAGTAAGTACTATAGCAAATGACTTAATAGCATTAACTCTTAAAAGCTCTAGTGCATCTCTTACCTGTATATTCAGAAAATGGTTTATGTATTACTCCTAGCACAGGTTTACCATTCACAGCCACGCACACCATAGTAGTGACATACTTTCGAAGATCCTCTATGAGGAAAAAAGACGACAAAAAACAGTAACAAAATTATTAAAATAAATAATTTAAAATTTTAGTTTTGAATTTAAGAATCAAGTCAAATAATTAGAACAGTCCCTGTCCCTGCACAAGGGATGCACTCACTAAATATTACCACTATTATATGATGCGGCCAATTTTGGTCTAGGAAAATTTTTTATTGAAAAAAGCCCTCAATATTCCATATTTCTATTACTTACTTTAGCAAAATATTTTCTAATTTTTACTATTAGACACCTAGGTCTTCCTCCTGTTCTCCAAATAGTTACCTACTGAGTGTCTATTATGGGTCAAGTTCAGTGCTTAAGGACGAGAATACAAAGATGAAAAACCAGAAGGCCCCAAATTAAGAGGACTTACCATCTAGAAGGAGTTCACATAGATAAGCAAGTAACTTTACCATATACACCAAAGGAACAGAGAAAAGGGAGGAATTAGATATCTCTCGGTAAGAAACTAAGCATAAGAGAGGAGCTACAGAAATGAAATCTGAGCTAGGATTTCAGGTAAAAAAAAAAAAAAAAAACAAAGAAAATGGGGGTGAAGGCAGTAATTCTGTTTTGCTACTTAATTACTCCTGGTGCCTAGGACTTACTATTTTGAATCCCAAAGATAGATGTATATGTAATAAAACCTAAGTTCCCCAAATCACAAGTAAATATTGTATCCTGCCTATATAAATAAATACTGAAACTCACATCTCAATATATAACTCAATATACAAACAAATACCTCAATACATAGGTGTTCAATAGGAACCATTTTATTGTTGTGACTGCTAAAAATGTCCCTTCACTAAAGGGTCAGTGATAGAATGAATCACTATCAGGAAGAGAAGTATGCCACAATATGGTAGTTTTGAGGTCAGGGGAAAGGTTGAGAATAAATGACCCAGTCCAACAGTTTCATACCACACTGCATTAATCCAGCCAATTGGATTAAATTAAATTCTAATTGGAAAAGCTGTGTAAGACTGGTAAAGTATATACCACCAAGTATACACTACTTGCCTTTGTTCTCATTTGCCAATATATAATGGCATTCAAAAGCTTGATCAATTTTAATGTAAAGTCACCTGTATATTCCTGGGTAGCATCAAGTGGATCAATCCAGACAGTAACACTTTCTGCCGGCACTTCTTTAGGGGTGGCTATTTCCTTTAGGATGTCCTCAGGAATCTTATGATCCCATAAGATAACCTCCTGATCAGCTGCATCCACATGTTCCTCAGTATTTATCTGCACCAAAAATAGATGACAATTAAAAAAATTTACATGGAAAAAACACCACCTGAGAAAATACAAAAGAGGAAAAACATTTTAGACCAAATCACATAAACTAAAACTAGATAAATCAGTATTTTTATTTTGAAGTATTTTATTGCAAAAAGGAAACCTATTACATAAAGAGATTCCAGCAACATCTTGTCATCAAGTACTTAACAATCTAATATTCAAGTTTAGCTTGTTGCCTAAGACAGAGAATCCAAATATAGAGAAATAGAAACTAAGAAACTATTTGAAGCTTAGTGATATTTATAAAAAAAATAGATTTAAAGTGCTAAAATAGACAATATCACGAAACACGGAACATAATCAACTATTAAGAGGAGGAGAAAAGTGACAATGGACTTAAAATATATGCCTTAAAAAAGAAAATTCATGAACTCTGAGAGACACAATGTCCTAGAAAAGTAATCATCTAAAATAAACCTTTAGGGCAGCCCCGGTGGCACAGCGGTTTGGCGCCGCCTGCAGCCCGGGGTGTGATCCTGGAGACCCGGGATCAAGTCCCACATTGGACTTTCTGCATGGAGCCTGCTTCTCCCTCTGCCTGTGTCTCTGCCTCTCTCTCGCTCTCTCTGAATGAATAAATAAATCTTAAAAAATAAATAAATAAATAAAAATAAAATAAATAAATCTTTAATTAATAAAAAAACTGAAAATAATGAAATAGATAACAAGCTAGTAAATTACAAAATGTAAACAAAGCTGAAATGGGTAATCCAAAGGGACAAAAACAAAACAAAACAAAAAACTGTCTTCTCTTCATTATAAACCAAAGGTATGTCACAGAATAAAATGCTAAAATCAGATTTTCTCTTTTTATTTGCTAGGAAACAAAATTAAAATATAAAATAATTCTGATTCTCAACAAATATATAGAAGGGGTGAGTAGAGAATCACTTCTTTCAACAGTGAGCTTCTCAATGAATACTTAAAATATATTTTGTTTTATAAAACATTGATTTAAGTTAATGTGTTAGAATTGTATTTACTTCTAAAAATAAGGATGTACCAATAAGGTGACTGCGTCAGTTCTTAGAGGTTAATAACAGACTATCAACCATACTCAAATACTACCTTACCAAGAGACGTCCTCTATCAAATCATAACATACATATGCAAGAAAAATGTCCCCAAAATGTGAATTTCCAGTAGGGACTAAGACTTAAGCAGGATAGGCTTTAGGGTGCTGTGTGTTCTGACAAATACCCTTTCCACACCAGACCACTGTGTTTATAACTACACGTGATTCCATGCCCAGACCCCATACTACAGTGTCAGAGTGATTTTAACACTGATAACTATATAAGTAAAAAGTCACACGTGGTGAAAACCCTATAAATACAAGCAATCTCTGGAAAGCGCCTTGATATATCCTAAATCATCACAAAGTTAAAAATAGTAATATTCCAGAAACATCAAGCCACTTAAATAAAAAATATTTTAATACAATATACAGTATTTAATACAGTGTACAGTAACATCCAATCCATCCATTCACTTATTCCTTTATTGATTCCATAAACATTTACTGCCTGCAATGTACCAGACAGTTCCAGGACTTAATGTACAATAGTGATCAATTTCAGACAAAAATCTCTGCCCTTGTGGAGCTTATATTCTAGGGAAAAGAGATGAACAAGATAAGTAAAATATGAAATGCTAAATAGTGACAACAAGGAAATACAAAATGTAGAAGGGAAAAACTGTGGTATAGGAAAGAAGCGTTGCTCTTTAAGAAAGGGTGGCTAGGATTATTCATACTAGCCAAAAATTAGAAACTACCAAATGTTGATCAACTAACAAATGGATAAACAAAATGTGATACATCCATACCATGAAATGTTTTTCAGCCAAAAAAGGAAATGAAGTACTGTTCATACTATAGCACTCATGAACCCCCAAAACATGATACTAAGTGAAATAAGCATGAAACAAGAGATCACATAAAATGTCCATAAGAGGCAAATCTATGGAGTCAGTCAATCAGTAGATGCCTAGGGTTGGGGTAGGACTAGAGATTAGCAGTAAATGGGCACAGAGATATTATTAAGGTGATGAAAATGTTCTAAAACTGATTAATGACCAACGTTACACAACTTGGCAAATCTAAAAACTACTGAAGTGGACATCTGTAATGGGCAAAGTATATGATATGTAAAATATACTGCAATAAAGCTACTGTTTGTTTTCAAAGATATGGTAGCTAAGGAAAAGGCAAAATGAGAACGGTAATTTATTTATTTTATTTATTTTTAAAGATTTTGTTTATATTCATGAGAGATACACTGAGAGAGAGAATGGCAGAGACGACAGGCAGAGGGAGAAGGAGGCTCCATGCAGGGAGCCCGACGTAGGACTCGATCCCCGGTCTCCAGGATCAGACCCTGGACTGCAGGTGGCGCTAAACCGCTGCGCCACCGGGGCTGCCCGAGAACGGTAATCTAAAGGAGGGTATTACGCTGAGTGAAGTAAGTCAATGGGAGAAGGACAAACAGTGTATGTTCTCATTCATTTGGGGAATATAAATAATAGTGAAAGGGAATATAAGGGAAGGGAGAAGAAATGGGTAGGAAATATCAGAAAGGGAGACAGAACATAAAGACCCCTAACTCTGGGAAACGAACTAGGGGTGGTGGAAGGGGAGGAGGGCGGGGGTGGGGGTGACTGGGTGACGGGCAATGAGGGGGGCACTTGACGGGATGAGCACTGGGTGTTATTCGGTATGTTGGTAAATTGAACACCAATAAAAATTAATTTATTAAAAAAATAAATAAATGAAGTTAAGCCTCGAAAGCATGTAAAGGAAGCAACTTCTAGCCGATGGAGTAACAAATGTAAAAGCCCTGAGGTGGGAACGTGCCTTGATTATTCAGAGCAAACAAGAAGGCAAGTAGGGCTAGAGAGTAAGCAAAGAAGAAAGGAAGCTGGATGGAGATGAGGTCTGACAATAACAGAAACTCCATGGTGAAGGACTCTGCAGGCATGACACAGTCAAGCTGCCTTCCACTGTAACCTCTGTTAACAATGCACAGAACGTCTAACCATTGCAGAAAGCTAAAGGAGGGTGGCGTGTGGGGGGAGGTACAGAGATAGAAAGGAAGAGTGTAATCATAACATGCAACTGATGACTTATTTACTACTGAGAAAATCCAGAACGTGTAGATAAATTAGAGAATTAAAATATAGCAGTTTCTAGATATAAAATCAATATTTAACAATCAATTGCATTTTTTATATACCAGCAACAAATATTAAAAGTATTTAACATAAAAATGGTACCCATTTAAATTAACAAAAGAAGTAAATTATCTGGACATAACTCTACCCAAGATGAGCAAAAACACTATGGAGAAAATAAAACTATGAAAACAAATTAATGACTTAAAAATGTTAAAGATGTCAATTCTCACACCAGTAAACCATAGATTTAAGAAACTGGTCCAATCAAAATCCCTATAGGTTGTTTTTTTCAAAAACCCTTTTTGGAGAAAGAACAGCAAAGAACAAGCCATTTTGGTGAAAGAGGAAAAAAAAAGAATTATTATGGTGGGATGACGTTCCTTACCAGATATCAAGATTTACTGTTTAATGCTAGAATAAAGACTATGACACTGGTAACATATCTGGCTTTTTCCCCAAGATTCACTAAGAAAGCCATACATACATACATACATACATACATACATACACATAAGTGTACAGGGTAATAATTTGTTATGTGTATATACTGTAAAATGATTACCAAAATCAAGTTAATTAATGATGCATCTATCACCTATTTACTTTTTTCTTTTTGTGGTGAGATGTTTAAGATCTATTCTTGAAGCAAATTTCAAGTACATGGTACAGTATTATTAACTATAATCATCTTCCTATAAATTTGATGCTCAGAATTTGTTCATCTTAGTTCTAACTAAAAGTTTATACTGTTAGACTGACATCTCCCCTATTCACTCATTCCCTAGTGTGGCAATCCCCATTCTAGTGATTGGACCTAGTCACAGTTTCTAGGTCATGGTTTCTATGAGCTCGACTTTTTTTTTTTTTTTTAGATTCCACATATTAGTGATACCATGCAATACTTTCTCTGTGTGGCTTATCTCACTTATTAGTAATAATGTCCTCCAGGTTCATCCATGCTGTCCCACGTGGCAGGATTTCCTTCTTCTTAATGGCAGAGTAACGTTCCTGTGTGTGTGTATACATACACACACACACACACACACACACACACACACACACACACCCTTTTTCTTTATTCATTCATTTACTAACAGATACTTAACCATCATTTCCATATTTGGATATTGTGACTATTCCCATAATGAACATGATGTGAGTTGCAAGTATCTCTAGATACTAATTTCATTTAAATATATATCCAGAAGTGGGATCATATGGTAGTTCTATTTTGAATTTTTTGAGGAATCTCCATACTGCTTTTCATAATAGCTATACCAATTTACATTCCCACCAAAAGTTCTCTTCTCTCCATGTGCTAATAATATTTACCTCTTGTCTGTTTAATAATAACCGTAACAGGTGAGATAATACCTCAACTGTAGTTTTGATTTGTATTTCCCTGACCAGCGATGTTGAACACCCCTTCATATAATTGATAGTCATCTGTAGTTCTTCTTTGGAAAAATGTATATTCGGGTTCTTTACCCATTTTTAATTGGATTACTTATTATTTTGTTATTGAATTGAATGAATTCCCTATACAATTTAGATATTAGCCCCTCATCAGATACATAGTTTACAAATATTTTGTCATTCCATAGGTTGCCTTTTCCTTTAGCGGTTTCCTTTGCTATGCAGAAGCCTTTTAATTTGATTTTTTTTTTTTTTACTTATTTTTGCTTCTTTTTAGAGGGTGGGGCAACAGGCAGAGAAAATTTTAAGCAGGTTCCACATTAGGCGGGGCTCAATCTCACAACCCTGAGTTCATGACATGAGCCAAAATCAAGAGTCAGATGCTTTGACCGACTAAACCACCCAGGTGCCCTTATTTTTACTTTTCATTTCTGTACTTTTAGTGTCTTTTCCAAAAAATCATTGCTAAGACCAGTATTGAGCTTTATGGTTTCATGGGTTACATTTAAATCTTTTGTGCATTTTGAATTAGTTTCTGCTGAGTGGTAGAAGATAGGGATCGAGTTTTATTCTTTTGCATATAGATAACCAGTTTTCCCAGCACCTTTACTGAGGAACTCTTTTCCTTGTGGTGTATGTTCTTGATGTCTTGTTAAAGATTAAATATGTACGTTATGTACGTGTGGATTTACTTCTATATTCTGTTCCTTTGGTCTACGTGTATGTTTTATGCCACCATCATAGTTTTGATTACTATAGCTTTTTAATATTCTTAATCAGGAAATATGATGCCTCTAGTTTGTCCCCCTTGCTTAAAATTCCTTCAGCTACTTGGGTCATTTTATCTTTTAAGATTTTATTTATTTATTTATTTATCTATTTATTTGAGAGAGCATGAGGGGGAGGGGTAGAGGGAGAGGAAGAAGATGACTCCCCACTGAGCAGAGAGCCAGATACAGCACTCTATCCCAGGACCTGACCAAGATCATGACCTGAGCCAAAGACAGACACTTAACTGACTGGGTCACCCAGGCACCCAAGCTATTTGAGTCTTTTGTAGTTCCATGTTAATTTTGGATTATTTATTGTTTCTTTGAAAAATGCCATTGGAATTTTGACAGAGATTACACTAAATGTGTAGATTACTTTGGGCAACATAGGCAATTTAACAATACTAATTCTTCTAATCCAAGACATGTAACACCCTTCCATTTATTTGTGTCTTCTTCAATTATTTTCATCACTGACTTAAGTTTTCAGTACACAGATTTTACACCTCCTTGGTTAAATTTATTCCTAAATATTTTATTGTTTTTGGTCCTATTTTAAATGGAATTGTTTTCTTAATTCCCCTTTCAAATAGTTCATATTTATTGTTATTAATACATAGAAATAACAATGATTTTTGTTGACTTTGTATCCTACAACTTTAGTTATTATTATTCTAATAGTATTTTGTTAAAAATTTTAGAGTTTTCTATGTATAAAATCATGTCATCTGCACATAATTTTACTTCTTCCTTTCTGATTTGGATGCATTTTATTTCTTTTACTTACCTAACTGCTCTGTCTAGGACTTCCAGACTGGGTTGAGTGGAAATGCTAAGAGTGGGTATCCTTGTTTTCCTGATATTAGAAGGAAAGCTTTTAGATTTTCATGAATGGGTAGCTGTGGGCTTGTCATATACGGCCTTTATTATGTTGAGGTATGTTCCTTCTATACCTATTATGTTGAGAGTTTTTATCATGAAAAATTATTGAATTTTGTCAAATGCTTTTTGTGTTTACATTTTTATACTGAGGTAATCAAATGATTTTTATCTATCATTCTGTTGGTATATCACATTGATCAAATTGCATATATGGAAACCATCCTTCATCCCAGGGATAAATCCCACTTGATCATGGTGTTTGATCCTTTAAATGTCTAATGAATTCAGTTTGGTAGTATTTTGTGAGGATTTTTGCATGTATGTTCATGAGGAATGGCCCAGAATTTTCTTTTCTTATAGTGTCCCTGCATTGTTTTTGTTATCAGGGTAATGCTGGCTTCATAAAGTGAGTTTGGAAGTCTTCCATCTTCTTCCATTTGGGGGAAGAATTTGAAAACGATTGGTATTTTTTTCTTAAAGATTTTATTTATTTATTTATTCATGAGAGACAGAGAGAGAAAGAGAGAGGCAGAGACACAGGCAGAGAGAGAAGCAGACTCCATGCAGGGAGCCTGATGTGGTACTCAATCCAGGGACTCCAGGATCATGCCCTGGGGCTGAAGGCAGATGCTCAACCACTGAGCCACCCAGGCATCCAGAAAAGGATTGGTATTAATTTTCCTTAAATGTTTGATAGAATTGACAAGCGAAGATATCTAGCTCTGGGATTTTCTTTACTGGGAAGTCTGATTAATGATTCAATCTTTTTACAGGTCTGTTCAGGTATTTGATTTCTTCATGATTCAGTCTTGGTAGGTTGTATGTTTCTAAGAATTAATCCCTTCTAGGTTATCCAATTTATTGGCCTATAGTTGTTCATAAGTAGTCTCTAGTGATCATTTGTATTTTGCAGTATCAGGTGTAATATTTATGATTTCATTCCTGAATTTATATATTTGAATCCTTTCATCTTTGATTAGCTAAAGGTTTTTCAAACTTATCTTCTCAAAAAAGAACAGCTCTTAGTTGGTATTTTCAATTGCTTTTCTAGTGACTATTTCTGCTCTGACCTTTGTTATTACATTCCTTCTGCTAACTTTGAGCTTAGTTTGCTGTTTTTCTAGTTCCTTAAGGTATAAATTAGGTTATCTGAGATCTTTCTTTTTTCTCAATGTAAGCATTTATCATTATAAATTTCATAGAACCTTTGCTACATCCCATAAGTTTTGGCATGCTGTACTTTTATTTTTGTAAATTAGTTAATTATTTTTAAAGACAGAGAGAGGGGGAGGTGGCCAAGGGAGAGGGGAGAATCTTAAGCATGCTCCACACTGAACACAGGACTCAAATCCCTGGACCCTCAGATCATGACCTGAGCCAAAATAAAGAATTGGATGCTTAACCAACTAAGCCACCCAGGCACCCCCAGTTTTGTTAATTTCAACATTTTTTTTTTCATTTCCCTTTCAGTTTCTTCTAAGATGCATTGGTTGTTCAAGGGTATATTGTTTAATCTCCACATATTTGTGCATCTTCCAGCTTTTGTCCTATTGTTGCTTCTAGTCTTATACCACTCTGGTCAAAAAAATACCTGTGATATGATTTTTAATCTTCAATTTGTTAAGACTTGTTTTCTGGCCTTACATGGGATCTATCCTAAGAGTATTCCATAGGAGCTTGAGAAGAATGTGTATTCTCTTATTGTTGGATCAAATGATTAGTATATATCTGACACTTGTATCAGTTTGAAGTATTTCCTTATTGGTGATCTGTTAAATTGATCTATCCATTGGTGAAAGTGAGGTATTGAAGTCTTTACTATTATTGCATTGCTATCTGTTTCTGTCCTCAGATTATAATATTTGATTAATAAATTTAGTGCTCTGACTTTGGGTGCATATGTGTTTACAACTGTTATATCATTTAGATGAATTGACCCTTTTATCATTACATAGTACCTTCTTTGTCCCTTCTTTTTTACTTAAAGTCTACTTTGTCTGATAGTAGTATAGCCACCCTGTTCTCTTTCGGGTTTCCCTTTGCATGGAATATTTTTTCCATCCCTTCACTCTGATCCTATGTGTGTCTGCAAAAATTAAGTATTTTTCTTACAGGTAGCATAGAGTGTTTTTTTTTTTTTTAAATCCGTTCGCCTATTCCGTTTTTTGGTTTTTTTTTTAAGAATTTATGTATTTATTCATGAGAGAGACAAGATAAATCAGGCTCCTCAAAAGGGAGCCCAACGTGGAACTTGAACCCAGGACCCTGAGATCACACCTTGATCCATAGGCAGATACTCGACCACTGAGCCATCTAGGCATCCCACCTACTCTGTTTTTTGATTGGAAAATTTAGTTCACCTACATTTCAATTATTAGTTAAGTATGGACTTATTAATTCCACTTTGTTACTGTTTCCTGGCTTTTTGTAGCTTCTTTGTTCCTTTCTTACTCTCTTGCTTTCTTCCTCTGTGATTCGATGATTTTCCATGGTGGTATCCTTTGTCTATGTCTATCAGAGGGTTTTGCTTTGTAATTATCATGAGACTTACATAAAATATCTTATAGTTATAATGGTCTATTTTAAGTTGATAACAACTTAACTTTGATAGCATATAAACTCTTCCTTCTTTACTCCCTCCACATTTCATGATTTTGATGTTACATCTTTTTATATTCTGTATCCATAAACAAATTTTTGTAGCTATAGTGTTAAAAACACTTTTTTAAAAAGTGTTTTGTCCTTTAACTTTTATATTCATTAAATGCTTTATACACTATTGGAATATTCTGAATTTCCCTATACACTTACCAGTGAATTTTATACCCTGTTTTCATATTACTATTTAGCATCCTCTCATTTCAGCTTAAAGGATTTCCTTTAACATATCTTGTAAGGCGGGTTTAGTAGTGATGCATTTATTTGTCTGGCAAAGTCTTTATTTTATTCTACATTTCTGAAGGAGAATGCTGCAAGTTAACGTATTCTTGGTTGGAAGGGTTGGGTTTGTTGTTGTTTTTCCTCAGAACTCTGAACATGTCATCCTATTCTCTCCTGGCCTGTAGGGTTTCTGATGAAATATTTGTTGATAGCTTTACAGGGGTTCCCTTATATCAGAGGAGTTTCTTTTCTCTTGCTGCTTTCAAAATTGTCTTTGATTTTAGACAGTTTTTTAAAAATGTATCTCAAATCCTCTTGGAGTTGAATTTATGGGCCTTTGGGCTTCACCTTCCTGGATGTCCCTATATCTCCCCCTGATTTGGTAAGTTTTCAACCACTATTCCTTTAAATGAACTTTCTGCCCTTTTCTCTTTAGCTGGAACTCCCAAAATGTAAATAGTTACATTTGAGGGTGCCCCATAATGCACACACTAATTTTATTTATTTTTTTCTCCGTTGACTGGATGATTTCAAATCATCTGAGTTCACAGACTCTTTCTTCTGCTTGATCAAGTAGATTTGTTCTATTGCATTTTCATTTTGTATTCTTCAGCTCTAAAATTTCTAAATTTTTTTTTTAAACTTCTCTTTGTTGTATCTCTCCCTTTGTTCATGTGTTGTTTTCTTGATTTCTCTTGTATTCTTCAGCTCTAAAATTTCTAAAATTTTTTTTTAAACTTCTCTTTGTTGTATCTCTCCCTTTGTTCATGTGTTGTTTTCTTGATTTCTCTAAGTTGTTTGTGTTCTCTTAAGCTCACTGAGCTTCCTTAAAACAATTATTTTGAATTCTTCGATAGGCAATTTGAAGATCTCCATTTTGCAGGGGGGAAGAAGATCAGTTATTAGGAAATTATGTTCCTTTGGCAATGCTTATTTCCTTAATTTTGTTGTGGTTTATCTCAATCCCATTAATGCCATGCCAGATGCCTCCCATTTGTTTTCTCTAAGGTGGTACCCTGAAATGCATAAGTTTATAAGCCTTTTCCCAATTCCTCAGTTATGGTGGTTTTCTGCACTTATTTGCTAGCCATTTGCAAAGGCTCAGTCTCACCATCTACAGGAGCATGCACTAACATGGGTCAGTAGGGTGTGTTTGGGCAAGACACATAGAGTGTTGGGGGTGACTGAGCCAGTTGAGGCGATCTGAGGGTGAGGCATCCAGTGGCTCTTGGGCAGCCTTCCTGATGAGTGTCTATGAGGTAAGTAGCATCCTTTTGGAGTTTTGAGCCCTGGTTTATGTGCTCCCACAGCCTCTGTGCTCCCAACTCCTCAGTGTTAGGGATCACTTCAGTAATGTAGGTGACAAGAGACAGAAGTGGGTTTCTTGAGCAGTGTCCTGCTTGGCTGGGAAAGCCACATACTCACTTGCACACTCCTGTGGGTGAAACTGCAGGATCCAGGGGTCTCTTCAGGCACTGATCTTGATGGAGGGGTGATGCAAGCAAAGTGACAATGTTCCTCAACTCTCATCAATGCATCTCTTCCCAAAATTCTCTTTTTTTTTTTTTTCTCTCTCTAACTTCTCTGCGAGACTCCCAGACTCCTATAAAGGAGCTCTTGTCTGTGAATGACTCAAAATCAATGTCCTGTGAGGAAATGACAATAGAGAACTCCTATTCTATCATCTTGCAGACATCACTTTAAAGTATTTTGGCTTTAGAGCCCATGCACTTAATACAATGCTAGGCTATGTCAGATGAATGAATGAAAGAGTAAACACCATGTAAATACCAGAGAATAAATTTAAAAAACAACAGATGTGATTCCCAGAAGCTACAAAGTAGTTTACAAATTACAAACCCATATAGTTTACAAAAATGGCAGTGCCAAATCTGGGTAGCAACTACTACTGTGCTTTTATAATTAAGATTTTTCCCTAAAATTTAACTACTCAGCTTCTCCATATCCTTTCAATGTAGTACGACCTAACAAATTACAGTACTGTATCCGAAAACATCTTCACTGAGAGTCAGGTGAGGAAGAAACAAATGGAGCAAGAGAATAAGAACATCAGCACAATGTCCTCATCTACTTTTGCAATAAGTGCTATTTGTAATTTGCCACTACCATTACACATCTACAAACTGAATGAATCCACTATCCACACCAATGGAAACAGCCTTATAAACAGCTGGCAAGATCAAATCAGTAAGTCTATCTCAATTCTCCACATTTCACCAGTCCTAAGTCCTAGAAATTCTATCTCCCAATTCTAACTGCATAAAACTAGGTATACCAAGCAAATCTTGATTTAAATAAACATCTATCTCTCACTTGGATTTCTAAAATAGCCTTTAATTTTGCCTCCTATAATTCATTCACTGATCCATTCACTCATTCAACAACTATTAATGACCACATTCTAAACTGTTTGGGGCACTGGGATAAAATAATGAACAAAATGGACATAATTATTGCCTTTATGAAGCTTCCCTTTGCAACCCAGCAACCTGCCGTCTTTCTAAATCATACTATTGTCACTGCCTGCTTAAAACCTGCCAATGGCTTCTCATTACACAGAAATAAAATCCAGCCTCTTTGTCATCACCTACTAAGTAAGGCCTGGATGATCTGGTCCCAGGAACCTTTCTCTATTTGCACCCTTATTTACTACACTCCAGACTTGTCTTCTCTGGCCCGTTGACCTCAGGGCCTTTTTACTGTACTCTTCTGCTCAAATACACTTTTCCCAAATCTCTGCATGATGGCTGGCTTCTTATCATTCAGATCTCAGTTCAAATGACAGTGCTACACAAAGGTCTGCCCTGACTATCATAGCCAAAGCAGAAACCTCCACTCACTCTTCTGACATGGTCTCATTTTTCTTCTTCAAAAACCTTATCAGTACCTAAAATCAGTTTATTTGTTCACATGTTGTACCATCTATCCTGACACAACAGAATGTAAGTTTTAGAAATGTAAAGACACAATTTCCTTCAGACTATAGCCACATCCCACTGCCTATACCAGTGCCTGGCACAGTAGGTGTTGAATAAATACTTCTACATTGACAACATTATTCTTTGCCAATGTACTTTCATCTCTTTCCCCAACCATTTCAGTTCAATCCACTCTCCCACCCTCATTGCTACTGCCTATCTGCCTCAGTCCTCAACAGGAATTGAGGAATAGGAAATCAAGACTCCAAACACAATTAATACTATCCATATGAAGTTCGGTTACTTTGGGGTTGAAGAAGCTTTTGGTTAATGCCTTAAGAAGGTACCAAGTACTGCATTTCTCCATAGATCATACTATCATAAAAAGTTTTCAGATTTGGGATCCCTGGGTGGCGCAGCGGTTTGGCGCCTGCCTTTGGCCCAGGGCGCGATCCTGGAGACCCGGGATCGAGTCCCACGTCGGGCTCCCGGTGCATGGAGCCTGCTTCTCCATCTGCCTGTGTCTCTGCCTCTCTCTCCTTCTCTCTCTGTGACTGTCATAAATAAATAAAAAAAAAAATTAAAAAAAAAAAAGTTTTCAGATTTACTGCCTTGCACTGCGCCTATCACACAGTAGGCATTCAATAACAATTTTCTAAATGGATAAACATGACTCTACGTGTCTTCTTCCACCTTTACAGAAGCGTTTTACTATGTACCTATAAATATCTTTCACATATATACCTATAATTAAACATGCTGTAGTGTCTTCCATCTTAAAAACAAGACCAAAAAAATCAAAATTCCACAGAAACTTCTCTTAGTCCCATGTTAGACAACAGCCATGCTCCCTAGAAGTCCGATTTCTTGAGAGCCTTGTCTTTACTATATCCATTTCCCCCTCCTATCTTTTTCAATGTTGCTCCCTTTCCATTAAGCCATCAGGCAAGCTCTCAAAGTTCACCAATCACCATTTACGATACAGAACCATTATTAAGAGTACGTTCTGTCATTGCTAGCTTCTCAATTTATTGGGAATGTGACTTATCTAAGCTAATCTCTCTGAGCTGCTAAAAGTAGATGATAAATATATCTTCTTACTGAGTTTTCTGGATGAATTAATGAAATAAAATAGATAAAACAAACAAAAGCTTAGCATAGTGCTAATACAGAGTCAGCACTTAATAAAGGGTAGCTGCTATTATTATTAAATGATTATTTTCAATCTTTGTTATCCTTGGCCTTAGACACTTTATCTTCCCCTTTCACACTATACTCTTTATATAAGAAATACTGTCCACAATAGGTTTCAAATAATATTGCAACAATGAGTCATAAATTCCTATTTCCAATTCAGAGGTCTCTTCAGAGCTTCAGACCCATATATTCAAATACCCCTATAACATGTCCCCTTGGCCATATCAAAGGCAACTCTAACTTCATTAAGTCTAAGATAGCATTCATAATCTGCCCCCCCCACCCCCGGACATGTATCCCTCACTCTTCTTCACCTCCAGCAAAACACCAATTGTGAATGTCAGATATAGAGGGGTAATCTCTGTAACAGCCTTAGAAATTCTCTCATCTCTTTCCAATTCTACTTTCTCTAAAAAACACACCCCCAGTTTAAAATGTATCATCTCTCTTGAAAAAACCTCCTAGAAGGACAAACATTATATGTTCTCATTCGTTTGGGGAATATAAATAATAGTGAAAGGGAATATAAGGGAAGGGAGAAGAAGTGTGTGGGAAGTATCAGAAAGGGAGACAGAACATAAAGACCCCTAACTCTGGGAAACAAACTAGGGGTGGTGGAAGGGGAGGAGGGCGGGGGTGGGGGTGACTGGGTGACGGGCAATGAGGGGGGCACTTGACGGGATGAGCACTGGGTGTTATTCTGTAAGTTGGCAAATTGAACACCAATAAAAAATAAATTTATTATTAAAAAAAAAAAAAAACCTCCTAACTGGTTAACTTCCTCCTCCAAACTATTCTCCAAGCATCAATCCTAAGGCCTTCCAATCATTCAAAATACTGTACGCTAGTTAAAAGTACACTGTGGTTACACCTCCTATACTGCTTTATACGTAGAATTAAACAGACCTATGAGGATTCTCAGACCATTAAGTAATTATCTCTCTGCAAGCTTAAAATTATTTTTTTTTAAGATTTTATTTATTTATTCATGAGAGACACGGAGAGAGTGAGAGGCAGATACATAGGCAGAGACAGAAGCAGGCTCCATGCAGGGAGCCCGATACGGGACTCGATCCTAGGACTCCAGGATCATGCCCTGGGCGGAAGGCAGATGCTTAACCACTGAGCCACCCAGGCATCCCCCTAAAATTATTTTCTGGCTGTCTAAAGTTTGGTAAATTATTTAGCCTCTCCAGGCTTCAATTTCTTTATCTACAGAATGGAGGCAATAGCACTTAGGCTGTTGTCAAGTGTACAATAACATTAATAAAAAGCTTAAAAGCTTAATTCAGGGCTTGCTACTTACTGAGAGCTAAATAAATGTTAGCTAATAAACCAAACTGAGTATGACTTTCCCACTGCCTGAGTTCTGGTCCTCATCTCTTGCACAGCCTATTTTAGCATACTCCTAACTGGTCTCATCCACCTCCAAATGCCCAGAGCCCAAAGTATGGCATATTGCAGGCTTCAAGAAAAGTCAGATAAATCCGGTCTTCTTTAGTACTTTAGGATTAAGCTAAAGATCAGGTCCAAAACTCTTTGAGCTTGTCATATGATCCAGCCCCTGCTTATGTTCCTAATTTCTTCCACAGTAATTTCCCCCATTGTGCATCGGATTCAGATTCACCAGGACACTTGAATTTACTATACTACCACTTCTAATGGGCCAACTCCTTTCAACCTCGTTTTCTGTCTCCGATGCTTATGTCTGCACTAATAATCAAATTACTAGTTATCTAGATTTTACAGAAAAGGAAACTATAGCTCAAAGAAGTAAAATGACCAGTCAGGGTCACATAGGTGGATTGCTGGACAAGATATCCAGGTAAGTGTTCCTAGCACTATATTAGGACTTCTCAAACTTTTCCAATGAACACTCAGTTGAGAGAAGAGCTTTAACTCCCATCGTAGGGGTCAAGGGAGGCATAGACCCAAGACTCCTACCAGCCTGGAGTACCATGATTTAACTTCAAATATAATGAATCATTTTCAAAGTAAAAAATTTTGAACAAGTGAAGTCGAGGACAAGAAGCCTCTCACGATTTAGAGTTCCCTGTATGTTACACTAAAAGTATAAATTCGAGTTTGTCTGTTCTGCGGCTCGAAATCCACTCCAAAAAAACCTTCATCACTATTCAGAGGATATAATTAAAGACAGTATTACACAAATGATTACAGTTACTATCACTCTCCTATAACAAAATCAAGCATAGGCAGAGTGTTTAGGAAAAGGAGGAAGACAGCCCTGAGCACTCTCCACAGATCCCTAACCTAAAAAAGGCTGAAGACAAAAGGAAATCCAGGGATTTTAGCCAAATCTGAGTTTTCTTAGGATAACACTCACTTTTGCAGAGCAGGGCTTCTCAACCAGGGCACCAAATGACAACAGGATCATTCTCTGTTATGGGAAGCTGTCCTGTGCATTGTGGGCCATTTACAATCTACCTACTAGATGCCAATAGCATTCCACCCCCAGTTGTGACAAGCAAAAATCTCCAGACTTTGCCTAATGTCCCTTGAGGGCAAAACCACTCCCACTTGAGTACTCCAGAATGTATAGAGATATACACCTGGTATATCCCTGTACTGAGAAGTAAACATCAGGAGAGCTCAAGACTCTGATTCTAGACACGAAAATTGTGGGACAAAATAGAAGACCTTTTCCTTTACTTGCACTGGGCACCAGAATAAAAGAAGTATCTGTGGCTTCTCAATGCTAACTTTCCATAAAGAAGTAAACGGAGTGGGATTTGACTTAAACTCCTTACCAAAAAAAATCCAGGTGACACTTCAAAAACAACCAGACAGTTAAAACTGTATTCTGGGTGCTGGGGGACAAGACAGGAAGAATCCAGGGCTGAGTTTCTACTTAAATGACAATATCTGGCCTCTAGTATAACAACAAATTGATAAAAGGAGGCGGCTCAACATGACACCACCCTACTCTGACACTGTATAAATGAACATAACCTCCTCTATTCCAGCCAAAGTCCAACAATAAAGATCTACATGTGAACATTTAAACAGTCACAAGAAAAAAAGTTATTTTATTTATTTCACATAAAGGCAGAGCCTTCAACATCTGCAATTCTGAAAGCCTAGCTTTTACGTTTAATAAAATACAGCTCACCACCCTCGGCAGCTATTCAGCTATTAGCGCTCGCTAGTAAGTGAGAAAACAAATGCAGAATCCTGTGGAAGTTACCCAGAACAAAAGGTTTGGTAGGTGTGGGGTGGAGTTCACATGTGAACACACATTCACACACTTCCGTGTTTTTGGTACTTAAGAGTATTTTTATCTTTATCTTTAAAACAAGAAATTCAACTCTGTTTGATATATTTTACTATAACTGCTTTTAACCTTCCACAATTTTATGCTTTCCCCAGGAAATTATACTGGAAACTTTAAGTAGCCTCCTAAAGAGCTGGCTAAAATGAAGAATTAGATCATTCATATAAACTCTGGAGTGTCACAAGCCTCAAGTTTCCCATCTGTAAACTGGCATAACTAAAATTTACTTCTTAAAGTTGCCATGGCGATCAAATGAAGTCCTGTGTGTCCAATATCTGGGTGCCTAAAATACACTCAAGAAATGGTTACCGTTTCTACTGTTGTAACTATACTACCTCAACTTCTCTGAAACTGTTTCTTCCACAACTCTTAAGAACGGGTGTTTTGGCGAAAGAAAATGCTTTAGAAGCACATCTTACATTTACGTAAACACGAAAGAAGTATTATTTGTGATGATAAAGCAGAGTAGGGCAAAAGAAAAGCGCTCAGTGTTTTGAGAATTCTCGTGTCAATTACATCTGGTTGCCAGCAGCTCATGATATGAATCCGATGTTCCTTCCTCCTGCAAAAAAAAAATTTTTTAAAGGAAAGAAAAAAAGAAGGTAAGCAAAAATGGCAGAGAGAGGAAAAAAGAGAATCCAAGCAGTAATATGATAGACCGGAGGGAGGGTTACACAAGATCAGTAAATTCTACAATAGTATTCTCCTAAGTCTTCCAAGAACAACAGTAAAAGGTCAGATACCTTTCAAAGCAGCTGGGGTTCAGATTTCACTGTTTATCTAAGTAATAGAATTCCACTGGAAACAATTTTTTTTTCCCCCAGTAGCTAAGATCTACTGTGAGGTGAGTGAACACGGACACTTACAAAGCACCGCCATGCCATGTTAAGCTCTTCCTCTGGAATCACAACACGTTTTTAAAGTTCTATTCATTTGACAGTAACTCTCCACTAACATAAATTCAAAGAGTATCAATAACAAATTCAAAAATTCCGGACTTATCTAAGAAAATGTCCATTCCTTCTCCCAGAAACCTACCCAAATAAAAGGCAAAAGTTCAATTCTTTCTCTCTGCAGAAAATACGGGATAGATGGCTCAAATGAAGCGGCTGGGAAATACACTTCCACACACTTCTCTGAAGGGCCCCCCAAATGCATGCCATCAAGAGGTCACTGCACAGCTGGAGTGAAGCATGAGCATGCCCCCTGCCCCCCGGAGGCCCGGCCAAGGAAGAGCTGCACCGCAAGACTCCCACGGTTCTGGGCCTCTATGGGCTCCTGGGGAGGATGGCGGAAAACGTGTGTGGTGCAGCCCCAGCCCTGCGGCAGTTACAGCCAGGAGGGCGAGCGTGCCCCTTCGTTTTAGACAAGGGCCTGCCGAAGGGAACGGAGCTGACTTCCACAGCCCTGACTCCGAGGCCCACCCAGAACGCAGAGCTCCAGCTCCCAGGCACGAAGCGCGGACACACAGCCGCGAGGCGCCAGAAGGGCCAGGGCCAGGGCCAGGGCCAGGGCCAGGGCCAGGCCAGGGCCGGGCCGCCTGCCGCGTCCGCCCCGCCAACCTCGCGCGCCCACGCGGCCGCGTCTCAATCTCCGCCTCTGCCAAGCCGGGGCCGGCGCGGAGCCCGGCGGCCCGGCCCGGCCCGGCCCGGCCCGCGGCGCCCGCGGCACCCACCTGCACGCTCGGGAAGGCGGTCTTGAGCAGGTAGAACATCTTGCGGTTGGACAGCACGTCCCCGCTCGTCATCTTGTCCTCGGCTCCCTCGCGCGTCTTCCCCTTGGACTTCTCGTGGAGGACGTTGCTCTCGCGGACGCGCCGCACTTCGTCGCCGCCGCGAACGGCCGCCAGCACCGACACGGCCAGCATCTCGCGGAGGTCCACGGCGCCCCCGTCGGCCGCGGCCGCCGGCCCCGCCGCCCCGCCGCCGCCCGGCTCGCCGCCCAGGCCGAAGAGGCTGAAGCGGCCGGCCAGGAAGCCCGAGTACAGGTGGTAGAGCACGCCGAGCCCCAGCAGGCAGAACACGGCCACCCCTAGTGGGGACAGGCGGATGCCCATCGGCGCCATGGCGCGGGAGGCCGGCGCTCCGGGCGGCGGCCCTCACAGGCCTGCCTCGCCGCGCTCCCGGGCCGGGCGCCGCGCGTCCTACACTGGCGTCCGCTCGCCGGCGCCCGCGCGCCCCATCGCTCGCTGCCTCCCGGGCAAGGCCGAGCCGCGCCGACGAGCCCACCGCCGCCCTGCCGCGCGCCCAACTGCCCCGGGCAGCGCGCTCGGCGCTCCTCGGCCGGTCCGCGGCTCCCGCCTCCACGTTAGCCCACGGCGGCGAGGTGAAAGGGGAGCGTGGGTGTGTATCCGGGTTACGCGAGGGGGCGGGGCCACCCTGGAGGCGGGGCCACCCTGGAGGCGGGGCCACCCTGGAGGCGGGGCCACCCTGGAGGCGGGGCCACCCTGGAGGCGGGGCCACCCTGGAGGCGGGGCCACCCTGGAGGCGGGGGCTCCGGGCTGCGGAGCCGCGGGACGGCCCCGCCTCCTCTCGGTCCGGGCTTCGGGGTGGCCTCCGAGTGCGAGGGAGCTGCCGATTTAAACTAAATCTCCCTTTGAACAAAGATGTGCGGCTGACATAAAGTTTAGCCTTTATTTTGCAGTCTAGGCTTTCCATCACTCCCAGATTATTGAGGAACGGAGGACATTGCAAGCCATTTTCAAAGAAAGGTGCATGTGTTTTTCTCCGGCGTTCGTGTAGACAGAGCCTGTAGCTATAAATCGCTTCTCCGCCCTGGGAGAGGTGGGCCGTGGCCGGTACCGGAGAATCTTACTTGGCTCTCTGTTATGTTGATCTCTCTATGGTTTAATAAACGCGTGTGCCTTTATATCTGTACGTTTGTAGAGATTTTCCCCTATATCTTCAGCCAGAGTAAATTACGCCTTTATGCAGGTGAGAAACGTGGCTTGATTCTGGGCTTTCATAAGGAAGGGAAACGCTCAGGGCTTCTCTCACTTCCAAGGATACTTTCTTTACACGTACATTCCTCCCAGAGGTTGAGATGGAAGAGGGAAGGTCTGAGAAATCCCACTTGATATGAAGATGATCACAGAATGGCCAGTGAATCTAGAATTCGTAATCTTTGAGTCAGTGTAGGTTCTTCAAATGAACTTGCCCCTACCAGATCAGATATAACTGCCTTCAGCTATGCCGCTTACCTTAGCAGTCATAGTTAATACTTACTAAATTTTAAGAAGTATTATAATAAGCAGCAGTAAATTTATTATGCTTAATGAATATTAAGATGTGTAGTGTCATTCTCAACTGTCAGAATATTTATATAAAACTCAACTTAAAATGCAGCCTATTTTGGGATCCCTGGGTGGTGCAGCGGTTTGGCGCCTGCCTTTGGCCCAGGGCGCGATCCTGGAGACCCGGGATCGAATCCCACATCGGGCTCCCGGTGCATGGAGCCTGCTTCTCCCTCTGCCTGTGTCTCTGCCTCTCTCTCTCTCTCTCTGTGTGTGCCTATCATAAATAAATTAAAAAAAATTTTTTTAAAAAGATTTAAAATGCAGCCTATTTTACAGTTCATAGCCAAAAGTCATTGGTTTTAAATGGGCTTTAGTAAACATTAATGACCTTAAAAACTGCAAGTATACAGAATAGATTCTGAACATCCTTTGCTAAGCAAGTCCTTAGAGACAGGCTGACCTTCACTACCTCCTTAGAGTTCAGAACATCTGTAGAATTTGCATATGGTTATATAGATACAATAAACAAAGACTATTGATTGCTTGGTTTCCCTGGCAGCCATCTGTAACTAGCTTAAAAATAATCACAGAACAAAATCAAGTACAAATACAAATCAATGAAAGAACAGTCTCTGGAGTGTTGACAGCACCAGATCTTAAAGAAGTGGCTTTGTTCTCACAGCTTTTGGGAACAAATTCACAATTAAGCAAAGCCGCTTTCAAAAGAAATCTGAAAATGAAGGTCACAGGGTAATTATGGCAACCAAATCCAGAAATAAATATAAAGATCACAGCAGAAGTAGAAAGGCTCAAGTTCAACAGAGCCGCTTCAAACTATACTATGAGATCAGTAAAAGTTATGGGTTGGGAGTAGTTGTGAAAATATTAAAAGCATCATTAGAAAGTATGGATGAGGTTTATAAAAATAAACTGAATAATATTTTCCAAGGATATTAGAAAGGATTCCAGCCCCATTCACTGTGGCTTTATACAAAGCACTAGGGAGACACCCAGAGAGATACTGAAAGCTCTGACCATTTATACTACAGGGAAGGGATTAAAGTATTGAAGGAAAAGATACCCTGAAACAAATGGGTGAGTTTAAAGATCATAGTTCCAAAAGGGGCCCTAGTACAGGTGACCATAGAGAATAGGTTAATAAATACTGATAAAATATAACATGTAATTATTAAAATAAACGGTGTGTTGAAGAGAAAATGTAATTAATTACATGTGGGGCACAGATGTTGATTTAGAACCTTCACAGAAATTTGATTGCAAGAAACTTGCTTATCCAGTAACAAATTGTTACAGGTTCTAAAGAATGCATACAGGGGATCCCTGGGTGGCACAGCGGTTTGGCGCCTGCCTTTGGCCCAGGGCGTGATCCTGGAGACCCGGGATCAAATCCCACGTCGGGCTCCCGGTGCATGGAGCCTGCTTCTCCCTCTGCCTGTGTTTCTGCCTCTCTCTCTCTCTCTCTCTCTATCATAAATAAATAAAAATTTAAAAAAAATAAAATAAAGAATGCATACATACTGAGGGGCCTGGGTGGTGCAGTCAGTTAAACATCTGACTCTTGGTTTTGACTTGGATCAGGATCTCAGGGTCAGGGAATCAAGCCATATGTCAGGCTCCCTGCTCAGTGCAGAGTCTGCTAGAGGTTCTCTCTCCCTCTGCCTCTCCTGCTGGCTCTCACTCTCTCTCAAAAAGGAAAAGAATACATACATACCAATGAAAAATTATATGAAAGTAAATGTAAAATTACAGGTTTGTGAAATGAGGCAAACTGGACTTTCAAATACAACTTTTTTTTTTTTTAGGTATTGAAGAAGATGAGAACTGCTCATATTCTGTATAAACACTAATAGTAACAAGAATTGATACATGGTAGGGACACTTGGGTGGCTCAGTGGTTGAGCGTCTGCCTTCGGCTCAGGGCATGATCCCTAAGTCCCGGGATCAAGTCCCACATTGGGCTCCACACATGGAGCCTGCTTCTCCCTCTGCCTCTGTCTCTGCCTCTCTGTCGCTCATGAATAAATTTTTAAGAATCTTAAAAAAAAAAAAAAAAAGAATTGACACATGGTAGAAAGTTTTTAATTACTTTTTGCTTACCTGGCTTGGCAGACTCTACTTGCTACTATCTGCTTGTTTACACCTAGTAAATGCCACCTTTTGAAGCACTGCCCCCTCTCACTCCCACTACTAGAACTTTAAATAATTCTTAAGAGTCATTTTTTTTTTATTCCAACCTCCTTTTGCCATTGTGGTTATTATTTTAAAAAATAAGTTAAATATTATGTAAAACATTCAAATATGAATATAAATATAAAGCTGAAAGCTTTGAATGATTTGATATGGGTTAGCTGTTAAAAACAAAAATTACGGGGCAACTGGGTGGCTCGGTTAAGTGTCTGCCTTTGGCTCAGGTCATGATCTCTAGGTACTGTGTTCCCCACCTCTCCCTCTCCCTCTGCCCTTTCCCCCGCTCATGCTCATTCTCTCTCTCTCTCTCTCTCAAATAAATAAAATATTTTTAAAAAATTACCATTAACTTAAATGTTGGAGCAAAAACTGTACCCCATTGTGAGGAAAAAGAATCACTGAAGCTCAAATGTTTAAATCAGATTGCTTGACTTTAAGGAAACCATCCGGTCATTTTAGATAATGCATTACTCATGTGGCTAAAGTGTAGCTAATGAATATACTCAAAGACAACCCTTTGCCTTACATTAAAAGATAGACAAATGATTATATATTTATATATTTACATCTATAATCCACTCCTATATTGGTTATATCAGACAAAGGAGCTCTCCTTAAAGTCCATATGCTGGTACAATACCATACCACCTTTCTTTATGTTCCCCATTAGGTGTGAATAATACCTATTTATAGAACATTATTAATATCTTAAATGATGAGGATATTTTTATTTGTCTGAATGAGTCCTGACCCCAAAGTTTATCTTGTAGATTCTGTGCGCATGCACACGTGTGTGTGTGTGTGTGTGTGTGTGTGTGTGTGTGAAATTTCTACCAGCTAGTTTTCTTGTATGTTTTTTTCTTTTAAAAGAGCATTTAAGGGGGACAACGAAATTAATTAAGTGATCAGGCTAGCTGGACCCTAGGGAAAAGTGGTTTTACTACTTTTCCGAGAAAGCAAGAGAAAACAATTAATGGCAGTTCTTCGTATTTAAAATATTCCAAGAAGAGTATTGTTTGTATGTTCTTCCTATAAATGATAGACTCAGTGATATGGTGCTTGGTTCTGCCATTAAAATTCTCTCTAGCAGATCATACAATTCTTGGGCAATGGCTTTCATATGTTAAGATTTCATACGTCTGTTTCTAAAACATGATCTCTGTCCAGTCTTAAAATTGATTTTCCCAAAGATTTAGAAATACTCAATTTAAATGGGTAACTTTTTCAATTAATATAAAATAATGTGTTAGCACTGTAATCTTCTACTATGACTCTGATCTTAGCAATAATAACAGCACATACTTTAAATAAAAGCAATGTGGTAGGTAGATAAAATAGAAAACACATAATTTCTACCCTTTGAAATTGTAATCACTCTAATCCATGCAATCCACATGAAGTGAGGTATTTTACATATCTTTCTTTCTTCTGACCTTTTGCATATACAAACTCAGTAGATATTTATGAAAGTGGACTTTTAAAACCTAGTTTTAAGGAAATTTTATCTATTGTATAAAGTGTTTTTAAAACTCTTGAATTTAATAAATACACTAAGGAACCCAACAACCATTTTGTCTATCCAGAACCTTCATTTTATAGGCATACAAGTCAAATGAAATATTTGCTTTGGAGCTGTTAAGATGTCAAATATTTAATTTTTGTGTGTGCTCTTTATTAAAGCCAGTGCTTGGCAAAGCATCAATTCAGTTAATAATGTACATAGGATTCCCACCCTCTATTTTATTCTCTAAGTAGTCAAAGTTCATACTATACATTTTGCCTGCTATCTACCTGAAACCTGAGGTAAAATTTACCATCTTAAAACTTCATTTCGTTAAAAAAAAAAAAAAAAAAAAACTCCACAATAGAGTATCTAAAATTTCCTAGTCTCCAAAAATAGCATTTGAGTATGTTTACTGATCATGATTAGAATATGTAGTCTATGGCATAGAATATGAAGTTTAGGGACACCTGAGTGGCTCAGTGGTTGAACATCTGCCTTTGCCTCAGGGCATGATCCCAGAGTCCCGGGATCATGTCCCACATCAGGCTTCCTGCATGGATCCTGCTTCTCCCTGTGCCTATGTCTCTATCTCTCTCTTTCTGTGTCTCTCACAAATAAATAAATAAAATATATTTAAAAAGAATATGAAGTTTATGATATATTGTAGAAGAACCCCAACATAATACATGTTGCTATTGCACAGTTTGGGGTTTAATGCAAGCCGAGTCATGTCACCCAGAATGTAAGAACTCAGTGTATTTAATAATATCCTAGCCATGCATCTCAAATTTACTGCCAATGAAAAAAAGGTGGAAAAAAATATTTTTAAAGGAAAGTTTCCCTAAACAATGCTTACCCTACTACATGAAATACTCTTCTATGTGTTTAAGCCCTGTAACTTGATTTCATGATTCTATTAATGAGTCACTGTTTGGAGACAGTTGTCTGTGAGTCTCTGTTTCTGTTTGTCTTTCAGAAGAAGCACTGACTCCCTTTTCAAAAATGCTGTCCTTTCAAGGGTGTGTGCACAGCAAGCAGCCTTGAAAGACAGAGACAGTGTCTTCCTCCAGAGAAAAAGACAAGTTTGCTTCCTGCACATTAAAATAAAGATAATGGCAAGCAGGCTTGCCGCCAATTATAAAAGTTTCAAGGTCCCTAAGCTCAAAGTTCTGTTCCTCTGGACCCCCTTAGTGTCACTCTTTTGGAAGTGAGGCCTGAGAAACGGGTGAATGCTGACTCTGAATGCCACAAATGCCTTGTCTCTGAGCCAAGAGTCTCATGTCTTTTGCCAGCATCCATGAAACTGGTTGGCTAACTGGTTAGCTGCAAGGAGAGTGAAATCTCAGACAACATTCCCACATTGTCAATTTAAATATAAAGCCAATTTTGCCAATTTATTTCTTCACCTTAGTCCCAAAGCAAATAGAAAATATATTTTTCTGCAGCATTAACTTACTAATACTAATTATGCTACAAAGAGTTTTCCAGGAGCACATATTCTTTTAGCCGAATGAAATCTCTTACTCATCTGTATTCACCCAGGAGCCTCACTTAGAGCTTCCTGCCTAGCCTTGGGACGTTCATAGTTAGCAGAGATGAGACACACCCAGATTGCTCTAGATGGAAAGCATTTATGTAAGAATATTTGCAGTAACGGAGGACATACTCAGCAACTTAGATTCATTCTGTGTCTCAGTTCTACAGCGATAATATTCAGCAGATCCTGATGCGCTTCAAGATTGACTCATAGTCACATAGAATACAGACACAGCTCCAGTGACCCACGTTTCTTCCATGCATTTTGTTTATACCAGAAAGAAAAGCTCCAATTAGGTCACTCATACTGGCCTTGTTTCATGCCAAGTTACTTGTCATGGTATACTTCTCACATACAATCTTTCTGGGTGCCTTTGGCTCTGGTCCAGTCATTCCAGACAGGATATGCAGGGTTACATTCACTGGACATCCATACACATAGCAAAAGCTGTAGCCACTTGAAGAATAGCATAATGTTGCTTTCCTTTGCAGAGGGCCATGGGCAGATAGGGTCATCATTACCCAACTATTAGTGCTTCAAGTAACATCTTAACATCCTTATGCCTCAGCAGAAAGTTACAAGCATCTGCCAGGTAAACATCAAATCAGAAAATTCCAGAGGTTAAAACACTAGAAAGATCATTTTGCTCCATCTCTTGATTATGTAGGCGAGTGGGCTAAGGTCCCCTGTAGCTAAAGCCAAATCACCACACTGGTCTTCCACTTCCTATTCAGTGTGATTTCCACACAATGCCCACATATAGGCAACATATCCCTTCTTGGGAAGGCAGCAAGAGTATTAGCCTTTCAAATGCAGAGATTGCATTTTCAGGCCCTGCTACAGTGCCTGCTCCATGGCATGGCATGGTATGGTCTCTCTGTCTCTCTTTCTGTGTCTTTCTTTTTCTTTCTCTCTTTCTCTCTCCCCCCTCCCTCTCTTTCTCTCTTTTCACATTCAATTGAATCACCCTTAGATTTGCATATAATCTGATTCAGATTGCATTTTTAATTTTTCTCACTTCTTGGCATGCTTCTGTATGATACCCCTTAATTTTAAATAGTCCCCAATTCCTACTTGATGAATTGCTTATTACCGTCAACAACCCTGAGAAACAAATTTGCCGGTTTTATACTCTTCATGATTTTCAAGCCTGGATATCAGTCTCCAGGAGGCTCCCCTGATGGATGAATGGACCCCACACTCTTTGATTGTGCTCCAGTAACCAACAGCATTGCCTGTCATTGCCTGATTCCATCATCTCATCATTGCCTGATTACCCGGCTGCCTCCCCTACTGAAGTGTGACTCCTAGTGGACAAGATCTATAGCTTATCCTGGGTTGATATCCCAGCACTCAGAATACTTGATACATGCCCAACAAGTGGTTTATAATGTACATTGTTCACACACAACCCTCGCGATCACATCACCAGTACACCTTCAAGTATTCCTTCCTTAGCTTTGTTCATTACTTCTTATCTCTTCCTATTCCCATAGGGTAATACAATAAGGGTAACAATCTAAAGTCTAACCAAAAGATAATAGGAAGAAGAGTAGCAGGTAGAGTGTACTACGTTTAATTTCAACTGTGTGCGACATTGTCTTTAAGCTCAGATGGCTCTCTTTTAGCTCCAGAAAGATGTCAATAACAGGGCTGTCTCTTTGGAAACATGAACCAAATTTATCTATCATATATGTGGAACAAGTCAACAAAGACAATGAGCCCAGCTCCTAATAAGTGACACAAGATGGATAAATTTCAATGATTCCTGACTCTTCAGGATGCCAATTAGGAAATGACCAGCAAAACGCAATTTCTGTAGATTAAGAACAAGAAGCCTCAAGGAATATTTATGTGACCATGCTCTTTTCCAGCTGCTCGCATTCCTCTTCATATTTAAGAAAGGGACCAAGTGTGCCAGGGACAGGGCAGGGAGGAGGAGGTCGACTGCAGGAAGCCCTGAGGGAACATCTGAGGTGACAGAAACATTCTATATTATTACTGTAGGAGTGGTTCTGTGACCACACCACTGTCAAAATTCATCAAATCAAAGAATACTTAAAATCAGCAAATGTTCCTATACATAAATTATACCTCAAAAATCTGATTTTTTAGAAGGAAGGCAGGACAAACAAATCAAGAAACAGATTCCATATGTGATATTAACATAACCCTTTGGAGACAAAATAGGGCAGGGGGTGGAGCTAACAACTGCATTTCAGCCCCGATCCTACTACAGCTGCATGTTCCAACAAAACTGTCTTGATGTAATGTCTTAAGAGAAAAAGAAATCTCTTCTATTCCTCTCTAGTGTGATCTGCAAAGCTCATTCTCCCCATTGACTTGTGCAGGTAGAAGTAAACACAAAATAATCAAGAGAGAAAAGCCAGCCCTTTGGCCAAATTAGAATGCAGATGACTGGGGAGGGGGCAAACTGATATTTCTCTCGGAGAGGCAGGCAGCAGATCAATGTAAATCATGGGGGTGAATAAAGTTCCCCGTCTGGCTGGATTTGTGACCTAACATCCTTCAAAGGTTGACCTGGATAAGAAAAACTAGGGCAACATTTGAAAGTAAAGTCACGTGTCTACATCAATCACAGCAAGGCTCCAGCCAAATAGAAGGAGGAGACAAATGCACGCTGAAGAATCTGGAAGGGGGCTCTGCTTGCATCCTAACTAGAGCACTCAGGGCAGACTCCAGCCAAAGTGGCGATGTCCAGGACAGGGCTCCCCCGAGTCTGAGGCTACAGAGAGAACAAAAACGCAGAGAGAAAGCAAATGGTTTTGCTTTCCTTGCTTTCTCTTAATGACGGTATGTGTTTTATAACAATGGGTGTTTCTGTCTGTCTTGGAAGCTGTTTCTTCTGCTGTGCATCCTCCCACCCTTCTGGGCTTTGCCAGATCGCCAACATCCTCTGAGCCCTGTGCAGTTGTCCCTCTGCCCGCCCCAGTGTCCTCTCAGCAGCTCAGACTCTGAACTTCTTCTGTGCTTCTAACCTTTCCCTGTTCAGCTCAGCACTGCATGGCCTTCCTTATTTTTTCTGCATAATATTCCTAGTGATGTAGGAACGAGTTAGGGGCACACAGGGCTAGGCAGGGAAAGATAAGGGAAAGGCCCCAGAGTTAGGGCCTATCCATCTCAAGAAAACAGAGGTAAGACAGTAAAAATAGAAAGAATAAACCTGGGATCCCTGGGTGGCGCAGCGGTTTGGCGCCTGCCTTTGGCCCAGGGCGCGATCCTGGAGACCCGGGATCGAATCCCACATCGGGCTCCCGGTGCATGGAGCCTGCTTCTCCCTCTGCCTGTGTCTCTGCCTCTCTCTCTCTCTCTCTCTCTCTCTCTCTCTGTGTGTGTGTGTGTGTGACTATCATAAATAAATAAATAATAATAATAATAAAAAATATATATAAAAAAAGAATAAACCTGGCTCCCTAGCTTCAAAATGTTAGGGAGTATCCCCCTTTAATGGCTACTAAGTAATCACAGAAACTCAGCAGACCACAAAGAAATGTCATTAAGTCAATAGTCCCTGCTCAAACCAACAGGTCACAAGAATCTCAAGTCCGTGGGCTACCTGACTAAGGCTCACAGAAATCCCAGATGTAGAGAGATGTTATGGAGGAGATAACCAGAGAGAAGCAACACCTTGTTTGGGCTCATGATATTTATAAAAACATCTTGTTTGTTATTAGGATAGTTACAAGTCCTCCATGTTTGTTTTAAATACAGACATGATATTGACAAATCCACCCTGATATTGACAAGAAATTTATCAAATTCCCTAATCAGTTTCCTATAAAAGACAGATCATTAAAGCCCTCAGTGGCATAATCCTTGGGGCCCTTCAAACTTTTGAGAGCTTCCTCTATATCTCTGTTTAATAAACTTATATCACTTTGCTCACTCTCTGTTGCCTGCGACTTTCGTTCTTTGGCTCCGTGAGACAAGAACCAAGCTCTGCCCTATCACTAGCACTATCACTATCACTGTCTATCACTAGACTAGGGTCTAGTCTCTTGTACTTGAAGAAACACAGCCCAGTAACCAAAGGATTGTTTCCCTCCAATTCTCATTCTTGACTTGCACTTCTCATACACTGCGAAGGCCATGCTTGTCTTGCTTTCCTCAGATGCTGGGCACACATTGGCTCCCCTAGGCTATTTCTGGCTGAGGAAGTTCTTTCTCTGAGGATGAGGAACACTGTGGCCCATGTGCCCTGGAGTGGCTGGATGGCCCAGGCATCCTGTATTGCACACTCCACATTATCCTGCAGGGCGGGACAGGCTACCCCCTGCTTCCCCTCCTTGTGTCCTCTCCCTTCCCAAGACTCTGGCCTCTGGCATCCTGGCCACTGTTCTGTGGTTGTCGAGGAAAACTCAATGACCACAGAGGGCATCACCTCCTTCTTACCCCTCCAGGGACTGTGGCCTCGGAGGCACCTCCTCCATCCCTGATCTGACCAGCCTAACCGGGCTGTGCTAGCTGGCACAGGTCTGCTGTTGCCTCAATGTGTTGTGATTTAAATGGACACCATTTGTTTTATTTATTGGGAGGATTAGTTCACAAAGGCTTGTAATCTAGCTTTTCTTTATAGCCTCCTCAGTACCTGGCATAAACCTGACCAAGTGTGGCTGTTGATTGATTACACTACGCCCTGTGTTGTGTCTGGGGGAAGAAAGGGGGCGAGTGGTGCCCAATTGCATGAACCCTAAGCAACAGAGACTAGATGCGAGTTTTCTCATTGTCTTGCAGTTTTCACTGAGATGCAAAAGCTGAGAACAATGAAGAAACTACATTCTCAAGAGAGGCACTTGCCAGCTCATCTCCCCAGAGCTATTGTCAGGACTCCCACAGAACAGGGCCAATTCCTCCCTTCTACCACCACATAGGCCAGGAGCATGATCAGAGAGGAAAGATGAGTGATGATCCATTTAAAGCTAGTTGCTGACTGCAGTTCTCACCTTGACCGCACCCCATCTCTGCCTCAGGCAGAATGAGAGGAGTTTGGATGGCACCATTTAGAGAAAAAAAAAAAAAATCTGTGTGCCCTAGATTGTGAGGGCATAGAAGGTAAAAGAGTCTGAAGGTAAGAGGTTTTCCTGGATGGAGTGGCTTGGGCTCAGAGTCAGGCAAGATAAAGAGCTGGGTTTTCTGTCCTAGACAGAGTAGTTGTCCAGCAAATAGCCAGGCTGGGGCTCTCTTGAGGTGATGCTGTCCATGAGGACTGCTAGCCAGCCACACCGAGGTGACTGTGACAGAAGACCTCTGGCAGATGAAGTTTCCAAGGCAGACTGGAGAGCCTGTCACCACCCCAGGGGATCCCCAGGAGACTAAGCTTGAAGGTACTTAGAGGGAATTGGTGACAGAAGCCTTCAGAGAAACCACAAGAGTGACACCCAGGAGAAAAAACCAGAATCTGGGCTTCCATCATCCAGAGGGCAGCATCACCAGATCACACCACCACTGTGTAAGCTCTTCTGTATTCCACTGCTTTTCTTCCCTGAGCCTCAGGAGAGTGGTGTCTATAAATGTCCATCTGAGGCCAGCCTGAAAGGTCTGGAAGTGGAAAAATTAACCTAAATCCTAGAAGTGCTTCCTCTGACATGCTGTTTCTTGTCTGTCCACATACCAAGTAGACAGCAAGGACATATTTCAAACATGCAGGTTTACGTGCATACTAGCTATTTTATTTACCTTTATATACACTATATGGAGAAAAGAAAGAAAAGCAGACCTAAGGGAGAGAGAGAGAAAAGAATGGGAAATTGAAATGATTAAGAAGGCGAGAGTTTGTCTCCTGGTTGTGGGTTCAGCAAATGGCTAGAGTCTCACTATGTATTACAGCAATACAGGGTACTCCCCTCACTTTTCAAAAGTTCATGTTAGGCCGCTTCACTGTTAGGTAAGACTTACTCCATCATTACCTGGTTCTGCTAGGCAAGGAAATCTGAAGAGGACTTTTGATTTTACGAAAATAAGGCGAAAAGAGAAAGTAGCCTTAGCATTTGTTTTGCAGCCAGTTGAGCCTTTATGGAGGCAGTGTGCACCGGAGCAGTGAGACTGGCCCCGCCAGGCCCCGTCCCCAGGAACCACACACAGCACCTCAGCATCAGTCGCCGCAGCTCCCAACTGTGTCTGTGAGCATCTGTGCTTCATCTCTATTTATTTTGTTCATCTGTTAGCAAGATGTGTCTGAGGGTATCAGAAAAGCCTAAGAGAAGCTATTTTTTTTTCGTCTGGGAGCACTCAAAAGAATTTTCCATACAAATTAATGGCAATTGCTGTTTCTTGTTATGGCTATTTCGGCTTAGGAAAGGTTTCCTGGGAATGCTCCACTTTTGGATGGGGTACGGGTGGGAGGGATCTGTACTTCCCAGCAAGCTGATTTAACATGGTTATAACTGAAGTGGGCAGGATCTAATTGTAATCTTTACCAAAGTCAGTAGTGACTCTGTGCATCTGTTTTTGCAATTTTTAGACATAGCTCCTTTTGCTAGGCAGGAAACTAGGCATGAGTGACAGGAGGATGGATGTCCTGCTGTCCTAAGACGTGCTGCTGGATAGCCCCAATCCAGGACTGCAGAAGGTCCACCCCTGTTCCACCCATCTATCAGTCAGTTTGCTGTTACAGCATCCTGGCAGAGGAAGAGTTAAGTGTATAGTGGTTGTTTCATTGGTACAGAAACCAGCTGCTTGTTCTTATTGCATGACCTATGTCTCTAGAATAGAAATAATGTTGCGATTTCCTACCCCATTCAGGTATTTTAAATACATTTTAGGGACAGACATGCATAGTTGGCTAATTATTATATAATCCCAGGCATGTCACTCAAATGTTGGAACCCTAGGACTCCCCCAAAAGAAAAAAGATGATATAAGCCCACACCCCAGTTTCCTGGTCCTTTGTCTCTCTTGACTGGCCCACTCCTGTCTCTGAGCATACTTTAATAAAACTTTGCTCTGCCTCACTTTCATTTCCCCTTCCCATAATTCTTCACTGTGACAGCAAAAGAACTGAGGCTTCTTTCCTTTTCCCTCTCACTCTCTGTAACATTTTGATGAATCTAAATATTTCATTCACTTCAATATTGGACGATATTTTGAGAGGGATACTAAGTCTTAATCTACAACGCCAGAACTCCCTGAAAGAAACATGATATCCCACAGCTGTGAGAGACAGTGGCAAAGCAAGAGAAAGGTCAGGTGGGCATGACAGGTCCAGGTCATCAGGGAAAAGTAAAACTATTTTGGATTTTTAAAATTTTTTTTTTAAATTTTTGTTTATTTATTTATTTATGATAGTCACACACAGAGAGAGAGAGGCAGAGACACAGGCAGAGGGAGAAGCAGGCTCCATGCACCGGGAGCCCGATGTGGGATTCGATCCCGGGTCTCCAGGATCGCGCCCTGGGCCAAAGGCAGGCGCCAAACCACTGTGCCACCCAGGGATCCCTATTTTGGATTTTTAAATAATGCAAAATGTTCAGGGCCATTTTCTTTTTCTTCTGGATGGTCCAGTACCAATCATAAGATTAATAAGCACAAAAGAAAGATGGTGAGAGGATAATAATGCCCAAAGTAAAACACCATCTTTTTACTTGTCAACCTTCAAAATTAAACAGCCGGTTTCCTTACCAGCAAAATGGGGTTATTCCGGACTAGCAGTGAATTGCAATTCAGGACATGGAAGCTACAGCAAAACCACAGGCAAGTCCAACAAAAGAGAAGAACGTTAGTTTATGGTGAAGAAAGAGGAAACTGGGAGGGGCTATTTTGAATAAAAGTCAACTGGAGAAAAGTGAGAGTTCAGGGTGGTGACTATTCCCTGTTGAATAGCAGGGGTAGTCGATTTCTTGTAAAGGAAGCCATGTGCATCTTTTCCTGTTGAGGATGTTTCAGTTGGATTCTGTAATTGACAATTCTTCCTGTAATTGACATGGAGTAGTCGGGCTTCCCCATTCCAGCCACCTGACTGTTAATTTTCACATATTTATTGGGGGCATTTATGCATTTCTCATAAATAAACATTTAAAATTTTCAGATGGCTTTCCCTATTTTAAAAATGTATTTATTATTTTTTAAAGATTTATTTATTTATTTATTTATTTATTTATTTATTTATTTATTCAGAGAGAGCAAAAGAGAGGCAGAGACACAGGCAGAGGGAGAAGCAGGCTCCATGCAGGAAGCCTGACGTGGGACTCGATTCCGGATCTCCAGGATCACACCCCGGGCTTCAGGCGGTGCTAAACCGCTGCTCCACCGGGGCTGCCCAAAATGTATTTATTCTTAATATAGGGACTTGTCCTGATGTCATATTTGTTCTGGTACATTGGCTTCTGGTAACATTAGTAGCTGTCGGGCTTTCAGTGGGAGGGATGGTCCTCAGAGGATGACACTAGTGAAAGGGAGCCTAGAGATCAGGAGCTCCTGAAGCCAGAGAATTACAGGTGACCCTTGAACAATGAGGAGGTCTGGGGCACCAGCACCCTCCCTAGTCGAAAACTTGAGTATACCTTTCGACTCCCCCAAAACTTAACTAATTGCCTACTGCTGACCCGTAGCCTTACCAATAACATAAACAGTTTATATATTATATAAAATATGTGTTATATATATATGTTAATATATATCATATTGTATTCTTACAATATATATGCTAATATATATTATATTGTATTCTTACAGTAAAGTAAGCTAGAGAAAAGAAAATGTTATTAAGAAAATCACAAGGAAAATACATTCACAGTACTATACTGCAAAAATCTGTTTGAACAGAGTTCAAACCTGTGTTTTTTAAGGGTCATCTGTATTTCTTTAGAGTCACTGATGCAGAAAGTGAAGCTGGTTTAAGTCCAGATAGTATGCTTTAAACATTGTCTGACTGCATGTGACTATTAGTCCAGGTGACTGAAGTTGCTTTAGGCAGAAGCCTTCATGTTATCTGTTGGGGGAAGCTACTCCTCTGTATCTTCTGGGCTACTACAATAGCTGGCCTAGAAAGTTGTAAGTTCTTACACTTGGGACCCTCAGATCCCAACATGCTCTATTGACTTTTCATTCTTTGTCTTGGCCCCTTTCCTGAGATAGCATACCTTCACCCTTGAGCCAACAGTAGGTTTTTTACTTAAAACACACTTCTTGACTTCTTGCTTAAGGGCACTGTGACCTAGACCACCAATCCTGGGATTCAGAATTCCTTTTTGTTGTTGTTATATAAATTAACCCATCTCTTATAGGCTAGCAATATTTCAAATGGTGGAGCTTCCACTGGTCTTTGAACTCCTTCAGTGTTCTGATGGCAGACTTTACTGTGACAACAGAAGTGGGGCTGTTGGTCCAGATAGCACCGGCTACTGTTTTCATGCAGGAACTGTGATGCCCGATCCCCACAGCTCATCTTTTCATCTTGGTTTTGTCACAGAAGGAGCAAGTGTACTTGGCGTGCTGGTTTATTTCAATCCTCGTCACTGTTTTCTTGAGGGAGGCACCATAACCGGTCCTAAATTTACCAAGGATTCTGACCTTTTGGAGTTTTTGGGTTTTTTGTTTTGTTTTTAAAGATTCTATTTATTTATTCATGAGTAACACAGAGAGAGGCAGAGACACAGGCAGAGGGAGAAGCAGGCTCCCTGCTGGGAGCCTAATGTGGGACTCAATCCCAGGACCCTGGGATCATGACCTAAGCCAAAGGCAGATGCTCAACCACTAAGCCACCCAGGTGCCCCTGATTCTGACCTTTTTGGTGCATTTAGCCATGTGGCCGCAAACTAGGTTTGAGCCCAGAGAGTAGGATTCAGAATTCTTAACTCTCAATATTCATTCATATTTCTTTCAGGCTTCCTCTGATTTGCATATTATCTACTGAAGGAAATTTCTATTTTAAAAATATTTTATTAAACTCTATGTCCACTTAATGAGTCCAAAGACCCTCATTACCATACAATGTAAATTTAAGAACTGAAAAGGATGTCTCCGAAATAACAAACTTTTAAAAAAAAACTTCTTTACAGGAAGGGGCAGCTTTGCAAGGCAGCTAAGAGGAGAGACACTAGAAGCATAGAAGTAGGCACACATTCCAGCTCTGCTGCTTAGTAAAGCTAAGAACTTGGACAAATGACTCAGGCTACTGGAATCTCAAAGTTCACATCTGGACTCACAAGGTAATAGTTGAGTTTTCTCTAGGATTAAGAGAGATCATCTATATAAAGCACTTAGCACAGTGCTTGCCTGTTAGATGTTAGCCGCTGTTGCAAAATGAATCCTAGAAATTATGGTCCTTTTCATGGATTCAGTAAAACCAGTCTCTAGAGGAGTAATTAGAAGCCTGGCCTCTGTTGATGCTGTGTGAGTGGGAACCCAGGTTCTTCTACTTACTGGCTATATGACCCGAGGCAAGGTACTTCTCTTGTCAGTTGTCCACACATGCACATGCACATGACATGCACATGCAGAGGACACTCCAGAATCTTCAGAGAAATAAACATAATCCAACTCATAAGAGTGGTAAGGATTAGAAGTCATATGTGTCGTTTTGTTAACTTCCCCACAAGTGCTTTACAACTGTATTTTTCCCCTTCTGGTGCCTGCCAGATGGCCTCCTCCATGCCCTCAAAAAGCATTCATCTGAGGTCTTCCTCTCACCCTTACCCTCCTTGGCTAGTGCTTTAAATTACTTCCCTCCAGTACACTCTCTCCTTCTTCCTTGCTAACAGACCCTACTTTTTTTTTTTTTTTTTTTTTTTTTTTTTTTTTTTTGTGGGAGAGGACAGATAAATGCCTAGCCCCAAGTAGTGGTTCATGATTCATCTGAATAATTGTGATAATATTGTTCTTTATTGCTTCCCACTTCCTTAAAGCTAGAGCGTGGCTGTATAACCCACCTCTAGCCAAGGTACTGAAAGAAAGATGGCTGCAGGACATAATAAAAGGCAACACCTTAATCCTGGCAGGAAGGAAGGAACGAAGGAAGGAAGGAAGGGAGGGAGGGAGGGAAGAAAGAAAGAAAGAAAGAAAGAAAGAAAGAAAGAAAGAAAGAAAGAAAGAAAGAAAGAAAGAAAGAAAGAGAAAGAAGGAAGGAAGGAAGGAAGGAAGGAAGGAAGGAAGGAAAGAAGAAAGAAAGAAAGAAAGAAAGAAAGAAAGAAAGAAAGAAAGAAAGAAAGAAAGAAAGAAAGAAAGAAAGAAAAAGAAAGAGAGGGAGGAAGGAAGGAAGAATAGGAAGGAAGGAAGGAAAAGAGAGAAAGAAATCAAGTGAGCCTGGGTCCTAACACTAGGAATAATGAACAGAATTTCAGATTCCTTTGCAGATATTTTTGTGGTTGTTGTTGGTTCTCAGAATATATCCTTCTAGGTATTAGTCAAATACTTTGTTTTAAACACATTATATATTTTTCCCTGTGTCATTAACCCAACAATTTGATACACAGGGTCATTTGTTTATTTTTGTTTTCAATGTTTATTGATTTTTCCCCCATTTGGATTTAAATTTCTATTTATATTTACACTGTTCAAAGTCAAAAGCACAAAACGAGCGGCATTGTAAGAAGCCTAAGTGCCACCTCTGATTCAATCACTCCATTCTATCCCTCCAAACAAGGAACAATTTTTATTAGCTTTTAAGAATTGAGTTTTAAAAAACACCAGCTAAAATGTATTCCGTTTCTTAGGTATAAAGAAATATACTATCCGTACTGCAGTGTGACTTGTCTTTTCATTTAGCAGTGCATATTAGAGATTTCTCCATAGGACAGCCTTTCTCCTTTCTTTGAGGAATAATACTTCATTCTGTGACTATTCGATAGCGCTCTATCATGTGAATATATCATAATGACTTCACCCAGTTCTCTTGAGGATGGATATTAGGATTATTTCCAGTATTTTACAAACAATCTAACAACAACAACAAAACCACACAGTACATACATCTTTTCATATTTTTGTTCAAGTATCTTTTGTTCACTTGTTTGATTCAAGTTTTTATTTAAATTCCAGTTAATTAACATATAGCATAATATTAGTTTTTGGAGTAGAATTTAGTGATTCATCACTTACATATAATATAGGGCTCATCACAAGTGCTCTCCTTAATGTCCATCACGTATTTAATCCCATCTCCCCTCCAGAACCCTCAGTTTGTTTCCTATAATTAATAGTCTGTTTTATGGTTTGCCTCTCTTACCATCCCACTATGTTCATGTGTTTTGTTTTTTAAATTCCACGTATAAATGAAATCATATGGTATTTGACTTTCCCTGACTGACTTATTTTGCTTAGCATAATACACTCTAGCTCCATCCATGTCTTGCAAATGGCAAGATTTCATTCTTTTGGGTGGCTCTTCTTTATCCATTCATCAGTTAGTGGACACTTGGGCTCTTCCCGCAGTTTGACTATTGTTCATATGCTGCTATCAACATTGCGGTTCATGTACCCTTTTAATCTGTATGTTTGTACTCTTTGGGTAATTGCCTAGTAGTGCAATTGCTGGGTCATAGGGTAGTTTATTTTTAACTTTTTGAGGAATCTCCATACTGTCTTCCAGAGTGGCTGTACCAGTTTGCATTCCCACCAACAGTGTAAGAAGGTTCCCCTTTCTGCACATCCTTGCCAACATCTGTGTTTCCTGGTGTTGTTAATTTTAGCCATTCTAACAGGTATGAGGTGGTATCTCATTGTAGTTTTGGTTTGTATTTCCCTGATGATGAGTGATGTTGAGCATCTTTTGATGCATCTGTTAGCCACCTGTATGTTTTCTTTTGAAAAATGTCTATTTATGCCCATCTCTTAGCCGGATTATTTATTTTTGGGGTGTTGAGTTTGACAAGTTCTTTATAGATTTTTGGATAGTAACCCTTTATCAGATACATCATCTGCAAATATCTTCCCCATTCTGTAGGTTGCCTTTTTGTTTTGGTGATTGTTTCCTTCCCTGTGCAGAAGCTTTTTATCTTGATGAAGTCCCAATAATTTATTTTTGCTTTTGTTTCTCTTGCCTCTGGAGATGTGTCTAGTAAGAAGTTTTGTATAGACAATGTCAAAGAGGTTACTGCCTGTGTTCTCTTCTAGGATTTTGATGGATTCCTATCTCGCATTTAGGTCTTTCATCCATTTTGAATTTATTTTTGTGTATGGTGTAAGAAAGTGGTCCTGTTTCATTCTTCTACATGTAGCTATCCAGTTTCCCCAACACCATTTGTTGAAGAGACTGTCTTTTTTCCACTGGATAGTTTTTCTTGTTTTGTCAAAGATTCATTGACCATAGAGTTGTGGGTCCATTTATGGGTTTAGTATTCTATTCCATTGATCTATGTGTCTGCTTTTGTGATAGCACCATGTTGTCTTGATGATTACAGCTTTGTAATAGAACTTGAAGTCAGCTTTGCTTTGTTTTTTTAAGATTGCTTTGGCTATTTAGGGTCTTTTGTGGTTCCATACAAGTTTTAAGATTGTTTGTTCTAGCTCTGTGAAAAATGCTGGTAGTATTTTGATAGAGATGCATTAAATGTATAGATTGCTTTGGGTGGTATAGACATTTTAACAATATTTGTTTTTTCAGGGCAGCCCCGGTGGCACAGTGGTTTAGCGCCGCCTGCAGCCTGGGGTGTGATCCTGGAGACCCAGAATCGAGTCCCACATCGGGCTTCCTGCAGGGAGCCTGCTTCTCCCTCTGCCTGTGTCTCTGCCTCTCTCTTCACTCTCTCTGAATGAATAAATAAATAAATCTTTTTAAAAAATTTTGTTTTTTCAATCCATAAGCATAGAATGTTTTTCCATTTCTTTGTGTCATCTTTACTTTAATCAGTGTTCTATAGTTTTCAGAGTACAGATCTCTTACATCTTTGGTTAGGTTTATTCCTCAGTACCTTACGGTTTGGGGTGCAATTGTAAATGGGATTGACTCCTTAATACCTCTTTCTACCACTTCATTATTTTTGTATAGAAATGCAACAGGTTTCTGTACATTTATTTTATAGCCTATGACTCTACTGAGTTCGTGTATCAGTTCTAGTTAATTTTTTCATAGAGTCTTTCAGGTTTTCTACATAAAGTATTATGTCATCTTCTAATAGTGAAAGTTTGACTTCCTTTTTTTTAAACAGATGCCATTCTTTTTTTTCTTTTTTAAGATTTTATTGATTTATTCATGAGAGAGAGAGAGAGAGAGAGGCAGAGACACAGGCAGAGGGAGAAGCAGGCTCCGTGCAGGAAGCCTGATGTGGGACTCAATCCTGGGACTTCAGGATCATGCCCTGAACCGAAGGCAGGCACTAAACCGCTGAGTCACCCAGGGATCCTCTTGACTTCCTTTCTAATTTGGATGCCTTTTATTTCTTTTTGTTGTCTGATTGCTGAGGCTAGGACTTCTAGTACTATGTTAAATAACAATGGTGAGAGTGGACATCCCTGTCTTGTTCCTGAGCATAGAGAAAAAGCTCTCAGTTTTTCCCCATTAGGGATATTAGCTGTGGGTCATTTGTACATGGCTTTCACAATATTGAGGTATGTTCCTTCTATCCCTACTTTGTTGAAGGTTTTTATCAAGAATGATGCTGTGCTTTGTCACTTCCTTTTCTGCATGTATTGGGAGAATCATATGGTTCTCTTCCTTTCTTTTAATAATGGCATATTATGGTGATTGATTTGTAAATATTGAACCACCTTGCAGTCCAGGAATAAGCCCCATTTGATCTTGATTATTTGCTAGTGTTTTGTTGAGAATTTTGCATCCATGTTCATCAGGGAGATTGGCCTATAATTATCCTTTTTAGTGGGGTCTTTTTTTGAAATCAAGGTAATGCTGGCCTTGTAGAATGAGTTTGGAAGTTTTCCTTCCATTTCTAGTTTTTGGAATACTTTGAGAAGAATAGATTTTAACTCATCTTTAAATAGTTTGTAGAATTCCCATGGGAGGCCATCTGGCCCTGGACTTTGTTTGTTGGGAGATTTTTGGTTACTGATTCAGTTTCTTTGCTGGTTATCAGTCTGTTCAAATTTCCTATTTCTTCCTGTTTCAGCTTTGGTAATTATGTTTCTAGGAATTTATCCATTTCTTCCAGATTGCTCAATTTGTTGGCATATAATCTTTCATAATATTCCCTTATAATTGTTTATATTGCTATGGTGTTGGTTATAATCTTCCTTCTCTCATTTGTGGACTTTATTTATTTGGGTCCTTTCTCTTTTCTTTTTGATTAGTCTGGCTAGGGGTTTATCAACTTTATTTATTCTTTTGAAGAACCAGCTCTTGGTTTCATTGATCTATTCTATTGGGTTCTTTTTTTCTATATCATTTATTTCCAATCTAGTCTTTATTATTTCCTTTCTTCTGCTGGCTTTACACTTCATTTGTTTATCTCTTTCTAGCTCCTTTAGGTGTAAGATTAGGTTTCATATTCAAGATTTTTCTTGCTTCTTGAGGTAGGCCTATATTGTTGTATACTTCCCTCTTATGCCTTTGCTGCATCTCAAAGGTTTTGGACCATCATGTGTTTGTTATCATTTGTTTCCATGTAATTTTATTTCTTCTTTAATTTCTGGGTTGGCTCATTCATTCTTTAGTAGGATATTCTTTAGCCTCCATGTATTTGTGGTCTTTCCAAATCTTTTCTTGTGGTTGACTTCAAGTTTCATAATGTTGTGGTCAGAAAATATGCATGGTGTGATCTCAGTCTTTGTGTACTTCTTGAGGACTGGCTGATTTGTGACCCAACATGTGATCTATTCTGGAAAATGTTCCATGTGCACTCAAAAAGAATATGTAGTATGCTGCTTTAGGATTAAATGCTCTGAATATATCCATTAAGTCCATCTGGTCCAGTGTGTCTTTCCAAGCTATTGTTTCTTTGTTGATTTTCTGCTTAGATGATCTGTTGATCAATGTAAGTAGGGTGCTAAAGTCCCCTACTATTATTGTATTATTAGCAATGTGTCCCTTTATGTTTATTATTTACTGTTTTATATATTTGAGTGTTCCCAAGTTGGGAGCATAATTATTTATAATTGTTAGGTCTTCTCGTTGGATGGACCCCTTTATTATGATATAGTGGCTTTCTTCATCTTTTGTTACAATCTCCATTACAGGCAAGGAGAAACTCTACAGAGGACTGACCTGAGGGAACAGCAGCCAAAACTGTTGTTTGATTTTGGTTTAAAATCTTGTTTATTTGATATAAATATGGTTACTATGGCTTTCTTTTGATGTGCATTAGCATGATAGATGGTTCTCAATACCCTCATTTTCAATCTGCAGGTGTCTTTGGATCTAAAATGAGTTTTTTATAGGCAGTATATAGATGAGTGTTGTTTTTTGTTGTTGTTTTTTTTAAGTCTATTATGACACCCTATGTCTTTTCATTGGAACATTTAGTCCATTTACAGTCAGAGTAGTTATTGATAGATGTGAATTTGGTGCCATTTTATTACTTGTCTTGTTTCTGGAGATTTTCTCTGTTCCTTTCTAGTCTTTGTTGTTTTTGGTCTTTCTTTCACACTCAGAGTCCTTTTTAATGCTTCTTGCAGGGCTGGTTTAGTGGTCATGAACTCCTTTAGTTTTTGTTTGTCTGGGAAACTATCTCTCCTTCTATTCTGAACGACAGCCTTGCTGGATAGAATATTCTTGGCTGGATATTTTTCCCATTCAGCACATTGAATATATCATGCAACCCTCTTCTGACCTACCAAGTTTCTGAAGATCTGCTTCTAAACTTATTTGTCTTCCCTTGTAAGTTAGGGACTTCTTTTGTCTTGTTGCCTTTACGATTTTTTCTTTATCAGTATATTATGCAACTTTTACTATGATATGTCTTGGTGTTGGCCTGCTTTTGTTGATTTTTATGGGAGTTCTCTGTCCCTTGTGTATTTCAATGTCTGTTTTCTTCCCCATATTAGGAAAGATTTCAGCTATAATTTCCTCAAATAAACCTTCTGCCCCTTTTCCCTGTCTTCTTCTTTTGGGACTTCTATGATTTGAATGTAATTTTGCTTTATGGAGTCACTGAGTTCTCTAAGCCTACATTTATGACCTAATATTTTTCTTTCACTCTTCTTTTCTGCTTCATTATTTTCCATAATTTTACCTTCTATATCACTTATTCATTCCTCTGCTTCTTCCATCCTTATGGTCATTATATCCAGTTGGTTTTGAATCTCGGTTATTGCATTTTTCATTTTGATGTAACTAATTTTTCGGTCTTTAATCTCTGAGGTAAGGGACTCCCCAGAGTCTTCTATGCTTTTCTTAAGCCCAGCTAGAATCCTCATGATTGTTGTTTTAAATTCTGGATCAGGCATATTACTTATATCTGTTTTGACTAGATCCCTGACTGTGACCTTATCTTTTTCTTTCTTTTGGGATGAATTTCTTCATGTTGGCATTTTGTCTAGGTCTGTCTTCTGTGTGCTAGGAAAGCCTGTTATGTTTCCTGTTCCTGAGAATAATGGCTTTATAAAGAAGAGGTCATGTACTATCCAGGGCCTGGAACTTCAGGAAGTGTCTCTGGTGTGTGCTCTGTGCACTCTGCTGCTGTGTTTTGGCTGCTGTTCCCTCAGGTCAGTCCTCTGTAGAGTTTCTCCTTGCCTGTAATGGAGATTGTTTGAAACTTGGGCAGAGTGTGGCAAGTTCTAACTATGTGTACGCTGGTCTACCTGATGCTATTTCCACCAGAACTTCAGCTCTATTGTCAGTAGACAAGGTACATGTGGGGGGGTTTGTGCTAGTCTTGCCCAAGAAAAGCAGCACCTGCAGAGTGCTAGAGAGTAGGACTTGGTATAGTGGTTCAGGTTGTCGCTGTTGGCACAGGGCTGCTTATTGAAATTAGTTGATGCTGAAGGGTGGGGGAAAGAAATGGCACCAGCCCCCTCCCACATCCCCATAGGGCAACTGCCACTGTCTGGGAAGCCCTCTCAGAAGAGCAAACAATCTCTCCTCCTGTGTCCTAGGCATCCCTTTTATCGCTGCCCTCACTCTGTCTGTGTGGGCTGTCTGCCTCCCCAGAAGGGCAGTGTACCTGTGTTTTATCCGAGGCAGGCTGGCTGAGATTTAAAACTCCAAACTTTAGGAACCTGGCATGGTGCAGGCCCACACTGATCCTCTGGAGGAGGGTCTTGCTCTGCTAGAATTGATGGAGGTTTGTCCCAGAAGGTGGTTGCACCATAGTGCAGGGGCATGGAGCTGGAGTAAAGTGCAGCAAAGAGCCAGTGTCCAAGTTAGCTGCCCTTGGCAGGGGTGCATCTCCTTGGCTATGCTGAGGGGTGGGGGAGAGCAATGGGTCCCACCAGCTCTTTTCTCCCTGGAGGGGCAATACCACTTTTCCCAGATGTGCTCCAAAAAATGGGGAACCATCTCTTGCAGTGCATACCAGGGGATCCTCAGAGCACACCCTCTGTTCCCAAGCTATGTGCCCTCCTTCTCCACAGGAGCACTGCAGCACCCCCAGGACTCAATACCCACTGCAGCCTCTAAAACTCCAGTCTTTGAGTCCTGATGGTTGTAAAAACTCCAGAAAATCAGACCTTCTTGTTTTCCCAGTCAACGGCTTTGGGGAAGTGTTTTCCTTGTGCAATACCCTTTGTCCTCTTCTCTCTCTCTCTCTCTCTCTTTCTCTGTCTCTCTCCTCTCTCTGTGACCAGGCCTTCCTACCCCTTGCAATATCTATGATCCATTTCTCCTGCAAATCATGTCTCCACATCTCCTCTTTTCCACCATGTGGCCTCTTCCCTCCGTCTAGTTGTGCCATTTGTTCTGTCAATCCTTGGGTGGATTTCTTGGGTATTCAGAATAATTTGATATTTATCTAGTTGTGTTCAAGGGGTGAGGGAAGCCTACTACTCTGCCATCTTGGCTCCTCTCCTTTGTTCAAGTATCTTTAAGGTGGTTTTCTAAAATTGTAATTGTTGTGTCAAATGGTAAATGCATATATAAGTTTATAGGATACTGCTAACTTCCTCTCTATTGCATTGAACCATCTTGCATTCTAACCACCAAAGGACATAAGAGTCTGTTTCCTCATAAACTTGGCAATAGAAAATGTGGTCAAACTTCTGTATTTTGGCCAATAAGGTAAGTGAAAAATTGTTTCTAAGTGAAATTTGTTCTTCATTTTCTTTTCTTTTCTTTTCTTTTCTTTTTTTTTCTTTTGAGGGAGGTTGAAAAGCTTTGTGTATTCTTAAAGTTATTTGCATTTTTTCTCCATAAACTGTTTATATCATTTGCTCATTTTTTTTTCCATATAAGGCTGTTGGTCATTTTCTTGTTAACTTTTAGAGGCTGTTTATTTATTTGGGATATTAGTCTTTTGTCTATAATATAAGTTGCAGATATTTTCCCCAGTTTGTCACTTGTCATTTTTACTTTGCTTATAATGGATTTTCACAATACACACATTTTTATTTTCATGTGATCATATTCATCAATCTTTTCACCTGTTAGTATAGATTTTTGAGTCATGGTTATAAAAGTTTTCTACTCTAACAGTTTATAAAGCAATTACTCATGTTTTCTCTTAATATTTATACATTTGTATGTATTTTAACATTTAAATAATTGGATATATTTTACTTTATCCTGATTTACAGTGCAATGGATTCAATTTTATTTTTTAAACATACCTATTCCAACAATTATTAGAAAGTCCCATCTTTTCTCCATTTGTTATATGCTAAATTCCCACATGCCACTGAATCCATTTCTAGATTTATTATTAATTTATCCATCTATTCATCTTCTAATACTAAAGGAGCCATATTGCTTATCACATGCTTTAATGTAATATGTTTTAAAATTAGATAGTATCTTTCATGCTGTGGAGTAATTTCTAGACATATGGCTAAATCCCTAAACATTTCTCATTTCTCTTCTTTTCAAGATTTCTTTTTTTTTAATTTTTATTTATTTATGATAGTCACAGAGAGAGAGAGAGAGAGAGAGGCAGAGACACAGGCAGAGGGAGAAGCAGGCTCCATGCAGGGATCCCGACGTGGGATTCGATCCCGGGTCTCCAGGATCGCGCCCTGGGCCAAAGGCAGGCGCCAAACCGCTGCGCCACCCAGGGATCCCTCAAGATTTCTTTTTTGACTTTTATTGCTTGTTATATTCAACTTATTCTACCTTAGAAAATATAAGGATATTTTTGTAGTGAGTGCATTACATTTATAAAGTAATTTAGAAAGAATTGACATATTTATAATGTTGAATTTTCCCATCTCAAACAAGGTATGTATCATTTCATTTGCTTGAGTCTGTTTTTTTGTATTTCAGGATGCTTTTAGAAGTCTCTTCATATAAGCATTAGATATGTCCTGTTAAGTTATGCCTAGGTGTTCTGTTATTATTTCTATTATTATTTTTAGTACTGTAAATGAGGTTTCTACTTTCATTTTGTTGTTATGAAGACTAGTATTTTTCTATATTCCTTGATTTCTATTATTTTTGTAGGTTTTTACATGAATTTTTAGGTTTTCCATACATTTAAAAATTTCATTTTCTATAAATCCAGGTAGTTGTATCTCTTCCTTTCCAATTCTTACACCTTTAACTACTTCATATTGACTACAACATAATAATTATTTTGAGAAGTACCTTCAAAACAATTATAGAAGGGATCCCTGGGTGGCTCAGCGGTTTGGCACCTGCCTTCGGCCCAGGGCATGATCCTGGGGTCCCAGGATCGAGTACCATGTCGGGCTCCCTGCATGGAGTCTGCTTCCCCCTCTGCCTGTGTCTCTGCCTCTCTCTCTCTCTCTCTGTATCTCTCATGAATAAATAAATAAAATCTTAAAAATATATATAGAGAGAATAGTGGAGATGGTAGGAAATCCTTTGCTTATTTTTTATTTCAGAGGGAAATTGTTTTATGGTGCCCCTTTTAAAAAGGTGGAACACAGCTACTGTTATTCTTAACTACACTAAAAGAGCACCCACCCTTCTCAGCCTGAAATTATTAACAAACCCCTTTTCTCATCTTAGCCCTGAGGGTGGCTAGTCTCCAGCCTTTAGGGAGATGGGTGTGGAGACAAGTGTCCATCCCACTCTCTATACTGCTAGGGCTTGCAGCTGAGAACTGCAAAACTGGCTCTCTGCCACCACCACCCACTGGGGAGAAATAGCACCGCCTCCCTCATTCTTTAGCAGAGGCACATATCCTTAACTATTCCTTTATTCTTGACCCTTCCCTCACTGCCTTTCTGAAGCCAAACTTTTCTAAAGAACAGGTTAAATTAGTCTATTCTAGTACTCTTCTGCTTTGCTTTTCTTAAATTGAATTGGACCTAGTCACACAAAAGATTGATGTCTTAAATTCTTAACATTCCTCTCTCAGTTCATTCTGTCTATCCTTTCAATCTGATCAGAAATCAAGGGACACAGGAAACACACAAGTGAAAACAATGACAATAAGCCTCTGACCTCAGTCTTCCCAGGAACAGAAATACCTCAGTGGGAAGAAACCCCAAATTTCAATGATAAGTAATACATAATTGGATTTCATTAGTAACAGGAGATATAGAAGTAAATAAATATGCTTTATATGACTTGCTATTGCAGCTTTGAATGTGTAGCTTTGGTCTGCCTGATGAGTGCTCTTAACTGAAAGAAAGGTTGTGAGGACTATGACTACAGCCTTGAACTCACAGAGTGCGAGTCTGCAGTTCTATGAAAATACAGTTAATGAAAACACAGTGACTTGAAATGGTCATGTGCGTGGCTATACTTTGAGACAGAATAATTTAAATCCCTTGTGCTAAATAATTGTACTGTCTATATCCTATTGAATAGAGCACCTTGTATTTCTCTATACAATTATACAGTAACGCACCATTTGGGAGGCTTGGAAACTTGGCAAAGTATTTAGCCTCCCTATGTTAAAATTTTTACTTTGTAAAGTAAGAATACTACACCCACATAACACTTCTTGTGGGAATTAAATGATGAAATACACTTTCAAAAAGCCAGCACTACACCGGAGTGCAGATTTTTGTGTGTGTGCTCCAGACTTCAAGAAATAAGTGGCATGTGTTTGAGAGCAGAGTAGGAGAGGCACTTAGAAGAATGAGAAGGTAGAGATCAAAAGTCAGGGACGCTTGTATTTTCACTATTAATAAGAAACCATGAAGGTCGCCGGAGTGGCTCAATCTGTTAAGTGTCTGCCTTCAGCTCAGGTCATGATTCCAGAGTCCTGGGATCAAGCTCCACATTGAGCTGCCTGCTCAGTGGGGAGCCTGCTTCTCCTTCTCCTTCTGCCTGCCACTCCCCCCCCCCCCCCGCTTGTGCTCTCTTTCTCTGTCAAATAAAGAAAGAAAGAAAAATCTTTATTAAAAAAAGAAACCATGAATATTTACAGGTTTGTAAAGCCTGCAAAACCTCTGATGATAGCTGTCTTATTACAGGTAGGAAATAAATAATATGAGAGATAATAGCTTTATTATATTTCGTAATGCTCACACCACATCTGGAGTTCCATATTAAAATCTGGATGTCCTATTAGAGTAGGCTGTTAACAAGTTTCGATGTACATTGTAAGTAAATTTTTTCCCACAAATCCATTAGTTATGAAGACTCACTCAGTAGTCATTTCCAGGCTGGAGAAAGGGCATTTTCCCCTCAGGAAGCATCATAGAATCTCAGGAGGAGGCGACCGTGTGGGGGAAAACCCTCTTCTCCTCTTAGGTGAATCCCAAGTCACTAGATGAGAATCATTAATTCAGAGGATAACCAATGTAGTAGGGAGTCTCCAGACTGTCTTACCGTTAATGGTTGGAGTATTGGATTGTATTTGGGCTTCAGATGAGATAAAAATTAAAGGCAGACATCATGGCTATCTTGGGAGAAAGAAATTGCAGTACTAAAGAACATTACGTATTATAATTATGTATAATATATATTATTATATTATAGTGTAATTAAGATCAATTGAGAAGAAGTTATGTAAAGATAAGTTTTCTTCAAAAGAAAGTGAGCTTGAGGGACTCCTAGGTGGCTCAGCAGTTGAGCATCTGCCTTTGGCTTGGGGCGTGATCCAGAGATTCCAGGATCAAGTCCCACACTGGGCTTCCTGCATGGAGCCTGCTTTTCCCTCTGCCTATGTCTCTGCCTTTCTCTCTCTGTGTCTCTCATGAATAAATAAATAAAATATTAAAAAAAAAGAAAGTGAGCTTCCATCCAGCAACTAACTTTAACAGTTTAATAGCTGGGAGAAACTGGGGACCCCTGTCTATTAAAAACTTCCCAGCAGAAGCCAGATAGTTATTTGGTGGTAATGCTACCACCAGGTAATATATTACATGGTGAATTGGAGAGTTGACTAAATCTTTAATGATTCTGTGATTTGTAACTGTACTAAATATATGAAGTATTAATTTTCTCATAGATACCAAAATATTATGTAGTTCTTCACAACTATCTTCAGATGAGTAGTTTGAAATATTCTTATTCTTGAAGAATTTAAATACTCTTAAATTTGAGTGAACTGTTCAAGTACAGATAAGAAAAATTTCTTTAAGGAGACAAGGAATAATTTTATCATTTACTTGACAAAATATTAATTTATCATTATGTCATCTTGGTCTTGTTTAAGGGTCATTGCCTTATATTCATAATATTGCCTGAAAGTGGCCCAACTAACCTTTATTGAGAGCTCATCATCCTACTTTATGAACCACATACACTCTTCTAAAATTATAGATATGATTAAATATGAATTAATTAATGAGCTTCATGAATCTTCTCTCTGAGTTCTTAAGTACTAAGTAATAAAAAAGCATCATGATGGGACAATGATGCCATCTAGAGAGATGTATGCATTGTTCATGTAGTATAGAGCTTTTGAAATATTATATCAGTAAGGCTATGGTTCAAATGGATTTTTAATTAAACCTAACAGGGAAAACAAGGATGTTGGATGGAAGAAACAATCCATTAATAATGAGATTTGTCATAGAAATATCATAAACTCTCGCTTCGTGCTTGAATTGGATTGAAAACATTAACAAGTATGTTTATAATCAATCTTGATGCCTGTTAAACTTCTCTATATAGAATAAAGGAAAATAGGGAAACCAATAACATTTATCATTTATAAGAGGAGATATAAATGGATGCAACTGAGTTTAGAAAGCAGTTGAAAAAGGCAAGAATTCTAGCTACTGGTATGTTAGCACTCCATCTTCTTTTTTCCTGTATATCTGATTAATCAGGTATTACACAGAATATGGATATTATGTACCCAATCTAATATTACTAAATGTGACTCTTGTAGGTGAGTTTTTCTTCTAGCTTTCTCTAACTTGTAAGGGTTTTAAAAACAGAGCCATTTAATGCTTATCATATACCAAGGAGCAACCTTTCATTTCCTAGTCTCCAGTTAGTTGGTATCATGTGACTGGTTGTGGCCAATGGGATATAAGAGGAACTGAGCTAGGCCACATCTTGGCCATAAAAGTGCTATAAGCCCCCTGTGTAATCTCCAGCTCCCACTTTCCTTCCACATTGATTGGGTTGGCCACCAGGAGAAGATAAAGCTTGAGTCCCTTTGTCATTATATGAAAAGGCAACTAGCCTGAAGAGCTCTTGGGATCCCAGTGGACTCTGAATGAATAACTACTTTAATCTGTTAAACACTTGAGATTTCTGTATATTTGTTATTATAGATTCTTAGAGCAGTGTCCTCTGATTGAGAATGTGAATCTGATTCCTTAAAGCCCTTTTAAAAAAGTGAGGCATATTTTATTGGTCAGTCTAGAAAATTCTTTCTGCAACTGAGGGTCCTGCATTCACCACCTCCTATTGCCTAATATGGAGTCTCAGTCAACTTCATTGATGTAAATACTTCATCATTCAAAACTCTCTTTATTTCTTCTAGCCATAGATATAATACACTAAGAGAAGTGAAATTTTCTTTCCGTGTATCATCACATTCCCACTCATTCTTGTTTTCCTCCAAAAGATCCTTGAGTGATATGCTGCATAATGGAAGGCTTCCTATCTAAGTGGTTAGACTGCTCCATCTACTTCTAAGGTTGCCTAGGGATGATATAGCATACTTTTTTGTCTTCTCTTTTATCTTCAGGCCTCAGAAGGATTTGGAAACATTGAAGTAGAGTCAAGGGATAGAATTTCAGAAAACTTTGTGTCCCTTACTAGGGCTTCCATGGGCTATGGGTATAAACCATGTAAATCTCATGGTTGTCAACGGTTTAACCCCAACCAGATAACTTTCTCCATCCTCAGTGGGGATGCCTCCCACCTCCCCAAGTTTTTGTGGGGGGAATGGTCTACAAAGACAAATTGAGCCTGCCTCATATTGGGCACTGGCTAGGGAGTATGAGTGGAAGAAAACAGCAAAATACCACATTACGAGGGAGCTCTATTGGGGAAACATATCAGCATATACACAGTCTCACAAAGTACTTACCAAGCTGTGGAGAGGATACAGGGAGCTGGGCACAGCTGGATGCAGCATGAGCCATAAAAACCTGACAACAGGACCTGGGAAACCACTAGTACAGTCCCTTAATGGCAGAATTCCATATTCCACACCCTACAAGTTAGCCACCCCACTTTAGCTGAATAACTTTATTGAGAGAGCACTGCTTAACTATGGCTGTTATTTAAATAATAAGAATGGAGGAATGGAAGAATGTAATAGTGGGGGAAAAAGGCATTACAAATAATAACACCTGGACAACAGACATAAACCAGGACTGTGGTGGGCTAACTGAGGTATATGGTCATTGCACCTTTAACCTCAAAGTAGGCTATTTTATATGCAGGTAGTTTTAACTTCGGTTGATGTTCATCTTGTCACACATAAAGGGCACTGCCAGGTTTTTTTTTTTGTTTGTTTTTTGTTTTTTTACAGCTGGCATCCCCTTGGATGTTTGGAGAACATGTAATAACAGTTCTTAAATATTCCACTGTCATCACCATTTAGAATGTGTGTCCTTTTATGGAACCAAAATCTCTAACTTAACTCATTGGTTCTAGTTCTCTTTCTTAGAGCCATGCAAAGTTGGCTTAATTTTCCAACCCATATTCTGCACACATCACATCCATTTAAATATTTGAAGATAGATATTTGAGAAACCAATGTCAAACTTGAAATAAAGTTTTAGGCAATCTGAGACTTCCAAAACACTGTAATAATTTCATTAAGGAATTAAATATAAAAGGAAAAAGCAACTCTAAAAAAAGTAGAAGAAAATATCAATGTGTATTCATTTATTCACCCTGTAAATTGGAAAGAAATTTCTTATATTAAGTTACGTTAGAGAAAAATAGAAGAGGTTAACTTTTTTGAATACATTAAGATATAGAACTCCTACAGACAAACTGATGAATACTAACAAAGTCAAAGAAACTAAAAAATAAACTTGACAGATGTGCTAAAAGATCAACATAGTAATATCATATAAGTAAATAAGGAAAACACTAATGAATTGGCCAAATTAGGTAAAAAAAAAAATCACAAATGCAGAACTGTAAGTGATTAATCAACTTGTAAAACTGTTTTATCTCACTAATAACCAATGAAATGTAGATTAAAAAACAAGTTATGAATTTCCTCTCTTTAATAGAAAATATTTTTAAGTAATAATCAAACTCTAGAGAAGGGTTGATGAAACATGGATTCTTAGCCATTTATCAGTGGAAGTAAAATATTGGAAAAAATTTAGCATACGCTTGAAGATATTTTATGCAAGTAGCCAGTACTTTGATGAAATGAATAGGAAAAAGGCTTCTGCACACAAACATGCATCCCAATGATATTTATACCAGTGAAAATTTAGAAGCAATCTAAATCTTGAGTGGTGAGTGGCTGTGATATATATCTTCCCAGTGAAACAGTATGTGTTTTTAGGAAATGGTATTTCTGAAGACTTTAAAGACATAAAGCAAATGCTTACTCTCATAAATGACAAAAACATGCACAAATGGTAAAAAATAGATAAAATGCAAGAGTATCTTAAAAAGTTGTGCATAGAAGATAGTCTGAAAGGAACTATAAAACAGTTATATTAACTGGGTTTGTCTTTGGGTGGTGAAAATATAGATAACATCCCCACTCCCACCTCTGCCAGGCAATTTTGTTATCAGAAAAAGCTTATTTAAAAAAAAAATCATGTAAAGACAATTACAGCCTCTCCATTGATCCTTCTTTGCTCTTCTACCTGAATAACTCCAGTTCCTTCAGCTTCTCTTCCCATGGCTTGGTTTTGTGACCCACCTTATCCTTTGGCAAGTGTGATGGAAACTGAATGAAATACTTCTTGTTTGAGATAATCATTGAAGAGCAATAAAGAACATCTCTCTCATTCTGGATACTATTGATATCAGTGAACTTTATTCCCTTTTTACAGTCATTTCCAGTATTGATTCATACTGAATATAACTCTCTAAGTGAATGGATCTGAACAGTTTTGTTTTTTTTTTTTCTCTTCACCTCACCTGAGTAATGTAGCCTTATGCACACAAATGGCGAGAGGTCAGGGCAGGGTCCATCAGAAATTAGGATGAGAAAGAATGGTGGGAAGGTGCACATACATATGAGATGCTGGAGTAAAAAAGGCTTAGCCCTTGGCCGTTCCCTCTAGTTCCTTTCTTCCTAACACATAAAGAGTTCCCAGCCTTACTTAAAGTTGGATAGTCCTATAACTGAGTTTTAACCCATGGAATAAGAGAAAGAGACTGATGCTTGCCATTTCAAAGCTACATGAGTATATCTCCCACACAGAATCCTTTATGGTCCTTCCCCCTCTGGCCAGCTGAAATAGAGAAGGGATACTGGATTGAATTGGATTCTGAGAGCCAGGAATTTTGGAAGCCACATACTGAAGACGGCAGAGCTCTGTCAGCCTAGATTCCTGAAAGATTGTATGGAGGAGGGCCACTCTCTCACATCTGCTCACCTTCCCAGTATTGTAACAAAACTAATAAATAGTGTCTTTTTAAAAAGATTTTTAAAAAAAATTATTCATGAGAGACACAGAGAGAGAGAGGGGCAGAGACACAAGCAGAGGGAGAAGCAGGTTCCATGCAGGGAGCCCGACTTGGGACTCGATCCTGGATCTCTAGGATCAGGCACTGGGCCGAATGCAGTGCTACACTGCCGAGCAACCCGGGCTGCCCAATAATGTCTTTTTATGTGCTAACAATTCCATAATTTACAATCTACTTATCAGAGCATGTAACCAACATTAACTAATATAATATCCAGTGATGTCCTCCAGGTGACCTTGTCATTTCCTTGTGTGTGTGTTTTTTTAAAAGATATTATTTATTTATTCATGAAAGACACACAGAGAGAGAGCAGCAGAGAAAAAGGCAGACCCAGGACTCCGGAATCACAACCTGAGCCAAAGGCAGACGCTCAACCACTGAGCCACCCAAGTGCCCCTCCTTGTGTTTTTTTTTCTTATCTTCTCTGCACCAAAGGAGATAATTTGCCCAAAATGTTTATCCTCAAATGCTTCAGATGAGACACAAGAAGCCATGCAATATGTATACTGTAGATATTATAGACCAATGACCTCAGACTCCATATTTAATATGTTAATGAATTTCAATTTGTTGAATATATCTTATTTATTATTTTGGCTTTTCAAACATCTATTTCATCTTAATTATATCATTCATTCTTAATTTCCTGCCCTCTTCACATTTAATAAGCATCCCTTCAATATCATCAGGAAAGTTCATTACCAAAAATTGTGAACTGGTTACATTAGTGAAAAGTTAAGCAGTTTGTTAATAATATAATTCAGAATATGGCAGTATATTTACTTTCAAGTATTTTACCTGGAGAAAACACTATTGTTTTTATCAATTAGCTTTTATTATCACAAGCCATGCCAAAACTTAGCAACATAAACAAAACACTTATTATTTCCCATTGTTCTCTATCTTGGCCAGAGGGCTTTTTGTCTGGACCAGCTTGGCTGCAGCTGGAGAATCCGTCATGGCCTCATTTCCAGATCTGGGACTTAACTTGAAATGGTGGGAAAATCTGGAAAGCTGGAATCTCTCCCTCCACCAGGAGGCTAACTTGGGCTTGTTCTCAGGATTAAAAGAAAGGGAAAAATCCTTAGAATCAGTGTGGGAGGCCCTATCCATAGACCTATCCACAGAGCGAAATCATGGTGGACACTTTGCAAACAATAACCACAGTGCCTTTGTTTGTTTGTTTGTTTTTAAAGATTTTATTTATTTATTCATGAGAGACAGAGAGAGAGAGAGAGGCAGAGAGAGGGAGAAGCAGGCTCCATGCAGGGAGCCCGACGTGGGACTCCATTCCGGGACTCCAGGATCAGGCCCTAGGCTGAAGGTGGCGCTAAACTGCTGAGCCACCCAGGCCACCCTTTATTTGCTTATTTAAATGTATTTGCATTCTATATCTACACCCCAAATGGAAGTGTAGCATGTAAAAGAAGTACAGATGCAATATAAGACTTGAGTAATGAAGTTAGGAGGTTTAAAGGACTATTCATACCCAAATGCCTGGGCTCATGGAAGCTACTACAACTGAACATGAAACTTAGCTTTGAGTTTGTTATTAGGCAGGAAAGGAGGGGGTAGAGCTCCTGATGAATTCCAACTTCACAGATTCAAGCCTATTATATGACAGCACGCAGCATCTGCAGTAGCACGTCATATCTTGTCTTCCCCTCCCATTTTCTTGACTTTCTCTCCCATTTGCTTTCCCCATCCTCTCCCCTCCTGCTCATACTCTCTGGAAAAGTAGGAAATTGGCAAGAGAAGGCACTGAGAGAAACATAGAAGGGGACTGAGAAGAAGATAAAGCAACATGGAAGGGTAACAGAGAAAGAATCAGTAATAGGGTAGGCATGGGGTCCCTGAGAAAATTCATATAGAAAATTAATGTTCAGATGAATCCAAGCTTGCTGCAGGGCCTTTATCTATTCATGCTGTTCTCTCCTCCTGGAAAGTTGTTCCTGCATGCGGACCTTAGCCTGGTTCTGGTTTTCATGTTACCAAGACCTCTGCTCTGACCTCATCTTGTCCTAGAGGCCTTCCGTGGCCTCTCTTCCCCCAGGCTCGTCTCATTCTCCAGTGCCTTATGCGGGGGCTCTTTTCTTTCTGGCCATACTCAACCTCTGAATTCATTAACTTGTTCATTTATTTATTTTGTGACTCATGCACTAGAACCTGTATAATGGTTAAGGTCTTGGGCTGGGTCACCTAGGTTTCAAATCTCAGATCCATGTCCTTCTGCTATTTAACTTTTTCTCAGTTTCTTCATCTGCAAAGCAATAATGCTATTACTGAGTTGTGAGTTTGAAATGTGTCATTGCATAGCGTGTGCACTTGGCACAGCGCCCGGCACATGGTCAAAACTCGGTAACTTGTAGCAATTCTTGATTCATACATCCTTGTGCCTTTATTTCTTTTTTAAGATTTTATTTATTTATTTATTTGATAGACTGTGTGTGTGTGTGTGTGTGTGTGTGTGTGTAAGAGAGAAAGAGGGAGAGAGAGAGAGCACCAGCAGAGGAGAGGGGCAGAGGGAGAGGGAGAAGCAGGCTCCCCACTGAGCAGAGAGCCTGATGCAGGACTTATCTCAGGATGCTGAGATCATGACCTGAGCCAAAGGCAGATGGTTAACCAATTAAGCTACTCAGGCACCCCCATTGCTGTGCCTTTAGCCCTGGAAGAGTATACCTGCCATGCAGCAAGATGCTCAGTAAATATTTTTAAGATGAATAAATATTAGCTAAATATTGAATAAATATAATAATCACAATTAACTCTTACTGAGTGCTACTCTTTACTAGACATCATACTGTACAACAAATCTATGAAAAAACAATTCCTCTCCTTCCTCTTTTACATCTGAGGAATCCGAGCCTTGGGTTAACTATCTAAGGTCATAAAGCCGGTGTATATAGCAAAGCCAGGGCACAACAAACCCAGGTTTCATGTGATGCAAAACACATATTCCTTACCATTTTTCTTTGTTGCATCCTAATTTACTGCATTTCAGACTATGTTATAGCTGTTTTATCTTAATTCTTGAAAGAATATAGTTCAAAAATACCTTCTTGATATATCCTAATATTTGTTAATCACAAACATTTTTTTGGTCTGACATTTTAACTTGAACTTAGGTAAAAGCAAGACAGAGATAATTGACTTAGAATAGAAGCATAAACTAATTTTTTTGACAGGACATTTTGGTCCAGAATAGCTCTTTATTCTTAGAACTTCCTGACCTGTGTTGCCCACTGGCATACCTCATGTCTCCATCTCACAGTCTATAGTAGCTAGGCTACTAATATGGTGCTAGTTATGGTTACTCACATCTCACAGCAGTGAAATCACTAGCTTTTTTGTGGAGGCAAAAAAGGATCTGTTCAGTTTTTTCTTTCTCTTGGATAAAGACCAAAATATTCAAATTTCTGCTTTGTTGTAGTCTTTGTTATAATTCTCTGCCTGGTTCCTGTTAAGTTACAACAGTCAAAACAAAACTGAGATACTTGAACAAAGATAAGCATAGGGGAAAAGGTCTATGACGTATACCTGGTATGCAGCAGCTAAGTCAATTTTATTTGAAATTCACTTCCAGGTTGTGTTTGTTTGGGGTTTGTTTGTTTTGGTTTGGTTTGGTTTGGTTTTGGTTTTGGTGGGTGCTTTTTGTTTTGTTTTGTTTTTGTCATCAGTGAACACCTGCTAAACTCAGGGGAAGTTAACAAGTTCTCGTGACACAGTTAGTGAAATGGTTAATTAGTAGAGTTGTGACTGGCAGGAAAAGGAGATTTGAGGTATTCTTTTCCCATTGCCAGGACATGAAGATAGTCTAAGCAAGTTATACACTCAGTAAAGTCCAAAAGCAATGCTTAAGCACTACTGAACACAACCCACACCCAGACCTTCACAGAAAGAGGTATGTAATGATGACCAGGGTAACCTTTGCCATAAAGTGATATCTTTAAAATCATAGCATTCTGGAATATGCTGTCAGAATTTGAAATTGCTATCATATTCAAAGACATTAACATTTTCTTTTTTTTTAAAGATTTTATTTATTCATGACAGACACACACACACACAGAGAGAGAGAGAGAGAGAGAGAGAGAGAGAGGCAGAGACACAGGCAGAGGGAGAAGCAGGCTCCATGCAGGGAGCCCGACATTGGACTCAATCTCAGGTCTCCAGGATCACGCCCTGGGCTGAAGGCAGCGCTAAACCACTGGGCCACCAGAGCTGCCCAACATTAACATTTTCTTAAAAAAATAACCAGAAATCTTCTACTACCAACAAAATGTTTTTTGTTACTTCAGTCTTAGGTAGACCACTCATGACCCAGAATTGAGACTGACCCAGTCCTGATTGTCAGAGGACTCACAATTAATTAAAATGCAGAATTTTAGCAGCACTTTTCAAGTATTCATTCCTAGCATATACTACTGTACTTACTTATCGTTGTTCTCTATTGGAATATGTTGACTCTTGGGTGAGTAGATAATACTTTTGCTATTGGTACAGTGTCCAGAAATTAATTTTCAAACATAAAGCATGATCTGCCATAGTTGTCTCAATAGTTGATATGATGATGATGATGATGATGATAATTTTATCATTTGCCCACTATAGGGAAAATGATTCTTATGCTTGGTTTTGGCCAAGTGATAAATGATTTCACTGTATGTAGATATTAAAGGGAGCAGAAGGCTTACAGGAGAACTTGAAGAACCCCTCTGTATGTAGAGGCACAGCCACTAATCAGGCTACTACCGCAAGTTATACATGGACACACACTCATGCATGCATTCATACACATATACACTCACACACACTTATGAACACAGGCATACACACACACACATACACCTATGGGCAACACACACCATATATATCTTTTAATGAGTACCTTTTTAGAATCAAATAATCTGGTGAAATAAATATTAGTAAATAATATATTTAAATATTGATAAAATAAATATTGCGTCTCTCATTTAGTTATTGGAAATTGTTTACTCAGTAAGACTAATCACTTAGTAAGACTAAGTAAGATTCAGTTAAGAATAAACATTAGGAAAAAGAAAAGAATAAACACTAGAAAAATGACTCTGCTGCCCCTAAATTTTTTTTGTTCACAGGATATTTTTTAATGAAGTGATTACTTTAGCTGGTCAGGACAAAATGCCAAGTGACTAAGTGACAATGAAATTTTTCCATGAACTCTAATTACTAAAACCAAGTAGGATGAATTTTTTTCTTATATAAAAACAAATGTATCATTTTTAAAGTCAAATTAAAAGAGATATCTATATGATTATTAAGAATTCATTATTATGGGAACCCTGGGTGGCGCAGCGGTTTGGCGCCTGCCTTTGGCCCAGGGCCCGATCCTGGAGACCTGGGATCGAGTCCCACGTCAGGCTCCCGGTGCATGGAGCCTGCTTCTCCCTCTGCCTGTGTCTCTGCCTTCTCTCTCTCTGTGACTATCATAAATAAATAAAAATTTTAAAAAAAGAATTCATTATTATTCCCCATTTTTTTATTTTGTATGCTCTATTTCCTTTAGGAAAATGTGAAGACTAGAATTCTAAAAAAAAAAATAAGTAGTTATTATAGCACTTCATCATAGGGAAGCATGATCGACTATTAACTTGTCTTCACAGTCATTCAAAAGCTATTTGGAGCAGTCTTTGATGAAGAGGGTAGATTAGTCGCCTATTCCCCTCCTTCACCCTGAGTGTGCATTTGAGTAAAAATGTAGCTACTTTTCCTCAGAGGGCTACAAATGAAATGACCTCTAGTAGATCATGGAACTAAAAGGTCAAGAGAAGAAAAATGGTCTGTTGGAAATGTCCTGGTTTCACAATTTTAGAAGACACACTTCCATTTTTAAGGCTTGACATTTAGTTCCCATTTACATACTAAGAACATTGTTTCTCCTCCAGGAAAAACCCCATATATCTCTTTTTTCCTTTCCTTTCTTTCTTTTTTTTTATCTTTTATATATCAAAATCACTGGTCGGGGGTGTGTGAGATGGAAGGTGAAGGGAAGAGAGAAATAGTAATTTTAAATATCGCAATGATAAATTGAATGAGCGCCCCAGATTAGCAATAACATGCTACCAGTTAAAGGCATATTGGAGAACCCTGAGAAATCACTCACGAGGCCACTGAGTCTGAGGTAGATGTTGGTTTGGTTGAGATAGCACTGATGTGTGTAGTTAAATATTGAAAGCCCACAGGCACTCTTTTTAAGCAGAGTGGCACATAACAACACAATAGAACTCATATAGGCTTGTCTTTCTTTTTTAATGGCCTTCACTTGTTTTGTCAATGTAAATAATAAAGCAATTAAGGTTTATTAATATTGCATCAGTCTTGACTGTTCTCTGTCTACCAGGCTTGCATCCTTGTTTTGAAAAGTAAACAGGATTTATAGTCTTTAAAAATTAACGCACTTGGCTGCCGGTTTGATAAATGATACTATAAATTATACTCAGTGAGTTTGCCATTCTAAAACCTTCAGAGGGAATATAGTTGAGGGAAAGTGAATGATCCTAGGGGTCAGGAGCCTCTGTTCTGTCTCCTTACTGACATTGCCCATGACCTGGAAGAGTCATTTTTTGGTCTTTGAAAATGTCAATGTCCTTGCTTGGGTAAAAGTATGAAGTTAATGGGAATTTCAATTTCCTTTCATTCAGTTTTCAGAGGGCAGGGGAGCTGGAAGGAGGCTGAGGGAATAAAGCAGGTGTCTGCCCAAGGCTGGAAGTCCTCACTCAGTATTATCCCATTGCCATCTTCCTTCACTACTCACCCCACCTTCCTCCTGGCTCCTTGCTGGGTGGCCAGGACTCTGAGCACCTTCTCACACTTGTAGGCACCCATCCTCATTTACAGATGTTTCCTCCCCACCACAACAGTGTGGCACTGTTTCTGTGTTAGGTGGTTTGGTGTTAAAAACACGGGCTTTTGGAGTTAGACAGACCTGGGTCTCCTCTGCTTTACCTCCCACCATCTTGGTTTGGGTCAAGTTCCCCAAGACCCAGAGGTCGGAGCTCCCCTTCATGATACCAGGTTAATAATGACTACCATGCAGGGTTGCTGTCAGTATTAGAAAAGGCTATGCAGTATAGCCTTTGGCACAACTCAGCTGTAATTCCCTCCTCTCCTTTCCCCTGTGTGCCTTTATTCCACGTTAGACTTTGGTGTCCTGTACTTTACATCCTCGATGTCACACACTTCATATACACAGCCTCATTGAAGTCACTTGATGTGACTGTAACCTCATGCTAGAGTATATGACTACTCATAGTCCATGTTTTCGAGGATAATTTTCGAAAAGGTAAAATCATGACTTTTTTGTGAAATCAACACACAGTGAATATTTTATGTAAATCATTAATATAAATCATTAATTAAGGGGAACTGCTAAAAGGTAAATAAAAACTAGTTCAAATTCAGATTTGGTGTATAGAGACTTACATTCTCAACCAGACAGAACTGATTTGTGTTGCCCTAAGTAAGACTAATACATGTGTCTATAGGCACCTTATTAATTTTCTATAGACTCACTTCTATCTCTACCAAATTGTAAAACAGCCTCAGCAGAGACCATCCAAAGCATACACTCCTATGGAATCTGATAACTCTTGAACTTCCACGGAATGCCCAACATGCCATTGAAAAGACACTTGAGATTCCCACAGGCCCATTTTGAAGTCTTTCACAATTTCCTTGGTCTTCAGCATTCCCATTTGATGGACAAGTAAACTAAAGATTGAACTGTTGGATAATGTGCCCGAGGTCTTTGCATAGTATGTCTGGGTGAGGCTTCAAGTTGGCCTGGCTCCTCACCAGTGGTGACTTTGTGCACGGGCCACACGAAGCCTGCTTTGTTCTCCATATTGGCCTCTCATCTAACTCTGGCAGGGGATGTGGACAAAAAAATAGAAGGAATTCTCAAAGAGGGTCTGGCAGAGGGGCCAAGCTCTGTGCTCAGCTTCCCAAGGAGCCATGTGTCTCATGTCCATGGGTCCCTGGAGTAGGGGACTCAGGGCCCTCTCCTACCTCACCCTTCAGTCTCTCTAGCATGAAGTTACAGAGCAAGCGAGCATAGGAATCCCCATTCCCGCATGCAGGGGCTCATGACAAAATGTCCCCAAGATTTGCACAGGTTCTCTGGTAACCCATTTCATGGGGCCTCTGGAGAATGATAAGGGTCCAAAATGATAATGGTCCTAAGCCATTATATTTTTGGAGTATTAGAATCTGTCTTCCAAAAAAAAAAAAAAAAATCTGTCCTCCCCTTTCTCCCCCTGTACTTTCTGTGGGTAATAGAGCCTCCTCCTCCCAGGCTCCCAGCATTAGACTGAGCCTGCAGCATCACAGCTCACACTATCCTGGGAGTGAAATCTGGGGAAGCTGTGATGAGGGCAAACATAGGGTGAGGCCCAGAAGGGGAGGGAACAAATATATCTCAATCTGGTGTGTTCCCAAGTGGGTTACCCAGTCTCATGGATATTGCCAGAGATGCCAAGACTACTGCCTTTCCAAACAACCCATTATGGGGGATGGGGACAGGAAAGGGGAGAATTTATCTGTTGGCTTCCATCTGCTATTGGCCTCAGTTATTTGTACCCAGTCCATTAGAAGTCACCAAAAAGCTGGATCATAAAGCCACAGCAGTGATAACTGCTGCTCTGGCCACAGTGGGGTGGGGCCAGGGGCACACCCAGCCAAGAGCAACCCCTGGGTGAGGACCTCAGTGAGAAGGGAGAGCTGCGGTGTAGAAGGTTGGAACATGGGAAAGGTCCTGACAGGATGTGCTTACCACCCCAGGAGGGCCGGGGACTGGAGACATAGCAGGCTAGTAGGAGGTGGGTGTGGTGGTCTTCCACTGGCCATGGGCCTCAGCAACCCCACAATAATCTGAGAGATACATCTGGAGTTCACAGAATTCCCATTGGAATGGGGTTTGTACCAAACCATCTTTCTAGCATCTGGAGGGGTAGCTCTAACATGGAGCAGAAAACTGGATCTGAGGGAGTCCAGGGAGGCCCACACCCCATGGCTGGCATTCCAGGCACCAAAAGTTCCTAGTGGTGTCTTTGCTGGCACTCCTGCCACAGGGTAGTTCTGGACAGAGAACCTGTGTCCATTCCATTCACCTCAGAATATCAAGGCATTTGCATTTGATGTTTGTAAATTCTCCGACTTTGTGATGGGTGGAATTTCAGGCAGGGTAAGAGAGATACCAGTTGGCAATTAGGCCTTCCAACTTACTTACCTTGACCTCAAGGGCTTATCTGTGATGGGGAAAGTCAAATGACAGAGAGGCCCTTGGCAGCCTTCCCCCCAAGGAAGCTGTGGGCTGATTGTGCCTCCTTCTTCTCCGTCACTTTCCCCTCTGACTGGAAACAGTTGCTTCTTCCAGCCATCCCTGCTCTAAGAGGTCCTGTCATCAGTGACTCGGGACCCTTTGGGTGGGAGTTGGCTTGGTGCTCTGCAATGTGTCCTCCCTGCCTCTTCTGGTTAGAGACCGAGAATTGTTTCCTTCCTCATTTTCCTTTTCCCAGTAGGTCCTGGAAATCCACACTAGTTCTTACAGCATACGACTCAGCACCTGCCTTGTACTTTCTTCTTCTGGGAATCTGGGTGGGAATGGGAGTCAACGTGAGCCTCTTAACAGCAGGTCAGCCATCCGACATTTGTCAAGTACTGATTTTATAGCAAACATTGGGGCAGGGGCTGAGGAATCTGACAGCAAAACAAGGTCCTTGTCCTTTCAGGGCTGGAGAAGAAATTCTTCATGCAAATGAAAAGGTGAACCAATCTCAATGGAATATATCTACACACAGTGTACCTGAGCACTCAGAGGAGAGAGTGGCCAATCCTACCCTAGGCAGTGGGGTGGGGGTGGGGGTGGAGCTTCTGAACTGAACATGGAAACATGAGTAGGTGTTTTGCAAGAAGAGGGAAAAGAAGGGGCACCCAGGTGGCTCAGTGGTTAAGCATCTGCCTTTGGCTCAGGTCATGGTCCTGGAGTCATGGAAAAAAGTTCTGCATCAGGCTCCTCACAGAGAGCCTGCTTCTCCCTCTGCCTATGTCTTTGCCTTTCTCTCTGTGTTTCTGATGAATAAATAAAATATTAAAAAAAAAAAAAAGAAGAAGAGGAAAAGGAAGAGCAGTAGGCTGGGGAGGATCTTCCTGACAGAAGGCACAGCATGTGATATCAATGGCAGGTCTGGATGCCCCGCTAGGGTGATTGCAACTCCTTCATGGATAACTTTTTACCTCTCAGCCTTCTGCCAAAGAGAGAGATGTCTTGCTCTGAGATGTGTGGTCACCCTCACATCAGATCTAAAATTTTCTATTAATTTCTATTGCCTCTCAAAAACTGCATATTTAATATGTTTATATTTTACTGTCATATTCTTCAAACTAATTTGAAGTTCTTCCTTTCTAGGGCACAGCACTGACTCCTGTCTGTCTCCAGTTTCTGGAGCATAATGTGGCCTCAATGGGGACTTTGAAGTGCTTCCTGGTCGCAGCGCATTTTCAAGACCTTCAGTGTGGAGACCCTTCACCAGCTGAAGCATGGCTGCCAGGGTCTGCCCTACCCCTCAAAAAAGACTCTCAGTTCTTAGGAGTTTCAACATGTCTTAGGGCTTGACTAAACACTAATCTCAATTTCTGAATTTTAGAAGCTCCACTGAGGCTGTCTGCAACATGTGCTCTGGTACAATGCAACTCCCCCCAAAACTGGACAGAAGGTCTGTTATGCAAGCCCCCTGAGCCTTTGAGGTAACAATGTAAGGATTTCCACAGCTCCTCCAGTCTAAATCCACTTCACAACACGTTGACAGTCATGAGGATGCCTGGCTGGTGACCAGGACAACGATCATCCAGGATGTGATCCAAGGCTCCCACACAAGCTCCTCATAGCATGACCAGATGTTGGTTTTCCCATATGTCGCCACTGTTCTCACCCTATACTACCCTTATAGTGTGCAGCATTACAGACAAATGTATATTTTATAAGGGAAATTAACTCTATATATGCCGAGCCCTCTCCAACCCCCACATTGATAGAGCTCCTCCAAGGCCCTGTCTTATAAGGCACACTCTGTTACACATACCTTACCTTACAAACTCCTGGCTCCTACCTTCACGCCTACACACCTCCATCCTCTAAGCACTGAGGAAACAAAGACCTCTCCATTTACCAGCACCCAGAATTATAAAGAATGATAGCAAGACACTTGTTCTGGCCACACAGGCTTCTCCCATTGCCCAGGACTCACAGACCAGGCTAACTATACTCAGGCAGCCCAGTGTCTGCACTCACTCAAAGCCCTGCTCCATGGACCTCCCTTGACCACTGAGGGCTTGCTTGATTTCTCCTCTTTTGATCCCATCTTCTATTCTACTTGTGCCTGAAGTGTGTTTCTGATTCTTATTGGGATCTGTGTTCTTCTCAGGCTGTACACTCACCTTGAGCCAAGTCACCTACATCTCTGGTGGCAACCAGTCCTATGGATTAGGACTCCTTATGACTTTTCACCCTCCACAGTACATAGGCAAGTGCTGAGCATACAGTGTTCATTCAATAGATATTTACTGAATGGTTTAATGTTCTGTAGAAATTAAGTATTCCCCAAATAAAATCCTACGATGTACTGGGAGACTGTTCTCCGTGGGTCTCTTATGCTTTGCAAGTCTTATGAGGAGAGGCACTGCCAGCTTTTGTTCTAGATTCCCTTTTCAAGGATATCTGTATAATGAATGGCCTTGGAAAAGATAGATAGCGACACCCCCCCATCCCCCGGAGTGAAGGGCAGGTTTGTTTGCTGCCCAGTGTAATAAAGATTATGTCTCCCTCCAGGGTAAAAGCTGGGTAAGCTCACTTGCAGCCCATTATGAAAGACTGGGGGATTTTATTATTATTTTTTTAATTTTTATTTACTTATGATAGTCACAGAGAGAGAGAGAGAGAGACGCAGAGACACAGGCAGAGGGAGAAGCAGGCTCCATGCACCGGGAGCCCGACGTGGGACCCGATCCCGGGTCTCCAGGATCGCGCCCTGGGCCAAAGCCAGGCGCCAAACCGCTGCACCACCCAGGGATCCCCAAGACTGGGGGATTTTAACCTCCAGATTTCTCAGCTGTGATGCACACCTGCTGAGTCCTCAGACCTGTCCTTGTGGAACATGAGAGACAAGTGGAAACCACAGGAACATGAAGCTCAGGCTGCTTGCTGTGTCTGGGGTAATAAGCTCCTTTGTCTCTCACGCAGGCATCTCGTGTCATCTGGAAGTACCCATGACACTGGGGCAGGCTCACAGCTCACTTGCTAGCATGCAAGTAGGATAAAACTTCAGACTCTTTGCCGTGCTCAACATAATATTGAAATGAATGTTAAAAAGCACATTCATTTAGTTGCAGGGTTCTGTATTGTTTGGACTCGATTCACTGTAGGGAGAACTAAGTCAATGGGACATCCAGGCGTAAATTCTCCAGGCACTGCACCTTGGAGTTCGTTTCTCACACTGCTTTCAGTATCATGGGGACGTGATTCTGACCTGCAGAACAGAACCCAGGGAAGAGATCAAATCATTTTGCTTTGAAATGTGCTCTCATGCACAGGAATGGGCTGGAGAACATATTGAGACTACTTTGATCTAGCTATACAGTCTGGGGAATTTATGTGGCTGTAGATTTGCCAGAGGGCAGAGTACAGGGTGGATGAGCTATTTTGTAAAGAAAGGGGCTGTGCTGTGCTTGAAGCACAATAGGATATGTGGCCAGGATATGGCCACACCAATCCGGTAGCATTGGTGAACATGGAAGGGACTAGAGAAGTTAATGCAGGAGCAGTATAGACGATCCCATCAAATATTTGAAGATCGGTCAAAAGTGAAAAGTACCAGATTTGGCTCCGGAGTGTGGAACTTGGTCCAAAGAATGTAAGCACCAGAGAAATCCCTTTCAATTCAGTCAGAGGGATAGTCTCAAGCTGAAATGGGTTACCTCAAAGGACGGTGATTTCCTTACGATGGGAAGGGGCAGAATGACTTAATGAGCCAGGTGGTTTACTGGATAAATTCTAAGATTTCCTAGGAGTTTAAGAGAGCTTAATGTAAAATGATTGTTTTCGTTGACTTAATTTAATACCTATGATATTTCTGTCCATATAATTGATATGTTTTAGCCACTGCTTTGATAAACAGAAGAGGCTCTTACTCTTTGAGTTTGTGTAATCCATTGACAGATGGTTTTGTTGACAATAACTATTATTTGTCTCTGACACTATTTCTACAAGTTATAACCATGCCACCACGGTTTTTGCTACAGCAACAAAACAGAAGACTCTTAATGCTCCATTCATTCCCCAATGACACAAGAATAATCCTTAATCATAAACAATATTATTGATCATTTTCTAAATGCCAGGCACTGTGCTAAGTACTCTCCAGGCTGTGTCCCATTTAATGAGCCCCATTATGTGGTTGACTCAAAGTCACACAACTAAAGTACCAGAGGGGAATTTGGGTCCTGGGCCTTTTGAGTTCCAAGCCAGTGCTCATACCAACTACACATTTTTTTTAAAAAAAGATTTATTTATTTATTTATTTATTTATTTATTTATTTATTTAGAGGCAGAGACACAGACAGAGGGAGAAGCAGGCTCCCTGCAGGAAGCCCGACGTGGGACTTGACCCCGGGTCTCCAGGATCACACCCTGGGCTGCAGGCAGTGCTAAACCACTGCACCACTGGGGCTGCCCCCAACTACACATTTAAAAAGCAAAATCAGATGTGGAGAACAAAAACCTTGCAAGTTGTTAAAAAGGCATGGTATGTGATAGTTCAAGAGGAAAAGATTCACATGCTTTTCCCTGAATATCAAAATACTCAAGTGCTACTCGTTCATTTCTGTAAATTGTGATGTTAATGCTGAATTTTTGCAGGTTATTTTAAAAGATGAAGTATTTCACAACATGGACACTATGGGAACATTTTTTTTTAAGAAAATTTTGTTTTCTGCTGACGCTCTTTTGAACTTGGCTGCTCAGTGGGGAACAAGTAAGCTTGGAAAAACTGAAGATTTCTAAATACAGTTAAAAACTTGTGTACTTTATGCCTGGGGAGAATCTTTTTCATAGTACTTAAAGGTTTCTAGTCATATAACAGAATTATGCGATAGTTATGTAATATTTTAGGACTCTTCAAAAGCTGGACGTGTTGCAGTTCTTTTTCCAGACCAGGGACTCCAGGGTCAACGCTGATGGATTTGGGGGACAATACCATTATCCTTTCAGGCTCAGGAATGTGATTGCTAAGTCTCACATGATTGCTCTTGTGACAAGTAGCTGAAAAAGGTCTATTAAGAGTGGATCTTTAAAAAATAGCAATGCTACTTTTCCAATGTGAAAAAAGCCATTAAATAAAGTTGGCTTTAAAAGGGGCATAGCCTTCCATGAACTCAACAATATTTTCAAAACCATTGAAAACTATTAGGCCCAGATGGTTTATACTTGGAGTTGGCAAACTGAAGCCAGATAGTAAATAACTCTGGCTTTGCCTTCGGGCATACAGCCTTTGTTGCAACCATTTAACCCTGTCATTGTAGTATGAAAGCAGTTATTAGACAATACATAAACAAAGGAGTATGGTTGTGTTCTGAAAAAAACTTTATTTATGGACAATGAAATTGAATTTCATATGTTTTCCAGTGTCACCAAATATCATTCTTTCCTTTGATTTTTTTTTCAAGTCTTTAAATGTGAAACTGATCCTTAGCACCCAGGCCATACAGAAACAGGCAGAAACTGATCCTTAGCACCCAGGCCAAACAGAAACAGGCTGGGTGTGACCTGTGGGCTGTGGTTTGCTGATCCTGGCTTCACCTGCTTCAGTCTGGCTATAGCATGTAGAATGAGAATGGCTCTTCAGAGCCAACAAGTGTGGTTGGTCTTGACACATTTCCACCTCTTCTTTCTGTATCTCATCTCCATTCATGTACCTCCCAAAGATTGCTTGCTTCCAGTCAGTAGAATTTAATACATGCAGCATGCTTCAACTGCTTTAATGATTATAACTGCCAATAAACCCTTGTTGGTACTGTTACAAGTACCATTACCTTTTCTTTAATTCTGTTAGTTGTCTTCATAGGAAGTGATTCAGGTATTGCTACTGAGTTTTCCTCAAGCCAGACTTAGTGCAACCTGCAAGGTTTTGATACCAAAAATAAAATGTCCTATTTTTCTATCTGGTCACACCTGCTGTTCACATTGTCACAAAGCCTAGCCAGATAAATGCTCCATTGCCTCTTCTTGGAAGACCAAATTGCCTAACCTCCCTTGCAATTAAGTAGAGACTATGTGACTGGTTTTGGCCAATGGAATATAGACAAATGTGATGTATGCCATATGCATGCCTGACTCCTAAGGCATCCAGAGCTATCTTTCATATCCTCTCCTTCCCTCTTCCAGCCATCCAGCTGAAAGCAAGGATGGCAGAGATACTGGCACATCAAAATACAAAGAGTCACAAGATAGAGAGGAAGCCATCCAGAATTGCTACCTGACCCACACTGGATATTGATTGGGTAAGAAACAAACTTTTACTGTTTTGAGCTATTGATTGTAGGGTTGTTTGTTAGGGCACCTATCATTAATTATCTAATAGATAATTATCTAATAGATAATCTAATTATCTTGACCAGTATAATTTTGCAATATTATCCAAAGAGTTTATTCAACTTCTCTTCATCTTTCAAGGAGTTTATTGAGCATCTTTTGTACTGAAATAATTACACATTTGTGGCTTATAATTATGTCAGTAAGGAAACTGTTAGAAAAATTCACGAAACCCAGCAATCATGCTCCTAGGAATTTATCTCAGAAAAAAACATTTATATTCAGACGAACACCTGTATAGGGTTGTCATAAGTAGCTTTATTTGTAATAGCTCCAAATTAGAAACAACTGAAATGGTCCTCAAAACATGAATGGCTAAAAAAAATGGTATTTTCATATTGTGGAGTGCTACACAGGTATAAAAAGAACAAACTATTGAATTAAATACCTAAATGTGAGATCTGAAATCACAGAACTCCTAAAAGGAAACATAGTTATCTCTTAGAAATTGGCCTTACCAGCATATTTATGGATATGTCTCTTCAGGCAAGAAAAATAAAAGCACAAATAAACTGTTGGGACTACACCAAAATAAAAAGTTCTGGGACAGAGAAGAAAACCATCAAGAAAATTAAGAGGCAACCTACTGAATGGGGGAGGATATTTGCAAATGATATATCCAATAAGGGGTTAATATCCCAAATATATAAAGAACAGCTTATACAATGTAACACCCCCCCAAAAAAAATACCTCCAAATAATCTAACTTAAAAAAGAACAGAGGATCTGAATAGACATTTTTCCAAAGACTTCCAGATGGCCAACAGACATGAGAAGTTGTTTGACATCACTCATCATCAAGGAAATGCAAATCAAAACCACAATGAGAGCTCACCTCACACTTGCCACAATGGCTAGAATTAAAAAGACAAGAAATAACAGGTGCTGGTGAGGATGTGGAGAAAAGGAAACCTTCATGAACTGTTGGTGGGAATGTAAATTGGTGCAATTACTGTGAAAAATAGTATAGAGATTCCTCAAAAAATTAAAAAATTAAAAATAGAAATATCATAAAATCCAATAATTCCACTACTATGTATTTATCCAAAGAAAATAAAAACACTAATTTCAAAAAGATATATGCACTGCTTATGTTCATTGAAGCATTATTTATAATAGCTAAGATATGGAAGCAACCCAAGTGTCCATCGATAGATGACTGGATAAAGAAGATGTGAAATGTATATATGGCTATTACTTGGCCATAAACGAGAGTGAGATCTTGCCATTTGCAAAAACACGGATGGACCTAGAGGATATTATACTAAGTGAAATAAGCCAGAAAAAGACAAATACTATGTGAAATCTAAGGAAAAAAAAAAAAGAACATATGAGCAAACAAATGGAACAGAAACAGACTCAAATACAGAAGCAAACAAGTGGTTGCCAGAGGGGAGCAGTGAGAGAATGGGTGAAATAATGTAAAGGGGATTCAGAGGTACAAACTTCCAGTTGCAAATAATTAAGTCATGGAGATGAGGAGTACAACATAGGAAATACAGTCAATAATACTGTGATAACATTGTATGATGATAGGTGATAAATATACTTAGCTTACCATGTGAGCATTGCATGATGTTTTTAATAAAACCCACGCTTTCTGATACATGCCATGACTTGGCTAGATCTCAAAGGCATTATCAAGAGTGAAAAAACAGTCCATTTCAGAAGGTCACATACTATGTTATTCTATTTATAAAAACATTTCTGTAATGACAAAATTACAGAGATGGAAAACAGATCAGTAGTGGTTGATGGAGGATAAAGATGGTGAGGGCTGGAGTGACAGGGTGTGTGACTTTCTGAGTAGCAAGTGGGAGCCTTTTGGAGTGATAGGATACTTCTGTAGCTTGATCATGGTGGTGATTAGATGAATCCATACATGTGATAAAATCCATAGATCTATACACATACATTATACTGATGTTAATTCCCTATAAAATTATGTAAGATGAAGCCACTGAAAGAAACCAGGTGACCTTGCCATACTCTTATTGTAACTTTCTGTAATAATCTATAATTATTACAAAACTGCCACTGATGAAGTCCTCACTCTATGTTGGGGTCCCTGTGTTATCTCAGTCCTCACCACATTATGAGGTGGGTATTTTTTATCCTTTTTTTCCAGATGTAGAGTAAGGAATTAAAAGTGAAGTAACACAGTGAAGCCCACACAACTAGACAGTAATGGAACCAGGAGGTGACTTAGTTTACCTGCATCCACAAACCTGTTCCTCACACCTACCTGTATTCTAGCTACTGTGTATTTTCTCAAGAACAATGCCCTATCACTTTAGTGCCACTTGGTAAATGGCCATTATTTTGATAAGAAAGCAAAAGCAAGATACCTGAATTTGAAATATTTTTATGGCAGGTAGCAGAGCTAGATGACACTTAAATCTATAAAGATGAGTGGCTAAATAGTGTCAGATCCAGGATGTCTCCATGGTTATATGTTCCAAAATGAAAACGGGAGCACAGCTGCTTATCCAGATCTAACAATGTTTGTTAAATAATTATGGCCCAACTTTCCTTATTGGAAAACTCTGAATTTCCTATCCTGGCATGGAAATTATTTTATTTTTGCTTTACTTTTCTGGTTATGTTTTATATCCAGGAAAGCATATACATCCATTTCCCCCATGACTTTAAACAGAAAGATTCTGGGACTTCAAAACAATTCCCCCTGGTTGGTTTTTGTTTTGTTTCGTTTTGTTTTTTTTGTTTTTGTTTTTCTTTTTAAATTCAGTGGAGTGCACTTGAAAATATAAAATAGGCTATGGGAATCGCATGTTTGTGGATATCTGAGGCATGTCTTCCTCTGGCCCACTGTATTATCTAGACTGGACTTGGGGTTTGTGACTGCACGTGAACATGGCATTAGCCACTCATGCTGGGCTCGAGCACTGCCATTTAGAGACCCTTGTAGGTTGTGGAGACAGTGAAATGGACTTGTGGCCAAGAGCCCCACAGAGCGAGTGATGCCAATTTTTACTGCATGGAGTGGCTATGCTGCCTGTGACAACAATGAAGTTACTTATAAGGCACAGAGTGAAAATTTGTGGTAACCAAGAAGTGTTGGGGTTTAATTTTAGGAGAGAGTCAATGAGAGAAATATCTCAATAATAAAATCCAAACTCCTAACCTAGGGCCTGTCAGGCCCTCAAAATCTTCCCAATATTTCTCCAAACTCATCACCTGCCAGCCTTGCCTTGCTTCCTTGGCTTTCAGCACGCTGACCTCGCAATTTTTCAAGCACGTCATACTCAGTACCGCCACAGGATCTTTGCACTTTCTGTTCTCTCTGGAGCACTCTTCCATGGGATCATCACATAGCAATTTCCCTGGCTTTAATGAGGTCCTTCCTCAAGTTTCTTCTTCCTAGAGAAGCTGTTCCTCAAATACAATAAATATATTTAAAGTGGCCTCCTTTCTATTATCTCTGTCCCCTGGTTCTTAGTTTATTATTTTATTTGTAATTTTTTTTAGCACTTACCACTACTTGAAATTATGCTCTGCAGTATTTGTAACTTGTTTATTATCTTTCTCAATAAAATATAAGGCAGAGAATTGTTTTCATTCCCTGCTGTATCCTCAGTACCTAGAAAATTGTCTGGCATATTATAAGTTCTATTTTTTACTTGAATGAAAAAAATAAATAAGTAAGTGTTGTGCCCAGAACTTGTCTCTGGATCCCAGCCAAGGGACTACATTTATCTTTACCTACCAGCCCCAGGCTCATTGTTGTCCAGATTTGATTATTGTCTTTACAAGAAGCCTGTGTAAACCTCAGAACTAGACATGGTTTGTTTTCAAGGTCTCCTTTTTTGTTAGTGTCCTGTATATTTTCTGACCCATCCCTATGGGTTTTTGGCTTCTTGTTTCCTTCTGGTCTTTTCTGCCTATTCTGTTTCTCCAGGTTCTAGGCCCCTTGCTGCTAATTCTGACCCTGCAAGCCTGGCTGATGATTGGTGCCTGGACCCCAGGCTGGTAGTGAACTTAAGGGCCAGAAGAGGCCCCTTCTTTATCCTGTATATCTGCTGACACTCCAGTGGGTTCTCTCTACCTGCTCTTGCTTATTAGTCATCCTGAACCCTTAGCTTTCATTCAAATATTTAGTTCAGCTTTTCCTTCACGTATACCTCCCCAAACACCCAAGAATACTGTACCCTCCCATCCTGACACAGCTAACTTTCTGGAGAAAAATGCTCAGGGAAGTCTTATTGAAATTTAATTTGGGCTCTAAGCCTGAAAACTTAGTGTCAGAGCAGTAGAAATTCTACACACCAAAATATACCTTTATCACCTATTGTATTTTTAAAAAATTTTAAAAAACATTTTATTTATTCATTCATGAAAGACACAGACAGAGAGGCAGAGACATAGGCAGAGGGAGAAGCAGATTTTCCACAGGGAACCCAATACAGGACTCGATCCCAGGACCCCAGGATCACACTCTGAGCCAAAGACAGACGCTCAACCACTGAGTCACCCAGGGGCCTCATCACCTATCATATTCTATCAAATTTCCTTTTGCTGCTTGGAAGTGACTTAAGAATTAAGAATCTGTTGCTCTAGGCCTATAGATAGACTTAGCGGATGTAGGCTGTCAAATTTCATTGTTAAAAGTACCTGGGTGGGAGTGGGGGTGGGGAAATACCCGGAGGGATTCTTAGATGACAATATCCAGATCTGAACACCAGCCCCACTCTTTGGAGCTCTTTGGAGCTCACCAGCCTTTTATTTACATTTTAAAGTTATGTAATATGGAGTCCCGCATTGGGTTCCCTGTAGGAAGCCTACTTCTCCCTCTGTCTATGTCTCCCTCTCTCTCTCTGTCTTTCATGAATAAATAAAATCTTTAAAAAAATAAAGAAAAGAAAACCTTCCAATATTCTGAGGCTTCCTTCTCAAGACTCACCTGTGAATATAAGTACCATGACACACTGAAAAACTGTGGTATTATCTGTACCTCAGACAACCCGAGAGAATTATAATGGTGGGATAGAAATAAAATTAGAATGCTTAGAGGTTTCAGTCATTAAGCATCTGTTCAGGTCCTAATCCCTGGGTCCTGGGATCAAACCCTGTGTGGGGTTCCCTGCTCAGTGGAAATCTTTTTAAAAATTATGAAATAGGGATGCCTGGGTAGCTCAGTGGCTCAGGGCATGATCCTGGGTTCTGGGGATAGAGTCCTGCCTCGGGCTCCCTGCATGGAGCCTGCTTCTCTCTCTGACTATATCTTTGCCTCTCTCTGTGTCTCTTATGAATAAATAAATAAAATCTTTTAAAAATTATGAAATAAAATAAAAATACAACAATGGCAATATGAACTACCCTCTCTCTTTTTTTTAAGATTTTATTTATTTATTTGAGAGAGAGAGGGTGTGAGAGAGAGACCTTGAGTGGGGTGAGGGTCAGAAGAAGAGGGAGGAGCAGACTCCCTGCTGAGCAGGAGCCTGATGCCGGACTTGATCCCAGGACCCTGTGATCACAACCTGAGCCAAAGGCAGACACTTAACCAACTGAGTCATCCAGGCTTCCATAAACTACCCTATTTTCATGATATAAGAAAAGAGTGCAAAGTGTGCCAGACACATATTTCTATACCTCTTCATAGCTCCTTCCAGGACTTGCCCGGCTTCATTGACCAACTCCTTTTGATAAAACACTTCAGATCTTGATAATAAAGGTAAAACACAATGTGATCATTTTTCCTGTTGGAACTTTCTGCCTGTGGTCCTCTTGGAAAGTATAAAAGTTGAAGCTGTCACAATGAAATAAAGAAAAAGAAAAATGACTATGTGAAATTATTGTGGAAGAGGCAGTTTGGGAAGTGCCTGAATGTCAGCTTATTTGACTGGAGCTTGGCTTTTAAATTTTAAAGTGGTGACAGCTTAACATGCTTCCATCGTTAATCAAGCAATTAAAAGTTATGTAATATTGTCTGCTTAGGAAACTTAAATCATAAATTGCTGTGAATTTTTAGAATTTTGAGTCTCAGTCCTTATTTCTTTTTTTTTTTTTCTTTTTTTTAATTTATTTATGATAGTCACACACACACATAGAGAGAGAGAGGCAGAGACACAGGCAGAGGGAGAAGCAGGCTCCATGCACCGGGAGCCTGACGTGGGATTCGATCCCGGGTCTCCAGGATCGCGCCCTGGGCCAAAGGCAGGCGCTAAACCGCTGCGCCACCCAGGGATCCCCTCAGTCCTTATTTCTATGTTTAGACAGGATTAGATTGATGATATCTCAGCAAATAAGTATCTGCTTGTTAAAAAAAAATTCTCTACTATTCTTGTTACTTTTCTTTACATTTACTAGAGGGTTATATCTAGTTATATATAACTAGAGGTTATATATCTTGGTATCAATGGAAAAGTCATGGGAAAATCACAAATCTCTTTGTAATTTATATTTTTAAAAATGAATTTCATTTCATGTTGCAATACATTCATTTATTTATGTATTTAGCTAACTAGTTAGTTATCTTAATCTAGTGAATATGGAGAAATGAGTAGTTGAAAGATATAAGAAGTAGAAGTCTGTATGTCTTAAGTTAGGTATTTAGGAGGCATAATAGATGAATCTAAATACAAGATACAAGTTTTTACTAAGCAGTATTGAATGGCCAAAGGAACAGAATGTGAAGAAAGAAAAAAAGTGCAACTTCTCCTTTCAATAAAATGGGGTAGTTGTGTTTTTCCCTGTTTTCCCTCTAAAAACTATTAACTCCCCTGGACATTAGATATCAAATAAGCATGCTCAAGATTCTAAAATGTGGTGAGCAGACAGCGGATCAGGTAGGGTCCTCAGGATTGAGGAACCGCATGGGGGTGAGTCCCTGTGTTTGCTTTGTGCATTTTATATCCCTGATTGAGAAAGAAAATGGAACCTGATATTGCCAACAGGCAAACAGAAAAAGCCCCAAGAAAATTCCTCTCTTTCTAGCCAAAGAGGATGGAAGGAGTATGGGAGCAAGACAGAAAGTTTTGAGAAGATAACAAGACCACCAAGCCAACTCCCCTAACTCCCAACAAAGACTGAGGGTGGAGTGTAAACCTCCACCATGTGAAAGGCACATACCCCCTCCTCCATGAGCATGATGTCAGAGAAGGAGCCAGATGACAAAAAGCCCTCCCACTGTGGTCTCAGTAAGTGCTCCTCTCCAGGGAGCCTAATCTTCCACCCCCATCGTGGTAATGAGGCCAAGAAGACCATCGTTTACCCCTGAACCCCCCATACAGTGTCAGTGGGGCTGTCCTCCTCCTTTCAGCAAGGGGAAATTAGTAGGATGCCATGTGGGGAGCCTGAACTTCTCAGTGCAGCATGAACTTCGATCTTCTCCCACCACCATAATGGAGGCCCAGGGGGGAACCTGGAATTTTACCTGTACTGGGCTTTAATGAGGTAGAGTGATGTCATAGGAGTCCTGATAGAACACAAAATCTAAATGAGAACCATAACCTTATACCATAATATCCAAAATGACGGTATTTCAATTAAAAAAAATCACTTGGTACATCAAAAACCAGGATGATGTCAAACTGAATGAGACAAGACAATCAACAAATGCCAACACAGAGATGACACAGAATGGCTAAACAAAGTTCTCCAAACAAAAAGGAAATTATAAAAAAAAGGACTCTTGAAATATTAGGAAGGAAGAGAAGACAAAGATATAAAAATATGAATAAATACAAGTAGCCTCTGCTCCTTGTGAGTTTTCTTAATTATGTTTGATAGCTGAAGCAAAACTACAACCCAAATATGGTTCCCAATGTTTGTAGATGGGGGAGGGTAAAGGGCCATAAAAGGAGGTAAGTTTTCTATTCTTTACACAAATGGGTAAAACACCTATAACACTAGACTTTAATAAGTTATATGCATTTAACACATACCTAGAGTAACCTCTAAAAAATCTATACAAAGAGCTACACTTAAAAACACTGTAGATAAATCTAAATGGAATTCTAAAAATCCAATCTAAAAAATCAAATAATCCCAAAGAAGGTAGGTAAAAGAAAACTGGCAAACAAAAATCAAAGAGAACAAGCAAAACAAAAAATAAAATGGAAGACTTAAGCTTTAATATATCAATAATTCATAACAGTAAATGATCTGAATGTACCAATTAAAAGATTGGCACAATGAATAAAAATAAAACCCACTTACATGCTGTCTACAAGAACCACACTTCAAATATAATGACATATGTATGTTTGGATTAAAAGGATGAAAAAAGGGCAGCCTGGGTGGCTCAGTGGTTTAGCACTACCTTCAGTCCAGGGCGTGATCCTGGAGACCCGGGATCGAGTCCCATGTTGGGTTCCCAGCATGGAGTCTGCTTCTCCCTCTGCCTGTGTCTCTGCCTCTCTCTCTCTTCTCTGTGTGTGTGTGTCTTTCATGAATAAATAAATAAAATCTTTAAAAAAATATTTAAAAGAATGAAAAAAGATATACTGTGCAAAAACTTAAAGAAAGCAGGAGTGGTCATATTAATATCAGATAAAATAGATTTCTGAGCAATACCTGCAACAAGAGGGGATATGACATGATAAAGTGACCAATCCACCAGAAAGATACGGTGATTGCAATTTGCACAATGAAAAAAAGAGCTGTAAATTATATGAAGGAAAATCGTATAGGGATGCCTGGGTGGCTCATTGGTTGAGTGTCTGCCTTTGGCTTAGGGTGTGATCCTGGAATCCCAGGATCAAGTCACACATCAGGCTTCCTGCATGGAGCCTGCCTCTCCCTTTGCTTGTGTCTCTGTTCTTCTCTTTCTCTCTCTCTGTCTCTCATGAATAAATAAAATCTTTAAAAAAAGAAAATCTTAAAGAACTAAAAAGGGAAATAGACAATCTGCAGTTACAGTTGGAGATCTTAATACCCCTCTCTCAATAACTGATAAAACAACCAGACAGAAAATCATCAAAAATATGGAAGAACTTAGCGATACCACAAATAAACAAGATCTAATAAATGTTTATACAATACTCCACCTAACAACAGTGGAACACACATGCTTTTCAAGAGTGCAGGGACCAGACACCAAAATTGTCCATATCTTGGGATATAAGGCAAACCTTGACAAATTTAAAAGAATTAAAATCATATGGAGTATGTTCTCTGTCAACATACTACATTGAAATCAAACTAGAAATTAAATAAATAAATAAAATCCTTTAAAAAACTAGAAATTAATAATGGAAACATAACAGAGACATCTCTAAACACTTGGAAACCAAAGTATACCTCTAAAGATCCATGAGTCAAAGACAGTGTACCAAGAGAAAACAAAGAAACAAACATGCACACACACATTGAACTAAATAAGATGAAAGAACATTCAAAACTTGTGGGATGCAGCTAAAGAATTATAAAATAATGTTTAAAAATATTTTATTTAGTTGAGAGTGAACAAGAGTGTGAGAAAGCAGGAGTTAGGGGAGAGAGGCAGAAGGAAATGAAGAAGCAGACTCCTTGCTGAGCAGGGAGCCAGATGCAGGACTTGATGACTTAAGCTGAAGGCAGACACTTAAAACTGAGCCACCTAGGTGCCTCTTAAGGAAAATTTGTAACATGAAATGATTACATTAGAAAAGAGGGAAAGCCTCAAATCAATGATATAAGCTCTCACCCCCAAGAAACTAGAAGAAATTTATCCAAAACTGAAGGAAGGAAATAATTAACATAAGAGAAAAAAATTAAGAAATTGAAGAGAAAAACAATAAAGAAAAAAGTTGGTTCTTGGAAAAGTTTGATAAAATTGATAAAGTTCCAACAAAACTGACCAAAGAGAGACAAGAAGCAAAACATAAATCTCAGTGGGATTGGAATGAAACAGGATGTATCACTATAAACCCCACAAAAATGAAGGCAAATAAGGAAAATATAGTACAAGCAATCCTCCACCCATAAATTTGGCAACTTAGATAAAATGGCACCAATTCCCTGAAAAGTATCATCTATAACTCACCTTACGTGAGATAGAGATTATTCCTGTAACTATTAAGGAAATTGAATTTATAATTAAAAATCTTGGGATGCTTGGATGCCTCAGCAGGTGAGCGTCTACCTTCAACTAGGGGCATGATCCTGGGATCTAAGATCAAGTCCCACATCGAGGTCCTTGCAGGGATCCTCTGCCTGTGTCTTTGCCTCTCTCTCTTCCTCTGTGTCTCTCATGAATAAATAAAATAAAATAAAATAAAAAACTTTCGAAAAAAAATTCTTCATTACCATATAGTTTCACTGGAGAGTTCTTCCAAATATTTAAGGAGTTTATACCAATCTTACATAATCTTTTGCAGAAAACAGAAGAGGAAAAAACATTTACCCTCATTCTCTGATTATAAAAACAACAGAGGGACACAGTATAAAACCAGAAACAAAAACCAAAAGCTATGAAGCTGTATCATTCATGGATACAGTTACCAAAATTGTTAATAAATTATTAGCAAACAAAATTAAGCAGTATATAAAAGGAATTATACATCTTGACCTAGTGGAGTTTATTACATGGATGCAAGATTAGTTCAATTTTGAAAACTCAGTGTTACTCACCTTATTATCAGGCTAAGGAAGAAAGATCACATAACTTTATCAATTGAAGCAGAAAAACCATTTGACAAAATTCAACAATAATTGATTACAACTCTCAGAAAAATAAGGATAGAGGGGAACATCCTCAACTTGATAAAGAACATTTATTTTTAAAAAAATTTAGAGGTAACATCATACTTAATGGTGAAAGATTAAATGCTTTTCATCTGTGACAGGAAACAAGACAAGCAAGGATGTTTGCTCTCACCATTGTTATTCAACATTGTAATGGAAGTTTGAGCAAGCATCATAAGATAAGAAAAAAAGTAACAAAAGTCCTATAGATCAGAAAGGAAGAAATAAAGCTGTAGCTATTCACAGATGAGATGATAGTCTATGTAGAACAAACACCTCAAGGAATCTATAACAAGATTGGAAATAATAAGTTAATTCAGCAGAGTCACAGGTCAACATACAAATATTCACTATGTTTCTGTATACTAGTATACTATATATAGTTTATTTCTATATACTACCAATAAACGCATGGAAACTGAAATGAATTATGTGATACCATTTATAATTGCTCAAAAGAAATGAAAAGTTTGCATGTATGTTAACAAAACATATATAGGACTTGTATGCTGAAAGCTACAAAATGCTAGTGAGAGAAATCAAAGATCTAAGTAAATTATTTATATTGCATTTCCTATAAAAATATCAGCAAGGATTTTTTTTTTTTTGGTAGAAATCCCTTCTTTTGTTGAGATAGATAAGATTACTCCAAAATACATATAGAAAAGCAAAGGAACTAGAATAGTTAAAAGAACTTTGAAAAAAAAAGGAAATGAGAAGAATTATACTATCTGATTTCAAGACTTGCAGTAATCAGGACTGTATGGTATTGGTGGAGACAGATCCATGCAGCAGAACAGAGAACCCAGAAGTAGCCACCCACAAATACAATCAACTGGTGCTGTTCTTGTTGTTGTTTTTTACAATGGTGCAAAAGCAGTTCAACGGAAGAATAGTCTTCTCAAGAAATTGAGTCAGAGAGGCTGAGTGATTCAGTTAAGTGTCTGCCTTAGGCTGGGTTCATGATCCCAGGGTTCTGGGATTGAGCCTCGTGTCAGGCTCCTTGCTCAGCAAAGAGCCTGCTTTCTCCCTCTCCTGCTCACTTGAGCTCTCTCTCTCTCTCTCCTTCAAATAAAATCTAAAAACAAAAATGAATTGTGTGGGAGAAATAATACATGCATATCCAAAAAGAAATCCATAACTAAAAAACTTTTTTAATTAAAAAAACTAACCCCAACCTAAACCTCACATGTTGTACAAGGATTAACCTCAAATTGATCACTGATTCTAGCTGCCACATCCATGAGCATGCTGGGGGCACTAAAGGACGAGCCTTTTCTCATACAACTAATTGACCCCTTGGACTTACCTCCTTCTCTCTCTCTTTTTAAAAGATTTTATTTATTTATTAATGAGAGACATACAGAGAGATAGAGACACAGGCAGAGGGATAGGCAGGCTCCATGCAGGGAGCCCAACATGGGACTCGATCCCGCGTCTCTGGGATTACACCCTGGGCTGAAGGCGGCGCTAAACCGCTGAGCCTCCCGGGCTGCCCTACCTCCTCTCCTTTCAAATCCTGATTGACCTCTTTCAACAAGCTGTACTTAGCCAGAAGGAACATAATAAGGTTATATATACAGTAATACCTTATTAGCTGAGTCCTGATACTCAAAAGCTGCTATAACTATGGATGATAGGTGATCTGATTCACCAAAAGAACGAAGGATTTATAACTGATGCCCCAATAAGAAAGGGAACTTTGTTCATGTCATACTCCCTGCTAAAGACTATCTCCTGCCAAAGAGCAGCCAAGGGTATGACCCAGGGCAGCATGGGGAAAGCCAGACCCTGTCCCTATTCTTGAGGGACAGGTGGCTTATATATTTCATAGAACATTGAAGGAGGACATATTTTGAAATTCTAGCCCTTCCTAATTTGGACAGTATTTTCAGATATAAAAATTTAGTTGGAAGCCTAAACTCTGAGAATTATAAATTGAAAGACAAAAAATTACCTAAACGTAGTAACAGAAATAGATCCTGATTAGAACTAACATCTACTGAGAGCTCTGGTAGAATGGATACAAGTATTATTGCTATGTTACAGGTAAAACCAAACGACACACCCTAGGTCAGAGGGCAAGTAAATGGAGAAGTAGGATTTGAACTTAGGGCCACTCCTGCTCCTCACCACTGTTGGGTACTGACAGAAGCAACCTTTCCTCATGCAGAACTATATGATAAGTGAATGGGGAGAGACCTAGAAACACTAGGAACTGTATTTCATACATCAACACTTAGATTTTGTATTTCATACATCAACATCAATTTTTAAAAAAAGAAAAAAGAAAATGAAGAGGAAATCAATATAGAGTTGCCAGTATTTATTGTGCCAAGAAAAAATATTGTTAAAGACAAGGATATTTTAACATCAAAATGTGTTAGAAGGATATAACTTAATAAAAGAAAGTCCTTTAAATTGGATAGATTAGTTTTAGGAAAATCTTACTGCAGCAATTTTTAATTTTTTTCTCTCTTTTTTTAACTTAACTACAAATCAGTAAAAATGTTGTCACAGCTCAGCACAGGTCTACAGACTGTCATTTGAAAAACAGTAGTTTAAAGATGATGGAGAAATTCATGTGAAAGGTATAGAGAATCTGATCAAGACAAGACAAAAAATTTAGCCGTTTCATCTGGTTAAGAGTTGGCACAGTTCTGTTTGGAGCCATAGAAGTTAATATCTCTCCAGCCCTGTAGAACCTTTTTACATGAGCCCTTGAAGCATCTTATGTGTGGCCATTGGAAATACTCTGGGAAAAGAAAATCAGGAAATATTTCGTCTTATTCCTATTCACAGATTTAATCCTGAACTGGATGCTTTAACTTTTTTGAACCAAATTCATCTTGGTCTTTATTTTCACAGTCTCTAATTTATGCTAACTTTGGTTTCAAGTTGTTCTTTAGAATTCAATGGCCAAGTCTTGCCTTCTAGGACTTTGGCTCCCCTTCCATCATAATTCAGATTTCCCTACAGGCTCAAATGTTGTAGATTGCTTTGGGTAAACCATCCCCCTCAGCTCTACCATTCTAGGAATCCTTATCATAGGACCATACCCTTGGCAGGCAGCTTGACCAGCTGTTTTACCTCTGTTTCATAGGAAAGAAATAGTAACGAAACTTATCTTTATCTTATATAAAAGGGTTGGCACAAAACCTACATTAAGCTAATCAGATTGTCCACCAGGAATTCAGAATTTGAATATCTACCCTAGTAGCACAGGGCAGAAAAATCATTACAGCTGAATCATTCTAATCATAGCACCTTGAAGAGATTGTATTTTATTTATGAAAAGTCGGTTCTCAGAGTTGCCCTGCTTCCTGTTTTTCTTGATTTAGTCTTTTTCTTCTGTTTTCTGCTGTTGTAGAGTCTTCCAGTTTTGCCATCTGCTTCTTCACTGACGCTTCTGCTTTCTTAAGTGGAATCTTACCATCAGATGATAACAGTCAAATACTCTAGCAGATACACTTTATTATTCATAATATTCATAATGAAAATTGCTAAGGTTTATTGAGGACTTACCAGACCAGCGTTGTGTGAAGTGTTCTGTATGTTTCCTAATCTCCACAATGACCTCAGGAAATGACGATATCCTAACATCCTTGACACTTTCCTGGTGAGCACATCAAGGTTTAGAGACAGAAATTGTCTTATCTGAAATTACGATACTACTGGGTAAAGGAGATGGGTTTGAATTGCAGGTCAGTCTGACCTCTGACACTGCCTCTAGTCGTGACATGTGTGCTTCGTTCTGATTCTGTGGTACAAGCAAGATCTTCTCAATAAAATGTATAAATCTTGGAATTAGGGCAGCCCGGTGGCTCAGAGGTTTAGCGCCGCCTTTGGCCCAGGGCCTGATCCTGGAGACCCAGGATCGAGTCCCACATCAGGCTCCCTGCATGGAGCCTGCTTCTCCCTCTGCCTGTGTCTCTGCTTCTCTCTCTCTCTGTTTTTTTTTTTTTTTCATGAATAAATACATAAAATATTAAAAAAAATAAATCTTGGAATTAATAACAACCTTTTCTGATAGCATTCTGATTATTTGAGCTCTCAGTTTAAGACCCATACTGAAAAAATAAAGTGTGGAGAATTTCTTTCAGCATTGCCTTATTATTAAAGCCATTTTCCCTCTTTTTGATAGATATGACATATATTGCACAAAGAACACATCTAGGCATCTAGAGCAGGCTGTGATACTCCATGATAGGCCAGAGGAGAGTGTAGGAGGGAAAAGGTACATGGCAGGGTCCTGATTATACTCAAGCAACAAATGTTAACTTAGTACTTATTCTTTATGTTGTACACTACTAGGCACTAGAAGTACAGAGCAGAAAAATACCTAGCTCTATGCAGCCCAAAGAGTTCATGGTCAAGTGGGTTAAGAGATAAATAAACTAGAAAAATTATTGAAGTATATAACAATTAAAGTAATAAATATTTCAATTTAATTACAAATTTTGATTTATATAAGTATACTGTAACTTATGCTCCACACATAAAATATTCAAATAAACACATTACAATGTTATATCAATGGCTAGAAAAAAATTGCTTAAACTGAAATAATCCTTTGACAATGACTAAAAATGGACAGTATACCTAATGGCTAAAAATGGACAATATCCCCTTTTTTATACAATAATAATGATATTTGAAATGTTGCAATGTTTGTAAAAATGGTTTTAACAGAACAATAAAGTTATATTTAATGGGAAAGTATTTAATACATTATCTAACATCAGTTTTAAAATATAAATTTAAATTAACTATAATTAACTAAAATTAAAAATTCATTTTCTCAGTTGCATTAACCATATTTTAAGTGCACAGTATCCACAAAAGAGTGCTTACTACATAGTTAAATAGTATTTCAGTGTGATTCACATTTTCTCACTGATATCACACTGTGTATGAGTGAGCTAAATTTGAAGTCCAAGGAGGGAAATGTTTATTCATGACATAGCTATGCAGATATGAGAATTTATCTTGAAATAGAAACTTTCTATAATACACATCAAAATAATGACTTTGGGATGCCTGGGTGGCTCAGCATTTGAGCGTCTGCTTTCAACTCAGGCCGTGATCCTGGGGTCCTGGAATCGAGTTCCTCATCAGCAGGAGCCTGCTTCTCCCTCTGCTATTTCTCTACCTCTCTCTGTGTCTTTCATGAATAAGTAAATAAAATCTTAAAAAAATGATTTTATAGAATTTTTTGACATGACTCAATATGCAGAAGATTTTAATTATAATTCACAGAGTTATATAAATTGACTACAAGAATTACAGGAAAAACTTGAAGATTTTTTTGTTGATATTTGTAAATGTAGAGCTACTTTTCAAATTTATGTAATTCTCTTTAGAATTTGCGATTTGGGAGAAATTTACTAAAGTTGGAAAGTGGCTATGTTTTTGCTTCAAAGTCAAATCTATTCTGTAAACATCACAAACTAGTTTTGTCAATGTGGATGGAAATATGAAACAATTATTTTTGGTACTCATTCAATTTTACTGGAAAATTTAAGTATGTTTCAAACATGTTGAATAGCTAAAACTACTTTAACTGCAAATTTTATTTATTTATTTATTTATTTATTTATTTATTTATTTATTTCAAAGATTTATTTATTTATTCATGAGAGACACAAACTGAGAGAGAGAGGCAGAGACATAGGCAGAGGGAGAAGCAGGCTCCTTACAGGGAACCCTCAATGGGGGACTCAATCCCAGATCCCGGGATCATGACCTGAGCCAAAGGCAGGTGCCCAACTGCTAAGCCACCCAGGCGTCCCAAATTTTATGAAATTTAAAGACAGATAAAACATTTTAATGAAATTTAGCATGTGAATTGAAACATGTTGTGTAAAAGATGGTGATATTAATTTATAATAAGAAATCTATTTGATTTTCCTTCATGGTTCCTGGCACATGGCCCCTAAAACTTTTGTGATTTCTTAAGTAATGACAACTATAGGGGAACCTTTTGTTTCTTGCTTGTGAAATAGCTCTAGAAGAGAAAAAGGTGAAATTGTTATTCATAAGAAGCTCCTTTCACTACACCTGAATTGACGATAATGCAGTGACTTTTGGAAAGCCCCTAAAAATGGGTTCTGGTTGTCCAAGAAACCAACCATGGTTAGAGGGTTGGAATTTTCAGTCCTACTGAGGTCTGAGACAGGGACTGTAGGTTGGTTGATCACCAAATAGCCAATGATGTAATCAACCATGTCTACATGATGAAGACTCCATAAAAACTCAAAAGGACAGATTTCAGACAAGTTCCAGGTTAATAAACACACAGAGGTGCTAGGAAGTGGCATACCAAGAGAACATGGAGGCTCTACACCCCTTTTCCATGTATCTTGCCCTATGTATCTCTTCTATCCAGGTATCCCTGATTATATCCTTTTATAAAAAATTGGTAATCTAGGAACTAAATGTTTTCCTGAGTTCTGTGAGCTGCTCTAACAAAGTAATCAAACCCAAGGAAAGGATTGTGAGATCCTCTGATTTATAGCTAGTTGGCCAGAATCACAGGTGACAATCTGGATTTGGGATTGGCACCTGAAGTGGGGAGAGGCAGTCCTGAGGAATGTGATACCACCTCCAGGTAGGTAGTGTCTGAATTGAGTCAAATTATAGGGTATAGCAGCTGGTGTAGCAGAATTTTTTGAAGTGTGGGAAACTCACACAGTTGGTATCAGAAAGTGAAATAGTTTTGTGGCAGAGTATTAAGAGTAGACACTTAGGAGTAGTGTTCTTTTCCTTCACAAATACACACTACATTTTTAAGATTTTATGTAAAAACCTAAAATATAGTCATTAATAACTTTCATTTTGATTATGTGATGAGAAATAATACTTTGAATATAGTAGATTAAATAATATGTATTACAAAATTAATTTCATCTATTTTTACTTTTTATAATGTGGCTACTAGAAAATTTAAAATTACATATGTGGCTTGCATTATATTCCTATTGGATAAAACTGCTCTAGAGCATAGGGTGAGGTTAAAAACAACTTTTTAAAATGTGCAGAGCACATCTGGAAACACAAATGGAAACACAGATAAGGAAAAAAGATGGAAATGAGGGAGAGGGATCAGTGAGGAAAACATTTTATGAAGGAAACAGTGAAAATATCAAATACCATGGAGAGGTTAATTAAGATGTAATGGAGGGGAATAAAAAGAATATTCCTAATTGTTTTAGAAGGAGGACTTGATTTTGCTAAATGGAGATCTGCTAGTTCTTTTAGGTTTGCTAAGCTTACTTAGGTAGGCCCAGTGCAGTGTTTGGGAGGACTGGAAAGTCCTTCACCTAACATCAGGGAAGAATTTGGTGTCTCTGTGGTGGAGGAAAGTAGGGTCAAGAGACATGTAGGAAAGATAAATGGGAGAAATCAGAGGGGAAGGAAGAGAGAGGAGCTGGTGAGATGTCTCCACACTAAATGACAATGGGATGGAGGAATGATGTACTGGTTCAGTGATGAAGAAGCTGAAGAACTCAAAAGAAGGATGACTAATGTTATATATGAAGTTGTTTGCTTTGGCTCAGTGTAATCTATCTCTTGTGTTTTGGCCAAACTATCAGTACATTCTACTGCCAGTATACAGACCTATATGAGCGTATTTTGTATAAATAACAGAAAACGATTACATTGCAAGCATGGATTGTTGTGATATAAAACAACATACATGGGTTGTAAAATGCTCCACATAAAAAAATAAAGTAAGCAAGAAAAGAGATACAAGTAAGCAATATCAGAAATCTAAAGGAGATATCACTGCAAATCTTGCTACTAATTAAATGAATAATATGTTATTATGAGCAATTTTATGCCAATGAATTTGATAGCTTAGATGAAATGAAGACATTCTCTAAAATACACGTATTACCAAAATGCAGAAAAGAAGAAATAGGAAATATGAATAATCCTCTATCTATGAAAAATTTGATTTTTTAGTTGAAAATATTCAAGGAACAACCTAGGCTCAGAAACAACCCAGATTTCATTTATGAATTGTACTAACTCTACACAAAAACTGCTTCACATAAGAGAAGTGTTCTGAATACTTCTATACTTATCTATTGAGGCCCAATTTATCTTAATAGCAAAACAAGACAGATATTGCAGTCTAAACATGTAAAAATCTTTTAACTGCTAGCACATTGAATCCAGGACTATATAAAAAAGATAATAAAACATAAGTAGAGTCAATCTCAAGAATATAAAGTTGGCTTAACATTTAAAAATAACCAATACTCACCAAATTAACAGAACAAAGGGGAGGAATATATTAATATTTTGGATGAAAATTAAAACAGGGAAATGCCAGTATAACACCAATCAAAATTGCTACAATTAAAAACAAAATATGAAATGTTAACAAGAATGTGGCACAAATGGACATTCCTTTATTGGAGGGTACATACATGTTACAATTACTTTGGAAAACCACACAGTCATTTCTTACAAAATTATACATATCTCACCATACAGCTGAGCAAATGGTCTCTTAGATGTTCATATTTACAAAGGGGAAATGAAAACATGCTCACACAAAATTTGTGTAGAAACGTTATTTATAATAGCTTCAAACTGGAATAACTGATTGATTCATCAAATGTGAATTCATAACAAACTGCTGGATATCTGCACAATAAACTACTGCTCAGCAGTAAAATATAATGGAATTTCAGTACATGAGGGCAGCCCCCGTGGCTCAGCGGTTTAGTGCCACCTTCAGTCCCTGGAGGCCAGGGATCGAGTCCCACGTTGGGCTCCCTGCATTGCATGGAGCCTGCTTCTCCCTCTGCCTGTGTCTCTGCCTCTCTCTCTCTATCTCTCATGAATAAATAAAATTTAAAAAAAAATTTCAGATCATGCAACAATGTAGATAAATTTCAAAAACTAGTTGAACAAAAGAAATCAGACTAAAAAAACACATATTGTATGATTCCATTTATACTATTTTGGAATAGGCAAAGTGAAAGTCCAAGTATACAAAGCCCATCAGGGGATGCTTGGGGGCTGTAGCAGGAGAAGGGAGTTGACTGCAAAGGATCATGGGAAAATGTGCAGGCTAATATATCCTAAATCTTGAGTCTGACTGTGATTATATGGGTGTATACTGTACAGTTCTTAAACTCATTGTACTATATGTTTTAAATGAGTGTAATAAATCAATAAAATTATTTTAAAAATTTAAAGAGAGCCAATAGAAGACAGTAGCTGACAAATATAAAGAAGAAGTCTTGTACAGGGACTTTCTGAGGAAATGAGAGTCCAATTCATTTTTGGTTTACCTCTGCCAACACAAACATAAAATCAGAAACTTCCAGGACTGATTTAAGAGCTTAATAAATCAATTATCATAAGATCATCAGCAGGCTTGTTCTGTGTTCCACCTCATTTTTACTTTGTCAATCTCTTTTCCATTTACAATATTAAAAGTTGCATCTCACTTGAATGAGTGATCTATGTTGTTCCAAACCATGGGAGAAAGAAGTACTATGTAAAATATTCATATGGCAAAACTACATTGTAAAATAGAGCTTTGGGGGAGCCTGGTTGGCTCAATCTGTTAAGTGTCCTACTCTTGATTTTGGCTCAAGTCATGATCTCAGAGTGATGAGATAAAGCCCTCTGCCTAGCTCTGTGTTGGGCATGGAGCTGCTTAAGATTCTCTCACTCCAGGGGATCCCTGGGTGGCTCAGTGGTTTAGCGCCTGCCCTTGGCCCTGGAGTCCCAGGATCAAGTCCCACATCGGGCTTCCTGCATGGAGCCTGCTTCTCCCTCTGCTTGTGTCTCTGCCTCTCTCTCTCTGTGTCTCTCATGAATAAATAAATAAAATCTTTTTTTTTAAAAAAAAAGATTCTCTCACTCCCTCTCCGTCTGCCCCTCCCCCTGCCCTGTCTCATTCTCAAAAAATAATATAAAATATAGTATTGTATTTATAAAAGGAATACATTCTATTGTAAAAAAATTTAGGAAACACAAAAAATAAATGTCATTTATTTCACTTACAGTTATGATTCTCAGTAATCACGAATATACATATGTATAAACAAATATTTACTGAGTGACTACTGTATGTCAGGCATTGTGCTAGACTTAGTGAGCAAAACAAAGTCCTTTCCCAGATGGGAGAGACAGCCATTAATCCAATAATACACAAATGAACATAGTACTTTATACTGTTTTATAACCTGCTTTGTGTACTTGACTATATATTGCAAATATATTTCCATGTCATTTATATTTTTTTCATAATATTTAATAATGTCTGCATAGTATCCAAGTTCACCATTTTATCTATTTTTAGCCAGATTTTCTTTTATTGGCTATTTAGGTAGTCCTCCTCCTCCTTCTATTTTTGCTGTTCTTGTTTTTGCTAGTATCTACAATACTAATGTAACAAAATCTATGTACCTATCTTAAGTATTTTCCAAGGATGATAATTCTAAGAAATGAACTTAGTTAAAAGATATAGATTCTAAATAATTTGACATATACTGCTATATCTGTAATTTTATGTTAGACATTTTATCAACTTAGATATTTGTGTGGTCAGTTTGCATGTGGTCTTGCATCATCAGTGCAAAAGAAACACATTTAATTGTGTCCACTGAGATTTTGCTACCCTGAACTTTATCCCTCTAAAATGTTGCTGTCTGGGGAAATGAGGTACAGAACTACTGGTTTTTCTAGTTTTGATATTCACAATATAACCTTTAAAACTTCTGTGTTTCTGCTAATTAGCCCACATGAACAAACGTATATCTCAGGCAGTATTATGAAAAAATAATTATGACATGAGTTCCTCCATTGTTTCAATCAATCAAGTTCTCCATAATTTAATCCAGGAAATACAAATGCAGAAAATTAACAGTCGGGATTAGTGGTGACTGTGAAGACTAACACTGATTGTCCAGAATTTCTTGTTGATTGTTTTTGCAGATATTTTTAGGCTAACTCCATTTCTCAGAAAACACATAGAAGTGTTCCCTTCTCATTCAGTTTCTGTAATTCTTTTTGACATTAATGAGAGACTATATAAAGATCAAGTACACAAAATATCATCAAATAAACTGATAGCAGAGAAACAACAATTTACACAAATAGAATTTACATGAATTCTTTCTGCCGTGTTTCCAACAAATAGAGCTATAAAGCACTCAATTTTGGATGTGATCTAACTTATTACACAAAAGCAGATTACCATAAAGGGGACTGTTTTCTTCTCCACTTCTTTAGGTAATTCCTTTTGAGATTGAGCTTTATAACACTTCCAAGGAAGCAAGTGCTTCCTTTTAAAAGGCATTTATCTTTAAACGTAACAAATAAGGTTTTTTTTTTTTCCCAGATTGTAACATTCTGAAGATCACAACATGTTCAGAATTAAAATGTTCTGCTCATCCCCAGAAATTCAGGAATGCTAAGAGATGGTAGTTAAATGTGCTAGAAAACTCTCCTCATACCAGGCCAGGTTCTCTTTGTGATAAATTTCCTAATTCCCATCCCCATAAACGATACTACTTTTTTAAAAAATATAAATCTAAAATGAAAAGCTTACAGGTATAGACAAATATTGACCTTCTGTAGAATCCACAAAGATCTCTATATTCTGACAATGGCAATCTACTCACAGCCGAAGAATAGGAAAGGATTATGGAAAAATACAATTTTTCCTTAATGACACTCAACATTGTTACCATATTCCTCTAACCTTAGATGTTCTTATGCTTAGTGATTGTTGGTAATAATCATTTTAACAAGAATAGTAATCATTGCTTCATTAAAACTGTCATAATTTAAGGTATTTTAGACTGCAGTCTATTAAACATGCATCTTCTAATCAAATTATGACTTTAAACTACAGATTGTATGCATTTATAAGCCAAATAAATTTAGGCTATGTTTGTATTAGACATTGTATGATACACTATGAAATTTAACTATATAATCCAAACAGTTCCCCTAACACAGCAAATTAGACCTTGTAGTCATATAATGCAGAAGAATTCTAAGTATTTAAACTATTTGATTTATCCTCTTATCATTTAAAAAAATGAATATAATTGTGAAATTGGTCTATTGAATATTCCGAGTGTTGTTGGGTGTGGCATCATTCCCTAGCTGTATCCAAGTCCACATTTGCATCGAGATGCTTTGGTTTCAAGAAAAAGAATACTGAATTATAAGTGACTTCAACAATAGAGGTTCGTTAATGAAGCTAAAGCAAAAATACCAGGTTTGGGATTTCAACAGGTTAGCAAGGCAGAGGTTTCAGATAGGCTGAGTGCACCTCTCAGATTTCACTCACCACCCTAGAAGGTGGTGGTCACAGCCACACATCATACCTCCACTTATCAGAATCGAAGCCGATAAGACCCCAGCAGAGCATCTTCTGTGGGCATCTCACTCTTATCAAGGAAGAAGAAGTGTCAGAGAATGATCCTAACACCCTACCCACCAAATGGATTTCTTCTCAGGTCTCCTTGGCCAGAACAGGGTCATTTAGCAAAGCCTCACTTGAAAAGGAAATCAGAAAACTAGTTTCTAGAATTTCAGCCTTAGTAGTGGGAGGCAAGCTTAGGACCACAGAGGAAGAAGAGCTGGAGAAAGGCTGTTGGCCAGACAGCCACGGCACTTTCTGAACAAGAGCAAAATATGGTAAGAAGTCACTCTTAATATTTTGGGGGTTTTGCTAGAGACTGCAGAGACAGAGAATAAAGCATTTCTGATTTAAGTTTACTTTCCTATGTTGTCAACTGTTTCACAACTTCCTCTTTCCTCTTTCCTCTTTCCTTACCTATGAGATCTCATCTTTTTCTCACTTTCAAGGTCTCGACTCCCCAGATACTCTCATCTCTCTCCTGTACAGTCAGTAATTCTGTTCTCAGCTGTAGTCATCTTGTCAATATGCCAATATGCTGTAATTACTTTCTTTTTAATAAAATAAAAGAAAAACCAGCCTGGACTCTTACTATGCCTCTAGGAATCACAGTTTTATTTTTCCAGTTCATTTTTATAGTAAAACATTTTGAGAGTTTGGCTCTACTAGTTTCTGCTTCTTTACTTTATCATCTCCTCAACTTAATTCCAATCAGGCATGGAGGCCCTACTGAATTTGCATCTATATTTAGATGCTATGTCAGGAAGTCTTTGATGCTCATCTTATCTAACATAGCACCTCTCATCGTCATTCCCACATTCATTTATATTTCCTTACACTGCTGTATTTTTTCATATTACTTGTCTCTCCCCGATATTATATTAAATGTTTATTTGTTGTATGTATATTATATGGACATATTTACTAGAATATAAGCTAAGGACAGTTTTATTGCTATATCCCCATCACATAAAACAGTACTTACACATAGTAATCAGTACTATATATTTGTTGAATGAATGAATGAATGAATGAATGAATGAAAATACTGGAATCTCTTTTTAATATCATGAGAGATAAAAGAATGGCTTTGGGGAGTACAAAACCCCTGGATTATATGAGATCTCTTATTTTAAATAATAATTACAGTTAGTGATTTAAGAGGGCCAGAGCTGTGGTGATGTCAGGATACTGTTGGATTTGGCATATCTAGATGACTGGCCATACATACATACAGATTCTGCTTATAAACTTCTAGGGGAACAGGGATTATATGTATGTTATTCAGTATGCCTAACCCTAAAGAACTAATTATATTGTAGAGTCTCAGGGCCACTGTGAGAAGGGCATCATTATTACATATTTGATCACCAAGTATTTCTTGAACATTTTATTCAAAGGTTTTTCCTGATAAAATCGCACTGAAAATAAATCAGAAAATATACACATCTGAGTGTAAAAGAAAAGATCACATAGCTTTGCTTTAAAACCTCATGCCAAATCCAACTCGAACTCCACCATGATGAGAAGCCTGACGTATGGAATGTTTTATTAATCTCAACTTGGGTTCCACAAGCATCTGGAGGCATGTAATTCTGCAGTGCCTAGTGAGTAGGAAACAAAGCCTCTGGACATCCCTAGATGCTTTTTCTTTAAGCCCTGTGGTCCTTTGAAAAGCATGTGACCCCAACCCACGAGTTCAGCATAAGAAAAGGGGGTCTTTATTGCAGATCCTACCAACTCAGTTCCTTGACTTCTTGTAGGCTGCATGGAAGGTAGGGCTTTGATCTTCACTTGAGGCAACCTGTTCCTCTCACCCTTCATCCCTAGTCATTTCTTCAGTCTTGAAGTTTCTGGGATCCTTCCAAGCCCTTAGATGGTTTAAGTCATCTCAAAACCAAAGTTCCTAATTCTATCCTAGGGGCAAGGACTAAAAGCCAACACACTTCATTCTTCTGAATGCTTTTATAGCAGAAAGAAAAGGCCACTCACCCACAAATTACTATCTCCATCCACTTTCCACTCACATGGACAAAATGTGCATATTTTAGCTCAAGACAAATACATTTGTTGCCATATATATTGCATATAGTCCTGGGGCATCAAGATTCTATAATGACTGAGGCATTGATAATAGCATGAAAAGATGACTCAGTAACGGGAAAGGACAATGATGTGACTGTTACCATTGTTACCAAGTAATAAAGCTGTAATTATTGTATACTGCTACTTCGCAAATCTAATTTGATCAAAGTGTCAACAATTATTTAATTAGGAAGCTTCATGTTGGTGTTAATATGAATGCAAGTTATAAGAAGAGAAAGCCGTCCTTTTAATAAAGTAAGTGGCTTTAATGAAATAATTCTTGAACACTTACTGGTAGGTCAGTGTCAGTGGCTGAGGATATAAAAATGAACAAAAGATGGTCCCTTCTCAAAAGGATCACAGCTTAGGACAATACTTCTCTAATAGGAAATGTGATAATTTACACATTACATTTTGCTCTCCTTGAGATATTTGGCATCACTTTCATTAAAGTAATATCAATTATCTGTCATCCTTAATTTTCTAGGGAATTAGTAAAGAATTAATTTGTAAAATTGAATTTTATCAATAAGGAAATGATAGGAAAAAGCAGCAGCAACAGCATATCACACCATTTCAGTTATGGATCTTTAGAACACAGTTACAGTCTAACTTCCAAATTGTTAGAATCTAAATTTCCATCTAAAGTAAAAATTAATATATTATAGATATTCTTAGTCCCAAAGCTTAGATTTTATGACAGAAATGGAAAGAAACTTTGTATCTTCTCATGAGGATGCACTTATTTAACTACAATTATTAACAAATTATTCCTTATATGAGTTTCCCATGAATGTTCTTGTATTATGTGTACTGCTAAGTGAGAAGCATGGCCAACTAAACAAGTTTTTTTGGTTTTGCAGTCGTTTTTCTTTTTCTTTCTTTCTTTTTTTAAGATTTTATTTATTTATTCATGAGAGACACACAGAGAGAGAGAGAGGAAGAGAGAGAGGCAAAGACACAGGCTGAGGAGAAGCAGGCTCCATGCAGGGAGCCTGCCGTGGGACTTGATTCTGGGTCTCCAGGATCACGCCCTGGGCTGAAGGTGGCGCTAAACTGCTGAGCCACCCGGGCTGCCCAGTTTTTCTAGTAAGAGTATTGTGATAGCTGATGATAAGCATACTTTAGAGGTGCAAAACGTATTGGTTCTGCTTAAGTTTATAGAACCTGTCAGAAAGTTGCAACTGAGCAGGAAAAGGGGATACATTTTTTAATGTATTTTTTTTTTTTTTTTTTTGGAGTTGGATTTGCTGGACATATAGTATACCATCCAGTGCTCATCTGGTCAAGTGGATACATTTGTAACAACCAGGATAAGGAAAGGTTTTGATTTGATACTCATCTGGTTGAACAGAAGTTATTGGAAAGCTATTTTAAATATGTTTTATATTTATATGGTACAAGTAGAGATACAAATATTTTTAGATTTTGTGTACTTTTAGACTGATAATTTTGTTCCATATGAAACACAGTATTTCTGAGGCTAATGTCTAAGTTGAAATAATTCTAATACTGTTTTTTTTTAATACTGTTTTAATGCATTGCGTGTTTTGGCTATGGGATTGCTTCTTGACCAAAAATGTTCCTAAAAAATTTAGATATCTACGCCAAAGCTTTTGTTCTGATTCTTATGCAGTGTTGCTACTAATTTCTAAAATGGAAGGATATAATGTATGCACATCAGAAATACCAAGTATTTACATTTGAGTGAGAAACCAGGAAAGCCAGTGTTGTAATTCAGCCCTTAGTCCAATGGCCTAAGAATGGGGGGAGGAACCAATGTTTTATATCTCTGGCTGAGTCCAAACCCCCAGGAACACTGATATCCTAGAGCAGGAGAAGCTGAATGGCTCAGCTTAAGCAGAGAAAAAAAAAACATTATTATTATTTTTTACCTTTTGGTAGAAAAATTCAGGCCCTCAGTGGATTGGATAATTGCCCACCTGCATTGGTGAGAATGATCTTTACTCAATCTACTGAATCAAATGCTAATCTCTTTCAGACACAGCTTCAGAGACAAACCCAGAATTAATGTTTTACCAGCTATCTGGCCATCCCTTAGCCTAGGCAAGTTGACACATAAAATCAACCATCACAGTAGGTATAACATTTTACATTTCCACTAGTAGTGTGCATTCCAGTTGTTCCACATCCTTGCTGACATTTGGCGTTATCTCTCTTTTTCTTTCTTTCTAATATTAGTTGTAGAGAGTGTGGAGTGGTATCTCATGGTGGTTTTAATTTGCATTTCTCTAATGACAAATGATGTAGAACATCCTTTTATGCACTTATTGGCTATTCTTATATCTTCTTTCATAAAGTTAATATTAAAATAGTTTGTGTATTTTTAATTGGTTTATTATCTGATTACTGAATTATTGGAATTGTTTATATACTCTAGATATAAGATTTTTATTCGATACATGCATAGTTTCTCCAACTCTGTATCCTGCTTTTCGATTTCTTTAGTGGTGTCTTTAGAAAAGCAGCAATTTTGATTTTGAAGTTCAATTTATTTGTTTTATGATATGTGCTCTTTGTGTCTTAAGGAATCATAATCACAAGGTTGTGAATGTTTCTTCAAGAAGTTTTCCACTTTGAGTTTTGGTGTTTAATCCGTATTAAATTTTCTCTATTTTTGGTTAAGATTTTATTTATTTATTCATGAGAGATACAGATGGAGATAGAGACATAGGCAGAGGGAGAAGCAGGCTCCCTGTGGGGAACCAATGCAGGACTCCATCCCAGAACCCGGCAATCATGACTTGAGCCAAAGGCAGATCCTCAATTGCTGAGCCACCCAAGCATCCCAAATTTATTTCTTTTTTCCCCCCAAGTTTTTATTTAAATTCCAGCTAGTTCCAGCTAGTTAGCATACAATGCAATACTGGTTTCTGGTGAAGAATCTTGCAATTTATCACTTACATACAATACCTGGTGCTCATCACAAATCCCTCCTTAATATTCATCACCTGTTTAATCCATCACCCCACCCATCTCCCCTGTGGTAACCATCAGTTCATTTTCTACAGTTAAGAGTCTGTTTCTTGGTTTGCTTCTCTCTTTTTCCCCCTTCTATGTTCATTTGTTTTATTTTTTAAATTCCACATATGACTGAAATCATATGGTATGTGTCTATCTCTGATGGACTTATGTCACTTAGCATAATACTCTCTAGTTCCATTCACATCATTGCAAGTGGCAAAATTTCATTCTTTTTATGGATTAGTAATATTCCATTGTGTGTATATATCATCTCTTCTTTATCTACTCATGAGTCGATGGACATTTGGGTTCATTCCATAATTTGGCTATTGCTGATAATGCTACTTTAAATATTGGGGTGCACGTTTCCCTTCAAATCAATATTTTTTTATCCTTTGGGTATATACCTAGTGGTATAATTGTTGGATTGTAAGGAAGTTCTATTTTTAACTTTTAAGGAGCCTCCTTACTGTTTTCCAGAGTGGCTGCACCAGTTTGCATTCCCGTCAACATTATAAGAGGGCTCCCCTTTGTCTGCATCTTCACAAACACCTGTTGTTTCCTGGGTTGTTAATTTTAGCCATTCTTACAGGTATGAGGTGGTATCTTATTGTAATTTTGGTTTGTATTTCCCTGATGTGAGTGATGTTGAGCATCTTTTCATGTGTCTGTTAGCCATCTGGATGTCTTCTTTGGAAAAATATCTATTCATGGCTTCTGCCCATTTTTAAACAGGATTATTTATTTTGGGGGTTGAATTTGATAAGTTCTTTATATATTTTCAGTACTAATATCAGATATGTCATTTGCAATACCTTCTCCTTTTCCATAGGTTGCCTTTTAGTTTTGTTGATGGTTTCCTTCACTGTGCAGAGGCTTTTTTTTTTTTAATCAAGTCCCAATAGTTTATTTTTTGCTTTTGTTTCCCTTGCCTTAGGAGACATATCAAGTGTGAAGTTACTATGGCCAATGTCAAAGAGGTGACTGCCCATATTCTTCCCTAGGATTTTGCATCCTATGTAACATTTAGGTCTTTCATCCATTTTGAATTTATTTTTGTGTATGCCGTAAGAATGTGAGCCAGTTTCTTTCTTTTGCATGTGGTTGTCCAGTTTTCCCAACAGTCTGTTGAAGAGATGCTTTTTGCTTCCCCATTGGATATTCTTTTCTGCTTTGTTTAAGATTATCTGGCCATATTAGTTGTGGGTTCATATCAAACTGATTTATTTGCATGGTATTCCATACAACAATCCAATTGTTTCAGCATCATTTGTTGAAAGGACTGTTTATCTCCATTGAATTATCTTGGCATCTTTGTAAAAACTTAATGGACTCTGTATGTGTGGACCAATTTTAAATTCTCTATTCTGGTTCATTGATCTATAAGTTTGTCATTAGCTCACATCACACTGTCCTGATTATTGTGGTTGTATAGGAGGTCATTAAAACAGGAGGCCAAAGTCCCCAACTTGGTCGTTTGTTTTGCTTTGCTCAAAATTATTTTCGGGACACCTGGGTGGCTCAGAGCTTGAGTGTCTGCCTTTGGTTTGGGTGGTGATCCTGGGGTTCAGGATCAAATCCTGCAATGGGCTCCCTGCAAGGCATCTGCTCTCCCTCTGCCTGTGTCTCTGCCTCTGTGTGTGTGTCTCTTATGAATGAATGAATAAAATCTTTAAAAAATCTTTAAAAAACAAACAAAACAAACAAAACAAAAATTATTTTAGTCTTTTTCAATTCTTTGCATTTTCAATTTTAAAGCGGATTTATCAATTTGTACAAAGTAGCCTATTGAGAATTTGTCTTAGATTGCATTGAATCTATAGATCCGGATGGGGAGAATTAACATCTAAACAGTGCTGAGGGGGGATCCCTGGGTGGCTCAGCGGTTTAGCACTTGCCTTTGGCCCAGGGCATGATTCTGGAGACCCGGGATCGAGTTCCACCTCAGGCTCCCGGCATGGAGCCTGCTTCTCCCTCTTCTGTGCTCGCCTCTCTCTGCTCTCTCTCTCTCTCTCTCTCTCATAAATAAATAAATAAATCTTAAAAAAAAAAGATAAACAGTGCTGAGATGTCCAATTCATAATATAGCTCTCGATTTTTTTAGTTCTTCTCTAATTTCTCTCAGAATATTTTGTTAATGTTATATATGCAGGTTTTAAACTATTTTGTTAAAAAATATGTTACATATATTTACATTTATGTGAATGTATTTTATATTCTTGATGCTATTGAGAACATATTCTTAAATGTTTTTCCAATAGTTTCCAGCATATAAGCATACATTTAATTTTTTTGTATATTATTTCTGCAAATTTGCAAACCTCATTTATTAAATGAATATAAATATATACTAGTTGTTTTTAGTTTCTTTAGAATTTTCTGCATAAACTGTTACATCACCAGCTAATAGTTTTTAGTTTCTTTCTTTATAATCTCTAAGTTAAAATTTATTCTCTTTTACACATATATTTTGACCAGGACCTTCAGGACAAGTTTGTACAAATAGGAAGTATTTAATAGACATTCTTGTTTAGCTTCCAGTCTTACAGGAAACATTCCATATGTTACCATTAAGTATCAGATTAGCTGTAGATTTTTTTTTTATAAATGCCCTTAATCAATTTGAGAAAGTTTCCTTCAATGCCTAGTTTTTGGAGAGCTTTTAGCATAATTAGGTATTAAATTTTGTCCAGTCCATTTTTTGCATCTACTGAGATACTTATACTGAATTTTCAAAATCTTATACTAACCTTGAATTTCTTTGATAAATCCCACTTGGTTATATTTATATATTATATATTTTATATATTATATATAATATATTATATATTTTTTATGTACTTTGGTGTCTAGGTGTCACCATTTTGGTAGGAATTTTGTGTTTATGTTCATCAAGGATTTTAATGTATAGTTTTCTTGCAATGATTTTGTCTGATTTTGTTATCAAAGTCATGATGGACTCTTAAAATGAGTTTGAAAATGTCAACTTCTATTTTCTAAAGGAGTTTATAGAATTCTATTATTTCTAATATTTTATTTTATGGATTTTAGCTCCTATCTTTTTTATTTCTTTCTACATATTCCTGTTTATTCAATTTGATGTGTTTTCTTTTAGGTTATGAAGCCAGAAGCTTAGATTATTAATGTTAATCTTTTTTTCACATAATAATTCAATCCATAAATTTTCCTATATGTTTTGCTTTAGCTGTACCTCACAAATTTTGATATATTGTGCTTTCTTTATCATCCGGTTTGAAATATTTTCTAACGTCTTTTTTTCTTTTTTTTAATTTTTTAAAAATATTTTATTTATTTATTCATGAGAGACACAGAGAGAGAGAAAGAGGCAGAGACACAGGCAGAGGGAGAAGCAGGCTCCATGCATGCATGATGTGGGACTCGATCCTGAGTCTCCAGGATCACACCCGGGGATAAAAGGCAGTGCTAAACTGCTGAGCCACCCGGGGGCTGCCCTCTAATGCCTCTCTTGATGAATTCTTTGACCCAAGTGTTACTGAGATGTTCTTTTTTTTTTTTTTTTTTAACTTCCTAGTATTTACTGATGTCCTATATATCTTTTGTTATTGATTTTTAATCTGAATCTGGTATAGTCAGAAAACATTGCCTATTTGATTTCAGTTATCTTAAAGTTAGTGAAAATTTCTTTCTTCATTATTTCAATTTTTTCTTTGAAGGGTCTGAATATGTTTTTAATAGCTTTTTAAAAGACTTTATCTGGCAATTCCATCATTTCTATCATTCTTGGTCCAGTTCCATCACTGAGTTTTCTTCTCCTTACATATCACATTCTCCTGCTTCTTCATGTCTAGCAGTTTTAATAGGATGCTTATTATTATTAATATTATCTTGATGTGTGTCTAGTCTTGCTAACTTCCTTCAAAGACTATTAAGTTTTGCTCTGGCTGGTTGTTAATTCAGTTGCATTTGAGCTTGAGCCCTTTGAAACTCATTCTGAAATTTCTTTGGGGTAAGTTCAGAGCAGCCTTTAAAGCTAAGTAATGGTATGGCTTGGGTCTTCTCTGAATGCTCCAACTGGTCAGTGAGATTGCTTTACGCTGGCTGGTTGGAACTTCAACATCCCAGTGCCCTGCATGTTATTAACATTTTCCTTTTTATTCTCAATTTAGTCATCAGACAAAGGAAATGATGCAGATATTTGGACAGAGTTCAGATAGGCAGGAAACCCAAAAAGCAGTACATTGCCTTTGCTTCAGGAAAGCAAGAGGAAGGGAAGCCGATGATTGTCTCCAAGTCCTTCTATCCAAGGAAGGGGCTTATAGCATTCCATTTATGGTGTCTACATGGTACCAGGCAGTAGACAAAAGGGGAGGACACACCAGGCCATGTGTGCCTCTACATTGTTCCCCTTATTTGGGACTCTATGCAAGTTCCCGTCAGTTGAGCCTCCCTAATATTTGATTCCTATCTCCCCAGTTCAAGAACACTTCCACACTCCTCTTGCTCAGGGCAATTCTGCACTTGCATGACCCTGCAAGTGAGTGCCCCCTTCAGTTTGCAGTGATCACCCAGACAACCATTAGCCTCACTGCAGACCTGACCCTGCTTTGCTTCACAGCCCCCTGTGCCAGGATCCACTGAATGCCCATAAGTATTGATTTCATACATTTTATCTAGGTTTTTTAGTTGTGTAAGGGAGGAGTGTGGATCCAGTTTTTGTTCTTCCATCAAAGCTAGAATGAAAATCCCCTAAACTCTCTTAAAAACACAAATAAATGACTTTCAGATTTGTCAAGTGTTTAGAAAACCTCTAAAAACAAAATGCAAAAAAAAAAGTCAATAAAAAACTGACCCATCATTAATCAAAGATAAATTGTCCAAACTCATCTTCATTCAGTAATATATAAATTTCTGTCTTAAATCCTAAGGATATTTAAATATATGTTTAGATTTTAGCCCAGTGAAACTGATTTCAGACTTCTACATCTTAGAATATCAGAAAATATATGTTGTTTTAAACAACATATTATATATATGTAAATGGCAAGACATAATTCCATCTGCTTTATGTCATTTAATGTAGATATTATGAAAATAATGATTAATACTTCTTACATTCTTTTACAATTTCAGTCAATATCCCCAACAGTGTTTCTTGCAATTCTAATGTAACACCTGTAAGATATATAGAGAATCACTAGGCCAGGAAGATACGTGTCTTAATTCCAAATCATTATTAGACTAAATAAATGCAATATGTTTAAATAGCTCTAAAGTCCTTCTGGCTCATGTAAGTTACTACATATTATAGAAGCTGCAAATAAGATTTGAAGACCTATTAAGCTGAAAGAGGAAACTGAGAGTTTGCATTTAAATAATACTTGGGTTTGTCCCTTTCTAAATGTAAACTTAGATATAAGTCATGGAAGTAGATGAGGTTTTATAGGGAAAACCAAAGAGAGTAGTGGCCCACCACCTTGATTCATCTTTTCCAATATTTCTAGGTTAGAAAAACATAATAAACATAATAAAAATAACGAGAGTTTTTAATTAGTTACTTACTGTACGATCAGCCATGTACTAAGTGCCTATTATAGAAGTTAATCTTCACATCAATGCCTGTGGTAGGTACAGTTATTAACCACTTTTACAGCTGCACAAACCAAAGCTTAGGGAAATTAAGAATGTAGCTCAAGTGTAGGTGGTTAATAAGTGACTGAGGGTGCAGGTGATCCAACTTGAAATTCTGACTTTAAAGCTCACACTCTTAATCATAAGTATATCACTACCTCATAAAAGAAACACCATTTATGCCCCCAACATGTTGGGACAAAGGTTCTTAACTTCTCTTGCCACATTTCTGCTTGTTTCAAGTATCATAGGCTTTATTGTAAAATATATGTAATATTACCCAAGCAGTATTAAGTTGACTTTAGAATTATCTCATGTAAAATTTGGCAAAATGTGAAAGAAGAGTAGCCAAATCAAATACATAAAGATGTGTATCATGGATTTGAAAAGATTAAAGTGACTTCTGGTTCCAGTAATTTCTAAGACTATACCAATCCCCAAACCCACATGTCTTAAAGTCCCTACAATGCTAAATAACATATAATGACTTTTAATGTATATCTGCCATAGTAGGAGTCAAGGGAAATACTCAGGTGTCAGAAATAAAAAGCAATAAATTGGATTATAGATTTCTATCAGGATATCAAATAAATATGGGCTGCTGGCTCTCCTAAAGTCAAACCTGAAGAAATAAACGAAAGAAAGAAAAGGGAATTTATGGGATTAAACAAAATGAAGAAGAAGAAGAAGAAGAAGAAGAAGAAGAAGAAGAAGAAGAGAAGAAGAAGAGGAGAGGAGGAGGAGGAGGAGGAGGAGGAGGAGGAGGAGAGGAAGAGGAAGAGGAAGAGGAAGAAGAAGAAGAAGAAGAAGAAGAAGAAGAAGAGTGTGCCAGGGTGGTTCAGTTGGTTAAGCATCTGCCTTTGGCTTAGGTCATGATCCTGAAGTCCTGGGATTGAGTCCTGCATCAGGTTTCCTACTCTGTGAGGAGTCTGCTTCTCCCGGTCTCTCTGCCCCTCCCCCCTGCTCATGCATGCCTCCTCTCTCTCTTAAATAAATAAATAAATAAATACATGAAAATTTAAAAAAGAAAGAAAAGGAAGGCTGAGGTCAGTTAAGACTCATCTGCAGTAGATGAGCGGCTGCATCCTGGCTCAGGACTGCCAGAGGCAGTGTAATAGGAAAATCTGGAAGAAAGCTTTAAACAATACTCTGGCCTCTTCCTGAGTTGTCTTGGAGCAATCATTGCTTCCCCCTTTCAGGACAGACTTACTGATGAAGTACAGCTATTCTGCATGGAATAATATTAGAACAGTGCAAAGCCCCAGAATCAGTGGCCAGCCACGTCAGGTATTTACTCTTCCAACCATTCTCTTCATATGCCTGGGCAAGTTTGGGTAAAACCTAGAAGACTATTGTCTCTCCACTCTTTTTCCTCAGGTGGTGTCTGTGGAGTGGTGATGCATGGAAATGGCCAAACAGTGGTTCTGGAGACCCAGGTGCATGGGTCTCCTTGTTTGGGACTCATCCCCTCTTCTCTTCTTAAACTTTCTGGGAGGAATACAGACTGGGACTAGCCTCCTGCTCTTCCCTGGGAAACTTTGCCAGAAAGAACAGATGATGTATGTATCCAAACTTGAATTCAGGAACTCAAATATTTAAACACCATAAATACAAACAGTATCAAAGAAAGATAACAAACTGAACTACATATAATACACCAAAAGAATTCTGAGAAATTATGATGTGATTATCAATATATATATACGATAATAAAGAAGGAAATTAGCAATAGGAAGTAAGAACATGAATAGCCAGCACATGAGCTAATGCTGCTAAGGTAGATGGAGGATTATTATATCAGAGAATGGCTGGTGGGGCGCCTGGGAGGTGCAGTGGGTTAAGCGAGGGATTCTTGATTTTTGGCTCAGATCATGATCTCAGGGTGTGAGATGCAGCCCCACATTGGCTCTGTGCTGGGCGTGGAGACTGCTTAAGATTTTCTCCCTTTCTACTTCTCCTTCTGTCCCTCCTCCCTCTCACACACTCTCTCTCTTAAAAAAGAAAACAAAGAAAGAAAGAAAGAAAGAAAGAAAGAAAGAAAGAAAGAAAGAAAGAAAGAAAGAAAGAAGAAAAAGAAAATGGCTGGTGTCAATACTCACATGCATGCAAAAGTACTTAGTTACGTTCCCTGTGTTACTCAGCACTTCAGTGATCTGTAAAAAGTTTGTTCATTGACTTAAGAATGTTCTCTTTCTGAGTAGTGTGAAAAAGAGTTACTCTGAAAAATTTGAAATTTTGACTTTGAAAAATTTTTACTTTGAAAATGATGTCCCTGGAAAGCCTGGCAGAAGGAAATGTGAAACTGCTCCTGGAGTGCAGTCTTCGTGCCAGTCAAACAAATCCATCCTGAAGATAAGTGTACAATCAAATATGGTGAAGCACCTGAGCAAACAGAACCATGAGTGAGCCAGCAGACTTAGCACTCCAACAGTTTGTTTCATAGAAGCAAACTAAAAGACGATTTAAAAAATGATGTTGAAAAGAACAGAAAGATTTGAGACCTAAGAAAAGAATAAAAGTGTTAAAAAAAAGAGGAATACTTTTTTAAAAGGCTAAGAATAAAACATATAGCTAGTAAAATTAAAACAACTTATTAGTAGCAATTAGGCAATGCAGTTAATAAAATGACCCCAAACCCAGGGATTTATTAGGATCAAAATGGGACAGAAAGTTTCATATTTTCACAAATAATTTTATATTTTGATCTGAATTTTGAAAAAAGTATAGCTATTGTAGTGGATACAAAGTGGTATCTCATTGTGCTTTTGATTTATTTATTATTTTTAAAAAGATTTTATTTATTTATTCATGAGAGACACACAGAGAGAGGCAGAGACATAGGCAGAGGGAGAAGCAGGCTCCATCCATGCAGGAAGCCCAATGTGGGACTTGATCCTGGAATCCCTGAGCCAAAGGTAGATGCTCAACTGATGAGCCACCCAGGCGTCCCATGTGCTTTTGATTTACCTTTTGCCTAGTGACTAATAATGTTGAGCATTTTTCATGTGCTTACTGACCTTTTGTATATCTTATTTGTAATGCTTATTTAAAATTTTGGTTATTTGTTTTTCTTTTTTCTTATTTTTTTATTTATTTATGATAGTCACAGAGAGAGAGAGAGAGAGAGAGAGAGAGAGAGAGAGAGAGAGGTAGAGACATAGGCAGAGGGAGAAGCAGGCTCCATGCACCGGGAGCCCGACGTGGGATTCGATCCCGGGTCTCCAGGATCATGCCCTGGGCCAAAGGCAGGTGCCAAACCACTGGGCCACCCAGGGATCCCCGGTTATTTGTTTTTCTATCATTGAATTGTATGTATTCTTTATGTAGTCTTGACACCAGTCCCTTATCAGATAAATGACTGTAAATACTTTCTCCAATTTTGTGGACTGTCTCTTTACTTTCATGATAGTGTCCTTTTACATGCAGAAGTTTTTAATTTCAATGAAGTCTTATTAATCTATATTTTTAGTTGCTTACACTTTGAGTGTCATATTTAACAAACTGTTACTTAATCATGAGGGTCATGAAGATTTAATTCTATGTTTCTAAGGATTTTTATAAGTTAAGCTCTAATATTTCAAATATTTAGCTTTGATGTATTTTGACTTAATTTCATTATATGGTGTGAAGTAGGGTCCAAATTCATTTCTTTGGATGTGGATATCCAGTTAATCTTGCAACTGAAAGATTTATTTTCCTATTGAATGGTCTTGACATCCTTGTTGAAAATTAATTGATATAAATGTATGGTTTTATTTCTGGACTCTTAATTCCATGTCTATCCTTAAACCAGTATTATACTTTATTGACTGGTGCAGCTTTGTAGTTAGTTTTGAAATAAGGGAAGTCGGAGTCTTCCAATTTTCCTCTTTATTTTTCAAGACTGTTTTTGCTGTTCTGGGTCTCTTGCAATTCCATATGAATTTTAGGGTCAGATTTTCCATTTCTGTAAAAAAACTCAGTTGAAATCTTTTAGAGATTGCAATTAATTTGTAGCTCATATTTGGGAGTATTGCCATCTTAACAATATTAAGTCTTCCAGTCCATGAACAGAGGATGTCTTTCCATTCATTTAGGTCTTTCATTTCTTTCATCAGCACTGTAGTTTTCAATGTACAAGTTGGGCAATTCTTTGGTTATATTTATTCTTATGTATTTTATTCTTTTTGATGCTATTGTAAATGGAATTGCTTTCTTAATTTCATTTTCAGATGGCTGTGTACAATAATACAACTGATTTTTGTATATTGACATATTTTGCAACCTTACTGAACTTACTAATATCTCTAAATTGTGTGTTTGTGTGTGTGTTTGGGTATCTATATATGAATTCTTGAGAATATTCCACATAGAATATCATGTCATCTACAAATAGTTTACTTTTTCCTTTGCAATCTTCATGTCTTTTATTTATTTTTCTTGCCTAGTTACTATGTCTGGAACCTCCACTACAAGGTTGAATAGAATTGGCAAGTGTGGATATTTTTGTCTTGTTCTCAGTCTTAGGAGAAAAGAAACTTTCTTTCACAATCAAATATGATGTTAGTTATGGGCTTTCCATACATGCTCTTTTTTTATGCTGAGGAAATTCCCTTTTATTTCTAGTTTTCTGATTGTTTTTATTGTGAAAATGTGTTGTATTTTTGTCAAATGCTTTTTCTGCATCTGCAAAAATGATTGTGTGGGTTTTTTCTTTTATATTATTAATGTGATATATTACACTGATTTTCATACATTGAATCAATCTTACTCTTCTGGGATAAATTTTACTTGATTACAGTGTACAATCTTTTTTTATGCTGCTGTGTTTCATTTGCTAGTATTTTGTTGAGAATTTTTACATCTGTATTCATAAAGGATATTGGTTTATATTTTTCTCCTGATGCCTTTGATTTTGGTAATAACAGCCTCATAGGATGAGTAATGAAGTGTTCCCTGACTAAAATAAATATTTTTATCTATATATGATACTGTCTCACTATAAATATAATATTGTATTAGAGTTCTCCAAAGAAACAAAACCAATAGGATAGACTATATACAGATTAAATACAAATTGTATAATATTATATATGTATATATGTATAATATATATAATATAGACTATAGTTTATATATAGTCTGTATATATAGACTATATGTATATATTTATATATAGTCTCTATATATCTATCTTTTTATCTATCTATCTAGAGATTTATTATAGGAATTGATTTACATGATTATGGAGGCTAAGAGGCCCCATGATCTGCTGCCTGCAAGCTAGAGAACCAAGAAAGGTGACAGTATAATTCAATCCTAATCTAAAGGTCTGAGAACAGTGTGTATGCTGGGGGATGGGGGGGAGGGTAAATGATGTAACTCTTAGTGCAAATCCTAAGCCTCATGAACTAGGAGTGCCAATGTCTGAAGGCAGGAGAAGATAAATGTCCTAGCTCAAATTCCCCCTTCCTCCACCTTTTTGTTCTGTTCAGGCCCTCCACAAATTTGATGATACCTACGCACATTGGTAAGGGTGGTCTTCTTCACTCAGTCTATTAATTCAGTTGCTACTCTCATCCAGAACAGTCACACAGATACCACCAGAAATAATGTTTTAGTAGCTTTCCAGGCATTGCTTAGCTCAGTTAAGTTGATGCATAACATTAACTGTCACAAAGGCATTCAAGTTTCAACATTTTTGAAAATTCAGAAACAATACAAAACAGAAAATAAAAATAATCAATAACTACTTTTCAGTATGTTGGTGTATTTTCTTTTGGTACCTTTTCAAGCTATTACATATATGCATATATTTAATATAGATTGATTTTAATCATACTCTTCACAGAATTTTTTCTTTTTTATTCATTCAAGTCTGTCTTATGGGTGGGTTTATACAACACCAGCAGCTTTTCAAAAACATCACATTAATGTTATTGCTCAATATTCCACTCTATAATTCCTTCGATCACAACAGGCTTTTCTCTTTTTGATATTTAGATTATTTTACTGTTGCTTTCGGCTTTTATAACTAATGCTCTCTGAGTCATCTTGGTCTTTTGATGCATCTTCGGTTTGCTAAAGTATTTCTAGAAGTGGAATATAGGATCAAAAGTCAGGAACATTTTTAAGATTCTTCATCTTGGTAGAACAAAAAAGGTTTACTGATTTCTACTTCTCACATTAAATGAATTTTTGTTTATATCACTGCTAATACTATTGTTTTATAAATACTCTTTATTTCGCCATCCCTCTGGAACAATTCTATT